>NC_091454.1:26642760-28035260 GCF_027789765.1 Dendropsophus ebraccatus | reverse complement strand
CGGCACTATGGGGCAAGAGGATAGGTAGGTTTAGTTTGTTTATTATTTTCCCGCACCCCCCTTGACCACTTGCCTTTTTTCAACTTTGTAGGACTTTTCCTTTGAGTAGGACCACCCACTGGACTCCTAAGGACAGGATAAGCCATTTACATGAATTAAGTTATACAATAGTAGTATATAGTTTTCCCGCAAAAATATACATGGCTCCTCACTTCTCCACTATAACATGATGTTAGCTAGTCAGAATACTTGATCTAAATGACAGATTTTCTGGGTTTATTTCAGTCTCTGACCCCAGAAATTTACTGGCGTCCTTAGTTCTGCCCTGGTAACCATACAAGTCTTCCACTATCTAGTATGCATTAGTAAAAAAAAAAAATAGAAGAACAAATGGAACATTAGAGGGTGGTACAGCAGAATGCTTTTAAACAAGATGGATACCTATGGGGTCTGCAAAGGTCAATCCTTGGTGCCTAAGGGCCTCAGTGACCCCTCTGCTACATCAGCAGATGCCAGTGTTCTAAGGGTCAGATGGCAGATAGGGCTCCATTACAGATTTTGCATTGTAGCCCAGGGGCTTCAGGTTACGTCTCCGCCTAAAGCTGATCCTATAATTCATGGTGTTAGTTGTCTTAAAAAATGAAAGTATCCTGGACTCATGTGAGCGAGGGGATTTATCCTTTGCATCTAAGGCGGCATTTCTTATCATTCACTATTAGGCTATGTTCACACTACGTAAGAGACCGGCCGTTCCGTGGCCCCGGCCTTGATCCCATTGAAAGTAAGGTTATGTTTCACCCCGCAAAACTACAGCCGTAGTTCTGCGGCGAGAACTACGGCCGTAGTTATACGTAGTGTGAACATAGCCAAAGGGTACAAACACACACACCGTATACGCAGCAGATTTGCAGCAGATTTGATGGTGCAGATTTGATGCTGTGTTCAGTTATTTAGATCTAATATGCTGCGTTTCTGCTGCAGTAAATACGCTGTGTATATGGTGTGTGTTTGTACCCTTAAGATTCAAGCTGACTATCTTCAGGAAATAGAAGGGTGACCTTCCTGCAAACCAGGACATGGACGGAGGAAATATCAGCGCTGAAGCATCAGGAGGGCTGTGTTTTCTCTGGATTGCTGACTATATGTAGTATATCTGCCTAGAATCCTTGCTGGGTGTATATAAAAGGTAGATATACTGTATATTAGAGGGCACGTAGTAATGTATAAGAGCCAAAGGGTTAATGCCATACAATAGCGGGCATACAGGACTGATGGGCAAGGGTGTAGCTAGGATTCATGGGGCCCCATAGCAAAAAATTTGTAAAAATTTTTATTATTATAATTTTTTTTATATATTATTATTTTATTTTTATTTTTTTTTCCCATGATGTGGCCAAAAAATAAAATCTCCTGTGGCCACCAGAGGCAGAATCCTGCCTACCACCACAAAATAGACAGGCAGAGCAGAGAGCCAATGGCTTTAATGTATTTAACTATAAGGGTCCATTGGGAGCCCTTATGAATAAATACATAGGTACAGGAGCAGACGACCTTCTGCTTAACCCCTTATGTACTCCAGTGAGTAAGTGACCCAATGTTCAGAAGACAAGAAAATCTTTGCTCTACTGCTGGTGAACTGATAACCCCTGACCTCTGCACAGCAGGCAGTAAGAACAGAGGTCAGGGGTTATCAGTGCAGGGAAGCAAATTTTTTTTTTTTGTCTTCTGCCTGTTAACCCTTTTTTGTATTGCAGCAAACATTGGGTCACATACACGCTGCAGTACATAAGGGGTTAAGCAGAAGGACACAAGAGGATCTTATTTTCTCCCCGGGCCCCCTACTGCACGGGCCCCATAGCAACCGCCTACCCTACCTCTATGGTAGCTACGCCACTGCTGATGGGTTAGTTGGCTTCCTATGAAATCGTCTCTTGTGCACAGGTAGGAAATTAGATTGTGAGCCCCAGTGGCCAGACCTGATGTGTATGGTGACAATATCTGCACAATGTTATATATGCTGAGTGCACAGGCCTGGATGTGGTTACCACTGTAAATATGCTAGTGCTAAGATTCCAAGGCATCTTTAATGCGATTTCCGTCCCTCTCCGGGACATTCATTGACATTCTGAAAGTATTATCATTTATAATGGTCGTAATATAAATAGAATCCATGATGATAGTTAGACAATGGCCCCCTGAGGAAGCATCGATAACAAGAAATGTGCGTTGGGGACAGGTACCAGTTCAAAGATATGGGTGAGAACTTGCTTAACTTGCTGCACTCCAATATTCTAAGCAGGGGCGTAGCTAATGTCTCCTGGGCCCTGGTGCGAGAGGCCAACTTGGGCCCCCCCCCCCTCCTTTCACGACCAAGTGATGCTATTGGTGTGTGTGTGTGTATATATATATATATATATATATATACACACACACACCAAGACAGATATTACCTATTACCGCCATACTGTTACCGACCAAATCCTGTATACTGAGACCAATATTACCAGTAATACCAGTATATAGGAAGGAAACATTACCGCCACACCACAACCACTACCATCACCACCATATTGGTACTGACCAAATCCAGTATACTAAATCACCTCATCCAGTCATATAGAGGTGGCCCCAGCTCTACACAGGCTCTATACACCATATACATTACAGTGCAGTTATATCAGGTGACTCACAGGAGACGTCTTTTCTGATCAAAGTTCTTTCCTTTTCATCTTCTCCATCCGTCCTGGGCCATTATGAGAACTTCTCCAAGCCACGAATCCACAGAATCTGCCAGACAGACATATTAGGCTCCTCACACTGACACCATCCTCATCTCTATACAAACTGCACATCTGTATTGGCCCCTTTACACCCTCATTTAGTGGGTAGCCCTGACTCTATGTGACCCCCTAATAATATATGCCCCCCTCTGTGTATTCCCTCTCCCCCTATGTTACCCCCCCCCAAATAGATGGCCTCCTCTACCCCCTCCCTTATAGATGGCCCCCTCTACCCCCTCCCTTATAGATGGCCCCCTCTACCCCCTCCCTTATAGATGGCCCCCTCTACCCCCACCCTTATAGATGGCCCCCTTTCTCCTCACCCTCCCTTATGGATGGTCCCCTTCCCCCCCCCCCCTCCCTTATAGATGGTCCCCTTTCCCTCCCTCCCTTATAGATGGTCCCCTTTTCCACCCTCATAGATGGTCCCCTTTCCCCCCCCACCCTCATAGATGGTCCCCTTTCCCCCCCCCCACCCTCATAGATGGTCCCCTTTCCCCCCCCCCCCACCCTCATAGATGGTCCACTTCCCCCCCCCCCCACCCTCATAGATGCCCCCCTCTTTCCCCCCACCCTGCAGGCTGATAAAAAAACAAAACAAAACTTAACTCACCTGACAACGCGCTCCCACGTTGATCCTCTCTCCTCCTGGTCTGTCCCCGGCTGCTGCACGGCTGCCAGGGGGGTCGCATCCTATCCCCGGCAGCGCTCGCATCCCAGAACTCCCTGCGCGCCGGAACCGGAAGTCAGGGCCCAAGGCGCGCAGGGAGCTCTTGGATGCGCGCGCTGCCGGGGGTAAGACGCGAAACTCCCGGCAGCCGCGCAGCAGCCGGGAGAAGACGGAGCCGGACTCTTGTGACCGTCACCGTCACAAGAGTGATTGATCGGCAGGACCTCACGGGGCCCTGGGAGCCCCGCGGGCCCCCCTTGTGGCGGGCCCGGTCGCAGCGGCGACCGCCGCGACCGCGGTAGCTACGCCACTGATTCTAAGGCCCTGTTCACACTGAGTAAACACAGCGTAATCTCGCGGCGTTACTTATCTGAGCGGAGCGGCGGCCCTCTCATTCACTTACAGCAGCACACTGAGCACGGCGGGATTTCGCGGCAGAGCGGTCCGACGCGGAATTACGCCGTGTTTACTCAGTGTGAACGGGGCCTAAAGGGAATATTTATCAATGTTTTTGCACCATTATTCTGGCAAATTTTGTGTTTTTGTGCAGAACATAAAATTTTATGCATTATTTATGAAGCAGTTTGCTCTATTTTTTAAGGTATGTTTACACTGAGCAAAGGGGGCAGAATTTCCTCCTGCTTCAGTGTCAGACTGCATCTCTATGGGAGGGCTCGCGCGCCTCCGCTCAGAGAATTGACATGTCATTGACATGAATTGACAGCGGAGGAGAGCGGAGGTGCACAAGCCCTCCTATAGAGATGCCGTCTCTGTTGAATTTAAAGAGGAATCTGTCAGGTGCTGACACTCCTAGATATTTGTTAGATCAAGGAGTCACTTGGTACCTTTCATATGTCTGTCTGTGCTTTCAGAAGGTAGAAAATGTTATACAGTGGTTCCTTGGTTTAAGAGCTTTTTGGTTTAAGAGCTCCCTGTACTGGGTGGGAGGGGGAGTGGAGAAGGGGCATGGTCTGCACAGCGGGGTCTACAGCCCTGTACTCAGACCCAGGAAGTCTCCCTCAACCTCCAAATCTTTGCAGATCGACTTCAGGCTGGGGCTCACATCAGGGGACAGGACTGTGGAGGTAATCTCTCCATAGCTGTAACCCCTCTCTCCCCGGACAGAGAGTGCTGCATGTATGTGCCCACATCTGCCCTGCTCATTCCTTCATACTCCCTGCAGTCTCTGTCAGCCCTTGTGTTTCCCATCCTCTCCATTACTGTACAGTAACTTATAATATCACATATACAGCTGTTTCTGAATGTTTGTTTCATCTGTTTTAAATGTTATTCAGAATAATAAATCATTATTTTTGAGGTGTGGAACCAATTGTCTGCATTTCTATGATTTCTTATGGGAAAACTTGCTTTGGTTTAAGAGTGGATTTGGACTACAAGCACGGTCCCGGAACGAATTATGCTCGTAATCCAAGGCACCACTGTATTTATATAATAAATAGTAAGAAGAGTTGAAGAGGCTATTCTGAGCTCTTGAAGTGCAACAAGCTGTTACACCTCCTTACTCCCTCTCCTGTACTTGACCCTGCTTGGGACGCTTCCAGGTGTCAATCAATTGGAGGGGGCTTCCAGCTTGCAGCTATTCAGGAGCTTGAAAAAAAAAGCCTCTTTGATTCCTTGTACCGGAGAATAGAAGCATTTCTCTACATTTTGGAAGCACAGCTGGATATATGAAAGGTAACATGTGTCTCCCTGACCTAACAACTATCTAACAGTGTCAGCTATTTAGAACATGAATTACAGCTGACAGATTCCCTTTAAGTAATTGTTTTGTTCCGCAAGGAATGGTCATCCACAACTGACACACTGACATTCTTGAAGTGGAATTGCACATGGTGGCAGAATTCTCATTGAAATGAATGGGACTCAGATTACATGCAAATGGATCAATGTGGAATAATCTTATGTTCCTTTCACATCACATACAGGAGATTCTATTTCTATTCTAACTGTATTTTTAAACTAGAAGAGAATCAGAAATTAGGAAATTAGAGAATGTTCTCTCTCCTGGTACCAATAATCTGAGGATTTAAAACACATAGGTCCAGATTTACTAACGTGTTTGCGCTATACTTTTGGCTTCTTGCTGGTTAGTTTTGTGTCACATTGACTTTCCTTCCTATGACATGAAGCTCCACAAGCCCCCAAGATTTGCCTACAAGGATCTTGCACAAGTACAGTCTCCACTGTTACCCCTTTAGAGGTGTTATCCAGCGCTACAAAAACATGGCCACTTTTCCCCCTCTCTTATCTCCAGTTCAGGTGCAGTTTGCAATTAAGCTCCATTTACTTCAATGAAACTGATTTTCAAACCCCACCCAATCTGGAGACGAGAAGGGGAATAGTGGCCATGTTTTTGTAGAGCTGGATAACCCCTTTAAAAGTTCACACTAGAAGCTTTACTAGTGTAGACAGTAAACGTATTTCACAACCATGACGGGAACATACCCTAAGGCCTCATTCACACATGCAGTAATTTTTCAGGAGCATATATTATGTCTGGAGTAGTCGTCCGCTATCCACAAAAAATGTGTGTGTAGCGCATCCGCAATCCATGTTTTTTCAGAATCTGCAAAAACTGGGAAGGTGAGAGTTAAATTAAGGTGATCCTTATTTTCTTGCGGACGTTACAGATGCGACATCCTTAAAGGGGTAGTGCGGCGGTAAAGAATTATTCACAGAATAACACACATTACAAAGTTATACAACTTTGTAATGTATGTTATGTCTGTGAATGGCCCCCTTCCCCGTGTCCCACCACCCCCACCCGTGTACCCGGAAGTGTTGGTGCATTATACATTACCTGATCCGTGTCGCGCATGTCCTCCTTCTTGTGCCAAACGTCATCTTTGGCTAGCTGGCCGAATCGTTGCCGCCGCCCCCCCTCTGCCGCTGAGTTATGCTCAGCCTATCGTGGCTGAGCATCGGATGACGCTGCAGAGGGCGGCCGGCATTCGGGACAGTCGGAGCTGTTCGCCGTCCGTTCGAAGATGACGTCACTGACTGAAGATCGGAGACGGGGTCGGCACGTGACAGGTATGTATAGCGCACCACACTTCCGGGTACACGGGCGGGGGTGGTGGGACACGGGGAAGGGGGCCATTCACAGACATAACATACAGTACAAAGTTGTATAACTTTGTAATGTGTGTTATTCTGTGAATAATTCTTTACCGCCGCACTATCCCTTTAACGTCCGCAAAAAATCTGGATCCCACAGACTATTATTGGCTAGTTGTTTCGCACTAGGACATGTCCTATTTGTTTTTGTGAAACGGATTGCAGATTTGTAACAGAACGGATAGTATGAATAACCCAATAGAGATTATTGGGCCCTAAATTTGTCCATAGTTGCAATTACAGACAAATTTTACAGAATGTGTGAATAAGGCCTAAGACTTTGCCTGGTTTCACACGAGAAGAATCCTGGCATATTTTGGCACCCTTTTAGAGTCTCACATCTCATCCCTACAAGTCTGATGAACCAAACTAATGGTGTGTTCACACGGAACGATTATCGTTCAAATTTTCATGATAACGATCGCGTTTGAGCGATAATCGGCTCACGTAAACACAGCAAACGATCAAGCAAAGAGCGAGAAATCGTTCATTGTGATCTTTCAACATGTTCTCAACTCGATGTTCACTAAATATTCGCAGATCGCTTTGTGTAAACAGTCTTTCAGATTCACCCTATGTGGGAGATGGGCTTAAGCGATCTTAAAAACGATCACAATGACGATTTTTCTAATGATTTAAGCGTCAAAACGTTGGTCGTTATAAAAACCAAATCGTTGCTTCAAAATTGTTAAACGATCGATTGGGCAAATTATCGTTTTGTGTAAACGGACCAATATTGTGGTTAATTGTGGATTTCTATGGAGCTGTTATAGTCCGTGTACACGAATGGATAATTCGCCCAATTGATCGTTTAACTATTTTGGAGCAACAATTTTGTTTTTATAAAGATCAGCGTTTAGACGAATAAATCGCTAGAAAAATCTTATCGTTATTGCGATGGTTTTTAAGATCGCTTAAGTCCATCTCACACATAGGGTGAATCTTTGAAAGACTGTTTACACAATGGGATCTGTGAATTTTTAGCGAATGACCAACGACGACTTAAGAACATGTTGAAAGATCACAATGAACGATTTCTCGGTCGTCGCTTGATCATTCGCTGTGTTTACACAAGACGATTATCGCTCAAATGCGTGCGCTATGGTAAAAATTTGAACGATAATCGTTCCGTGTAAACGCACCATTAGTTTGGGTCATTAAACCCATGGTCAGGCCAAGATGTGGGGGGCAATGACCTGATCACCTATGTGAAAACAATCTTTTTCTCTTTTTAGTTTCCTCTCTTTTACACTCTCACTTTACCGATCTGCCATCCTCTTCTTCTTTTTCCTCTTCTTCTCTTTCTTTCTTAGGGTGCGTTCACACCTACAGGATCCGCAGCAGATTTGATGGTGCAGATTTGATGCTGTGTTCACTTATTTAAATGAAATTTGCTGCGGAGCAGGAAATACGCTGCGGATCCAGTAAGTGTGAACGTACCCTCATGATAATATCATTGAAATGTTACATGTATATAACGAACATATATAAAACTTGTCACAATAATAAAGTGACATCATCTTACTAAAAAAAATTATATAGCGTTCATGTAAAGCACCAATGGATTCACTTTTGTTACTTCACCTCTTGTGCCAGGCAAAGTGAATAGACATCTCTCCTACATATCTAACATATTCTCCACACATCATGCAGCTTTATTCTCTTCATGCAAAAATTTAAGAGAAATAGTATGCAAGTACTGAGCAATTGTACAAAGTGCAACGAAAAGCGGCGTCACTTACCAAGTCTGTGGTTGTGCACGACAGGCTGTGGATGGGGAACAGATCCGTTTATGGGATGATAGGTTTAATGGACGCTGCTGCAGAACAGTAGGAATGGCTCAGTGGTGGAGACCAAACTAGCAAATGCTTTTACTGAGCAATGAACAACTGGGAAAGTTAGGACGTCCAGCTCCCCTCCTCTTTCCAGCACACAGAGAAGGCCCCCACATGAGCACAGATTGGATTACAGCCTGGAAGATGGTATGTCAGAGGAGGGGCTGATCCTCTTCTATGGTACGAATATACAGAGAAGCATGAGCTTTCCTCAACACGTCATTATTATATATTCCCAGGATTAGTGAACGTGCAGCAGATTCCATTTTTTTTTTTTTTTTTGTAATAAACTTCTAAAAACGTCATCACCATTATTCCCTGCATCTCGCCTTGTACAACTTAACAGTGGAGTGAGAAGACAAGCCAATATGAATACAGGGTTTACATGCTTTACATATTCTAGTAGTCCCCTATGATAGCATTTCCGTGTGCTCACTTATAAGTTAAAGGGGAAGTACAGCGAAATTTTTTATTAAAGTATTGTATTTCCCCCTTAAAGTTATACAAATCACCAATATACACTTATTACAGGAAATGGTTATAAAGTGCTTTTTTCCCTGCACTTACTTCTGCATCAAGGCTTCACTTCCTGGATAAATTGGTGATGTCACTTCCTGGATAAATTGTTGATGTCACAACCCGACTCCCAGAGCTGTGTGGGCTGTGGCTGCTGGAGAGGATGATGGCAGAGGGATGCTCAGTGTCCCTCCAGTGTCCTGTGTCCCTCAGTGTCCCCCTGTCATCATCCTCTCCAGCAGCCACAGCCCATACAGCTCTGGGAGTCGGGTCGTGACATCACCATTTTATCCAGGAAGTGAAGCCTTGATGCAGTAGTAAGTGCAGGGAAAAAAAGCACTTTATAAGCATTTCCTGTAATAAGTGTATATTGGTGATTTGTATAAATTTTGGGGGGCAATACAATACTTTAACAAAAATTTTTGCTGCACTTCTCCTTTTAAGGGGAACTATCAGCAGGTTAGATAAATCTGACCTGCGGATAGCCCCCTATAGTGCCAGAAGGAATCCCCTGAGGAAGTTCCTAGTGAGGAACGAAACGTGCGGGGAGCAGTGGAACCCCGACATGGACCTCCTGATTATTTGGTGATGTTTAGCTCACTTTCTGGTTAGACCTGCCCTTGCTTGTTTTGCACATTTTTTGGTAGTTTTTCTACCTCATCATCATTGTTACAGTAGTGGGGCACAGTTATCACATCAGATTCATTGGTTAGATATGGTTTATGTCCATGTGTGATGTTTGGTACTTTGATTTATGCGAAATATAGATATACATTTTCTTCTTTATTTGTTTGGTGTGCCAGTGAGTACATATGACAGGCCTTTCCTTTCTTTTTGGTTGGTACTATTCATATTCTTGTCATCTACTGAGCACCCTTTATATACCACAAGATGCCCTAAATATTCTGGCCTATACGCAAAAAACGCAACTTAGCATACAAAAAAGGAATCCACACAAGGGATCCAAAAGAATTTTTGCTAGACAATAAATAATATATCACATTGAATCTTTATTATTACACAATAAAAAAATTACATTAAAAACAGAAGGCAAAAGACAGTATCATACACCAAAAATTGGGGAGGGGACATATATCAGATTAACATATCTTTGTATAATAGTATATTGCACATATTCATGAGAAATATATAAATAGATATATATATGTATGTGTGTGTATACGTGCAAGCAAATACCAGTATGTGACTAAATGAAACCAAGTGTATTATTAATGTATATAACTCAAAATCATAAAGAAATACAAAAAATGTGGATGTACTCCAAAATATATTGCAGAATGTGCTATAAATAATAAAGTAACCGACCCAATAAAAAGGGGTTCAACCTATGTTAAATTGGTGTGTACCGGATCCACAACAAATGAATAAATACAAAAAAGTATATACCTATATACATAAACACACATATACCCCTGGTAACTGCATATACATATGATGTCCCCTCTACCTACTCACCCTACGCACGTTTCGCGTTCGCTTTATCAAGGAATGTAGCCTACTACTATCTACTGAGCACCCTGTAATATTTGCAGTGCATAGTCCATGTATGTATGTATGTTACCTTACTCCTCAGCGCCAGTCCTGCACTATTAGTCGGGGTAAACTCTGCTACAGAGCACCGTTAGGAGCACTGACACATCATCCAGCCCTTCTAATAATAATCAATGGAGGTGGCAAGCCAGATGATGTGGCAGTGCTCCTAAGGGTGCTCCGGAGTGGAGTTTACTGACTAACAGTGCAGGACTGGCGCCTCCTCAGCTTCCTGGACACTATAGGGGGCTAGATTCCTCTAACCTGCTCATAGTTCCCCTTTAAACTTTTCAGACTAAAAGTATCATTAAGAAAAACATAAAACACACAAACATGCATACAGATGTAGGCTATGTTCACACTACGTAAAACTACGGCCGTAGTTCTCGCCGCAGAACTACGGCCGTAGTTTTGAGGGATGGAACATAACCTTATTTTCAATGGGATCCCGGCCGGAGCGTACACACATCATATACGCTCCGGCCGGGATCCCATGCGGCGCCGGAATTCAGTGAATTCCGGACGCAGAAAGACCTGTCAGTTCACACAGTGAAGCAAGCGGCTCGCAGTGAAGCAAGCGGCCCGCATCAGAGCTCCGCAGCCGGAAAGATCACCCGGCCGGTACTTATTTACCGGCCGGGATGATCTGGGCTGAGACCGGCCGTTCCGTGACCCGGCCGGGGTTCAGGGAACGGCCGGATGTTCACAGCGTATGAACATAGCCGTAAGTTGTTATAAATGTGGCCACACTATTTGTATGAAGGCCTCAACATAGTAACATTTTTTTACAGAGAATGTTTGTTTGCTTAATAGCTTATTCACATGTTCAGTGATTTTTCAGGTCCGCTATTTCTATTCTGTGATCCGTGAAAAATGGTCCTTAATTGCATCCGTATCCACATCCACAAAAGTGATAAACTGGTAAAAAAAATAAAAAAAAAATAAATGAAATTTAAATTAATAAAAATCATTATGGAATTTTTGCTACTCACTGTTTAAAAAAAAAGTTGCATGAAGGTGGTTATATGTATAAAGTAGCTGTATTTATATACACTCTATGAAGATTTGGATAGCATACTAGCTGTTTGCAGTGTGCAATATATCATTTTCATCCATTTCTGGACTAATATTTCATGGCCTTTGTTTCAGCCTTTTTGAGACCACGCTCTCTTATTGGTGGAGATGATTGTGATTTAGTCTTGGAAACTTGGTAATTGTTTCCGGCATTAGATAGTCATTTAACTTCCTGTTGATTATGAGCAGAAAAACAGCAATGGAAAGAGAACCTTACATAAGAGAATCTTATTTGCCTTGCTGCAGTCTGGGAATTCCCAGACAGAAGTGTAAATGTTACTGACAAGCATACCTAAATAAAAAAAAATATACATTTTTATTAATAAAGTTATAATATAAATTAATGTAACTTTATTAAAACTATGTACAGTGGTACCTTGGTTTAAGAGTAACTTGGTTTAAGAGCATTTTGGTTTAAGAGCTCACAGTTTTTCAAAAGTGTAACTTGGTGTAAGAGCATTGCTTTGGTTTAAGAGCTCCCTGTACTGGGTGGAAGGGGGAGTGGGGGAGGGGCTTGGTCTGCATAGCGGGGTCTACAGCCCTGTACTCTGACCCAGGAAGCCTCCCTCACCTTCCAAATCATAGCAGATCCACTTCAGGCTGGGGCTTGCATTAGGGGACAGGACTGTGGAGGTAATATCTCCATAGCTGTAACCCCTCTCTGCCTGAACAGAGAGTGCTGCTATACTGTGCCCACATCTGCCCTGCTCATTCCTTCATACTCCCTTGCAGTCTCTGTCAGGCCTTGTGTTTCACATCCATTCCTGCTATAATGTGCCTGCACTTACACTCAGCTTTACACACTACTGCTATAATGTGCCTGCACTTACACTCAACTATACACACTGCTGCTATAATGTGCCTGCACTCACACTCAGCTATACACACTGCTGCTATAATGTGCCTGCACTCACACTCAGCTATACACACTGCTGCTATAATGTGCCTGCACTTACACTCAGCTATACACACTGCTGCTATAATGTGCCTGCACTTACACTCAGCCATTTACACTGCTGTATAGAAAAGTTTCTGTCACTGTCCTGCTGCACAGCTCTGTGATTCTCACTTCCTGATTGGTCCATGCTGAACATCCCCCCCTTCACCATTGCTGTCATGTGACCACACAGACCTCTGACAGCAGCCCTGCTTCTCTATTCTAGCCTGTTGTACTGCGCTACTGCATTATGGGGATCTGCAGTTCTGTCCAGTATCTTCAAACTGCTGCTGTTATCAGGTTTATGCTCTTACTATACATTATACTCCACATGCTTATTGCTATACTGTACAGTAACTTCTAATATCACTCATTCAGCTGTTTCTGAAGGTTTGTTTCATTCATTTTACATGTTATTCAGAACAAAAAATCATTATACTTGGAGTGTGGGACCAAGTTTCTGCATATCAGTGATATCAGTGATTTCTTATGGGAAAATTTGCTTCGGTTTAAGAGTGATTTGGATTCCCGGAACGAATTATGCTCATAATCCAAGGCACCACTGTATTGGCAAAAAATTGCCCTCAGTCTCCGCAGTACCCCTTTAAAGATCCTAGAAATTTTTAAATGTCTCTTTCTTTCCTCTCTTTCTGCTTACAGATTAGGGTTAGTTAAACCATTGATGAACTATGCAAGTTCAAGGGGAAGGTGAGTACCACCTTATCTGTATAGCTATCTTCACCCAGCTCTTCTATAGAGGACTGCTATCCAAAGGGGTGGATTAACTTTACCATGGGCTGGGGCTGTTCACCAAGCTTGTGCCCCCCAACCCACTGTAACCATGGCAGCACTAGCTTTAATCTTTTTCCTCCATAATGCAGCCTGTTAAGGACCTGTGGTGACATCATTGTCACATGATAAGGTCCTTCAGTATGTTCTCTAATGTAACTGCATTGTCTCCTGGCTGCAGCTTTGCCCTGATTTGTGCAAAACTGCGGTAAAAAACAGCGATCTTTATGCAAATCATGGCAAAACTGTAGCCTGGAGATAATACACCACTGAAAGTATAAGTCTCTTTGGGTGGCCATGGGCCCCCTAGGAGCTCAGGGCCCCGGGCTACTGCCCAAAACAGACTTATCATAATCCGCTACTGGCTATCCATGTCTGCTACCGGTCACAGTTAGCCCTTGCATGTGGTTCTGTTGCTTCCATAGTTCTCACTAAATAAAAGAACAACCAGCCCTTGTGTGTGAGACTTACGTAATGTTATGAAACAGCCCAGAAGGCCACAGATACAACAGCGTGTGTTATGTAACCCGTTATGTTGCGGATTTATGGATTTCCGTTTTACTCAGATCAAAGATTCTTCTTGATTTGCTACAAGGCTTTAGCTGAACCCAGAACATTCTACGTAATAGATGTCCTAGTACAGAATGTGTATTTTCAGTTCTCACAACCAAAACATGGAGAACATGAATAAAGAAAAGATTTAGGGGAATATTCTAAGAATGTCCTGGGAACATTCCGAGGATATTTTCTCTTAAAAGATAGGTCATAAGAAAAAAAATCTTTCTTGAATGAACGATCTCTTGTCTGACTTTTGTGCAAAAATGGCTTCTTTTCAGACAATGGGGATGTCATCACTGTGGGTGAAATCATCCACTTTTATCAACTTTAAAGCGAATCTGTACCCACTGACACCCAACCCCCACCCCCCCAACCACTAGTTACCAAGGGCAGAGAATATGACCAGAGAGATGGCGCAAGCCTAGGGCATGGACTCCCCACAACCTGCCTCATTGACAGGGCTGATGAAGAATAAAAGCCCACCCTTATTGTATGTTTGTATGAGACCCTTTGTACCCTTTGATACCAGATTTGTTTGGTATTACTTTTTCATCGCTAGCACTCAACTTTATTTAATTTGGACAGGGATAGTCACTCGGGAATCAGGATGGACAAACCAAACTCCAGCCTTGGCAATACCTGCTCGAATCTGCAACGCGAAGGAATGTATATCTGCATATCTGGGGTCTGTGTAAAACTTACGTCCACAATCAGTGATTGATGAGTAACACAGGAGCGTACAAGACATCACACCACAATTCACACTAGGGGGATACATAAACTTTTCCTGGTAAATTTTGCCAGGTTATGCCCCAAATTGTTTTTTCACAGCTGTTTGCCAAACAAAACCCAAAATTTCCCTGAAAAAAATGAAATACCTAACAATCTAGATTTTTTTTTTTTTATTGAATATTTTTTTATTAACAGTTTGCAGTGTTTAGCCATGACCACACAACTCCTTTTTTGGCCGTTTGCAAGCCCTTTTTTTGGGGGGGACGGCCAACATTTCATTTGGTCTGTTATTTGGAACGCATCATGGGTAACATCAGCACAGGAACACTTCATTGAGATCATCATGACCTGAGCAATTCTTGACTTCTAGAGAATGAGTCGGCATATTTTCCCAAAAACCATCGAAACCATTTCACAAAAAAATTGGATTTGCTAGAATCTGAACCTTTTGTGATTTGTTTCTGTTTTTAACCCTGTCCCTGTATCCTCAATAGCCCGGAGGTATGCAGTGATGCTGTATGCATTGCACATTCCTCTCATTCCATGTGCCGGGTCAGGCTCTCTGCACCCAGTCCGCTCACTCTGTATCTCAGACTGTATTCCATTCAAAGTGAATGTGACAGATTCAACGAATGTGACCTGAAAAAAAATCTCTGGAGATTCGCTCATCTCTACTCCATACTCCCTAAAATGAAAATAAATCTTAAGTGTTAAAAGCTATGCAGGTATACACAAGGCTCAGACAACTATACACAATCCATGTGGTGGCCACATCCCTTGGGAGCAGTGAAAACACATTCCTTCCAGAGGACTTCAGAAATTAAACCGAAATTATTGGAGCTGTTTTTGAAGGTTTGGACTGGGCACCCTTCCTGATTGCCAATATCCTCATTAAACATGCCATTTTTTATTTTTTTTATTTACTTTTTCTTTTATTTTTACCAATTTTGTATCTAGTTATAAAAAGCCCTAACCCCCTAACTCTATCAAACAACTTTATTATTAAATAATTAATCATTGAACGCAATACAGCCTTTTAGTGTCAGACCTTATCATCAGACTGAACTTGATGTGATTTCGGTACGGCTATGTACAGATTAAACCTTCATTGAACCAATGATCCAACAGAGTCAGGATTGCGTGGAGGCACAGATCTGGAGAAGGGTACAGTCTGCTCCACTGAAAGTTTCCAAGATCTCAGTGGCCTCTAGTATTCTTAAATGAAAGAAGATTGAACACCCAGGACTTATCTTAGGGCCCTATTCCACCGGACGATTAGCGTTCGCATAATCGTTAACGATTAACGATCTCAAACGACCGCAATTGCGAAAGACCTGAAAATGTTAACTCATTTCCATGGAACGATAATCTTTACTTATGATCGTATTTGCGATCGTTTTTTCTTCGCTATTTCTTCGCTATTGCGTTCGTATCTACTGCGAACGACCGAACGACATCTTATTCAATGCGAACGTTTTGCGAACGAGCAACGATAAAAATAGGTCCCGGTCTTATAAAGCGATCAACGATTTCTCGTTCGGTCGTTAATCGTTAACTGCATTTCAACCGAATGATTATCGTTTAGATTCGAACGATTTAACGATAATCTGAACGATAATCGTCCGGTGGAATAGGGCCCTTAGAGCTGGCCACCCAAATAAAGTACTGTATTTTGGGGGGGTATAAAAACCTGTCTGCAGGTGTAATGGGTTAAACTGACACCATCATAGATCATCCTCATGATAGTTATCTATGAGGCAATCCTTCAGAAGCTATCTCCGAATCATTCCCCTCCAATCTGCTTTCTCATCCTCCCTCAATAGATTTATATAGGAAGCATGTAACCTGATCCAACAGTGAGCTGCCAGTCTAGTTTGTTAACACAAGAGGGAATTGTGCTGTTCTTCCTAAGGGACGTATGGCACAGCCTGAGCTTTACCTTGCTTTAAGTGCAACCCTTGCTTTAAAGGTGTCCTCTTGCCTTTTCTGTGGGATTCTCCGGTCACCACAGCTCACACTTCTGGTCCCATCTCTGAATTGTCATTCTGCTCAGCCAAGATGGGACAGCACTCAGAGATTGGCTGAGTGGCCTGTCACTTCAGAGGCTAGTATGGAAGTGCCAGAGGCAAGGTGGACTCAGTAAAAATGTGGGTAGGTAAGCAGGGCCGGATTAAAGGGAGGGCACCAGGGGCACGTGCCCTGGGGCCTCCACCACTTAGGGGCCCCCACCAGCAGGAACCCTAGTAGATCGGTGCTGCTTACCCAGGATTTCAGGCCATGTAATAGGACCCTAAAACAGTGGGCAACAGCGCACAGAAAGTGCTGTGTTCTCACATTGCGTTATTAACACAAACACAATGTGGGAATACACTCTGATACTTAGCCCTCCCCGCTCCTGTCTCTAGGATCTGGCATCTTCCTCTGCACTGCAGCCTCTAGTGACCATCATGTGCGCAACAGAGGAGGATGCTAAGCAATACAGCCAGGAGTCAGGAGGGCCTGTGCTAAGTCGCCTACAGTAAGCTGCCATCTGTATAGATCGTGGCATAGTTAATTTATTTATTGGGGGGGGGTGTCGCCCAGGGCCTCCACCAACCTTAATCCGGCCCTGTAGGTAAGTATAGGTCTTTATTTGCTTTACCCTCACATCAGCTGTCAGCCGGGCATCACTCTTACAGCCGATGTTTTTTAATATGTTGAAAGACAACAATCAGCTGACGACAGGTTCCTTGGCTGATTGTTGTCTTTATCACACGGAGCGATATCTGCCCGATTTGGCCTGATTCGGTAGATAATCGCTCCATGTAATAGGGCCGTAGAGGTGAAGAAAAGTTAAAAGGGAGGAAAGGCTGGAAAAAAAAACCTGATGAGAAAAGAAAGACGCATTCATATTTGATAAAATATATTGCAAATATTTGCTTTCACTATTGACATATGTAAAGTTTGTTGAAATGAGAATGACCATCAGCGTACTGTACGTTGTTATCTGAAAAATGCCATCATTCTAAAAATATTTTTAAAAAGTGTGCAAACAAGGCCTCAGGCTGGGTTCACACTACGTTTTTGCAATCCGTTTTTCTCATCTGTTTTTTTGATCAAATTAATTTTTGTGCATGTTAAAAAAAAACGGATGCGTTTTGATTCTCTTTTTTTTATAATGGAAGCCAATGGAAACAATGGATCAAAATGGATGCACACAAATGCATCCAATTTTCCATCCATTTTTTGCAAAAACTGATGAGAACGGACTGCAAAAACATAGTGTGAACCCAGCCTTAGGGTTGCATCATACAAACAGACTGCTGTTCCCTATTAGGCCTCATACACACACATTTGGTCAGTATTTTACATTTAGGGTAGCTTTACACATACCGTATTGCAGCGGATTTAGTGGTGCAGATCCTGTACGCACCCTTAGGCTATGTTCACACTACGTAAGTTTTATATTTGCAACAACGGCCGTGACTAATATGAAACTTACATTGTGCTGCTGTCTATGGAATCACGGCCGGAGTGTATACACATAGGGGGAGATTTATAAAACATGGTGTCCCTGGCAACCAATCAGATTCCACTTTTCATTCCTCACAGACTCTTTGGAAAATGAAAGGTGGAATCTGATTGGTTGCTAGGGGCAACTGAGCCAGTTTCACTTTACACCATGTTTGACAAATCTCCTCCATAGTATACACTCCGGCCGTTATCGCTAACGGCCACGAAAAAAACTCACATGTCAGAGAACCTGTCCGTTCACACAATGGAGCGTGCGGCTCCAGTGAAGATCATCAGGCTGGTACTGCAGTACTGGCCGTTCTGTGACTTGGCCGGATCACAGAACGGCTGGTGTTATACATAATGTGAACATGGTATGATCTGTACTTCTGATTTTGGCTTCTAAGTTCTATTAGGTGTGTGAATAGGGAATTATAGTAAAGCCGTTTCATACTTAGGGTGAGTGCACACTACAGAATCCCGACGGAAAACCCGTTGCGGATGCCGCAGCTCACACCCGCTCGCGGTCTCTGGCTGCCGCACGAATTTCAGCCCGTGCTATAGACTCCATTCTATGCACGGGCGGATTCCGCCATCCGTCCAAAGAATGAACCTGTGCACGTACCCTTACATAGTTACACCATAAGGGCTGTTGTGGTTTTAATTATTTAATTATTGTTGGAATGAGCATGCTGGATAGTAAGAAAGTATCTATTCCTCAAGTATTTTTTCAAGATGGTCAATATAAAAATTTCCAGCTGTAACCATAACATAAGAAATGCATACAAGTCAGGCTATAGGGTCATAATGTCGCCATTTTTTATGTGCTGTTTACACAATTCTCATTCACTTCTATAGTAGTTCCATAAACATACATGAAAAAAGTCTACTTTACTGTTCTCCTAATATTGTCCACCCAGGGTTATCAGAACCAAGCCTGACAGGGCCGGGGGCCCCATTTACATGGTTGCCAACATTTAAGAAATGTTTCCAGGGACATTTTAGCGTTAAAAAGATGTGTGGCTTACTGTGGGTGTGGTCTTGGTGGGGTGTGGCCTATCATGGGTGTGGGTTCAAAATTTTCCAGTTAGAATTTACAGTGAGAACAACACAAAAGGAGCATTACACACCCCAGTATTAGGTCCCCAGTATATTACACACCCCAGTATTAGGTCCCCAGTATATTACACACCCCAGTATTAGGTCCCTAGTATATTACACACCCCAGTATTAGGTCCCCAGTATATTACACACCCCAGTATTAGGTCCCTAGTATATTACACACCCCAGTATCAGGTCCCCAGTATATAACACACCCCACTCAGAGCAGGCTGAGACTCAGAGATAGCATTCTACTGATGAGTGTAAATACTGGTAGTTTGTGCCTATATGATGCAGCTGCACCCCATATCATCAAACTACTATCCCCTTCATCCTCCTACCCCTCCATCATCATACTACTTCCCCCTTCGTCCTCCTGCCCCTCCATCATCATATTACTACCCCTTCATCATCCTCCTGCCCCTCTATCATCATACTACTACCCCTTCATCCTCCTGCCCTTCCATCATCATAGTACTACCCCTCTCATCCTCCTGCCCCTCCATCATCATACTACTACCCCTCTCATCCTCCTGCCCCTCCATCATCATACTACTACCCCTCTCATCCTCCTGCCCCTCCATCATCATACTACTTCCCCCTTCATCCTCCTGCCCTTCCATCATCATAGTACTACCCCTCTAATCCTCCTTCCATCTCCATCATCATACTACTACCCCCTTCATCCTCCTGCCCTTCCATCATCATAGCACTACCCTTCTCATCCTCCTGCCCCTCCATCATCATAAAAATACCCTTCATCCTCCTGCCCTTCCATCATCCTAGCACTACCCCTCTTATCCTCCTGCCCCTCCATCATCATACTACTTCCCCCTTCATCCTCCAGCCCTTCTATCATCATAGTACTACCCCTCTAATCCTCCTTTCATCTCCATCATCATACTACTACCCCCTTCATCCTCCTGCCTTTCCCTCATCATAGCACTACCCCTATCATCCTCCTGCCCCTCCATCATTATACTACTACCTCGCTTGCTCCATAGTGTTAACTGACATGGTTTCCTACGGCCGCTATTCACTGAATAGTGGCCGCAAAAAACTGACATGTCAGTTATTTGCGGGGCCGTTAGGGGTCCCGGCTGGAGCGTATACTATGTGTATACGCTCTGGCCAGGATCCCATAGACACCCGGCCAACGTATTTTTTCATATTTATACGGCCGTTGTTGCAAATTGCAACAATGGCCATATAAATACGAAAAAAAATATGTTGTGTGAACATAACCTTCTCCTTGTCTACAATACACACCATAAAAAGTGATAACTTGTATAGGGCCTATAGAAGTAATTGAGATAGATGCTACCCAATCACAGGGCAGCTTGTACTGCTGCAGCACAAGAAGCTGCACTGTGATAGGCTGCTATAGGCGGCCAATCACAGGGCAGCTTTTACTGCTGAAGCACTATAAGCTGCACTGTGATTGGTTGCTAACTGGTCGCTATGGGCAGTTGTTAGCCCGTTTAGTACAGCTGTAAACAACATACCATGGAGCCAAACTATGGTAGGTATACATTTTACCATTAGTAATGTCCCTTTACCCCTGGGGTCCTGTTGGTATCCTGCAGGGGGTGGGAGGCATCACTGTAACATTATATGAGGCTTGTTTTGGATGTTTCCTATAGTGACTCTGAAGTGGCTGAGGACACAACTGCCCTGTTGTCATGGTTACCGGAGGGATTGAAGTGTTTACAAGCCTCTCCATAGTCTAAAGTGGGATAAACATTAACATTTTTTCTTTCTGATTCACTTAAAGGTTGATGGCGAGGACCCTACTGACCACTGTCATGTCGTGAAGTGAGATATAGGAGCTGCCTGGATCCAAGCACAGGACACAGGACAGGTAAGTGGGATCTCCTGTATGTGCTGCATTGATAAACAGGGGGAGATTTATCAAACATGGTGTAAAGTGAAACAGTCTCAGTTGCCCCTAGCAACCAATCAGATTCCACTTTTCATTGCTCGTAGACTCTTTGAAAAATGAAAGGTGGAATCTGATTGGTTGCTAGGGGCAACGGAGCCAGTTTCACTTTACACCATGTTTGATAAATCTCCCCCACTGTGTGCACAGTAAAAGCCATTCTCCATTGGTCTCGATTAGTTTCAATGGGTGTTGGTTTTCATGTACAGAAGTCATGTGAGCATAATTACCTACAACCAATTATGACACAACTTAATGGGCTTTTACATGGGCCGATATCATCCAGGATAGTCGCCAGAATCGCTCCTGCGACGGCCTGTGTAAAAGTGACAGTGATCAGCCGAAGACCGAGCAAACGCCCGATTATCGGCTGATTGTTTAAAACCTGCTTAAAAAATGTATCTTTATTGGCCACACTTCCTGTATAAACAGGGGTTTGTGTTGCCAATAAGATAAAGGGTAACTGGCATCACAGATATGTATATATCTATGCTGTCATTTTCCAGATCATAAGCAGTGTATACTTACATCCGCGCTTCTTGTGATCCGGCATCTGGCTTTTCCAGACCCCCGGCCGCCCCCTCCACCAGCTGGAGGAGGCAGAGCCTGAAGGTGCAGCTGGTGATCGCCCCCCCCCCCCACCCCCCCACCCCAAAAAAAAGAAAAGCTCACTCAGTTTTCAGCCCTGGGGAAGGAAAGGGGGGCCTTTATCAAGATTCGGGTTGCTAAGAAGGAGCAGTGTGTGTATTACAGCATAGAGCACCCCAAATAATGTTCTGCTGAATACAAAAAACATCATTAGCAACCCAAATATAGTAGCCAGTCCCCCCTATAGTGCCTTATAGAGTAGCCAATCCCCTCATAGTGCCTCATATAGTAACCAGCCCCCCCCCCCTATGGTGCCTCATACCATAGTGCCATATATAGTAGACAGACCCCCATTGTGTCTCATATAGTGGCCAGTCCCCCCCTGTAGTGCATCATTTAGTAGCCAGTTCCCCTACAGTGCCTCATATAATAGACAGTCCCCCCTCATAGTGCCCCATATAGCAGCCAATCCCCCCATAGTGCCTCATATAGTAGCCAGTCCCCCCCATAGTGCCTCTTATTGTAGCCAATCCCCCCCCCCACCCCACAGAGCCTCATATACCCATACCCCATACCTTCCCCATAGTGCCCCCACCAGAAAAACAGTAATTTACCAGTACTGGCTCCACAGCAGCCCCTCTATGGCGCTCATTTTACTGTCATTCTTCTGCACAGGCAGCCGAGTACAGAGACGCTGCCTGTGCTGGGTGTCCCTGCAAATGACAGAGGTTGCAGGCAGCGTCTCTGTACCCTGCTGCCTGTGCCAGAAGATGAGAAAGAGAGGAGCTGCCGGGGAACGGGACAAGTGAGTTGCCCTGGTAACCCGCCCCCTACCCTCTTCCTAAGGATTACAAGGCAGCGCCGCGGCCGCGCTGCTGATTGGTGGCTGAGGGCCGCCGACGAAATAAGGGAGCTGCCAGACACTTGGTCCGGCAGCGGCCCTTAGCCTTCAATTTGCCGGGCTCTGGGTGAGTGCGGTGGCCCGGCCCACCAGGTCCTAGAAACGGATGTGGTAAGTCAGTGTGAGCTGGAAACTTTTATATATATATATATATATATATATATATATATATAACAACTTTGATAAAGGTGATTACTTAAGTAGATAGGAGGTAAATGTTTGAACAATATTGTTAACTTATTGTAAAAAGTAAATGTGCTATTCAAACAGTACAGAAGACAGTATAAAAGACAGTATAAAATGAGGTTTAAATAAATATACAGGACGGAGACAACCATCTTCAGCTCCGGCTCGACTGCCCCTTTCTTTGAGTGGCCCCTCAGTGTTATGGAAATGGGTGGAGGACATTGGGGGAGATTTATCAGACTGGTGTAAAGCAGAACTGGCTCAGTTGCCCATAGTAACCAATCAGATTCCACTTTTCATTTGTCACTGACTCTTTCGACAATGAAAGGTGGACTGGTTGCTAGGGGCAACTGAGACAATTCTACTTTACTCCCCATTGTCTCCATTAGAATGGGCTCCCCTGTGATGCTGAGGCAGTTTGGACTCCACTACTAGAAGGCCTAGCGGGATGGTGATTTCCCTGAACCTAGACCCGGAGTGGACTCTGTGCCTTACCACCCCATGGGCAAACTGTATATATTCCAATAAGCTTTGGTTACACATGTTTCAACAATGTTGTTCATTTATTGGCCAATGTAAATGTACTATTTCAACATAAAGATAGCGTAGCCTGGGTTTTATATAAAAATACAGAAAGAAATCAGTGATGGTTATTAAGGAGAAAATTCTTAAAACCTTCAATACGGTTTGCAATTTCCAGAGTTGCCTGAATATTCCTGTTATCATTAGAGGAGGATCTGTTCAGATTGGTTACTAAGGGATCTCCCATATATCTCTTGTTATGAATTTTATAATCCCCCCGCCCCTCTATGATGCGGCTCCATTACAATCAATGGAGCCGTATCATAGAGGGGCGGGGGTTACCTCCCACTGGGGGTGGGTCGGCCCGCCTTCAGTGCTTCAGCCCGGGCCCGATGGTACATTCACTTTAAGGGGTTGGACACTTTATAGTAAAATAGTTCAGTATACAGTGTTTGTAAGTGTACTTACTGACAGCAGCTCCCTGTGTACCTCATACAATTAAAATCAGACTCCCCTACTCCAGGCTGTGCTGCCCTGCTCTGTGGTGTTTATGATCATAAGATGGCCGACATGGAGGAGCGTATAACCATGCCCCACCCCCAGTGTCCTCTATAGGCATATACAGGCTTACTGGTGGACACAGGAGGCGGGGCATGGTCACATGCTCCCCCATGTCGGCCATCTTATGGACAGAAACACCACAGAGCAGGGCAGCACAGCCTGGAGGAGGGGAGTCTGATATTAGCTCTATGAGGTACACAGGGAGCTGCTGTCAGTAAGTACAGTGAGTACAGTTACTAATACTGTACACTGAACTATTTTACTATAACGTGGCCAAGCCCTTTAATTTTACACAATATTAATTGGTTTGGCTTAGGAACCTAGACCCCTCCTGCTATATGTTCAACCATATCCTGTAATTTCTTTAGTACAATCTTCTATATAGAAGCCTTGTCTACCATTTCTCTGCACCATACGTTTCTGCACCATTGTTTCTCCTTGTTATCACCTTGTAGAGGCCGTTACATAACCGTACAGACACATAACAGCTTATAAATTGCTCTTTTTTTGAAAAATAATATATTAAAAAAGAAAATACAGGATGGAGACAACCGTCTGCAGCTTCGGCTCGACTGCCCCTTTCCTTTGAGTGGCCCCTCAATGTTCTGGAAATGGGTGGAGGACATTGTCTCCATTAGAATGGGCTCCCCTGTGATGCTGAGGCAGTTTGGACTCCACTACTAGAAGGCCTAGAGGGATGGTGATTTCCCTGAACCTAGACCCGGAGTGGACGCTGTGCCTTAGCACCCCATGGGCAAACTGTATATATTCCATTTAGTTTAGGTGTTAGATCTTGTTAAATGTCCCAACAAAGTTTTGTTGATATATGTTACAACAATGTTGTTAACGTATTGGCCAATGTAAATATTCTATTCAAACATAAACACAGCGTAGCATGAGTTTAAAAAAAAAAACAGGATGACATTAATGATAGTTATTCAGGTGTACCCCAATATCTGTCAGTACCTTTTAAATAGTTCATTGTTCAGTGTAGACAAATTCCAAAGTCTCACATTGAACTAGCAGCATTTATACAACAAAAATACATGTTAGACGTGTATCCCAACAGTTCTCTGTATGTTCTCAGTGGTCCAATCTACAATGCAAACAAGTTCCACAATCTCACAAGGAGCTGCATTTTATAGACCTAAAGTACATCACCGCGGTGTATTCCGATAGTTCAGGATACCTTGTTTAGAGTCATGACAAGTTCTGTAGTCTTGCATTAAACTATCTGTATTTGAGTTTGCTATCTGGTATAGACAGGGCCGTATTAACAGCTGCTGCTGCCCTATGCACTATATCTGCAGGCGCCCCATCTTCACTCACCAATTAGCATCCTGATTTTTTTGTTTTTGAACATCATATTGATATCTGATCACACTTAGGCCGTGTTCCTACATTTACTGTACGTCACCACATACAGCTGAAACCAGACCCTTATGCGGCAACCAATAGGCCAATATGGCCAATAATCCTGGTAACAGCACATGACTACTGGGGAAGAAATGGGAGCGTGGTTTCAGCCACATACATTTCTCCACATGTAGAAGCATTGTCTGAATCATGTTTTTTCATGGTTTTTAACTACTTAAAACATAAATAAATTTCCACATTAAATCAATGATTAGAGCCATCTGCATATTGTTCGAAGGAATTCTCACCACAGGATTGGTAGACTGGTAGGTTATAGCCCCAGGTGTCACATTTAACACCGAAATACCAGACTTGACCAATCCCGCTATACTGTGACTGGGTAACACCGCCACACCAGACCTGACCATTACCGGCATTGGGGTGACTAAATAACACTGACATACCAGACCAAAAAAAAAATAAAAATCCTTCCCCCTGCTCCCTGGTGCTTCCCCCCTGCAAAGTGCTGCCCTCATCTACAGTTTGCTCTTATAGGGGTTAATACAAGATGACTACACATATTTTACCTAGTTCTAATGATTTTTATTAGTGTAATAAAATAAAGGATTAGAAAGGGTCCCACAAAGAAAAAAAAAATACACCTGTGCATTTCAGATAATGACAAGAAAACTGCGTTTCTGAACTCAAAAAAAGTCTCTAATCTGTTGACTCTTTATGTTATGGGAACAACCACGTAGCATTCCCCCCACAACAGAACAACGTGCAAACTGTTTATCCTTGCCACAATGACAACAAAGGCAAACCAGAAGGGTTCTGGAAGTGGAAGACAAACCCTGATCTTTCTGTCTAGCTTTTCTTTTCGATGGTCTGTCCGACCCGAGAGTAACTTGTTTCTCTATACCCTATATCAAGTCATTTGACTCGAATTCCTAGTATCCTAACTGCTGATGGTGTCCTAGGTCCCTTTCATTACTAAAACCCTACCTTCAATACCCAACTCCAAATCCACCTTAATAATCCTATACACATTAAAGCGTATACTGACTTAGCAATGTTGGCATATGAAATGTTACACTTCCTTAACTGTCTAGTAGCTTTAAAAAATAAAGGCTAAGTAAGAACCAAGGGTTTACTTAGGTATGATACTTCTTTATTCTCAGATGTAATCTATAACCAATATAGAGTGTTGTCCTTTTTGCCTCTCCTGTTTGCCGGCTCAGAATGTCTAACCTGCCTTAAATCCGCCTAACCTGATCCTCTACCTATGTGACTACAATTACCCCTATCATCCCTAGTACTGCACTGACTTTTCTGCTCATGATACAGCCTGATGACCAGGTATATTTGGTCTTTTCCCCAGTGCCTCGCACCAACTCCTTCTGGTCCTTGGGGATAGGCTGCTACTCATACCGGGACCACACTTGTGGAGCAACCTGGTGTCCTCTAGCTGCAGAAGTCCAGCTTCCGCATCCTGGAGCGGGATAAAGGGTGAAAACCTAGAGGGCACTTAAACTCCGCTCCCTGGTGTGGCCCAAAGCCAAACCGGTTGAGTAGCACAGCGGGTCCACACTCGCTGTCCATTACACTATCACCCACTGGGAAATGCATAACATTTACTTGCAGCCGGTCCTGATAATGCTTTAGTATTTGCAGTAACCTCATTGTTAGAACAAAGCTGTCTACATCCCGACTGGTGACGATGACCCTACACCTGTTCATGATCCTTTGTCTTGGAACGCTCATCCTACTACAGAATCCAGCCTGCTCCTCAATATGTCTATGGACAGCCTTACAGAGTACCAGATAGCTGAGTCTTACAACTTTGTGATTGGTTAAGGGCTAGTGGTGTTGTTGTCTCTTTCTATGCTTGAAACTCATTAATTCCTCTGGACAGCAAGAAAGTCATCCTCCTCCGTAGATGGTCGTCCCCCATTTGCTTTATTCTGCTATTATATTAGATGGACTGACTACTAGACATTGAGTCTGTATTTACATGCATATATAGTCCAAAGAGTGCATGGTTAATTTTTGGCCCAGTGGGGTCAGAGTGCTGCTGAAGTCATTAAGACTGCTGCTGCTGACATCCATAACAATACATCATGTGTGTATTATTGCCACACCCCACAAGTTACACTTCTGCATAACAGCATTGTCTATCAATTCTCTGTGCCAAAGGTCTTCATTTTTTCTTCTTGAAATCACCTTATAGAAGCTATAACTCCTACATAGTACAGGTTATAAATTGGTCTTGATTTTGAAGAATAAAGTATTAAAATTAAGTGGCCTCTCAATGTTCTGAAAACACGTGAAGGACATTGTCTTCATTAGAATGGGCTCCCCTGTGATGCTGAGGCACTTTGGACTCCACTACTAGAAGGCCTAGCGGGATGGTGATTTCCCTCAACCTAGACCAGGAGTGAAATCTCTGCCTTAGCACCTCACGAGCAAACAGTATATATTCCAATTTAGGTTTTAGATGTTTAAAAAAAAAATTTGACTTAGTAAGGATGCTGGGTGGGTCCGCGTCAGCGGCTGGGGTAGGCCTGGGCTAGGCACTGGGTGGGACAATGTTCAGCGGCTGGGGTGGGCTTTAACATCCCCTGAGCTATCTGCAGCCGTCTGCAGCTTCGGCTCGACTGCCCCTTTCCTTTGAGTGGCCCCTCAATGTTCTGGAAATGGGTGGAGGACATTGTCTCCATTAGAATGGGCTCCCCTGTGATGCTGAGGCAGTTTGGACTCCACTACTAGAAGGCCTAGCGGGATGGTGATTTCCCTGAACCTAGACCCGGAGTGGACTCTGTGCCTTAGCAACCCATGGGCAAACTGTATATATTCCATATAGTTTAGGTGTTAGATCTTGTTAAATGTCCTAACAATGTTTTAGACTTTTTAAGTGTGCTGGGCAGACCTGGGTTGGGATCGGCACTGACTGGGTCCTCATTAGGGGCTGGGAAGGTCCAGGAGCCTTGAAAGAGTTCTTTGTGGGTGTTTACAAAGGATAGGTAAATTAATGTTCAGAATGGGTAAAATTGGGCTAGGGAGGAGGGGCTCCCTCTTGGTGCCTTCACCTTGACGTGGTGAGGGAGCTTGCGTGCCTTGGTGATCCATTGAGCTATGCTGGTGGGAGTAGTACTCCCGGTGGGGTCACCCGTGCCAGACAGGTCAATGGGGAGAGGCCAGACTAAGAAAGGCACTCAGTAGAAATGGCTGGCAACCTTCACCCTGTCTATTGTCAATGATGGGCGGAAAAAATTATCATGATCAATAGATGGTCACTTTTTGCCTTTAAATAATGGCACATTCCTGTTGTAGGAACATAGCCTAACAATGTTATGGACTGGCCAGTAATTGTAGCAAAAGTAAAGCTTGAAAAAAATACAGGATGACACCAATGAATATTCATGAGAAATTTCCTGAAACATTCAATATTGTTGATGATTTCCCTGAACCTAGACTTGGGATAGTAGGGCTAAGTCAAGGTATTTTACCACCTTAGAAGAGTATTACACAGCCCGATAAGCAATGTAAGTGAGCATGGACTGCATATATCTCATTAGCGATGTCCGTGCAGCCCTTGCTTTCACATAGGCAATAATAAAGTTTATACTTACCCTGGCTCCCCTAGTGTCCTTGTGTCTTTTCCCTGCGTTTCCTGCTCCCCGCAGCCACCTCTGACATTTCTAGCTCCATGTGTTCAGTGACAGGTAGCTCAGCTCCGCAGCCAGTGATTGGCTGAGTGGCCTGTCAATATAGATCCGGGGCCAGAGGTGTCTGAGGCGGCTGCGAGGAGCAGGAACGGTGATTGTTTGAGCTGTTGTCACTTCAGAGACCGGCTCACAAGTTCTAGTGGTGTCTGCGGGCAGAGGACAGAAGCAAGGACACCGAAGAGCTCGGAGAGGTATGTATAAGGTTTATTATATTTACACTATGGGTCAGGGATGTATGGACTTTATCAATTTCTTTACACAGTTGTCAGCCGTCGGCCATGCATCACTATTGCATGTAGCGATGCGCAATCGGCGACTGATGATTTTAGGTCAGGACATAAAGACTTGATGATGGTTGTTATCAGCTGATCATTGTCTTTATAGCACTCAGCGATAATCTGCCAAATCGGACGATTAATATGACAAAATTAGCCTGCCTCACTGCCTCAATGTTCAGTATAGGGCGCCTCCGCTCTCTGCTGAAATAATTGACATGCCGAAGAGCGGTCGGGATTCTCTCCCATTTCTGTGCCATGTGACCAAGATAAACTCCAACTGTAAGTCTATGGGACTTTCTCGGTTGCAAGGGGAGAGAGCTGATTAGACGTGGGCTTCTCCTCTTGCTCGGTTGATGTCTGAACAATCTGATCAATAACTTTGACATGTCTCTACTTTCTTTAAAGTGACAGGTAAAAGTCCCATTGAAAGCCTTGGTCACACACCATGGATGCAGAGAGGTAGCTTTATACATTTATTATGGTAGAGGAGGGTTGGATACGAATTTCCTTTATAGGTATCCTGATTTTTTTTTCTTATCTAGTCTTAGTTTTTTAGGGTATTTAGCTGCGAAGAAATATATTTTATTTTAAACTGAAATCCATGCAGATTATTTAGCTGTTTTTCAGAATCGGACTTGGAATTTGCTTTTTAAGCACTTGATGATTTCAATGAGAAAAAAAGCCAAGGCAAAGGCAAAATTAGTCATGTTGATGGACTCTTATGCTGCGTTTACACGAAACGATAATTGGCCCGATCGTACGATTAACGATGTCGGAGTAACGATTTTTTTTTCATAACGGTCAGCATTTAGACGGTACGATATATCGTACGGAAATTCGTTCTGCGATCGTTTTGCGACCGTTTTGCGATTGCTTAAGCCTATCTCACACATTGGTTAAATCGGTGAACGACTGTTTACACGGAACGATCTGCGAATTTTTTGCGAACAACGATTTTGGAACATGTTGTAAGATCAAAATGAACGATTTCTCGTTCGTAGTTTGATCGTTTACTGCGTTTACACATATGATTATCGTTAGAATTCGATCGTTATCGTGCGAATTTGCACGTTTTTGCACGTTTTGTGTAAACGCAGCATTATGTTGGCCAAGCACTTTTATTGTTGCAGGCTGACAGCTATTTGTCTCAAAACACCCATACACATGTATGCTCAGCTGAGTCAAGTATGCAAGTGTTTCCAATAGGGAGAGCTGAGAAAGCGGCTACCAGACACCTCTGCTGGCTGCTTACCTCTAGTGGAAACAAACTAATTGGCAGTTGATCCTTCTTTTCCCAAATATCATCTGTCACACAACACTGGAGGTGTTTATACACATTAGACAGTCAGCTGGTCTTATTAAAATCAGTGGGTTTAACTCACTTTTCTTTAATCGGGATGGAGGCATTTACACTTAAATCTGGATATTTACAACTAGATTTTGAAAATGTGCTTGTCATTACGAATAGATACATGTCAAAAGTTTTGATTGGTCCAGGTCTGAGTGTTCAGACCCGTACCGATCAGGAGAGCAAGAGGGGAGAGGACCATGCTGTAGCACAGGCTCCATAGCGCTCAATAGAGCTGCAGCGCGTCTTCTTCCCGTTCTGTCTCCCAAACGGTTTATGGTCTGAATAGACTCGGACCAACCAACACAACACCAACAGGGACACTTTAAATGACCTTGTCGTTCCTTTTTTACATAAACATTTTTGTAGCATTAACCCCTAGACGACCCTGGGCGTGTCCATAAGTCCAGAGGTTGTTAGGAGAGTCCAAAGTGGGGCCGCACGGCGGGGCTGCTGCTTGTACCCCGGGACCACGGCTATTAGCGGGAACAGTCCGATCGCTGTACCCGCTAATTAGATTTCTAAATGCAGCTGTCAAAGTTGTCAGTTGCATTTAAAAAGCAGCTTTTAGCGCTCCCTGGTGTCGCAGAGGGGTGATCCCCGCATCTGACCTGGGACAGGGTTTGTACCGTAATGGCGCTGATCCCAGCTCGGCCCTATTGTTTTCAGCTGCAGCAGGATGCACCAAGCATTCCTGCCCAGCCATAGGACAGAATGGTAAGGCTTGTGAATGCAGCCTTAGTCTACTAGAAGTGTGGGAAAAGAAAACTATGCTAGGACCACCTTGGACACTATGGCATATCTGCAAAAAAGTCTGATATATGGGGAGGAATCCCTGTTTCTGTAACTCCCCTAGAAGTAATAGATAACACTTTGTTCATGTGCACCTTAAATGGGAACTATCAGCAAGTTAGAAGAATCTAACCTGCTGATAGCCCCCTATTGCGCGAAAAAGAAAGGTATGTTTCTTACCTTCCTTCTCTGCGCCATTCCCCGTGCAGTTTGGCGTTTTAACCCATGGTCTGGTAGGACCGTTAGGAGCATTGCCCCGCCCCCATGGCACTGATACTCCCCGGCCAGCCCGCCCCTTCTAATGATTATCAATGGAGCAGGCCAGCTGGGAGCGAGCCGGATCGGCGCTATGGGGGGCAGGGTGGTGCTCCTAATGGCCCCCGAGTGCTTAGGCACAGAGGATGAAGGTAAGACACATACCTTCCTCCTCAGCGCCCCGTGCTCAATAGGGGGCTATCAGCAGGTTAGATTTGTCTAACCTGTTGATAGTTCCCCTTTAATGGTGGCTGCCACACTAAATAAGTCAGGAAAATCCTATTTTCCATATAGCTGTAAGCCCAGTGGTGGGACCCACATCTGTCTGTAGATATAGCACAAATATCCAGGGTAGGAGTCCCCCTTTACTTCTCCATTGTATGGCCCTTGTCTGGACTCATCATCAACTGCCGCTGACTCCTACGGCGTATAAGATTAGCAGAACGTATAATGTACTAATATTCTGACTGATAGACACTTGTTGCTGTAAATAATATCAGTGATACTCGGACAAGGAATAGAAGCTTATTATTAATGAGACATTTGGCAAAGCAATATCACAGCTGTTCCAAATCTTCTGCTCAATGACAGAATCATCATCATTCCAGACAGGAAACAACAGTAATAGATGTTTTCAATATAAAAAAAAGAAGCTTTTGACATGTAATTAAAAAAAAAAACAGTAGATGATCGTAGACATCTCAGCCGCAACAAATACTCTATTAGTATGAATGTTAAATCAAAAGAGACGAGACAAACATCTCAGATAATATTGTTGGGGAGTACAGGAAAAGCTAAGAGGAGACAGGATGGAGAGAAACCATGTATCCTTACCTTCACGCATAGTGTGATGGATAGGGTTATTAGATCAGCAATGGATTGGGTCATTAGATCAGCAATCGGCACATTGTAAAAAGTGATGATGTGTTGGGTAAAACTGTAAGTGAGCGACCCCTAGTGGCCTAACTGGTCAGAAAAAACTTAACCAAAAAAGAACCACAAGTGTGGATTTTGTAGTTGTTACAGTTATCTGAACGCTATAAACTTAGGAGGTGAGACAATGGTGGTTAAAGACTGTATAACCTGCCGTACCTCCTATGTGGTATACGTTTTAACTAGAGATGATCGAACAGCAGGAAAATCTTAGCTCCTATAGAACTCGAACCTTCCCCACGGACCGGGAAGGCATCGGGAATCAAATTCGGAAGGTTCTACAAGGTTCGAGTTCTACAGAACCTAAGATTTTCCTGCACCCATCCACAAGCCTCCACCCCGTGACCCCATCATGGAATAAAGGTTTGTTTTAAAAGTGGTGAGTGCCGCATCTGTTACCTTTGTATACGTTGATTAGTTTTGTTATTGCGACCACTTATATAACAAGCTCATCGTGTCATCATACTGAACTCTGCAAAATTATCATTTTATGCACTGTGTAATATACGCACAACTTCAATGTTTTTTTCTGCTTTTAAAACTTTATTGCATTTTTTTGTCTAAAAATCCCTGCAGCTATAAATTACCCGGAAGTTACTAGCGTTACTATACCCACTATACCTACTGTGCATTCATATGCCTCATATACACATTCATACCTACTATACCCACATTCATACCCCTTATATGAACATTCATACCCACTATACTCACATTCATACCCACTATACCCACATTCATACCCCTCATATCCACATTCATATGTGGTGACTGCCCCGCCGGTGAGCAGGGACAGACGGCCGGTCACAAGCTAGCTGGTACAGCGTGATTCCACTGATGAAGTGGTTGGCCGAGGTATAGCTCTGCCCGGTGGTAGTTTATTGTGACACCAATGACGGTTGGGCACACAGGTATGGTGGCACACCTGCTTTTATTTTAGTGGGCTGGCTATACGGTGGTCCGTAGTGGAGTAGTGACCCACCCGGACAATTGCCATTGCCACCCACAGAAAGGGGAGATGACCCAAGTAAGGTGTATTTGCTGTGTCGGTGCTTACTGAAAAATCACAGGTTCTCTTTAGCATAAATACAGTCTTGTTTACTGTGATGACACTTGATATAGGCAGCAGATAATAAAGCTTTGCCTTGATACAATACTAGAGTGCATAGGCTTCTAGCAACTTTGCTGGATTAGTTCCTTTACTTCTTTGTGGATACTGTCCTGCACTGTATCTTTCCTTGTCCACGGCGTAGGTTAAGATGATCCCTGACTTTTCTTCTCTAGTAGTAGCTTAACACTGCATAGTGTGGAATACATATATCTGCAAAAAATAGAAAAATACTTGGCACAACTCCAAAAGCATCCACAATCCGCATACTTCCAATGGGACTGCTCATTTCGAGTCCTTTTTGGCACTTTGGCTATTATGGTGCTCTGCATGCAGTAACATAAAGTCCATATACTGTATAACAAAATTCATAAGAAAGATGATCATGCGGCACTCACCAAATCTTCAAATTCTTGTTTTATTTAATTCATAGTAACAAAAACAACCTTGAGTGCTGTGCAGGTTACATGGCAGGTGCAGGTGTGCTCCACTAGAGCGATGGTCGTTTCGCGGTCATGCACATCAACAGGCTTTGTGACACCAGTGGTAGTGACACGTGCTGACTCTTGGTGAATGTGTGAGGGAGCAAAAAAGTTGCAAGTAGCATATACAGCACAGAGTGAGGATACAGGCGCCATTGCTGGCAACAAGACTGGAGCTCTGGGCTAACAAGATGGCTACACTACAGGTGAGCTGGATGAACATTCTGTCACACATAGACTCTCTCTCACACATGGGGGGGGGGGGTATTTATGGAGATTGGCGTACAAGTATGCCAGTCTTATATTAGGCCCCGCACCCTTTTCCCCGGCAGGATTCACTAAGAGGTGTAGGCCTCTTAGTAAATCCGGCCGGCTAGGCGCCTGAACCTGCGCCCTGCGTACTAAATCTACACCAGTTTCCAGCAGGTATAGATTTGGATCATGATTTACGCCTGCGAGCCACGTCTCCTCCCCGCCTTGTCAAGCTCCCCCAGGCGTACGCCAGAGAGAAGGGGTGATTCTGCACCTTCTCCCCGGCATAAGCCTTGGGCAGACATTTCATAAATGTCCCCTATAGTGGATAGGTAGTGTATTTGTATTTTCTGGGATATGCTGTGTTTTATTACTTTAATTTTCCAGCATGGGGAACTAGAAAGCAAATGGCAGTGTGACAGTGATAGAGCTGGAGCTGCTGTGCTGGACTCTCTGTCCCCCTGGCTGCTGTGCTGGACTCTCTGTCCCCCTGGCTGCTGTGCTGGACTCTCTGTCCCCCTGGCTGCTGTGCTGGACTCTCTGTCCCCCTGGCTGCTGTGCTGGACTCTCTGTCCCCCCTGGCTGCTGTGCTGGACTCTCTGTCCCCCTGGCTGCTGTGCTGGACTCTCTGTCCCCCTGGGTGCTGTGCTGGACTCTCTGTCCCCCTGGTTGCTGTGCTGGACTCTCTGTACCCCCTGGCTGCTGTGCTGGACTCTCTGTCCCCCCCTGGCTGCTGTGCTGGACTCTCTGTCCCCCTGGCTGCTGTGCTGTACTTTTTGTTGCCCCCTGGCTGTAGTTTATTTTGAACTAATCATTGCCATTTTAATCCTTCACAAACTACACATCACTACTGGGCAGAAACATATCAAAAGTTAATTCTGAGCGTATTTAAAACTCTCAGTCAAGGTCTCTGTGACAATATAGACATGGTAGGAAGAAGAGCAAGGTTGTGTGCTTAACTCCCTGACTCGCATGTCGATCTGGCTCATTTCAGGAAATGGTCTCTGCTACAGAATTTTAGAGCCCATCCTCTGCATTAAATCAAATGAGGAAACAGGGAGTGAAGCACACCTGCAAGCTTTTCCTGACTAGATTTACCATAAGCACTAGGAATCAAAATTTTTGACGTCTCTGTCTGTGTGACACGTCACATGTCAAACTTTTTTTTTTTAAGTCACTATAATTTAAAACCAATACAGATACAAAATAAAGAACTGTGATGCTGTGATATATTATTTGGACACTAGAGGGCAGCAGAGGAACATATTTCCACAATAGCTATTGCAAAACTCAATTCTTTTACTTCCTTATGGTTCTTACACATAGCGATTATTGTTCAAAAATTCATTATAGTGATCCCTTGTCCCTTGCTCTTTTTTTTTCTAGCAAATTACGTGCTAAAATATGCACCAAGAACGTGTGCGGCAAATTACCCACTATGAAATACAGCATTTATTGTTATGTATGTAAAATATACAGGAATGTCACGTATTCTATCCACAGCGTACTCAGAAAATGCATCGGAAATACACGTATTAGTGGTCTTTGAGAAATGAAATTAAAGAGCCAAAGTACATTGTAGAAAGCCAACCTGGATGAGCTGGAGCATTGTTGTCTTTGAAGATGAAATTAAGCCTGTGTTGGTCATGGAGAAGCACAAGGACTGGATTCATAATGTTTCTCAAGTAGTATGAGCTTGTCACTTTACCATTCACACAGTGTAGGGCAGTTCTGTATTGACTAGATTCACCTGCCCACACTGTAACACCTACACCACTGGACACACCTGCCCACACTGTAACACCTACACCACTGGACACACCTGTCCTGTACTCTGTAACACCACCACCACTAGACACACCTGTCCTGTACTCTGTAACACCACCACCACTAGACACACCTGTCCTGTACTCTGTAACACCACCACCACTAGACAAACCTGCCCACAATGTAACACCACCACCACTAGACACACCTTCCCTGTACACTGTAACACCACTAGACACACCTGCCCTGTACACTGTAACACCTCCACCATTAGACACACCTGCCATGTACACTGTAACACCACCACTACTAGACACACCTGCCCTGTACACTGTACCACCACCACTAGACACACCTGCCCTGTACACTGTAAGACATCCACCACTAGACACACCTGCCCACACTGTAACACCACTAGACAAACCTTCCCTGTACACTGTAACACCACTAGACACACCTGCCAACACTGTAACACCACCATCACTAGACACACCTGCACACTGTAACACCACCACCACCACTAGACACACCTGCACACTGTAACACCACAACCACTAGACACACCTGCCCTGTACACTGTAACACCACCACCACTAGACACAGCTGCCCTGTACACTGTAACACTTCCACCACTAAACACACCTTCGCTGTACATTGTAACACCACCACCACTAGACAAGCCTGCCCACACTGTAACACCACCACCACCAAAGTGGCGGAAGCATAGTGCTCTCAGGACATCTCCACCATCGTTCTGCGCAGCGTGAATGGACTTTCATCAGTAAACCTCATCAGGGTCCCACCAGTCCCTCGCCCAGCGTAGGAGAGCGCTATGCATGAGTGAACTGCAAACCATACAGCAGCACCCCGCTAGGCAATTTATATTGGAATCAATATCAGAAAATAATGGCATAACAGTAATACAGTGTAAGACTAGCAATAGTAAATCTACCCCCCGTTCACACAGAGCAAGAATTGTCTGCCGCGGAATGCCGCCAGCCTCCGTGTCATAATGGGACTCTATGGGAGGCGCGCGCCGCATCTCTCAGGGTCTCTACGTGCTGAAGAATGAACATGGTCATTCTTCAACGCCGAGAAATGCAGTGCGCGCCTCCCATAGAGTGTCATTATGACACGGAGGCTGGCGGCATTCCGCGGCGGACAACTCTTTCCGTGGTGTTCTTGCTCTGTGTGACTGGGGCCTTATAGCCATAAGAGAAGGGACAGACATGGCTCTTATAATAGGAATAGCCTGTATATTATGGCAATATCTGAGAATATGAAAAATAACTACCATACAAAACCCTGATTACAACTTGTGGCTTACTAACTGTTCCAAAACTACAACTCCCATCATGCCCTGACAACTGTCCTTTGCAATAGCTTTCAGGTAGTGACAGGGTTACATCTATGCACTGACTAAATTATAGTGAAAATATAATAATAATAATAATAATAATAATAATAATAATAAAAAATTATTATCATTCCACCATTGCCTAATAAGAAATTAGTGCCAGCCTAGTGGAGGTGGTTAAGTAACATTGTATGGCCACATACTCCATTTTCCATCATGATATGAATAGGTATGGCATCCAGATGGCATTGACCAATCAAGGGGGTGGAGCTTCTCTCTGGGAAGTATATTAAAGGGGTGTTCCAAGTAGAAATAACATCACCTATCCACAGACACTTGCAGCCCCATGCTATGTTCACACAATGTATATTTTCAAAAAACCATGACCGTTGTACAACGGCCGTGATTATTACAGAAATATACGTTAGATAGCTGTCTATGGGATCCCAGCCGGAGCGTATACACATAGTATACGCTCCAGCCAGGATCCCTCGCGGCGACGCAAAGAACTGTTAGTGCCCATGTTAGTGCACACCGTGGAGCGAGCCGCTCCAGCTGCAAGCTCCATAGTGTGCTATTGGGAGTTCTGATGTGGGCATGGATGCGCCCGCATCAGAACTCTGCGGCCTGAAAGATCATCCGGCAGGTACTGCAGTACCGGCCGGGATGACCTTTTCAGAGACCGTCCGGGACATGGAACGGAACGGGATCGCGGAACAGCCGGTCTCATACGCTGTGGGAACATAGCCTCATTCTGCGACATGACACCTAGCACTTTTCTTGTGGATAGCTAATAATTACTTTGTCTCGGAATACCCCTATAAAGGACACTGAGTAAGTGAACTTTTATTATCATTACTATGTCTATTATGTCTACTAAACCTTTTAAGGGGCTGCCCAAGATTACAAAGAACAGATCAAGAACAGTGTTATGCCTGTCCATAGACTGTTTATGTTTTTTGTGTGTGTGACCGGTTTAAAGGGTTATTCCTGTGTCATTTCTCATAGTTCAGCACTTTGAAAAGTTTGATGGCCCCCAAGAGAATGAATAAAGGCCCTATTCCACGGAACGATTACGGCCAATAATCGTCTTGTGGAATAGAAGGCAACGATCAGCCGACATCGTTCATTTTGGTTGATCATTGCGTTGTTTATCTTTCAAACATCGATCTGCTGCCGTCGCTCCGCGGAACAGGAGCAGCAGAATTTCTGAATTCTTAAATACGACTTGTTAGTCGCCTCACTTCTCGAGTGAGAAAGGGTTTGTAAAACTCTCTGCAAGAGTTTTGAGGGCCCTAGTAGGGGCCTGTCAGTCTCCATGCTGTCAAGTTGAACGCTTTCAGGTTTTGGCAGCAGTGTAACCCAGGTTTTTAGGCTTGGCCATAATGGCAAGCTCTAATACGTCCCCTGACTCATTGTCATGAGCACTGGGAACCAAGCCCTTTCCGGCCAAAAGGGTATGATGGCTATGACTGAGGCTTTGTCCTGCCTGATCTTCATCAATACTCTCGGTATCATGGAAACAGGCGGAAAGATGTAGGCTAGATTGAACTTCTATGGGACTGTCATAGCATCTACTGCCACCGGTTTGTCCATCCTGTAAAGGGAGTAAAATTCGCTGAACTTTGTGTTGGTTTGAGTTGCCATCAAATCTATCTGGGGAAGACCCCATTTCTGAACCAACATCTGGAATATGGCATCGTTCAGACACCACTCCCCTGGTACAGTGAGTCCGCGACTCAGACGATCCGCTAGGGTGTTCAGGTCTCCCTTGATGTGGGTTGCGGATAACCACGTTATCCTCCCCTCTGCCCAGAGAAAGATCCTGTCCACTTCTTTCAGAAGGGATTGTGATCTGGTACCTCCTTCCTTCTTGATGTACCACACACACGCTATGTTGTCTGTACGGATCTGTACTGCCTTGTGAAGGAGCATGGGGGCAAAAGGACGGAGGGCATAGGTTATTGCTCTGAGTTCTTGAGTGTTGGATGATAGTTGAGACTCCTCCAATGTCCATTCGCCTGCAATGTGAAGGTCCGACATATGTGCTCCCCAGCCTGTCCCCGAGGCATCCGTGGTGAGAAAAATCCACTCCGGCTCTTCTAAACTCTTCCCGTCTCTGAGATCCTTCCACCAAGCCAGGGATCTTCTGCTGTTGGGAGATAAAATCATCTTGGTATCTAGGGACAACAGTGATCTGTCCCAAGCCTGTAACATCTCCACCTGGAGAGTGCGCACAGGGGCGCCGCAATCATGAGGCGACTTGAATCGTCTGCCTCAGGCGGCGCCACCAGCTGTCTTCGTGGGGGCGGCATTCAGTGGCAGATTATAATATGGGCGGTTCGGGCGGCCGCCCACATTATAATCCGCCACTGACTGTACTGGAGCCCCCCCGCCCCCGGGCAGTATCTGTAATGAGATGCTGTGAGCGGCAGAGACTGTATTCATAAGCGCCGCCCTGTAATGAATCAGCCGCGCGGTGCTGTTACTACAGCGCGGCGCTTATGAATACAGTCCCCCCCCGCTCACAGCATCTCATTACAGATACTGCCCGGGGGCGGGGGGGCTCCAGTACATGCATTCCACGTCCGTGATCCGACAGGATCACGGAACGTGGAATGCAGCCTTAGTCCCCTGGCTGATGTGCGGCTGCCGGAGGTGTCCCATCCTGTCCCCGGCAGCGCGCGCATCAGAGAGCTCCCCGTGCGCCGGAAGTCACAGCCACAGGCACACGGGGAGCTCTCTGATGCGCGCGCTCCCGGGGACAGGACGGGACACCCCCGGCAGCCGCACATCAGCCGGGACCAGACCAGAGAGGCTCGACGGGGGAACGGAGGGCAGGTGAGTTATGTGCTGTTTCTTGTTTTATCTGCTGTGCAGGGGGGGGGGGGACCATCTATAAGGGAGGGGGGAAAGAGGGGGACCATCTATAAGGTAGGGGGGGGGAAGGGGACCATCTATAAGGGGGGGGGGGAGAGGGGGACCATCTATAAGGGGGGGGGGGAGAGGGGGACCATCTATAAGGGAGGGGGGGGAAGGGGACCATCTATAAGGGAGGGGGGAAAGAGGGGGACGATCTATAAGGGAGGGGGGAAAGAGGGGGACCATCTATAAGGGGGGGGGGACCATCTATAAGGGGGGGGACCATCTATAAGGGAGGGGGACCATCTATAGGGGGGGGAAGGGGACCATCTATAAGGGAGGGGGACCATCTATAGGGGGGGGGAAGGGGACCATCTATAAGGGAGGGGGGAAAGAGGGGGACCATCTATAAGGGGGGGACCATCTATAAGGGAGGGGCGGGAGGGGGACCGTCTATAAGGGGGGGGAAGAGGGGGACCATCTATAAGGGGGGGAAGAGGGGGACCATCTATAAGGGAGGGGGGAGAGTGGGACCATGTATAAGGGGGGGAGGGGGACCATCTATAAGGGAAAGGGGACCATCTATAAGGGAGGGGGAGAGGGGGACCATCTATAAGGGAGAGGGGGACCATCTATAAGGGAGAGGGGACCATCTATAAGGGGGGGGAAGAGGGGGACCATCTATAAGGGAGAGGGGACCATCTATAAGGGGGGGGAAGAGGGGGACCATCTATAAGGGAGGGGGAAAGAGGGGGACCATCTATAAGGGGGGGAGAGAGAGGGAAGAGGGGGACCATCTATAAGGGAGGGGAAAGAGGGGGACCATCTATAAGGGAGGGGAAAGAGGGGGACCATCTATAAGGGAGGGACCATCTATAAGGGAGGGGGGAGAGGGGGACCATCTATAAGGGAGAGGGGACCATCTATAAGGGGGGGAAGAGGGGGACCATCTATAAGGGGGGAAGAGGGGGACCATCTCCTAAAAGATCAGCACCCTCCTCTCCTGACATCCTCTGTGCTGCTGTGACCTCTCCTAAAAGATCAGCACCCTCCTCTCCTGACATCCTCTGTGCTGCTGGGACTTCTCCTATAGGATTAGCACCCTCCTCTCCTGACATCCTCTGTGCTGCTGGGACCTCTCCTATAGGATTAGCACCCTCCTCTCCTGACATCCTCTGTGCTGCTGGGACCTCTCCTATAGGATTAGCACCCTCATCTCCTGACATCCTCTGTGCTGCTGGGACCTCTCCTATAGGATTAGCACCCTCCTCTCCTGACATCCTCTGTGCTGCTGGGACCTCTCCTATAGGATTAGCCCCCTCCTCTCCTGACATCCTCTGTGCTGCTGGGACCTCTCCTATAGGATTAGCCCCCTCCTCTCCTGACATCCTCTGTGCTGCTGGGACCTCTCCTATAAAGTCAGCCCCCTCCTCTCCTGACATCCTCTGTGCAGCAAGGGACCAAACATTATGTTTATTGGGGACAGCAGTGGGGGGGGGGGGGCAGTAGTGGATTATAATGTGGGCGGATTGACGGGGGGGGGGGGGGGGGGGCGTCATTCTATAGTTCGCCTCGGGCAGCAGAGAGGCTAGAATCACCCCTGAGTGCGCATATGCCAGAGTGCCCACTGGACTGCGTCTACTGTGGACGAAAGGAGACCCAGGAACTTCATCACAGTTGTGATCGGAACCTGTCTGTGTCTGGACAGAAACTGACAACCTTGTCTGATCCTGAGTTTCCTCTGCGGAGAAAGAAGAAGTTGCATCCGAGATGTATCTACCAGAAACCCTAGGAAGTGGAGTCCTTGTTCACGATCCACCCGAGACAATGAAGGAAAAGCAGAATGATGTTGACAAGTGTGTGAAGGAGGTCCTCTGTGGCAGCTATGATCAGCCAGTCGTCCAGATATGGAACCACTCGGATTCCCTGGAGTCTTAATTCGGCAACTACGGAGGCAACTACTTTGATAAATACAAATGGCACCGTGCTGATCCCAAACGGAAGGACTTTGAACTGTAGATGGCGGACTGCACCTCCCACCCAGACTGCGATCCTCAAAAGTCTTCTGTGGGGGGGGGCAGATGGGGATATGAAAATATGCATCCTGGAGGTCTAGTGCTGCAAGGAAATTATTTTTTGAAAGAACAAACTGCACAGATCGAATTGTGTCCATCCGGAACCTTCTCTTTATTATGAAACGGTTGAGGTACCTTAAGTCTATAATGAGTCTCCACTTTGCTGATGGCTTTATAACAAGAAATACAGGGGAGTAGACTCCCCTTCCTCTTTCTTGAAGTGGAACCTCCTCTAAAGCCCCCTTCAAAATTAGAGTCATCAGTGTTAGGTTATGTTCCTACAGTGTATTTTTTATAACAAGTACAATGCGCTGTATTGAACTGTATGGGAACAACAGCTTGTCGCCCACACACTGTATTGAACAACAGCCGTTGTTCCCCTACGGGCACACAAGTAATTGACGTGTCAATTATTCGCAGACGCTAATGCAAGAACTGCGGCCGTTGTTCCCGTTCGTTTCACACAGTGTATGACCATTTTGAGGGCCGTACATTGTATAGACTTCAATGGTTAATTGGATTACAGACACACCCAAATGTGCCCACAATCCAAATAAAATAAAATGATGTATGGTAATATTGGCCGCAGGAACATGTCAAACAGCTGCCATTGTTTGACACAGCAAACAACGTCCATGTCAAACAACGGTCGCTGTTTATACATAATGGGAACATAGCCTTATTCTGTATAACCCCCTTACTATGGCTCCTTCCCTTTAGTCTAATTCTCCTTTTTTTCACGGCTGGGTTTGCAGTCTATATTGAGTAATAATCCAGTCATGTACTAGAAATCAGTTTCTAGCTCGTGGTGAGCTTGTGCTTCTACACAGCAGCCAACCTGAGAAGGCCGAGCTGCAGCAAGAGGGAGAGAGCAGCCTGAGTCAATGATCAGACAGACAATGGTTCTCAGACTCCCTGTAGGGACTATAGCCACAGCTCACACCTCTCCCCTAATAGGTAATCATTCCCTATAGCAATTGACTTACATATCAGCACTGAGGTCATGATAGGACAGTGACTTCCATTTGAGCGTGACCAGCACATTAGGATTAGAGGCGCGCTCACAACCCTCTGGCGTCTCACTCCACTCTAGGTGCCTGAAATGGTTCCTTCATACTGACTACATCTTAGCAACCATGTTATTGTGTAACTGAAGGAAGTCATTATGTGACTCGCCAGATCTGTGCAGAGTCCAGAGGCGAGCTTCATTTACTCTAAGACTCCTCAAGCACTTTTTTTTTTTTTTTTTTACAATTTAATGTCCGACATGTCACATGCTCAGCTGGTAGTGAAGAGGCCTGGCCGGTCACAAGCCGTGCGCTGTTCTCAGACGCTGCGAATAACATGTGACTTACCCTGAAGGGATGAAGTCTTATATCGAAGATTGTGTTCAGGTCTTGGATGATTGAGACTCATACGGTGCTGTGGTGTTGGGTCACCATCTGCCTGCGTTGCCCGAGGCAAGTCTACTACAAATCACATTATTACAGCTAAGAGCTGGTTATTACATCTGACTAAAAGCCGGAGATTTCCAGATACGCTGCACAGGGCGGCTTTACAATGTCTCTGCTACGGAGCGTAGTGCTGTAGCCATAGAGGGTGAGGGGGTGTCGTCACACCTGTCATCATATACCTGGGGAACACAGGGTCTACCGTGTTTCCCCAAAAATAAGACGCCCTTCGAAAATAAGACACCCTAACTACCCTACTAACTAGCCTAAGGCAAGCCCCCAAAAATAAGGCACCCCTACTCTAAACTAAGGCGCCTTCCGAAACTAAAGCCCCTATTCCACGGGTCGTTTAAAGGAGCAATATCGTTCGTATTCGGCCGATATCGGGCGCTACGAACGATATTCGTCCCGTGGAATAGAGTGCAACGATCAGCCGACATCGTTCATGTCGGCTGATCGTTGCAGTCGCTTGTTTTTCAACATGTTGAAAAACAAGCGACTGATATAGCAGCGATCTGCTGCCGTCGCTCCGTTGAATAGGAGCATCGGCAGCAGACGCTGCTGTATCCTATGGGCTGCCCGGACGATCAGCGATCCCCCGGGCAGCCCCCCCCCCCTTGCAGCTCCCCGCCGCCCCCTCCCGCACTCACCCGCTCGTTGCAGCCGCGTTGAATAGCGGCGGCAGCGAGCGGGGAACGAGGAGCAAACGAGCGCTAATAGCGCTTGTTTGCTCCTCCAAACGACTCGTGGAATAGGGGCATAAGGGCCCTATTCCACCGGACGATTATCGTTTTAAATCGTTAACAGTTATGCAAACGACCGCTATTGCGAAAGACCTGAAAACGTTCCCTCATTTCCATGGAACGATAATCGTTACTTATGATCGTAATTGCGATCGTTTTTCTACGCTATTTATTCGCTATTGCGTTCGTATCTATTGCGAGCGACCGAACGATGTCTTATTCAATGCGAACGATTTGCGAACGTTTTGCGAACGAGCAACGATAAAAATAGGTCCAGGTCTTAGGGCCCTATTCTACCAGACGATTATCACTTGCATAATCGTTAACGATTAACGATCTCAAACGACCACTATTGCGAAAGACCTGAAAACGTTCACTCATTTCCATGGAACGATAATCGTTACTTATGATCGTAATTGCGATAGTTTTTTCTTCACTATTTATTTGCTATTGCGTTCGTATCTATTGCGAACGACCAAACGATGTCTTATTCAATGCGAACGATTTCCAAACGTTTTGCGAACGAGCAACGATAAAAATAGGTCCAGGTCTTATAAAGCGATCAACGATTTCTCGTTCGGTCGTTAATCGTTAACTGCGTTTCAACCGAACGATTATCGTTTAGATTCGAACAATTTAACGATAATCTGAACGATAATCGTCCGGTGGAATAGGGCCCTTATAAAGCGATCAACGATTTCACGTTCGGTCGTTAATCGTTAACTGCATTTCAACCGAACTATTATCGTTTAGATTCGAACGATTTAACGATAATCTGAACGATAATTGTCCGGTGGAATAGGGCCCTAAGGCTGCCCGTTGCCACCTGCCGCCACCCAGGACTCACCTAATCCCCTCATGGACCTTCGCCGGTGCCGCAGGCATACTGGTCCATGGCCCCCACGTCCTCCGCATGTCCCAACGCACGCCGCCACACGTCCTGCCGCACACTGCCGCCCGACCCGCCACACACTTGACGCGCGTCCCGTCGGCACGTCCTGCTGGTGATGCCCTCTTGGTCCCGCTGCTGATGCACTCTTGCTTCGGCAATGATGTGAGTATTCTGGGGAGGGGGGAAATAAGAAGTGGGGGAGCTTTATCAAACTGGTGTAAAGTAAAATTGTCTTAGTTGCCCCTAGCAACCAATCAGATTCCACTTTTTATTCCTCAAAGATTCTTTGAAAAATTAAAAGAATCTGATTGGTTGCTGACAATTCTACTTTACACCAGTTTGATAAATCTGAATGTAGCTTTTTCAGGGTGGTCTCACCAAAAAGACCTTGTGCGATCAGCTGGACATCTCCTTTAGGATGGATTCACATATCGGAATCAAAGCGAAATCCGCAGCAATTCCCAGTACTGTCAGTTTGTATGGGTATACATACTCTCAGCAGAATTCAAATTCCGCTGCGAGTATGTAAACCCCATCCCCCTTAACCCGCCGTGGCTCGGTGAATACTTTACCCGTCTCCCGGCACCCTGACATCCCGTTCAGCCAATCAGTGCACTGTTCCCTCGCAGCCACTGATTGGCTGAGCGGGACATCTAGGAGCACCAGAAGCAGGCGGAAGCACAAACAGGTAAAGTATTCACCGAGCCATGGCGGGTTAAGGGGGATGGGGTTTATATACTCGCAGCAGAATAAAAATTCCACTGCAAGTATGTAAACCAATTCAAACTGACAGTACTGGGAATGTCAGTGGATTTTGCTGCAAAACTTGCAGTGTAAAATCCGCTGTGATTCCAGTACGTGTGAACCCACCCTTAAAGTGACTGTACCACCAGGCCCGGGCTGAAGCACTGGAGGCGGGCCGACCCACCCCCAGTGGGAAGAAGCCCCAGCCCCTCCATGACGTAACTCCATTAGAATCAATGGAACCCTATCATAGAGGGCCGGGGGTTTCCTCCCACTAAGGGTGGGTCAGCCCGCCTCCAGTGCTTCAGCCCGGGCCTGGTGGTACAGTCACTTTAAAGCAGGGGTGGGGAACCTCCGGCCCGCGGGCCGCATCCGGCCCCTGACACCTCCGGATGTGGCCCGCGGCTCCCCTGTGACATGCGCCGCTCTGGAGGAGAAGGAGCCGACACACACGGCATCCTCCTGTGTCTGTGACAGCTGCCAGGAGGATGCTGTGAGTGCCGGCTCCTTCCCCTCAGAGCGGTGCACATCTTCTGTCTCCTGCCCTCCTGTGACGTGCGCCGCGCTGGTGAGGCAGGAGCTGGCACAGACACAGGAAGATGTGTTGTATGCCGGCTCCTGCCTCACCAGCGCGGCGCACGTCTTCTGACTCCTGCGGGCCGCGCGCGATGACGTCATTTCATCGCGCGCCGCCTGCAGGAGAAGACCGGCACGGAAGAGAGGAGGGAGAAGAGGACCTGGACAGCGTGGGAGCGGAGGAAAGGTGAGTGGGATGTTTATTTTTTTCATTTGGGGCAGACACTGGGGGTTAACTAGGCTACCAGGGACATGACTGGGGGGTTATCTAGGCCACAAGGGACATGACTGGGGGGTTAACTAGGCCACCAGGGACATGACTGGGGGGTTATCTAGGCCACAAGGGACATGACTGGGGGGTTAACTAGGCCACCAGGGACATGACTGGGGGGTTAACTAGGCTACCAGGGACATGACTGGGGGGGTTAACTAGGCCACCAGGGACATGACTGAGGAGTTAACTAGGCTACCAGGGACATGACTGAGGAGTTAACTAGGCCACCAGGGACATGACTGAGGGGTTAACTAGGCCACCAGGGACATGACTGAGGGGTTAACTAGGCCACCAGGGACATGACTGAGGGGTTAACTAGGCCACCAGGGACATGACTGAGGAGTTAACTAGGCCACCAGGGACATGACTGAGGAGTTAACTAGGCCACCAGGGACATGACTGAGGAGTTAACTAGGCCACCAGGGACATGACTGAGGAGTTAACTAGGCCACCAGGGACATGACTGAGGAGTTAACTAGGCCACCAGGGACATGACTGAGGAGTTAACTAGGCCACCAGGGACATGACTGAGGAGTTAACTAGGCCACCAGGGACATGACTGAGGAGTTAACTAGGCCACCAGGGACATGACTGAGGAGTTAACTAGGCCACCAGGGACATGACTGAGGAGTTAACTAGGCCACCAGGGACATGACTGAGGAGTTAACTAGGCCACCAGGGACATGACTGAGGAGTTAACTAGGCCACCAGGGACATGACTGAGGAGTTAACTAGGCCACCAGGGACATGACTGGGGGGGTTAACTAGGCCACCAGGGACATGGCTGGGGGGTTAACTAGTCCACCAGGGACATGACTGAGGAGTTAACTAGGCCACCAGGGACATGACTGAGGAGTTAACTAGGCCACCAGGGACATGACTGGGGGGGTTAACTAGGCCACCAGGGACATGGCTGGGGGGTTAACTAGTCCACCAGGGACATGACTGAGGAGTTAACTAGGCTACCAGCCACAATTAACAGCTCTAACAGTCTTCAGATTTTAAGCTAGAGCTGTCAATCATACATGTGAGAGAGGCAGCTCTGTGCCCTGAAGAAGAAGAGCTCACTTATCCGACACTTGTGGGGCAGGGCACAGAGCAGGGCTTATCTAAGGTATCTTTCCCCTACTCTGCCCAACATCTTTACAGGCTTGGGTAGCTTACAATTCCCTTTAAGGCTGGGGTGTGGTGAGAAAGAGAATAGAGAAAGCAGCGCAGATTTTCCTCCAAGAACTGCAGTGAGTTTTTAGAGAAATTGAACCACTAAGTTTCATAATGATTTATATGACACCAAAAGAGATTGTCATTAGTCCGTGTCACTAGTCGCTCACATTCTAATATTCATGTCTCCCACACACACAAAGACACTGAGAGACGTCAGCCTAAACCCACAGATTTATGTGTATGGGGGAGGGGGGTCTCCTGTCTGTCCTGACAAAGAACATTGGGGGATGCTGAATTTTAATGCCTGGTCCTTTTGTTCTGGAATTAAAGAGTTTTTCCCATTTCAAACATTGATAGCTTATCCCTGTCCCTGGTCCCTCCTCTAGAACCCGACCTATCTTTAGAGCTTGGTCCCAATGACTGGAGGTGGCCAGGATGGCGAAAATAGCCAAATGAGTTATTAAAACAGTGTAACATCTGATCCCCCCTCTATAAGACAACATAGGGACAATAGAAAATCCCATTCTAATGGGCTGGAGACATCCCTGTATCACATGGACAAGATAATAGATACTATAGACTACGGATATAGATACTGCTCGTTTGAATCACATATTAGAAAGGGTACTTCCTATATTTCTTCTGTATTTAACACTATGGCACACACCAAAGTATTCTTCCTTCTTACAAACAGTGATAGGTATCTCAGTTGTCACCCCAAAGACTGACGGATGACGCCCACCCATGTCTCGGTATCTAAGTGCTATGTATTGGTTATTTTACAAATACAATAGGTCGGATAGTCTGTGTGATGTTTGTTTGCAAGGTTTGACGCCATGGGGGATACACATTCTGCTGGTTACTTACATTGTGTATGGAGAATTTCAGTTTGCACAGCTGGAGTCCAGCCGAATAACTCCCCATTCAGCCCGGGCCCGGGAATGCTTCTGTACAGAGTGAGAACACTGTGGGATGGATGGATGAAGTCGGAGGTTTATAACTTGTTATAGTGCTTGAAAAGCACTATATTGTAATCCGTATTCTTCTTCTTCTTCCGTTTCTTCTTCCAGCCATTTTTCTGCGCGTAATACAGCCCGAACCGCTTTGCGCACAGACTCCGTTCAAATTGCGTTTCGAAGCCCTCGGCGGTGTGCTATCTATTTTTCGTTTCGATTGGATTTGTCGTTTTTAAGAAATTTACGTTTAAAGACCCCAAATTTCCCATAGAAAATAATGGCCCATTGCAAATAATGGCCACACTCTAACCGCTGACAGCCAATCACAGCACATATGCAAATAGCTGAAATATAGCAGCCAATAGGAACTCTAAGGTCTCGTCATGCAATGTATCACACCATCCACAGTCACATGTCCACTATTGGCCAATAGAAGATGTAATCTATGGAAGGTCCTTAACGATTTTGTCTTCCTGACATGAGTAAGATTGTCATGGTAACCGAGCAATGATCTTTACCATTATAAGTAGCAGAGGTCAGACAGTAAAATAGCAGAGCTGAGGCAGCCATCTAGCAGGTACGGGATCCAAGCTGCTCTTAAAGGGACGGTACCCAAGCCGCTCTTAAAGGAACGGTACCCAAGTCGCTCTTAAAGGGACCCAAGCCGCTCTAAATGGGTCCCTTTAAGAGCGAACTAAGTACCTGTAGGAGCGACCCGGGTCACTTTAAGAGCGACCTGGGTCCCTTGAGGGGGTAAATGGGTCCCTTTAAGAGCGAAATATGTCCCTTTAAGAGCGACCTGGGTCCCTTTAAGAGCGAAATGGGTCCCTTTAAGAGTGATCTGGGTCCCTTTAAAGGAAATATTTCGCTCTTAAAGAGACCCGTTTCGCTCAAACTGGGTCCCTTTAAGAGAGAAATATGTCCCTTTAAGACCGACCTGGGTCCATTTAAGAGCGAAATACGTCCCTTTAAGAGCAAAATATGTCCCTTTAAGAGATAAATTGGTCCCTTTAAGAGCAACCTGGGTCCCTTTAAGAGCAAAATATGTCCCTTTAAGAGCGACCTGAGTCCCTTTAAGAGCGATCTGGGTCCCTTTAAGAGCAAAATGGGTCCCTTTAAGAGCGAAATATGTCCCTTTAAGAGCGAAATATGTCCCTTTAAGAGCAAAATCGGTCCCTTTAAGAGCGACTTTGGTCCCTTTAAGAGCGAAATATGTCCCTTTAAGGGCAAAATGGGTTCCTTTGAGAGCAACCTGGGTCCCTTTAAGAGCGACCTGTGTCCCTTTAAGAGCGAACTGGGTCCCTTTAAGAGCAAAATGGGTCCCTTTAAGAGCAAAATATGTCCCTTTAAGAGCGACCTGGGTCCCTTTAAGAGCGACCTTGGTCCCTTTAAGAGCAAAATGGGTCCCTTTAAGAGCGAAATATGTCCCTTTAAGAGCAAAATCGGTCCCTTTAAGAGCGACCTGGGTCTCTTTAAGAGCAAAATATGTCCCTTTAAGAGCAAAATGGGTCCCTTTAAGAGCGAAATATGTCCCTTTAAGAGCAACCTGGGTCCCTTTAAGAGCAAAATGGGTGCCTTTAAGAGCGACCTGGGTCCCTTTAAGAGCGACATATGTCCCTTTAAGAGCAAAATCGGTCCCTTTAAGAGTGACATTGGTCCCTTTAAGAGCAAAATATGTCCCTTTAAGAGCGACCTGGGTCCCTTTAAGAGCGAAATATGTCCCTTTAAGAGCAAAATCGGTCCCTTTAAGAGCGACCTTGGTCCCTTTAAGAGCGAAGTATGTCCCTTTAAGAGCTAAATGTGTCCCTTTAAGAGCAAAATGGGTCCCTTTAAGAGTGAAATATGTCCCTTTAAGAGATAAATAGGTCCCTTTAAGAGCGACCTTGGTCCTTTTAAGAGCGAAATATGTCCCTTTAAGAGCGAAATATGTCCCTTTAAGAGCAAAATGGGTCCCTTTAAGAGCGACCTGGGCCCCTTTAAGAGCGAAATGGGTCCGTTTAGGAGCTACCTGGGCCCCTTTAAGAGCAAAATGAGTCCCTTTAAGAGCGAAATATGTCCCTTTTAGAGCGAAATATGTCCCTTTAAGAGCAAAATCGGTCCCTTTAAGAGCGACCTTGGTCCCTTTAAAGGGAACCTGTCACCCCCCGTACCGGGGTGACAGGCTCCCAACCCCCCGTTAGAGACCCCTATACTTACCTCATCCCGCCGGGTCCCGCTTCTGGATTCGGCCGGGTCCCGGAGATCTCAGCCGCTGCAGCCCGGCGCGCGCGCTGAGAGATGAGTCCAACACCCATAGAGAATGACAGGAGAGTCCAGCGCTCCGTCATTCTCTATGAGCGTTGGACTCATCTGTCAGCGCGCGCGCCGGGCTGCAGCGGCTGAGATCTCCGGGACCCGACCGAATCCAGAAGCGGGACCCGGCGGGATTAGGTAAGTATAGGGGGCTCTAACGGGGGGTCGGGAGCCTGTCACCCCGGCACGGGGGGTGACAGGTTCCCTTTAAGAGCAAAATATGTCCCTTTAAGGGCAAAATGGGTCCCTTTAAGAGCAACCTGGGTCCCTTTAAGAGCGACCTGTGTCCCTTTAAGAGCGACCTGGGTCCCTTTAAGAGCGAAATATGTCCCTTTAAGAGCAAAATGGGTCCCTTTAAGAGCAACCTGTGTCCCTTTAAGAGCAAAATATGTCCCTTTAAGAGCGACCTATGTCCCTTTAAGAGCGACCTATGTCCCTTTAAGAGCGACCTGGGTCCCTTTAAGAGCGACCTGGGTCCCTTTAAGAGCGAAATATGTCCCTTTAAGAGCAAAATCGGTCCCTTTAAGAGCGACCTTGGTCCCTTTAAGAGCAAAATATGTCCCTTTAAGGACAAAATGGGTCCCTTTAAGAGCAACCTGGGTCCCTTTATGAGCGAAATATGTCCCTTTAAGAGCAAAATGGGTCCCTTTAAGAGCGAAATATGTCCCTTTAAGAGCAACCTGGGTCCCTTTAAGAGCAAAATGGGTCCCTTTAAGAGCGAAATATGTCCCTTTAAGAGCAACCTGGGCCCCTTTAAGAGCGAAATGGGTCCGTTTAGGAGCGACCTGGGCCCCTATAAAAGTTACCTGGGCCCCTTTAAGAGCAAAATGAGTCCCTTTAAGAGCGAAATATGTCCCTTTTAGAGCGAAATATGTCCCTTTAAGAGCAAAATCAGTCCCTTTAAGAGCGACCTTGGTCCCTTTAAGAGCGAAATATGTCCCTTTAAGGGCAAAATGGGTCCCTTTAAGAGCAACCTGGGTCCCTTTAAGAGCGACCTGTGTCCCTTTAAGAGCGACCTGGGTCCCTTTAAGAGCGAAATATGTCCCTTTAAGAGCAAAATGGGTCCCTTTAAGAGCGACCTATGTCCCTTTAAGAGCGACCTGGGTCCCTTTAAGAGCGACCTGGGTCCCTTTAAGAGCGAAATATGTCCCTTTAAGAGCGAAATATGTCCCTTTAAGAGCGACCTATGTCCCTTTAAGAGCGACCTATGTCTCTTTAAGAGCGACCTGGGTCCCTTTAAGAGCGACCTGGGTCCCTTTAAGAGCGAAATATGTCCCTTTAAGGACAAAATGGGTCCCTTTAAGAGCAACCTGGGTCCCTTTAAGAGCGAAATATGTCCCTTTAAGAGCGACCTGGGTCTCTTTAAGAGTGAAATAGGTCCCTTTAAGAGCTAAATGGGTCCCTTTAAGAGCGACCTGGGTCCCTTTAAGAGCGACTTGGGTCCCTTTATGAGCGAAATGATTCCCTTTAAAGAGCGACTTGGGTCCCTTTATGAGCGAAATGATTCCCTTTAAAGAGCGACCTGGGTCCCTTTAAGAGCGACCTGGGTCACTCCTAAAGGGATCCAAGTCGCTCTTAAAGGGATCCAAGTCGCTCTTAAAGGGATCCATGTAGCTCTTAAAGGGACGGGACCCAAGTCACTCTTAAAGGGACCCAAGTCGCTCTTAAAGGTATGGGACCCAAGTCACTCTTATAGGGACGGGAGCCATGTCGCTCTTAAAGGAATGGGATCCAAGTTTCTCTTAAAGGGAAGTCACTGGTAAAGGGGCGCTCTTTTCAAGCACTATGTATTTTCCTGGAAATGCAAATCTTGTTATCATTGTAGTAAGATCCCCCTGTGTATATCTATATTTGATGAGAATTTCTGAGGCTCTGTACTCTAATGATAAGCCTCTGATAAGTGGAGTCAGTGGGGAAAAAGTTTGAAAAATTAAACATTTTTTCTCAAATCAGATAAGGAAAAGCGTGCGGCGGCTTGTTGCCTTTTCCATCCAACTGCACGAGACATAGACTTATAATGAGCCAGGGAGTCAAGTGCATAATGGTACACTTCACCTCGCTAATTCTAGAGCTTAGTAGGGGCCTGAACACTCTAAACGTGCTTTATTTTTTAATTTTTTTAACGTTTTCTGTGTTTAAAGGGGTACTCCAGTGGAAAAAAATCTTTCAAATCAACTGGTTTCAGAAAATTATATAGATTTGTAATTCACTTCTATTTAAAAATCTCACGTCTTCCAGTACTTATCAACTGCTGTATGTCCTGCTGTAAGTGGTATATTTTCTCCAAGCCTGACACAATGCTCTTTGCTGCCACCTCTGTCCGTGACAGGAACTGACCAAAGCAATAACAAATCCCCTTAAGGGTGCCTTCACACCTAGCGACTCACAGCGTTAATAACGCTGCAAGTCGGCTAGGTCCTGGCAGATCACTGTCATTACATACACGCAGTGGTCTGAACGACCGCTGCATGTATGTAATTCTGCCGGCCGCTTAACCCCTTCTGATGGCGGCCACCTCCCGCTCCGCTCTGTATACATACCTATACATACTGCGTGTATGTAATGACAGTGATCTGCCAGGACCTAGCCGACTTGCAGCGTTATTAACGCTGCGAATCGGTAGGTGTGAAGGCACCCTAAAAATGTTTTCCTGCTTTGGACAGTTCCTGTCATGGACAGAGGTGGCAGCAAAGAGCACTCTGTCAGGCTTGAAAAGAATACAGAACTTCCTGCGGTAAGTGAAGATAGACACATATGGTAGTATGTATAACATTCATTTAAACATAAAAAGCTTAAAAAACAATAAAGTGAGTACATTGCAAAACTGCTAGCTATCACAACCCCTGTTGATTTCTGGAAAAAAAAATTGCTCACAACAGTGCCTATTTAAAGGGGTAGTGCGGGGCTAAACAATTATTCACTAAATAACACACATTACAAAGTTATACAACTTTGTAATGTATGTTATGTATGTGAATGGCCCCCTTCCCCGTGTTTCCCCCCACCCACGCCACCCCCAGAAGTGTAGTGCTCTATACTCACCTGATCTGTGTCGACTCCCATCCGCCATCTTGCAACAATGATGTAATCTTCGGGCGGGCGGCCGAACCGCTCCGACCGTCCCTCGTGCCGCCCCCCTCTGCCGTGTCATCAGCTGCTCAGCCGCGATTGGCTGATCACAGTTATGCTCAGCCAGCTGATGACACGGCAGAGGGCAGCCGACACGAGTGGTGGTCGGAGCGGTTCGGCCAGCCACCCGAAGATTGAATCATGTGGAAAAATAAAGTGAGGAGGAAAAGATGAAAACGTCCTGGCCAAAATAGGCGGCAGAGGCAAGGGGTTAAGTAGTGAAAGAGTGAGAATTATAAATGTCCCTCTAGTGAGTATGCTTGGAAAGAGAGCCAGGCATCATACTTTGTTTGACAACAGGTCAGTTCTGGCAAGGATGAAAGGTGCCTGGTTCCCTTTAATTACCGGTGGCTGAAGAAGTTGGATGAAGCCCTAGGGAGTCCTGGAAAACATGGATACAGCTTATGGCCTATGGCTGTGTCCATGTTTTCCAGGCAGCCTTAGGCCCCGTTCCCACTGAGGAAAGGTAGCGGAATTCCGCGACGGAATTGTCCGCCGCGGAATGCCGTTAGCCTCCCGCTCATAATGGGAGTCTATGGGAGGCGCGCGCTCCTGCTCTGTACGCGCTGAAGAATGAACATGTTCATTCTTCAGCGCGGACAGGGCAGGAGCGCGCGCCTCCCATAGACTCCCATTATGAGCGGGAGGCTAACGGCATTCCGCGGCGGACAATTCCGTTGCGGAATTCCGCTACCTTTCCTCAGTGGGAACGGGGCCTTAGGGCAGCTTCCAACTTCTTCAGCCACCGGTAATCAAATGCTGCACACTCAGGTTTAGACAAACCCAAAGGTGCTTGAGGTTTGCTTATCTCTACACACAACAGCAACACTAAGCCATAAAGGTGAAACGTGTGAATGCACCATTACTCACACACTGGTATTGTGTTCCCTTCCCCAAAATATAAAGTTATATATAGTAGCTAGAGGATAACTAGCTGAGCAAGATAACATTGAGACCCCTATTGATCACAAGAACAGAGGTCATCTGCTCTCTGGGTTAAAGGGGTTATCCAGCTCTACAAAAACGTGGCCACTTTCCCCCCCTACTGTTGTCTCCAGTACAGGTGCGGTATGCAATTAAGCTCCATTTACTTCAATGGAACTGAGTTTCAAAACCCCACCCAAACTGGAGACAACAGTAGGGGGAAAGTGGCCATGTTTTTGTAGTGCTGGATAACCCCTTTAAAAGACATTACATTCATGGGACTTCTGATTGGTTGTGGTCAGCTACTTATCCCCTTTCTAGTAGGTAGGAGATCATTTTTAATGATGGGATAACCCCTTTAAAGTAAAACCAACACCACACCTGCCCTCAGATGTGCGTGATATTACAACTTTGCTCCATTCACTTCAATTGCACTGAGCTGCAATACTACATCCAAACTAAGGACAAGAGTGGTAATTTTTTTTTTTTTTTAGTTGGGCGGTAAAACTATTTTTTTTAGCTGAATAACCCCTTTAAGGCTGATATCAGATAAGCATAACGCACCTGCATTCCTGTGTTTATATTACAAATAGTCTATATTACACAGGGGTTTTCTGCATCCTGGTAGCCCAGTGCATAACCTGTCCTCCCAGACTACATATTTAGAGTTTTCACGTGTATTCCAACATACGCATTAAACACGATCTCCAGATCAGCCCGTGGTTCCTTGGTTTTGAATAGGATAGGGGACAAGTTACTTTTATCTTGGAATACCCCTTTAAATATATTTCAAGGTGTTTTATATATATATATATATATATATATATATATATATATATATATATATATATTATAAAACAATCCCGAGATCTTGCAGTTTCCATTCTCACCACTAGGCCTGTAACTAAGCTGAGACTTCCTGTTCTGTTAGTGATGGTAAGGAGGAGGCTGCTGGAAAGTGATCTGTACAGCATTACAATGAAAGGTAACACCGGTAAACTTGCTGTAAAGAACATCACTAAATGCTGTAAAGAAAAAAAAAAGTGCAGGCAAGATGGCAGCCCCCACAATATAGTCTAAAAATGAATTTTTATAAAGAAATCTGAAGATTGGATCAGGTTACACATGAAGGTGACGCATCCCATCGACCTTGGGACTACGTCTTCATTTTATTTTTTTATTTATATATTTTTGCCTTTAATTATTATTAATATGATATATTTTTTATTTCAAGGCAAAAAAATAAATAAAAATCACTGCAATTTTCCCAAAAAACGTATGCATACAAGGAGCCTGGCTGTGACCTGTAGTCCCCCACACATCAGCCGTCTCCTCTGCAGCTATAAGGACCTTTGTACCACAACACAGGTTGTTGCCGCTCCGCTACACCCGGTCACGTGACCCCCTGAATGAATGGATTATTATTAGGGACTCTCTCGCTTTACTATTTCACTTCCTCTTTCCTCAGCGCGGCCGACCTTCCCGGAAACCAATCAGCGTTCACCTTCCAAGACCCTCTCAGCCAATCCCAGTTATCCACGAAGAGAAGGTCCTGGAAGGTCTCCTCCCGGGAGATGATTAGCAGCTATGTCAGCCAATGACAAGCCGGGATCTGTCCTTAGCCTCGCCCTCGACGCGTCTTTTAACCAATAGGAATTTGAGTGGCGGGCGTGGCCAGTGTGGGGGTTCGGAGAGGCCGTGTCCTACCTTTTAGTGCGTGACTCCTCCCCCTCTGCTTCACTCCCGGCCGGACACGTGACGGAGCGGTTGGTGCAGCGGCGGCAGCTGGCGGGTGTGTGAGGAGGAGGAGGGGAGAACCGGTTCCCTACGGTGAGTGGCTCCTGTGGGCGGTGAGGGGGACACCGGCGGCCGGGGGGTGGCCTGCAGCCTGACTCAGGGATATACCGGCTGAGCCCAGTCTGTCATGGCCATAATACTAGGCCCCATGTATAGTGTCATTCATCCCTATGGCTGTAGCCTCCTGTCACAGCCCTGTACATCTGCAGAGGCCATGTAGGGCTTATACTGTGTATATATATATATATGTGTGTGTGTGTGTGTGTGTGTATATATATATATATATATATATATATATATATATATATATATTGTGTGTGTGTATATATATATATATATATATATGTGTGTAATTGCATTGGTGCTGCCCCTTTAAATCCCTGTGACTAGTCTCCATATCCCTGTATATAAAGCAGACGCCACAATGGTCACAGCCCGGGGGTTAGCGGTGACTCTTGTCTGTGTATTTATATGGCGGTATCTCTTTAATATAACCGGATAACCGCACCCGCCCTGATGGGGAAATATTGGTCGTTGTCATTGAAAACTGTACAACCACAATAGGGGGCGCTGTAGGAGCTGGTGTGTGACCTCCTGTCACCTGCAGGACATACAGACCTGAGCTGTTGGGTAATATAGTGGGGATTGGGGGGGTTCTGCCATATTGGGATCCCCCATTAACGTGTTTCGGTTCTTCTCTAAGCGAACAGAAACCTTCCGGACGCTATTGAGGTTAGTGGTGTCTGAAATGTGACACAGATATAAGCTTAGCCTAAAGGCTCTATTACATGGAGATCATCTGCTAATTCATGTGGACGTCGCCCAGTGTAGTAGATCCAGCGATCAGTCAGTGATTGAGCCCGGCTGCTGCTGATCACTCTCTTCAAACCTGTCAAAAATTAATCTTACTTTTGGCTGCATGAACCTTTCGACCCATGGCTGCACGAACAATCTAGTGATACTCGTGCAGCCCTGGTCACATGATCATCAAGACGGCCTGAGCCGGCAGATGGGAGCCAAATGCGGTGAAAAGTGATAAGTCTCCACCTGAATTGTCTGGCAGCAGCTTAGAGCTCATGCACACCCGGCCAAGCTGAATGTTCATGTGTAGAGGTAGCTGTCAGCTGAGTGAGCATTTGGCTGGCATCTGTTGAAGGTTTAGGGGCATCCGTATGTGGTTGGCCAGCGAAAATCTTTTTTTCTTTCAAATTAACTGGTATCAGAAAGTTATATAGATTTGTAATTTACTTCTATTCAAAAATCCCAAGTCTTCCCATACTTATCAGCTGCTGTATGTCCTGCAGGAAATGGTGTTTCAGTTAGGGATGGTCCGAACCTGCCGGATACAGGGGGAGGAACGCCTGGAAAACTGGGATACAGCCTATGGCTATGGCTGTATCCCAGTTTTCCAGGCGGTCCGCCCGCTGCACGGAGCGGGCAGACAGTGGGAATCATTACCGAGGGTTCGGACCATCCCTAGTTTCAGTCTTACATTGCTCTCTGCTTACATCTCTGGCCGAGATAGGAACTCTGTCTCGGTTTTCTATCCCCATAGAAAACCTCTCCTGCTCAGGACAGTTCCTGTCTCAGCCAGAGATGTCAGCAGAGAGCAGTGTGTCAGACTGAAAATAAAACATTTCCTGCAGGACATACAACAGCTAATAAGTATGGGAGGACTTGAGATTTTTTAACAGAAATTACAAATCTATATAACTTTCTGATATCACTTCATTTAAAAGAGAGAGATTTTCGCTTTACAACTCCTTGAATACTTTGCAGCATATCCTATGGGTATGCATTATCTGGCTTAGAATTTATCCCTTTAAGGGTATAAACCCACACGCCGTATATACAGCAGATACGCAACAAATACGCAGCAGAGTTTCCTGCGAGTTTGCTGCGTATCGCAGCAGTAAATACGCTGCATATACGGTGTGTGGGTTTATACCCTAATGGTTAGACATAAAGCGGGATGGATAACCATAGGGAAAAGAGGCCATAGAGTGGCATCCACTGCCCATAGGCAAAAAAAAATAAAAAAATGCACCCATTGGTGGATTTACTTTTACTGGGTGCTGTTCTATGGAGTAAGTGGATATACCATTCATTTTGTCACAGGCTAAAAGGACGTTCTATTGTTCTCCATCAAGTTAAAGGGGTTATCCCCTATCCACAGGATAATGGATGACTAGCTAAATTGGTGAGAGTCCTATCCCTGTGACGCCCATTGATCAAAAGAGCAGAGGTCACACGTCCCCGGAGTGAATGGTGGTGGGCATGCTTGGCTGCTGATCCATGTCCTGTGAGTAGGAGATAACTAAACCTCATTAACTGAGCCCTGTGGACATGCTTGGTGTAAGGACATTTCCCAGTATCCATGCCGGGTGGAGGGCAGTGATATGGTGTGAGCACAGCATAAGTAATGTCTTAAAGGCGTTATTGGCTGCTGCATGTGGAGATCGCAACTCTGGAGCCAGGAGAAAGCTATAGTGCAGTGTCAGGGTATCTTGTACCTTCAGCTGTGCTGGGGCGACCCATGTAATCCTAAGGATAAGCATCACTGATAGATCCAGTACCTTGCACCACGGCTTCAGGGACGAGCAGATCAGGGGGATGAGATCTAATACTGATGGCCTAAACCATTTATTTTGGCCATGAACATAGAGTACCGTTGGGGGAGGGAGGGGGGCGTCTTTCATGTGGGGTCCCTGACGACCCCGTATTATTTCTTCCTCCGCTTTGTACACTTACATTGGCTGCATGTTTATGGGGAGATAGACCGGCGAGGATAGCTGTCGGCTGTATGACTGAAACCTATTGAAGGTGCATGAGCCCCTTCAGAGTTAGGGCCGTATTACACGGGACGATTATTGTTCGAAAAATCGAGAATCGCTTTGCGTAATAGCAGACAATGATTACACGACCAACGAGAAATCATTGGTCGTTTGATAGAATTTGTACTTATTTTTATTGTTTGATCATTCGCACATCGTTCGGTGCAATAAAAATTCATAGCTGAAACGTACACAATAGCAACGACAAAACGACTGCAAGGACGATCATAAGTAACGTTCCGTGTAATTGGTCAAACGATTTCGGGTCATTTAAGATCATTTATCGTTAATTGTCAGTCGTCAAAAAATCACTTGATGTAATGGTACTCTTACTAAGGCCCCATTCACACGTCCGTGTCAGTTTTTACTGTCAGGAAATCCTGATCAGGAGACCTCAAATGTCATCAGGAAAGTATCAGGATTTCCTGACAGTAATCCGTTTTTACCATCAGGAAACCATCAGGAAAAACCTTCAGGATTTCCTGATGAGATGGTCTAGTATGCCAACATAAATCACAGGTACCCACACAGCCCCTAGTGTACCTGGATGGCCACAGGCTGCAGAACTACAACTCCCATCATGGCCTGCCAGCAGAGCCATGATGGGAGTTGTACTTCTGCAACCTGGATGGCCACAGGCTGCAGAACTACAACTCCCATCATGGCCTGTCAGCAGAGCCATGATGGGAGTTGTACTTCTGCAACCTGGATGGCCACAGGCTGCAGAACTACAACTCCCATCATGGCCTCCCAGCAGAGCCATGATGGGAGTTGTACTTCTGCAACCTGGATGGCCACAGGCTGCAGAACTACAACTCACATCATGGCCTGCCAGCAGAGCCATGATGGGAGTTGTACTTCTGCAACCTGGATGGCCACAGGCTGCAGAACTACAACTCCCATCATGGCCTGTCAGCAGAGCCATGATGGGAGTTGTACTTCTGCAACCTGGATGGCCACAGGCTGCAGAACTACAACTCCCATCATGGCCTGGCAACTCCATCAGAGCATGGTGGGAGTAGTAGTCCTAAAGAGGTAATCTCACCTGTCCTGGATCCTGCTCTGTCCGGGCAGCGAGGTTGAGGTCCGGGCAGAGTGCATTGCAGAGATCCGGGCGGCGGCAGCGGACGGAGGCGCGGAGCATGCGGCGGGCCGGTGGGGAGTTTCTGGGGGGGGGGATGGGGGGCGGGCGGGATGGAGCGGGCGGGCGGGCTGCACCGCACTCTGGCCGGCCAGCCCTGTAGTACCAGAGGGGCGGTCAGGCGGGCGGAGCGGAGCGGGGCGGGCGGGCGAGCTGCACCGCACCGCACTCTGGCCCTGTGGTGAGGTCCTGGCTCTCTACCATTCCGGAATCACGGGCACTTTCCTGATATACATCAGGAAAATGCCCGTGATTCCGGCGCTCCCATAGACTTCTATGGGGGCGTCCGTGCCGGATTTCCGGACGAAAATAGGACAGGATCTAAAAAATCCGGTCCTATTTTCCGGAACGGACACCCTTCCGGAAAAATCCGGAAGGGTGTCCGTGTCTAATGTCAGCCTATGAGTCCGGAAATCCGTCCAGATTTTTCGGACGTGTGAAGGGGGCCTAACAATCTACCAGTAGCTGAGCTGCCCTATCTCCATGCCTGGCAGCCCTCCGCCCCCTGCTGACTCATTCCTGTTGTCAAGATTCAAATATACCAGCGCGAAACGCGACTCATATAGATACTGTGCGGGCAGGTCCCTGATGGTACAGGAACATACTGCCTGTCTGTGATATAGATTATGAAGTGGGGGCACAGACCAAAGGCTGATACATTATTCACCTTATACTGACTCTTGGGGTACTATTACACAAAGCGATTTTTTGACTACTAACGATAAACGATCTCAAACCACCCGAAATCGTTCTCCCAATTACATGGAACGATGATCGTTACTTATGATCGATCTTGCGGTTGGTTTGTCGTCACTATTGCGTACATTTCAGCTATGACTTCTTATTACACCGAACGATTTGCGAACGATCAAACGATAAAAATCCGAATTCTATAAATCGTTTAATCGTTGTCTGCTATTACACGAAACGATTGTCGTTTAAATCTTAACGATCTAACAATTTTTCAAACGATAATTGTCCCCTGCAATACGGCCCTTAGGGTCCCATTAGACAAAACGATTTTTAACAATTATCGATAAACTATTTCAAACAAAATTGTTTATCATTAACCTGAAATCGTTCACCATATTATCAATCATTACTACGTTATCAATCGTTACTACGATTGTTCCGTCTGATCCCAACAAAAGAAGGAACAATGTGCAATTACACTGAACAATTAGTGAACAAATGTGTAAATACAGGGAACGATTAGCGAACTACTAACAATGATTTAAGGGTCATATCTAAATTGGCGATTGGACATATGAATGATTTTTCAATCGCTGCCTGCTATTACACAGGACGATCATCTGAATTGGAATGATATACAGATTTTCTGCACAGTAGTTTTCCTGTGTAATAGGACCCTTATCCCTGGGGTGCTGTGTAACCAGACATGACCCCCACTTTACTGGGGGGCTTTTCCAGTCGAGCTTCTGGCCCCCCAGACGCACAGCTTATTTCTTCCCTGTATGACCCATCAGAGGTTGTTAGGGCTGATTATTATTACCCTGGTAGCCGCAGCCCTCTGTATCCTGGGGGTTGCTGGTAATATGGGATTATCGCCTTCACTTACCACCTGGGCATATGTCTTACTGTGCTATCATCCTCTTTCACATAGACGATCTTTTCCAGGGACTTTCCTGTAATCTTATTAATGGGAAGATGAGGGGAATAGTTGAGGAACTCCAGCTGTCACTTGTCTATTATCTTATTTTGTTTTCGTCTTTTATTACCTTTTATTTGGTGCTGAAATCTTATCTTTTAGGGGGTCATTTAGAAGTTATAACCAGCGATCCATTTCTGTGATTAAAGGGATCCTGTAAGAGTTTCTACGGCACAGAGTAAATCATTGTGTGACTGGTATGGCAGCAGCGATCGGACAGTGGTCTTTTAAAGTGTTTCCCTTCCTGTGTATGGGGGGCTGATTGATATATTTTGAAAAGAAATTGCTGTGCTCCATACATAAAATGGTGGTATCTGTGTCACTGTCGTATTTTTTCATTTTTTATTTGCAGAAATCAATAGTCCAGGTGATTTTAAGAAACTTTGTAATTGGGTTTATTAGGCGAATATGCCATTATCTGCATTCAAAAAGACTTTCCCCAGGTCCCCCCCCTCCCCCCTCTCTCTCTCTCATTCACTGCTCATTATCAGGAAATCTTGACTCTTTTACATCAGTCGTGCCCTGTGTAACCTATGGAGAGGGGAGGGAAGAGAAGGGAGATTAGTCACCGGCAGAGAACAGAGGGACCTGTGTGAAAGCTGGTATTCAAAGGTCAGAGAGGTCAGTGCTGACTTCAGAGGCAATAGCGCAGTGATGTAGCTGTAAATTAACTTTGTTGTCCTGTTTTGGTGCCTCATCTCCCTCCACCCCTCCCCTCTCCATAAGAGAACCATGAAGACAGGGAGGAGAGCTTCAAACTGCTTTTTCATGATAAAAATGCATTTTTGGGCTAATAAACCCAATTACAAAGTTTCTTTAAATCGTCTGTACTATTGATTTCTGCAAAAAAAAAAAAAAAATTAAACGACAGTGACACTTTAAGCGTTAAGTCACCTAGTCATGGGGACCATTGACCTCCACTGCATACAAACCTCATATCCTATAGCTAGATGATGGAGAGGTTGCTGTATTGCACATCTGTGGTACTAGTCTTTACCTTGAAGTCCGAGCCATAGAATGCGGTCCCCATACTGCAGTCTTATGGGACTTTGAGAACCCTGTCTATATGTATTGGACTAGTATGTCTCATGTCCGTGATGTGCTGATGGGTAATCCTGTACCTCTCTAGGAACATTACATTTCCTCCCTATCTTCATTTAAAATTAGTAGTAGTGTAGAACAAGTGGCTGCAAATAGACTGCATACATCTGTCTTCAGTTTTGTATAATCCCAGAAATCACGTGGTTGTCTATACTTAAAGGGGTATTCCACTCAAACATTACTTTTAATACATTGCTGCCCATGGGGAGACTAATGCCCCTATTCCACCGGTCGTCTAGAGGAGCAAACAAGCACTCTCATCGCTCGTTTGCTCCTCGTTCCCCGCTCGCTGCCGCCGTTATTCAGTGCGGCTGCAGCGGGTGAGTGCGGGAGGGGCGGGGGGGCTGCCCGGGTGATCGCTGATCGTCCGAGCAGCCCATAGGATACAGCAGCATCTGCTGCCGATGCTCCTATTCAACGGAGTGACGGCAGCAGATCGTTGCTGTATCAGTCGCTTGTTTTTCAACATGTTGAAAAACAAGTGACTGCAACGATCAGCCAATATGAACGATGTCGGCTGATCGTTGCACTCTATTCCACGGGACGATTATCGTTCGTAGCAAATAGAGCCTTTACAATTCATTCCATACTTGTTGTTATCTATTCAGTTTCCTTCCCCCAGTTCTGAGCTGCTGCTTTCTGCTGAAAACACAAAAATCTGTGTGTGAGCTTTTCTGTCTGTCTCCTCCTCCTCCTCCCCCCCCCCCCTCCTTTCCGAGATGGCTGATGTAAACAAGTCCCTATCTGCAACTTTGTAATGCTGGGAGGCATAGTGACAGTGAGTTCAACAGCGGCTTGACCTCATATTAACCCTCCCAACATTACAAGGTTGCAGATAAAGCCTGCCAGGGACTTAGTTACATCAGCCGCCTAAAAGAGAGAGGGGGGAGGAGGAGGAGAAAAGCTCACGCACCCTTTAGTTTTTACAGTGTGTGAGTCTGTGTTGTGAATCCACTTCTGGTTTTGGCTGCCGAATATTGAGTAAAAATACTATGTGGGAACATAGCCTAAAGGGGTTATCCAGGATCAGAAAAAAATCAAAACCTCTAGGTTATGCGGGGTATTATACCTAGGCTCCAGTTGCTCGCAGTACCACACAAAAACTGAGGACAAGAGTGGAGCTGTTTGATAGATGGCAAATATCTTTCTATTTCCGCATAACCCCTTTTAAGTTTGTTTTCTCTGGTATTTTGCAGCTCTGGTCCCCACTGTGTAACAGGAGATGAGCAGCCGGTAACCATGTGTGTTAGTGCACGGACCATAGTGATCATTTGTGCGAGCGATGATCGTGCTGTCACCATAAGAAATCTGATCATTCTTGTATTGTTTAGGGACATAGCTGGGTGAGGTGTGGACTGCTGTCATTTTATCTGTGATGGGAATCATGGCTGATTCCTGTGGGTTTTTTTTTTAACAACTTCATTGTTTAGGACTGGTTTCTTATACGGTATTCTTCTGTAATGGCCTGACCCGGACGGCACGCGGGTATGCTGGATTTATGTACATACATCCCCCAGTATCAAAGCTGCCGCGCACCGACACTGAGGTCTACGCCAGCTTGGACTTGGTGTGGCTGAGATGGCATTTGTCCATTTGTTTGTGTGTCTGGTGATGTGGACGTTTAAAGTCCCCAGTCCCTATCCTTCTCATATGACCTTTATTGACGTCACAGAGCAACAGTACATTCGCTTTAAGCTTTGTACATGGATAGGGGAGCCGGTTTCATGGTATTTTTTTTTTTTTTTTTTTGAACTGCGGCCTGGTTCACCCGTACAGTGCTTTTCTATTCTCTGATACCGTCCAGGTGTGAAGCATTGATTCTAATGGAGCTGCATCATAGAGGGGCGGGGATTTCCACCCACTGGGGGGCCCGCCTCCAGTGCTTCAAGGAGTTGTCCAGCGAAAAACTTTTTCTTTCAAATCAACTGGTGTCAGAAAGTTATATAGATTTGTAATTTACCTCTATTAAAAAATCTCAAGTCTTCCCATACTTATAAGCTGCTGTATGTCCTGCAGGAAATTTTTATTTTCAGTCTGTCACACTGCTCTCTGCTGACATCTCTGGCCAAGACAGGAAATGTCCAGAGCAGGAGAGGTTTTCTATGGGGATTCATAGAAAACCGTGACAGAGTTCTTGTCTCGGCCAGAGATGTCAGCAGAGAGTGCTGTCAGACTGAAAATAAAACAACACTTCCTGCAGGACATACAGTAGCTGATAAGTATGAGAGGACTTGAGATTTTTAATGGAAGTAAATTACAAATCTATATAACTTTCTGACACCAGTTGATTTGAAAGAAAAAGATTTTCACTGGACAACCCCTTTCACCCCCAGCCGGTGCCCGGGAATAGAGCGGCGCCATGTACGTGAGAATTGGGCTTTGGTTCAAAAAAAAAGGACAGTGCCACTGGCTTCCCCGCACCAGCACTGTTCTATCCATGTGCAAAACTTAAAGCAAATGTACTGATGGTATATTATAAAAATTAAAAAATAAAAAATCTTGAATCTTTCCATCACATGAAGGGCAGCGTTTCCAGTATGTGCTTTATTGTGTCTTGCTAAATGACAGATCTGATCTAAGCGCTCAAACAATGGCCCATAGCAGAACGAGTTCACGTATCCTCCAGACAGTAACATATTAACTTACAGATCCATTAGAGGCTTCTTCTCTACAGGGAAAATCTGCCAAATGCTTGTCACTGGCTGATCCCTCCTAGAGCCCAGCCGAGACGTCTGCAGGTTAGGGCTGTGCAGGCGCACAAGGGGAAATCGCTGTCATAAAGGTCCACACTGTAGGGAGCGGTCTTGGCCATCAGATGGGTGACCCTTCCTCTGGGATGAGACGCTAGTATGAGTGATTTCTTCCTTCTGCAAAAAAAGGTGTTCACACCACTGATCTCTCCTCTCCTCCCTGAGCCATTTCCTCAAGTAGATAAGCCGATGCTAGACCCCTCTCACAGCTCTTATCCGACAGAAGAAGCTGCCGTGGTGACTTGGGATTGCTGTCTTATACTACCAGTAACATCGATCTAATGCATATGGCAGCGATACAGTCTGTGATAGAGGTATTAGAGGTAGGTCCTTTCAAGACTGTTGTCTTTTAAAGGGGTTTTCCCATATAGGGATGGGGGTAAGTAAGGGTACTATTACACGGAACGTTAATCGGCCGAATTGGCCCGATTCGGCCGATTATCATTCCGTGTACTAAAGACAACGATCAGCCGATGATCGTTGTCATCGGCTGATCGTTGATATAAGTTCAGACCTATAATCGTCGGGCGCCGGCCGCGCACCGCTACGTGTAATAGCGGTGCGCGGCCAGCGCTGACGATTAGCAAAGAAGAATAGATACCTAATCCATGGTCCAGGGTTCCTCTTCCTCAGAGCTTCTTACCGGGTCCCGTGCGCTCCGGCTTCTCAGCGGCCTGTGTCAGCTGACAGGCCCCTCGGCCAATCACAGGCCGGAACCGCCGCAGCCAGTGATTGGCCGAGCGGCCTGTCAGCAGAGACAAGCCGCTGTGAAGCTGAAGTGCGCGGACCCGGGGAAAAGTTAAGAAGAGGAACCCTGGACCATGGATTATGTATGTATACAGTTTAAACAAAGGCTGCAAGGACATCGGTAACGATGTCCCTGCAGCCCTTGTTTAACGATTATCGGGCCGTGTAATAGGCCAAGTAAACGAGCAACGATCTAGCAGATCGCTGCTCGTTTACAGGTATTATCGGGCCCCCATCGGCCCGTGTAATACCACCCTTAGAGAGGGGACAAGAATGAGATCGCGGGGGGGGGGGGGGGGGGGGGGGGGGGGATCTGACCTCTGTGTCCCTCAGCGATCTCCAGATTGGCTACGGCACATGACCCACAGCTCTATGCGTTCTCTATGGAGCCACTGGTGAGAGCTGAGTACAGTACAGTCGGACACCCCGCAATGTCATATTTGTCCCCTACAATATTTTAATCGGTAAACCCCTTTTAAGAAGCAGGCAAAGGAGGCAGGTGCTCTTCAGAAAATTTCTGCAGTTGCTAAATGTCTGGAAACAGGTTCTTCAGCATGTCCTAGCAATGGTCCCCCTAACCTGTGAATTCTCCAGCAGTTACAAAATGACAATTCCCATCATGCAAGCATGATGGTAATTGTAATTTCGCAACCACTGGAGAATCCACAGGTTGTAGAACAATGTTCCAGCATCAAGAAAGTTGCCATACCTGCCATTACATTTGCATTACATATGAGATACTTTGAGCAAGCTTCTGTTGGAGGATTAAAGGGGTTATCCAGCTAAGAGCAAAAAAATGAAATGCTGGCTACTCTTACTCACCAAGTCCCCCTGAGTATTTTGAGCCGTCTCCTGTCTTTCTAGCTGCTGACATTCCTGAGTTACAAGTTTTTCTAAAAGCCGATCTATAACCAAGATAGAAAACTACATTTCCCATCATGCATCTCCCTGATTGGTCCTTTTGTGTACTCACCCCCTTAGCTTTCTTTCCTGCCCACTGCTGTCATTACTATTGCTTAATAAACACAGGACTGGTTTTTTTTTCACAGATTTTTTTTTTTTTATCACATCACCCCAGTACGTATTCCATACTGGCTGATGTAGCAGAGCTGACGCGCACGGTGTAGCAGTGCTGACGCGCACGGTGTAGCAGTGCTGACGCGCACGGTGTAGCAGAGCTGACGCGCACGGTGTAGCAGAGCTGACGCACACATGGTGTAGCAGAGCTGACGTGCACATGGTGTAGCTATCTGCTGCATAACAGGCATCTATTTCCAGTTCCATCCAGACTCTTAAGAACATCCATAACACTTACAATATACAGAGCTGTGACACAGACAGGTAACACATGCCTGAATTCACTAACAGCAAGCAGAGTTAGAACTATAAAATTTCATAAAACACAAACCAAGGCTCAGGGACACATAGAAGTCTATGGAAGCAGCACAGGTGCATGGAGATGATGCAGATAATGTCTCCTGGGGGTAGGGTTACCAAATCAATAGACAAGCTAACCCAGCCCCCAGAGAGGAGATTACATGTCCTCAGACCACAAAGGGAGGGGGTGCGGGAGGAGCTGAGCGTGGTTTGAGTGGACTGAGAGTAGAGGATTTTAGACGAGTTGATAAAGATAAAAATACAAAATAGGGAAAGGGTGCAAGATTATACATGTATATTAGACATAGGGTGATATTGGCAAGGGGGATTGTTTAGAATATTGTTTTTATTACCTGGATAACCCCTTTAAATTCCTTGTTTATGACTGTTTTATACTTTTTTTTCCTTTCTGTTTAGATCATGGATCCAAAACAGCTGTTATGTCTCACCTTCCTGGTACTTGGTGCCGTGATGATAAGTGCCCATGATGGGCATCACCATAGTCACCACCACCATGACCACGACCATGATCATGATCATGACCACGATGATGGACTCGATATAGAAGATGACTTGGATGACCTCATTGACGATGCAGAAGAGCCAAAACCAGAAACCAGCTCCCCACCCCCTCCTCCTAAGGTGTGTGTATTGTCCAAGCCTTAAATTATAGTATAAAAAGGGCATTATGAAATACATGCAAGTTCAGACAACTTCATCACAGACTCTTACAGATCTGTATAGACACTTTTATTTCTTTTGTAAAAGGAAAATAACAGCAGGTTAGATGCTTCTAACCAGCTGATAGGTCCCCATAGCACATGAAGGTAATCCTCAGCGCTGTTTTCGGGAACTCTGTAGTTTTAGTTTTGTAAATTCATCCTGCACTTTGTAGTGTTGAGCGCCAGAACACCCCACTATTCATCAGGAAAGCCAGACGGCCGGGGCAAAGCGGGGCACAGAGGGTGGTAGTTTAGCACCCAGTGCACAAAACCACCTAATTTACATATTTAATAAATTATTTTGTTCCCAAGAACAGTGCTGAGGATCATGGTTAGAAAATTACCTTAAAGCGAGGCTGTACCCATAATCTGACCCCCCCCCCCCCCCCCCCCCCCAAACCACTTGTACCTTCGGATAGCTGCTTTTAATCCATGATCTGTCCTGGGGTCCGTTCGGCAGGGGATGCAGTTATTGTCATAAAAACCATTTTTAATCCGGCAGCGCTGTGTCTAACGGCCGGGGCTTACATTTGTATATGCATTAGGCTGGCACACCCTCTCTGTCCTTCCTCCCCACGCTCTTCATCATTAGGAATGCTCCAGGCAGATTGCTTCCTATTCCCCACCTGTGTGTATAATGAACATGGGCTGGATCGTTAATACACCTGTGCAAAGCTCAAACAGCAGTAAATGTTCCTGGATCATTCCTAATGATGAGGAGGGTGGGGAGGAAGGACGGAGAGGTGGTGCCAGCCTAATGCAGATACAAATGTAAGCCCCGGCTGATAGACACAGCGCTGTAGGATTAAAAGTTGTTTTTAGGACAATAACTGCATCACCTGCTGAACGGACCCCAGGACAGATCTTGGATTAAAAGCAGCTATCTGAAGGTACAAGTGGTTTGGGGGGGGACAGATTGAGGATTAAAGCGACTCTGTACCCACAGTGTCCTGTGCGCTAAAGAGACATATTGGCATGTTAGATCCTCCTAAGGGAGAGCGTGAGATGGGCCCAGTTCCTCCCAGCATTGGAGAGCCCGGCAATCTTTTCATTAACATCTCTAAACCACGCTCAGAGCTGAAGGAACAAGAAGTTTGTGTTACGTCTCAGGATCCATACCTCCTTCCTCCATTCACAGATCTTGTCTAAGTGGGGGGCCAGGGTGTGACGTGTCAGGTCTGCTCAGCCAGTCAGTGGCCATAGCAGAATCTTAGGGTCATTTTTCAACCAATGGATTTGATTTGTTGAGTTTTAGGCCTTATTCACACGTTCTGTAATCTACGGATCAGTATTTCCTTATTCGAGTTAGTGCATGTTGTTGTCTATTGGGCTATTCACACGATCAGTAGATTACAAGGACGCAAGTCAGTGCTGAAAAAAAGGGCGTCCTAGTGCGGATCTAGATTTTTTAAATGGATTCTCTTATAGAAATCAATGGTATCCGCTATTTTTTACAAATTTTAACCTGTTTGGCATCCGCATTTCCTTAAAAAAATAGGAATGAGTTATAGTTGACATGTTGTGAAAAATAAATAAAAAAAAGTATTTACAGAAATACGGATGCACTTCATATGCCCAATCTGTAATTTTTTGCAGATTGTACGGGTGGATAGCGGGAGGAATACTTAATATGTGCATAAGGCCTTGTGTTTTTGTTCTGACTTGGCAATGTATTAATTTGCTTTGTGGTTTTCAAATTCATCACTTACCTTTTTACTTATTCTTAGGTTACTTACAAAGCGCCGGTCCCAATTGGTGAAGTCTATGTTGCCGAGTCATTTGACAAGGGAACATTGGATGGGTAAGAAATGACAAACTGTTCTGATGTTTGCTCCATAGCAATATTCATGATGAATTCTGTTTAAAAGGAAGACCTAAAAATTCCATATCTCTTCATAGATGGGTTCTTTCCAAGGCCAAGAAGGATGACACAGATGATGAGATTGCCAAATACGATGGTATGAACTTTTTTTCTTTACTTACATTTGACACTTTCAGATAGGCAGCACGGTGGCTCAGTGGTTAGCACTGTAGCCTTGCAGCGCTGGGGTCCTGGGTTCAAATCCCACCAAGGGCAACATCTGCTTGTATGTTTGTATGTTCTCTCCGTGTTTGCGTGGGTTTCCTCCCACACCCAAAAACATACAGATAGGTGGATTTAGATTGTGAGCCCTAATGGGGACAGGGAGCAATAATTGGCAATAACTATGTATGTAAAGTGTTGCGGAATCTGTGTGCGCTATACAAATAAGAGCATTATTATATATATTATAGCCCACAAGCTCAATGCACAACAAAATCAGCCCCTTCATATGGGAGATCAGTGGGTTTGATCCCTCCGAGACAAATGAACGTCATCTCCATGTCCGTACATTGTAAACATACATGGCATTTTAGATATATAACAACATTCTGCGGCACAGAGCTCGGTCATGTGAGGTTTGATGTGATGGGACATCCACATCAGTGTAATCTGAATACACTGAAAATTGCTCCGGTTCCAGTTAATGTGATGGCTATCTCTTACACAATGTATGTAAAATATGTTATATATTCTAATGCAGTATAAATAAAATAGATATATAGATAATATTTTAATAGTAATATAAATAGAATTAAGAAAAAAGATCATCCTACTATTAAAATGGTAGTCGGGGCACACAAACATTTTTATATATTTCTGGGTCCACAAAAAAATCCTCACCCTACAATGCTCACATGGGGGTCCTCCTGTGCCATCTTCAGGTGCCCCGCTGATCTGTCATGCCATTTGTCCCTGTGTATGGGCTGTGGCTGTCTGGGGAGTCCATCTAAGAAGTACTGACCAAGGAGTTCAGTGGAGGAGACAATGTCACATGGGGACGTTAGTATTTTTTTTTTTTGTTTGTTTTTTTTTCTTTGCAGCCCCAGCAATATATGACCAATTTTTAATGTCCAAAATGCGTCCTTAACGTCCCCTATCCAGAGGCTCTTGCAATGAACCCCATTTGTATTTTACAGTTTAGTTGTTTTTTTTTCTCCTCTCCAAAGAGTATGTAGTTGCAAGTGTCAATAAATAGTAACTCAAGGGCATGTCCTGATGGTCCATTTACCTGCTGCACACTATTTAATAATCTTGCTCCGTTATATTTGTTTGGGGTTTTAATTATTTATTTCTGAGTAAAAGGTAAATCCTCCTCGCATAGACAGCAAGTCCTGTTTATCCCACCCTCATACTTCCCTGTACATACCCCAGCACAGGAGAACCTGTCAAGTACTGTGTATGGGTGGGGTAAGCAGGACCTGTTTCTGTTAGGGACACACATACCTGTTACATTCATAAGCAGGACCTATATTCTGTTACAAACACACATACCAGATCCGCAGCAGATTTCTCGCTGCGAATTTGCCGCAAAATCTGCTGCGGATCCCTCGCCTTTTAGTTTCTTTGACATCCCCCTGCAAGTATGTGTAAGGGTGCCTTTACAAAGACATTTATCTGACAGATTTTTGAAGCCAAAGCGAGGAACAGACCATAAACAGAGAACATGCCATAAGGGAAAGATTTCTCCTCTTCTCAAATCCATTCCTGGCTTTGGCTTCAAAAATCTGCCAGATAAATCTCTGTGTAAAGGCACCCCAAGAGAAAGCCCCGTTAACCCCCACACTGGCCAGAGGATACTGTACCTGCTCCACGCTCCGGCTTACTTGGGGGGGGGGGGGGGGATGGTTGGCGGCTCTTGGCGTCTGGACGTACCGCTCAGCCAATCAGTGCACGGCGGTGGTTCAGCGCACTCATTGGCTAAGTGGGATGTCAAGCTGGGAACCCCTGAAGCAAACCGGAGCGTGAAGCAGGTACAGTATGCTCTGGCCGGTGGGGGGTTAAAGGGGCTGTCCCTTACATACACAGCAGGATGTCAAAGAAACTAACAGGCAATGGATCCGCGGCGGCTTTGCTGCAGATCCGGTACGTGTGTTTGTTTGCTTACCTTGTTTCTTATTCAGAAATCCTGCTTTCCATGAACCTGTCGTATATATCCTCAGCTTCTATTCCTCTGTTTTGTGCTGCTCTTAGCTCTGGCAACATTGGCGAGTTCCCTATACTATTGTATTTATTGTAATAAGATCCTTTAATGATGAAGTAGCCGGAATCTAGTCCACAGGTGTTGCTTTTGTGTGTATAGTATACAAGAAGCTGCATTCACCGCTGACTTATGCTGTTTTTATTTTCTGTAGGCAAATGGGAAGTGACTGAGATGAAAGAGACTAAACTCCCCGGGGACAAAGGACTTGTGCTGGCGTCACGCGCCAAGCATCATGCAATTGCCATCAAGCTTAAAAAGCCATTCGTCTTTGATAAGAAGCCTTTGATTGTGCAGTAAGTACAGCGGTTTCACTGTCCCCCGAGAGGAATGATTATGCCAAAGACTCCGGTCATGTTGAATCAGCCATGGGTTTAGTGATGACTCTTTAACTGGCAGCTGACAGTGTTTTCTTTGGCTGGTCTCCCTGAGATTAGTGATCTGTTTCTCTTATGGCTCTACCAGGCATTGCTCCCACCTAGCCAGAATCCTGCTACACACTGATGAGGGGCAACATCCTGAAACAGCTGTCTGTGGATTGATACCTGGCCTTGGTTTTTCCCCTGTCATTACATTGACTTATAGGGCCACTTAAAGAGGTAGTGCGGCGTTTAACTTTTATTCACAAATAACACACATTACAAAGTTGTATAATTTTGTAATGTGTGTTAGTTAAAGTGAATGGTCCCCTTCCCCATGTTCCCCCCCACCCCGGAAGTGATGGTGCATTATACTTACGTGTTCCCTGTCGACACCGGCCGCCATCTTGTGTTGACGACGTCATGTTCGGGAAGCCCCGCCGAACTGCTCCGGCTGTCCCTCATGCCGCCCTCCCTCTCTGCCGTGATTGGCTGAGCATAACTGTGGCAGGGGAGGGGGGCGGCATGAGCCTCCCGAAGAGGACATTGTCGGCAGTGAACACGTAAGTATAATGCACCAACACTTCCGGGGTGGGGAAACACGGCTAAGGGGGCCATTCACTTAAATAACACATTACAAGGTTGTGTAACTTTTTGTAATGTGTGTTTAGTGAATAAAAGTTTAAGGGGTTATCCAGCGCTACAAAAACATAGGCACTTTTTTCTAGAGACAGCCCCTCTTGTATCCAGCTTGGGCAGGGTTTTGCTGCTCAGTTACATTGAAGTGAATGGAGCTTAATTGCAAACTGTACCTGAACTGGAGACAAGAGTCATGTTGTCTCTGAAAGAAAGTGGCCATGTTTTTGTAGCACTGGATAACCCCTTGAAACGCCGCACTACCCCTTTAATATGGTGATTTCCCTATAGGAGCCACCCCCTGGCTTGGGTCCTTTCCGGAGGGATATCTGGCTGTCCTATGTTTTGAGACTCTTAAATGAGGCTCCACAGACTTTTATATGAAAAATATAAAGGCTCCCACACTTTTCCAGTCCTCCACTTCTTCTGCACTATTACAAATAACCTTTTTAATGGAACCAATCACAACTATAATGCATATAGCGCTGCTAAAGCGTTCTTTTACCATACTTGTGTGTCATTCTCCTTGTTCACTGAAAGTAGTGCATCTGTTTTACAGTATGGGCAATGTTTTACAATGATAACAAGTACGTAAGGCTAAGTTCGCACTTTGTTTTTGCTGTCCATGTAATGGATCCATTTTTAACGTACAGACAATGTGCAGTGGTCACCCCTGTTTTTGTGTATGTTTAGAAAAGAGATCCATTGGAAAATGGATCCGGATGGTTGGCCCAACAACTTTTTAGCCTTGTGCGTCATTAAGTTTTTTCGAAAGTTTTGGCAATTAGCTTTTTCCCCTCCTGGCATTAAAGAGTAAAGCGTGTGCTGCAGGAACCGAGCCCCATGTGTGCTGTAGTTTATGTTGTGTGCACTATTATGGAATGCTGTGTGCACTATTATGGAATGCTGTGTGCACTATTATGGAATGCTGTGTGCATTATTATGGAATGCTGTGTGCATTGTTATGGAATGCTGTGTGCATTATAGTATGCTGTGTGCATTATTATAGTAGGTGTTTTACTTTTTAAGGTACGAAGTGAATTTTCAGAGTGGAATAGAATGTGGAGGAGCGTACGTGAAGCTGCTGTCCAAGACCCCCGATCAGAACCTGGTACGTCCAACCTGAGGATCAGTGACACGTTTGTCTTTTTTAGGTTTTTCTGTTTGAACTCATGTAAACTGAAAGCTGTCTTTATTTTGCCTCAGGACCAGTTCCATGACAAGACTCCCTACACCATCATGTTTGGTCCAGATAAGTGTGGGGAGGATTACAAACTGCACTTTATCTTCCGTCACAAAAACCCCAAGACGGGCGAGTATGAAGAGAAGCATGCAAAGAGACCGGACGCAGACCTGAAATCCTTCTTCACAGACAAGAAGACCCATTTGTACACCTTAAGTGAGTGATTCTGACCTTTCACACTTCAATCTTCTTACACCTAAAGGGGTTATCCAGGCTAAGAAAAACTTGGCTGCTCTTTTTCGAGAAACAGCACCTATTCACCATAATGGAACAAAGTTGAAAAACCGCACCCAAACTAGAGACCAGGGCATAAATTTACCACTATATTCTAAACAGTATAGGGTAGATAGGTGGACACACCAGGACTTTCCACTAGAAGGCTATTGGAAAGTTGTAGGAACCCTATGCAATTTTTTATGCTCGCTGAGTCCAGTAGATCTGAAATAGTTAGTGTCGGGGTGGGGGCTATAGATTGTAACAGTACATAGAAGTGAAGTATATACTGCGCTTACATGTCTTCTATATATTGGTGTTACCTTTAGAGAGAGAGAGAGGGCATGAATAGCTGTGCACAGTGCTTATTTACTACCCTAACCAAAAAAAAAAAAAAGGTTTTGGTCTTGAATTTTGTTGGCTGCACTTCGTCGAAGTGTCTCTAACATATCTGCATGGTATTCCTTATGGAGCATGGCTTCATTGGTGGCAGTGTAATTATTGCTGTATGCTAACTGTTGTGAATCCAGCAACGTTCATATGGTGAATATTTCTTTAAAGGGTTAGAGACTGAACTGTATGTGTTCTCTGCTTCTCAGTCTTGAATCCAGACAACACATTTGAAGTCCTGGTTGACCAGACCGTCGTAAACAGTGGCAGCCTGCTCACTGATGTGAATCCTCCTGTTAACCCACCCAGTGAAATCGAGGACCCTGATGACAGGAAACCGGAAGACTGGGATGAGAGGCCAAAAATACCTGACCCTGATGCTGTGAAGCCTGACGACTGGTATGTGACTACAGGACTATCATCAGTGGTTTTTTTTTTTGTAAAGGTGTCTCACTGAAAACATTGTAAACCAAGTTTCGTCCCATATACATGTTTGTCCCAATTTCTTTCCAGAAACACATACCGGCACCATATATGTTCAAAAATTATTCTTACTGAATCACTTAGTTTATTTACATGTGACCAAGAATAATTTCCTATCTACTGAATGGAGTAGTTGTTGCAGCCAGCAGATTTCTGTAAGCTGCTCCATGTGGATCCATTTTTTTAAATAAAAGGGAACCAGTTATCACTTTCATGCTGCCTGAACCATGAATTATCAGGGTTGTCCCCACTTTATCCAGCTGGCTCATTGGCCTTGACTGATTGAGCTCCTCTATACTCAGAGGAAGATCTGTCAATAAAAAGTTGGTGGGATGGCAAGAAGTCGTTAGGGACCAACCTGATGAGGTGGCTCAAGTAGCATTAAAGTGATAACAGATTCCCTTTAAGGAGACAGAAGAACTTCAGAAGGTCACTCAGCTGACATGTTTCTGGCCTGTACAATCCTTACTCATAGCCACTGTATTAGTAGTTTCCTCATGCAGGCAGAGATTTATAGGTGGTGAATAGAACTAACACATTAAAGGGGTTATCCAGCGCTACAAAAACATGGGCACAACTCTTGTCTCCAGCTTGGCCAGGGTTTTGCTGCTCAATTCCTTTGAAGTGAATGGAACTTAAAGGGGTAGTGCAGCGGTAAACAATTATTCACAGAATAACACACATTGCAAAGTTATACAACTTTGTAATGTATGTTATGTCTGTGAATCGCCCCCTTCCTGTGTCCCACCACCCAATCGCGGCTCAGCATCTGATGACGCTGCAGAAGACAGCCAGCACTAGGGACGGTCGCAGCGGTTCGGCCGTCCGCCTGAAGATGACGTCCTGGCACAAGATGGCGGACATGCGCGACAGGGATCAGGTATGTATAATGCACCACACTTCCGGGTACACGTGCGGGGGTGGTGGGACACGGGAAGGGGGCGATTCACAGACATAACATACATTACAAAGTTGTATAACTTTGTAAAGTGTGTTATTCTGTGAATAATTGTTTACCGCTGCACTACCCCTTTAATTGCAAACCGCACCTGAACTGGAGACAAGAGTCGTGTATTCTCTGAAAGAAAGTGGAGATGTTTTTGTAGCACTGGATAACCCCTTTAAATCAGTCTCATGTGGCCGATATCCTTCTGCTGTCAGGGTTTAGCTAGGGTAGATTTTTGTTGAATGTGCACTTTTTGTGTAAGTATCCATAGTTCATAGGAGCAACTGGTCAACTCAAAAATCTTGTATGATCCTGGATAGTCACATCCATTTGAAGAAACGGCAGCTCCAACTTGTGTCTGTCTAGTGGGTGAGGAAGCCCCTACTACTGTTCCAGTCTTTGCCAATGTAATGATGAATCTTACTGAGCTTGTTTCTAACTCCTTTATTTATTGGTCAAGGGATGAAGATGCTCCTGCCAAGATCCCAGATGAAAATGCAGTGAAACCTGAAGGCTGGCTGGATGATGAACCAGAATACATTGCTGACCCTGATGCTGAGAAACCCGAAGACTGGTATGTTCCACTGATCTCACATATCAATTCCATATTTCTTAATTGTTTTATTTGATTTTTAACATGTCAAATATCCTCTAATAGGGATGAAGATATGGATGGAGAATGGGAGGCACCACAAGTAGCAAACCCCAAATGCGCTTCAGCCCCTGGCTGCGGAGCCTGGCAGAGACCAACAATTGACAACCCTAACTACAAAGGAAAGTGGAAGGCACCCATGATTGATAACCCCAGTTACCAGGTGAGATATATTAATTATTATTTAATTATTAATTAATTATTACAATAGAGCGAGCGCTCGTATTCTGTAGTTATGTACCGATTATAGTCATTCATATTTGTTTCTAGAGAAAGGTGCAGAATCTATTTTAGAGCTTCCTGTGACTTTTTTCACATTAATGGTTTATCCTCAGAATAGGCCATCTGTATACGATCGGTGCGGTGCTGACACCTGGCACCTCTGCCAACAAGCTGTTTGACCAGGAGAAGATGGCTCCTTCATTGTGTAGTAGCCATGCTGCGTTACTGAAGCTCAGCTCCTATTCAGTGGAATAGAGATGCCATAACCTGGCACATCCACTACACAATAAACATTTGTTTTCTTTAGCTGTAGCTTTGTGAAACAGCTAATCAGTGGGGGGTACCCCATTGAAATGTAGGATTCTGGTGCTGCATGTCATCTGTGACACTGATAGGAACCTTTATTACACAACATTCTCAATGTCACGCTGTAGGAAGCTTAGGAGACAGGAGCGGCACAGACTAACATTGTCTATTTTTATTGCAGGGCATCTGGAAACCACGCAAAATCCCCAATCCAGATTTCTTTGAGGACCTGGAACCATTCAGGATGACTCCATTCTTTGCTATGGGTCTGGAATTGTGGTCCATGACCTCTGATATTTTCTTTGACAACTTTATAATTTGCTCAGACAGAGTTGTGGCTGAAGAATATGGAAATGCTGGATGGGGTCTGAAGAAAGCTGCTGATGGCGCCGCTGAGGTAAGGAACTAGCTTCAGTGCTGAGTATGGTATGTAATCCTGCAGAAAATTCAGTTTATTTACAATACATACAGCCAATTATTTTTCTTCTGGATTCCGTCTAATTGGACTTGGTGTTACTATCATATTTTTTGTAACTTTTGACATGTCATTAGACATGTCATCACTCCTGAGACCCACTGATATCTCAATGCAGCTAGGGAGCGGGGGTGCGACAGCGCACACCACTCACCGCCTGACAGAACATCCAACTCGATTGCTTTTAGACTCTAATGAAGCAAACTAGTCTGATTTGATTGACAGCCGAGGGGACACTCTCCCCAGCTGCGTCTCAAGATCCCAAGAGTGGTGATCAGTTCATAGATCATTGCCTAGGCTAAATACGGTTGCATCTGATTTTTTTTTTTTTATCCGAGAGCAGGACAAGCGGAATTATATAATCCTATATAAGTCGGCATATTGAATAGTAAATATTTATGACGTGTAAGAGGGATTATGATATGTTCTTTTATGGCCACTTTAGTGACTTTGTTTCCTGTGTTACATTCAGCCCAGTGTTGTAGGACAAATGATGGCTGCAGCGGAGGAAAGGCCATGGCTCTGGATAGTCTACATTCTGACTGTGGCCTTGCCAGTCTTCTTGGTCATTCTGTTCTGTTGCTCAGGCAAGGTATGTGTTACAAATCACTAAATTTCTGAACTGTTCATTTTTATATACAAACACTTATTAACCAGTCCCCTAGCGAGTGAATGGAAAGGTGGCCGAACATGCATGGTGCTGTTCTATTCTTTCCGGGAACAAGGGACCTTCATTCTTGTGACTGGTGGGAGTTCCAGTGGTCAGATCCCAACCAGATACTTATCCTGTGGAAAGGTGATAAGTTTCAATCTTGGGAAGACCCCTTCATTTCCATTCTGCAAAGGATTATCAGTCAGTGATAATTACCCAGATTACTGTTATTGGTAACTATTAATAGCCATAGGTGTTGGTATAGCGCTAGTGTGTGTGTGTGTGTATATGTGTATATATATATATATATATATATGTATATGTGTATATATATATATATATATATATATATATATGTATATGTGTATATATATATATATATATGTATATGTGTATATATATATATATATATGTATATGTGTATATATATATATATATATGTATATGTGTATATATATATATGTATATGTGTATATATGTATATATATATGTGTATATGTGTATATATATATATATATATATATGTATATGTGTATATATATATATATATATATGTATATGTGTATATATATATATATATATATATGTATATGTGTATATATATATATATATATATGTATATGTGTATATATATATATATATATATGTATATGTGTATATATATATATATATATATATATATGTATATGTGTATATATATATATATATGTATATGTGTATATATATATATATATATTATACTGGTATAGCGCTGGTGTATATATGTACCTAATGTACTGGTATAGCGCTGGTATATATATGTACCTAACGTACTGGCCTACAACAAGGTTACTCGAGAACCTTAATTTGACCACTGTTTCCATTTTTTTTCTTTGCAGAAGCAGACTTCAGATGCAAGGCACAAAAAGACGGATGCGCCACAACCTGATGTAAAGGAGGAAGAGGAGGAGGAGGAAAGAGACGCTAACAAGGAGGGTGAAGAGGAGGCTGCAGAGGAGCAAGCTGAGGAGCATGGTAAGAGAACAGTTGTGCTGTGTTGGTTTACTATAACTGAAGTTAGATGTGCAGTCTTTGTTTCTTGCTCTTTGTCCTTCCTCTTCTCGCAGTGAGTTTTATTCTCAGTTTATACTATTTATAGTCCTATATCTTATATTTAAAACAAATCTAGCAGAAAGCAGACGTCGCTGTGTGCTGCCAACTGGCTCGCTCTGGGTTTTGAATATTTAAATAAACTCACTAAAAATTAAATTTTTACAATTTTATAAAGGCCATCTTCACACTGGCGTCATGGCTTCTGCTGGTAACTAGCTATGTGGCTGTGCTGTGTCCGGATGCTGACTGATCCAAACAGTGCCCAGAGGACCACAGGGACAGATAATTGTTTCTGTCTAGGTTTTTACATTTTTGATAGCTGCTTTTCTTGCACACAGAAGTGATACCGACTAAGGCTCACAATGGCAGCAGAAACGGGTTTCTTACTAGGTGTATTTTTAGTGTATTGCCGGGGAGGGGGTGGATATAGACGCCACCGGTCACTTACCTCCCCAATGCCAGCGATAAAGGACCCGGCGCTGGAACCGAGGAGGTAAGTGACCGGTGGCGTCTATATCCACCCCTTCCCTGGCCATACACTTAGAATACACCTAGCCCGGAGTACCCCTTTAAGCCTTACATGACACCAGTTGCAGTCCATTATTTTAAAATAATGGACAAGACAGTAGCTGTGCTTCCTCTTATCCTGGGGTTGGCAATTTCTAAGACAATTTAGTAAATCTTTATAAAAGTAATAAGCTACTTCTGTAAGTTCTGTTAGTAACCTCCGCCCCACTCCCCCCATCCTTGTGATGTGGTAGGAAGAAGCTCCTGTCCATAAGACTGTGTCCTATTGAAGAGCATGTGACTGTATAAAGTCACCTAGCCACCTCCGTTACACCTAACCTACTTTTAATGCACACAGTGCATTCCTATGGAGGACGCAGAGTGACATTACTGTCACATGCCGCTCTGTAGGACACCATGTATGGACTGGAGCTCTATGGCCTTATCACAAGGATGGGGAGTAGGGAGGGGGGAGCCTCTCGTGCAGAGCGGGGACAGCATATAACATAACTGAGGGAAATAAGCCGCTCATTACATTAACATACATTCTGCAAAAATGTCTTAGAAGTTGCTAACCCTTTTAGACTGGTTGTAAATATACTGTGACTGTCAGCTAAACGTTCACTGGAACACAGTATCCTGGCACTGCTCACCTCGCCGGTCTACAATCGGATAGCAGATGCTAGGACTCTCATGCAGGTTAAATGGTAGTACTACGGTGATAGGCAGGCGGTGCTCAGTCCATAGAAGGTACTTGCATAGACATCATGTAGAATTAATAGCGAGACTTGCACTCACTGGTTCCAGTTCTATGCTGTTTATTATGCAATATTCACAGAGTACAAATGCAGTGGCATGCAAGGCAGTATGTAGAGGCACTCCACTAGGCTACAGCAGTTTCACGTTATACACGCATCATCAGGCCATTGCATTTGTACTCAGTGAATATTGCATAATAAACAGCATAGAACTGGAAGCGGTGAGTGTCGTCTCTTTATTAATTCTACATAGTGTCTAAACGTTCACTGGACCAGCAGCGATCTCTCCTAGTCCTCCTGTATCAGTTGGATTTCTGCTGCCTGATACTTCTTGTGAGGCCCCCATGTACATTAGATGTTCTGCTGCTTAGTAGTATTACTGGTGTTTCCCATCCGCTCTTTTCATCCAAAGAAACATGAATACGTATATTCATACACAGAGGGCTTAGCTTTACATTACATTACTGCCATTCTGTTGACAATGCACTTTTATTTTTCATGGTTTTCTTTAGTTGCCCACTGAAAGGCTATTCACGTGGGCTAACTTTTTTTTTTTTTTCTATAAAATTCAGTTTTATTTTCCCATTCTGACTTTTTTTTTTTTCCCCCACTGAATGGCTAATGACCTGGTCCGAATATCTGCAGTTTACAGTTTTATTGGTGTAAACTGGAACTCATGACTATCTTGTATTTCTATTTTTTAGCACCTGAACAAGAGGAGGGAGATGGTGGACATGGAAGCAACAAAGAAGAAGAAGAAGAAGAAGAGGAGGAGGAGGAAGAAGAGGAGGAAGATCAGGAGAAGGAAAGCAAACCTCAGGTAAACCACAGCAATCCACACTGCTGTATAACATTGTTTCAGATGTTACCACATAATAGGGAATTAAACCTTACAATGGTCAGAATAGTTTTTGACTTTGCTTTGTGCGCAAAAAAGGTTAAAGCAAATGGTAGCAACTTCTTATAATCCCTAGTTAAAGGGGATAAGAAAAACTTGTTTTCTATTAAAAGTACATCAAAAGTTATATAGATGTGTCTATACAATGTATTATCGTATCTGTACCGTTCTTCCACACTGGTAGCTGATAGAAATCCAGGAAGTGAAAAAAATGGCCCCTGTGCCAATTCACATTGTCTCCTGCTCCTTCTGCTATCCCCCTTAGGAGACAAATCTTCCATGCCTCTGTCTCACATTGTGTGTGTTTGCTGATGATACAGACAGGGGGCAGGGCATGATATCACAGGAGGCGGGGCTGGATAACCCAATCCCCTGAGTGGTTCACCATCTCTGACAGGCCAGAAGCAGGTGTAGCACTAATTTTACTGATTGTGTGGGTGGGGGACTGTGATGATCAGCTGAGGGAAAGCATTGCATTCTGGGAAATGGTAAACCAGGAAGGACAGAAACACAATACAGAGGAACCCCCCACAAACAAATGGATTTTTGGTAGTTTAAAAAGTGTGATAGACAGGTAAGTAATGCTATATGCGTCTGTAGAAGTTTCAGGTTTTTTTTTTTACCTCTACCTGCAGTTCCCCTTTAAATCAAGCTAATCTAGGCAACTGTTTCCCGTTGCTTTGTATAGCTGTCATTCTTACCTTTTACTGTGTTCAGGTTGTAGGGTTTGCCTCAAAGGCCACTTCTGACCACATACACTTAGGTTTAATGTTAAAAGGCCTTTTTTTTACCCCAGTCAGGAAGAATACTTCTCAAGACTAGAGATTAGCGCAAATTGAGCATGCTGATCATCCGGCATTTTAATACCGGTGGCTGAAGAAGTTGGATACAGCTATAGGCTGTATCCATATTTTCTTGGACGCTTTAGGGCTGCATCCAACAAAAAATTGGTGTTCAAATGGTGAACAGTCAAACTCGAGCATGGTGGAGTGGTGCGCCTCTCTACTCGAGACCTTAGATTGGTCTTAGACTTAAGTATGCCAGTACGCTAATGATCTTGGCATACTAGAACTGCTGAAGTCACAGATATGGATTACTTGGTTGCACAGAAAATTAATTTCCTTTTATTTCAAAGGCATTGAAATGTTATTATACGGCTGCAGGTGGCAGTCTTGCTGACTATTTTCTCCATGTAAATCTACCTTTCTAGTATAGTGTGCAGAATAAACAATCCATCTGTCCATTTTAGTATTTTTTGCAAGCCAACAAAAAACATGACTGTAACGCAATCGGTGAATTTCCTCTTGCATCTTGGAGTTTCCTATCTGGTCCTCAGAACTCATAAACATAACATGTAACAATGAACTATTAAAAATATATTGTGTACTGTGCGTTTTTGTAGCACGTTTAAAAGTAAAAATAGATACTTTCCTATGTCTGTGTTATAGAAATACCTAAATAGGAATGCATGGATATCCCATCTCCCAAAATGCACTTAACCTCTTAAGGACATAGGACGTACCGGTACGTCCTATGTCCTCATTAGCACTTCAAAGCGGGGGCCGCGCGGCGGCCCCGCTTTGAAGTGCCGCGATCCCGGGTGCCGCGTGTAGCCCGGGACCGCCGCTATTAGCGGGCACGGTCCGATCGCCGTGCCCGCTAATTAGCTAATCGGAGGCAGCTGTCAAAGTTGACAGCTGCCTCCGATTACCGGAGGCAACGTTTCCCTGGTGTCTAGTGGGGGAGATCGCTCCTCCGGGACCTTGTCCCGGAGGAGCGAACTCCGTTACTGATGCCGGCCGGGGACGCGTCCAAGATGGCGCCGTCCTCGGCTCGGCACTCGTTTGTTTCCGGCTGCAGCAGCCGAAAGCAAACGAGTGCCGATCTCATGGATCTCTGCAGCATATCTATGCTGCAGAGATCTCTATGAGAGATCAAAGTGTATATACTAGAAGTCCCCCAGGGGGGCTTCTAGTATATGTGTAAAAAAAAAAAAAAACGTGTTGTTAATAGTAAAAATCCCCCTCCCCTAATAAAAGTCTGAATCACCCCCCTTTCCCCAGGTTTTAAATAAAAGTAAACAAATAAATAAATAAATAAACATGTTTGGTATCGCCGCGTGCGTAATCGCCCGAACTATTAATTAATCACATTCCTGATCTCGTACGGTAAACGGCGTCAGCGCAAAAAAATCCCAAAGTGCAAAATTGCGCATTTTTGGTCGCATCAAATCCAGAAAAAATGTAATAAAAAGCGATCAAAAAGTCGTATATGCGCAATCAAGGTACCGATAGAAAGATCACATCATGGCGCAAAAAATGACACCTCGCACAGCCCCATAGACCAAAGGATAAAAGCGCTATAAGCCTGGGAATGGAGCGATTTTAAGGAATGTATATTGGTTAACAACGGTTTGAATTTTTTACAGGCCATCAGATACAATATAAGTTATACATGTTACATATCGTTTTAATCGTAACGACTTGAGGAACATGCATAACAAGTCAGTTTTACCCCAGGGCGAATGGCGTAAAAACACATTTCCCCCAAATAAAAGAAATGCGGTTTTTTTTTCAATTTCACCACACTTTGAATTTTTTTCTGGTTTCGCAGTGTACTTTATGCAAAAATTCAGCCTGTAATTGCAAAGTACAATTAGTGACACAAGAAATAAGGGGTCATGTGGGTTTCTAGGTGGAAAAATGCAAGTGCTATGACCTTTTAAACACAAGGAGGAAAAACCGAAAACGTAAAAACGAAAATGGGCCATGTCCTTAAAGGGTTAAAGGAGAACTCTGTCGAAAACTATAAATCCAGTGCTGGCAGCTATACATGCCTGTCCTGGTGCCTCCGCCGCTCTGCCTTATCGCTCACCGAGTCCCCAGAACACCCCTCTCAGCCAATTAGTGACCGCAGCAATATCCCGCTTCAGTTACAGACTGAGAGGGCATTCCTCCTGATAAGGTGGAAATACACCTTCAATAGCTGTTAGCCGAACGGTTCTCTCCTGTCCTACCCGTACAGACAAACGTTCATGTGTTCTCTATGGGAAGGGATAAACTGCAGCCAGACTGTTTTGTGGCCCATGAACAAAGGGACTGGGCAGTGATTTTCCATCACACCCAATCCCAAGTCTCACAGACCTCATAGTTTGTTGGAGTCTCATGAGACCCACATATACTTTATACACACGGTGACAGAAGTGTAAAGTGGTTAGGGACCTTTACACAGGACTATTTCAGCCTGTTTGACCTATAATCTACCTATGTTATGGGGCTTTTAGTTTGAATGAGAGACACAGGTGCTCACCACTAAACTGTCCATTTTGTTATCCAAACAAAACTTCATACCATATACCATAATACCACACAACCTGGGGGCAGGGGTGGAGATGTTTTGCAACAAAGTAGCTGTGTTTTTTGTAATTCTGGGTGACCCCTCTAACCCCTCTAATCCCTAGACGACCCATGACATAACTGTTCGTCATGGCGCCACTAGGGGAGTTCAGCGAGAGGCCGCACGGCGACCCCACTCTGATCCGCCGCTATCCCGGATGCTATATGCAGCCAGGGACCGCAGCTATTAGCGGGCACGGTTTCATCTCCATGCCCACTAATTAGGCAATAAGATGTAGCTGTCAAAGTTGACAGCTGCATCTAAATGCTTGTTTTCCCCCATCGTTGAAGGTTTAATGACAGGATCACCCCCGACGCGATTGTGGAGGAGCGGTTCCTGCATCCAGTTTGGCCGGGGTCTGCGCCATAATGGCGCAGATCCCGGATCGGTAATCTATTGCTCTCGGCTGCAGCAGCCAAAAGCAATAGAACACCAATCTCATTGATCTATGCAGTATATCTATACTGCATAGATCTCAATGAAAGATCAGGGTAGATGTACTAGAAGTCCCCCAGGGGCACTTCTAGTAAGTGTGTGTAAAAAAAAAATAGTTTTATTATCCCCTCATAAAAGTCTGAATCACCCCCCTGTTCCCATTTTTTTTTTTTTTTTTTATATATAAAATTTTTTCACAAAATTTTTTTGTAAACATCACAAAAAGACATAGGAAAGGTCATCCACAAGACAGGCGTAGTTACTTGCCATCAAGTAGAACAAGGATACATGGTAGCCTATAGATAAGGTACATCTCAGATAGGCCCTGGACATAGGACAAAGAGAATGACCAGTTCCCCGTTCCCTATTTTATCAAATAAAAATAAATAAATATACATGTTTGCTATCGCTGCGCGTGTAATCCCCTGAACTATCAAATTATCATATTCCTGATCTTGCACAGTAAATGGTGTAAGCGCAAAAAAAAATCCAAAGTGTAAAATTGCACATTTTTGGTCACATCAAATCCAGAAACATTGTGATAAGCCATCAAAAAGTCGCATATGCGCAATCAAGGTACCGATAGAAAGTAAAGATCATGAGGCAAAAAATTACACCTTACAGCCCCATAGACCGAAGGATAAAAGCGTTATAAGCGTTCTAATCCTACTGACTTGAGGAACATATATAACATGTCAGTTTTACCCTAGGGCGAACAGCGTAAAAACATTGCGTTTTTTTTTTTCCAATTTCACCACACAATTTTTTTTCTGGCTTCACAGCATATTTTAGGCAAAAATTATGTCTGCCGTTGCGACGTTCAATTAGTGGCGCAAAAAGTAAGGGCTCATCTGGGTCTCAAGGTGGAAAAATGCAACGCTATGGCCTCATATACACGAGGAGAAAAAAACAAAAGCGCAAAATCCAACATTGACCGGGTGTTCTAAGGGTTAAGCAATGAGTCTCTGGCCAGTGTTGAAACAGACAGGAGGAGGGCACCCTTTTTTAAAACTTTTAAAATGGAGTCTGTTTCCTAGTTTGTTTGGCCCCGTTTTACTATATTGACAAATAAGACATTTGCTTCCTGGTGTACACACCTGAATGTGAATAGTATGTGCCTGTACTTTAAGCTGCTATGTGGGGCAAATAACTTGTATATTGGGCTGGATGGGATTTATTAGTTCTGAGCTGTAGGCAACAATTGTGGGAGTAATTGAGTTCTGGGTTCCTAAATGTTTTCTGACTTTTTCTTTTAGGAGGACGATATGAAAAGATCCCCGAGAAATCGAAAACCTAGAAGGGATTAAAAAAAAAAAGTGTGAAACAAACTCAACAACGAACTTGAATTATTTGGCAAATTTAATATAAGAAGCTTGCAGTTTCTACAGAGTTGCAACAAAAGACGACCACCCTGGTTCTCCGTATACTAAAGCCACAAGACCTGTCGCCCACAAGTCACAGCCGAGAACTCAGCGCGTCTACAACTGTGGCAAAAATCAGTCCATGATTTCTGTGTTTAACCTTTGTTTACTTCTCTGTGGGGAATATGCAGTGTATGATACTAACTGTACTGTTTCTTTGATTTTAAAGATCTTTTTTTTGAAAGAACAATATAGTATTGCCAAACTCTTCCGAACGTCAGTGTAATAAAATGTATTAATCCTAGAGAAAGAAGTCATGGAAAACCATTAGGAAATTGTTAGCTATTAAAGGCAGAGGTTATTTCCTTAAGAGCTTGTTTGGTCTATCCACTAACGCTATAACACGCTGCCCTAAGTTGTCATTTTTTTTATTTTGTTTCTTTGCTCCACCCCCTTCATTTTAAGAGTGCTCCCTAAATATGCAGTCCATGCTAATTGGGTTCTAGAAGGCATGTTTCTACCCTAATTCCATGCATGCTGCTGTTGGGTTCTGTTAAGCCACTTGCACTGTCTGATAGAAGTTGGCCTTACGGACCAAAAAGGAAAAAAGAAAAAAATCCAAACCAGTGAAGTCTTTAAGCAGGTTCACTATCATGTCCCCTCTTCTGTGTTTGCGCGCGCATATGTAAATATAAATATATACATACAGTATATCATTTGCTTTGTGTGCTTTCTTAGTTCAACTACAGTTGTTCATTGTTTAGTATCTTCCATCATTGTTCTATCTTTATAGTGAATTTACACTGTCCTTTTTAAAGTGTAGGTTTGCTTTAAAAAAAAAAAAATTCTCAACCTAAAAATAAAGACCTTTATAATATATTTAGCTTTTCGGCATCTTCTGATCAGTGTTTTAATTAATAAATTAATTGGTTGACATTGCCTTTTAAGCAATTAGGAAGGCATTCCTGACTACACTGCCTTAAAAGGCAATTAGGGGGTGGTCCAGACTACACAGCCAGATTTGCTTTGTAGTCCCTTTCCAAAAAAAATAAATTTAATTTGTTTCAACTGTTATGCAGAATTTCCTCCTGGTCAAATAAACCAAAACTAATGTATATTGTGCATTTTTTTTTTTTTTTTGGCGAATCAGCTATTTATGTTTTTTTTTAAGTGAACCTACACTTAATTCATGTTTTACTTGTTACTTGACTTTATTTAAAGAGAAATGGGCCCAGATTTAGTTAAAGCAACACAGACTTGCTTCCAGTGTTAGACCGGTATACTGTTGTCTGTTACCTGCCAGTGACTTGCACATAGTGGAGGTGGCCATTGTTTGGAATGAACCATTGTTCTGCTGTCTAGTAACTAGAATTAACTTAAAGTAGTGTGCATTTTAATGAATATTGGTTCAGCCCACAACGTCTTCTTCCACTTCAGTTTTGGGGCTCTAGCCTAAATATCTGCATACAAGTCTTGAATCGTATTTTGTTTCCTCTATCATCTCTGCTATGTGCGGTGCTGTCTAGTTCTGACTGTCACTCCTGTCAATACCTGACAATTGTTTTCGCTAAAACACTAGCTTTGCAGAACTGATATCTCCTCATGATCTAACCCACAGGTGTCAAACTCGCTGCCCTCCCGCTGTTGCAAAACTACAATTCCCATCATGCCTAGATAGCCAAAGGGCCGTGAGTTTGACACCACTAATCTAACCAGTTAGATAATATTGGCCATGGATTGTGTCACCAACTGCGATGGTGATGCATCAGCAGGGACAGAAGTAACCTTGCTGTAACTTAGCAGATATTCAGGATAGACATTGTTTGCAGTCAGACTTGCGTAACCATGTGAAGTTTTGCGTTTTGTTTTGTGTTTGGTTATGTTCTGTTTTTTTTCCTCATTTGCTCTTGTTGCAGTTGCATCATAAATTATATTGTTGATGTAGGGATTCAAAGACTGAACACAAAATAAAGCTTTTATAAAAAAAAAAAAATAATGTACAATACCTAAATGGTTTTATTACTCTTTTTCTCCTGTCATATAACATATATAATAGTTTAGGGACCAGTGTAAAGATTTGTTTGGATTTTTTGTATAGAAGAGTCACAATACTAAGTTGAATGAGTCGCACAAGGCAGTGGCCCCTCAGGAATGAGTTGGGCTCAGACCCTTGGGATGAGTCGTTCTGTGTAAACAGGGGAAGTAGCCCATTATGGTGGTGGATAGAGATGGAACATGCTTGAGTCCGATTGCTCCGCATTTGAAGTTGGATGTGTTCCTGGAAAACATCGATATAGCCTATGGAGTCTCGCTCATCTCTAGTGGACAGTAGGGATTTCCTACTACCACTGACCGCCTATCCTATACTGGTAGCACCAAAGGTGGCCATACACCTTCAATAACTGTCAGCTGAGCGCGGTCTCTTCTGTCCTCATACACATAAACAGCTGTCACAGTAAATTGTTCCCGTGTTCTCTATAGGAAAGGAAGGCTAAGCCACAGACAGCTCTGGTGGCAGCTTATCTCCAAAAACATAGTGGTTCAGCAGTGAAATTCCATTGCGCCGGACCCCAACGGATGTTGGTGGAGACTTGGGTGGCCCCCAAATGCTGAACCTGCCAGTATAAAGGGTAAGGGCACCACTCGACCCACTGATGGAGCCCCCCCATGCTTACTCCCTTCTGCCGGTCGCTCTTCAGAGAAATCGCCACCTGCTTGTCCGCGTGCCTTATATGCAAATTAGTCTGATCCAGTGATTTCCTATGGACACCAGACTCATCTCTTCTAATTTGTAAATTGGGCACGCCTAGGAGCGGGCGGCGATTTTGTTATGGGACCAGTGGGGGTGACAGGTGTCCTTTAAGTTCATTAGGTCAGCAGCCATTCTCAAGGTCCCCATGCACTTCATACTAAATTCTGCCCAACCTGATGCTCACGAATGATCTCAGAGGTTGGGCATGATGGATTTTCAGTGCTTCACCCCTTTTTACCTGAAGACCTAAGCTTGCAGCGGCTTACCTCTCGCCGTCGCCATAAGTGTTTGGCAGTGCCGAAGGTTCATGTGTTATGGGTAGGACAGGAGAGAGAACAGTTGGCCAAAGTATAATTATTGAAGGGCAAATCTCGAAGACGCTAGGATTTGTCTGTACTACATCGTGTGTCATTTGGGAACCGGTGGCCTCAGAAGTCGCATGCAGCCGTAGGGCTCCCTGAAAAACATGAATACATCCTAAGGCTATGTTCATATGTTGTAAGAGACTGACCGTTCCGTGATCCAGCCAGGTCACGGGACGGCCGCTCTCACAAAACATCATCCCGGTCAGCTCTGCATTACCAGCCGAATAATCTTTGCCACTGCTGAATTTGAATGCTGGCGCATCTGAATTCTCCGCTGCTCACAATGGAGCACGCTCTATTGTGTGACAGGGTTTTCTGCAGCCGCTATTCAATAAAAACCCTGTCAGTTCACACAATGCAGACATGTCAGTTTCTCGCTGCGCCGCTAGGAATCTACTATGTATATACACTCTGGCCGGGATTCCATAGAGGGCAGCACAATGTAAGGTTTGTATAAATCACAGCCGTTGAACCTTACCTTGTGTGAACATAGCCTATAACTGTATGCATGTTTTCCAGGCAGCCTAAGGGCGAGTTCACACGGAGCAAAAGCTGCGGAATTCCACCTCTTTTGCGCCATGTGAACTGACCCCTAGGACTGCGTCCAACCTCTGCAGCCACCAGTAATCAAATGCTGCACGCTCTGGTTTGGACCAACCTGAGCATGCTTAAGTTGCTCTCCTGTCTAAAAGGTATCCTCTTCAAGGGAAGTCCCCAGGGTGTGCACAGTTTCTTGGTAACATTCACATATGAATAGAGGCTGTTCTTACTGTACAAACACATCTCTTTGCAAGTCTTTATAACACAGGACGATTACACAGGCAGATAGCCCCACGTAGAACAGCGTTCAGTAAACGCAAATAGGCTGATCACGCAATTCCGACGTGTCAAAAAATAATTCACATCTTTCTGTGTAATAGGATATGTGCGGCAGATGCTTATTAGATCAAAGGGCCACACAATTCAACGATTGTTCCTCCAGCCCCTGATCACATGATCATAGAGCCGTGTAATAGTGCGAACGAGGGCCGAGCTAGGAGAACGCAGCTCACGCTGTGTTTTATGGCCTTAAAAAACTAAATTTTTCAAATCAACTGGTTTCAGAAAGTTATATAGATTTGTAATTTATAATGGGACTGAGCAAACACCTCTTTATTCTGGGAATTGTGATAGTCCCAGTACATAGTCTTCCCATCATGTCTGGAGATGGCTTATGGTGGAATTCTTCTTGAAGAATCAATGTTTTTCAACACGTTAAAAGACCCTTGGATCAGTCCTGATAGAGGTGATCGAACCTCAAACGCACAGGTTCATCCAAATCCAAGCACTCTGCATTTGATTACCGGTGGCTGAAGAAGTTGGATGCAGCCCTTAGGCTGTCTGGAAAACATGGGTACAGCTATAGGTTGGGTTCACACACAGTATACAGTATATCAGTCAGTATTTTGCAACCTCAACCAGGAGTGGATTAAAAACACAGAAAGGATCTGTTCACACAATGGTGAAATAGAGTGGATGGCCGCCATATATCAGTAAATAACGGCCATTATTTCAATATAACAGCCGTTGTTTTAAAATAACAGCAAATATTTGCCATTAAATGGCGGCCATCCACTCAATTTCAACATTGTGTGAACAGAGCCTTTCTGTGTTTTCTATCCACTCCTAGTTGTGGTTGCAATATGAGGACCACAATACGGACTGAAATATACTTTGTGAACCAGTGGGAACATAGCCATAGGCTGTATCTACATTTTCCAAGACTCCCCAGGGCTGCATCCAATTTCTTCAGCCACCAGTAATCAAAGATACATAGAAACATAACTGAAGGCGTTCTACTCTTGGTGATCTTGCAGTAATGGAAAATTGTGAAATTTTACTGTTCATCCACCAAAATTGGGTTGTTGGGGTTAAATTTTTTTGTATTCCCATATTGGTTTAGTACACTACTGTATATGATGTCATAACAGACTGTGATCATGAACACTGGCTAAAGAAGCAAAAGTACCATGACAGCCATGTGTGCGGATCAGACAAAGAAGTGAGTAAAAGGATAGTCTGGAGAAATATTTTTACATTAAAGGGATACTCCAGAAAAAAAAAATCTTTCAAATCAACTGGTGTCAGAAAGTTTTTTAGATTTGTAATTTACTTTTATTTAAAAATCTTGAGTTATCCAGTACTAATCAGCTGCTGTATGTCCTGCAGGAAGTGTTGTATTCTTTCCAGTTTTACACAGTGCTCTCTGCTGCCACCTCTGTCCATGTCAGGAACCGCCCAGAGCAGTAGTAAATCCCTATAGAATGTATGTTACCACAATTTTATATCTATATAATATACCGAATGTTATTCCTGTTGTTTCTAAACGTTAACTATACTGTTGGCACTAAAGTCAGTGCTTATAGATTTTCTCTTTTGTAATTTGTTCTTAAAAAACCTAATAAAAACATTGAACCAGAAAACCTCTCCAGCTCTGGACAGTTCCTGATATGGACAGAGATGGCAGCACTGTGTCACACTGGAAAAAATACACCACTTCCTTCAGGACATAAAGCAGTTCATAAGTACCGGAAGACTAAATAGAAGTAAATTAAAAATCTAACTTTCTGACACCAGTAGATTTAAAAAATAAAATAAAAATTGCAGTACTGCCGTGGCCCGGGGTGCTGAGGTGTTGTGCAGCAGGTGGGCTTGGTGTTTTTGCTGGAACAATTGTCACGGTGGCCAGGAGTGGTAATACCCACCCTCGGGCACTGGCACCTATAAGGGTAGCACAGCGGTGAGGGTGTAGGTGTAGGTGCGGCGACAAAAATAGTACAGAGTCCAGCACTTAGCCAAAGGTGGCTTTTACTTGTAAACTTCAGTGCAGGTTGCAGTAGTGCGTGAGGTAGTGACCAGAGGAATAGAAGTAGAGGTGAAGTTTGTCTTAGAGAAGGTACAGGGACTGTCTTGGAGCCTTGTCCAAGGTAGTAGTTTACTCTGCCAGGATTAGTGTAGAGAATAGTACTTAAAGGGGAACTATCAGCAGGTTAGACAAATCTGCTGATAGCCCCCTATAGCGCCAGGGAGGCTGAGTAGGACGGTATGTGTCCTACCTTCCTCTTCGGCACCGGTTACGCACTGTTAGTTGGGGTAAACTCTTCTCAGGAGCACCGTTAGGAGCACCACCGCATCATCCGACCCTCCCACTCCATTGATTATTAGTTTGGAACCTGAATTGCAGCTGAATTTTCCCTTGTGAGTTGAAATATAGTTGGGTTCTCAGACTTGTCCTTATTATCATTATATTTTATTAGCCGGTGATATCTGTTCAGTATTAGTATTAGGAGATTCTACATTACGAAGGATTTTTGATTGTAGTATAAAACAAGAAGAAAAAAAATCTATATGATTGAAACCTGTAAAACACAGGAAATGTTTAGCTCTATATACAGATCCAAAGGTATAATTCTATTGAAGCGTCTCCCCATCCGACCACTAATCTAGCTCCTCGGTAAGTGATTTTTAATGCGCGCTCCAACAAGTAGTGAAGAGATTAAATGCATTTAATGGTCAGACGCTCCGCACTGCAAAGGTCTAATACTCCGCTCCATAAGGACGCCTATGTACATGCTTTTAGCCAGGCTGATGTCAAGATCTTGTCTACTTTTAATCTCACAATGTGTGCAGATATTATTTTTATTTTGCTAAGTGCTCTTGGCTCTGACAGTCGAGCTTGTTGACCTTAAAAGCCCCCAGATGGGCTGGTGCATGGCTGTGTGAGACAATGCAAGAGAGAGATCCATAGCCTTAAAGCAACTCTGTACCCACAATCTGACCCCCCCCCCCCCCCCCCCCCAAACCACTTGTACCTTCGGATAGCTGCTTTTAATCCAAGACCTGTCCTGGGGTCCGTTCGGCAGGTGATGCAGTTATTGTCATAAAAACAACTTTTAATCTGGCAGCACTGTGTCAAACATTACATTTGTATATGCATTAGGCTGACACCACCTCTCCGTCCTTCCTCCCCACCCTCCTCATCGTTAGGAATGATCCAGGAACATTTACTGCTGTTTGAGCTTTGCACAGGTGTATTAACGATCCAGCCCATGTGTCGGGCTGCCACAGGTGGGGAATAGGAAGCAATCTGTCTGGAGTATTCCTAATGATGAGGAGGGACAGAGAGGTTGTGCCAGCCTAATGCATATACAAGTGTAATGCTACGTTTACACGGAACGATTATCAGGCGAATTTTCGCGATAACGATCGCATTGAGCGATAATTGTTCCATGTAAACGCAGCAAACGATCAAGTGATTAGCTAAAAATCGTTCATTTTGATCTTTGAACATGTTAATAAATCGTCGTTGATCGTTCGCAAAAAATTTGCAGATCGTTCCGTGTAAACAGTCGTTCACTGATTTTACCTATGTGCGACATAGGCTTAAGCGATCGCAAAACGAATTTTCTGTACGATATATCGTTCCATCTAAACACTGATCGTTATAAAAAAAATCGTTTAATCGCTCCGTGTAAACGTAGCATAAACCCCGGCCGTTAGACACAGCGCTGCCGGATTAAAAGTTGTTTTAATGACAATGACTGCATCCCCTGCCGAACGGACCCCAGGACAGGTCTTGGATTAAAAGCAGCTATCTAAAGGTACAAGTGGTTTGGGGGGCTCAGATTGTGGGTATGGAGTCGCTTTAAAGGGAATCTGTCAGCACCTGGACTGGAACTGAGGTGCTGACAGTGTAGTGTAGGTGTGTGTGTCCTTTTGTGTATGATACCTTTCCTAAAGTGATCCGTTCAGTAGATTCACTACATTCTTGTCCCACACCCGCAAACTAAGTGTCAAAGAGGAGTAGTGGCTTGGCTTTGTGACGCACTTCGGCTTGCCTCAACACTACTTCCTCCTCCCTAATTCTGCTGCATATTTACCGGTGTCCGGCCTCCCACCCCACCCTAGCGTCTCCTTCTTCCGTGCATTTGCCATTGCTGGCAAAGGCCGCACGCTGATTTGCCAGTCTGCGCCACTAAGCTTTCAGATGCGCGCTCCTGATAACTGTGATTGCGCATGTGCCAGAGGAGCTCTTCCGGTGCATGCGTGAACGTGGTAATCAGGGGGTGCCCATCACTGGACGACCTAGTTTCGCTGGATCCTACCTACCACACGTTCCTGCCTTTGTTGTACTGTCCGGCATTTGCATCTTCCGACCCACTGCGGGCCCCCAGCCCCATCTGAACCTATACCACCCCCAGGACTCCTAGATAAAGGTGTATCCACCGAAACGTCAGATATTCTGTCTGTGATTACATCTATTTCTAATAACTTGTGCACAAGAGCACATGTGTCTAAACTCAAGAGCAATTTGCTTTTTACTTCTGACAACCCATAGTAGAGGTAGTTCTAGCGGTGCTTGGAGAGTTTAGAGTAGAGTAGAGTAGAGCAGTGTAGAGGAGAGGAGTTTGTCAAGGAAGTCCTACTGTGCTCTGCCTTTACTTTAGATGCTTCAGAGTAATAGAGATACTTGTACCCATGTTTAGACTAATGTCTGACCACCTTCTGCCCTATAGTGTTGAGGTACTCGTCCTACTAGGGTGATACAAGCCCCGACCGTGGTCACCTGGGTGAAGCTAAGTGTCCGAGACTTCCCGGTGTTACTTGCACTTGAATTATCTTCTGATTAAAACATGGATACAGCCATAGGCATCCAACTTCTTCAGCCACTTGTATTCAAATGCCAAATGATAGGACTCAAGCATACTAGAGTTGTGTTCATCTCTAATTAAGAAGTGTCTTCAGTGTAAAGAAGAACAAGGAGTCCTTAAAGTGATGATATGGCCACCACAGAGCCCTGATCTCCCATCATTCCGTCTGTCTGGGGTTACATGAAGAGACAGAGGCATCTGAGCAGCGACATCCACAGAATATCTGGGTTTACTTCTCAAAGATGTCTGGAACAATCTCCTTGTCAAGATTCTTCAACAAATGTTTACAACTGTTAAAACTTTTGCACAGTGTCATACTTACCAACCCAGACTGCCTAAGCTCTTCTTCCCTATCTCTCCCACCATATTAGAATCATAGACATCAGGTTTCTGTTACGGCAATCTGCCTCCTAGCCATAAAGAAAGCTTCCTTAGTGGGGACAAGAATAAACAAATACCCAGTGTTTTTTTTTTTACCTTTTGAATTACAATTTTAAATATTGTTAAAACAAGATAACTTGATTTTTCATTAAACTTACAATTTTATGCATAACAGAGGATTTTTTTGAGGGATTTAAGTAGATGAAAATACAATAAAGAATATTGTTAGGATTTCTTTGATAAATATTTGTGTATCGATAATCAATTGGGTGGGTCTCTACATGGCTCTACACTATGGAGGATGTACCTCAAACATACCCATTATGGGAGTCCATATTATTTACACCTACAGTATTAGGATAAACCATATGGACAAAGTATGAAGACACCTACACATTCCAACTACACTACCTATTAGGATGTCATAATCTCTGTTCTAGGCCATTCCAAAGGCGTTGAATGGGGTTAAGGTCAGGACTGTGTGGAGGTCACTAAAGTTATTCCACACTAAACTCCCCCAACCATGTCTATATGAACCTTGTGGACTTGTTGGCAGTCATGGTGGGTCAGGGCCAAACCGAAACTTGTCCTACAAAGTGGGCAGGATATGATTGTCCAAAATGTCTTTGTATGCTGAAACATTAAAGGGTTATTCCCATCTACTCTTTTTAATTTGCACATTGCTTTAACCCCTTAGGGACCAAGCCTGTTTGGGCCTTAATGACCAGGCTCATTTTTCAAAATCTGACCTGTCTCAATTTATGCGCTTATAGCTCAGTGATGTTTTAACGTATGCTAGCGATTCTGAGATTGTTTTTTCGTAACATATGGTACTTTATGTTAGTGGCAAAATTTGGTCACTGTCTTGTGTGTTTTTTGTGAAAAACATCAAAATATAATGAAAAATTTGAAAATTTTGCACTTTACGAACTTTGAAATTCTTTGCTTCTAAAAAAAAAAAAGGCACATGACAAAAATTAGTTAGTAAGTCACATTATCAATATGTCCTCTTTATTCTGGCTTCATTTCGTAAACATATTTCACTTTTTTAGGGTGTTACGGGGCTTAGAAATGTATCAGCAAATTATCAAATTTCATGAAATTTCCAAAACTGATTTTTTTAGGGACCAGTTCTTTTTTTAAGTTGATTTAGGAGGCTTGTATACTGGAAACCCCCATAAGTGACCCCATTTTGGAAACTAGACACCTTAAAGAATTAATCTAGGGGTATAATGAGCATTTTAACCCTACAGGGGCTGAAGGAAAGTATTCTGTCACGAGTGGCTGGGGAAGATAAGACACTAGACAGTGGGCCCTAACTCTGACCCCACCCACTGTCACCTGCCTACTTGCCTCGGTCGACCCTAGGCGGTCGCGGACAACCACGAAGACAATCCCTATGCTGTATACGTGCAGAACATAAAACGCAGACAGACAGACAAACACAAAGCGGGAAGTCAACTAGCCGAGTCAGTAACCAAACGAGCAACGCAGTACAAAATCGGAACCAAACGGAGAGTCAGGGGACAGGCAAAAAGGTCAGAATCCGGGCAAGTCGAAATGAGAAAGGATAGGACAGAATACAAGGGACTGGGGAGCTGGGATCAGAAACAACTAATAGCCAGCGATAACCTGCTGGCTACACTGAAACTTTATACTGGACCAGGAGCCCGGACCAAAGGCTGATTGGTCCGGCCTCCTGAGTCCAGCCTCACTGCAGCTGGTGCACTGCAGGCTGAGCGGCCGGGCGACCTGTCACTCAGCCTGAGTGCAAAACACATCAGCTGCGTGCCGGCCGGCCAGCTGACGGTCACGTGACCCCACGGCGTCCCCGGTTGCTAGGGACGCCGTCGGGTCTCTGTGACGTCACTCGGCTCCGGCGGGCGGAGCAGCGGCGCGCTCCCGAGCCGACAGACGGAGCCGAGCTGGAAGGAGACGCCGCTGGAGCCGGACAAGGTAAGTTCCTTACATATTCACAATTAGGCCGGAAAAAAATGGAAAATAGAAATTTTCCAATTATATATTTGTTAAGATTAAAGTATCTCATTTTCATAATAAACATGAGAGAAAATGCACCCCAAATTTTGTAACGCAGGTTCTCCTGAGTACAATGGTACCCCATATGTGGGCGTAAACCACTGCATAGGCACACAGCAGAAGGAAGGAAGGGAGCGCCTATTAGCATTTCCAGTTCAGATTTTGCTGAAGACATTTCTGAGTGCCAGGTGCGTTTGCAGTGCCCCTGTAGTGTCAGCAGAATATAACCACCCCAAAAGTCACCCCATTTTGGAAAGTGCACCCCTCAAAGAATTCATCTTGGGGTTTGGTGACCATTTTGACCCCACAGGTATTAGAGGAAGGTATTCAAAAGAAGACAGTAAAAATGAAAAAATAGAATTTTTCCAATAACATGTTTGTTTAGTTTGAAATTTCTCCATTTCACGAGAAACAGGGGAGAAAACTCACCCCAATATATGTAACGCAGGTTCTCCTGAGTAGAATGGTACCCCATACGTGGGCATAAAGCACTGTGTGGGCACACAGCCGGGCTCAGAAGGAAGGGAGCGCCAAGCATTTTCAGTGCATGATTTTTCTGAAGTTTCTGAGCGCCAGGTGCGTTTGCAGTGCCCCTGTAATGTCTACAGAATAGAACCCCCCCCAAAAGTCACCCCATTTTGGAAAGTACACCCCTCAAGGAATTCATCTTGGGGTGTGGTGAGCATTTTGACCCCACAGGTATTGGAGGAAAGTATTCAAAACTAGACCGTAAAAATAAAAAAAAATGTAATTTTTCCAATAACATGTTTGTTTAGTTTGAAATTTCTCAATTTCACTAGGAACAGGGGAGAAAAAGCACCCCAAAATTTGTAACTGAGGTTCTCCTGAGTACAATGGTGCCCCATATGTGGGCATAAACCACTGTATGGGCACACAGCAGGGCTCAGAAGAGAAGGAGTGTCATTTTAGTTACAGGCAATATGCGGGTGTTTACTGGTTATCTGGGGTGGTAATAAACAATCTCGGGGTGTTTACTGGCTATCTGAGGTGGCAACAGGCAATCTGGTGGGGTTATGGGCAATCTGGGGTGGTTACGAGCAGTCTGTGCCAATCTGGGGTGGTTACGGTCAATCTGGGGTGGTCACAGGCAATCTGGGTGGTTATGGGCAATCTGGGGTGTTTACTGGCTGTATGGGGTGGTTATGGGCAATCTTGGGGTGTTTACTGGCTATCTAGGGGTGGTTACTGGCTATCTGGGGGGGTGATGGGCAATCTGGGGGTGTCCACTGGCTATCTGGGGTGGTGACGGGCAATCTGGTGGTGTTCACTGACTATCTGGGGTTGCAACGGGCAATCTGGGGTGGTGACGGGAAATCTGGGGTGGTGACGGGCAATCTGGGGTGGTTGCGAGCAATCTAGGGTGGTTGCGAGCAATCTGTGGTGGTTACAGGCAATATGGGGTAGTTACAGGCAGTCTGTGGCAATCTGGGGTGGTTACAGGCTGTCTGGAATGGTTATGGGCTATCAGGGGGGGATACGAGCAATCTGGGGAGATTACGGGCAATCTGGGGTAGTGACAGGCAATCTGGGGTGGTGACGAACAGTCTGGGGTGGTTATGGGCTGTCTGGGGTGGTTATGGGCTGTCTGGGATGGTTATGGGCTGTCTGGGATGGTTATGGGCTGTCTGGGGTGGATACGGGCAATCTGGGGAGAATATAGGCAATCTAGGGTGGTTACAGGCAATCTGGGGTGGTTACAGGCAATCTGGGGTGGTTACAGGCAATCTGGGGTGGTTACGGGCAATCTGGGGTGGTTACAGGTAATCTCGGGAGATTACAGACAATCTGGGGAGATTACAGGCAATCTAGGGTGGTTACAGGCAATCTGGGGTGGTTACAGGCAATCTGAGGTGATGACGGGCAATCTGTGGTGGTTACAGGTAATCTGGGGTGGTTACAGGTAATCTGGGGTGGTTACAGGTAATCCAGGGCACTTGACTTTGGTGACAGGCGTAAAAAAATGCCGTCACCATTTGGAACAAGCGATCAGTGGTATATAGTATATACCACTGATCACTTGTACTGGGACCACACCGGGTGGTCACCGATCATTGCCCCATGCTCTCCGCCACCTCCGGTGGTGGAGAGAATAAAGCTTTGATCATTTTTAGGAATCCATCACTGTGAACAGAGTCTGTTCACAGTGATGGCAGCGGCCATCTTGGATCAGATGGCCGCCCAGGGAGGGGAGGGTCAGTGGCCAGGTCACTAGGGTTAATTCTGGGGACAGGGGGGGACATGTTCTCATCTCCTCTCACTGTGGATTCACGGTGAGAAGAGATGAAAGCGTTCAGCTGCGCTGGCAATGTCTGTTACCAATGGCCGCCGTTATACTGATAATAACGGCGATCGAGGGGACTGGCCGGGACTGACCCCACATTCTACCCCAACCCCTCAGCTACCTCCGATAGCTGAGAGGAGGGGGCTGCGGGCATTACCGGCGCCGCTGCACTATTCTGCACCATCGCAATAAAGAGCTGATGGCAGCAGAATAGAGCCCATTAGTGATCGCCGTAAAAATCCGTATCGGCGGTCACTAATAACATAATACATGTATTCTCTGGGTCGCTACGGTTACGGCGATACCACATTTGTGTAGGTTTTTTTTAACTATTACCGCTTTGGCGCAATAGAAACTATCTTCCTAGCAAAAACCCACAAAAACTGTCGCCGCATTGCAAGATCCATAGCGTTCTCATCTTTTGCGCGACAGAGCTGGTTTTGGGCTTATTTTTTGCGGGAAGATCTGTAGTTACTATTGATACCAAGTTTTATATGTATATGACTTTTTGATCTCTTTTATGACGTATTTTCTAAAGTGGATTGATAAAATACAGCTATTCTGGTACTGTTTTTTTTATTTTTTTTTTACAGCGTGTGTCGTGCGATATAATTATTGATATAATTTTATAGATTGGGTCGTTACGGACGTAACGATACCAAATATGTATAGGATTTGTGTTTTTGATCACTTTTATGTAATGTTTTATAGTGTATGGGGAATGTAATGCATCTTTATTATTGGGGGGGGCTGTGTTGTGTTTGGTGCACACTTTTTTTCACTTTTTTTTACTTTTACACTAGTGTACATTACTGTACACTAGTGTAAAATACTTAGATTATTGATACAATACATTGCAGTACCTGATGTACTGCAGTGTATTGTATCATGCCTCATGCTGACAGGCAATAGCCACAGCCACCCCTGTCAGCATCAGGCATCTCGATGGTGACCCCGGGGACCTTAATTAGGACCCCGGGATCACCATGGAGACATCAGGACCCCGGATGGCGCCGCGGGACATCGCGATCATGTAAGTGACCCATGGCGCCGTCCGGGATCCACCGGGACCCGTTAAATGCCGCTGTCATGGTTTGACAGCGGCATTTAACAGCTTAAACTGCCCGGAGCGGAGAATCCTCCGCTCCGGGAAGTTACAGGAGGGTGTCAGCGGTCACACTGACCGCTGATCACCTGTCCTGCAGCCGCCGCCGGGCGGTAATTTATTCCGATGCGCCCGCCGTTAAAAGGCGTACGCATCGGAATAAAGCCCATTAGTGGCCGCCGTGAAAAGGCAGCATGGCGGTCACTAAGGGGTTAAAGTGTCACTGTCGTTTTTTGGGTTTTTTTTTTTGCAGAAATCAACAGAACAGTCGATTTTAAGAAACTTTGTAATTGGGTTTATTAGGCAAATATGCCATTATCTGCATTCAAAAAGCCTTTCCACAGCCCCCCCCCCCCTCATTCACTGCTCATTATCAGGAAATCTCGACTCTTTTACATCAGCCGAGCCCTGTCTAACCTATGGTGAGGGGAGAGGGGAGGAGGGAGAAGAAGCAGAGAGCAGAGAACAAAGGATTACACAGTGGGGGATGTGTAGAAGCTGGTATTCAGAGGTCAGAGAGGTCAGTGCTGACTTCAGAGGAGATAGCCCGGTGATGTAGCTGTAAATTAACTCTTTGTTGTCCTGTTTTGGTGCCTCATCTCCCTCCACCCCTCCCCTCTCCATAGAAAACCTTGAAGACAGGGTGGGAGAGCTTCAAACTGCTTTTTCATGATAAAAATGCATTTTTCAGCTAATAAAGCCAATTACAAAGTTTCTTAAAATCGCCTGTACTATTGATTTCTGCAAAAAAAAATTAAATGACAGTGACACTTTAAGATTGCTCCACCTTCTGGTTTGCTCATTACTGTGATTGGTCCTTTTTACCAGCATCACTAGGGCTGACATCATGGCTGCTGGCCTGTGCTCTGCTGTTCTGTACTGAGCTCTGCTGTTCTGTGCTGAGCTCTGCTGTTCTGTGTTGAGCTCTGCTGTTCTTGCGGTAGCCCAGGAGGTGTTAGCTAGGGCTGGCTGCAGTACTGCTGTGGCATTTGTCATTGGGCCTTGGTGGTATATGTCTTCCCTGGGTCCCTAACACATGTCAATTAAAAGGTTGTAGGTGTAGTCCCTGTAGTATAGATTGCAGATAAACCACAAAGATCCAGGATAAACTTAACCACTTGAATGCTTTACAGTCTACAGTTTACAGTCAGCAGTTTGCGCTTAAAGGGGTTATTCAGCGCCACAAAAACATGGCCACTTTCCCCCTACTGTTGTCTCTAGTTTGGGTGGGGTTTTAAAACTCAGTTGCATTAAAGTAAATGGAGCTTAATTGCAAACCGCACCTGAACTGGAGACAACAGTAGGGGGAAAAGTGGCCATGTTTTTGTAGCGCTGGATAACCCCTTTAAGTGTGATGACCAGTTCCCTTTTGAAACACTTAGGTAATAGTTTTTGATAAGTTATACTTCTATAAGGACAGTCTCTTTAGTGGGTTTTTGGATAGAAGACTTGCAAAGTAGATAGGAGGCAACCAGGAGGAACCTGTCTACGTAGTGCAGAACTCTGTCAGGGTGACCTTAAAGGGGTTATCCAGCGCTACAAAAACATGGCCACTTTTCCCCCTACTGTTGTCTCCAGTTCAGGTGCGGTTTGCAATTAAGCTCCATTTACTTCAATGGAACTGAGTTTTAAAACCCCACCCAAACTGGAGACAACAGTAGGGGGAAAGTGGCCATGTTTTTGTAGCGCTGGATAACCCCTTAATTATTTAAGACTTTATAGAAGAAACTCATACTCACGGCTTAGGGAATACTGCATCATGCCGGAAGAGCTCACAACCTATTATAGCTAATGCCTCAAGATTACCCAGGGAGATCGAGCGAAGGTTCAGTGAGGTACTTCAGCTTTAGCTGCTTTTTGCCACCACTGGGGATAGTACAAATAGCTAAAGGACTTCCTTATGGTGAACGTGGTCAAACCAGACGTAGACAGGTCAGGTCCCTTTGGTGGTAGTTGCCCCTCTTACGGTTTTAGCAGCGCATTATCTTGGAGGAAGTAACTTGTAGGAAATAAATGATCTCTGGCAAGAGCAGGTACCTGGCCACAAGGGCCAGGCCCTGAGGTAAACTCTGTCATGTGACGTCTAGGCAGTAACACTATCAGGATACACACTACACTATTTGGAAGTGCATATGTATATTTAAAAAAAAAAAATAATAATTCATAATAGTTAAATAAAAGTTATATTACTAATATTAATATTATTATTAGCAATATAACTTTATTAAAGCAATGTATTAAGCATACATTTTTAATCCCCAGAGTACTCCTTTATAAAAATAAAAAAAATTGTTGGCGTGTAATACTACATTATATCACAGGTCAAACATTCCAGAAGCTCAACCTGTCAAAACTGCTTATTTGGCATGGTTGCTTTTTCTAAAGGGGCTGTCTTCATCAGTTAGGACCTTTAACCCCTTCCCTCCTGGGCTAATTTTAATTTCCGCACTTTCGTTTTTTACTTCTCAGGTTTAAAAGTCCATAGCACTTGCATTTTTTCACCCACGTGAGACCTTTTTTTGTGACATATAATAATAATTTTTATTTATATAGCGCCAACAGATTCCGCAGCACTTTACAATTCTACATGAATTATATTATTTTATTATTTTATTTTTTTTCCATAAATTATGCTGTGAAACCAGAAAAAAAATATTTGTGCAGTAAAATTGAAAAAAAGAAAGCTATTTGTTTTTATTTTGTGGGGTTTTGTGTTTACGCCGTTCGCCCTATGGTAAAACTGACATGTTGTCTATGTTCCTCAAGTTAGTACAATTACATCGATATGTAACTTATATAACTTTTATTTTATTTGACATCTTTAAAAAAAAATTTAAACCTTTAAAAAAAAAAACTAGATGTGTTTAAAATTGCTTTATACCCATCCTTATAACGCTTTTATCCTTTGGTCTATGGGGCTGTGTGAGGTGTCAATTTTTGCGCTGTGATCTGTACTTTCTATCAGTACCCTGCTTGCATATATGTGACTTTTTGCTTGTTTTTTATTACAACTTTTCTGGATTAAATGTGACAAAAATCAGCAATTTGGCTCTTTTGCAGGTTTCTGCTCTTACATCGTTTACCGTGCGAGGCCAGGAATGTGATAATTTAATAGTTTGGGCTATTATGTTTGTTTATGTATTTATTTTCATTTATGAAATAGCAAAAAGGGGGGGGTGATTTAAACTTTTATTAGGGTAAGAGGCTTTTTTATTAATGAAAAAATAATCATTTCCCCACACTTCCCAAAATTCTTTCCCCCCCCCCGTACAAAAGTATACATAATACAGAACTGATCGATTAGATCAGTGCTTTATTGCTCTGGGCTGCTGCAGCCCAGATCTATGGATTACCGAGCCAAGATCAGCATCAGCGCAACGCTGGGGCAAGGCCCGGTAAGAAGAAGGGATCCCCCCTACACAATCGCATCGCAGGGGGAGACCCCCCCTCACTAGACACCAGGGATAGGGGAAAAGAGCCATTTAAATGCAGCCGTCAGTTTTGACAGCTACAGCTAAATGGCTAATTAGCAGGGAGCAGCAATCTGCCACACGGCTACCTGCCGTGGTTCCCGACTGCTATAAGCAAGGGGGTTCAGAGCAGGGTCACAGCCTGACTCCTCTCTGAACCCCCCCCCCCCCCACCCGCAGCAGGATGTGCCGTCCTTTTGCGGGAGGGGTTAAAGGGGTAATCCCATCTGACCCATAGGAAAGGGGATAACTTACTGATTGTGTCCCTACACAATCTCTACTTTAGAGACCACAGTCTCCTTTCATTCTTCATAGGAGTCAAGGAAACAGCCAACTGCTCGAATCCTCCTATGATCTTGAGAGCGAGGGTTTTGCTTGGAACCTGCTGCAATCAGATTGTTTTCCTCTATACTGTGGATAGAGGGTAACTTTGTCAGATGGGAATATCCCTTTAACAGGGATCTATTGGCTCTCCTGCATTCCCTGGCATATAACAATTTAAGCAAATAGTTTTTGAAGGGGCGTGTGTCACCAAATAAAATATACATAAATATCATGACATATAAAAAAAAAAAAAAAAAACCCGGCAAATATATAGTGAATGCTTGTATTATGTATGCTAATTATATATATATATATATATATATATTTTTTTTTTCATTTTAGTGCCCCATTGTGTTGCTCATGCTTCTGCATCTCTCTCTGAGCTGATCGGAGCCTTTATATCAGTTAGGTTACTTGCCTGCTGCAGTGCACGGCTGCTGGCCAATCAGCATTCATCGTCACTGGGCCAGTTCCGTTGCCAAATTCCGCCAGTTTTACTCCTTGTGAACTGGCCCTAAGTGACAGAACCTCAACCACAGTTTTTCAGAAAGTGAGACACCTAGTGGCAGATTTTATAGCATTGTATTTTATATAGAACACAGGCAAAAAAAAAATGAAGGTAAATTGAAAAGATGTAGTACTGTATATCACCTCCCCTGCTGATTTTACTTTAGCTGATATTATTTAAAGAATTTTTGGTGATTGTGTTTTCTAGTTTTCCATTTTACTGTCTATATTGTGAAATAATCCAGAAATCTTGCAGTTATCTTTCTAACCGGTGGAAATACACCATTAAAAACTATCCACTGAAAAATTGTTTGGCCGAAAGTTATCTCTCTCGTCCTTCCCATACACAGGGCCATTTTAACCAGAGGGCAGATGGTGCATTTGCACTGGGCACACTGTTTGAGGTCACATGAAAGGGCCCCCCCCCCCGGGAGCCATTTTCTCACTCCCTGTCAGTCACTCTTGTGGCCGCAGGAAGTGTTTTGTCTGCGGTCACAAGAGGCCGCTCTCTCCTTGCGGTCGCCAGAGTGCCGGGACTGCAAGGAGAGAGCGGCCACTTGGCCACAAGAGTGCAGAGAGGAGGAGACGCACAAACCCAGGTGAGAATCAGGGCCGGCCTTAAGGTAGATGGTGCCCTGTGCGAAACTTTTTTTTGGCACCCACCCTAGACCTTCTGCTGATGCTATTGCTGTGTGTGTGTGTATATATATATACAGTAGAGGTCTTGGGCACCAAGCATCCCACGCAATTGCGTGGGGCCCCCGACATCCAGGGGGGCCCCGCTCTGGTGCCCAAGACCGCTGCGGCTAACTATGTGCGCTCGTAACGAGCGCACATAGTTACAGGCAGCAGCGGCACTGACAGGGCAGGAGCCATATATAAACGGGAGCACACAGGGGGGCTATATACAAGTGGGGGAGCTCACAGGGGGCTATATACAAGTGGGGGAACTCACAGGGGGCTATATACAAGTGGGGGAGCTCACAGGGGGGGCTATATAAGGGGGAGCACACAGGGGGGGCTATATACAAGTGGGGGAGCTCACAGGGAGGCTACATACAAGTGGGGGAGCACACAGGAGGTATATAAAACTGGGGGCAGCACACAGGGGGTATATACAACTGGGGGCAGCAAACGGGGGCTATATACTAGTGGGGGAGCACACAGTGGGTATATACAACTGGGGGGAGCACACAGGGGGTATATACAACTGGGGGTGCACACAGGGGGGTATATACGACTGGGAGCAGTACACAGGGGGTCTATATAGTATACTGGGGGAGCACACAGGGGGTCTATATAGTATACTGGGGGAGCACACAGGTCTATATATAACTGGGGGAGCACACGGGGGGTCTATATACTACTGGGGACAGCACACAAGAGGTATATACTACTGGGGGCAGCACACAAGTAGTATTTACTACTGTCGGCAGCGCACAAGGGGTCTATTTAACTGGGGGCAGCACACAGCGGTCTTTATTACATTGGGACTGCACAGAAGTGCCTATATGCCTCACTACTATACTGGGGCACAGAACATACCTAATTATTAAGTGGGGGCACAGGGACACCTTTAATCTGTGGTGGCACAGAGGGGCGTAACTACTATATAGGGGTACAGGGGACCTAACTACTGGATGTGTTGGAGCCTAAAATATTTCTCTGACAGATTTTGGAGGGAAGATCCCCAGCCGGGAGAAGACTTCAAGATGGCCCACGCTGGATGGAGAGAGAAAGAAAAAGAAGTAAAAGACGCTGATCAGAGAATACGTCTCCTGTAAGTCACTGGATGTAACTGCACTCTGTTATAGGGTCTGTAGTGATAGGGGTCATGGTGTGGCAGTATTATGTTATGGCATCATTGGTAATATCTTCCTGTTTTGTTCAGAGCAGTTATGAGGCGATATGTAATCTCTGTATGGTGGTAGGAGGGTTATAAGAGAACTACTGGGGGGGGGGCATGGGGGGGCCCCGGACATGACTTCGCTTGGGGCCCCAGAAATGCCAAGACCGCCCCTATATATATATATATATAGAGAGAGAGAGAGAGAGAGAGAGAGAGGGAGAGAGACCAATAATTCAAGTATATAGAAAGCAATATTATCACCATACATATTTACCGCCATACCTGTTACTGACCAAATCCTGTATACTGAGACCAATATTACCAATAATACCAGTATACAAGGGGGAAATGTTACCGCTACACCACAACCAACTATCCAGTATATCCAGCATACTAAAACCGATAAAACACAGTACCAGATTACAAGTTACAAATACATAGTGACTAATACCACCGCTGCTACTGAATAACATCCACTGTACACAGGTCACTATCACCTCATCCAGTCATATAGAGGTAGACCCAGCTCTACACAGGTTCAGTAAACCATATAAATGATTACAGTGCAGTTATATGAAGTGACTCACAGAGGATGTCTTCTCTAATCGGAATTCTTCCCTTTTCATCTTCTTCTCCATCTGCCCTGGGCCATTAGAACTTCTCCAAGCCACGAATCCACAGAATCTGCCAGACAGACACATTAGGCTCCTCACTCTGGCACCATCCTCACCACTATATACACTGCACATCTGTAATGGCCCCTTTACACCCTCATTTAGTGGGTAGGCTGACTCTATGTGACTACCACGTTTAAGGGATTTGCCCGAAACATGTTGGTCTTGCATTGCAAGGGAACTAAGTCTGGAGCTTGACATTCGTCTTTTCACTGTATGTGAACCCCCTTATAGTATATGCCCCCCTCTGGGTAGCCTCCTTATAGATGGCCCCATGTGCATCTCCTAGAGAGCCGACTCTGTGTATTCCCCCTATAGTATATGGCCCCCCTCTCTGTAGCCCTTATAGATGGCCCCCTGTGTTGTCCATCCCCTTATAGATGGCTCCCTGTATTGTCACCCTTATAAATGACCCCCTGTGTTGTCCATCCACCTTATAGATGGTCCCCTTATGTTGGCCCCTTCATAGATGTCCCACTTATAGATTGCCCCCTTATAGAACACCCCCTTGTATATGCCCCGCTTATGCTGCCCCCTTACAGATCACCTTCTTGTATATGTCCCGCTTATGCTGTCCCTTTATAGATGGCCCCCTTATGCTGCCTCCTTATAGTTTGCCCCCTTATAAATTGTCTCTTACAGATGTCCCTGTATGCTTCCCCCTTATAGATTACCCCCCTTATAGATGTCCCCTTTTGCTGCTCCCTTATAGATGGCCCCCGTTATACATGTCCACCTCATGCTTCCCTACTTATAGATGGCCCCCCTTATACATGTCCCCTCATGCTGTCCCCTTATACATGTCCCCCTCATGCTGTCCCCTTATACATGTCCCCTCATGCTGCCCATTTATACATGTCCCCCTCATGCTGCCCCCTTATATATGTCCCCCTTATGCTGCCCCTTATAGATTGCCTCTTATGCTGCCCCCTTATACATGTCCCCCCATGCTGCCCCCTTATACATTTTCCCCCATGCTGCCCCCTTACAGATGGCACCCCTTATACATGTCCCCCCATGCTGCCTCCTTATACATGTCCCCCCATGCTTCCCATTTATACATGTCTCCTCATGCTGCCCCCTTATATATGTCCCCCTTTTACATGTCCCCCCATGCTGCCCCCTTATAGATGGCCCCCCCTTATACATGCCCCCCCATGCTGCCCCCTTATAGATGGCCCCCCCTTATACATGTCCCCCCATGCTGCCCCCTTATAGATGGACCCCTCATGCTCCCTCCCCCTCTGTGCAGATAAAAAAAAACACAGCTCACTTAACACCTTGATCCCCCGCCGTGGCTCACGTCTTCTGCAATGTCCCCCAGCTTGCGGTCAAAAGACCGATAGTACAGAACGCCTGTTGGGAGGGGTGTCAGGAGCAGGGTGCTGGGCGGCCAGCTAGGGGAGCGCTTTGGCAGAAAGACAGCTGCACAGCTGTCTCTCTGCTGGAGCGCTCCCCCCCCCCCCCCCCCCCCCCAGCTGACCGGAAGTGATGTGCCCCAAAGGCCGGACTTGGTGAGAAAAAATGTTTATTTGTTTTTTTGTTTGTTTTAGAGAATGTTTGCTATATGGGAAGGGGACTAACAAGGGGTATATACAACTGGGGGAGCACACAGGGTTCTATATAACTGAGGGAGCACAAAGGGAGTCTATATACAACTGGGGGAGCACACAGGGAGTCTATATATAACTGGGGGAGCACACAAGGGGTCTATATACAACTGGGTGAGCACACAGGAGGTCTGTTTAACTGGGGGAGCACACAGGGGGTCTTTATACTACTGGGGGCACTACACAGGGGGTATATACTACTGGGTGCAGTGCAAAATGGGTGTATACTACTGGGGGAGCATACAACGGTTTATACTACTGGGGGAATCACACAGGTGTCTATACTACATTGGGGCTTCACAGAGGGGACTAATACTATATGGGGACTGCACAGAGGGGCCTATATTATATAGGGACCTTACTATTATACTGGGGCACATAGCATACCTAATTATTAAGTAGGGGCACAGGGACACCAGAAAACTATGGGGGAACAGAGAGGTATAACTACTACGTAGGAGTACATGGGTCCTAACTACTGTATGTGTAGGAGCCTGAAATGTTTCTTCTGGAGAGAGGATTCACAGCCGGGGGAAGACTTCTAGGTGGCCCATGCTGGAATGAAAAAAAAGCGAAAGACTCCAATCAGAGGACGCCACCTGTGAGTAACTGGATGTAACTGCACTGCACTGTTTTAGGATTGTAGTGATCATTGTCAAGGTGTGGCGGTATTATATAATGGTATAATTGGTGATATCTTTCTGTTTTGTTCAGAGCAGTTTTGAGGCAATATGTAATTACTGTATGGTTGTAGGAGTGTTACAAGATTACTACCGTATGTATTGTGGCTTTATACAGTGTGGAAACACTTTCAGGGCATTATACTATGTATGAAATACCAATTCTGATAACGCTGGGCTATTGCGGGGGGACTCTTGAGGACTTTGCACGAGGCCCACCAGTGTATTAAAACAGCCCTGCTCATACACATAAATGTTTGGCATGGCTGAGCTTTCCTGTTTTCTCATGGGGAGGGGTAAGAAGCCAGGGACCTTAACACTAAGCTGAGACTTCCTGTTCTGTCTGCGATGATAGGGAGGAGGCCGCTGTAAAGGGACCTGTACAGCATTACAGTAAAAGGTGACACCAGTACAGTAGATAGAGAAAACAATAGCAGGTCAACCAGGAGACACATTTTTACTTATTATTTAAGATTGCAAGGGGGGGATTCGAAATACCTGTAAAAGGGGCCTCATTAACATCTAGAGGGTTCTCTATATGATGGATACTGCCAACTGGGGGGCACTTACTGCTACGGGGCTGCTTGGTTGGGGCATACTGCACGCTGGGGAGGGGGGGTCACTGCTGGGTGGTTACCTACATTGGGGATACTATCTACTGGGGGCACTCACAAGTAGGGGGCTACCAACATGAGGGAGACTGTCTACTGGGGGAGGTAACTACTGGGGGAATTACCTACAGGGGATGCCTACTTAGGCACAGAGGGCCTAACTAAGCACAGGGCAGCCTAACTACAATAAGGGGGCACAGAGGCGTATAACCACTGTATGGAGGCACAATGGGACCCATCTACTATGCACAGGGACCTATTTACTTTCTTTGGGCACAGATAAGGTTTAACTATTAGATGGGTTACAAAGAGGGTCCATCCATTATAGGGGTCAATACATAGGGGCTTTTCTTCTGTATATGAGGGCACAAGGGGATTAATGACTACATTGGGGAAGAAAATGGAACTGTTACAGTGTGAAGCAATGCAGATGTGGAATTTGTACAGTGGTGAGGATGGTCCTAGAGCAAATATCCTGAAATGTTTGTCTGGCAGATTCTGTGAAGAAAAGTTGCCACCAGGAAAAGTCTTCATGATGGACGGGCAGGAGAAAAGGAAAAGTGAGCATCTCTGATCAGAGAAGACATCACCTGTGAGTCACTGCATGTAACTGCACTGTAATCACTTATGTAGTGTGCATAGCCTGTGTACCATTGGTATCTACCTTATATGGGTCAGTGTATGGGGATAGTGGTCTAGTGGTATTGTTGGTCTTGGTTGGTATTGGTATACTGCATGTTTGTAATGGTCTGATGGCATAAGTAACAATAGGTGGTAATGGTGGTGGTCACTGTGTGGTGAGAATATTTATACATACTGACCTTATTAGTAATATTGTTCTTGGTGTACTGGATTTGGTCAGTAACAGTGTGCTGGTATGGTGATGTGTACAGTATGGTGACAACACTCTAGGTCATGAGGTGTTTATGAGCCTGTGTGTTGTGCTCTGCTGCAGTAGAAATTAACAGTCTCATAATAAATCTTAAGATCAGAAGAAGAAGGGATGCACAGCGGCACTCACCAATCCTTATAAATTTTTTATTTCATCCGAGTATTTAGAAACTGAAGCAGATAAAAACGTTCAGCCGTTAAGCTTGGCGGCCTACAGCTGTTTTGCGGGAGTAACCCGCTTCCTCTGGCCTCTGGCTCCAGAACTGTTCTATCTAAGGGGAATAGTACTGCTAACACAAGCGGCTGACAGACCCTCTTCACCAGACCCCCCTTTACCAGACAGAATAGAGAGATGTCCATTGCTCATGTCAATCTGTGCTGACTAGAGATGAGCGAACTTTCGGCATTTGATTAGCGGTGGCTACTGAACTTGGATAAAGCCCTAAGGCTATGTGGAAATCATAGATATAGTCATTTTCCATTAAAACATCGGCCGTTCTTTTCATAGTGAAATAGGTTGTATTGAAGTCAATGCAAACAACGGCCGTTGTTCACACAATGTATTAAACAACAACTGTTGTTTGCTACGGCCGTTAAAATAATTGACATATCAATTATTTCTGTCTGTTGTTGGCTCCTGCACTTATCCTCTCAGCCAATCAGCAGCTGCAGTGGTGTTTCTGCCTACAGGAATGGCTGGAGCTCTGTGACAGTGATGGTGGCAGAGGAGCGGGGATGGTAAGTATAGTTTTCCTATGTTATCCCCTCCCGAGTCTGTTGTGTTTTCCCTTTTGATACAGAGGAATAATGGAGGGACGGCACACTGCAGAGATTCCAGAAAAGATCGTCTCCAAGCCCAAACAACCTGAAAAGCCACATTTTATGCACCATGTTGTATTCTGTATAGTGACCATTCCTAGGATCAGACTTTTTTTTACACTGGTTTCTATATCCTAGAAAAATTAAAAACGTAAAGGGGTTATCATGGTGTTAAATGGGTAGCACAGCAAAAAATTATTTCATAGTTATATAGATTTGTAATTTACTTCTATTTAAAAAACCTAAGTTCTTCCAGTACTTATCAGCTGCTGTATGTCCTGCAGGAAGTGGTCTGTTGTTTTCAATCTGACACAGTGCCCTCTGCTGCCACCTCTGATAGGAACTGATAGGAATAGGAACTGTCCAGAGCAGGAAAGGTTTTCTGGTTCAATGTTTTTATTAGGTTTTTTAATAACATATTACAAAAGAGAAAATCTATAAGCACTGACTTTAGTGCCAACAGTAAAGTTAACATGTGTGTACAACAAGCTAACATATGGGTTAACAAAGAATATAGAAACAAAAGGTTTTTTATGGGGATTTGCTCCTGCTCTGGACAGTTCCTGTCTCAGACAGAGGTGGCAGCAGAGAGCACTGTGTCAGATTGAAAACAACAGACCACTTCCTGCAGGACATACAGAAGCTGATGAGTACTAGAAGACTTGAGATTTTTTAAATAGAAGTAAATGATATAACTACAGTGGTGCAAATCACTGAAATGCAGACAGAGCAGAAGAGGTTCTCTATAGGGATTTGCTGCAGCTCTGGACAGTTCCTGACATGGACAGAGGTGGCAACAGAGAGCACTGTGTTAGACTGAAAAGATTACATCACTTCCTGCAGGACATACAGCAGCTGATAAGTATGGAAAGACTTGACATTTTTTAATAGAAGTAAATTACAAATCTATATAACTTTCTGACACCAGTTGATTTGAAAGAAAAAGATTTTCGCTGGATAACCCCTTTAAAGACTGGATAAAGCATGGGGCGGGGTCAAATGACCTCTGCTCTGGATGGGGTCCCAGTGGTCGATAGGGGGTGACCTTTGATCTATGATATCCTTTATAATAAAGATGATATTATATAAAGATACGAAAAACTTTCCAAACTGCGGACTTTCCCAGTCGCTCCGGTTCTATACAAAGAATTTTTATTACGCGTAGTTATGAGAGAGCCAACCACAGACCGGCGCTCCACGTTCTATGGAATTAGATTGTCACGGAGCGGCACGATATCCGGCTATAAATAGCCGCTGTGTTATATTGTGAGCGGCTCAGCGTTAATCGGGAGTCGCTGCCCTTCCGTCTATTTATAGATCCAAGGCAGAATCTGAACTTTGTTCCAAAAAGAAAAAAAAAAAAAAGTTAAACAAATAAGCCACTTGTTTTGTTTTGAGCTAAGGAAACTTAGACCAACTTCTGGGCTTGGGTGGGAGGAGCCTGTCCATGTCCTGCTCCCTGATAGGGCGAAAGGAAAATTCCTCGCTCTCTCCACCCTTTTTTTCCCATCGCCTCCCCCGTAGACAAACAACTCCGTTTACAAAACACGACGTCACCGCTCAGTCACGCCCACCTGGAGTTCTATTGGTTGGCGCCGGGCATGTCTCCCGTGACGTCACGCCCATGTACTAAGAGGAAAAAAAAAAGAAAGAAAAAAGGAAAAAAAAAAAAAAAGCAGTTTCAAGATGGCGGCTGCGCAGATAACAATGGCGAGAGGGCGAAGAGGGTCCGGGGGACTGTGAAGCGGGAGGGGAGGGCTTGTGGCTGGGAACAGGTTGCTCGCGGCGTCCCCCCCGCCCCAGATGGCGGATTTTGTGGTTCCCCGGCACAGCGCGGTGATGGAGCGCCTCCGCCGGCGGATAGAGCTCTGCCGGCGGCACCACGGCAACTGCGAGTCCCGCTACGATGCGGTGTCCGGAGAGCGGCTGGAGCTGGAGCGGCAGCACACCTTCCAGCTCCACCAGCGCTGCCTGCAGGCCAAGGCCAAGAGAGCCGGCAAGCACCGGCAGCAGCCCCCGCCGGCCAGCAGCGACGCCACCCGGGGGAACCAGGCCAGCGGCGGGACCATGGAGCCGGGAGACGGCGGCAGCAGCAACGGGGAGCAGTGCCGGAACAGCACCCTGATCGCGGTAAGACGGGAGCGGGGGTAGTGGGGGCCAGGAGCGGCCGCTGGGCACAGGAGGCTCTATCCGCGCTCCACGGCTGCAACTTCACGGCGAAAGTTATTAAAGGGACAGAAAGTTTATAGGAAGTTTCCCATTGTGATTATAGATGATGATAGATGATCAGTAATGGGATAGGTGATTATAGGTGATCAGTAATGTTATAAGTGATTATAGATGATCAGCAATGTGATAAGTGATTATAGATGATCAGTAATGGGATAGGTGATTATAGATGATCAGTAATGGGATAGGTGATTATAGGTGATCAGCAATGGGATAGGTGATTATAGATGATCAGCAATGGGATAGGTGATTATAGATGATCAGTAATGGGATAGGTTATTATAGATGATGATAGATGATCAGTAATGGGATAGGTGATTATAGATGATCAGTAATGGGATAGGTGATTATAGATGATCAGTAATGGGATAGGTGATTATAGATGATCAGTAATGGGATAGGTGATTATAGATGATCAGTAATGGGATAGGTGATTATAGATGATCAGTAATGGGATAGGTGATTATAGATGATCAGTAATGGGATAGGTGATTATAGATGATCAGCAATGTGATAAGTGATTATAGGTGATCAGTAATGTTATAAGTGATTATAGATGATCAGTAATGTTATAAGTGATTATAGATGATCAGCAATGGGATAGGTGATTATAGATGATCAGCAATGGGATAGGTGATTATAGATGATCAGCAATGGGATAGGTGATTATAGGTGATTAATTATAGATGATTAGTTATGTGATTAGAGGTGATCAGTATTGGGATATATGATGATAGATCTGCTATGGGATATGTGATTATAGATCAGTAATGGGATAGGTGATTATAGATGATCAGCAATGGGATAGGTGATTATAGATGATCAGTAATGGGATAGGTGATTATAGATGATCAGTAATGGGATAGGTGATTATAGGTGATTAGTTATGTGATTATAGGTGATCAGTATTGGGATATATGATTATAGATCTGCTATGGGATATGTGATTATAGATCAGTAATGGAATTATAGATGATCAGTAATGTGATATGTGATTATAGATGATCTGCTATGTGATTATAGATCATCAGCAATGGGATATGTCAATATAGATCAGCTATGGAATTATAGGTGATCAGTAATGTGTTTTATAGGTGATCAGCAATGGGATATGTCAATATAGATGATTAGCTATGGAATTATAGATCAGTTATGTGATTATATGGCATGATAGGTGATCAGTAATGTTACGTTGGGGTATAGGCAATCAGTAAGGTGATGTATGAGTATAGGCAATCAGTAAGGTGATGTATGAGTATAGGCGATCAGTAAGGTGATGTATGAGTATAGGTGATCAGTAAGGTGATGTATGAGTATAGGTGATCAGTAATGTGTTGTATGAGTATAGGTGATCAGTAATGTGTTGTATGAGTATAGGTGATCAGTAATGTGATGTATGAGTATAGATGATCAGTGATGTATGAGTATAGGTGATCAGTAATGTGATGTATGAGTATAGATGATCAGTGATGTATGAGTATAGGTGATCAGTAATGTGATGTATGAGTATAGATGATCAGTGATGTATGAGTATAGGTGATCAGTAATGTGATGTATGAGTATAGATGATCAGTAATGTGATGTACAGGGGATCAGTATGGTTGCGGTGTTATACCTAGTAATGTGAGTATAGGTGATCAGTAATGTGATGTATGAGTATAGGTGATCAGTAATCTGTGTCGTGATTGATTCCCATAGAGGCAATGATATCAGTCGCCGTCCATGAATAAGGTACATAGTAAGGTGCAGAGGTTGCCGCTTCCTGGTGTAGATGGGGACTACAGGTCCCAGCTGACAGCTCCCCCTCCCCCCCCCCAGCCTATTCCAGAGGCTCTTCATCTGTTGGGAAACTACAATTCCCATCATGCCCCAATGCTGAGCGCTGATGTTATATTCTGTGCTCCCCAATCTGTGGCTCTGTAGCTTCTGCAGAACTACAACTCCCAGCATGCCCCTGATTATGTATTTTATTAGAGCTGTGTTCCCTAATGTTCGGCTGTCCAGTTCCCATCATGCTCCAGCTGCCCGTTGATGCAGTGTTCCTCCAATCATGTTTCAAAACTACAACTCCCAGCGTACTCCAGCTGCTTTCCTGCGATATATTACGATTAGACCAGTGTCCTCCAATCTGCAGCTCAACTACAACTCCCAGCATGCTTTAGCTGCCTGTCCATGTTATATGCTTTTAAAGCGGTATCTTCTACCTGTTGCAGAACTACAACTCCCAGCATCCTCTCAGCAGGTTGCCCTTGTTGTCGTCTAATAAACCAGTGCTTAAGCCCATGATGTTGTATTCTAATAGATTAGTGTTTCCCCAACCTCTGGCACTACAACTCCCAGCAGGCTACAAACGATCTACAACTTAATATATCTATATTTGTTGGCCAATAAGAAATACATGTTAAACTGGTCCTCGAACTGTTGCAAAACTACAATTCCCAGCATGCCGTCACAACCAGTGGCTTTCTGGGCATGCTGGGATTTGTAGTTTTGCTGCACGGTCCTGACGCCTTGTATCCTCTAGGACTGGGGTAGGGAACCTTGGCTCTCCAGCTGTTGCAAAACTACAACTCCCATCATGCCTGGACAGCCAAAGCTAAAGCTTTGGCTGTCCAGGCATGATGGGAGTTGTAGTTTTGCAACAGCTGGAGAGCCGAGGTTCCCTACCCCTGGGAGATCTGCTGATCCTGCGATGAGTCGGCCACCCTCTCAGTAGTTGGGCGTTCTGATCCCTCTTTATTTTGGTCGCCCACATGGTCGGCTCTATTTTGAGCGGAGTGATGCCAGGCGGGGATATTCAGGGCACCAGCTTACTGTAACCTGTATGGGCCGTGAATCCATTGTCCTCCTTCCCTTTTATTCTGTTTCTATGGTGTTACTAAATATTTAGTTCCGTCATTATATACGCCATCGCCGTGTTTACTTAGCATTACTTTTTCCTGTCCCGCTTGTAGCAAACACCATGTAAGCCGTAGTGCTGAGAGAGTCCCCACCCCAAAACGCGTCAGTCGGGGGGCTACACTTACACTGGCTCTATGTATCCTTAGGTCTCGTCTTGTCGCTCAGAACACTTAAGGTAGGCGACGTTACAACCACCAGTTCCTCTTTTACAAGGCGTACTGAAGAGAGTCCTCTAGTCGCTGCCCAGGGGTTCACTAACTTACAGCAGAAATCAGAATAAGATTAAGGTCACGGACCCTTCGATTTTTTTTTTTTTTTTTTTTTTTTTTTTTTTTTTTTTTTTTTTAATGTTTGGTTATGACTTTGCTTCTTTACTTCTTTACGGCAGTGAAGGAGTTAACTCCGAGGGTTTGAGTCAGTCTTTTGTCGCTTTCCGGGAGGAAATGAGTGAAGTTTACAGTAATCTAGTGTCAAGCGTTGTTTTGGCCTCTGAAGGGTTAAGCCAGTCATCGTGTGTCAGCCGCTCGGCGCTGTGAATGATTCACGGACTGTAGGAAGTTGCACCATGGAGCAGGAGGGTTGGGGGGGGGGGGGGTTTGGTTCGCTTTTCTTATACTGTGGTGCATATTAATGCCCATCGGACTGAGGGCAACATGGACGTCACTCGGAGAAACAGAAAGTTAGGCACCTGTAAACCGTGTAGGTGCTGTGAGTATTCAGGTTTGTATCCAAGTGAGACAACAATGGGTTAATCAGTGCTCAGACTGACACAATGGCGCATGCAGTTATGGTGGGAGCATAGAACTATCTAGGAAGCTGAGATCTGTGCCGCTGTTTGCAGGGTGTTCTAGTTGTAGAACAGTATGACACCCTTGAGGCCTTAAAGGGCTTGTCTAGTTTTTATATGTCAGTGTGACCAGGCTAGGCTGAAAAAAACAAAAAAATAAAACAACTTTTATATGTACTTACTTGCCCTGATCCCCTGCTGCTTGGCCCTTCCTGGCCTTCACTCAGCCAGTCACTGAGGAGGGACACCATTGCAGCCAATGACTGTCTGATCATGCCTTGTGTCACCATGGAGATGAACAAGTGCTAAGCAGCGTCACTTGGACTCCAGTGATGGGGGAGTAGGGCAGGTGAGGACATATTTATTTAATTTTTTTTGGCGGGGAGGTCATTTTTTTTTCTTTTAAAGGGGTTGTCCTGTTTGGAAAGACCATTTAAATGCACCTTATTACCAGATTCTGCATTAACATTAGGGGCATCCTGTCTTAAAGGGGTTGCCCAGCAAAAATCTTTTTCTTTCAAATCAACTGGTGTCAGAAAGTTACATAGATTTGTAATTTACTTCTATTAAAAAATCTCAGATCTTCCCATACTTATTAGCTACTGTATGTCCTGCAGAAAGTGTTATTTTCAGTCTGACACAGTGCTCTCTGCTGACATCTCTGGTCGAGACAGGAACTGTCCAGAGCAGAAGAGGTTTTCTATGGGGATTCATAGAAAACCCGGCCAGAGAGGTCAGCAGAGAGCATTGTGTCAGACTGAAAATAAAACATTTCTTGTAGGACATACAGCAGCTAATAAGTATAGGAAGACTTGAGATTTTTTAATAGAAGTAAATTACAAATCTATATAACTTTCTGATATCGGTCGATTTTTAAAGAAAAAGATATTCGCTGGACAACCCCTTTAAGGATCCTCAGATTACCAAGAGTGTCTGTCTGTCTGTCTGTCTGTCTGTCTCTCTCTCTCTCTGGAGGACCTGTCCGGCCTCGTATTGCACAGATGTCCCATTGATGTGAATGGTCATGGTGTAATACTTAGTCTCCTCTGTGGTGGCGCTGCAGGGAAACTAAACACTTCCTTCACAGATCATCTGATCATCCGCTTAAAGTGGCAGGACACATGTATGACCTGTGTTCAGCTCCTCCTCCCTAGGGTCATGTAACAGAGGGGGGGATCAGACGCTGGTGTAGTTATTTGGTGATCAGTGATGTATCGCCTACGATGTGCATAGGGGATTACTCCTCTTGGGCCATATTACTTAAGACGTTCCTAATCTAAAGCTCCCCAGATGTTGCAGAACTACAACCCCATCATGCTCTAACAGTTGAAAGCTATTAGGGCATGATGAGAGTTGTAGTTTTAATACAGCTAAGGAGCCATAGATTGGGAGTTGGTGGTATATAGAGCACAGAGCCAATGTATCAGTATAACATTTTTTGGCCCTTAAAGGGGTTGTCCAGTGAAAATCTTTTCCTTTCAAATCAACTGGTTTCAAAAAGTTATATAGATTTGTAATTTAATTCTAGTCTTCCAGTACTTCTCAGCTGCTGTATGTCCTGCAGGAAGTAGTGGTGTATTCTTTCCAGTCTGACACAGTGCTCTCTGCTGCCACCTCTGTCCATGTCAGGAACTGTCCGGAAGCAGGAGCAAATCCCCATAGAAAACCTCTCCTGCTCTGGACAGAGGTGGCAGCAGAGAGCACTGTGCCAGACTGTAAAGAATACGCTATTTCATGCAGGGCATACAGCAGCTGATAAGTATGGGAAGACTTGAGATTTTTAAATAGAAGTAAATTACAACTTTCTGACACCAGTTTATATAAAAGGAAAATATTTTTGCTGGAATACCCCTTTAATAATGATGGCTAATGCCATCCTGATCGGTAAATCCGTGCATCCCCCCCATATTAATCTGCAGCTGGGTGATGCCCGGTGGGAGCGTGCCCCCGCCAGCCCCCCGTTTCTCTGGCTGGCAGGCTCCGGTTTCTGTGTGTGATGAATGCGCCCGGGAAGACATCTTTTATGGAGTGTCTGTCAGCTGTAAAGCTGTAAGGTTTGTTTGCATTGGGGTTGGCACAGAGAAGGCTTGGCAGCGGAGCCAGAGCTCTGTCTGCCCGGCATAGTTAGCAGGGATTTCAGCTCCGGCCGGACATGTAACTCATCCTCAGTTATCTCCTACAAAGTTAACACGAGTCTTGAAATGCTGGCAGGGGCCGCCACAAGCTGCCAGGCCGCTAAATAGTGATCCCAATGCCATCTTCTCCTTTGCCCTCTTGTTAAAGTGATTATCTCCTGTCGGGGTGTAGCATTCAACCGTCTGCTCTGGATGTTGCTGAATTATGTTGCAGAACTAGTACTCCCAGCATGCACCAGCTGCCAGTGTTCCTGTGATTTTCCAACTGTTGCAAAACTACAATTCCCATCATGCTCCAGCTGCCAGTGTTCCTGTGACTATACAACTGTTGCAAAACTACAACTCCCAGCATGCCCTGACAGCCGAAGGCTGTCAGGGCATGCTGGGAGTTGTAGTTTTGCAATAGTTACTCTACCCTGACTATCTCATAGCGAGGATTAACCCTCTCCAGCCTCCGGTGTTCTGCTTATCGCCTTAATACTGGACTGAGTTGGCAGATTTTTTTTTATTTTTTTTATTCTTCAGCATGGAAACTCCCATTTGAGTCACAGCGAGTTTCTGTGTGGTCAAAGCGATTACCGTCACGATTTCCCTGCTACCTCATCTGCAGCATTTGCAAGTTGCAAAGTTTAAGGTTCGAGAATATTTTCTAAACGATTATCGGCCGTATTCAGCCAATATTCAGTGTAAGGGTGCGTTCACACCTACAGGATCTGCAGCAGATTTGATGATGCAGATTTGATGCTGTGTTCAGTTATTTAAGTGAAATCTGCTGCGGATCCGCAGCAGAAAATCGGCTGCGGTTCCGGTGTGTGTGAACGTGCCCTAAGGGTGCGTTTACACAGACACATTTATCTGACAGATTTTTGAAGACAAAGCCAGGAATGGATTTGAAAAGAGGATAGATCCCTGTCTTTCCTTTATGACCTGTTCCCTGTTTATAGTCTGTTCCTGGCTTTGGCTTCAAAGATCTGTCAGATAAATCTCTCTGTGTAAACGCACCATAATAGAAGGCAACGATCAGCTGATATGAACGATGTCGGCTGATCGTCAGTCGTTTTGTCTTTCAACATGTTGAAAGACATACGATATATAGCAGCGATCTGCTGCCGTCGCTCCGTGGTTTAGGAGACCTTAAAGGGGTTATCCAGCGCTACAAAAACATGGCCACTTTCCCCCTACTGTTGTCTCCAGTTTGGGTGGGGTTTTGAAACTCAGTTCCATTGAAGTAAATGGAGCTTAATTGCAAACTGCACCTGAACTGGAGACAACAGTGGGGGAAAAGTGGCCATGTTTTTGTAGCGCTGGATAACCCCTTTAAAGTAAAACCGAAAAAAAAAAAAAACTTTTTATTTTCCCCTTCCTCCAATTTCCCTTTAAGCCCCTTGGGGCAAAAATGGCAGAGCCAGCAGCGTTCTGGAATGGATGCTGGCCTATCTAGAATATGATGCATGTAGATATAGACTGTCTTTTATTATTAGTAAGTATTAGTTCAAAGTGTTTCTCTCAAATCAACTGGTCCAGCAAGTGCCAGAGATTTGTAATTTTCTACTATTAAAAAATTTCCAGTCTTCCAGTACTTATCAGCTGCTGTAAGTCCTGCAGGAAGTGGTGTATTCTTTGTAGTCTGACACAGTGCTCTCGGCTGCCACCTCTGTCCATGTCAGGAACTGTCCAGAACAGGAGAAGTTTTCTATGGGGATTTGCTACTGCTCTGGACAGTTCCTGACATGGACACAGGTGGCAACAGAGAGCAACGTGTCAGACTGGAAAGAGAATACACCACTTCCTGCAGGACATACAACAGCTGATAAGTGATAGAAGACTAAAAGTATATTACAAATGCTCTGGACAGTCCCTGTCATGGACAGAGATGTCAGTAGAGAGCACTATTTCAGACTGTCTCCTGCATGGCATACAGCAGCTGATAAGTACTGTAAGACTGGAAATTTTTAAATAGAAATAAATTACAAATCTATAGAACTTTCTGAAACCATCTGATTTTAAATAAATTTTCCGCTGGATAATCCCTTTAAGACTTTAAAATCATAGCTGCTTTATTAAATAAAAAAATTAACTGTCCTCAGGCTGTGTGGTATTACAATTTAGTTCCATTCACTTCAAAGGGGATTGAGCTGCAATACTGCATACAAACTGAGGGCAAGAGTGGCGCTGTTTCTGGAATAAGACAGCTGCGTTTTCCTAATCCTGGATAACCCTAAAGTTTACATAACTTGGAACATGGATGAAAAATACTGCAGATTGGATTGATTTAAAGGGATACTCGAGCAAAATGTATGTCTGGCGCAAGGGAGGGAGCTTGACACAAGGCTTTATAGTATATCCGCACTGTCCTTGTCCTCTGCTAGGTGTTGCTTGGAGTGTGCTCCTAACCTGTGACTCTTTAGCAGAACTACAACTATCATGTGAAAACAGCCAGTGACTGATGAGAGTTGTAGTATTCCTGTGATAGAGCATGCCTTAAGCAGTTAGGCCATGCTGGGCCTTGTAGTTTTGCAACAGCTGGAGATGAGCCCTGGGATTAGTACCAGGGATGTCAAACTCAGCTGTAGCAAAACTACAATCCCCATCTTGGCTGGGCTTTGGCTATCTAGGCATGCTGGGAGTTGTAGTTTTGTAACAGCTGGAGGGCCTGAGTGTGACACGTGTGATATAAACCCAGCTTGTTGAGGAACCGCACCACTCTTGTCCTCAGTTTGAGTATGGCATTGCAACTCAATTCCATTAACGTCAATGGAGTAGAGTCGTAATACCGGACACAACCTGAGGACAGGTGTGGCACTGTTTTTGGCAGAAAGCAACTAGGACGTTCTCATCCTGTATTACTTCTTATGCACTTAAGGCCGTACATACATGGGATATGACCGCAGTAAATCTCCTATCACTGTCATAGGATAAATCACCAGCCATCTGTATTATATGACTGGTCTATTTCTTGTAGCTGCAGCCTCAGTGCCCCCTCTCCCCTATGACAACACTTCTGCTCCTGTACATACTGGCAGGTCAGTGTTATCCTGTCCATTATCATTCTATTACTGGCAGATGAAAGCTGCCCTCTGAATGGCTTCCCTGAGGCCTAGTGCCCTTATGACAACCCTCCCTGCTGATGCAGGAAGTGCTGTCCTGGGGCCGCAAGCACTTGTTTGTGACACAGCAAAGTATCTAGTTCATATAGGGGCACTCTCAGGACCCCCGCCATGGAAGGATCAGTGCAGGTGTCTGGCCAGTTTTGAGGATGGTGTACTACAGGGATGGGAACCTTTGGCCCTCCAGCTGTGGCAAAACTACAATTCCCATCATGCCTGGACAGCCAAAGCTAAAGCTTTGGCTGTCCAGGCATGATGGGGATTGTAGTTTTCTGCTCTCTCCCTGCCCACTATTCATACACAGCAGGTTTCTTAAACGAAATATCCGGCCCATTCATGTGAATGAGGTGGTGTTGGCAGCCCATGGATTTTCTGCAAACCACATCCAGATGAGCGGAACAGCAGAGGGTTCTGTAACAAACCCTAGGCAGTAGGATGTAGTAGTTTCACGGTGTTGTGACGTTTGTTCTTTTCACGGTTTATTTCTCTACATAACGCAGCTTTTTATAAGGACGTCATGGAATTATCATACTGAGCAGATTATCCCTGTGATGACAGCAGGTTGGAAAATCTTGGTGTCTTCTGCTGTTTCTGGGCAGTTTTACTGCATTTGGGCTCTTGCACACTACGGAAATCGTGCGGATATGTTGTCGCGGATTCCGTCGCTCACTTCCGCTTGAAGTTCCGCTGGTCCCACAGGCCACATTCTAAGGTCAGGCGGATTCAGCCGTCCACCCAAAGAATTCACATGTCAATTCTTTTGGTGGACGGCGGAATCCGCCTGAGCCTAGAATGAAGCCTATGGGACAGCCAGATGTTCAAGTGGGAGCGTGCACGGAATCCATTGCAAGTTATCCGCATGTTTAACGTAGTGTGCAAGAGCCCTTTAAATGGAATCTGTCAGCTCTATTTCATGCTTAAAGGGGTTATCCAGAGCTACAAAAACTTGGCCACTTTTCCCCCTCTTTTGTCTCCAGATTGGGTGGGGTTTCAAACTCAGTTCCATTGAAGTAAATGGAGCTTAAAGAGGTTATCCAGCGCTACAAAAGCATGGCCCCTTTTCCCCCTACTGTGTCTCCAGTTCAGGTGCGGTTTGCAATTAAGCTCCATTTACCTCAATGGAACGGAGTTTCAAAACCGCACCCAAACTGGAGACAACAGTAGGGGAAAAGTGGCCATGTTTTTGTAGCGCTGGATAACCCCTTTAAGTGTCAAGGGGTAAAGCTGAACCACAGCATGCATGCCTCCTCCCTCCACCACCCTGCTTAGCTTCTAGCACTGAGCCCTGTAGATCAGTCATGCAGAGAGAGGGGTGGGGAGTGAGGAGGCATGCATGCTGTACTCAGCACTTCTGCCTTGACACTGGAGCACTGCACACGATAGCGGAGACCTTCGCTTTTATAGATCATGGGGGGGTCCCAGCAGTTTGACCAATGCCTGATCTCAAAGTCCTATAAGGAGTGAACGGAGCTGCAGCCGAGCATTTACATAGTGGGAATAATCGACCTCTGTTCACCTATTCTGTGAATGGGGTAACTTTTCATCCTGGGATAACCCCTTTATGTAAAGTCTTATGCAGCAGTGTTAGTCTTGTGTGCAGGGATTTTCTGATATTCTGTATGTTACAGTATACAGGGGGGTCACAGAATTTATGTTGACGCTACACAAGAGTGCAGCCTATGTGGTGTATAGCTATGTCCACCTTGACCATGTCCAGAATAAACGTTGTCACGTCCCGTCCGGACTCAGCCACCTGCACTCACAAGAAGCCTTTTGGTTGGGGTCCCGGATATTCTCCCCGGTGAGACAGTGGGATCTTCATGGGATGAGGTCTGGCGCTGTCTGGATTCTGAGGAACACTCTGTTCCTTTTGGGTCTAATAGCGTTTGATGTCTTGTGAGTGATGCCTGTGGGTTATTTCTGTGGCAGGGTGGCATGAGGATACATCCTGGAGATGCTGCTGGGATGATAGGAAGAATTATTTCATTGCTTTTACTGAGCCGTGTGCGTCTTCATCAGGGCCGATCTATTAGATGGCAAATCACTACCACTCACTACATAAGGGGATCATCAATAATCCTAAGTCCCTAATACATGATCAGAAGTCGTCATCATCTTCTTACAAGCTGGAATTTTCCTATAAGATAATTATAGGGCTGGGAGTCTCTGCGGCTTCCTTGTCACCTACTCAGCAGAGACGGGCTGTTTTACGACATCCTGTGCCCATTGGCTGACTGGCAGCCTGCAGTGCATGCCCTGTAGTGGTGATGGAAACCACACATTGTCACAGACCTCCAGGATTATTAGCTTCTCACTTCCCATGTGGATCTGCAATGGAATCCTTATAAGAAAATCTTTGCATATTTTTATGTCAAATGGGTGCTGTCACTTTAAGAAACTCGATCTACACTTTGTCAAAAGTTTCTTAAAGCGACAGACACATTTCAAAGAGTTTGTTTGACGTTTTGCATTGGTGTCCAACCTGCTGCCAGCTGTTGCAAAACTACAATTGCCATCATGCTAAAGCTTTGGCATGATGGGAATTGTAGTTCTGCAACAGCTGTGTGTATATATATAATATAAAAATCTTTATATAACCATTAGGCCATGGGTGTCCAACCTGCGGCCCTCTAGCTGTTGCAGAACTACAATTCCCAATATATATATATATATATATATATATATATATATATATATATATATATATATATATATATATTGTGAGGAGATAAACCATGTTCTTGGTTAATCTTCAGGGAGCTGTGGCTTTAATATTCTTTCTAGTATATATGGGTCAGGTTATGGTGGGCCCCATCGGATATGCTGTGGCATACAGTAACCTCCTATGTCTCAGGAATTCACCATTTAATGGGATCTGACAAACACAGCGGCTCCAAGCATCTGCCACTTTTAACACTATGGTTGCCAGTGTGTCGCTGGCAGTGCCTTCAGCTCGCCCAGACTGCAAAACCTTTCCCCACATGTGTCATGGTTAGGATAAAGGATAGGCTTCTAAGGTTGCCTTGTGTCCTTATATCAACCCCTCAGTGCACTAGGCACAAGCCCAGGACGCATTCCAGAGCTCCATGTAATCGTTCATTCCCCAGCGCTAAGCTCCGCTGTTAAAGGTACAGCTACACGTGGAACCGAAATGGAAGGGTCAGCAGTCTGCATGCTCAGCACTTCTGCTGGCAGAATATTCCTGCTGGCGCTGCAAGGGTTACACAGCGGATCTGGTGCGCTGCCACCGTCTCTTTAATACGCATAAATAAGCGCGGATCTAGACTTCAGATAAATAAAAATGGGCCCTTTGAAGTTGCCAGGACTGACCTGTAACTGTAAACTTCTGGGGTCTCATTGTGGAGTGTTTTTTTTTTTTTGTTTTTTTTTTGTTTTTTTTTTTGTCTTTTTAGACTTATAGCAGACTATATCTGCAGTGTTATGGGAGGGAGGATATACACACTGCTGCACACCATGCAAACACCAAAGGATGCTTACTCTATAGTGACATGGTGGTCCTCAGTCCCACCTTACATAAATCAAACTAATTTGATGACAACCTGAAGATTTTTTTTTTATTTTACTCAAGAAGCCTTATAGGGGTATTCTGACATCCAGAATTTGTGTGTCGTGGAGGGGCTGATAAAAATAAAAAATACTTACCTACCCTGGTCCCCTACTGATCTTCAGTTGTTCCTGCTTCCAAGCTAATTCAGCAGGACCTGCTCCTTCAGCCAATCACTGGCCGAAACTGGACACTACTGTGGTCAGTGATTGGCTGAGCAGACGGTCCTACTGTTCTTGGAAGCAAGGACAAGCACAGTGTAGTGGGGAACTGGAAATCGGGACAGGGGGTAGGTAACTTTAATTTAAAGGGTTGCTAAACCAGCATTGTGTCCCCTTTAAGGGGTTGTGTCATTAAGAAATCTAGGTCGAAACTAATGTATAATGTAAAATTAAACACATTTCAGAAAATGTACGTCATGAGAGATATAGACTTGCTAATCCTCCATGTGTCTGCATTGCTTTGATAATCTGTTCCCCTTGGTTATGGCCCACTAAGGTGAGGCATGCTCACTTTAACTGCAATCTCCAGGAAGTAATGGCAATTGGTCTCCACAGAGTCTGCAAGAAAGGTGCATTGTGGGATAGTGTGTGCTCTGTTGCATGGCAACAGCAGGGTCACCGTTTAGAGAGGAAACCAGGAAGTGATCAGATCAATGGGGGAGAAAGACAGTACAGAGTTGTTTATGTATATGGTACACTACTTTGCTTCATGACACAACCACTTTAATTTTCATGATTGGTTGAGGTCGAATCCATATATCCAATTTATATCACTTAATCAAAAACGAAGACCCCCTTTACACGCACATGCCCCTATAGATAGAGTACTGCCTGTTATTCTTCAAGCTTAAAATGCTTTCTCTTCCTCATGTTGACCTGAATCTGCCATGCATTATATAGATGGATGACACATGGAAATTATGGGACTTGTATGGAAGCGTTCACTGACCAAGTCTTTGAGTTCAGGGGGACCCTGACATCTAGATTCCTGCGCACACCAGGCTTGTAGCCCCTATAGATTTTCTTGGCTTCATTCCCACTAGTAGAAGCTACCTCCACTATGGGCTAATAGCACTGGCAGAGGCTTCTGTGTCAATGAGCCTAAGGCCATGAGGCGTGTATGTTCTATCCAGCTTATGTTTACTATACTTGGCGTCCTGTTCACATTAGCGCTGTTTCCATCTCTTGGGATAAATGCGTTGCTACTAGAAGAATTGTTTGCTCCGATATTGCCTCTATTGCAGTTGTATAGCCGTACGTCCTCCGGGACAGCTTGTTGGGCTCCAGGCTGGGATGACACCCACTCACCAGTGGGAAATGCCTTGCATATCTTCAGAGGTTGCTCAGTGGCTTTCTCCTCGATGTGGCTGAAGCCCAGTCATTGCTGAGGTCAGGACGGCTCCTCCTCGCCTCCTCATTTTTCTTTTTTGAACCTTAAATGGAAACTGAGCTCGGCTCCTAATTTTACTTCTAGAAAAATCTCATTACTAAGGCGACCAGAGAGAAATGGCTGCGAGTGACACTGGTTACTATGGACTCTCTTAGTCAATGTCATATAGTATAGTTAAAGCACCGCCTCCCTCATACTAGGCTTAGTCAGGGTTGTCACCGATCTGTCACCTTGGCAACAGTCATAGCATCCAGCGTTGCATTACTAATCAGATATTTCTAACCAGCCAATTCACATTGGAAACTGAATTGTTATCTTCATGCATTCTTAAAGGGGTACTCCGAGCAAACGCCTTTTATTGACATATGTTTGGGGATAGGTTGTTTAAAAATAATAAAGGACACTTACTGGTGGCGCAGCAGAAGCCAGAGAGGTATCTTACTGATCTGTCCCGCTTTTCCGCCTCTTTCAGGACCTGTTGTGATGATGCAGTCTTGTCCAGCCAATCAGTGACTAAGGCGGGACAACCCTGCAGTCTCTGATTGGATAGATGGGCCTGCAACAGGTCCTGAAAGTGGCTGAACGGATGGAGTGGTAAGATACCGGTTAGGACAAGGAGACACCTGGTACCTTTCATGTATTAGTTTGTGTTTCCAGAATAGAAAAATGTTTTTATTTTCCACTGCAAAGAGTCAGAGGTGTTCCCAAGCCCCCTGAATTTCTGAAAGCTGTAATGCCTCCTTGCTCCCCCTCCAATACCTGCCACTGCTTAGGATCTAGCTTCCATCTGACACATTCAGGCAGGGATTGGGATGGGAGGTGGGAGAGCAGAAGCATTACGTCTTTCAGAAGTTCAGTGGACTCTGAGGGCCCTATTCCACCGGACGATTATCGTTCGCATAATCGTTAACGATAAACGTTCCAAACGACCGCTATTTTGAAAGACTTAAAATCGTTCACCCATTTACATGGAACGATAATTGTTACTTATGATGGTTCTTGTGGTCGTCTTGTTGTCGCTGTTGCGTTCGTCACTACTGCGAACGATCAAACAACGTCTTATTCAACGCGAACGAGCAACAATAAAAATAGGTCGAGGTCTTAATAAACGATCAACGATTTCTCGTTCGGTTGTTAATCCTTAACTGCTATTCAAACAAATGATTATTGCTTAGATTTGAACGACTTGACGATAATCTGAACGATAATCATCTCGTGGAATAGGGCCCTGACTCTTTGCTCCAGAGAAAAGCATTGTGTTCAGGAAGTATAGACCGATATATGAAAGGTACCAGAAGATCATCACTATTGGCTGCGCTTCTCTCTGTGTGAACATGAAAATGACTGCACGAATGATACAGCAATTGCCACAGCATGATTGATCGTGCCCTATAAAGTCACCGCCAACGGGCGGCCATCTTGCTGATTGGTGCTCAATGACAGGCGAAGATCTTGTAATGTAAAAGAACCCTAAGGCTCTGTTCACACCAGTGACGTAGCATCTGCTACAATGGAAACCCTCTCGCAATGCCGGACTGCAACCCTGCCTATGGACCCCAATGACTTGGACTTACAGTGGGCTCTTTTGGCTTCCGATTTGGTGTCTGACAGCAAAAATATCAGTGCGGTATAAGGCACTGCCACCATAGGATTCTGGCACCTTTCAGTAATCCTCCCCCAGTGTGCTGTAAGGGTCAGTTCACACTGAGAAATCGGCGCCAAAATTCAGAGCGGAATGATAATCCCTGTTCATCATTTGAGCTATATAACATAGGGCAGAATATCCCTTTACACCGTGGGGGAGATTTATCAAACATGATGTAAAGTTAAACTGGCTCAGTTGCCCCTAGCAACCAATCAGATTCCACTTTTAATTTTCCAAAGATTCTGTGAGGAATGAAAGGTGGAATCTGATTGGTTGCTAGGGGCAACTGAGCCAGTTTCGCTTTACACCATGTTTGATTAATTCCCCCTTGTGTCTATACACACATACAGCATTAGACAGAGTTTTTAAGGCGTTATTTTAGGTATTAGTAACTTTTTGTCTGCATTACAAAGGCCTGGAGTGGTTCCTGGTGTATAGTATACGCCACTATACACCAGGACAATCCCCTCCTGGTGTATAGTAAGCACAGGCTTCCTGTACGGTATAATGGGCCATGGGCCCCCTGTTTATACTGGAGATCTGTGAGCCACTTCTTGGACCAGTTTAGCCGGTGATCAGCCGTTCCAAGAAGCGAGGTAACGCAGAGTTCAGGTATGTGCTCCTCAGCTGCTGCACACTTGGTATTGGTTTGTACATGTCTGCGCTGCTTCACCCCCCTCTCTACTATCCCGGACGCCTGCACTGGATTCTAGCTGATTTATGGCTTTTTCCTAGATTTACAGTGGTTGGAAACCCTTATTTACATGATATCTTATTACTGCCGGTCCCTCCGCCAGACCTCATTGTATGAGATCTCTGCATGCAGAAAATTAAAGGGCACCTGTCATCAGTGTCAATAATGCTACAATACTCTCACCGCTATATAGCAGCACATGTATGTATAGGGGGTAAGAGGAACCGTCGGCCTTCCAGCTGTTGCAAAACTACAATTCTCATTATCCCTGGACAGCCAATGCATGATGGGATTATTCCACCAACAGATCAGATCTGACGACAGATTATCTGCCAAAGATTTGAAGCCAAACCCAGGAGTGGATTTGAAAAGAGGAGAAATCCAGTCTTTCCTTTATGACCTGTTCTCTGATTATAGTCTGTTCCTGGGTTTGGCTTCAAATCTTTGGCAGATAATCTGTCGTCAGATCTGTTGGTGGAATAGGGCCTAGTAGTTTTGCAGCTGGAGAGCTAAAGGTTCCCCATCCCAATGTATAGCATGCCATCTAGACATGACTTAAAGGGAACCTGTCATGAAGACAATGCTATCTAATCTATTGTCATCATGTTATAGAGCAGAAAGAGCTGAGCAGATTGATATATAACTTAGCGGGAAAAGATTCTGTATACTTGTAATTTGTTGACTAAAATCCTTGATCGTTCTATAATGAGTCCAGTGGGCGGTTTCAGTCAATGGACCGGACTCGTTAGCATGGAAACATCAGAGATTTCAATCAATAATTTACAAGTTATACTGAATCTTTTGCCATAAAGATATATATCAATCTGCTCCTTCTGCTCTATAACATGATGCTAATAGATTAGATAGCATTTTTATGGTGACCAGTTTCCGTTTCAAGGAGAAGTCTGGCTAAAATTTTTATTAAAGTATTGTAATGGAGATTAGAAAGAGGTCCCAGCACTCCGAGGATAAAAGTTTTATCCTCTGAGTGCTGGAACCTCTTTCTACTCTCCATTGCCAAACAGGCGCGAAGCCGGCGCTGGACCCGTGCAACCTCTTACTATTGACTGGAATCCCACCTAATACCGGAGGTGAGCCGACTTCCATTGTTTACTATATTTTATTACATTAAAGTATTGTCCAAAAGTTACACAAATCACCAATATACACTTATTACGGGAAATGCTTAAAAAAGCGCTTTTTTTCCCTGCACTTACTACTGCATCAAGGCGTCACTTCCTGGATAACATGGTGATGTCACTTCCTGGATAACATGGTGATGTCACTTCCTGGATAACATGGTGATGTCACTTCCTGGTATGCTCGGTGTCCCTCCAGTGCCCTGTGTCCCTCCGTGTCCCCCTGCCATCATCCTCTCCAGCAGCCACAGCCGCACAGCTCTGGGAATCGGGTTGTGACATCACCATTGTATTCAGGAGGTGACATCACCATGTTATCCAGGAAGTGAAGCCTTGGTGCAGTAGTAGGTGCAGGGAAAAAAAGCACTTTATAAGCATTTCCCGTAATAAGTGTATATTGGAGATTTGTATAACTTTTGGGGGGCAATAAATTTTCACCGGACTTCACCTTTAAGAGTCTCCTTTTGGCTTAGTTCACACTATAGACTGTGGCTGTTGTTGCAAATGACCTATTGGTGGGTTTTCAGCAAAGCATCTTGTATCCAGGACATGGAATTGGGCATATACAGCCTGTGCAGGTGCCTGTCACTACTTCCAGGACACTTTACCTCTGGTAAGAGCTACTAGTCTCCATTGGTGCAATCACACAGTAAAGCGACCATATTTCTTACTCTCAGCCCCAACCACTTCCTATCTTGCCCACATTTTTTCCGTTACGCCTGAATATCTGCCATCACTATTTGCCGCAATCCCCAGGCTGAGGGTTTTTTTTTTTTTTCAAGCTCTTCACAGTCAGTTCTGGTTGAGCTTCCCGTTGCAGTGATCAGTGAGGCCGGTCGGATGTGAGCCACAGGCGCCTGTCAGGCCCCTCCCGCAGAGCAGGGGGTAGGAGAAGGCATGGCAGCCTTTTCTCTCTGCTGCATTCCCAGACTGGTCCCAGTCTGTCCTGCATTCCCATTTGTGGATGTCATCAGGAGGGACCGCATTCCTTATCTCAGGCTAACACTTCCTGTCTGTGTTGTTGTATATGTGTCTGTGCTGATGCTGCCGCTTCTTCCAACACCACCTTCTCTTTATGGATTGTCTTACTGCTGCTCGTCTCTAACCTGGTTGGAGAATACCGCTTTACAGGACCCGTAAACCTGTCGTCATCTAATCTTCAACAATAATTTGCATTCAGCAAGATGAATTTAAGAGGTAGTATCCCTTTAAGATGTCCACCCCTCCCATAAAGCACCTTCAGAATTGCTGAAAATGAAAAATTTTCTTTTCTTGTGGTCCTTTTTTCCAGTTGGGGTGGTGTTTGCTGTTTTAGCACATGGCACGGTCACTATCAGTAAGTGGTGGCGCAAAGCGGAGGAACCTGTCCGTAGGTAAACAGCAGATTTGCGGTTACAGTAACTGTGGATGAGGCCGGCCTGTGTAGAGATTGGCTCACCATTTAGAGATCATTGACGTGAGACGTTTAACTGATGAGACTTTCCTGTGTGCTGTGTAGTTAAAAATAAGAAAAAGGAAGTTGGTGGAGATGAACAATAGAGCGGCGCGGGAAGCCTGGATGTGTCATGAGAGGAGAGGGCACCGCCAGTATGGGGAGTAGAGCGGGCCGTTCACTGAAACCGTCCATGGTCTCTGGCCTGACTAACGGCCATCAAAAATGTGTCGGTCATACACCTGTTGTTCTAAACAGATGATGGGGATGGGGGAAGAGGGGTCGGACATGTTGGACTTCAACATACCAGATTCATAGTTATCAGTAAAAATAAACTTTAGGTTATGGGGCCTGGCAGCAAAATATGGCTCGGTGAGAGTAGTGTTTTTGATGAGGTCCTGTAGAGTAGTGACCATGTATAACCTGCTTTAAGGCCATCTTCGATGTTTTTTTTTTGTTTTTGTTTTTCGTGCGGACGTCACTACTTTTTTGCATGATGCAAATTTCATATATATGTTGGAAGAAATTGGTGCTGTTAGATAAGTGCTGAACTTACCGATTTGGACGGGGTTGGGGAGCCTGAAGTCTTAGGGCCCTATTCCACCGGACGATTATCGCTCAGATTATCGTTAAATCGTTCAAATCTAAACGATAATCGTTCGGTTGAAATGCAGTTAGCGATTAACGACCGAATGAGAAATCGCTTTATAAGACCTGGACCTATTTTTATCGTTACTCGTTCGCAAATCGTTCGCATTGAATAAGATGTTGTTCGGTCGTTTGCAGTAGATACGAACGCAATAGCGAAGAAATAACAATCGCAAATACGATCATAAGTAACGATTATCGTTCCATGGAAAATGAGTGAACGTTTTCAGGTCTTTCACAATAGCGGTCGTTTGAGATCGTTAATCGTTAACAATTATGCGAACGATAGTCGTGCGGTGGAATAGGGCCCTTAGTTGGAGATATTGGACATCAGGTGCGGCTGTGGTTTTTCCCACTTGTGGTGATCGCGACTTATTCCTGATTCTTCATATCTTGGAAGGTAAACTTCTGAGACATGGATTTCAAGAAGTAAGAAAGAACCCGGAGAGCTAAAGGCTTTCTGTTCCCTGGACAATCTCTTAGGCCTTATTCACACGTCCACATTTCTACGCAAACGCATCTATCTGAAACGTGTCAGTTTTCTGTCTCTCTTCTAGTTTATTTTATGGAGTTTGAAATAAAAGTTCCCGTTTTATTAAGGATACCAAGCTGACGGATGTATTCTCTTCGGTCGGACCCGCGGGGTGGTGTCCTCCATGGCAGGTTGGCTCGATCCTTGTTTTTGGTCACACTTTGAAATAAAGAACATTGAGTTAAAACACAAACAAATCCGGCTCGAGTGTGTCCTAGTGAGCAGCGTAGTGAAAAGTGACCTCAATCACGGGGACCCATGAAGAAGAAAGGCCGGGTGTGAGGTGGAGGGGGGTCCGGCCATTGAATGGGCGCTGCTTTTCTTATAATTAGTCTCTTCCCCATTATACGCGGACAATAGACCTGTTCTTTGATCAGTGTCCTATTGTGTAAGACCAAGGCCAATGATTCCGAGACCAAATAGAAAACAGTATGCCCCCTCAAGGCAATGACTTCTAGCCCAAAGGCGAACATCCTACAGCCTTTTATCATTGCTTCAGGTTGGAGGCTTTTTACTGCCTGAACTATTCATATGAAGAGCAGAGAACGTGTAACGATGGTAGGAAGGTAGGCGGATAGCACTATATTTCGGAGCTGTCCCATTTGGACAACCCCTATGTGTTCCGGGCCTTCATGTAATAACCAGCAAAGAATTTGTACACTTGCCCATGTATTAGCCTATGTGTTGCCCCTAGCAACCAATCAGATTCCACTTTTCATTTTCCAAAGAGTCTGTGAGGAATGAAAGGTGGAATCTGATTGGTTGCTAGGGGCGACTGAGCCAGTTTCACTTTACACCATGGTTGATAAATCTCCCCCTATGTGCACGATTTGTCCCAGCTTTTATATACGAGGTCCAACATGTTCTCGTCTTTATGCAACTAGTAGTCGAGTACATGGTTGTTTGGTTATTTTGCCTGCGAGGGAAGGTTCATAGTGTTCCACGCCGGGTCTGCTCGAATATAAGCAATTGTTCTGAGTCACTGTGCTTCAAAGCCGCCTAATCCCCTGAACACCAGCACGGCTGCTTTGTGTCCAGCTTTGTAAAGGTTACCGCGAAGAGGAATATGTTTGCCGCTTTAACCCTTTCACCTCGCTTTGTCTCGTTTGGAAACGGAACGAGTCTGTGATATGAGATCGCTTGCTGGCTTTGTCTCCAGGCTGGCCTGCTGGGAGTTGTAGTGTCATGGCAAATAATATATGTGTTTTAGCAAATGTCAGGCTAGGTTTCCGACACTGTTGAGCTTGCGTCTTGGCCTTTTTTGTGTATACAATTCTAAAAAACCTTTCCTTAATTTTTTTTTTTTTTTTACGGGTTGGTGTGCAGATTTTGTTCACTTATTCTACACGAGAGTTTACTATTAGTACATGGTAATGTGCCCCAAACAAAGGAGGCCATTGTTACGTGGGTTACTACAGGTTATCAGCATTGTATGAGCAGACTTGGCCTCTACTTGTGTAGGAGTTTGTTGCTGAATGTACTTGGGATATGCTCACACACACGGAGGAGTGGTTGCAGGATTTTCGGCAGCTGTCCAGTTTGTATTAAAGGGGTACTCGGGCGGAAAAAATTTTTCATTCAAATCAGCTGGTGTCAGAAAGTTATATAGATTTGTAACTAACTTATTTAAATATCCCAAGTCTTCCAGTACTTATCAGCTGCTGGATGTCCTGCAGGAAGTGGTGTATTCTTTTAGTCTGACTCAGCGCTCTCCGCTTCCACATCTGTCCATGTCAGGAACTGCCCAGAGAAGCAGTAGATTAAAAAAAAACAAAAAAAACTTGGCCCTGCTCTGGACAACTTTTGATAGGGATGAGATCAGGCTCCATATTATTACATAAGAAACATTAACATTTTTAAATTTATAAACATTAATATTGATTTATTTGGTGTTAGGCTGGTGTGGTTCCAACTCCTTTCCACCGCTACTTATCAGCTGGTTGAAGAAGCTGTGACCAGTGGTGCATCCAATTTTACTGTTCACTAGGCACAGCGCCATACATTCCATAGTGGCCATTAGTGGTATTGCAGCTAAAGTCTATTGAACAGACATCTACGTCAGATTTTTATTGTGATGATTAATCCCCTGCAGTATTTTAGTGTGATACTTAATGGGCAGATTACTGCCTGATGTAAAAGCCAATCATCTAAAAGAGCCTATTACACAGTTTGGTCATCTTGCGGGCAGGATTACCGAATCCTCATTAGATTGTTTGTATGGCCCTAAACTTCTAACAATCATTGGTCTCACCTCCTCTATTACACAGATTGATAAGTAGTTTTGTGGAAAATATTTAGCTAACCTAGTATGTTCTAATTATAGACTTATGGTGCGTTTACACAGGCAGATTTATCTGACAGATTTTGGAAGCCAAAGCCAGGTATGGATTTGAAAAGAGCAGAAATCTCAGTCTTTCCTTTATGACCGGTTCCCTGTTTATGGTCTGTTCCTGGCTTTGGCTTCAAAAATCTGTCAGATAAATCTGCCTGTGTAAACGCACCATTAGGGTAGTATTACATGGGCCGATGGGGGCTCGATAATAACTGTAAACGAGCGCCGATCTGCTCGTTTACTGGGCCTATTACACGACCCGATAATCGTTTAACAAGGGCTGCAGGGACATCGTTAAACTGTATACATTACCTGTCCAGGCTGCAGGGCTTCTATTCCTCTGTGCTTCTCCCTGGGTCCCGCGTTCTTCAGCTTCAGAGCGGCCTGTCTCAGCTGTCGGTCTCGGCCTGTGATTGGCTGAGCGGCCTGTCGGCTCAGACAGGCCACTTTGAAGCTGGAGCACGCGGGACCCGGGGAGAAGCTGACCACAAGGGGAGCCCTGCAGCATGGATAGGTAATGTATTGTATCGTCAGCCAAGCACCACTATTACAGGTAGCGATGCGCAGCCGGCACCCGACAATTATACGTTCAAACCTATATCAACGATCAGCCGATGACAGCGATCATTGGCTGATCGTTGTGTTTATTACACGGAGCGATAATCGGCCGGATAGAGCCGATTCAGATCATCGTTCCGTGTAATAGTACCCTTAGGAGTCCAGTGGGTGGTCCTGTGGACAGTTACCTTTGCAGAGAATGCTGTTAGTCAATGGTCAGAACCACCCACTGGACTCCTAAGCCCAGAATAATCAGACTTTTAGATCAATAAATGCTTAAAGATCAGACTGCATTTACTATGTGACAGGTTCACTCTAAAACATCAGTTCCGGGGGCTATGTAATGGGCGCTCTCAGCACCCTCTTGTTTAATCCCTCCTGGACGCCTGTAGGTATACTTTATGAGTTTGCACTAGGTGATGTGTGATCACATTTATTCCTCGGCTGTGTTTGCTGAGCCACTTTAATGTTATTGACATATGTCGGCTCTCAGCACAAGTTGATCTCAGGAGGAGATAGAAGAGCTATCATTACTTATGTCTCTCCAGATGCCACCATTATAGGACTGTACGAAAAGTTACAGATTTCTTTGACTGTTCATCTATGGCAGGGATAGGGAACCTTTTGACTCTAGCTGTTGCAGAACTACAACTCCCATCATGCCTGGACAGCCGAAGGCTGTCCAGGCATGATGGGAATTGTAGTTTTGCAACAGCTAGAGAGTCAAAGGTTCCCCATCCATGATCTATTTGGTTTCTACCTTTCTGTAACTCATCATCCCTTGGTGCATACACCCTAACCCTTGCTTTGACCTCATATCCCTACCCTAACACTTCTAACCATTATATTATCACGTTACATAATAGTCTTTACGTTGTAATTACAACATTATATAGTATACAGGTAGAAAGTGAGCGTCAGCCTGGGAAAATCTGAAGATGTATCTGAGGATAGAAGGGGCGGCTGCAAATTTATGGTCCAAGAAACAATTAAGGTCAAGGCTGAGAATTGTGCAGCAGGTCAGGACGCAGCGCCGCCCCTTTAAATGCGCGTTTACGGCTTAAAGGAATGTCCGTGAGTCACTACATAAACAGCTTCTCATGTTCCCTGAATTAGATTATCCATGTGCATAGAGCGAGGGGCTGTGATATGGTGAATCAGCAGGTGCCCGGCATGATGTAACCCATCTATAGTGCCCCCCTTATGTAAAAGTGCTTTAGAGGGGTTACGTATGTCTTTTTTGCTTGTTTTTCTATAAAACCGCGTATAATACAATCAGAATTGGCAATGTATTGCAGCTTATGAAATCTTTCCAAGTCTCCTTGGGCCAAGGCCATTACTATGCCAGTCCTTTTAGTATATTACTATAGCGTTAAGCATTAAAGGGGTAGTTCGCCAAAATAGTTTTTCTTTCAAATTAACTTGTGCCAGAGATTTGTAAATTACTTCTATTAAAAAATCTCGAGTCTTCCAGTACTTATCAGCTGCTGTATGTCCTGCGGTAAGTGGTGTATTCTTTCCAGTCTGACACAGTGCTCTCTGCTGCCACCTCTGTCCATGTCAGGAGTAAATCCCCATAGAAAATCCCTCTGCTCTCCAGACTGCAAATAATAACAATTACTGCAGGACATACAGCAGCTGGTAAGTACTGGAAGACTTGAGACTGTAATTTATGTAAATTACAAATCTCTGGCACTTGCTGGGACCAGTTGTTTTAAAAATGTTTAACCCCTTTAATGACACCCCTAGGGGATCGTCCAAGTGGTAAAATGTTCTGTCTGGGCCAGAGATGGAGAGCCTTCGGCCCTCCAGCTGTTGCAAAACTACAATTCCCATCATGCCTGGACAGCCAAAGCTACTGTAGCTTGATGTGCTGTAGTTTATTAGGCATGATGGGAATTGTAGTCTTACAACAGCTGTAGGGCCTAAGGTTCCCCATCCCTTTTTTGCCCTTAAATTCTCCTAGTTGATAGGTTATCTATAGGTATATATCCGTTTGTAGCAGCCAAAGTATACATTTACATATGGCGGTAAGAGCGCCGCCTGCTCAATGAAAACCACGTTGCCTCGGGTTTTGTTACAAAACTTATTTAGGGAGAGAGTCTCTGTGAAGGACTATATGGCGTCACATGAAACGTCTGTAGCTTTATATTTCATTGCCGTAGAACGTCATACAGCATAATGTGAGCGGAATGTTCAGGAACAATGGGGACATTTATCGGGCAGTGTTACAATTAGGTTGTGCTGTGTTGCCCATAGCAACCAATCACAGCTCAGCTTTCAGAGATTCGTGAGGGCTGGAAAATGAAAGGCTGTGATTGGTTGCTATGGGCAACAGAGGACATTACTGCTTGAGAATTTTTTATTTTATTTTTTTTACAGAAATCGCAGCTGTAATATGTCATGTAACAGCGAGCATGTTACTCTGTCAAAACTGTCAGTAAAAAAAAAAAACAACCTCCCCCCCCCAACTTTGTTGTCCATAGCAACCTATCACAGCTGGGCTTTTATTTTCTAAACAGCTATGGGAAAGTGAAAGCTGTGCTGTGATTGGTTGCTAGAGGCAAAACCATAAAGCTTACAAAGCTACCTGTACCCCTCCATGTATGTTTCCAGAATGCTGCGGATACACTTGACGGCCGAATAATTGTTCATCTGTCTGTTATCTCGTCCGCTCGTCCTCCCCATACACAGGAACATTCAGCACAGCCTGTATTCTCTATGGGGAGGGGTAAGCTGTGGCCAGAGAGCTCTCGCTGTGGCTTGTCTCTTTTGAAACAAAGGGGTCAGCTGTGATTTTTCATCTTGCCCTACCCCTATGTCAACCTATGGTTGTTCGGGGCGACTCCATATACCCTAGATTGACGTCTGAATCCACTGCGAGTCAGACGCTTGAAGAGAAGTGGGCTATAATGTATATAAGATAGTAGCAATGTATATACCATTGTTAGCGCCCCAATCTATAAATCTTACCTAATTTTCCACGCCCAATATACATAACCTTGACACCTACACGCCTATTCACACCAGGCTTTGTTCACATGATGTTTTGACATTTACCCAAGGGAAGTTGTGTGTGAAAATTAGAGCTTAGATGTATTTCGCTGTATACAGTACAATGTCATACAAAGTGCAGGCGTATAGCAGCCTGACCAGTGGTGCACGTGCTGAGTGGTAGATGCCGCCTTTATAGAGCCTGCTCACATGGCGAAAATCTGTGATCGTTTTATATGATCAGGCACGACGTTGCAGTAAAAAAATAAATAAAACCTCATTGACTTCAGTGGGAAATTCCACACCGTGCTGAAAACCCGAGCCAGATTTTTCAGTTTAGAGAAAGTAACGTCGCTTTTCTGCCTGTGTCCGCATGGATTGTCCTATATAAATCATTGGAAGCTTTGAAATGTGTCAAAATCCGCATGTAAATCCTTACGTAAATCGAGTTATTGGCTTGTTTAATTTAGTTTTGCAACAGGTGGAGGCCCACAGGTTGGACCCCATTGTCTTAAAGGGTTCTCCCTGTAATCCTTCACCTCATACACCTTGTTGATCTCCAGGACAGGGCCTGCCCTCCTCTTCCCTTTGTGTCCTGTGGTGGTCCGGCTATGTTACTGTGGCAAGGCTGGGGGATACTGTGCTATTAAAGGGGCAGTGCTCAGGGATAGCACCAACGCGACTGCAAATTCTTCATTTTCAAAGTCTTTGGCCTATTAGCACCCATTTTGGTTGCCATCAAAAGCCCTTTAAGGGGTCATAGTACAAAATTTGTTTAGTGGAGGAAGTGTGAACGCTGCCTAATAGGTTACTCAATGCCCAATTTGAGATCCCCAGCATAAGTATTGCACGGAAAGGACGTGAGAAATCATCATGGCCGCACATTAGATTTATTAGGTGACAATTCCAATCCATTTACACTGATGATTTTGCTTGTAGGAAGCCTATATATCACAGCTAGGGCTGGTAGAGGATAAAGATGATGACCCCCCCTCCCAACACCTCCCTCCTCCCCTCTACATTGGGGTATTAGCACTTCATTAGATTCATGTGTGTGCATCGTTGCATCATGGCCTTTGTTACACATCACAGCCCATTGTTTCTCTGCAGGAGGCCAGTCCTATAGTTTGGTGAATCTACTCATAGGTACCATCTCTGCTGTGTAGCCTGTTCCTAACTCTGTAGATGTCTGTGTATTTGAGTGTCATACTTTAGCACATTGTCCCATCCGCGGTGGCAGGTTTGGCCTTTGTTTCAGTCTAGCGGTTAGAGGGGAGTACTCGTATATTGAAATTCTGGTCACCAGGCAGGCTGGAGCGCACAATGCTGGCACTTCTGTCTGTGGCAGGGGTCCAGGATTACTGTATAAGTAGGTAGTTACCGGTTATTATTGAAATAAAAGAGGAAAGCCTCTGTCTGAAGCCCCCTCAGGCATTGTTGCCTGTCTAAGTTTCAACGTACCCCCAGCCCCCTAAAATGTATCAAGGGTTCATTGTACCCAAATCCCCTGTCTGTGTTTGCGGACTTGTCTGGTCACCCTACCCCCAGTCCCCTTACTACACGTCTGGGGTTCACCCTACCCTCAGTCCCCTCACTGCACGTCTGGTCACCCTACCCTCAGTCCCCTCACTGCACGTCTGGTCACCCTACCCTCAGTCCCCGCACTCCTTGTCTGGTCACCCTACCCCCAGTCCCCTTACTACACATCCGGGGTTCACCCTATACCCAGTCCCCTCACTGCACATCTGGTCACCCTACCCTCAGTCCCCACACCCCATGGCTGGGGATCACCCTACCCTCAATCCCCGCACTCCTTGTCTGGTCACCCTACCCTCAGTCCCCTCAATGCACATCTGCTCCACCCTACCCTCAGTCCCCGCACTGCTTATCTGGGGCTCACCCTACCCACAACCATCTTGCTGCATATCTGGGGTTTACCCTAGCCTCAGTCCCCTCACTAAATGTTTTGGCTTCACTGTATACCGTCACCCTTTCACTGCATTGTTGGGGTCCACTTAATCCTCTACACTGTCACTGCCTGCCTGGGGTTTATATATCACCAACCCCCTTACTACATGTGTGGCGTTCACCATGTGAGTTGCTAGTAAAGATGAATGTAGTTGGGTTGAATTGCATAGTTGGCGTTATGGCCCGGGCTACTCTGCCAGATGGTAAAGTCAGGGTGTATCCGAGGCTACAGATGTCCAGACCTCAGGGCCCTGTGTACTTTATTACTTGGAGAGGAAAGGCAGCAAGGGGTGCAGTGAGTGCCGAAGAAAACCCTCCAAAGCCTGGTCTATAAGACTGTACCCAGAAATAATGGCTCTGTCCAATAGTCACCGTTATTGATCAAGCCAGGCATATTGTATTTTCCTTTATCTTATATTTTATGTGCATACTTTTATTCTTATTTTTCAGCTTTTGTTGACAATCTAGAACTTATAGCTCAGTTTTTTTGGTTTTTTTTTAATAAAGTTCAAGGCAAAGAAACCTGGCACCATTTTATCAGTAGCTACGCCCTCTCAGAGGCTGCCAGGAAACAGATCTTCAATTCAGCTCTGTTCCAGACTCACCGGCAGTGCAAGTATAGTGGCACAGTGCGTGACAAGGCTGTGTGCGGAGTCAGACGTCACCGGCAGAGAGTCATCACGGCGGTCCTAGTCATGCACACCAGGCTGGAGGTCTCTGATGTTAGAGGAGAGGGGCAGACCAGGGTGGGTGTGACAGCACTGACAGGCGTCACTGTGATAAACCTGAGAACAAGGCTGCAGATTGTCGTCTATGGAGAATCATGAGCTTTTCTTATTCATCCATAGACGTCACACACAACTCTGCTGCTCGGCCCTAAAACCATTGTCATATACAGCAATATAGTTATATAGAAGCTTGCGGTCACTTTGCTAGTTATCCTTGTAATGGGCAGCGTATACATTTTACTGCTTATACATCTATTACTGTATTTCTAGGAAGCCCAGGGGTATTGTGTTTGCTTTCTTAAAGTGGTAGGCCCCTCATAAACCAACGTGACTGTAACCCAATCCAAAGGTCCATTGCAAACACCCTGAGGACACCTGTTGAGCAATAGGACATTTCCCTTGAGATAACGCTGGAAGTTTGGAAGAGTTTACATACAGGAAAACGGAGAACTGTTTTGTTCACGGCCTTTATAATGGAACACTGGATGAAGAGATTTGTTGTCAAGTCGCCAGCTGAAGGGTATGTTCACACAGGGCACGAAAAATGAGTTGCGAAAGGCCTTGGATGCGCTTATTTTGTAACTATTTGCATGCTGGTTAGCCACATTCAGATCCTGGGGTGCTTCATCCTTTCGGGAGGATGGAAACATAGTGACAAGCCTATCATTGCTACCTTGGTATGGATCTTCCTTGAAGATGTCTGGGGTTTTAAAAAATTCAACGCAGGCACAGGCCGCACATTAGACCCAAAACTTTACTGTGGGCTTACAAATAGGAATAACATGTTTTTGAAGGTTTCACACCTTCTTCATCAGGGACATAGACTAATCTGATGAAGATTTCAAACCTTCAAAACACGTCTTATTTGTAAACCCACAGTAGCTATGGGTCTATGCCTGTGTAGAATGCCTTGGGGGGAGATGGCACAGATGTGTATTAGTCAGCCTGTAGTGCATTGGTTTTGTTGTCTTTTTACCCTTTTTTTCCCCCCCATAAGCTATATACCATTATTGAGGTTTGCCTTACTTATGACTCCTACCAGGACCAGGCCTTCTCAGCATGGAGCTTGTATGTCCGCTGTTTTCCTGCGCTCTTCCTATGAGTTCTCCCGTTTCCTCCTACACCCCAGAGACTTATGGGTAGGAAAGCTAACTTGGCTTACCATGAAATAGTCTGTGTTTATGGATAAGGAAATAAAACTGTAAACTCTCCTGATCTTTGTTTCAGTAAACGTCGGCTGTATAAATAACCGTGTAGCTATCCGTTTACGTCAAACATTGATATAAACTATGCCTGTGCTATGTAATATGTGTGTACTGTATATAGGTGACTGGTCTCTATTGTCCTATGTTATGCTATGGCTCGGGTCCACCATGTCATGTTGTACTTGTTAAGGCAAAATACCACTTTAGAAGGTGAGGCCGCCCAAATTGTGAGCCACTAGCAAACTGGTGCGGCCATTGGCAGCCACCTATACCCTCTACTGCTCATGTGACAAGTACCAGCAGAAGTGGTGCCCAGCTCTGAATAAAACGTCAGATAAAAATGCAAATAAAGGTTGATGCGTTTCAAACTTTTAGCTTTTGTTTGTGGGATAACCACCTTGCAGACAGATGGTAATTTGTGGTACGAAGGTCTTTCTGTAAGGTGGTTGTTTCATGGAGAAGAACTGTAATAGGTTGTAAACGTGTCATGTTTCTATACAGTCTATTTCTGTACAGTGTTTTTAACCATGAAATACGGGTTTTAAGTTTTAGTCAGTTGTCAGGAGCCACTTCCATGTTTATCACAGCACACACCATACATTTCTAGGGATTACTATATGGCAATGAGCTCACCTCGCCGTTAGTCGCACACATGGTTGTTTTTTTTTTTGTTTTTTTTTCGTTCCTCAAGGAACAGTGCCACACCAGTCCATATTGGTATTGCAACTCTGCACTATTATATGGCTGAGCTACCATACTGCAGGCAACCTGTGGAAAGGTGCGGCCTCATTATTGCAAAAAAAAAGAAAAGCCTTGTGTTTCTTGGAGTGAAGAAGCTGGAGCACCAGGAAGAAAACATGCAGATGTTTTAGCAAGGAAAGGGCACGAATAACGTCATGTAACCCGAATCCCAGACCTTCTTATACGATGAATTACATGGCAGATGAAATGCGTTTCGCCCTTAGATCCAGTCTTGCCTTTCGTGTCGGTGCACGCCGTCTTCTCCAACCCGGTATCTTTCGGCGGTGATCTCACCCTCTTACACCAACTTTGTGAATGGAAAATTGGTTTTGTGTGAGTAGTCATTTCCATGAGTTGTAACTCTATAAACCATTTTGGCTGTCATATATTAGATTCCCCCCCCCCCCCCCCTGAATTTCTACAGTCTGTGTGTACATGTGCATTCAGAGACACCGGGCAGCAGAGAGCATGGAGGAGACCAAGCCTCGGCTGCAGGAATGCATTGTTTCGTGTTTGCGTGGGTGGGGGAGAAGCAGATTTCACTGAGCAGAACAATTTGTTTGAAGAGTGAACCATCCTGCTGGGCCCCGGGCCCGCCCCCCTCATGCACCAGGAGGCTGTAAGGGGTTAACTGGCAGATCCGCGCGCCCCTCCCCAGTGCCGTCTAAAAAAGCACATTCTGCGTTGGAGAGATATCCAAGATATGAGTGTACAGTTACTTTTACTCACAGATTACTGCTAACATCCGTAGTGGGAAGCTGCTAAACCAGTGTCACCTAATCACTGCAAAATCCGCTCACATGGCTGCCCGGCCCTCCGGGGCCACCGCTGGATAACGCCAATACATGTGCCCAATGTTTGCCGACTTGAGTGACATTTCACAAATGTGGGGCGCCTGTAGAAGCGCTTTGATCATTGCAGTTAGTTCATTCAGTCTTGTCGTTCTGCATTTTTATAGAAAGCACGGCTTGTTGGTTTTTTTTTTTTTTTTTCCCTTTTCCTCCTTCCTGGGATTGCAATCCTGACCACCCAGAAGCATGGCGGAGAGTGTGGACGTTCCTGTGACTGGTCATCTTCCTTGGCGGATAAAAAAAGACAACCCTTCACTTCTATTTTAGTATCTACGTTCAGGGAAGATGCATCAAAGTCTGTGTTTTGGTGCATGCCTACAACTCCCAGCATGCCCTGATAGCCTTTCACTTTTATAAGCAGGTGTTTGGAAGTACCAGTTTATTGGGCACCATACTGTATGATGCGCATACCAAAGTGGAGGGTACCAATGAAAGCTGCCACTAAGGGCATCATCCAAAGTCAGACTGCTTAAGGTTGTGTTGATCGGTGTGTGCTTAAGGGTACGTTCACACCTACAGGATCTGCAGCAGATCTTCAGCAGATCCGCAGCAGATTTGATGCTGTGTTCAGTTATTTAAATGAAATCTGCTGCGGATCCGCAGCAGAAAATAAGCTGCGGATCCGGTAAGTGTGAACATACCCTAAGGGGTTTTCACTTGAGGAGAGTTCATCAACCATAAGCAAAGATTGTTCAGTCATCAGTTCTTTTTCCTGTCCTCCCTATACACACTGAGGAAGGGGAGGGTTAAACAACAGCCATAGAGCGCTGGCTGTGCCTTTTCTCTCTGAAAACAAAGGGGTTTAGGTGGTGGTTTTCCATCACACCTTACCCCATATCTCTGCCATCATCAATCGGTGGATGGTTGGGAGAGCCCCATACACCTTATACTCACAGCTGTGCCTGCCGCCCATGACTGAAGTATAAGGCCCTTTTCACACGTTCTGTAAAGTTGTCCGTGATCACGGACAATATTATAGTTCATTGCTTTCTATTGAGCTGTCTGTATTTAACGGATCTGCAATCTGTTCAGTGAAAAAATAGGATCTGTCATAACTCGGACGAGATGACGGCACGGATTCCTCCATAGAAATCTGAGATCTGTGTTTTTCACGGATAGCACAAATCTGACATCCGTGCAATCCGTGAAAAAAAACACGAACAAAGATGCAAAACGGATGCAATCACAGATGTTTTTCACGGCTCACAAAGGTAGATAGCGAACTTCATCCATGGACCTTGAAAATCACTAAATATGTGAATAAGGCCTAAGGTGTATAGAGGACTATTAGTCAATTAGTCAAGAGTGTCTGATTGGGGGAGGGGGAAGCCAGACGTGTATACTGACACTTTATTCAACTCTGTTCACTTAGGGCCCTATTCCACCGGACGATTACCGTTCACATAATCGTTAACGTTTAACGCTCTCAAACGACCGCTATTGCGAAAGACCTGAAAACACTCACTCATTTTCATGGAACGATAATCGTTACTTATGATCGTATTTGCGATCTTTTTTCTTCGCTATTTCTACGTTATTGTGTTCGTATCTACTGCGAACGACCGAACGACGTCTTGTTCAATGCGAACGTTTTGTGAATGAGCAACGATAAAAGTAGGTCCAGGTCTTATAAAGCGATCAACAATTTCTCGTTCATTCGTTAACTGCATTTCAACCGAACGATTGTCATTTAGATTCGAACGATTTAATTTTCTGAATGATAATCGTCCGGTGGAATAGGGCCCTTAAGGTCCTATTCCATGGAGCGATAATTGGCCGAATCTGCCCAATTCAGCTGATTATCAATCCCTGGAATAGAGACAACTATCAGCCGATGAAATGGTTTATTTACGTTCAAACCTAAAATCATCGGGCACCGAATGCACATCGCTGCGTGGAACAGGGCGACCGAAGATTTCACAAGCACCATGCTTTACCTAAGTATGTTGCAGGTCTTCTCCTGCGCTTCTTCTTGCTCCCAGTCCCGCGTGCAGCAGCACCTTCAGACTGGCCTGTCTGAGCTGACAGACTGCTCAGCCGATCACTGGCCAAGGATCGCTGCGGCCAGTGATTGGCTGAGCTTTCTGTCAGCTCAGACAGGCCGCACCGAAGCATCTGCTGCGCGTGGGACCAGGAGGAAGAAGGAGCGCAGGAGAAGGCCTGTAACATGTTTAGGTAAAGTATGGTGTTTAAACAAGGGCTGCAAGGACATTGGTAACTATGTCCCTGCAGCCCTCGCTAAATGATTATCAGGCCGTGAAATAGGCCCAGTAAACGAGCTCCGATCTACCAGATTGTTATTGATTGAATAGGACCCTTAGAAGTTACCTAATGTACACTGCGACTTTTCTCAGGCCCATACAGTTGAACGGGATGGCAGGAGGAGGACACAGAACCCCTTATTCTCAACCCCCCACCCCCGCCACCAATCAGACACCTGTCACCTATCTACCAGCCAGATGAGTGTCCTTAGTGGGAAAGTCCCTGTGGTATGCGTTTTACCCCGTTCTTATGTATAGTTGTTTGCAAAAATGTGCCGAATGCCCTTAGGGGGTGAGAGCCAAAGTGCTGTCTGTATTTAACAGCTTGGGTCTAACTGGGTCAAGCCACCTTCACCAGGTAAGGCTCCTGACGTGTCAGACATAGCCATAGGCACCCAGTCCCACTACATAGGCCAGAAGCTCCTTTTTAGATTCCCTCGGGGTAGTATAAGTCTGTAGCTTTTTCCTTTGCTGCATGGAATAGCACAGCAGTCTGTGCCGTAACACAGGGGGCTATGGGTGGCAGTGGCTTCTTTTGGAGGTATACATTGAAAACATGGGGTACATTTATCAAACATGGTGTAAAGTGAAACTGGCTCAGTTGCCCCTAGCAACCAATCAGATTCCACCTTTCATTCCTCACAGACTCTTTGGAAAATGAAAGGTGGAATCTGATTGGTTGCTAGGGGCAACTGAGCCAGTTTCACTTTACACCATAGTTGCTAAATCTCCCTCACAGTGCTTTCTGGTACTCAGACACCGGCTAGACTCTAAGCTTAGCTTTGGATTTGCCGTACATGATCAGGCAGAACTATTTATCCTGATGCCATGGCGGAAGGTGAATGGGCCCAGTCAGAAGTCACTGGGTCTGGCCCTCACTTTCGTTTTTGTGCTCTCATGAGCAAAGGAACGGGAAACCACGGTAGTGTGAATGGCGTCTGACTACAAATCATTACAAGATAAGGAAAGCAAATAAAAGTTACTCAGCGTTGTATGTAGCTTTCTATTCCGGCCTCCCTGACTAGAATGGACTTTTGGAATCCTATTTTCCCACTTTACTTTCTGAGCAGAAATCTCCATGTCTCTGTGTCAATACATGATGAGTGTATCCCACCCCTGTAAGAATCCATCGGGGAGAGGGACCCCATTATAACCCAATGTCTGCATCCCCACCAGGATACCCCTCATAGGGCCAGACATGTTTCTTCGTACACAGTGTTGTGTAAATCTGAATATACTGGATAATACGAAGTAAATATCCTGTGGCTGTGTATGCGTGTAGGCGTGTTGGTGAAAGTTTCAGAACCATGATCCTATAGTGTCCATCACACATCAGTCAATTACTAATAAGTTACAGGGTATTTTGAAGGAATACAGGATAGGTCTATAGACTGTCCATGGACTGTGCCAGGCCTCTTTATAAAGGTCACTGATACTGCTGGGAGATGGCATTGCTGCATAATTCATATGGCATCGACGTCTGGTCACAACTGCTGTACATGGCTGCCGCTCTTCTGCTTACCACTCATTGTAGCAGTAATACAAGGCACAAGATGGTATTTGTGTTGGCCAAGGAAAGTACCAATATTCTGGAGAAACACTTGCAGCCTGGGGCATGGTACTACTATTACCTGACTTCTAGCTGTACATGACTTGGACGACATAATTTACCATTTATTACCATCGGTATTGTGAGCTGTCTGTAAATTCTGAGGGATTTTCTAAAGATGGGTGGAGAGATCCAGATATCTTGTTACTAAGGCATTGGTGCCATCTTATAGTCGTCACATGGTGGCAGAAGACTCTTGGGGCATCATCTGCTTTCTTGGGCAATAGTGTCTCTCCAGGAGGGTGTAAGATCAAGTGTTTGTTGGTTGGTGAGCCGATCGCTGGCCATTTTACATGGGCCAATTATTGGGTAAATGAGCTTCCGAAGAGCCGAAAAAAAGGCCCCTTAACGTGAAAAAACTCTGATGCAGTTTGTATGACGGAATAGGATGTAATGCTGCGTTTACACGTAACGATTATTAGCTCGATCGTACGATTAGCGGTGTCGGATTTACGATTTTATTTTTATAACGATGAGCGTTTAGATGGTACGATGTATCGTACGAAAATTCGCACTGCGATCGTTTTGCGATCGTTTAAGCCTATCTCACACATTGGTTAAATCGGCGAACGACTGTTCACACAGAACGATTTGCGAATTTTTTGCGTATGATGAACGACGATTTGATGACCTGATGAAAGATCAAAATGTACGATTTATCGTGCGTCGTTCGATCGGTCGCTGCGTTTACACGTACGATTATCGTTCGAATTCGACCGTTATCGCGCAAATTCGCACGATAATCGTTACACGTGTAAACGCAGCATAAGGTTGGTCCATCTTAAAGGAACGAGGTATGAAAAACAGATTGTTCCACCTGGTGCATAGCCTGAGGGGGCGGAGCAGGACACAGAAGGTGCGGAGGATCATCCACCACCCTCCAATGGGTGATCAGAGAAGAGCATTTCCGGTTTTACCTCAGAGTGTTTCTTTAGGACTAAGTGTCCTATTACACGGAGCGATTTTTAACCACTAAAGATAAACGATCGCAAACGAGATTGTTTATCGTTAACCTGAAATCGTCCACCATATTACACCGAACAATGGTCGTTAGTTACGATCGTTACTATGATCGTTTATTCCTTCTGATCCCAGAAAAACAATGAACAATGTGCAATTACACTGAACGATAAGTGAAAAAACGCGGAACTTGAACGAACGTGGAATTACAGCGAACGATTAACGATAATTTTAGGTTCAGATCTAAGGGCCCTATTACACGGGACTATTTATCGTGCGAAACATCTTCATATCGTTCGAATTTAAGCTATTATTGTTCTGTGTAATTGCAGGCAACGATCGAAAAATCGTTCGTATGCCATTGATCGTTGATTTAGATCTGAACCTAAAATTATCGTTAATAGTTCTCTAATCGTTAGCTGTAATTCTACGTTCGCTCAAGTTACGCATTTTTTCACTAATCGTTCAGTGTAATACCACATTGTTCATTGTTTTCCTGAGATCAGAAGGAATAAACGATCATAATAACGATCACGATAACGATCGTATCTAACGACCATCGTTCTGTGTAATATGGTGAACGATTTCAGGTTAACAATAAACAATCTTGTTTGCGATCGTTAGTCGTTAATCGTTAAAAATCGCTCCGTGTAATAGGACTCTAAATCAACGACATATGAACGATTTTTTGATCGTTGCCTGCAATTACACATAGAGTATCGTTTGAATTTGAACGATTTAACGATTTTTCGCACGATAATCGTCCAGTGTAATAGGGCCCTAACACAGCCATCCTGATATTCCCATGTTGGATGGAGTGGGCTCAGTAAGGGTGGTCTGCACCGTAGATCCACCACCTTCATCACATTGACACCTCATCTGGAAATACAAAGCGTTGACGCCTTGCTTTTCGCCATGGAGAATTGTTTTATTAAGTGAAGGGTATAGAAGTTTACTTAAGTGTTAAGTCTTCCTAAGTAACATCTTGTAGTAATTACACATTAAGATCTTCTAATGTAGGAAGCCGCTCAAGGTTCCCCGGCAGCCTGTTCCTAGACTCTGAAATAGTTTGCAAGGACAAGCTGTGCGTGTGGAGGTGGAGGGTCGGGGGGAGCGCTGCTCCGGGTGCAGATGTTCACTCCCCCTTCCTTCCCCCCAGTGTGTGCACATTTCTGCTCTGACCTCTTTTACCACTAGAATGACCAGCTGGTCTGCCACACAGGCCCCCGCCAGCAGCCCAGGGGTTAATGTGGGCCTCCGTTGCTAAAGCAACAGCTCAGCATTCTTCAGAGCCCCACAGACAAAAGAGAGCATTAAGGCTTAGTGTCATTCATGTTGGAACAAATAGCGTGGAGCCGCAGCCCGCCTGTGTTTTCCTGCCTGTTTCCACTGATACCGAAACAAAACAAGGCACATCTTGGTATTTGTGCCCAAGTGGCTGGAAAAGTGGGCACGCATGTGCTGCCGGTACTGCGCGACGCACACGCCATGATGGCGGCAAGTGTGCCAACATTGGGACGTGTTCACATGCAGCAGATTTATTGCTGTATACTCAATGCACAGTGATCCTCTTTGATTTTGTTACTTGAGAGCATATACCCACAAGACTAAATACAGACCGGGGAGGATCACTATGCAAGGATAGTCCAGGCAGAACCTACAGACTGCATGTAGATGACACATGGTCAACCCAACCAATATATTGTATGTGAATTATTCAAATTCTTTGTAGGCCTCGCTGTTGAAGAGGTGGCTGAACCCACCGATTCTGGGAGGACTGGCTCATGTTTAGGGAGGTCTTTTGACTTACATGATGTCTGTTAGGATAAGGATCAGGCATGACGAGATGTTACTGCCCAATCCTTTTCTCTATGGGAGATAAACCACTGACAGTGGTTTCCCCAAACCTCCACTTGAAATGTATGAATGCTCAGCTGAGGCGAGTGTTCTTATGTATAGATGAGTTGAAAGATAAGTGTACGAGAGTCCTTTCGGCTGGTAACGCAGACGTTCATTTCCGACACTTCTAGAATGCTGAGTTCTATCATAGAATCCGAGAAGAGAACACGGTCCGGGACGTGGTGTCTAAGGAAGCGTCCTGCGATTAGGCTTTCAGTACTTATCAGCTGCTGTATGTCCTGCAGGAAGTGGTTTATTCTTTCCAGTCTGACACAATGCTCTTTGCTGCCACCTCTGTCCATATCAGGAACTGTCCAGAGCAGGAGCAAATCCCCATAAAAAACCCTTTCATACAGAGGAAATAGTGTACAGTTATCACTAAAAACCTTTAATAAAATATCTTTATACTCTGGACAGAGGTTGAAATAATAAACCTCTTCCTGCAGGGCATACAGCAGCTCATAATTACTGGAAGATTTGAGATTTTTATATAAAAGTAAATTACAAATCTATATACCTTTCTGACACCAGTTGATTTGAAAGAGGGGAAAAAATTTCCCTAGACACCTCTAAGTAGTCCTAAACTAAAAAAAAAAAAAACACTTCTTCAGCAGCTTTCACGTATTAGGGTATGTGCACACTATGAAATTTATTCTGAAGCTCAACCCACCATCCACCCAAAGAATTGACTTATCAATTCTTTGGGTGGACGGCGGATTGAGCTTCAGAATATTATTGTGTCCGTGGGACAGGCAGAACTTCTTCAAGCGGAATCCTCCGCCTGCACTCCGCTTGAAACTTCTGTGCAAATTCCGTAGTGTGAACATACCCTCATAGTAGAGCACTTTGGAAGCGGCTGGTTTGCATTCATCCCGCCCCCTGCCCGCTCCCCTCTCCTGAACTCCAGTCTGACCTGAGTTGGTTTGAGCGTTGAGGAGAGAAAAGAGGGAGATTATATGGAATCCAGCAGTTTACAGTGTATGACAACACATAAACGCTACACAGGGAAAAAAAGTTCCAAATGTTTTATTGAAAACCCATAGCAGAAATGTTTTCCATCCTATAATGCACACAATCCACCCCAAAATCCCATAATTGATGTTCTACATTCTTGTATTTGTTCAGCCCTCAGAATTGCTGTGTGTCAGAGATTATGTTCACTCCGAGGCGAGGCCTGCAGCCTGTTAGCTAACACTGCCTGAAGTCCCCCATATACATGAAAAGAAGGGCCGCCTTTTTGATGTTATGTCTTCATGGTGTACGTATATATATATATATATATATATATATATATATATATATATATATAGGGGGAGATTTATCAAACGTGCTGTAAAGTGAAACTGGCTGGATACTAGGGGCAACTGAATCAGATTCTACCTTTCATTCCTCACAGACTCTTTGGAAAATGAAAGGGGGAATCTGGTTGCTAGGGGCAACTGAGCCTGTTTCACTTTACACCATGTTTGATAAGTCTCCCCCATAGAATACTGATCTCTGATCATTGCTGTGGGTGCGTGTTCCTGTACAGTTCAGGTGATGTTCTTCTGTACTGGTCTGCACTTCCTCCCTTTTCTAGAGAACCTGCAGCTGCATCCCCCTCCTCCCTCTCTTTTGCCCACTAGATTACACATTGGTGCATAGAGTATATTACATTCTACGGTTGACTTGTAATGAGGTCCACAGCGATTCTGGTATCTGACTGCTGAGAATAGCAGAATGACCACTTCTTGCCATCAGAATCATAGCTTTGTGTACAAACCGCCCACCCCACCCGCTTAGTGATCCATCTCCATATAACTGTTACAAGTGGAAAGTATTAACCTTTAGACAAGACAGCGTGTTCCACAGTTCTGCTCATTCTCAGATTTATCTAGGTGGATTACTCCCTGCTGCAGTGACTTTCCCAGTATGCACCACTCCCCCCTCTCTTTTTTCCTTAGAGTGACCATGGAAGTTTACCACCAGAAAAGCAAAGGTTTATCAACTCAAACCTAATCGCATTGATGTGGGTCTGTGGATCTTGTTAGCAGTGCCCTTCCTCTTACATAGAGATGTAGCTGCATATGTGGTGCACGCCTATGGAACCCAATTCAGTTTGGGCTGTCTGGCCATCTGATGTGTATGGTGGCTTCTGGCGGGTGGAGGAACAGTCATCTGGAGGTTTTCGGCTAGGACAGTTGCTACAAATGCTCCTTAGGCCCCCTGTATCGTTTGTGAACTTTGTATCATTTGCCCTTCGTAACAGGGGAGGTGCGGATGATAGCAATATATTTAAAGGGCAGCAGAAACAATACAGTGATTGTTTGTGCAGCCCGGACGCACAGTTAGTCTTGTTTTCTGAATGCTCAATGCTGATCATCGCTCTGTTGCATCCTTGCCCCACATCGGACCAATGAAAGGTATCCTATGGGTCACGTCAACTGGTGGTCACTTGTGTTGTCCTCCTGGCACAATAGTGGACCCTTGTAAGAGGCTCTGTAAAGGAACACAGATTTGTGAGATGTGTACTGATCATGCCAGGTCATCTAGAGCCTCAGCCATTTGTGTGTGTTTGTGGGCAGTTTGGAAATTATATCATTCGGGGACACTAACATTTTGCTGATGGCTTTTGGAGGCATATGGCTACCTGAAGGCTAGCTATCAGCATGGCATAGCTATTGGCCAAATGCTTTTAGGCCAACACTACTTCTGATGTATTTTCATGCACACGTGGCTCAGCTCTGTGAGCATTTCTTCCCAGCAGAGAGAGAGGTTACATCCCTGCTAGTTACCTCTTTCCTGTAGATACTCTCAGGGCACAGTTAAAAAAAAAAAAAAAAACTACTATACTCTCCATCATTACTCCCCTGGCACTATGTTGGTTCCTGCTTTGCTGCACTGTGCGGGCACAAGGACCTTCCTGCACAGCCAATCAGCAACTGAGGCAGGACACCTCTGTGACCCCTGATTGGCTGAGCAGTAACACCAGCAGTGCTGCAGGGTAGTAAGGAAGATGAGTATAGGTTTTGTTTTTCTGTTTGACTTCACTTCCGCTTAACTTTCTGTGGTTGTTAAATATTAAGTTTAGAAACCTTCACAAAAGTTTAATAATAATATTGTGTGTGTCTATATATATATATATATATATATATATATATATATATATATATATATATATATATGTTTTAACACTTATCTAGTGAATTGCACCTTAAACTGATTTGTCCTGAAAGCCAATCCCAGATCTTTTCACCCAGTAGTGAAACAAGTTCTTCTGGTTTGCAGAGCAGATTGGGTTTCTTGGGGTGAGCCGGGAGTAGCAGGGACTGACAAGGCGGCTTGCTCATAGCTTGTATGGCGGTCTTCCCATCTGTGTGTACAGACGGTGATTCTCCCCATAATGCAGCTTCTGTTATAGAGTGACCGGCCATTGTTACCGGAAGTACATCCCGTGACTTACTCGCTAGGTCTTGGGGCCTCTGTGGAACTAGCTTCGGGCTATGTCAAGTATCTTATTGTACTCGTGTGTGTAAACCAGTGGTAAGACAAGACGAGTAAAAAAGAACATATTAACATGTCAATGACCGGTCTACAACTGCGAGCGTAGGAAGAAAATATATGTGCTCAATAGATGTAATGCAATAGCATTCTTCCATAGAAGCAGTTCCTAGAAGTTATTTAAAGGAACGTTCCCTGTTATACTAGTGTGGGGTTCACACTACTTTTTTCTGTTTTGTTTTAGCTGAAAGATTGGCTAGCTGTTGCTGCGAATGGGGCGACTACAGAGACTGATCCTGTCAAACCCCATATAACATCAGTCATGTCAGGAGTATCCCTTTAAAGGGGTTATCCAGCGCTACAAAAGCATGGCCACTTTTCCCCCTACTGTTGTCTCCAGTTCAGGTGCAGTTTGCAATTAAGCTCCATTTACTTCAATGGAACTGAGTTTTAAAACCCCACCCAATCTGGAGACAACAGTAGGGGGAAAGTGGCCATGCTTTTGTAGCGCTAAATAGCTGGATGACCCCTTTAATAGCGGTTTCTGTGGCAGATTAGCACCTTTAAAATGATCCTAACCATGGATTTATATCGCTAAATCACATTCGTAATGAACAGGAATGAATTAAAGGGTATGTCAAAAAACAAACAAACAAAAAAAAACAGTGATTCTCACTTACTCCAATCTCCTGTAGCTGCTTTTCTGACCTCCTATCTCTGCAGGTTCCTGTGACTGACAAGTTGGCTCAGCCAATCATTAGGTGCTGCAGTGTCCCGCCTCAGTCAGTGATTGGCTGAACAGTTCCTGCTGAGACAAGTTGTCACTGGGAGCAGTGGGGACTGGGAAGTGTCAGAACAGCAGCCACAGAGGATTAGGGAAGATGAGTAAGGGTCCTATTACAAGGATTAACGAGTAATGATAAACGTTCGCAAACGAGATGTTTATTGGTAACCTGAAATCCTTCACCGTATTACACAAAACTATGGTCGTTACGATCGTTACTATGATCGTTATTGCAATAGTTACCGTACGACCGTTTATTCCTTCTGATCCCAGCAAAACAATAAACAATCTGCAATTACACTGAGCGATTAGTGAACAAATGCAGAACTTGAGCAAACAAATGTGGAATTATTTTTAGGGTCAGATCTAGGATTTAGGATAATTCAACGACATACGAACGATTTTTGATTGTTGCCTGCAGTTATACAGAACGATTATAATCGCACCTTGTAATAGGGCCCTATGACCTTTTTCTCTTTTCTTCTTTTTTTTTTTTTTTTTTTTAATGCACCCCAGCCATATGTAGCAAAAAATACTATAACCCTGGACAACCCATTATCCCATTTCCTCTTGATAACAAACTGAGCTTTATGAAGAAAAAAGTTGTAGTTTTTTTTTTTTTTTTCCCCCCTTTACAGAATAATTTTTTTTTTATGGTGGGACGGTATTACCTATCACAATTTGATCAATGTAGATAGCCGTGCAGCTATGGAAGATGGCAGATATCTGGTGTACAGAATGCTCAGAAAATCCAGTTAGGTCTTCTCACTCACTTCCCAGTGAGCAGTATTAGGAGCGGATATCTTTTCTGTCCCACAGGATGGATATTGCTGACTGTGCAGGATTTAGAGGAATTGTGGGTGGGGTTGCTGCTTAATGCAATCAGTAGGGTTTGGTTCACACTTTGTATTTTGGTTTCTACTTTTAATAGTACGACTTCATCAATAGTACAAGCATCATTGTTAAAGGGGGTACTCTGGTGAAAATCTTTCTCTCAAATCAACCGGTTTCAGAAAGCTATACACATTTGTAATTTTTACTTGTTCTGCTTAAAAATCTCAAGTCTTTCCGTACTTATCAGCTGCTGTATGTCCTGCAGGAAGTGGTATATTCTTTTCGGTGCTCTCTGCTGCTACCTCTGTCCATGACAGGAGACCTTTTCTATGGGGATTTGCTACTGCTCTGGACAGTTCCTGTCAGACTGAAAAGAATACACCACTTCCTGCAGAACATACAGCAGCTGATAAGTACTGGAAGACTTGAGATTTTTTTAAATAGAAGTAAATTACAAATGTGTATAACTTCCTGACATCCGTTGATTTGAAAGGAAAAGATTTTCGCTGGACAACCCCTTTTTAAACTGCAACTCCCATGATGGTCCTGACAGCCGAAAGCAGTCATGGCATGATGGGAGTTGTAGTTTTACAACAGCTGCAGAGCTGCGTACATGTGGATGAGGCCTTGTTATATGGTGACTCCTCTTCTTCATCCTCGTCCCTCCTCCATAGATGACTGTGCACTTGTGGTATAGCAGGTAGTTCCTGTGTGTCCGGTGCAATGTCTGCTTCACCCTCATTGATATGTCATTCCTCTGGTAAACAAACAGCTCGGCTGGCTGTACAGCTGTAGTATGTCACCGGCAGTGCGCAGCATGGCCTGACCCCTTCCTGTGGCTATTATTTCCTGTGTAGTTACATGGAGATCAGCTCCCGGTTGACGCCTGGCGTGGCTGCGCTGTTAGGGCAGAGCTTCCTGGTACTTTTGCTGTGTTCTAGTCTGGGATGTCAGGGGGGATCTTGCATATTGAGTATTGAGACCCCCAGGAACCAGCTGTAATGTGTGGGGAACCAGACAGCAAGTGCTCTGCTGTATTTCTGATTAAATGAAGACATCTATCCCATGTGTTAAGGAATAGCACGCGTCTGTCCTTTTCTTGATGTTTCTATCTGTAAATATCACTTTAAGGCCATTACATAACACCAGCGAGACATACAGATGCTCGAACTTCCTGGTGGAGGATGGATTCCGCCTAGGCCTCTTGCACATGTCTTATACCCTCCACAGTTCTGTTCTATGGGGTAATGCATATGATCTATATATTTGCCTGGAGCTCAAACCACATATAAGTGGGACATGTCATTGTATGGGCGGCATTGGGTCTGGGCTCCTATAGTTCCTGTGCATGGTCCGTGACAGTGGTTGACACCTTGTCGGTCGTTCATACCCACAAATCTGGCTGCATGTGGTCAGCAGAACTACGAATCCATAGCACAGGAAAGGGCCACATCCTCCGTGCAGGAGACCATAGAAGTCTATAAGGTGTCCAGGCTTCAAGCAAGTACACTATGAAAGCTGCTCAGACACCAATCGATCAAAACTTTTGACAATTTTTTTGCAAATAGCAAGGACACTTTAAATGTCTGTCTATAATAAATATAAATAAATAATATATATATATATATATATTATAATAATAATAATAATAATAATAATAATAATAATAATAATATTAATAATTTATTTAATAATAATAATAATAATATTATTATTATTATTATTATTATTGTGTTTGTATGAGATTTATCAAACATGGTGTCAAGTGAAACTGGCTCAGTTGCCCCTAGCAACCAATCAGATTCCACCTTTCATTTTCCAAAGAGTCTGTGAGGAATGAAAGGTGGAATCTGATTGGTTGCTAGGGGCAACTGAGCCAGTTTCACTTGACACAATGTTTGATAAATCTCATATATAATATATATATATATAATATATATAATCTCCTGACAGCTATTTTCTTTCCTTTCCTCATTGAAAATACCTGCACGTGAATGGGCACCATGCTATACCACAGCGGCCTCTGCAGGGGCAATTTCCATGGCAGGACTATCTCTTGGCCTGGGGTGATACTGGGGGGCTGCTTATTGTCATTCATGGCCCCTGTTCCATCTTGTTTGTGCCTGTTTTTTTGGCTGGCATAGTGTACTGTTAGCATATCATCCAGGAATCCTGATGTGCCCTCCGCTTGTTGAGTGATGTGTCTGATGATGATCTCTCATGGCACCAGGAGACGTGAACATTTCCACGATTTACACCCTGCGCCACCATTGCTGAAGCCCCGGCCGTGATGTACAGCGGCCGTCATCTACATTGCCTCGTCTTGCTGTTTTTCGCAGTAGAAAGCTGGCTGCCGAGAGAGTTTGGCTGAGTTGTTTGCTCTGTAATTCGAGAACATCGGCTGTAACAGAGTAGTTGGATTGTCTTGTATGAGATACTAGTCTCCACATGCCTGAGGGAGACGTTCCACCATACAGACGTTCCCAACCCCTCCCCGCTCCAGGTCTGGAGAGCCAGCGCCTGCCCTGTGCATTGATTCTGCATGGTCACTGTTTACTACACCATCTTATGTCTCCGCCGCCACGACTTCCATCATGGGACTTAACACATTGCTTTTTACTATTTTTGCTTTTATGTCCTTTGTGGTGTCTTGTGACCTGTGGGGAAAAATTTGCTTCCTTTTGACCCAACCAGAGCTATAATAACCTTTCTTAACCCATTAGGCCATGACGGCCCTTGGGGGGGGGGGCACCCTACAGCTCGGCCTTTTGTCTTCTATGCAGTGAAATATAGAAATGCTGTATAGTCCCCATGCAGCCCTATGACTACGTACACTGCTCCAGGCATGACCTCTTCTGCCTCAGTCTATATACGTGACGGTTCTGAAAATGAGGTTCCCTGTCCTGCGTGCGCAGCACCATCTCTCTCTGTAAAGGTATATTTTCTAGTGATATCCCTGAGAAGAGGAGTCGCCTTGCTTTTAATGTGTCAGACACCGGTTACAGGTTTCGTGTGGGTGTAAGCGTTACTCACCCAGTTCACTCTTTGTCTCTTCCCAGGCAGATGAAGGTGATACTGGAGCACATTACTTATAATGGGTGGGTGTTGTGCCATCGGACAATCTGCAACGTGACAACATTTATCTCCTTGTGCCCCGGACCCAGTTCTTTACCTAGAGGCAGAATTACTCTGTGTGTTTGACCTGGATTGTGAGGTGAACCTTTTGGCCTGACTTGTCCTATTACTAATGCGGCTATTTATCTGCAGTATAACAATCCTACTGGAATAAGTGTTGTTGCTGAGCACGGTTTTTTTTTTTTTTTTTTTTTTTTTTAATATTAACCCTTCTCAGTAGTGATAAGGTGATGTTCGTGCTCCCTCTGCTGCTGTTGAGCTCCTGAGAGTCCCTTCCATGGTGCACGGCTATTGCTCATACTCTCCATTTCCTGGGCTGTTTGTCAGTAGTACACTTTTAGGACAACTTTTCCCTCACTTATCTGGCCAATCACAGCACATACTCCTCTCTGCACACAGTACACACTGCAGTACTGAAGACATACAGCAGTAGGTACACTGGTATTAACAAAAGGGACAGGTGCCCTATGCTTTATGATGGTTAGACATAAGCCTTGATTTACCTTTCAGGCACAGTGTGGATCATCTTCAGCTTGGAAGTTCAGATCTCTTTCTTCTGCACATTCTAAACCCCAACCCATTTCCTCTTTTGTGTTCTGATTATAGATTAGCGAACTTACAGTAAGTTTCGGTTTGCGTGAACCTGAACGCTCCGTATATGAATCCCGGTGACTGGAGGAGATGCGTGCTCTAGGGCTGCCTGAAAAACATGAATACAGGCTATTAAGAGAGACAGATTTCCCCTAACAACAAGCAGTGAACAGCAGATTACAGAGAAGGGAGATGCATAGTGGCCAAGATTTTTTGTGCTGTTATTCTGGAATAAGAATTCATTTTTGGTAAATAAATTACAAATATTAGGAATCACATAGAGGGAAGTTGTTTGATATAACAGTGACTGTTTAAAGAGCGTGAATTTAACACACCAATAGATCGGTGCCATCATGGGGAAGCCGATGCCACGGTCCGTTTTCCGTTTTTAGAATCAATGGAGCCGCGTCAGAGGGGAGGGAATTCCCTCCCACTGAGGGCAGGTCGGTCGACCTCCAGTGCTTCAGCACGCTGGATAGAACGGCGCCGTACACAGGAACCGGGCCGCGGTTCGAAAAATGGACCGCGGCAACCGGCTTCCCCATAACAGCGCCAATCTATCCATGTGTTAAATTCAAGAGGATGTACCTGGTCGTACATCCTCTTTAAGCATTCTTAATGCTTCTAATATATAACAAATATAGCAACATTGTCAATAATCTTCATTTAAGAAAAGATATCCTGCTGTTTTGTGTCTACAGCTTCCATGTAGAATAGGTCAGAGCTGCACACCTCTCGCTGGTTGGTGCTCTGTGGGTTGTGGTTCTTAAACCATGCATATCAAAACGTAGTAAAATCCACGGCACTCAATATTATGCAAAAGTGATAATTTATTTTACAGTGATAGACAAATAGTGTATACTCCGACCAATATGAAATACTATGTAGTAGAGACCATAAATAGAAAGCAAGCTTTCGGCCCTCCCGGACCTTCCTCAGGCTAATGGATCTCACAGTAGTCAGTATGTCTGGAGTCTGGTGGAGTCCACCAGACTCCAGACATACTGACTACTGTGAGATCCATTAGCCTGAGGAAGGTCCAGGAAGGGCCGAAAGCTTGCTTTATATTTATGGTCTCTACTACATAGTGTATACTCCGACCAATATGAAATACTATCACTTCTGCATAATATTGAGTGCCGTGGATTTTACTACGTTTTGATACAGCTTCCATGTAGGCCTCAGTGTCTCCATGGTTACAGACTACAAACAAACTCTGCGTAGTCAGATTCTTTAGCTGGCCATACATTTTTCTGCCACAAAAGCATGTTGACGTCTGCTATGGGCATCGGTGTGGGGGAGCCCATGCCCATCCCGCTAAACTCTGCCTACTTTACCTCATCACAGTTATGAAATACCAGGAGTATTACAAAATAATAGCATGTATTTTCTTAAAACAACCTACACATTGCATCTTTTTTTAAGCATTAAAAGAAACAAAAAATAAAATTTCAGGTAGTCATAAAGTATTGTAAGACCATGGATATATTACTGTCTGTGGCGTCCGATAGCGAATGACTAAGATTGTGGTGATGTCACAGCTCCTCGCTGCTCCTTGTAGATACATGGTGTTCTCTGTAAGATTGTCCTTTGCTTAGATCATCCTCTGCTCCCTTGAGAAATAACAGGAGGACACTGGGTAAGACGAGGGAAGCTAAGGTTATATCAGGTCTATACAGTGTGGATAAGTGTCTGCAATACAATGCAGCAAACTGACTGTAGAATAGAAAGGCTTGTGTTGTGTTGTAAAGGACTATTGATATTTAATACCGACCATTCCTTCCCATTACAATGCATGTTCCACTCGTCCTTATGAGTACAGATGTAGAGAAATAAGGGGCTTTCAGGCACCTGGTAATCTTGCATGAAACAAAGAGAAAACATTGTGTTCCTATACTGGTCTGTTGTCGGCAGAAATCACATATTTACCTGGTAAAAATAGAGGAAGAAACCGAAAACCATATATTCATAATCACCATTGCTGCCAGTGCAGCTCGGGGGTGGTGCCACGCAGTTTCAAACCTCCTATAAGGAAACTCCTCCCCCGAGGATCATAGTGATGGATGTGTGTATCAGATCTGTGGCTGTAGTTCAAAAAAATTTGCATGTAAATTGGCTTTTATGGGATTATCGCCTGATGTTGCCAGTTGTCTACTGTTGAGGCTCATCTATATCCACCAATGTCACAGTACCCTACAGAAATCCGAGGCCTACTTTAGAATTTCTGAAGGGAAATATACCCTGTGTGAACATACTTACACACAGATGTGGTCCCAGTCTGCGGATTCACCTCTTACCACATCCATAATAACTGGTTAGACAGTCCCTTTAAGTTGTGCAAGTTTCCAACAGCCTTTTAATTCTTTGCCATCGCTGCTTGTTGTCAGTGAATGGAAACTGTATGGAAATACAGAGCTTTCGGCTGTGAGAAGGTAACAGTCTAGTCTAGACAATCCTTGCTTTAGTAGCCCAGATCTTTTTCATGTCTTTCTTTGTTACAGTGTATCAGGGCAGGAGAAATAAAACTGTATGGCATTCAAGCTGTTTTGTGTAGGGTCAGTTCAAATTGGCATTGAAGTTCAGAGCAAAATCCCGTCCCAGACTCCACTCGGAATTCCGCCTGCCTCAGACTTAAATGTAAGGTATAGGGCGCCTCCGCTCTCCGCGCCTTTCTGCTCAAAGAATTGACATGCCAATTCTTGGAGCGGAGAGCGGACTCTGTCTTCGGAATTTCGTCTCCAATACTCAGTGTGAACTGACCCTTACAGATGCTTGTCTGTACTAGATACAATTGTAACAAACTCTCCTTGAGAATAATGGGGTCATTTGGAGTTTTGTCCTCAGAACGTAAAGAGTTATTCTATATATTAGGTTGTCTTTCTTATGCAATGACTAAGCTCTATCCTATCTATCTATCTATCTATCTATCTATCTATCTATCTATCTATCTATCTCATGACATTCCTGCAATAGGGGACAGATGTATATAATTTACTATACAAAGTATTGTAGTATTATAGTATTCATGTACAGAATGGGAAGCGAGGAGCAGGTTTCCTCTCTGTGAGATCTATGGCAGAAGTCTTGGGAGGAAAGTAAGTGGTTTTAATAAGTCCCCAGAACTAGGAGTGCTCGGGCTGGGGCCGCACGCTTATCCGAAAAGGTCACCATAACCACAGTGGAATTTATTTGGCTGACACTTTGAGTGGAGCTTCTGTTTTGTGTGGCTGTGGACTAAAGATACTGAAGTGCTTGCGTTTACTGCCACCTGGTGTACGACTCTGGTAATTACTGCTTGGTCAATAGATTCCAATAGTAGAAAAAGCTAAAGAATACAATTTCATGTCTTTATTGTGAACAATCTTATGAATCCGGTTACACTTCTGATGAATATATCTGATGATTTTTCCTTTTTTCTTTCCAGCAGCTCCATGAAACAGTTAAAAGAAAGCTGGACAGCGCAGCTTCGCCTCAGAACGGGGATCAGCAGAACGGATATGGAGACATCTTCTCAGTGTCCAAGAAGCTCCGACACGATGATGGACTAGTGGGAGTGATCGGCTCATCGAACGGATTGCCCCCCGTTTCGCCCTTACATCAGCTGGACAGTAAGCCTCCCAGTGGAGATTCTTTGCAGCTGAATGGCAGCCATGCTATTGGACTTGATGGGGTCAGTAAGAAGTGTGTTCCAGATGCAGGTTTGCAGCTGAACGGGAATGGGGACACCGATGATTTCTCTCTTTGCTTGGGCAAAGAAATGAAGCAGGAGCCGGTGGATGACTTGCCTTGTATGCTGTCTGGAGTCGGTGGGTCCATGTCTCAAAATAACCTGATGCCGGACCTAAACCTGAATGAACAGGAATGGAAGGAGCTCATAGAGGAACTTAACAAATCTGTTCCCGATGAGGACATGAAGGATCTTTTCAGCGACGACTTTGAGGACAAAAAGGACAATGATGCCTCAAATTCTGCCACGCAAACCCCATCAACACAAGACATTCATATCAAAACCGAGTTTTCTCCTGCGACCTTTGAGCAGGATTCCCTCGGGTCACCCCAAGTGAGGTCGTCGTCCTGTGGGCCTTTTGGCGGAGCTCCTACAGTGCCTACTAGCAGCTCATCTCCCGTGGTAGGTGGTTCTCAGACTGTGTTCCAGCAGTCGTCTCAGACTGTGACCGATTCATCCAATCCGACGTCAATGCAACCTTCAAGCCAGTCGCAAAATGTGCAGAGACCTTTACCCAATGTATTATTGAGCGGGCAGAGTGCTGGAACTACCAAAGAGATGTCCTCCGCGCACCAACTACAGCAGATTGCAGCTAAGCAGAAGAGGGACCAGATGCTGCAAAACCAGCAACAGACTCAGCAGGTCCATCAGTCCAATCAGATGGCCAACTGGCCCCAGTCAAGATCCTCTCAGAGTCCGCTGGGTGTTCCCTATAGCATGGATAAGCCCACCAGCCCCTCTGTGTACTCACAAGACTTTAATAACCAGAAACTTTTGATGCCTAACATGAACAAAAATTCCCCGCGTGGTGGCGGCTCCTACATGCAGCCCAACCACGTAAACATGATCAGTCATAAGCCTCCAAACAGCCTGAACCCCAACCAGTCAGCGGGTCCCAATGCCATGCTGGACTATGGCAACACCATACCGCTCTCACATTATGAGGCCGACTGTGGTCCGGGGGTTGTATCCCAAAATCAGAACAAGAATGTAATGATGTCCTATCTTCAGCAGCGACAGCAGCAGGCGTCACAGCAGCAGCAGCAGATGCCTCCTATGTCCGAGGAACAGAACCGAATGTTTATAATGAAACAAAAGGCTGGAATTCCCTATAGACCATTAGTATCGCATGGGCAGGTAGGTGGCATGAACTTGCTATGTAACATTGTGCCATGCCAAGATTGGTACACCATGATATAGATACATATCTATAGCATATATATATATATATATATAATATATATATATATATATATATATATATATATATATATATAAATTTGTCATATCTATCGAAACTATTATATAAATATAAATATATAATCTTATATGGATGTCTGCCTAACCCACTTATTTTGGCAGGAGTGGGCGACACTTATGTATATGGTAGTGTCCTGACATTTGGAGAAAGAAGGATTGATCATGTTGGGTTGTAGCTACCTGATGCCTTTGTTCTTGAAGAGCAAAGCTGCCGCCAGAGCCTGGCAGTGTGTTGTTTTTTTTTTTGTTTTTTTTTTTTCTTTACCTATTACAAAGTCAGCACATAGTGGGGATTGGAAGCAATAGGGGTCTTACACATATGATTAAAGGTCCACAAATAGCAATCAGCCGAACGTTCATTCGGTGGACCGCTACTTGTTCCGATTGCCCCATACACAGGCACACTTAGGTCAGCTAAGCATTCATGTATTTTCAATAGGGAAAGGAAAGAAAGCTGCTGCCAGGCACTTCTAGGGAGAAACGAAAGGATCAGATGTTGAAATCCATTGGGGCCGACCCTCCTCTCCTCTAGTCTCATCTGTCAGAGGAGAGCCAAGATGCCCCCATACACAATAGACAATTGGCGGGTCCTACCAAAATAGGGGTGGTCACCTGACTTTGGGGGTCCTTACAGAAGATAATACTAAAATAAGCTGAATCTGCAGATTAAGGCCAAGTTCACATCTATACACCGGCAAATTGTGTGGTGTAGGCCTGAGACCCTGAGATCAGGTTGCGGACTTATACCACATTGTGTTGCTTCTGGATTCATGCACTTGAATGGGCCAAATGTAGTGTGAATGTGACTATATTGGTCACGTTTTGGGTCGTATACAATTATCCCGTTGGACATGGTTGACCACGCTTTTAAGGAAAGTCGTATACTCTGACAGGCAGCGGCAAAGCATGGATATTTCCTTACATATGTGAATATATAAATGGCTCCATTGAACAGATAATAAGTGTGGCTGTATCTGTCTTCTCTTACAGGACCAGAATCCTCAGCCCAATGTGCCTCGTGTCCCAGTTTCTGTAGGGGGGCCCGGGGTGGTGTCGCAGGCTCCCGCAGTATCTATGGCTGCCAACCATGGCAATGCACCTTACCTGAACAGTCAGCAGCAGGCGCTGATCAAGCAGCAGCAGCAACAGCAGCTTCTTCTAGAACAGCAGAAACAGCGCGAGCAGAAGCAGCAGCTACTACTGGAGCAGCAGAAACAGCAGTATCTCATGGGCCAGCGACAGCAGCAGCAGCAGCTCCTGGCAGAGCAGGTACGTCATACACAAGACTCCATGTACACTGTACAGACAGAGCATTACTATTATGTTGGCTCCTAAAGGTAAAAAGCCAATTATTCTCCCTATTACTTTGACCTGGAGACATGTCAAGTTTTGATCGGTCCATGTGTTCAGACCCTCACTGATCATTAGTCGGGAAAGCTTAACTATTCTTTTCATGGAGAGCCCTCGATGCTCTCCTACCTGGCACATCAGGCACTGTAATATGGCTAAGGTATATGGGGACCCACTGGCCTGCTTACGGCCACCAGAGGTGATCAGTAGGCCAATAACAGCTGCTTAACATGTTTTCCATCATTTCCATAGAGGTTATTGGGAGTTGGATGTACAGTACAGGATAGCAGTGTGCTCCATGTAGTAGTATCTATATATAACACACACACACACACACACACACACACACACACACACACACACACATATCTCCCTGTAGAATATTGGACTTATTTAGAGTTGACAAAATTCCTCTTAAATATCCCAGTCGGGAGTGGTGCAGCTGTAGGTTTATCCACACTTTAGTGTCAGGACGCTATATAACCATTGTTTTTTTTTGTTTTTTTTTTCCATAATAGGAGAAGCAAAGGCACCAACAGGAGCAACTCCAGCGGCACCTTACCAGACCACCCCCACAGTACCAGGACCAGCAGCAGAACTCCTACCCACAGCAGGCAGTGGGCCCCTTTCCAGGTGAGGTCCATATCACTACACTTATGCAATACACCAGTTATAGCAATGCAGGCTTGTAATACAAGGTATCACCTCTAGAGGGAGACAACATACTGTGGATGACTGTCAGTTGGTAATGCTTTTAGATCTCTTCTCTATTTCCCTCCACACAGTTGACAGAGCACGCCCACTACTCTCTCCTATAGAAGTCACTATGTTGTATTCTGTAGCTATGTATGTGTAGGGAGTAATCATGGAACATAAATGGTGATCTAATCCCTTTATATACACATTATTCAGACATATGTGATAACATGTGGCTGGGCATTGCTTGTAGCCTGGGCCTAACAATAGCATCAGGCTCGATTAAAACCTAAGAGCTCAAGTATCCGCTCATCAAAAGGGGATCTGCAGCTTCTGTCCATGAAGGTAAGAGTGCCAACATGACTGTACATAGACCAAACACCTACTTAGCTGTTTTTTTTTTGTTTTTCTTGTAGGGTCGGCTTCAGTTATGCCTGGGGTGAACAATATGGCACATCAAACTTCAGGAAGTCCGCGCATGTTTCCCCAATCACAACCAATGCTACAGATGGGAGGGGGGCATGGGGCACCCTTGTCTTCTGTTGCCAATTCTCAAGAACGAGCGGTCTCCCAGTACCCCAATATGCAGAATGTGCAGCGTAGCGGAATGTACAACATGGGATCAGGTCTCCCGCAGATGGTGCCAAACCATGCAGCGCAGGGTAACATACCCAACGGACAGCCTCAGATACAGAGGCAGATACAGGGGCAAGGAAACACACTTCCCTCTGGTTACGGACCAAACCCTATGGCCAATCCTGCCCTGGCAGCGCAGCATAATAAAGCAGGGATGAACCCAGCTCTCTCTAAGACCCAAATGCCGAGAATGCCTGCTGCCCTGGCATCCCAGAATCCCGGGTGGCAGCATCAGCAAATGCAGAACATTAACAGTCAGGCTCAAGGAAACAATGGCTTGGGTGCTTTCAGTACTGCCAATCCGGGCTTTCATCTCCAGCAGAATCACCACAAGATACCCAACCAACCATTTGGCCAGGGCCTACCACAAGTTGGTCTAGTTGCTGGTCGACCCATGAACTCGCTGAACAGTTCCGTCCCTGGTCAGATGATGCCGAATATGGCTGCCCAGCAAAGGACAAATCCCGGCACCCAACAGCCGGCACCTAACCAGCAGGTCCTTCCTGTGATGAGCCAGGCGGTGCCAGACTTGACGGCGTTCAGCCAGAACCCAGGTCAGCAAATGGCAAACCGAGCCGGACTTCACTGTAACCAGAATTACCAGGTTAGGTCGACGGGTCAGGAGCTGCCGTTTGGATTTGGCGGACAGGCGGCCAATGCCGCGTTACAGAACTTGTCGGGAGAGGCCGATTTGTTGGACTCCTTGCTCAAAAACAGGACTTCGGAAGAGTGGATGAATGACTTGGATGAGTTATTGGGGAACCATTGATACCGAGCCCGGGCATCTGTGTTTTTTTTTATATAATGGTTTTGAGAACATTTTAGTTCATTTTATAAAAAAACTGAAAAAATATGAAAAACTAAAATGTAAATTTCTTTCGGACCAAAAACCTGTGCCATTGAGATACTGTTGTCCCTGAGGCTGGAACATATATGGCCTGCTGCTTCCTCTCGACCCCCGATGACCCCAGATGCCTGGCGCATGTGAGGGTCTCTCCGCTCACCACTGCCTGCCTCTGTCATTGATGATGGCAGGGCCCCTCTTCCTAGCTCTACAAATGCCTTATTTTTCAGAAGCACTGTGGGGAGTGATGGGTTCTCGGTAGCAGAGAGCCAGTTTAATGCTACTATCTTGGTTTGTCCTTTATTTGTAAGCTACAGCTTAAATCTCATCACTGTGCCCCCCCTACCCACCCCATCATCACAACGCCCCATTATTTGCTTTACCTCGCCCCACTGTGAAATCTCACCCCAGAGATGTGCTCTGTAGCGCCTCTGGGTGGCTGAGAAGCTCCATTTCTTCTCTGGCCCTTATCTGTAGTCTTTTTGGCTCCTTTTTATTTGTTTTGTAATATTCACTGTTAATAAAGGAAAGCTTTAGGGAAGAACGGCAGCTCCCGCCTTTATGTCCTGTATCATGTCATCTCTTTGCATTTTACTTTTAATGTAATGTGGAGGGCAAAGCAGAAGCCAAATTTACTGTCTATTCAACCTCCGTCAGTAACTACATCCTTCACCATTCACTTTCTAAGGATTGTTCTTGCTTTTCCCCTGTTAAGTGACATCCAAACCTGGTAGATAGAAAGCCACCTGTTGCTCCTCCAATAGAATCAGACTTTGTTGAGATGTGTGACATAAGTTGCTCCTTAGCACCATACATTGTCAGCCTAAGAGAATATCCACTTGAAGTTTATTACTAGGAGCAACTGAGCAAATTTTAGTTCAACATTTAGCCACCAATTGTTTTAATTTTCTCTCGATTCCTCTGGTTACTCGCTCCTATGTTTCAGAGCAGTGGGGGAGGGCTTCTGCTGTCACCCACATGCCTTACAGTAAGAGCGAGGTTTGTAAAAATGAGGAGAATGGATGAACAGAGCGAAGCCCAATACATTCAGGCCAGATGTCTTGTGGGAATTATTGGGAAGGAAATGACTGGTCCTATCAGTGCATCCACTTACCAGGTCCTTAGTTAGGCTGTTTAGGCCAGCAGTCCATGGCCAGGGGGTCAGCCATTAATTCCATTATAACGCGCACGTATAGAACTATGCAACAATGCATTTTCCGACTTTGGGATAGATGTTGTGTAACCGCCTGTCACATCACAGTCCACCATATCCCTTCACATTATATAGAGCGCAACAAAGGTGCCGGCCCACCGCTCATTGAACTTGAAGGTAAATCTGAGATATATGGGAATATTTTTTTAAATTTGTTTTTATGTATATATTACATTCACATTACCGCAGAATGAACTAAATTTCACCCAGTTTAGCACTTTCCACCCTTATCCGGCATACGTATATTTTTGGGCAGACCCCCTCTCCACCTCCACTATTATGTTTTTTCACAGCAGCTGTGAGGAACTTTGAGGGAGATTTATCAAACGTGGTGTAAAGTGAAACTGGCCCAGTTGCCACTAGCAACCAATCAGATTCCACCTTTCATCCCTCACAGACTCTTTGGAAAATGAACGGTGGAATCTGATTGGTTGCTAGGGGCAACTGAGCCAGTTTCACTTTACTTCATGTTTGATAAATCTCCCCCTTTCTTTCGGACAATGATGTAACACTGGGAGACATTGACCTGTCCAGGGTTCTTCACCATCGTGCCTTCTGTAGTGCGGCCCATGATTCCCTGGGAACATTTGGCTAATTCTATCAGTATTGCAATATTAGAAGTCTCATCTAAGCATTGACTTTAATGACTGGACTCACACTAATGTATTTGTAATTTTTTTTTTTTTTTTTTTTACTTTTAACTATCCCCTTCCCCCCCCAATAAACTATAGAGATTTTATTCTAGGGGTTAAACTACTTTAGTCATTTGTTTTTAATGTCTCTGCTGAATATTATGCAGACATGACTGTCTGTAGTAAGCACCGATCGGCAGAGCAAATATTCGGCCCACTGTTCGTATGTTCTGTGCATTGTCCATAGGTAAGGACAATGTGCTGCGGAGCTCCAGGCATCATGATTCATTATGATGCTGGTTGTTATGTAGCGCAAAGAGTTAAACAGATTCAGAGCTCCTGGCATCATATTGAATCTTGATGCCGGGAGTCCTGTGATTCTGGTCCATACCACATCTTCCATGCATGGAACAAGTGAATGCCTCATTAGCGGATACGAATGTTCTGACTTAAGAAGCCATACAGTACATTTAGGGGGAGATTTATCAAACATGGTGTAAAGTGAAACTGGCTCAGCTGCCCCTAGCAACCAATCAGATTCCCCCTTTCATTCCTCACAGACTCTTTGGAAAATGAAAGGTGGAATCTGATTGGTTGCTAGGGGCAACTGAGCCAGTTTCACTTGATAAATCTTCCCCCTTAGTGTCATCTAGACTGTGGTCTGTTTCCCATGTAGAAAGGAATAAACTTATTTATAAAATGAGTGACAGCCCATTCATCTCTATGGTGAAAGACGCCATATTCTTGTCTTGCTCTCTAGCCATGAATGGGGATTTGATGTCCCCATCATTCTCGCTCTTAACTTTAATAACCTGTGAGTTACAGGTTAAAAGTTGTGTGAATTGTATGGATCTAAGCCAGTATGAAGCCGACTTTCTGCCTCTATGCCACCCTTGTACACTACAGAGGGGTATATATACTTATACACAGTATAGAAGTGCATATTATAGGGTATATACTTCTGCGCTGTGACTGCAGAATACTTAACTAAAAGGTCTTTTTCTGGGCTGGATTCCTATCTAGATTGCAGAAGAGATTTCTTGACCCTTATCTAGAAGGCTGACAAGCCGTCATTGTGCAATTATTTGTTTTTTTTGTGATAGGGATTATTTCTTCTTTTTGTTCAGTGTCTGATGAACCCCATAGTAAACGTTCATTCGGATGTGATCTATACTATTTAAAATTTATAATATATATATATATATATATATATATATATATATATATATAAATATAATATAAATTTCCAATTGTATATGATCTTGCTGTAGTCAGGTACAGGGAGACATCTGTCAATCAAATATGGTGGGGCGGGGAGAAACTAATGACTCATGATTCAGATGGTATAAGAGTGATGAGAGGTTCCCTTTAAGGTGGCTTCAATCAGACACACGATACCAGCATAATAGCTTCTCTAGTATCAGGGCAAATGTCCGTGCCTTGTGGGCTTAAAAAAAAAAAATGGTCAAAACCCCACCATACATTCTTATAGCCATTTTTGTGCACTGAGAGGTCTTGGTCACATGACAAGTTAGTGGTTGCGCTGCAGGCTGCATACATGGGAGCATAACATATTATTGTTTTGTTGGTCAATCTTTGGATGTTCGTCTTTGTTCGTGTTTCTGCCAGTAGCTCCGCTCATTTCAATCCTTCTTCCCTCATGTTACAGTACACTTAGCAATAATTTTTTTTTTTTCGGGGCGGGGCCTAGAATGGAGGAGGGAATAGTTACCACTGTGGAGCGTTAACCACTTACTAGTGCGGCAGGCCCGAAGGTGGAATGACCCGCTGACTAGTAGGCTAGTGGTAACCGCTTCCCAGTGGCTGACAATACAATCGTTCTGTGTTTCTCCTCACACTTCCTCTGTAAATAATCGTTTACAGTTTTTATATAAAAATATAAAAAAAATTAGATCCTGACTGTATATTTTTTAACTTTTTGTAATAGATTTTAAAAGAAGCTGTAATTCTTTATATATATTTTTTTTCCCTGTGTCTAGGGGGATGTATGTAACTTTTTTTTTTTTTTTCCCCTCGCTTGTAAATGGAGATGACTTTCTGAACATTGGCCTTTTTTTTCTTTCTTTTCTTTTTTTTTGGAAAATGTGTTAAAACAGTACTTTATTCTTGTACCACAGATATCATGGCTTACTGAAGAGAGAAAATCCACTTATGTTCTGCCATTCAAAAAAATAAAAGTATTTTGCTAGAGTATTTCTATGCTCTCTTGTGTGTGTTTTTTTTTTTTTTTTTTTTAGGAACTTCGAGGTTGTTTTATTTTAATTGGCGGTAATTTGTTTTATTTTACCTGGTTAGGATGATGGAGAATGTAGAACATATTTGACTATTGGTTTTATAAAAAGTGGGCAGTACAGATGAGCCGGACTCAAGCCCTGCCCACTAGAGATGACCACACCTCCAGCATGCTTATCATAAAGGGGGTTCGAACACTAGAGATGATCGAACATTGGAAAATTTTAGGTTCTATAGAACTCAAACCTTGTTGAACCTTCCGCATTTGATTCCCGATGCCTTCCCGGTCTGTGGGGAAGGAGGAGACAGCCCGGGTACCGCCTGGAATTCCAGGATTTAGCCTAGGTAATAGGCTGAATCCCGGAATTCAAGGCGGTACCCGGACTGTCTCCTCCTTCCCCACAGACCTGGAAGGCATTGGGCATTTAAATGTGGAAGGTCCGGCTAGGTTCAACTTCTATAGAACCTAAGATTTTCCATCACAGCTAAAATGCTTTCAACATGAATGCTAAAGGCGCCTCCTGGTGGCTAGAAACTGCTGACAGACTCCCTTTAATTTCCCATAATATATTATAACAATGCCAGTTTGCCATAAAGCAGGCTGGTATTGTCTGCAGCAATATAAGCATTCATTAGCATTTATAGTTTGGTACCATGGTAAAATGGGCCAGCATAGTTCATAACAGATTTTAGGGGATTTTCCAGGATTTTTCTTGTATGTATGGCTATTCTCAATATACCTGGCACCTCACTATCCTCTGGCAGAACAGCATTGTTCGCACACATAGCTAAAAAAACTACTGCATCAAGGCTTCACTTCTTGGATAACATGGTGATGTCACGACCCGACTCCCAGAGCTGTGCGGGCTGTGGCTGCTGGAGAGGATGATGGCAGAGGGATGCTCAGTGTCCCTCCAGTGCCCTGTGTCCCTCACTGTCCCCCTGCCATCATCCTCTCCAGCAGCCACAGCCTGTACAGCTCTGGGAGTCGGGTCGTGACATCACCATTTTATCCAGGAAGTGAAGCCTTGATGCAGTAGTAAGTACAGGGAAAAAAAAGCACTTTATGTGCATTTCCCATAATAAGTGTATATTGGTAATTTGTATAACTTTTGAAGGGCAATACGATAGTTTAATAAAAAATTATGTCAGACCTCTCCTTTAAGGGTATATTCACGTTATGTAAAAACAATTGTATTTTGGAAAGAACAGAGGGCACTGCGCATGTCAAGAAGCCCATAAGAAATGATAGGAATGCTGGCTGTGCATTCTCTGGCTCAGCAGGGGTCCCGGTGGTCTGATCTCCACTGATCCTGATCCTGTGCATAGAGGGTAACTGGGAATTTGCTTTTCCTCCAGTATCAGCACCACTTTTGTTGACAGCAATAATTATTACAGTTCAGTTTATTACATTACAGTTCATAGTTTATTAGCTTCATAAATTTGATATTAGACGATCTATAAACCACAGCAGGTTATCGGTTCTTCTCTTCTTCAAGGCGTCATTGGTAATGATAGGATTAAGAATACAAAATGTATGAAATAAGTTGCTGTCATTCTGTATGCGTTTCCCCTTCTTCTTCCTTATCAGTGTGTATAATTCTGGCCAGCAAAGCGTTCTGCATCCTGATACCCTGAGGACCCACCTACTGTAATGTGCCAGGAAAACTACAGCAACCACAAAGCAGCAAGAGGCTGACAGTCATCGCTCCTTCACAGAGTCCTGCAGAGGATACAGCAAGGTAAGGTCAGAAGCCGATGTAATAGCTATGTAGACGGACAGAGCTCAGCTCTCATTTTGCTTTCTATTTTTCTTTGTAACTTTATTTTTTCAGAATATTTAGCTAACGGGATTGGAATACCCCTTTAGGCTATGTTCACACAACAACTGGCCAGTGTTACGAAATATGGCAGTTTTTTTTTTTACATAGTGTGAACCTAAAGGGGTATTCCGATCCCATTACGTTAACTCTATAACAACCTGCTCATTGGGGTCCACGCTGATCCTGAGAATACCCCTTTAAGTTGATTATAGGGCACCACGCTGCTGGCCGCCCCTATGTAATTTGTGTGGTAGTCTAACCCCTTCTCCGGCTGACTTCAGTGAGGTGTCTGTGTCTCCTTGTTCTTGTGGTCAGTCTCTTTCCTTAATTATAATCGATCAGAAGTCACATGAGAAAATCTTACTGTACTAAAAGAGTAGTAGATACTTAGAACAAACTTCCAGCAGATGTGGTAGGTAAATCTACAGTAAGTGAATGTCAACCTGCCTGAAAGTAGGAAAATAGGCGAGCCGGACCCGGTGTGGAAGTCAGAAGCCGATGAGAGAGAAATGTGCTGTTTAACCCTTCCTGTGCTGCAGCATGTAAGAGATACAGAGCTTAATTACACATGCTGCAGCACAGACAGGTTAAAGAAGCAGGAGGACGCTACCAGGGGCAGGTGAAGTAGCGAGTTTTGGTTGTGTATACTACACCGAGGATGTGACATGTGCAGGTCATGATGCTTTTACATGTAGGTGAAGGGTATTATGTACAGAGGAGGCGGTGTTATAGAGGGGCCTGCGGCTTGGCATACCTGTATTTGTAGTAAGAATGCAGCTTAAGAAGAGAGCATGCTGGGATTTGTAGTGAAGGCGCTGGGGATGCATAGACTTACTAATGCTATTATATCAGCAAGAATATATATATATATATATATATATATATATATATGAAAATGAAGTGGAAATAACTGCCAGCCATAGTGCCCCCCCAATAAGACAGCCAGTATTCCCATAAGAGTGTGAAACGATACGGTTGCTGCCTTAAATACCAAATCTTTATCTTTCTAAAAGAACATTCTTTTGGTTTCCATCTATCCATTTCTGGAATTACCAACTGCTTTCTCGATGAATATATAATAAATATAGGGAAGAAATACAGTGTGGAGCATAGTCAGACATGAGCGATGCAGCGAGCAGCAGCCTGTGCATGCACACACCATCTCTTCTCTAGCCATATCTCTGCTGGTATCAGTAGATCTCACCTCCCCCCCCCCCCCCCTTTCACTGTCCTAAAATGGGGAAGTGCTATAATATATTTTTTTTCTTTTTTCCCTTTGGCGATTTGCATGACAGACATCAAGTAAAAAAATAAATATATATTTGGTTAATGTATGGTGATATTATCTGTATGTTTAGTGTAGGGTATACAGAGTAGCAGCATTTATGTGCTTTTATGTCGTAATACTTGTGCATTGCATAGAGCAGTATTATTTAACCCATAAGCGACCCATGACGTACCTGGTACGTCATGGTTCCGCGGGGGGAGTTCATAGAGGGGTGGGTCCTGCCGCTCCCGGCTGTGATCAGCGGCATCGGGACCTGCGCCGGCTAATAGAGGCGCTCCCCGGTGCGCCTCTATTAGCCGACGCAGGTCCCGTTGCCGCGCCGGCTAATTAAGCACTTCAATGCAGCTGTCAAACCTGACAGCTTGTATTGAAGTGCTTTATACTTCATATCCCTGGTGTCTAGTGGGACTTTTTTAAACATAAAGTGGAAAAAGCAAAAGTGCAAAAACGAAAATTGGTGCACTGGTAGACAGATGTATATACAGAATGTGATGAAATGTGTATATATACTGTAAATGATGACAATAACAGTATGGACAGTATATGTAGACATGTTCTGCTTGGTTGCATTTTTTTTTAATGTACGTACATGTCGGCAATATTTATGTGCATCATGGTGGCGTTAATAATGCAATCTATCAGGCCACTGATTGTTCGGCTAGTGTATATAGCGTATATATTAGTTCAGCTGAGCATAACTATATACTATATAACTATAATAACTATATGGCCACCTATACTTCCCGGACCTTGTGGCCAGCTGCCCCTGTGTCCTCTCCAGGTATAAAGGGCTTGTGCCACTGTGTATCAAAGGTGCGTCTATTTCATGTTAATTATTGATGTGTAATAAAAAGAATAAGAGGAAGTCGCATAATAGGTAAATCCATGCAAAGCAGACAGGCTCTCTCTTCTAAAGTTCGTATTATAATCAGATAGTTTTGTATATCCTATTTCCTTTGGTCTTGTGGTATTTCTATTTATTTAGTTTTATATTATGTAAATGTAACTTCTGTATTGTGTGTGTTAAAAAAAACAAAAAAAAACTGTGTAATCTGTTGGCGCTGCGCAGATTAATATATATATATATATATATATATATATATATATTAATATATATATATATATATATATAGACACACACACACACACACACACACACACACACACACACTGGTGCCTTGGATTGTGAGCATAATTCGTTCTGGGACCGTGCTTGTAATCCAAATCCACTCTTAAACCAAAAAATTTTCACATAAGAAATTGTTGAAATGCAGACAATTTGTTTGCACACCCCAAAAATACAGATTTTTTTTTTTTTAATTCTGAATAACCAGAAACCGTGGAAAATTTATTATAACTTACTGTACAATATAGCAATCAGCATGTGGAGAATAATGTATAGTATGTGTATTAACCTAAAAAAACAGCAGCAGTTTGTCAGAGGTCTGTGTGGTCACATGATAGCAATGGAGAAGGGGTGTGTGTTCAGAATGGACCAATCAGGAAGTGAGAATCACAGAGCTGTGCAGGAGGACAGTGACAGAAATTTTTCTATACAGCAGTGTGAATGACTGAGTGTAAGTGCAGGCATATTATAGCAGCAGTGTGTATAGCTGAGTGTGAGTGCAGGCAGATTATAGCAGCAGTGTGTATAGCTGAGTGTGAGTGCAGGCACATTAGGAATGGAGAGGATGGGAAACACAAGGACTGCCAGAGAGCATGAAGGAATGAGCAGGACATATGTGGGTACAGTATAGCAGCATTCTCTGTCCGGGGAGAGAGGGGTTACAGCTATAGGCTGGGTTCACACTACGTATATTTCAGTCTATTTTTTTCAGAAAAAAAAGCACTTTATGTGCATTTCCCATAATAAGTGTATATTGGTAATTTGTATAACTTTTGAAGGGCAATACGATAGTTTAATAAAAAATTGTTAGACCTCTGCTTTAAGGCTATGTTCACGTTATGTAAAAACAATTGTATTTTATAAAGAACAGAGGGCACTGCGCATGTCAAGAAGCCCATAAGAAATGATAGGAATGCTGGCTGTGCATTCTCTGGCTCAGCAGGGGTCCCGGTGGTCAGATCTCCACTGATCCTGATCCTGTGCATAAAGGGTAACTGGGAATTTGCTTTTCCTCCAGTATCAGCACCACTTTTGTTGACAGCAATAATTATTACAGTTCAGTTATTACATTACAGTTCATAGTTTATTAGCTTCATACATTTGATATTAGACGATCTATAAACCACAGCAGGTTATCGGTCATTGGTAATGATAGGATTAAGAATACAAAATGTATGAAATAAGTTGCTGTCATTCTGTATGCGTTTCCCCTTCTTCTTCCTTATCAGTGTGTATAATTCTGGCCAGCAAAGCGTTCTGCATCCTGATACCCTGAGGACCCACCTACTGTAATGTGCCAGGAAAACTACAGCAACCACAAAGCAGCAAGAGGCTGACAGTCATCGCTCCTTCACAGAGTCCTGCAGAGGATACAGCAAGGTAAGGTCAGAAGCCGATGTAGCTATGTAGACGGACAGAGCTCAGCTCTCATTTTGCTTTCTATTTTTTTTTGTAACTTTATTTTTTCAGAATATTTAGCTAACGGGATTGGAATACCCCTTTCGGCTATGTTCACACAACAACTGGCCAGTGTTACGAAATATGGCAGTTTTTTTTTTTTTACATAGTGTGAATCTAAAGGGGTATTCCGATCCCATTACGTTAACTCTATAACAACCTGCTCATTGGGGTCCACGCTGATCCTGAGAATACCCCTTTAAGTTGATTATAGGGCACCACGCTGCTGGCCGCCCCTATGTAATTTGTGTGGTAGTCTAACCCCTTCTCCGGCTGACTTCAGTGAGGTGTCTGTGTCTCCTTGTTCTTGTGGTCAGTCTCTTTCCTTAATTATAATCGATCAGAAGTCACATGAGAAAATCTTACTGTACTAAAAGAGTAGTAGATACTTAGAACAAACTTCCAGCAGATGTGGTAGGTAAATCTACAGTAAGTGAATGTCAACCTGCCTGAAAGTAGGAAAATAGGCGAGCCGGACCCGGTGTGGAAGTCAGAAGCCGATGAGAGAGAAATGTGCTGTTTAACCCTTCCTGTGCTGCAGCATGTAAGAGATACAGAGCTTAATTACACATGCTGCAGCACAGACAGGTTAAAGAAGCAGGAGGACGCTACCAGGGGCAGGTGAGTAGCGAGTTTTGGTTGTGTATACTACACCGAGGATGTGACATGTGCAGGTCATGATGCTTTTACATGTAGGTGAAGGGTATTATGTACAGAGGAGGCGGTGTTATAGAGGGGCCTGCGGCTTGGCATACCTGTATTTGTAGTAAGAATGCAGCTTAAGAAGAGAGCATGCTGGGATTGTAGTGAAGGCGCTGGGGATGCATAGACTTACTAATGCTATTATATCAGCAAGAATATATATATATATATATATATATATATATATATATGAAAATGAAGTGGAAATAACTGCCAGCCATAGTGCCCCCCCAATAAGACAGCCAGTATTCCCATAAGAGTGTGAAACGATACGGTTGCTGCCTTAAATACCAAATCTTTATCTTTCTAAAAGAACATTCTTTTGGTTTCCATCTATCCATTTCTGGAATTACCAACTGCTTTCTCGATGAATATATAATAAATATAGGGAAGAAATACAGTGTGGAGCATAGTCAGACATGAGCGATGCAGCGAGCAGCAGCCTGTGCATGCACACACCATCTCTTCTCTAGCCATATCTCTGCTGGTCTCAGTAGATCTCACCTCCCCCCCCCCCCCCCTTTCACTGTCCTAAAATGGGGAAGTGCTATAATATATTTTTTTTCTTTTTTCCCTTTGGCGATTTGCATGACAGACATCAAGTAAAAAAATAAATATATATTTGGTTAATGTATGGTGATATTATCTGTATGTTTAGTGTAGGGTATACAGAGTAGCAGCATTTATGTGCTTTTATGTCGTAATACTTGTGCATTGCATAGAGCAGTATTATTTAACCCATAAGCGACCCATGACGTACCTGGTACGTCATGGTTCCGCGGGGGGAGTTCATAGAGGGGTGGGTCCTGCCGCTCCCGGCTGTGATCAGCGGCATCGGGACCTGCGCCGGCTAATAGAGGCGCTCCCCGGTGCGCCTCTATTAGCCGACGCAGGTCCCGTTGCCGCGCCGGCTAATTAAGCACTTCAATGCAGCTGTCAAACCTGACAGCTTGTATTGAAGTGCTTTATACTTCATATCCCTGGTGTCTAGTGGGACTTTTTTAAACATAAAGTGGAAAAAGCAAAAGTGCAAAACGAAAATTGGTGCACTGGTAGACAGATGTATATACAGAATGTGATGAAATGTGTATATATACTGTAAATGATGACAATAACAGTATGGACAGTATATGTAGACATGTTCTGCTTGGTTGCATTTTTTTTAATGTACGTACATGTCGGCAATATTTATGTGCATCATGGTGGCGTTAATAATGCAATCTATCAGGCCACTGATTGTTCGGCTAGTGTATATAGCGTATATATTAGTTCAGCTGAGCATAACTATATACTATATAACTATAATAACTATATGGCCACCTATACTTCCCGGACCTTGTGGCCAGCTGCCCCTGTGTCCTCTCCAGGTATAAAGGGCTTGTGCCACTGTGTATCAAAGGTGCGTCTATTTCATGTTAATTATTGATGTGTAATAAAAGAATAAGAGGAAGTCGCATAATAGGTAAATCCATGCAAAGCAGACAGGCTCTCTCTTCTAAAGTTCGTATTATAATCAGATAGTTTTGTATATCCTATTTCCTTTGGTCTTGTGGTATTTCTATTTATTTAGTTTTATATTATGTAAATGTAACTTCTGTATTGTGTGTGTTAAAAAAAACAAAAAAAACTGTGTAATCTGTTGGCGCTGCGCAGATTAATATATATATATATATATATATATATATATATATTAATATATATATATATATATATATATAGACACACACACACACACACACACACACACACACACACACTGGTGCCTTGGATTGTGAGCATAATTCGTTCTGGGACCGTGCTTGTAATCCAAATCCACTCTTAAACCAAAAAATTTTCACATAAGAAATTGTTGAAATGCAGACAATTTGTTGCACACCCCAAAAATACAGATTTTTTTTTTTTTAATTCTGAATAACCAGAAACCGTGGAAAATTTATTATAACTTACTGTACAATATAGCAATCAGCATGTGGAGAATAATGTATAGTATGTGTATTAACCTAAAAAACAGCAGCAGTTTGTCAGAGGTCTGTGTGGTCACATGATAGCAATGGAGAAGGGGTGTGTGTTCAGAATGGACCAATCAGGAAGTGAGAATCACAGAGCTGTGCAGGAGGACAGTGACAGAAATTTTTCTATACAGCAGTGTGAATGACTGAGTGTAAGTGCAGGCATATTATAGCAGCAGTGTGTATAGCTGAGTGTGAGTGCAGGCAGATTTATAGCAGCAGTGTGTATAGCTGAGTGTGAGTGCAGGCACATTAGGAATGGAGAGGATGGGAAACACAAGGACTGCCAGAGAGCATGAAGGAATGAGCAGGACATATGTGGGTACAGTATAGCAGCATTCTCTGTCCGGGGAGAGAGGGGTTACAGCTATAGGCTGGGTTCACACTACGTATATTTCAGTCTATTTTTTTCAGAAAAAAAAGCACTTTATGTGCATTTCCCATAATAAGTGTATATTGGTAATTTGTATAACTTTTGAAGGGCAATACGATAGTTTAATAAAAAATTGTTAGACCTCTGCTTTAAGGCTATGTTCACGTTATGTAAAAACAATTGTATTTTATAAAGAACAGAGGGCACTGCGCATGTCAAGAAGCCCATAAGAAATGATAGGAATGCTGGCTGTGCATTCTCTGGCTCAGCAGGGGTCCCGGTGGTCAGATCTCCACTGATCCTGATCCTGTGCATAAAGGGTAACTGGGAATTTGCTTTTCCTCCAGTATCAGCACCACTTTTGTTGACAGCAATAATTATTACAGTTCAGTTTATTACATTACAGTTCATAGTTTATTAGCTTCATACATTTGATATTAGACGATCTATAAACCACAGCAGGTTATCGGTCATTGGTAATGATAGGATTAAGAATACAAAATGTATGAAATAAGTTGCTGTCATTCTGTATGCGTTTCCCCTTCTTCTTCCTTATCAGTGTGTATAATTCTGGCCAGCAAAGCGTTCTGCATCCTGATACCCTGAGGACCCACCTACTGTAATGTGCCAGGAAAACTACAGCAACCACAAAGCAGCAAGAGGCTGACAGTCATCGCTCCTTCACAGAGTCCTGCAGAGGATACAGCAAGGTAAGGTCAGAAGCCGATGTAGCTATGTAGACGGACAGAGCTCAGCTCTCATTTTGCTTTCTATTTTTTTTTGTAACTTTATTTTTTCAGAATATTTAGCTAACGGGATTGGAATACCCCTTTCGGCTATGTTCACACAACAACTGGCCAGTGTTACGAAATATGGCAGTTTTTTTTTTTTTTACATAGTGTGAATCTAAAGGGGTATTCCGATCCCATTACGTTAACTCTATAACAACCTGCTCATTGGGGTCCACGCTGATCCTGAGAATACCCCTTTAAGTTGATTATAGGGCACCACGCTGCTGGCCGCCCCTATGTAATTTGTGTGGTAGTCTAACCCCTTCTCCGGCTGACTTCAGTGAGGTGTCTGTGTCTCCTTGTTCTTGTGGTCAGTCTCTTTCCTTAATTATAATCGATCAGAAGTCACATGAGAAAATCTTACTGTACTAAAAGAGTAGTAGATACTTAGAACAAACTTCCAGCAGATGTGGTAGGTAAATCTACAGTAAGTGAATGTCAACCTGCCTGAAAGTAGGAAAATAGGCGAGCCGGACCCGGTGTGGAAGTCAGAAGCCGATGAGAGAGAAATGTGCTGTTTAACCCTTCCTGTGCTGCAGCATGTAAGAGATACAGAGCTTAATTACACATGCTGCAGCACAGACAGGTTAAAGAAGCAGGAGGACGCTACCAGGGGCAGGTGAGTAGCGAGTTTTGGTTGTGTATACTACACCGAGGATGTGACATGTGCAGGTCATGATGCTTTTACATGTAGGTGAAGGGTATTATGTACAGAGGAGGCGGTGTTATAGAGGGGCCTGCGGCTTGGCATACCTGTATTTGTAGTAAGAATGCAGCTTAAGAAGAGAGCATGCTGGGATTTGTAGTGAAGGCGCTGGGGATGCATAGACTTACTAATGCTATTATATCAGCAAGAATATATATATATATATATATATATATATATATATGAAAATGAAGTGGAAATAACTGCCAGCCATAGTGCCCCCCCAATAAGACAGCCAGTATTCCCATAAGAGTGTGAAACGATACGGTTGCTGCCTTAAATACCAAATCTTTATCTTTCTAAAAGAACATTCTTTTGGTTTCCATCTATCCATTTCTGGAATTACCAACTGCTTTCTCGATGAATATATAATAAATATAGGGAAGAAATACAGTGTGGAGCATAGTCAGACATGAGCGATGCAGCGAGCAGCAGCCTGTGCATGCACACACCATCTCTTCTCTAGCCATATCTCTGCTGGTATCAGTAGATCTCACCTCCCCCCCCCCCCCCCTTTCACTGTCCTAAAATGGGGAAGTGCTATAATATATTTTTTTCTTTTTTCCCTTTGGCGATTTGCATGACAGACATCAAGTAAAAAAATAAATATATATTTGGTTAATGTATGGTGATATTATCTGTATGTTTAGTGTAGGGTATACAGAGTAGCAGCATTTATGTGCTTTTATGTCGTAATACTTGTGCATTGCATAGAGCAGTATTATTTAACCCATAAGCGACCCATGACGTACCTGGTACGTCATGGTTCCGCGGGGGGAGTTCATAGAGGGGTGGGTCCTGCCGCTCCCGGCTGTGATCAGCGGCATCGGGACCTGCGCCGGCTAATATAGGCGCTCCCCGGTGCGCCGCTAATAGCCGACGCAGGTCCCGTTGCCGCGCCGGCTAATTAAGCACTTCAATGCAGCTGTCAAACCTGACAGCTTGTATTGAAGTGCTTTATACTTCATATCCCTGGTGTCTAGTGGGACTTTTTTAAACATAAAGTGGAAAAAGCAAAAGTGCAAAAACGAAAATTGGTGCACTGGTAGACAGATGTATATACAGAATGTGATGAAATGTGTATATATACTGTAAATGATGACAATAACAGTATGGACAGTATATGTAGACATGTTCTGCTTGGTTGCATTTTTTTTAATGTACGTACATGTCGGCAATATTTATGTGCATCATGGTGGCGTTAATAATGCAATCTATCAGGCCACTGATTGTTCGGCTAGTGTATATAGCGTATATATTAGTTCAGCTGAGCATAACTATATACTATATAACTATAATAACTATATGGCCACCTATACTTCCCGGACCTTGTGGCCAGCTGCCCCTGTGTCCTCTCCAGGTATAAAGGGCTTGTGCCACTGTGTATCAAAGGTGCGTCTATTTCATGTTAATTATTGATGTGTAATAAAAAGAATAAGAGGAAGTCGCATAATAGGTAAATCCATGCAAAGCAGACAGGCTCTCTCTTCTAAAGTTCGTATTATAATCAGATAGTTTTGTATATCCTATTTCCTTTGGTCTTGTGGTATTTCTATTTATTTAGTTTTATATTATGTAAATGTAACTTCTGTATTGTGTGTGTTAAAAAAAAAAAAAAGCTGTGGAATCTGTTGGCGCTGCGCAGATTAATATATATATATATATATATATATATATATATATTAATATATATATATATATATATATAGACACACACACACACACACACACACACACACACACACACTGGTGCCTTGGATTGTGAGCATAATTCGTTCTGGGACCGTGCTTGTAATCCAAATCCACTCTTAAACCAAAAAATTTTCACATAAGAAATTGTTGAAATGCAGACAATTTGTTGCACACCCCAAAAATACAGATTTTTTTTTTTTTTAATTCTGAATAACCAGAAACCGTGGAAAATTTATTATAACTTACTGTACAATATAGCAATCAGCATGTGGAGAATAATGTATAGTATGTGTATTAACCTAAAAAACAGCAGCAGTTTGTCAGAGGTCTGTGTGGTCACATGATAGCAATGGAGAAGGGGTGTGTGTTCAGAATGGACCAATCAGGAAGTGAGAATCACAGAGCTGTGCAGGAGGACAGTGACAGAAATTTTTCTATACAGCAGTGTGAATGACTGAGTGTAAGTGCAGGCATATTATAGCAGCAGTGTGTATAGCTGAGTGTGAGTGCAGGCAGATTATAGCAGCAGTGTGTATAGCTGAGTGTGAGTGCAGGCACATTAGGAATGGAGAGGATGGGAAACACAAGGACTGCCAGAGAGCATGAAGGAATGAGCAGGACATATGTGGGTACAGTATAGCAGCATTCTCTGTCCGGGGAGAGAGGGGTTACAGCTATAGGCTGGGTTCACACTACGTATATTTCAGTCTATTTTTTTTCAGAAAAAAAAGCACTTTATGTGCATTTCCCATAATAAGTGTATATTGGTAATTTGTATAACTTTTGAAGGGCAATACGATAGTTTAATAAAAAATTGTTAGACCTCTGCTTTAAGGCTATGTTCACGTTATGTAAAAACAATTGTATTTTATAAAGAACAGAGGGCACTGCGCATGTCAAGAAGCCCATAAGAAATGATAGGAATGCTGGCTGTGCATTCTCTGGCTCAGCAGGGGTCCCGGTGGTCAGATCTCCACTGATCCTGATCCTGTGCATAAAGGGTAACTGGGAATTTGCTTTTCCTCCAGTATCAGCACCACTTTTGTTGACAGCAATAATTATTACAGTTCAGTTTATTACATTACAGTTCATAGTTTATTAGCTTCATACATTTGATATTAGACGATCTATAAACCACAGCAGGTTATCGGTCATTGGTAATGATAGGATTAAGAATACAAAATGTATGAAATAAGTTGCTGTCATTCTGTATGCGTTTCCCCTTCTTCTTCCTTATCAGTGTGTATAATTCTGGCCAGCAAAGCGTTCTGCATCCTGATACCCTGAGGACCCACCTACTGTAATGTGCCAGGAAAACTACAGCAACCACAAAGCAGCAAGAGGCTGACAGTCATCGCTCCTTCACAGAGTCCTGCAGAGGATACAGCAAGGTAAGGTCAGAAGCCGATGTAGCTATGTAGACGGACAGAGCTCAGCTCTCATTTTGCTTTCTATTTTTTTTTGTAACTTTATTTTTTCAGAATATTTAGCTAACGGGATTGGAATACCCCTTTCGGCTATGTTCACACAACAACTGGCCAGTGTTACGAAATATGGCAGTTTTTTTTTTTTTACATAGTGTGAATCTAAAGGGGTATTCCGATCCCATTACGTTAACTCTATAACAACCTGCTCATTGGGGTCCACGCTGATCCTGAGAATACCCCTTTAAGTTGATTATAGGGCACCACGCTGCTGGCCGCCCCTATGTAATTTGTGTGGTAGTCTATTTTGGTCCTCATATTGCAACCAAAACCAAGAGTGGAATGAAAACACAGAAAGGATCTGTTCACACAATGTTGAAATTGAGTGGATGGCTGCCATTTAATGGCAAATATTTGCTGTTATTTTAAAACAACGCCCCTTATATTGAAATAATGGCAGTTATTTACTGTTATATGGCGGCCATCCACAATACTGACTGAAATACACGTAGTGTGAACATAGCCATAAGATTAAGCTATGAGCTAAGAGATTACTTCCAAAGTCCTGTGCAAGCCCCACCCTGAAGTGAATCTTCTATGATTTGGAAGGTGAGGGAGACTTTCTGGGTCAGAGTACAGGGCTGTAGACCCCGATATGCAGACCATGCCCCTCCCCCACTCCCCCTCCCACCCAGTACAGGGAGCTCTTAAACCAAAGCAATGCTCTTAATCCAAGTTACAGTTTTGAAAAACTGAGTTTTTCTTGCAAAATGCTCTTAATCCAAGTTACTCTTAAACCAAGGTACCACTGTATGTGTGTGTGTGTGTGTATATATATATATATATATATATATATATATATATATATATATATATAATATAAAAATTTTTTCCTCAGTACCTGCAAATCTAAAGCTATTGCTTGGATCAAACCCTCAGAAAACATCCAGAGCACTGTATCCTCACATCTAACATGCACGACCAAGTGGCTCTACTAGCTTTTGTCACCAGAGCCGCAGTCCTGGAACAAGGTAACCCCATGGCTCCTTCTGCTGAGGTCGTCCACCTCTCTACATTGCTGTACAGTATGAGACATGCAGCAGATAGTAGCAGCTTGTGTGACTGCGGTCCTGCGTATCTAGGTCAGCTGTAAGATTGCTTACATTTACATGCTGAAATGTTATGGCCTACAGCTAGCAAAGTATGTGAGAAACTATACTGTAAATTATAACAATATTACAAGTCCGCATAATTTATAGGTGAAGACGCCTTGTAATAAACATTCCAGATGCTGCAGAACCTCTTTTTGATGCAAAATGCACAGCTTTATCTTTATCACTGACCCCCCCCCCCCCCCCCCCCCCCCCCAATTAGATGTTATGGTGTATTATATACTGTTATATAGTTTATCATGATTTCATGTTTCTATAGACATTGTTGCTGCTGCTATTCTTTCCCTAAGAACCTGTAACTGACAAAAGGTTCTGCAGTAGCTTGCCCATTTTATAGGTTTATGTGTATATTGTAGTCAGTGCATTATTTACATGTAGTGTATATAGAAAAATCCATTATGGGGTATTATATAATAATACACAACAGTTCCAACAGCAAGCAAAGTATTGGGCCTGGCTGTTGCTGAACAAAGGATGTAAATGTATTACCGCAACACTGTGTAATTTCTGAGTATATCCTCTATATTATATGTCTTGGTATTTAAGAGTTTATATATGGATGGGTGGTCTTCAGCTTATGCTCTCTTCTAATAGGGTATGTGCACACTATGGAATCCCAACAGAACACCCGCAGCGGATTCCGCAGCTTGCGGCCGCACATGTTTCCGCTGCTCCCATAGATTCCATTCTAAGGTTTGACAGATTCCGTCGTCCGGACGTCTATGGGAGCAACGGAGAGGGGTGTGGCCGCGAGCTGTGGAATCCGCGGCGGGTGTTCCATCAGGATTCCGTAGTGTGCGCATACCCCATGTACTGCTTCATTTTTAAAGCCCTATGGTGGCGCTGCAGGAAAATCTAACACTAATCTAAAAGTGATAAGCGACTGTCCAGATTAATCAGTATAGATTATGCACAGCAATGTGAATTACAATGCAAGTAAGCTGGACTACATTACATTAAACTGCTTTTTTTTTTTTTTTGAGTCCAGCATATTTCTCAATGCAGGTGATATGGGCGCGCAGAAAATACAAGATCTCTCCTCCAAACACATCAGGTCATCCAGTGTTTGATAGAGTTTTCCGTGCACAGTAAGTGTGGTACAAATTTCCATGTTATTTCCTGAATTACTATATAACCAAGGATATGTAACAAGTATATATGGCCGGGATGCCACACGAACCTGCTGATAGTTTTCCTTTAAAAGGGGTCAGCGCTCTCTTTCTGAGATCCCACATCTCGGAGTAAGCCTCAGGGAGCTCTTCTTCTCACCGGACAACCTCTTTAACATATCAAAGAAACAATTGACTGCAACAGAGAAAGATTTATCCTACAGTCTCCTCAACACAGCTTCACACCTGCCCAGTGCAAAGTACTCTCCACATTCCACCTTCAAATGCATCAAACCCATCCTCAAAGAACCTTCACCAGCCACCAATCAATATCACTTCTCCCTTTTGCCTCAAAACATCTTAAAATTTAAATTAACAGTAGATGTGATATAAAGCAAGTTTGCAATATACATTCATTATTTTTGTCGTTATGTTGTAAAACAAAGCTGAACTTACCAGAAATCCAGGTCCAGTCTCCTGATGGCAGATTTTCTGACTTGTGCTGGTTGTAAAAAACAGACTAAACCCAAGAGTTCCGGCCAATACAGAGAGTAACGGCTCAATGTGTCCATCAATCACATGACTGCCTTCTCTCTGTGAGTGCTCAGATGGCCCAGGATACACAGGACTTCCTGTTTTCTGTTTTTGAGAGAAAAAAGGTGTCAGAAAACAGGAAGTGCCGTGTTGTCCATAACAAAAAAAATCTGTTATCCGTCACAGCCCCATGTCAATACTCACATTATGGGCAGGGTCCTCTCTCCCTATGTACCAGTCTGTTATTATTTTATCCATGTTTATTCAAATAGATTTTACGTAACAATAGCGATAAGTACCCAGTGGCAATGATTAGGGCCCTATTCCACGGCAGCGATAATCGGCCCGATTCAGACGCTTATCGCTCTGTGGAATAGAAAGAACGATCAGCCAATGATCGCGTCCTCGGCTGATCGTTCATTTAGGGCCAGACCTAAAATCATCGGTCACCCACCACGCATCGCTACGGTGGAATAGCGGTGCGTGGCAGGCGACCGACGATTTGAGAAGCACCATATATTACCTGTCCGGGCTTCTTCTGCACTCTTTCTTCCTCCCCAGGTCCCGCCAGGACTGCCGCGGCCAGTGATTGGCTGAGCGGTCTGACAGCGCACCGAAGCTGATGCTATGCTGCGGGACCCGGGGAGGAAGACGGAGTGCAGTAGAAGCCCGGAAAGGTAATGTATTGCTGCAAGGACATCGGTAACGATGTCCCTGCAGCCCTCGCTTAACGATCATTGGGGCCATGGAATAGGCCAGTAAACGAGCGCCGATCTAGCAGATCGGTGCTCGTTTACATCGTTGCTCGGCCTGTGGAATAGGGCCTTTAGGCTTGAATAAACCACAACGATCGACCGATGGTCGTTTTATCAGGTGATTGTTGTCTTTTTTACCCTGAGCAATAACCTGACTGATTCAGCAGATTATCGCTCTGCGTAATAAGTCTATGGAACCTGTTGGATTAGGCGGGGAGTGAATCACAGAGCCGCACTCTACCCCCACCTCTGTCTGGTGACCGATCAAAACTTTTGACGTGTCTGTAATGAAATTTTACATGGCAGTAACCTTAAATTCTTTAAGCAGAAAAGTCAGATAATACCAATTCCTCTAACGTCTAATGTAGAAGTGTGAAAGGAAATACAAAAATATCTGAAGAGGAAGAATGATTTTCCTTGCTGACTAGAAATACAACTTACCAGACATATCCATACATAGTGCACATGGCCACATCATGCTGAACACCGGCCTCCCACATACTCACAGGAAAGGTGATATAACTGGAGGGCTGACCCCCACCATTTAAGTAAATGGAGGAGGTTCTCCTGCCAACCCATTCACTGTCTGACAGTCTCATATACCAGGAAAAGACCTATCCTCTATTTCTGTGAAGAAGTGGTCTTGGGATGACAATCCATTCATATATATCATTTGGGGATATACACGAAGCGTACCCCAACCCGTGCCCCCCCAGCTACTGCACAACTACAACTCCCGCCATTGTGTTTCCTAATAGGGTTTTCACTTTCTTCTAGACTGAACTGCTCTGAATATTTCCCACTGTTCCTTTCTGTTCTATGGGTGGCAGGAATATTTTTCCACCAGGGTAAGTAAATGACAATCAATTCTCTGTCTATATTGCTAATATTGGGTCCTATAGCTTTAATTTATTAAAGAATCTGTCACATATGAGTTTTTCACAGCTATGGGGGAGGGATAAAAATTACAATAAAGACCGGACCCTTCACCATAGACCCCAGTGTGACATTACTGTAGAGCCCAGACCCACTGTACATCATACAAATACTGGAACATAAAACCCTGTGTCTGACCGCTTCTGCTTTCACCCTCTGCAGGATTTGCTGCGTTTTGTGGATTACTTTATTTACTTGCCCGTCACCAGTATTTCCATGGATATGCTGAATCCGCTCTGGGAAGGTAAAATAACTGACTATACAGATAGTGGAGGAATTTTTGTGAGAGGATAACAAAATAAGAGATGATCAAACATCGGGAATTTTCAGTCTCGATCTAATCTTCTCCATTCCATTCCCGCTGCCTTCCCGTGCTGTGCAGAAGGAGGAGACAGCCAGAGTACCGCCTGGAAAACAGGGATACAACCTAGGTAGTAGGCTGTATCCCTGTTTTCCAGGCGGCACTTGGGCTGTCTCCACCTTCCCCAGAGAACGGGAAGGCATCAGGAATCGAATGGAGAAGGTTAGAGTTTGATCGAACCTGAAAATTCCCGATGTTCGATCATCTCTAAACAGTATGTGCACACTAAGGAATTGTGGCGGATTCCACGAGAATTTGAGCGGACTACACGCAGAATTTAAGCACCATTGACTTCTATAGGATTCCTCTAGCGGAATCTGTTGAAAGAATTGACTTGTCAATTCTTTGTGTGGAAAGCGGATCCACGGCGGAAACATTACGCACGGAAATCCCGCCGTGTGCAGATTTTTAAGCATTTTGGCATGGAATCCGCTAGAAATCTTGCCACAATTCCTCAGTGTGAACATACCCTAACTCTTATTGTGATGGTAAAACATGGCTTTACAATATGTAATGGATGCAGGAATCTGTCAATGTACCTGAATGGCAAAATTTCCCTATTTTAACTAGTCAGAATACTCGAATGTGAAAACATTCTGTAACTTGTGAATATATTGGCACATGGTACCTGCGGCTGTACGTGCTCACCCCCCATCTAGTGTATAGATCAGGGCCCCTTGAATGCACAATATTCAGCTGCTGTCATCTTCCTACAGGCTGAGACCAATGTACATCAGCTCCAGCATCCTCTGGGTTCTTATTGGATCATCTCTTCTCGGTCTCCTGGAGTTCTTCTTACATTCATACAGTCATGTCAGTATTAAGCCAAGCCTGACCTGGTGGATGCTTTAACCCCTGAGGACCATGTTTTTTTTTCTTTCCTATTGCATTTCAGGAACTGTAATGTTTTGTCGCTCTAGCTCTATCAGGGTTTGTTTTTTGCTGTGAAAATAAATTTTTTCAGTGGCACAAATTTGGGATATATTTGACTTATTGACCTTTATTAAAAACTCCTTAAGGGTGCGTTCACACGTACAGGATCCGCAGCAGATTTGATGGTGCAGATTAGATGCTGTGTTCAGTTATTTAGATGAAATCTGCTGCAGATCTGCATGTGTGAACGCACCCTTAAGAGGGATTAAAAATTAAATAAAATAACTGCATTTTTTTACTTGTGAGAATTTTACAATTTTTAACAGGTCAGTATAATTATGGCAATCTCAAATATGAGTATTTTTATGTTTCCACGGCCCAAGAGCCATAACTAAAAAAGTGTTTTTAGAAGAAAAAAAAAAACTGAACTGAAGAACAAGAGGACACAGTGAGAGGTAATTGGGGGAAAGATCAGAAGCAACGTGGGTAAATATTATTTTACTGAAAGAGTAGTAGATGCTTGGAACCAACTTCCAGCAGATGTGTTTGGTAAATCTACTATAACTGAATGTATACCTGCCTGGGATAAACATAAAATATATATATCCTAAGATAATAAGAAGCTTAGCTGCATTCATACAGCCTTACATTATTGCAGTTGGGTCATGTGATTACCATTCAGACCCCTAGGAAATTACTTGGGGCTTATTCCACAGTAATGATAATCGGCCGGGTTGGCATCTGGGTGGGGAGCCACACGTGACTAGTCACCACTCTCTGACGTTCAGTGTGGGGATGATTGACAGACAGAGAGACCCATTAGTGACGCACTGTGCGCTGACAGGCAGAGAGTGGTGACTAGTCCCAGGCGGCTCCCAGCCCAGATGACTAGTTGCTGCCCCTCGCAGCATAATGAAACTTCTTTATTCCCTTTGTAAAGCTACTGCAGCAGCCATGGCTGGTATGCTCTGCAAGCTGCACAGCAGATCTATACTGTGCTGCAGGGAACCATATGAGCACAATCATGCTGACTGGTTCCCTTTTAAAGGTTAAAAAAAGAAATCATGACTCACCACAGGTTCCTTATAAAAATAGATAACGTTTTAAAGTGTAGTCATAATGAAGGATTATACAGAGAATTATGGCAAGAACATTATACAGGTATAACAATTGCCTAATATAAGGTTATTATTGAAATTGCTCCTCTTAGCTGTGAGAACATTCTGAAAATAGCAACAGGGTTCTGTCGACTGATATCCATGCAATTGTGGGAGTATACTCTGAATTATAAAGTATAACTTCACCTGAAGTCAATCTATCATTGGATGTATAGAGGGCTTTTAACCCTAAATGTGCACCAATCTTTTGTTAGGGCCGTAATATACAGCGCCATCAGCAATGTAAAGGAGCGTCATTAGATCGACGCTCATTTACTGAGCCTAGTACACAGCTTGACTATCATGCAGCAAGGGATGTGTGTGTGTATATATAGGTGCTGGGAGAAAGTTTCCCAGGACTGGATCCAGCTTTTTAAAGGAGACCTGTCACCCCCCGTGCCGGGGTGACAGGCTCCCGACCCCCAGCTAGATCCCCTTATACAGACCTCATCTGGCCAAGTCCCGCTCCCGGAGCTGGTCCCGGGACGGAGATATCCTGGTCAGAAGCCGGCGCGCGTGCTGTGGGGAGAGGTTCGGAGTCTATAGAGAATGAATGGAGCTGGACTCATCTCTGCAGCGCGCGCACGGCTCCATTCATTCTCTATGGTCGCCGGTCCACTCCCAACAGCGCGCGCGTGCCGGCTGCTGACTGGGATATCTCCGTCCCGGGAGCGGGACTCGGCGAGATGAGGTCTGTATAAGGGGATCTAGCTGGGGGTTGGGAGCCTGTCACCCCGGCACGGGGGTTGACAGGTCCTCTTTAAAGCACCCGGGGAGGAGCGGCACAGAGCAGACTGATAAGCAGAATACAGATAGGAACAAAGCGATTTGCCTCGTTCCTACTGTAAATTCGCTCATCTCTAGTCAGGACCAAAAGACACAAACAGCCGATTGTCCAAGAATAAAAAATAAATATCTCTGAGCTATACAAAAAGTTGCACTGACCTTAAACAGCGCCACTCCTGTTCATAGGCTTTTGCTGGTATTGCAGATAATTCCTATGTAGGGTTGAAAGTAAATATTTTCAAGGGAAAAATATTGCCGTAATATAAGGGATCTAATTCAACACGTCTCAATTTATATGGAATCCAAACCTACGGATGCCTGCATATTAAACTGGAAAAACACAACAGGTCCAGAAAAGTCTATGGTTTCTGTATCATGGATCCATAATCTGGCCAAGTGCATGAGCCCTTTTAATGCATAGACAGGGATTCCGCATCTTACCATCATTATCAAGTTGTCAGGACAGATTCATCAGGGAACATCCTGTGAGAATTGATACCATCAAAGCCGAGGAGACCCACAACCTGCTTACTTATTCGCTGCCTGAAATGCGTCACACAATCCTACTCTCCAAGAAACGTGAATCCACCCAAAGCTTTCCGATGAGTCTGATCAATACCTTTCCATCTTCATGTGTGACCTTTAAGAGTCGCCTTGTGTGAACCTGACAAGGATGGAAATTTTACTGGAAGACATGCTCCTTATATTAATGATTTTAACCTTTAGACTTTTTATAGTGAAGACTTTATGACACTTCAATTTAGCAGCCGCTAATATATTCATCAAAAGAATCCAGGAGAGAATTCATATTCCTGCATTACCGTATGAGTAGTTTTATTATATCACATACAGGGCTGAACATACTGAACCCCATACATACCCTAGAAGTGCTGCATTGGCCCTTTTTTCCCTATTGCTTGGATGGAATTACATTAAAGAGCAAAGTTTTGCCTGAGTGGTCTACTAGGCATTGCTCCCACCTCGCCAGAATCCTACTCGACACTGATGAGGAGCAACACCCTGAAACAGCTGTCTTTGGATGGATACCTGACTTTGGTATTTTCCTTGTTATATCCTTAGGGTCCATTTACACAGAAAGATTATCTGCCAAAGATTTGAAGGCAAAGCCAGAAACAGACTATAAACAGAGATCTGGTGATAAATTAAAGCCTGAGATTTCTCCTCTTTTTAAATGCATTCCTGGCTTTGGCTTCAAATCTTTGGCAAATAATATGTCAGATAATCTTTCTGTGTAAATGGACCCTTAGACTCGTAATTGAGCTGGATATTGACTGAAAGGGCCACTTAATATGATGGTTTTGGTGGTCTCCTTACTGGAGCCACCCCCCTTGGCTAGGTCCTTCCCTGGAGGAATATTGCACTGTTTTGCGCCTATCAATTGGGGCCCTAGGGATTTTTTTTAATGTCACTGTTCTACGTATACAACTCCTATGCCGGACTAAAAATATTGTAATTTCAATAAATATATAGAGCTTTTGAAATGACCAAAAATCCCCCCCCCCCCCCCTCCTTATTACCCAGAATTTTTATACCAAATATTGGCATATAATACATCCAGACAGTATCCATATACTACAAGCATATAGCACCATGGCCATACTGCAACCCACAGATAAAATATATACGGTAAATACTTCCATACTTTTCATATAATGCTGCCACATACAATATCCAAATAATAACTTCCCGTCATTATGCTATTACATGCCCAAATACCACCACTTTACACAGCTATATAATACTGAATAATTATAATATAGGGCGGTAAAAAGATTATTGGTGGCTTTCCCGGTAGTCTATGACAAAGAGGTTGTAGTGGTTATGACTTAATGGGAATGTAATCGCCAAGATTTTTCGAATCTGGTTCTATTTTCTCAAAGTAATTTTTCTTCTTTTCATTTTTTTTTTTTGTACATTGTCACGGGAGCAGCCAGGAGCATGCTGGGAGCAACTGTGACACGCTATGTAATAGTCATCAGTCTTATAAGGGTTTGGACCCAAGTGTGCTTAAGGTTCATTCATCTCTAGTGTTCATATATCAACTTAATGGAACGCCATTAAAAGAACAAAATGGTGGACACTGACCGACTTATTTTTTATCATGGTGTCCATCATTTTATCTATGAAACTAGTCAATTGGTATTCTGCTTAAACACAACTTTTCATATGTTGCTGCTTATGATGAGACTATGATGTGATCTATTTGGTCTCCTTCTCCCAGTTCAGGGTTTTCTGCTAAAGACACAAAAAAGTGTGTGAGGGCTTATCTTCATCTCCCCCCCTCCCTTCCGAAAGGCCCTGGCCTGCTGTGTCGGCAAGGGAGGGATAATCACATTGAGTTCATTAGCAACTTGACCTCAGGATAACCTTCCCAGTATTACAAAGAAGCTACAAAGTTGCTGATATGGCCAGCCAGGGACTTGTTTACATCAGCTGTCTCAGAAGTGAGGGGGGAGGAGGGAGACTGAGAGAAAAGCTCACACACAGCTTTTTGTGTCTTCGGCAGAAAGCAGCAGCTCAGAACTGGGGGAAGGAGACTGAATAGATAATAACAAGTATGGAAGGAATTGTTAGTCTCACCATGGGCAGCAACATATCAAAACCCTTTGAACTTTTAACAAAATATGTTATAAGCAGAGATGAGCAAACCGGGTTCGGGTTCGAGTCCATCCGAACCCGAACGTTCGGCATTTGATTAGCTGGGGCTGCTGAACTTGGATAAAGCTCTAAGGTTGTCTGGAAAACATGGATACAGCCAATGACTATATATCCATGATTTCCACATAGCCTTAGGGCTTTATCCAACTTCAGCAGCCACCCGCCATCAGGTTTGGATGGACTCGAGCATGCTCAAGGTTCACTCGGCTCTAGTTATAAGCCTCCAACATGTGATCACACACCTTTAACCAATGTTACATTGTAGTGATGATATATATATTTTTTCATACACTTTTACTAACAAAGAAAAGTGACGAGATCCTCTCCAATCCAGATAGTAACAGTGCACAATTTTATTTTATTTCTCTTAGAGATGTATTCAAGAAATCAATAAAAAATACAAATGACGACAATTGTTTTGTAACATATCCCAGTGTATATAACAGAGAAACTTGTGGGACTTTATGGCAAATTTTGTTAAATAGTAAAAGTATTTGAATGGTTCAGAAAATAAAAGCGATTCCGCCAAAAATCCACTAACAGATCAAAATATACAGAAACATTTACTCGAGAGCAGGAAGAGATTTTTTTATATGCAAAAATCTTGTAACCGTGGAAAAAAAAAAAAAAGACAAAAAAAGGCAAACAAAAACTTTTTTCTATCTGCTACAGCTGTTTGTTTTCACAGGAAATAAATTAAAATCTTTGTTCCTCTCATTATGTGATACAGCATTATGGCCAGTGAACAATTTCTAGAAGAGCTGAGAAATAATAGATGATGGAACGACTTACCACTGGTGTCCTGAAGAAGAAGATGTTCCCAGATACTCACCATACAATAGTCACTCACTGTGTACGGTACAGGACATTGCACATGTACTGGATTCCTCTTTTGCAACATGTTGCAAAGCTGCAGGTTTTGGAATCCCTGCCCTAAAGGTAGAGGTGTTCAGCATATGTCTCTTCAGTTCTTGCTAATTACATCTCTAAGCACACGCAGGGAGCTGTAGTTTTGCAGCAGTTGGAGAGCCACATGTTTGACCTCAATGCTTTACAGTCTTGCTAAATAATTTACTATAATTGCATGTTTACAGCTTTTATCCAGACCTATATGTCTCCATGGTAACAGACTACAAACTGTGTAGTCTGACACAGCAATTATGCTTATTTCCATCTCTCCTCTAATTCCTCATAATATACATTTAATCGGCAGAGTATAGCTGCAGGATCAGACTACTTGGGGGGGTTGTTTATAGTGTGTTACCTTTGAGACATATAGATCTGCAGAGGAGCTGTAGACACGAAACAACAGGAGATAATTATTTAAGAAATTCCTTAATTTTTATATATTAGATGCACTGAATTTTTTCTCATGTAAAAGGGTTGTATATTTTTGGCCACTTTCTATAATAATCAATAAAGTCTTCTCCTTGGAAGTATCCTGTACAGGCACCATATTTTATATAAAGCTACATGTAAAGTACACATCCAAGATATGCCAGATTGCATATTACCTCACCAGCAAATTGAAAACCAGGTACTTGTCAAATACATATGACTTTAGAATTGAACGTATTTCTCAAGACCACGTTCTCTATAGTAGAGGAACAAAAAAGAAATAAAATAAAAGAGTAGTCATCTTATAGAGCTTATTTTAAAAAAAAAACAAAAAAAACTAAAAACACCTTTAGCCAATTCAACTCTGAAAGAGCCTGACAGGCAGGTAAGCCAGACACCACCAAAGGAGTTGGTAATGGAAAAATTAGGCATTATGTAGTATGTGTATATACCCCCTCTCAATCCATCGGCACATGAGTACACATCGACACGTACATCCAATGCAGAAAGCAATGCTTTGGTGTCCATCGTTTACTAATATTGTGCTTTCCATGGAGGACGACTGTTTTAGAAAATCCGCCCTCAAAGACTGGGCAAAAGTGGGCCACCAACAAAGGCTTCATTTGGTCTCTAAACACCATGGGTGGATGTGGCAGCAGGTGACCTGACTGTAGACAGGGTCCTCTTCATGAGCAGCAGAGCATTCTGGGAGTCCTGAGCGGTTGGGCACCACATCAGCTCTTCTCCAGTTGCACTTGGTGGGGTAATTTGGAAAATGTATCTGCTTCTATCCAAGACTGACCTTAAGCAGTGCTCCCGTGACCGCAGGACTACAGGGGAGGAGTCAGGGCAGAGCAGCACAAAAAGTTCAAGGAGCCCAATAGTTTGACAGCTTGGTCCATAGATCAATCCGCTTTCTTAATAAATATCTGTTCAGGAACATAAATCGCTAATTAAACACTGACATTACATTACTGTAGCGTTTATAGGCAAAAACAATAAAAAAAAAAAAAAGTGCTGAAAAATTTTACAACTTTCCAATATAGTTTCCCTATCAATCCTATGAAAGATACCAGCTTCTTGTCACTGTATAGGGGCCTTTGTCATATGATGCAGGATTGAAAGCAAGCAGAGATCTTTAGAACAGATATAAAAATTATATTGGAAAATCGAAAAAGTCATATGGATGGCTGTGATAGGAAAAGATATTTGGAGCAGTATCTGAACATGATCGGTGCATATCTAGACAAATCCATGAAAGATGCTTCAAGGGAATCTGTTGTCTCTATATCATGCTCAGAGTTTAAAGGGGTAGTGCGGCGTTTAAAAATTATTCACTAAATAACACACATTACAAAGTTATACAACTTTGTAATGTGTGTTATTTAAGTGAATGGCCCCCTTCCCCGTGTTCCCCCCCCACCCCCGTAAATGTGGTGCAGTATACTCACCAGATTACCGTCGACCCCAGCCGCCATCTTGGGTTGAACAACATCATCTTCGGGAGGCCGGCCGGACCGCTCCAGCCGTCCCTCATGCCGGACCCCCTCTGCTGCGTCATCAGCTGCTCAGACGCGATTGGCTGAGCACAGTTATGCTCAGCCAATCGCGGCAGAGGGGGGCCGGCTGGAGCAGTCCGGACGGCCTCCCGAAGATGACGTCGTTCGCCGGGGTCAACGGTAATCTGGTACTGCACCACACTTCCAGGGGTGGGGGTGGGGGAACACGTTCAAGGGGGTCATTCACTTACATAACACACATAACAAAGTTGTATAACTTTGTAATGTGTGTTGTTTAGTGAATAATTTTTAAACGCTGCACTACCTCTTTAAGTATTAGGGAGGCAGTGCTGAGCTGCAGCATGCATGCCTCCTTCTTCCCTTTACCTGCCTTTACTTATTGACATAGTTGGCTCAAGACTGGAAACTGCGCCCTCTATGTCAATCAGTTGAGGGAGGGGTGCGACTCCTCCTTGACACTTGCACAGTGAGCATGAAAAAGAGGATTAGTGATAAGCTAACCTCGGGTTTGTCCGAGCTCGAACTCTCTGCATTTTATTATTTGTGGCTGAAGAAGTTGAATCCAGCCCCGGGGAGTCCCTGAAGACATGGATACATCCTATCACTGTATCCATGTTTTCCAGGTAGCCTTAGGGCTGCATCTAACTACTTCAGACAACGGTAATCAAATAGTTCAGGCTCGGATGAATCTGAACATGCCTAAAGTTAGCTCATCTCTAGTCTTGATCGGACTTGAGGAAACTGGGGTTAGGCAACTTCTCCAAACAAAATGAGACAAACTGAATTTAGTTACAACTGTACTATAAATGCTCCATTAAAGTCAATGGACCCACCACGAATACAGATACCAGATAACATCCATCCCTCGTCATACCTCACTTAAAATGACCCACACTGGAGAATCTGTTTGAATAGAGAGACGCAGCGCCTCTAGTGGCCCAAATGAAGAATCCACCTCTCCTTCAGCTATGCCCTTATTGAATGATCCTAAAGATGAAGCAGAGATGAAACTCAGCACATAAACTAGAACAGTAAACAAATGATGATAATATTATTTACTCTGACGGCCTGAATTCCTCCATTAGCGCCTGTAATCCTTCACCTCAAGCCATTTATAAACATAATAAGATTTGACTTCATTACGGAATATTAAGGAACCAATCACAGTTATTACCCTATCATCAATATTACAGCTGGCAATACGCTCTATACCGTGACTTCTGATGTCAAAATTTAATTAAGAAAGTTCCCCTTTAATGTTATAAATGTAATTACTGATATTAGAAGTTTCTATTATTAAAAACATCCATCACATTACATCTACTTTTAGCAATGGCAGGGTGGCTAGCTTGTAAGGTAAAGACTGATCTGTCCTTATATACTGTATACTAAGATTGTCATATATATTAGATTTAAAGTGATACCGTCACTCCAAAAATATTTTGACAAGTCAGAAGTTTCCACTTAACCTAATAGTAACGCTTAAGATAAGCCAATTTCAGTGAGATCTGCTAACCACTTAATGTGTATGGAGCTTCTCAAATTTGAACCAGATCCCTTGGTCCTTAGAAAGAGAAGCCACTGCCAGAGTACATGTATGCTGGGCCACGTGTAACACGTGCATGGCAGTATAGCTGTCAGCTGAGCAAATGCTTTCTTGACGGCTATCTACAAGGGTAGTTTGTGCTAAATATGCTGAGTGTTACAATAAAAGTGTTATATAACATGTAATATAGACAGGGACCCTGTTGATCTAAGTCACCTTCTTGGTGAAAACAAATAGTACCTAAGCCCTATGTAACAGTGCAGTAGAGTGAATACTGTGACCATGCTTATAAATAGTTATAGAACTACAGATATGAAAAGGTTAATAACATCTTTTGTGGTGCTTCCTGTGAGGTCTCGGGTTTCTTATTGCACCTTCTTCAGGTGCGGGTGGTCACCAGGTCACGGCTTTACTCATACAGTTGATTATTCCCTACTGTGTCCTTATATTGTTTTTTTTTTATTGGATTTTATTTATTTTATTATTTTGCAAATATTTTAAAATAAAAGGGGTTGTCCAGGGCAAGATGCCCATGTTAGGAGGAAATTCTGAGCTTAATCCCCGCCGTAGACTCCACTCAGAATCTCGCCTGCCTCACTGCCTCAATGTTAAGTATAGGACACATCCACTCTCCGCTGAAAGAATTGATATGCTTAACATTGAGGCAGGCAGAATTGCGAGAGAAGTTTGTGGCAGGGATTCCGCTCTGAATTTCCGCCTCTTTTTCACAGTGTGAATGGGCCCTAAGGAAATTCTGAGTTGATACAGGGAGGACCTCAGTTACAAACTGTCTCTAGTTCTTAGGAACCGAAGAAGCAGAGGAAAAACCCTGTTGTCCTGGAACACTCCATAAGGACTGGACTTAGTTTACAAGATATATTGGTTAGAATAAATAAAACTGATATACAGCAGCATAACGTGTTTTGGAGCAGCGGGCTCCTTTCTCAGATGAATTTACATTTAGCCTGCCTGACTGCTATGTTTCAGGGAAAAGCTTCATCAAGACCAAGCCATGGCACCAGGGAAGTGTCTGGAAGGCAGTCTCTATGCCTCCACCCTACCCGACTCCACTATCAAGCTAAGATAGGAGCCAGTGAGGCTGCCTCTTGGACACTTCCCCCAGGCCGTGGCTCAGTTTAATATTAAGCTGTTCTCTCAAGCAACAAAGAGTGTGACTGAGCCCGTGAAAGTGATCTATGCTGCTCCCCCACATAGGTTATACAACATCTGTAAACGTGGAAAATAAAACCTTTTTGGGTGAAGCAATAATAAGTTTATTATTATTAACTAGCTTTATGCAGCCTAACAAGCAAGGTCTTATCCACATTGAGAATCGGCCAGTGGTTGATTCGTCTCTCCATCTGATGACCGCCCTTAGGTGTAAGAAGGTACCAGAACTTCACAGGAAACTCACAAAAGACGTGATAAATTTTTACATCTCTGCAAAACTGAGTGTAACTATTTATTAGCAGTCACAGTACACGGTTCTCTCTCCAAGACACCATAACATCCCTGTTCAAAGGATAGGGGTAATAAACTGTGGGGGTCTGACCTCCAGGTGTCATTAATAGTAGCTACATAAAAAGGCGGAGCACTGCCGGCTAGGCAGTTTACTTACATCCCAGAGTTATGTAAACAGTGTTGCTCATGGTTCGCCAATGTTTAAAGGAGAAGTCCAGCCAGGAGGTAAAAAATCATTACGGGCAGGGGGTGGGGAAATAAAATACCACTTATAGTCACCAGTCCTGGTGCAAAGCCGCGTCCTGCTCTTGGACCCTACTGGCTCTCTTCTGAGCTCCCCACTGGCTACGTCACAACCCAGCCGAGGGATGGCCCACTCAGCCAGGCAGTGACTGGGGCGGGACTCCGCTACAGTCACCGATTGGCTGAGCAGGCTACATCCCACCAGTCAGTGTCATGGATCCTGGGTTATGATGTACCCAGAACCAGGGAGAAGATGACAGCTGGCGAGGTCCGGAGCTCTGAGGTGTGGCGCAGCGCATATTGCCTTATTCAACTCCCCCCACCCCCTGCCTGTAGTGTTTTTTGTTTTTTTTTAACAACCCCTTTAGGTAACTCCCATCAAAGTTACGGCTTGGCTCTTTACAGCTTCCCAATCCCCTCTAAGCTAGAGGGGGCTGGGGAACCTTTGTCTGATACAGTGCTCTCTGCTGCCACCTCTGCCTGCGACAGGAACTGTCCAAAGCAGGAGAGGATTTCGTTGGGGATTAGCTACTGTTCTAGACAGTTCCTGACATGGACAGAGGTGGCAGCAGAGAGCAATGTGTCAGACTGGAGAGAATACACCACTTCCTGTAGGACAAATCTGTATAACACCAGTTGATGTAAATTTTTTCACCAGTACCCTTTTAAGCATGACATCTGCCCCCCATCGCCTTATATATACATAGGTAAGGTCACCTATTTGAAAGTATCCATCTGGTGTACGATGGTATTTGGATGGTTTACCCCGTCCTTCATGTAAAGCTTCTTTGTCTGATTGGAGACTCTGAAAGAAATAAGACAGCATTGTAATATAATGTGAACAGAACGTATAAACTTTATTATTTTACTTACAACTTCATCAGCCCTTGGCCACGCATCACTATTACACATAGCCATGCACACCCGGTGGCCGATATTTTAGATCAGGACGTAAAGAAACGATCAGCTGTTGATCATCGTCTTTGTTAAGCGGATGGATGATCTGCCGAATTGGCCTGATTCTGCAGATTATCGCTCCTGAGGCATCCAATTTTTTTCTGGTGAGATGAAACCGTAAATAAACATGTATTTTTGGGGGAGATAGATAAGACGCTAGCTACCTGCAGCTGCCACTAGGTAAGCTTAGGAGCTTTCTAGTATACACCGAACTGCTGGCAGTTTATCAAAGCGGATAATAGTGGGATAGGTAGAACTCAGATCTCAACTATTTAAAGGGGTTTTCCGGGCAGAGGTCTCTGACAATAGGAAGAGTGGAATCTAGACAGGTAACAGGTGACCTCACCCAATCACTGCGAGCCAAGCAATAAAAATCCATCATCAGAAAATGAACAAATTTAATGTCAAGCATATTTTTTAGTAGTGATTTTTTTTTCTCATTTTCCATTTTACCATCTATATTTTACAACAATTCTGAAATCTTGCAGTTTTCATTGTCACCACTAAGGCTTCCTGCTCTGGCTGTGATGATAAGAAGGAGGCTGATGTAAAGTGATCTGTATACCATTGCAGTGAAAGGTGACATAGGTAGACAAAAAAATATATATATTTAAAGCTCACAACTCAGCTCGCCCCTCACTGTTAAATGACCCTTTTCAAAGGTCACAGAACAGGCCGATAACGTTTGCCATTTAAGTCAATAGGACAACTTCTGTTTATTGTCAGCTATGAAAACAGCTGAGGCGGCATGGCAGCCCTGTCAATAATATATCATTTTTCAATACATTACATAGTAAAATAAAGGGTTTCATTAGTAAACTGAAAAAAAAAAATAACCTCTCATATGTCTTATGGGGAAGCTGGGGAGGAAAGAGTGAAAATGGCATTCCCGAAAATATTGCTTTTAAATAACACCATGATAATAAGAGACAGAGTTTGGCTTTCAGGTAGCCAGGAGGCATCTGCTTATACATATATAGCAGCCTGGTGTCCGCAGGGAGAAGAAGCTCACAGAGGTTCTTAAAGGAATGAGTCATAATGAAACATCCACAAAAACAGAAACGGTCCTTGAAATTCTGTTTGCTGGCATGTTCAGTGGAGAGATTGGGGAGAGATTCACCATCCATTATCACTAACAAGCTGAACATGGAGTAATGCACTGGATGGGGTGGATTTCATCATACTACAGCCATGTAACAGAGACCATCTCTAAGCAATCCAGGCGATATGTGAATCTCCTATATCCCCACTGGCAGCCAACATGTGCACTAGGTGGCAGTATGGTCTCGTATAGGAGCGGGTCATTAGCCCAGCCGTTCAATGCTGATAAGTGCAGCTAAGGAAAGAGAAGCACCTGAAATGTAACACAAAGGCCAATTTATCCGTATATTACCGATCTTCAGATAAGTTCAGTCCGCTGCAAAACAAGATATATCTTAGTGCATTTTTTTTTATTACTATTCTTTATATGCGGCAGGCAGAGCGCAGGAAGCCGTTAACTGGGAAATACTGCCATGTAAACCGCAGAGACAGGCAATTCATTTCTTCACCTACAGGAGATTTACAGCTGAAATTATAGCAAACGAAAATATTGGTGTATGTTTTATTGAGAGCCGTCTGTGCCTCCGAGATGTGAGAGACTGGTGAGCAGTGATGTGCAAAGCAATCCTTATTCTACATATATATATCTCCGAGATACTGCACCGCTAAGCACTGGCCTCCTGTACTGATGTATCCCCCTATACACCACTACGATATATACTGGCCTCCTGTACTGATGTATACCTCTATACACTACTACCATATATACTGGCCTCCTGTACTGATGTATACCCCTATACACTACTACCGTATATACTCGCCTCCTGGTGTGATTTATACCCCTATACACTACTAGGGTATATACTGGCCTCCTGTAGTGATGTATACCTCTCTATACACTACTAGGTATATAATGGCCTACTGTAGTGATGTATACCCCTATACACTACTAGGGTATATACTGGCCTTCTGTAGTGATGTATACCTCTATACACTACTACGGTATATACTGGCCTCCTGTACTGATGTATACCTCTATACACTACTAGGTATATACTGGCCTCCTGTACTGATGTATACCTCTATACACTACTAGGTATATACTGGCCTCCTGTACTGATGTATACCTCTATACACTACTACCGTATATACTGGCCTCCTGTACTGATGTATCCCCCTATAGACTACAAGGCTGCTTTCACACTACTTATATTTCAGTCAGTATTGCAACCAAAACCAGGAGTGGATTAAAAACACAGAAAGGATCTGTTCACACAATGGTGAAATTGAGTGGATGGCCGCCATATAACAGTAAATAACGGCCATTATTTCTATATAACAGCCGTTGTTCTAAAATAACAGCAAATATTTGCCATTAAATGGCGGCCATCCACTCAATTTCAACATTGTGTGAACAGATCCTTTCTGTGTTTTTAATCCACTCCTGGTTTTGGTTGCAATACTGACTGAAATCTACTGACTGAAATATACGTAGCGTGAACGCAGCCCTAGGTATATACTGGCCTCCTGTACTGATGTATCCCCCTATACACTACTAGGTATATACTGGCCTCCTGTAGTGATTTATCCCTGGTATACACTACTATGGAATAAAATGGCTTCCTATGATGACTTATCCCTGGTACACACTACTATGGTATATATATACTGCCCTCCTGTGGTGATTTATTCCCGGTATACACTACTATGGTATATACTGACCTTCTGTAGTGATGTATCCCTGGTATACACTACTATGGTATATACTGGCCTCCTGTAGATATTTATCCTCGGTATACACTACTATGGAATATACTGGCTTCCTGTAGTGATTTTTCCCTGGTATACACTACTATGGTATATACTGGCCTCCTGTAGTTATTTATCCCCGGTATACACTACTATGGAATATACTGGCTTCCTGTGTTGATTTATCCCCAGTATACACTACTATGGAATATACTGGCTTCCTGTGTTGATTTATCCCCAGTATACACTACTATGGAATATACTGGCTTCCTGTGTTGATTTATCCCCAGTATACACTACTATGGTATATACTGGCTACCTGTGGTGATTTATCCCTGATATACACTACTATGGAATATACTGGCTTCCTGTGGTGATTTATCCCTGGTATATACTACTATGGTATATATTGGCCTCCTGTGGTGATTTATCCCCGGTATATACTGGCTTCCTGTGGTGATTTATCCCTGGTATATACTAGTCTCCTGTGGGGATTTATCACCGGTATACACTACTTGTACCACCCTGAGGTTGCCAGTAAGAAGAATCGCATGGAGAAGGATATCACACAAATCTAAAGTGACTGGTTGTTATATAAATCCTATCTAGTATAATTCAAGCTATATTTTTCCACCAGCTGGCCGACCTCCAAACCTCAGCACTTGCAGAATGCATTTCCCTACATTAAGCGCACGTTCTCCGGAACATCTTTCCAGGAAGTTGTACTTCCAGTTGATTTCCAAGAGAAAGTCTCTTATTCAGCACAGACCTTTCACCTACCAGGCACATTCTACATGGTATTACAGGTTTCCTACTTTCATACGTTCCTTCCGCAGAACAGCTACTTATCACTCACTGAACGGATCACTTGTACACAGGAAGTTAAAATTAAAGGGGCTCTCTAGGAGTAAAATATTTGTGGCCTATCCTCGGCAGGCTCCAGCCCCCGTTAATGATTAGAATGAACAGACTCTTCAGTGTTCACAATGGCTGGTGTGTACTCTGATGCTGTGCCTGGTACTGCAGCCACTGTATGTGACTAGTGCTGCACTACCAGATACAACCCAGAACAGCCCTTCAAATCCTATCTTCTTCTTTTTTTTTTTTTAAACTGAAATGTGTGTTTTTTTATTTTAACTAACTTGTGTCTATTTTTAGTAAATTATTATGGAGGCTGCCATCTTGCCTGAGCTGTTTTGAACAACATTGAGATAAGCAAGACCCTAGAGAAGAACCTATTTACATGTATGGGAGAGTTTTCTAGGCATGCTATGTGGTCTGTGCAAAGCTCATTCTGCAGCGAGAAGGGGGAGAGGGATTCTCACAATCACTTATTATGAATGGTCTGGTATTGTCTTATCCATCTACTGGTCCAGTGATGATAGGAAGGACACTGCAAGTGAGGTGAGCTCTGCAAAAGAGGATGTCTCATCTTAATATTAGGCCTAGTGGTCAGAATATGAACTGCAAGGTTTCACAATTGTTTTATAAAATAGAATGTAAAAAACATTACCAACATTTAAAAAAATATATATACCCAGAATATGCCATACGTGTCCCCTAGATGTGGGTACCACCTTTTGGATCCTCACCTATCTTCAAATCGGAGGCTCCCTGGCCGCCTTCAGCCTATTCACAGCCACCAGAGATGGTCAGGAAGCCGTGGACAAACGAATCCCGTAAGTAACCCATCATCAGGCATGGGGATGGTCCTAGGTGACATCTGCTGCCCGCCCCACTGACCTTGATGGATAGATCCCTTCTTAGACCTATACATGGAGAGATCTATCTACCAAGGTTGGTGTTGCAGCAAGAAGCCACCAAGCACCAACCCAATGGCATGTGGTTCATGCAGCATGAAAGTGATGATAGGTTGCCTTTAAGAGACTAGTCACTAGCTATCACAGACCTCTGCTTTACTGTGTTTGTGTAGGAGACAATGATCTGACGTTCTATCGGTGATGAATATTCTATTATTCCACATGTCAATATTTGCCTAGAATTACCTAGAAGCAATAAAACGAACAATAAACCAATCACTCACATCAAAAGGCAGGATCTCCACGGTGGTGTTATAAAGCTTATCTTCAGGGTGCTCTATGTTCCCACTTCGGAAAAAATACCTATAGGAAAAAATAAATTAAGAAGCAAGTTCTCAAGTCAAAGGCGTCTGAAGGTCGATGAGATGATAACAAGTAATTATTTCTTGTAGTCTAATTAACTGCTATCTAATGGAGGAGGAGACGCTGCATCCACCGCCACAGGGCCCATCTCCACCTTCCTTTGTTTTTACAATTGTTATGCCGGAGAATCTCTTCTTTACTTCTTCAGCTTTTAATAGGACCATAATAAAGAAAGCAGCTGTGTATTATGAGGACATTATTAGGATATTATAGGACGAGCAGCCTACGAAACATGAATCCATTAACATTTACTAAAGGCATGGCCGGCTTTAAACAATTTAGTGTCCTCCTATAATAAGTTGCAGGGACCCCTGTCGATCAGCTGTTCTCTGATGGGGGAAGCCAGTTGCAGCGCCACCACTGGGGGAATAAAGCATTACACAGTCCACGCTGATACTTATGTCTATGAAATGCAAGGATGTAGTTGGTCCTCCAGAGCAATAAGATTTCCTATTTGGCTGCTCTAAGCCCTATTTCATACTGTGTTTTGGCCAGTTCACGCGGAGCAAAAGAGGCAGAATTCTGAGGGCTCACGCACCTCTGTTTCCATCACTCTCCGCTCAAAAGAAGTGACATGTTCTTTGAGCAGAGCGATGGAAGCAGAGGAGTGCGAGCCCCCCATAGACACACTGTTTGAGACTGAGGCAGGTGCCATTTTTGCTCCATGTGAACTTGCATGTGTGCTAAATGTATATTATGTATACATAGGGGGAGATTTATTAAACATGGTGTAAAGTGAAGGTGGCCATATACCTTCATTCTAATTTTCATATATTTAGTTTACACATCCCACGAAGGTGAACCAGACACCCTCCGCTCTGCCGGCAGGGGGACACCTGGTTAAATGCTTGAGTCTTCTATTGATTTCAATGGGATTTGTTACTCATTGAAAAATGCTAGACTCGAGTAACAAGTACTCGAGCATTTTAGTCCTGATCATAGCTGATGAGTGGATACAAGTCCTTCTCTTGTCCTGATAACATAATATAATCAGCCAGATCTTTAGGAGGTTCAGCTCACAGAGCATTGCCTAGCCTGGATACATTACAGAAATATTAGACTTGTAGTGGACCTTACACCTCTAAATGTGAAAACAAGAAGGTATCCAAGATCTTTAATGTGTTCTGCTCTATCCCTAGCCAGCATAGATATCACATTTAATCCCAGACACTGGTGATAGCTGTATCAGTCACTGGCATACAGATAGTAAATGCTTGCACAAGGTCAGTGTCATAGCACTTTGGCTTTCACTACGTTCTACTACGCATGGCTTATGATATTTTTAGCTGCATTCTGCACAGCGGAGTGTTTGTTCACACTATAGTCTCTGATCAGCCTTCTATTCAGGCAGGAGCTTTAAAAGCTGCTTTATCTGAATTCTAGCCCAGGTGCTCATAAGAAGAAGAGCCAGAGAAGGGAGATAAATACTGTAAAAGCCGAGCAAACATTTGCTGAGCGATATCAGGACCAGGGAAGGATGTGAAGACTTCATTTCACCATTTGATGCAATTTTAAAACCCTTACAAAATGCTTGACACCGAGCATAGACTTATTTCATAGACCTGGACCTATGCTATTAATCAGATTCAGCTCTTGCATTTTGGGAACACAGCATTAAAATGTAGTTTTTGTGAATTTCTAGACCAACCATTCCTGTAAAATCCCCAGTTACGTTACAAGACTCTTAAAGGAGTCAGATTTAGTGTTTTATAGCCAAGACTATCTGAACATTTGCAGTTAGGATAGTGCACATGTATAAATCTTCCAAAATTCGCTTATATTCCTTAATCAAATGTTTGGCTATATAGGAGAGGCTCCATTCCTGTCCAGACCTACAGACAGCTGACTGGCCAATTATATCTGCTAGATCAGCGCTCGTTTACTGGCTCTATTAAATGGCCCGATAATCAGGCGGTAAGGGCTGCATGGACATTGTTAGCAATGTCCATGCAGCCCTTGCCCAAACACCTGACACTTTACCTCTCCCCGCTCCCGGTCTTCTCTTCTGTGCTCTGCGGCTTCCAGGTCCTGGTGGCAGCAGCGTCTGAGCGTCCAGTCATCTGACAGGCCGCTTAGCCAATCACAGGAGAGAAGACCATGAGCGGGGAGAGGTAAGGTGTCAGGTGTTTGGGGAATCGTCAGCCATTACACATAGCGATGCGCGGTCGGTGCCCGATAATTTTAGGTCCAAACCTAAAACAACGATCAGCCGATGACAATCTTGTCTCTGATACACAGAGCAATAATCAGTCGAATCGGCCCGATTAGGCCCAATTTCGCTCCATGTAATAGGGCCCTTAGTAAGAACTAGAGATGGACACGGCTCAAGTCCAATCATTCGGCATTTAAATACTAGGAGCTGAAGAAGTTGGAAACCATCAGCTGAATCCATGTTTTCCAGGACTTCCTGTATCAAACTTCATCAGCCACCGGTATTCAAATGCAGAACGATTGGACTTGAGCATGCTCGAATTGCGCTCATCTCTAGTTAGAACCCTATTACATGACCCAACACTGCTGTAAGCGTGCACTGATCTCATAAAACCGGTTATGGTCTGTTCACACATTCAGGTTTTTAATTGAAGTAAATGAAAAAGCCAGAAATGGGTTTAGAAATATGAGAAACCTCAGTCATTCTGGCCTGTCTTTCATTTACAATCTGTTCCTGGCTTCGGCTTCAATTACTGCTTAACTGCTATTTGAGATCTAACTGTGTGAACACACCCTAAAGTCCGCTGAATCATTCTTGTTTCTGCCCTTTATTGGCTTCGCATTTTCTATTACACGGGGAGATGTGCAGCCAACAAATGAGGATATTTTATCAAGACAAAAGTAAGCAACCAGCCGATGAACGAGCATTCACTCATTTGTGGGCTGATCCATGGCTCTGTGTAATATTCTTAAAATAAATTTTTTTAAAAGTTTCGAATGGACTCTCCAACCTAGGAGGAGTGGTTTGCAGAAGTGGCCTAGACCCAAGACATACAGGTGATGAAGGTCCATACCCCTAAGGAGGTGGATCGGTGTGGCAATACCTGGTTTTATTGGAGTTCTCCCACATCTACACAACCCCTGTATCCTTTGTAGTGTCCTTTGCCTAGGAATTTATTCCTAATATGTAAAAAAACAACAACAAAAAAAACAGCTATAGGATTCCCCTTCCCTCCACATCCTTTCTTTTGCTCCCTTTCTTTATAGTTTAGTGCTCCCGAACCATCATCTGAACTAGGTTTCCTTGGCGGTACCTTTTTTTTTTCAACTCGTCTGCCCACTTGCAGGTTTCTCTTTAAAGGAGAATTCTGCCCAAAAGTAATCCTTCCCTATTTAACCAGAAAACAATGATGGGGTCTCTGAGCTAAAACCTTACATGTATGTATGGATACATATTCCTTTCATGTATAACTCGACACCATCGGCATCTGACGAGTAAATGAGAGGTCACAAGGGCAATAAAAATCCTGGCCATACAGAAAGTCAAACTTCCTAAGTGTTTTGCTATTCACAGACCTTTCAACCCGTAAAGGTTTGAAGAACCTAAAGCGTACAAAGTCCCCTGCGGTTGGTGTGAATGCCCAGAAGAAATCTTCTCTTAGGTAGGCCTTCTCCAAGGTGAAATGTTGGTACGTTTTTAAGCTGGTGCTGACTTCAGCGGCTGGGTTGACGTGTTCTTTACGGAGGGCTTGTTTACCAAAGTCCTTGTCCTGAATAAGGGAAAAAAAAGTTATACTATTAAGTAATAGGATGTACTTATTGTAAACTCCCTGGCGTATATTGAAGAATCCAATGATCTGCTATAACAATGAAAAGGTCTATGTGGTAACTGGCCCCAGTTCAACATAAGGAGAACTAATGTATCAATAGTGTCAGGTCTTTATAGCAAAACCAAAGGACAGCAACTACTAATTGGCTTCTGCTTTGGAGGACTCGGCCCGTCCACTGAAATCAATGGGAACTATGTAATGCTTAATTATTCCTGTGGGGGCACTACAGCCAAATGGAACAGTTTACAGCTCCCTGCTGGGGGCCAAGCATTGTCACAGTATGTAGTCAACTTACTGGGGAACATTGCTAACAAAATGAGTCGCTTCTTGTTATAATAGTGACTTTCATTCAAAAAAACATATGGCCAGGTTCAAATGGGAACAAAAAGCTGTATACGTTGCATCTAAAGTCCAACCCAGCACCCTATAAGCTGTAATGGGACACGGCAAAAGACTAACAACGCTCTTTTATCTGGCATAGCCGACGGCAACTACACCGATTTGTCATCACACAGACGGCATGTATACAAAATAGATGATCGATTGATAAAAGCCCCAATGAAAGTTTTCTTTTCTCTTGTCAAGAAGTACATAGAGAAAACCTTGTAGTGTATAAACAACATAAAACACATAACAATAAACCTCTATGCAACATCAATGCAGTTTACAATATAAAAGACAATAAACTGAATGTCATTGGTGAAAACAGGTGCACATTATGGCTTCTACATTTAGCCCTCTGTGTTCATTGTAAAACATCAAGTCCTAGAAAAATAGGATGTGTAGCATACAGAAGATATAGTATATTACAGTATACAGAACACAGATATAGTATATTACAGTATAGTATACAGAACATCAGCGGGTGGCTTCTTCCTTACCAATTTTCACTCCCAGCCCTTACTTATAGATCTGTCATTCAAGGCTGATGGGCTGGGAAGAAGCCACCAACGACCACCCTGATGGCTTGTGGTTCAGGCAGCATGAAAGTGGTGACAGGTTCCCTATTGGGGCAACAATGATTCTTTATCTTGCTTAAAGAGACTCTGTCAGTAGGTTTATACTGTCCTATCTCGGGGTAGCATAAACTAGTGACAGAGAAGCTGAACAATATAATATATCACTTACATTGTTCTGTGCAGCTGATCCAGAGATATCCTCCTAAATAACATGGACAATAAGTACATAAGTACATAAGTCCTCTCCATTATGTGCATGAGCCCAGTAGTCCTCAATATTCATAAGAAGCAGAAAACTCCACCCATCAGCTGCTGATTGGAAGTTATCTATCATGCTGTATATAGTCAGCAACTGTCAATCAGCAGCTGGAGGGCGGGGGGAGGGGTGTGGCAAGAATCCTATTCTCCTGCATATTAGGAGAACGGCTGAACAAAATGATGTAAGTAATACACCGATCTGTTCAGCATTTCTGTCACTAGTTCATGCTGCCCTCATTTAAGGTGGCATAAACCTAGTGACAGATTCCCTTTAAGACGTCTCTTTTAGAGATAAGCAACCTTCGAGCATGTTCAGGTTCACCCGAACTTTTGGCATTTGATTACCGGAGCTTAAAGGAGTAAGATGCAGCCCTAGTGAGCCTATGGCCTATGGCTGTATCCATATTTTCCATGCAGACTTAGGGCTGCATCCAACTTTTTTGTCCACTGGTAATCAAATGCCCAGAGTTTGGGTTTGGTCGAACCCGAATGTGCTCGAGGTTTTTTTTTTTACAGTTTCCTTAATAATATTTCACATATATATATATGCAACTCTCCGTACCTTTAATTTCTGTATTTTTCCCGCCAGAGAAGAGTGGGTCCCTACATGCTGGAACAGGGAAGGTTTGAAGCGAATTCTCAGATTTGCCTTCTGTCTATCGCAGTGCTTCTGTAAATGAAGAGCAGTCAATATTAGGAGGCGGCTGTGCTTGCGTCTTGCCTGGATGTGTAAAGAAAGCAGGCGTATTGGTTATCACCATCCCCTCCACGTTATTCAGCATTACTGACACTACATCACATATGGCACCGAGCCGAGATGGAAAATTTTGCACATAATTAGCAGAACTTCAAAGCGATAATTTCGTTTCTATCACATATTTGTCTTGCTGAGACTTATTAATAGGAATCTCGCCGGAGATCTCGTTTTAGTCAAACAGACTGTAATTTCATGTCAAACAGCAGATAGGCAAAGCGAGATTTCTAAAATTGTTTTATCTGGTGGGTTTCAGGTTTTTTTTTCAATCCGGGAAAAAAAAAAATTGGGGTTGCGATTATTTGATGTCACAATTTTTCCCCTAGAGAAAGCACCACTCTTGTCAATGAAGCTGTGACATTTGATGATTCCTATATCCTAGAAGCTACACCATGGATTTTTCTATAGAGCAAATTTACCATTAAAGGGGTACTCCGGTGGGAAAAAAAAGATGGTTTTCAAATCAATTGGTGTCAAAAACTCATACAGATTTGTAAATTACTTTAAAACTCTCAAGTCTTTTAGTACTTATCAGCTGCTGTATGTCCTGCAAGAAGTGGTGTATTCACAGACCCGTGACCACGGACAATTTTAGGGGCCATGGAATTAAATGCAGCCATTCACATGATCTGTGATGCGATCCGCACCGCAAAAAAATAGGTCATGTCCTAGTGCGTATTGCTGCACAAATCCTCCCGCTGCCCGGCCGCAGAGATGACAGGGGGACCTATTGCCCTGTGCTCACCGGCATACCTGTTCACCAGAAGTGGCCTGGACTACGCTGCTGGGAGAAAGTAGCATAGTCCAGGCCACTTCCGGTTAGCGCTTGTAGGAGGTCAGCAAGGGGGAATAGGTGAGTAGTAGATGCGATGACAGGAGAGCACATCATGTGCTCCTGACATCTCTGCAGCCGGGGGGAGGGGAGATATGTGCCGGGCGGCGGAGGGGGGCGCGGGGAGGGGAGATAGGTGTCGGGCGGCGGAGAGGGGCGCGGGGAGGGGTGATATGTGCCGGGCGGCGGAGGGGGGCGCGGGGTGGGGAGATATGTGCCGGGCGGCGGAGAGGGGCGCGGGGTGGGGAGATATGTGCCGGGTGGCGGAGGGGGGCGCGGGGAGGGGAGATATGTGCCGAGCGGCGGAGAGGGGCGCGGGGAGGGGAGATATGTGCCGGGTGGCGGAGAGGGGCGCGGGGAGGGGAGATATGTGCCGGGCGGCGGAGAGGGGCGCGGGGAGGGGAGATATGTGCCGGGCGGCGGAGGGGGGTGCAGGGAGGGGAGATATGTGCCGGCCGGCGGAGGGGGGTGCAGGGTGGGGAGATATGTTCCGGGCGTCTCACTGTATTCTTTTTGAAAAGGTACAGAAAAACGTGGTCAACCACGTTTTTGTGAACGTTCATTTTTATATAATGTAAGTCTATGGAAAACTGATCAAAATGCATCCGTTTTTACCATATGCTTTTTTCATAGAACGGATACATTAAACGCATAGCAAAATCATGATGTGAACCTAGTCTTAGGATAGATAAAGGTTTACTCCAGGCGGGTTTACATTCACTTACTGTGGATTTGCCAACCACATCTGTTGGAAGTTTGTTCAAAGCATCTACTACTCTTTCAGTAAAATAATATATTCTTAGCTAACCTGGATCAGTAACTGCTGCATGAGAACTACTATATGTACTAAGAGAACATGTACATTTCTGTTTTGTTTTTTTTAGAGGGGAAGGGGGGGGGGGTGAAGACCCTCTAAGGGCCCTATGACACCAAAAGATGTCTGACAGATTTTTCAGCCAAAGTCAGGAACGGACTGTAAACAGAGAACTGGTCGTAAAGATAAGACTGAGATTTCTCCTCTTTTCAAATCCATTCCTGGCTTTGGCTGAAAAAATCTGTAAAATAATCTGTCAGACATCTTTTGGCATAATAGGGCCTTAACAGCTCTTCAGCCTCCTAGGTCAAGGAGTTTAACTACAGAAAATATTAGTTCCTAATGCCAAACATGGATCCGCTTTGAAGTCTCCGTATTCCAGGTGCACAGGATAACATAATGTGTTTCTATGGATGATTTATTCTCCTATCATTACACCTACTAAGAAAATGAGCTACTTTTGTTAGATGTCTGCTCCGCCGGCAGACGCGAGGTCCGGCTCCTGGAACGTAAACACATATGGAATGAATAGACGTGAAGTAGGTCTAATTACCGCAAGTACCAGACAAAGTACACTGATTACAAGAGTAAATGAGAAGATGTAATAGACACCAACAAATAAGACGACACCAACAAATAAAAACAATATTTTCCAGATTACAAGCTCAGACAGCAGTATGCAAACACGCCATCCGCAATACTACAATAACAAATCAAAACAAGTCATTACGGAGAGTCTACTGTTCTACCTGCAAACATAATGAGGTTGGATGGAAAGTGCTTTGTAATCTCCATCTTATTGAGAACTATGCCTGGAAATCACAAAATGTGTTAGGTTTTTAGGATTATATAAGAATATAAGATTGTTGATGGTCTGACGCCTGGCACCCCTACCGATCCCTCGTGGTCCAGTGAGCATTCCAGCCTTTCCATCTGTAGCTGGTACAGCACCTCCTTGTGCCCGCAGTAAGGAGCCGGCTGGTGGACTGGCTGCTTAGCCACTCAGAGACTGGGGCGGGATGCCGATCCAGTCACCAATTGGCTGAGCAGCCAGTCTATCAACCGGGACAGGCCTCCCACCTAGAGTCAATATTTCACCACAACTGAGGGGAAAATGCCTTCCGGAGGGGGTCCAGAGGCCGATCCTGCCGCTCACCACGGGCAGAGGTAAATCAATTTCCCCCTACTGGCTGCCAGATTTTGTAAATCACTGGAATTCTCCTTTAATGCACGCCTACTTTCAGTCACTGAGTAGGACCACCCACTTGACTGCTTAGGCCAAAATAAGTAAATGTAAATCTATTTTTTTTATTTTAGGCTAAGTAGTCAGGTGGGTGTTCCTACTCAGTAAGTGACAGGGATCTGTATACGTGTACATATAGAAAGCTGTCAATCACTCAATAAGGCCTCCCATATGACTACCTATCCCAGCAGGAAAAAAAGATTTACATAAATAAATGACAATTTATACTGGACCTTTCCCCCCAAAAAGAATACAGTGAAACTTTGGATTACAAGCAAAATTTATGTAATCCAAATCACTCGTATATTATTATATTATTGAAATGCAGAGGATCCGTTCCACAACCGTAAGGTACGTAAGGTGTTTTGTATCAATAAGGAACACTGTATCAGTAAAGAAGGGGTTAATAATTTAACTCTCCCTGCACACACAACTCCCCAGGTGGCTGCAAACCTGCTGGTATCTGCCAGTACTAGTGCCGGCTGCCTAGAGTGGCTCTCGGTGAAGGGGTAAGAGGGAAATAGCAGTGACACAGACGGGCACCAAAGGAAAGCCGGATGGTGTCCAATCACCGACAGAGTTGATCAGGTAGCAGTGGGTTAAAATGAGAGGGCTTTCTACCCAGTACAGTATTAGGATAGGGAACACAGGGGGCTCGTATTTGAAAATCTTGCTTGTTTACTGAGTTAAATTTTTTTAAATAAAACCTGTCATGCTGAAAATTTGTTCGATCTGCCGACAGTATGTCATAAAGCAGGAGCAGCTGGGCAGATCGATATATAGTTTTGAGTAAAAAGTTTGAGGTCAACTCATTTTTCTATGTACGTCTGCCAATTCTGGGCTAAGTGGTCAAGTGGGCGGTCCTACTCCACCCACCAAACTATATAATAATCTGATTAGCTCCTCCTGCTCTATAACATGGTGCCCGCAGATTGGACTGCATTTTCAATGCGAGATTAAATTGAAATTCCTCATAACCAAAACCGTCCCTACTCTTTTTATGTTTTCAGTAGCATTTGAAGGTTTGTAGACACTACTTAAATGCCAATCCAGTGGCCTTAAAGGGGGTATTCCCATTGGTAACAGTTACACCGTGTCCACAGTATTTACAGGATAGGGCATAACTAAGAGATCCTAAGGGTGTTGAGGAACCTACAAATGCTGGGGTCCCCTGGGATCCTGGGGTCACCAACATCCCTGATGAATGGAACTGTGACCACGCATGTACATAACCCCTCCATCCATCATCTATGGAGCCACCAGAGATAGACGAATGCAGCTTTTGGCCATCTACCACTGCTCCGTAGAGAGTGAATGGATCGGCATTTCACAAGTGTGGCCCACTAGTCCTTCCAGCAGGGATTTTGGCATCCCCATTCTCAAGATCTCATGATTTTAGGGTCAGATCTAAATCAACTATGAAAATTTGTTGAAATTTGAAAGATATAACGATTTTCCGCACGATAATCGTCCAGTGTAATAGGGCCCCGTGGATAGGGAATATGTACTCCAGATGGGAATACCCCTTTAAGAAGTAAAGCCTGTGTTTCGCATGACTCTGTACACCTCCTCTAGCTCACAGATGTCACTGCCTTATCCTAACGTAAAGATAACATAATGAAAAGTTCAAAATAAAAAGCGAATCTATGAATTTGTCAATTTAAAATCTTTCAATACCATTCATATATACGGGGGCACAATGTTATACCGCTATATACACAAAGTTTTCCTAAAACAAAGAAACTAAAAATCAATGGCAGGCATACACATGACAAATACCAGTGTGGGGCTTAGCCGGGTAATTTCCTGAAGAGACTCGGTGATTGCCCATTATGCTATGCCAACAGCCATCAATTTGCTGTTTCTGCGGCCAGCAGGATACAGTCTAGTATTGAAAGTAACATAATTTTCCTGCTTTGCAAAATGCTAGCAAGGCCTCTTGAATATTCAGTTCACCTCTGGTCACCGACTTACAAAAAGGATAGCCTGGAGCACGAGAAACTACAATGAATGGCAACAAAATTAGAACAACCTGGGTTAAAATAAACTTTTAGCTAACGTATGCAAATGTATACAAAGGAAAGACAAATAGAGCACTTTGAGGTTATCTCAAAAAAACACAAGAGCGCCCCCTGGGGATGAAAAAAAAATGTTCAATATCCAGGGATGAAAAGAGTTCTTTACTGTAAGGGCTGTGAAGCTCAGACAAAAAGATTCCCACAGAACTGTAGATTACATGTTCAGGTCCTTTCTTGAAACCACCTGTTATAGACGTGTACTAAAATATGAACAATGATACAATCTGAACGATTTTCAGGTCACAAAGGAACTTTACCTGTTACGTTAAAAAAGGAAAAAAGTTAGCTTTTTCCTAAATCAGAATCAACCAGAGTCATCTATGATTTTTTGGTGTCAATGAGTGTACTCCTTACATCTCCTTCCACTCATTGGTTTCAATGAGTGTACTCCACTATCTCTTATGGTTGTCCTTAATAAACTTGGATCTCGTCAGCCAAACTACATACCATGACATTATCCACCATTTGTTTTTTTTATGCCTCCAATCACCAACCCAAGCCCCTTTTCAAATTTTCTCTGCCCTCCACCCTCAATGGAATAGGCCTTGCAGTACCTGCACAGCATCATCAATAACACAGTAAAGAATTTATTAATGGGGTAAGAGGTATAAGAACCATAGCAAGTAATGGCATATGCCTGCTGAGCAAGGGGCTCCATCTACAGCACCCACCCAAGGTCACAAGGTCAAAAGGAATGAGGCTAGGTTGCCAGATTCTTCATGTTAGTAGGCAATGGGAATTCCGAGTGGCAACTTGCTATGGCTGGAATGCCCGTTTAATCATGTAGCCAGCCTGGCTATACATAGTATATTGTGGCCTGGGTGAGTACTATGCATTTTCCTCAGCCTTGTTAAAGGGAATGTGTCATCCGAAAATGACTTATTGGTTAACCCTTTCACGACCTGGGGTCATTGTTTCCTCAATGCCCGGGTCGTTTTAGGACATCCGCTTATGGGATCATTATGATGGTCCCTGTCTCTGCCCCTTCTCCCCTGCCACTTTTACTATCTTGTATCAGGGGAGAGAGGGGAGGGGCAGAGCTCATGGGCATGCGCCCTGCTAGCCCAGCCTTCCCTCCCCCCACCGGCCTCCGTAGCCAGGAAACCGGAAGCCTGAGGCTTAGGTTTCCATGGCTACCATCTGGGCTCTGCGATCACTTTGCAGAGCCCAGATGGACAGTGGACAGAGAATTCTCCCTCTGCAGAGGGAGAATTCTCTGTCAGAAGCCCTAAAGATGTTGCAGTCGTGCTAACCGCAGTATCTATAGGGTTAACTCTCAGCACCGGAGAGCAGCTCCATTGCTGAGACCCGCAGCGGATAACACAGGCACAGCTCCTGGATCGTAAATTAACGTCACTGCAGCATCAGACATAGGCTGCAGCGACGTCAATTTACAGTGCAGTGGCCAGAGGGGGTTAAATAATGTTTTATGTAAAAAAAAAAAATTAAAATAATTTTTGGTGACTTTTCCATTCTACTATCTATATTACAAAATAATTCCGAAATCTTGCAGGTTTCATTCTCACCACAGGGCTAAAACTTGGTGATAAGGGGAGGCTGCTGTAAAGTGAAAGCATTACAGCGTCATGTGACACCAGTAGACAATGGAGACAACAGTAGTTCCCTGTGGAATGACCTCTTCAGAGGTCACAGAGCGCACTCAGTGATGTTTAATATTCATCTCAAAGGGGACAGAGTCAGTCTATTGACATCTATGTCCATGAGGCTTGCTATAAAGCTAAATGCAGTTAAAAACAGCTCAGGCAAGATGGCAGCCCCCATATCAATGTACAAAATGTGAAGGAAAAAAAATGACATCCCGAAAATAGAAACAGATTAGAATAAAAGAACAACTTTTAGTATCTGACTCTAATCAATAAAAAAAAAATCTAGGCAACACTTTCCCTTTAAGCACTGACCACAAGCCTGGCAAATAAAACAGCACAATAAAGAGCTAAAAAATGAAAAGCCTACAAGAGTTGTGAGATTAATTTGAGTTCTATTCACTTGCAGGAAGAGCAGCTCTGGGAGTTTACAAATAACCTGATAATATCAAGAGTCATTTAGTGGTCTGTTTATTAAGTTCTCAAATGAATGCGATATTAACAAAGCCGAACATCCAATCATCGCTAAAGGGAGTGAAGAGGAATCTTTCATGCAGTGTTAATTATCGCCAAATGTGGTTTATAGAATTCCCATTATCATTATGGGAGATGCTGGGGCAGGGAAATACGTGGAGGAAGTGTTTAACCCCCGGCAGGTCAGAAGTGGACAATACATTATCTGCAATTATACAAAAACCTCCGGTGGGGCAAAGACCATTTACGTCCCCACCTGTGGCTCAACTCCCACCAGAACGCTGCCCCTTCACTATAACTGTTCTTACACCATGTTCATTTGCTGCGGAGAAGCCATTCTGGGTGAGAACAGTGCTTTAAGCATCACCAATCTTCCCTTTAAAATGACCTTAAGGGGACAAGAAGGACTACGTTGTAAGATAGCTTGTGCCTTGGTGCTGCTCCTGTACAAGGGTATGTGCACACTACGAAATCCCGGCGGATCACCCGCAGCGGATTCCACAGCTCGCCCCCCCTCACAGACGCGCATATCTGCTGGTCCCATAGGCTTCATTCTATGGTTTGCCAGATTCCGCCATCAGTCCAAAGAATGAACGGGTTCATTCTTTGAGTGGAAAGCGGAATCTGGAAAATCATAGAATGAAGCCTATGGGACCAGCGGAGATACGCAGGGCTGCCATTGTCCACAAGCGGGGGTGAGCTGCGGAATTGGCGGCGGATGATCTGCCGGGATTCCGTAGTGTGCACATGCCCCAAGGAGGGAAATAGATGGAAATGGCCAGCTGACAGCTGAAGACGACAGAAAGTATTAAGATCTCCTGTGACAACATCAGATCATGCAGGATAATAGCCTAAAAGTCTATTCTACTCTCCTAGTCTCTAAAGTGGGTTGTTTCCACAATCTTCAAAATTTTCTTGGTCAGACTGTTCAAGGCTCATTGGCTCTTCCAGCATCCAAGTCAATCTGCCTAGTACTAGCGATACAATAAGAAACCAAAGAAGGGTCAATATCTTCTCTCCACAAATATGTCCTCATCTACCATATTCCGTCTCGAATAAGCCGGGTCCTCATTTCTCATTTCCTGTGGTCATCTAAACCTCTCTGACATCCACATGAGTCAACCTAGAACCTTTTAGCTTCACTAGGATGGTATTCTCACACTCCTTGGATGCCAAAAGATGTCCTTTTTTTTTTTTTTTGCCCGTCTGTATCAAAAAGTTTTATTTTATTTTCACTATGGTGGCCTATGGGCAACATATGTTAGCAACATCTGTCTGGATCATTTCCCGACATAGATAGATAGATAGATAGATAAATAGATATCAAACTGGTGTCTTATATGACATGTCAAAAGAGCATTCCCCTTTGTTGAAGTGTGAGTACAGACATGACAGATCTACAACAACATTCCACAATATAACCGGATGCAAATCCTTTGCGTGTTGTCAAGTCAGCAACAAAAAATTCCACTATCTGTTAATAAATCTTCGAAATCATCATTAACAATTATTAGTAGCAGATTTTCAAGTACAGAACTGGACGACTTTACACAACTCAGGAACATGGTTTCAGTTGTAATTATTGCTAAAGATGGGAGTCAGGGGGTAGCAGATACAGCCAGGTCCCTCTGCAACTTTAAAGGGGTTATCCAGCACTACAAAAACATGGCCACTTTCTTCCAGAGACAACACCACACTTGTTCGGGTGGGGTTTTGTAATTTATTTCCATTGAAGTGAATGGAGCTTAATTGCAAACCACACCTTAACTGGAGACAAGAGTGGTGTTGTCTCTGGAAAAAAGTGGCCATGTTTTTTTATAGCGTTGGATAACCCCTTTAAGGGAATCCGACAGCCCTATATCATACTTGGAGCTGCAGACATGGGCAGATAGCTGCAAGGGAGATGGATCATACTTGCCTTAGAGGGCTGCTTGCAAAGTTATAAAATCTTGTTTTCCTTATTAGCTTAAATGAATGCCAAAAGTTTTGATTAGCGCTGGGTCTCGCTGCTGAGGGCCCCACCAATCAGGAGAACAAGTGGAGAGATGTGTGTGACGGCCTCCTGCACTTTGAAGCTGTCAATTTTCTCCATTCAGACAGCCCCATAGGCTTATATAGGAGCTGCCCGGACAGGAATAAGAGTGAGCTAGGGAATGATATGCACTACTGAGTATGGTGTCCCACCACAGATGTTCCTTGTCTGGCACCTGTCGCAAAAGCCTAGTACTCAAACTTAAGGTGGTGATGAGGTTGTATATGAGTTTCGCCACCAGATGTCAGTGTTCTATGTATAACTTGTATGTATTGCACAGCTGTAGTCACTAAAGGGTTAGTGTGTTTGTTATGTGATTCTGTGGACCAGTGGAGATGCTTCTTTCTTATTCCCTACCTATCCCTATTCTCCTTTCTCTGCACACTCTCTTCTCCACCACTCACAGGGACTCTTACACACCCTGTAGGAAGTAGTCACATGGGGAGAGGAAGTGTAGCGTCAGCCAGACAGTTTCCTTCTGATTCTCTGAGGAGTAGGACACATCCAGACCAGGCATCCCTGCTGTACTTAGCCTCGAAGGACGGGTACCCCGACACCACAGGGCAGAAGGTGGTTTAGTCAAACACGAGCACAAGCATTCTTATCTCAAGTCTTCTTCTCTTCAGTACTCTCTTCTCAAGTTCCAGCAGAGCACACTACTACCCTGGGTTGGGGCTCTCCAGACAAACTCCTCTACTCTCCTTAACACTAAATTAAACAAGCACTGCTATTCTACCTCAGCACTTAAAGCATCTCCCAGCACAGATTCAGTGAGCTTAAAGGGAACCTGAGTCCAACGCTCATAGAGAATGATGGAGAGCTGGATTCACCAGTCATTCTCTATAAGCGTTGGACTCATCTCTCAGCGTGCGCGCTGGGCTGCAGCGGCTGAGATCTCCGTGACCCGACCGGATCCAGAAGCGGGACCCGGCGGGATCAGGTGAGTATAGGGGGCTGTAGCGGGGGGTCGGGAGCCTGTCACCCCGGCACGGGGGGTGACAGGTTCCCTTTAAGTCTGTATCACAGAAGTTACCTATTGAAAAGCTATCCTGTATTGCAAGAGACTATCAGTAAAGCCATTTTATTTATTACACTGGGACTTAGTGATCATTGCACCAGCACCTACACATACCGGCTACATTCCTTGGGTTCATTTCCCCTTTCTGTGGGTGGTGGTACTGAAAGTCCGGGTGGGTCATTACCTCACTCCGGACCAAGAACCCAAGGGACCCATCACAACCCGGCAGATCACCGACCATTTCAGGAGAACAGTAAAGTAAGCCACAATCAAAAGCAGGTGTAACACCCAACCTGTGTGCTGAGTTAGCACTGGTGTCACAACAGTACAATCACCGCCTGAGCTGTACTGCACCACCGACCAACCACCACAGAAGTGGCGTCACCAGGGACAACCTAGTAAGTGACCGGTTGAGAGAGAAGAGCATACCACACTAAGCACTTCTCCTGATCACTGCTGGGACCCCCACTTTTGACATGTCTCTGTGATGTACAAGGCTCAGTGCTGAAATGAAGGAGGGACAAGGTGTGAATGCTGCAGCTCAGCTCGGCCTCTGTGACCGCTGAGCTTGGAAGGAAAACATGATTTTATAACTTTGCAAACTGTATGCAGCTCTGAACATGATATAGAGCTGACAGGAGCCTAAATGGCTTTGTAAAGGGGCGCTGTCAAATATTAAGTTTTGGAGCCCCTGAACTTTAGGTGACCTGTAGGATGGTGAATATTCAGGAAAGAAAAAGTTATAATTTTTACATATATAAAATGAATTTTTTATGTTCTTCTTTGTAACCTCTCTCTATCTGACCTGGAAAGGCTGTGATTATGTCTTCCACACCAATGTTACACTGTGCCCGCACAGATGGGCAGGGGACTGACAGATGCCGGCTTTAGAGATCAGAAAGAAGCAGTCATGGACAGCATTATTAATCCTGCCACTCCAGTCATACCGTTAGCATGGATGCCTGGAAAATATTTGCCCTGGGCACAGAGGCTAGAAGCAAACATTTAAATGAAAGGCTTAATGGCAATGTCTCCAAGGAAGAAGGCAGAGCGGCGGATGCAGAATCCAATGAGCTGCCTGACCCACCCTGACCCCGGTGCTGCATCCGAGATGCCAAAGGGAGGTAATATGGAAAGAAAGATTCTCATCACAAACCCTCCTCGCGGAACCTTGTGGATTATTGACTGTAAACTGCATTCACATAAAATCACCGAGACTTATTACCAGGCAGTAAAACACTCTTTTACGGCAGGTTTTCATGAGCGCGGGCCGAGAAAGTGGAGGTGACAGAAATATGTGGGTGAGAAGGCGCAGTAGTAACTTGTATTATAGAGAGCAATATGCTTACTGAAGGTGACTAACATTTCTAAGGACGATTTCTTCATGCGTCGCATTACACTAAATAAAGGCCTTCAACATCTGTCCTGTAAATTATTTATTGCTGGCTACCTGGGAAACCGGGAGGAGAAAAAAAAAACGAAAAACTTCACGCCATTGGACGGCCTCCAGATATCACAACTTTGATGTAAACAACAATAAAAAAGAAATTCAACTTCAAACAGATGTAAAAGTCGGAGGGCAGGAGCCGCACATTTCCTTTTGATGTTGTGGAGTAGAGACTATCACATGTATCTAGGTTCAGGGTGCCAAAGCAGATGCCTCTAAACCCTCCAAGGGCGGACTCTGACACTGGATTTCTTTGAAAACCCATTAAACTCGACACTAGATAATTTTTGTTCAAAAGGCAGCATGAAATCTCCGAGACAGGTAAGGCAAGGGGGTAGACTGGTCTGACATCCACTCTCTCTCTCTCTCTATACATAACTTTGTTTATTGTGTACAGCATTGATATAGTTCTATGTGTATCTACGGTAACAGACTACAAACTATGTGTAGTCTGATGCTGAATCCTATACCAATCTAAACCTAATGTATTTGGTAGGTTAAAGATTGGGGGTAGATAGAATGAAGGGTAACCATAGGATTAGACTGCACCGAGTTGTTAGGAGTCCTACCCGCACTATACAGTGACCAGGGCCAGAAGCAGTTGGCTCCACTCACCGTATAGTGGTCGCAACCTGTAACTTCAGCTGCAGTAACCAGGTCTAGCCACTACAGAGTGAATGGAGCAAACTACTTCTGGCCTTGTTCACTATGTAGAGCAGGTGCTGAAGAGCTGATTGGCAGGTGTCATTACTAGAGATGACCGAACAGCGCTGATGTTCAGGTTCGTACAAACTCAAACCATCGGTATTTGACTACTGCAGTCTTCCCGTTCCGTGGGGAAGGTGGAGACAGCCTGAGTCCAGCCACTGAAATTAAAGGACAACTCCAGCGGGATAAAAAACAACAACAAAAAAAAAAGATATTACTTTATAACTAAGCAGATTTGCCATTAGGGGAAAGCGCAAAACCTGCTTAAGGGTCTGACAAACCTAAATGGCGCATTGTGTAACAATTACGCTGCTTTACCGAGTATTTAGGAACTTTGCTCAAACTTGATTACAAGGCTTCGCCTAGCAGAAAAGTCCTGTTGGTGAGATGCCTTCAGCCCCCTATGGCGATAATAAAAATAATAAGCAGATACAAGTATAAAAATAAATTTTAATTAGTGCTATCAAAGGACTGGAGAAAATCCTCTCCCAAGACAGGACGGACGTACTTTCTATAAAATATCTCCGTAACAGAGAGCCGGCAGTATGACAGCGCAGCAGTCCTAGCCCGGCCTAATTAAAGTCATATATTTTTGGTGAATAGAACAAGCTATAGGCAGCTGGAAGTAATGAGATATCCAGCATCACTACATTATTAAAAGTGCTCATTATGATCGGGGGGAAAAAATACCGAGAAGAAAAAAGAAAGTCAGGCACGATAGAGAGGTAAGGGCGCAATTTATCGTATGTACACCAGATATAGCTCCTGCCGAAAACGTGTTTAATTGACTGCAAGGAGGATGAATGGGGCAGGTACTCAGACGCTAAGGAAATGGGCTGAATGAACTGATTCATAGACTGTATACAGATGCATACACCTACACAGCTATTCATGGAGAAGAGCCGAGCATTCACATCAATGTGCACTATTCTATTACTGTCAATTACACTTATAGAACTGGTCAGTAATAGAGCTCTTCATCTCTTCAACATCTTTATTCAAAGGTCTGACCCGTGCTATGTGTCCAAGGTCTGAGAGGATTCGGGTTACAACAGACTAACAGAATAAAAGTAGTATCAGTAATCGGTGGCATTTTATTTTAAGTTATAAGTTTTATCCTGTGATATATGAAAAATTTATATTCACATAGAAGCTATATAATCCGTACTGTCAAGTTGCAGTTTTTTTAGTGCAAACAACTGCTCAAAATTTCGGCATATAATTTTTCAGATTTTTTTTTTTTCTAAAATTTTTATATAGTTTTTTTATATGGTTTTTCCTGACATTTTTCATCTTTTTCTCTTTGCTACAGCAAATTATATTAAAGGAGAAGTCTGGCGGAGTTTCTTATTAAAGTATTGTATTGCCCCCCAAAAGTTATACAAATCACCAATATAGACTTATTACAGGAAATGCTTATGAAGTCCTTCTTTCCCTGCACTTACTACTGCATCAAGGCTTCACTTCCTGGATTACATGGTGATGTCACTTCCTGAATAACATGGTGATGTCACTTCCTGGATAACATGGTGATGTCACGACCCAACTCCCAGAGCTGTGCGGGCTGTGGCTGCTGGAGAGGATGATAGCAGAGGGACACTGAGGGACACAGGGCACTGGAGGGACACTGAGCATCCCTCTGCCATCATCCTCTCCAGCAGCCACAGCCCGCACAGCTCTGGGAGTCGGGTCGTGACATCACCATTTTATCCAGGAAGTGAAGCCTTGATGCAGTGGTAAGCGCAGGGAAAAAGCACTTTATAAGCATTTCCCGTAATGAGTGTATATTGGTGATTTGTATAACTTTTGGGGGGCAATGAAATACTTATATAAAAACTTTAGCCAGACTTCTCCTTTAAGCATTTTGCTAACCACCCATTTTTAGGAAAAAAAACATCCCATGAACATGTGAAAAATGATCAACAAAAATTGACTTTTCTTTAACCCATAAACAGCCATACTGAGTAGGGGTACTCCAGTATAAGAAGATTGTATTTAAGTAAAACTATCACCCCAAGATATATAACTTGCTAGTATAGTGTTATCACTAACAGTAATTTAGCATCTTTAAAACGTGTATTGTCTTCAGCTCCCTGGCTGCTCCCTCTCTCTGCTGACAATGCATCAGCCTCTGATGTCATAGGAGGCTTGGCTGGATCTGGTCTCTGAGCTCTAACCCAACCCCTTTAGTGATGTCACCATCTCTTACCAGCCATTCCAGCCTACATATGTCATATACACAGATCCAAGCTTTATTGGGACATTTAGGGAGAGCAAGGAGTGTATACAGCATACTGAATGATGCTACAGAAATAGCAGACGGGAATGGAATATAGCAGGTGCTGGGGCTTCATTGATTGTGCAATAGTCTGCAGTAAAATGGGATGTTCTGCAACAGCTTTGAGCAGGAAACTTGCAGGTATGCAGGGTAAGCGGAAAGGGCAAGGTGTGAGGACGGTGATAAAGAGCAATGCATTCTGGGAATTATAGTAATGAGCAATGGTTAACGAGGGAGACATCAAAAGAAAAATTAATTTTTGGTGGTTAAAGAACTGGGGCAGACAGGTAAACAATGCTTCAGCAGAATATATATATATAATTTTTTTTACCCAATGTCAGAGTAAAGTGAGTTTGTTGAATCAGCATTTGCGTACCGGTGGCTGAAGTAGTCGGATGCAACCCCAGGGAGTCCAGGAAAACATATTCTGTGCAGAACCCACTGTATAGGACTAAAATATACACAAAAGCACAGCAAAAACCTACATTAATAGTAAAAATCTGTATTAGAAATCTGAAATTATGCCTGGGATTTCTGCCGCGTATTTCGGCCTTGCGACAACAAACCACTAAGTGAACGTGTGCAAGTGTTACTAAGAATTTACATGGAGAGTGAATTATCTCTTTCAACTCCAAACAGTGGAATCACATGAGAATAAAGCCGCGTCTGGTTATTTGATATATCTGGAAGCTTTATAGGCTGCAGTTTGTAAGACTCCCTAAAAGGGATCACAACCTCCTACAATCGGCATTATTCCTTACGGTCTTGTTCACAGCAACCAAAAAGAAAGGGGAAAAAAAAATGCACAAAACCCCCCCTATATGCACCGGAGACAGATAGTGGATGGCGAGATCTGAACGCTGCTATGAAATGACTTCACCATTCCACAAATGTCCCTTTGTTATTTCCGCCCAGTGAAGGATGACATTTATCGCCGCACAATAGAACATTAGTTGGTACAATGCGGTGAGGATTCTGGGAAGCTGTCCTGAGTGGTCAGAGATAAAAGCAGGCAATGGAACAAGCAAGCCGTACTCACAACTAGAGTGCACTTCTTACGCGGGCTCCGAGCCTTTGGAGCATGGTGGATTTGACTTTCATTTTTCACTGCACTTGAAAACCCATCATCCCTCTCGAATAACACTTCCCAGATCTCCTCCGTTATCCTGTAATTCCTTCGGACAGACATCTCCCTCCGTGCTTTTACTGAATGGAGGCTATGCCGATGTCCGTAAGGACATGGCGGAGCCGGATATAGAGTCTTTGTGTGAAGAATTAATACGCCCAGATTTTTTTCTACTTCCATTTCAAGCTAAAATTACACTTTAAGGCTACATTCACACGTTCCATAGGGCTGTTGGTAGCTGTGGACCCACAGGTAGATGTGAATCCGTAGACTGCATCCACACATACACAATCCACTAGAGAAGGGTGATCCGTGCTGCTGGATCACCGCCCCGTAACATGTGGTTTTATGAACAGGGCCATTCAAATGAACGGGTCAGTGGTCTGTCTGCAATTGTGGAAAGAACCAGTGAATGCAGTGTGAAAGCAGCCTAAGGCCTCATTCATGGTGATATTCACATTCAGTAGTTTTTCAGGACTGTATATCATGTCAGCAATTGTTGCCCGCATTCCGCAAATGATTTGGCCTTAGTACATCCGTTATTTTTATTTTTTTTAGATCCACAAAAAATTGGAAGGTGATCCGCAGTTTCTGGGGACATTACTTCAGCTAAAATTACGGATCCGCAAAGGCTACAAACACTCCCATAGACTTCTATGGGTGAATCTGTGCCGCAATTAAGGTCCTTACGAGGGCATGTCTGTAATTATGGATAAATTTACAGAACAAGTAAATGTGGCAGAGTTCACACACTGTATATAACAATAACAGTCGGAATTCCAACCCTAGAATGCAATTCCATAGACTCTTATAGAACATGTGATTTAATTGTAAAAGGACCCGTTCTGTAACTATATTACTATTGTTTTTTTGTTCTCATTATACAGTGTGTGAACCTGGCCTATAGGTTACGTACACCTTTACGGCTAACTGATTGTTTCTATTGTTCCAATGCATATAAAACGGCGACTTTTAGTAGTGCTACAAGATTGAACTAGAACTGCAGTTCAAAGCAATAAGTAACGTTGTAAGCAATCTTGTGAACTACAGCCGTTTCTTAATAGTTAAAATCTTGGAATTCTACAAAAAGTCCTAGTGCGGCCCTTGTCTAAAACAATTTTGCAGATAGTCTTTAAAAGCAAAATTTGCTCTTTGGCTGAGGGTTGTATAAATGTAATGAAAATTCAGTACTCACCTCCTCTGGCCTCCTGCAGCTGTGAGCCGTCCCATCCCCACAGGGTCAGCCTACTCAGTCAATCGGCAAATGCTGTGGTCACTGAATAGTTTAGCTCCTAGGAGTATCAGTACAGCAAACAACCAGGAAGAAGCAGAGACCAGCACAAGACTTGGACTGACAGCATGGCGGCTGCAGGAAACCCGAGGAAGTGAGTATAGTATTTTTATTTTAAAAATTTTCACAACTCTGTGGCAGAGAGTAAATTTAGCTTAACGTCATGTAGAGTGCTAGTTAGTGTGCATTGCATACCATGGGACTGTTCTGTTGAGAAACGCTGGGTTGTGACATTCAGATGATGCTTTCATATGTACCGCCTACCTAGATATTTGAGCATACCACATAAATACCTTCATGGCACCTGCATGGCTCCCTAATAGCAGTGTCCCCTTTCGGTCACACTGGAAAAAATTGTTCAGGAATGTTTTGAGGAACATGACAAGGAGTTAAAAGTCATGATTGGGCCTTTAAATTCTCTAACTGGGCACCTGTTAGATAAGTAGAAACAACAAGTATGATCCATGGCGGCTGCACCAACAACTTAAAGTGTTGCTAGCACTCGGTGCCAAATGAAGACTCACACAATGTAAGTCTATAGGACTTCAGCATCTCCATATACCATTCACTTTAGCAATGGCTATGTGGTTGCCGGGAATTGTAAACTGTAACCTGCCACTCCAACAGAATGATAATAGTACATAACTTTTTATTTCAAATGGAAGCTATCTACATACTGATAGTCTTTATGCAGTGCTCAGTCTTTTTGTTATCCTTTCCTCCAAACAGATACTGCAGGACACCTCTAGAGATTTTGTTACTTTCATGGGTCACAGCTGTTTTAGGGTACAAGAGGAGCCTATACAATATAAGACATATATATAAGAGTCCCTGCTGTACATATATTCCTGGTAAATAAAAAGTAAAAGGCAGATACAAGAATGTATTGGCAACAGGATCAGACTACACAGGATTTGTATGTAGTCTGTTACCATGGAGACCCAAAGATCTGCAAATAAATTAACCACATACACAAAATAGTAGGACAATGATTTTCAAGACTATCTGCAAAATAGCTTTTTTCCATTCTGAGGGTGCCTTCACACCTAACGTATCGCAGCAGAAAATTTGGGCTTGTCCTGAAAAATTACGTGACCCCCTTTTTTGCCATTAAGGGGTTATCCATCTTATTTATAAAAAATAATTGCTGTAATATAATTGAAGGTGCCTTCACACCTACCGTATCGCAGCAGAAAATCCGCTGCGGATCCGCAGCAGATCCGCAGCAGATTTAACTAAATGAATGAACACAGTATCAAATCCGCACTTACAAATCTGCTGCGGATCCGCAGCGGATTTGACAGTGAGTATTTGATGCTGTGTTCATTCATTCAGTTAAATCTGCTGCGGATCTGCTGCGGATCCGCAGCGGATTTTCTGCTGCGATACGGTAGGTGTGAAGGCACCTTCAATTATATTACAGCAATTATTTTTTATAAATAAGATGGATAACCCCTTAATGGCAAAAAAGGGGGTCACGTAATTTTTCAGGACAAGCCCAAATGGTGTATGGTCATATTTCTGGCCAATTTCTGGCTTTTTTTTAAACCAGATTTTTAAGCGGTAGGGACTCGAATCCCCTAAATCTTTACCCCCCCCCCCCCCAAATTCCGCTGCATCAAAATGTAATCCGATCCCTCAGTAAGCTAGCAGTCCAAAAAATAACATTTTACGAAAGTTCCCCATTAAGACATTAGGTCTTCTGTGAAAGCAAGTAAAGACTCAATGGAATATAATTGAGAAATGGAGAGGGGAGTAGAGTTCTGCAGGCCTTGCAAGCCAGACTTCTTCACCAAGCAGAAGAAATTCCTGTTGTATGTCTTATACTGTGATTCTCATTATGTATGGTGTTAAAGGTTCTTATATCCTTCACAATGAGAGTTTCTTCAGACGATTCCCCTATGATTTCACACAGAGAAGCGCATCCTCCCTCTTTTCCCTCTTCACCCTGTATTGACAGAGTCTTTATTGACTCTGAACCGCAGAATGATTTTCAGTAAAGCTAACACACCAGGAAAACGGCAGCAAAGAGGCATACAATAAGGGGCAGCAATGCCATGGGCTAGGCCAGGGAGTAGGAAATGCTGAATGCACTCACATGGCTATTTCTGTCTAGGCCCTGGGAGTTCCATACCGTGTAAGTACTATACTATTATACTGTAAGTACCTGCTCTTAGAGATGGGTTATTCATACAAAGTATCTGGGAAGAAAAAAAAAAAGCTAAACATTAAGCCTGTATAGAAATGATGTATAGAAATGTTAGAGCATGGCCCTTACTAGGTAAAAACTTGAATATACAGAATGGTGGCCAATTCCAGTGCTGGGAGATTACTATACAAGTTCAAAAATTTGTTTGGAAGTCAATACATAAAAAAGGATATAAAAAAAAAAAAAAACCTGAAGAAAACTTTCAGGATTAGAAAAAGCAAAGATACTTTCTTGCAAAAACAACGCCACCCCTTTCCTCAGGCCGATCGCAGCCCCTATAGTGTAGAATAAAGGGAAAAACTTCCCTCTACTCCCATCGGGTCCTCAAGGCACTATCTGGACCAGTCCTGAAAGGGTTAAAGGGATTATCCAGCAAAAATCTTTGTTGTTTTGTTTTTAATGTGACACAGTGCTCCCTGCTGACATCTCTGGTCGAGACAGGAACTGTCCAGATCAGCAGCAAATCCACATAGAAAACCTCTGCTGCTCTGGACAGTTCCTGTCTCAGACAGAGGTGGCAGCAGAGAGCACTGTGTCAGACTGGAAAGAAAACATTTCCTGCAAGACATACAGCAGCTGATGAGTACTAAAAGACTTGAGATTTTTAAATAGAATTAAATTACAAATGTATGTAAACCAGTTGATTTGAAAAAAAAAATAAAAAAAATTTCACTGGATAAAGCCCAGTCTTTTGTACACTGAATCCCACAACTCATGGTGAACGTGTCTCACTGTACAGATACAGAATACATGGACATATTTAGTTCTATAAAAACACTGATATGATTTAGGGTATAATATGCGTCTCAGTATCACACAGTCTTTCCTTTACATTAATGCCATGTGGTATATTAGGATACTCTCTAAATTTACCATGCGATCATGTTTTATATGGAGGTAATTCAGCTGTAATGTCCCGCAGGATTCACGGCCGTGCAGCCAGCAATATAGGACCGGACTTAATTACCATTTATTGGACCATAAATAAGCTGTTTATGTCATACATATTTCTAATCATTTAACGTCCACTACACTCAATCTAAGCAAAAGTGAAAACGGCGATGGAAAAAAGAATTTTCTTCTTATTAAACAACACTATTCTGTTTCCACAGCAACTTGAATCACCCATTAGGATAGGATGTCAGCACATATAGACATTGCTCTGACATTACTAATAGCCCTTCCTATGCAGTTCAACCATTTGTCACTGAGTGCGAGGACCGCTGGGGCTGCAGGTCAATGCAAATCACCAAACGCCTAAACTTTAACTAAATGCACACTAGTGTATAGTACTACAAAACAAACCGCTACTAAAACTACTATAAATCGACTGCAGGCAGCCCCTGGCACATGAAAAACTTTTATCTGCAAAATATTCAGATCTGTAGAAATGTACTGAACTAAGAAGTAGTTACACTTAAAGGGGTTGTCTGGGGAGCAGAAGACGCCTCAAGCCTTCTCTTCCCTGCCACGTAGTCTCTGTGACCTCATGTCTCAGAAGTGAGCCTTCCCATACGAGGGGGAGGTTGTATATTGCATGCAGGTGATGATCCGCAGTTCTATTTCTTTCAAGGCTTACTACACAGGAGCTGAGCACCAGGGAGCAGTGTTCTGTTCCCCAGACAACCCCTTTGAAAATTAATCTGTTGACCACTGACACTGTTAGATAGCTGTTAGGTCAAGGAGACACATGGTACCTTTCATATATCCATCTGTATTTCCATAACATAGAAAAACACTTTTATTCTTCTATGTAAAGTGTCAGAGTTCTAGAGCCTTTGAAGTGCAGCAATCTGGAATATCTCCTCCCTCCGTCTCCCATCCCTGACCCTACTTAGGACTTCACAAGCTGACTGTCAATCAAGTAGAGAAAGAGATGGGAGGGCAAGTGGAGGCATTCCTACTTGCAGCACTTTAGGGAATTGAGAACACCTCTTTGACTCTTTGCCCCAGAGCATTTGACTATGCTATGGAGGCACAGACATATATATATGAAAGATACCATATTTATAGCTAACAGTGTCAGCAGTTTGGAAAATGACTTATAGCCGGCAGGTTCCCTTTAAATCTCATTACTGATGGACCCAGGCACCCTGTCGGTCTAATTTAACACAGTTACATTGACGATGTATTTTATCAAACATTATCTGATAAACCACTGGCTGCAGTGCTTACATGTTGATCAACCTGTCAAGACAATACAGTTAAAAGTTGACTGGTAATTCGAGGGAGTTGAAAGGTAGGTACACTTTTTTATTTAAAAAAAATTCTCTTAAAAATATGGGGCTGCGTAATTCATTCTGGTTCCTTATTAGACTATGTCAATCATGGCAAAAGTTAAATTCAGAAAAAATATCTACTGCAGATGCATTATTTCCCAATATCTTTTAAAAGCAAGTCAACTCCCAATTCTATTTTACAAACTCTTAGGTATAAATGACAGGTCCGACATGAAATGCAGGCAGTTCACAAGAGGTGATGCTCACAAGTAGCACAGTGGCAATCTGGTATTACTTACAGCGTCCTTCTCGGGATTGCATACTTTCACCCACAGGATGTGGTCCAGCAGCCAGTCGATCGGCTTGTCTTTGTAAAACATGAGGATAAACTCGACAATCAGGCTGAGGTCCAAAGACTTGAAGAGCTTTCCTGAACGTAATGAAAGAAAATTGTGTTTACTCAGATTTCTTTTTCGTGCTTTTCATAAATATCATTTCGAGACATCCACTATGGAAGAGGAGCTGTGCCGAAGCTTTCTCTGCAGATTGATGGTATTTAAGGCCTAATGACAGCAATCAAATGAGAGAGACGGCGGGATGATCGATAGGGAGACAAGTGTGCGGGGTGTAATTCTAGACATTCACAGTTGGCAAACAAAAGTGGGTAGAAGAAAGTGTAAGTATCCTCGCTGCCATTAACAATGGGAAACCTTATCTTTACATTAAGAAAAGGTTTCAAAAGAAAAGTCAAAGCAAATAAAAATGAGTGAAAAGTAAAATTTATGGGACCAAACAAAAATGGCATCAGTAACTATTGTCAGAATTACTAGAAACCAGAGCAGGGAATTATTTGTTTAGTAACCAACATCGAAGTTTTGTTTATATTTCTTTCAAATTTCTTTTTATTATGTTGTTTTAAGTCTTGGAGGCCGTCCTGACCCTCCTTCCACTATCTGTCATCCTGGTCCAGGACTGGAGCCCTCCCACACACTGCCCCCTTAGGTTAAAAAAAAAACAGACAAAAAACACCACCACATTTTCCTCCACAAAATTCAAAGTGTATCGAATTTTTTTCCCCACCAGTTACAGCCGGACAACTGAAACACACTCTACCTTTTTATAATCAGTTTTTATTTTTTGATTAAAGGAGAAGTCCGGCAATTTCTAAGATGCGGCAGCAGGCAGGAGGGGATATTGATTACAAGTAGGAACTTACCTGTCCCCAAGCCCGCAGTGAGCAGCTGGAGTGGCCTTGGGACCCCTGCCAGAAGGCCTGTCTCGGGCTGATGGACTGACCGCTTAGCCAATCAGTGACTGGAGTTGCGTCCCGCCCCACTCACTGACTGTCTGAGCAGCTAGTCTATCAGCTGAATTGTGATGTGTCAGTGCCGTTGATCCCAGAGCCCGTGGGGGTCCTGCACCTGGTTCTGCCGCAGACACGGAGAGAGGTAAGTTCCTACTTGTAATCAGTTTTCCCCCTGCCGCATTTTAGAAATCTTCAGACTTTTCCTTTAAATTTTTTATACATTATTATGGTGACAGCCACTTTGCCAGAGCTTTGAAGCAAGCTCCATGAACAAAGACAAAACAGATTGGACCAGAGAGTGTTTTCTAAGCATGCTCTATGGCCTGTTCAGAGGTCATTACACAGTGACGAGGAGGAGAAGAGCTGTGACTATCACCTTTTGGAAAGTAAATGTACAGAACTGATAGTCAGCTTAGCTTTTGGCTTAGTGGACAGAATGAAAACTTTTTTTTTTTTTTACAAAAAAGCCATTATTTGGGCTCAGACATGTCAAACAGTCAGGGAAGTGTACAGCAGTGTGCTCCACTCCCCGGCCAGCAGGGACATCCAACTTGTTAAAGGACAACTCCCGCGGGACCCCAAAAAAAAAAAAACACAGACACACACAGACACCATACTCACCATCTCTCCGGTGACGATCGCCACTCGATTCGCCCGCCGTCCGCCTCTCCGTCGCCGCCGTTCGCCATCCAGCGATGTCTCCGACTTCCGGGTCCAGGGGATGGAAAAGGCTGCCAGTGCGCTTGCGCACCGGCAGCCTTTTCATTGGCTGGAGCGCATCACATGGCTTCCAGCAAGCTCAGCCAATCAGGGCTGAGCAAGCTGGAAGCCATGTGATGCGCTCCAGCCAATGAAAAGGCTGCTGGTGCGCATGTGCACCAGCAGCCTTTTCATCCCCATTCACTTTGCATGAAGACGCCGAGGAGGAAGAAGACCCGGACCGCCCCTCGGCTCTGACGTCGTCGTCACCAGATGCCGCCCCGGAGAAGAGGACCGTGACGATCGTAATAGGTAATGTATACATTCCTTAACTTCCGGGGTGGGTGGTCGGGGGTCCGAAAGTGGGGGAAGGGGGCCAGGCCGGGTATTTAACCACATTACAAAGTTATATAACTTTGTAATGTGTGTTAAATGAGCAAAAAAAAATTTTTGTGGGAGTTGTCCTTTAACTTGATAGACACTAATAGAATGAACAAGTTGAAACTGACTCACAGCCGGGAAGTAAAGCGTATTGTCAAGCTGTATTTTGGGATCCCAGCAGGTTTTATTTGTTAGACTTGGTGGGAATCAGTAACTTTTGGCATATCTTAGGAGTGTCTTAGTAAAAAGTAACTGCAAATGATAGTAACAATATAAATGATAAAATTCTGTCTGTTTGCCGCTACCACTAGGGGGGGCATTAAGGGTTTACTGCATACAATTTATACATTTGTGGCAATAATAAAACAACAGGCAGCAAACTTCTAACAAAACAATAGTATTTCATAAAAAAAACTATACATCAGGTACGAAGAGGTAAAAGTAAAAGCTGTCAGACAGTAGGAAAACCATGGCATTTATGTTGTTGCAAAAGACAATTTATTGATCTATTATTCCGAACGGCATGACTACATGATGGGATTAAGAAGCAGGGAAACAGGCTGTGATAAGGTTAACGTGATTTAGAAGAGTTGGGACGGTAGCTGTCCTACAGAGTCTGGTCGAGAAGAGGAGAAAAATACGATGACATTGACTGAGAAGCCATATATAAATAATATACACATTTTCAGGCCAGATGCAGCTGAATGACATTTGCGCAGAGGTCAAACCTCTGCAGACTTCATAATCGGAGGTAATCCTAACATTACCAGTGCTTTACTGCCTGGTCTCCTTGGCCAAGCAACCACAACATCAATCAGCTGGAATGGCAGCTCAGAAACGTCTCTGGCTCCGATACTGATGAGGGCTCGGAAAATAAACACTTTTCAATTTAGAAAGAGACAGATACCCAATGAATGTCAAGACACAGACAACAAATGACGGTCAATTAATTCCAGACACTAGGCAAAAAGCAAAGCAACAGGTAAAAAAAATAAAAAATCAACCAACCTCTAGCTATAAGGCTATGTTCACAAAGAGTATTTTCTATGTCCATACAAAAACCTATATAGTGTATGTGTCCTATTTGTCACAATGGAAATTGGCTCCCCCCTAAAGAGGCACTCCGAGCTGGGGTTATTTTTATTGTATGGTCGGGGAAGGGGTGGAAACAGAGGGCACCGATCACTTACCTCCCCGTTTCCAGCACCGGGTCCCGGATTGCGCTGCCCCGTTCTCCCATCCCGCTGCCTGGTCTGAGCTGCGGCTTGAGACGTGACGTCTCAAGGCAGCTCAGCGATTCAGCAGTCGTAGCGGAGTTCCGAATCGGCCGTTGAATGGCTGAGCTGCCTTGAGACGTCACATCTGAAGCTGCAGCTCAGATCAGGAAGCGGCAGCTGGGTGGGAGAACGGGGCGGCGGGATATGGGACCCGACGCTGGAACTGGGGAGGTAAGTGACTGGCGGCCTCTTTTTCCACCCCTTCCCCAGCCATACAATAAAAATAACCCCAGCCCGGAGTATCTCTTTAAAGGAGAAGTCCCATGGTGGGGGCAGGAAAAAAATAAAGTACTGAACTCGCCTGTCCTTGTGCCGCAGATGCACTGCTCCCAAGTCCTGTTCGCAGCAGTTGGCTTCAGCCTAAAGAAGGCACATAATTTACGCGGCTTTACCAGCTGAAACGTCACAGCCCGGCTGAGTGATTGCCTGGGTGTGTCCTGTCCCAGTCACTGATTGGCTGGGAAGGCAATCACTCAGCCGGGGTCGTGATGTTGCAGCTAGCAGAGCTGCAAGTCACCGGCTGATGTGAACAGGACTCCTTCCTGCCCCCACCAGTCTGCCTGCAGTTTTTTTGTCCTTCCATGGGACTTCTCCTTTAAAAAATCTAAGAACCAAAATGCAGAGAAGTCACAAGAAAGCTGCAGTCAAATGTGACATGCATTGATGTTAATACTGACAAAGTTGTCTGTGACAAAGTTGGATTTTAGTGGTTCCATCCTGTTTGCAAGGAGAATTGCCACCACATAATTAGATGGGATGTTACAATGCAACACTGCGGTCTTCATGTCATGCAACCAGAGCTGCAAAGGCCCTATGGTGCATCCACAGGATATATCATTATTGTCTGAAAGCCACTGAAACCTGCAATTTGGAGAATGAGGGTCCCCAGATGACGTCTATAGACAATAATGGGACAGCGTAGCACTATGAGAGGGAACGTTTATGTATTTTTAACAGCCAGTTTTTTAGTATATTACTAAACAAGTAAACTACCTAAACTAAAAAAAACCAAAAAACTAAAAACCTAGTTGAAGGGGTTGTCCAGTGAAAATCTTTTTCTTTCAAATCAATTGATTTCAGAAAGTTATATAAATTTGTAAAAATCTAGTCTTCCAGTACTTATCAGCTGCTGAATGTCCTGCAGGAAGTGGTATTTTTTTCCCAGTCTGACACAGCACTCTCTGCTGCCACCTCTGTCCATGTCAGGAACTGTCCAGAGCAGCAGCAAATCTCCATAGAAAACCTCTCCTGCTCTGGACAGTTCCTATTTTGGAGAGACATGTCGACAGTGAGCACTGTGTCAGACTGAAATTAAAGTATGAGACTTTTAAATAGAAGTTAATCACAAATCTTTATACGTTTCTGAAACCAGTTGATTTGGGGAAGAAAAAAATAAAGAAAGAAAAAAGATTTTTACTTGAAAATCCCTTTAAAGGGGTAGTGCGGCGCTCAGAAATTATTCACAGAATAACACACATTACAAAGTTATACAACTTTGTAATGTATGTTATGTCTGTGAATCGCCCCGTTCCCCGTGTCCCCCCACCCCCACCCGTGTACCCAGAAGTGTGGTGCATTATACATTACCTGATCCGTGTCGAGGGCCGTCCGCCATCTTGTGCCAAACGTCATCTTCGGACAGACGGCCGAGTCGCTGCCGCCCGTCCCCCCTCCGCCGCGTCACAACTGTGCTCAGCAGCGATTGGCTGAGCACAGTTATGCTTAGCCAATTGCGGCTGAGCATCGGATGACGCTGCAGAGGACGGACGGCATTCAAAACAGTTGGAGCTGTTCGCCATCCGCCCGAAGAAGACGTCGCTGAATGAAGATAGAAGACAGGTGTCGGCACGTGACAGGTATGTACAGCGCACCACACTTCAGGGTACACGGGTGCGGGTGGTGGGACATGGGGAAGGGGGCAATTCACAGACATACCATACATTACAAAGTTGTATAACTTTGTAATGTGTGTTATTCTGTAAATTATTTCTGAGCGCCGCACTACCCCTTTAAGTAAGGGTTTACACTATGTGAAGGCTTCACATGGTTTTAATCTGCTTCACATGTTTTTATGGTAAACCATTGTATAGTTTTTCCATATGTTACTAGGCCACAGGGCACACATTAACACCATAAGAACCCAAACTATATAGCATGTATGATTTATGAAGCAGCTATTACTTCGTTCACCTTCTAATGAAAATGAAATGACTCTGCTAATTCTGATAAAGTCTACACAGTAAAACCGAGAGGTAAACTGCAGAAAACAGGAAAGCACTATTGTGTGTCTTCAAATGGCCAGAGGAATAATAACGTAAAAAAAACAAATAGAAATATATATACACTGTGTATATGTGTATATATATACATACATATATATATATATATATATATATATATATATATATATATATATATATATATATATATATATATAAACAACTAAAGCTGGATGGGGATAAGGTGGTCTTCACATATCACCCTTTTAAGAAATGTGATTTATATAAATATTCCCGTACACGTCCTGCTCTAAGAATAAACGATCACTCTTGGCAGACAATGGCACTACATGTTCTCCATTAGTATATCGTTTTCCTGACAGTAGATTCATGAATCCCAAATTCTCTAGAAATTATTTTACAACTTTTCTGTACCATGCCAGCAGTGAAGCCCTTTCCGTGGATCTTTTTGCTACTGAGTGATGCTAATAATATAGAATGTGATATGTTTTCAATAGTGAAAGAGAGAGTGGTTGTCACTATGAACAGATAAAACAGTATAATTTGTGAGCATGGTGAATCTCATGAATGCCTGATCAAAATGAAGAACAGCTGGAGAGGTAAACTGATGGTAAACTAATAAAGTGACACAGAGATCATATATTTAAGGCGAATACCATTCAAAGTGCATACAAATTATTATTAATGCTTTTTACCATATATCCCTTAAATCTTAGTTAGAGGAATCGCTCACAAGGACTACTACAATTGATGGGTGCTTTGAAATTATTTTCCCAAAAATCTCTGATCGCCAATAGTCAGGATAGGCCATTAACTTAACCGTCTAGTGGTGCTGCCACAGCCAGATCTATAAACTGAACAGGGCATTTGGCCCCAATCATTTGCCAGGGTACGGGTGTTGAAACTCTGCTAATCAGTGACTGGCTGCTATTGCTTGTAAAATCCCTTTAAGGCCACGTTCACGCACTATATTTTTGCAATAAACAACGGTCGTTGTTACAGTATGCATCACAATATGTTTATTATGCCAGGTTCTATCCAAGTGTAGCAAGTGATAGATCAGTGTCAATAGGACATGTTGGCTTGTACTGTCCTCTCCTGCCTCCTGCTTGTTTCCTCTATGTTAGCTTATATTAGCAGGGGGAGCAATGTGAAGCTGCATCTCATAGGATCACACTGGACTCTCAGCACACAGCAGATAAATAAAAGCAAAGTGAATAAGGGGAGTTCTGTGAAATTCTGCAGCCAATCACTGTATAGATTCACCTAATATATCACTGAACTCCTGTTCCTTTGGATAAAACATTACTCTATGCATAAGTGAACATACTAAACAAACTAAGAAAGCAGAACTTGTAGAGGATAGGGAAGATCATTATTAAAGGAAAACTCCGGCGATACCATTAAAAAAAACAAACACAGACACAAACTTCATTCTAACGACACCTCCGTTGACGATTGCCATTGGAGTTAGATAGCTTGACTTTGTATTCTGTGTTTATTAAGCTAAAAAAAGGCTGGAGTTGTCCTTTAATTTGCTTCTAAGTCTTTCAAATGTACCCAACCAGGCTAATGAGGAACGCCATAGGGGCTGGTGTGGGGTGCATTACTTAAAACAGGCCCCGATATTACAAGAAATATGCAAAAGAAGAGCCCGTATAGTCACATCAAAGAGTCTCAAAACACAGGACTAGCCAGATATCCCTCCGGTAAGGACCCAGCCAAGTGGTGGCTCCTGTAGGGAAACCACCAAAACCACCATATTAAGTGGCCCTATAAGTCAATGTAATGACAAGGGAAAAACCAAGGCCAGGTATAAACATATAGCTGTTTTGGGGTGTTGCCCCTCATCAGTGGCTAGATGTTACAATGTTACAATGACCCGCTCATAATATATAGGCTCCAGTAATATCCTGTTATGCTGCAAATGCTTAGTGTCCATTCCAGGCTTGCTCTGCATTGCTTCCTGAATGTAGTGGTTTATCAGAATGAGGGATATCATTATGGATATTGTGTCTAGTATGTAAGGAAAGCATTTTGATCCCGTAATTACATCTCTTCGTACACGCGAAAACAGCATTTATTATGGAGTAACTACTGACACACTCAACTTTAAAAACCCGACTCCTTGTAGATCGTATCCCCAACCATAAATACAAATACATTTCATTTCCAAGGTTAACTACTGCAGTGCAAAGCCACCAGATCTGCATTACCGGGTATAATTCATCTTCTTCATCCTGCAATCTTGCAAAATACCTTCACCGGTGAATCCTCTATAAATTACTTCCATGCCATAAATCGCACACCTCCAGATGAATAAGACATGCTTGGTTCAGTCACTTCCAGGTGTCCTTCAAACAATGGGTTAATCCCTAAGAAGGGGGGAGGGGAACAACTTTGACCTACTTATCTTTTAGACTGATAATAATAGGTTATTATGCCGGAAAATAAAATACAAATATTATTCACTCCGATGTAGTCTCTGTTAGGGAAATAAAAAAAAAACAAGTAACAAAAACAGCAGACTTGTATTACCGGGGGTCTCGGGGGACTTGGTACACTATGCATATCAATGAGATTTCACTGTAAGATCAGAGATGAAATAAGATCTTTCCAACCTTGTTTTCTCATTCTACGCACATGAACACCAAAAAAAAAAAAAAAAAGTTCCTTAATGAAAAGCACAATGTGATTAATGGTGGAAAAGAGCAGGTCAACTAAACAGACAGCACTTTGTAGTAAATTTTTCAATCTGTGGGTGGATGAAGAGGCGAGGAGCCAGCAGCGACTCATTATCACCGCAAAATTATTTTTTTAATGAGCTCGGGCCCAAAACTGCTTTGTGCACACTTTCCTGGTGAGCCGAACCCCAGCCGCACGCATTCCCAGCCACACTCCTTCCCTTTTAGACACTTGCCAAGGTCGCTGGGTGATTCTTGATAAAGTTGATGTGTCTTAGAAATAACATCAACCCTCTAGATGATTAATTCTGAAATAAAATAAAAGATGGTTGACATGTGAACGGGCCCCTTTAGTTATTCTTGTACTGGAATGTATCGCTATATTACGCATTCCGAGACAGCAATGACACCGGTTTGCCCCCGCCTTGCAAGCAGCCCTGGGATATATTAATTGCATCCAAAGCAACCCGCAGGAGTGGATTACAGAGCGTCCAATGTCCCATATGGCCCGGCAGTCAACAGCTTGTGCTACACGACAAGACAAGGCATCTGCTTCAGCCACTTCAGCTCACTAGGGCTTTACGATAAGAGGCCGATGGGAGGCCCAAGTATCTTAATAAAACATGTCGAAAGGGAAGAGTTTCCTATACGGCCACCTGTCTGTCTGCTCGCAGATAGAATGTCTTAGTTTCCTCCTTATTTACAAGATACAAGAAGCTTTAGCGCTAAGCATATTATAGATAAACCACAAGAAGACAGACAGCAAGGAGGATAATGCACGGAGTTCGGTCAACAATTTTAGTTCAAGTTTGTGACAGATGTTAGTGCTGTAATAACAGGGAGGTATTGCTTCTTGTCTAGTAGATAGCTTCAATGTTTCTTGCCTCTTCTTCGCACAGAATAGGTGATAAGTAATCGGTGGGGTCTACTCACCGATCATGATAACGGGAGTCCCGTCTGTTCCTGTCGGAATGGGGTGGTGGCAGAGTATGCATATCGCCACTCCATTTAAACTCCATAAGACTAGTGAAGATGGCCGAGCGCAACGTTCATCTATCATCAACATTACAATAGAGATTCAATGATGTGGCAAAGACTGCAGCTCCATTCAAAAGTGAACACTCGGGACCCCCTATTCTTGTGATCAGTGGGGGTCTCAGTAAGCAGATCCCCATGAAATAGACACGAATCCTATGTAAAGATAATAAGTTGTCATCTTGAGAAAACCCATTCAAGAGGACCTGTAGTCACTACAAAAAAATTTGTATTTTATTACCTTGTAGCCTCAGGTGGCCAGGTTTTAAGGTGACCATATACTTTTAATATCTTTCAGTTGTTTATTTAGTCATGAGTTATCTCCCCCAACCTCTCTATACAAATGAATACTCGGCATGGCTGAACATTCAGGTTTCCTCTACGGGGAGGGGATGGGTAAGCCACAGGCTCCGAGAACCAAAGGATCAGGTGGTGAAAATCCAACACACTCAACCAATGTCTCCTCCAACAACAATCTGTATGTGGACAGTAGGGAGACTGCAATACACCTTAAAAAAGTTGTCTGAAACTGTTGGTGGTGGCGTGTTCGGACGACATATATATAGGTGTATTAGTATGATGTGTCCAGGCACTGTTACTACTTTTTGAATATTTGTATTTTTTGAATGCCAGTCTACAGGGATGTGATTAGAGGGTTGAGGGAGTAAGAACTCTGTTCGTGAGGTTTGATAGTGCCCCCCACCCCCCCCCCAAAAAAAAAAGAGTGTTCTGTATCAGATGTTTACTCGGATGGAGGCTTTGAAGCATTGCTGCATAACTGAATAAGCAGTATTTCTGATGTTACTTTGCAATTTTTTTTGCTTTTGATTCCAGCTACTTATATCACTAGTACAGCGGTAAAGAGTTGGTAAAGGCAGTAACACCCAGCATGCGCTCCGAAGCTGCTACTTAGCGCTCAATGGTGTCTGTAGCTAAAAAGCTGCCTGGGAGCTAAATGCTAAAAATGAAAAGGCAGAATGACTCACAAGTCTCCCCTCTGGGAATAGGCAATGACCCCCTTCAAAAATCTTTCATGCACAGCAATATTCCTTAACTAGAAATTACCTGTCAATATTGGGACTTAATGCACCAAAAGTATCAATGAGTCTCCGGGTGTGCGGCTAAAAGCATTTCAGACCAGGGCGATAACTATAGGTGTGTGGAGTCTTAGCGCCTGATATGGCTGAATTGTTCCTCCGCTGCTGGAGTAAATGCTAGGCCCCGAGACAACCTATAAAATCATTCCCGACACTGAAAAGATAACGTTCTGTTGGCAGTAAGTACCTTTACCCTGCCCTATATTTATGTTTTGGATACATGTCCTGAGTCCTGTACATGTACCCAGTTAAACAAAGAAAATAAAGTTATGGTGAGGATAAAAAATAAAGTGTCAAAAGTAGGGGGTTAAAGGGGCACTCTGAAGAAACTGGGGCCTATAAGCCATACAGATTTAAAATTACTTCTATTAAAAAGAGTCACACCTTCCAGTACTTATCAGCTGCTATATGTCCTGCAGAAAGTGGTGTATACTTTCCAGTCTGACACAGTGCTCTCTGCTGCCACCTCTGTCCTTGTCAGGAACTGTCCAGAGCAGTAGCAAATCCTCATAGAAAACGTCTCCTGCTCTGAAAAGTTTCTGACACGGACAGAGGTGGCAGCAGAGAGCACTGTGTCAGACTGGAAAGAATACACCACTTCCTGCAGGACATACAGAAGCTGATAAGTACTGGAAGATTTTTAATAAAAGTCATTTACAATCAGCCACCAGCTGACTTGAAATCAATTTTTTTTTCTCCGGAGTACTTCTTTATTGCTGGTAGAATAATTGGCCGACAATTACCAATGCTATACAGCAATTATGTTTTTTTTTTCTACATCACACTTCACTCAGAGTTCAGATCTGATTAGTTGCTATTATTTTTTTTTATAATGTATTATTAAAATCCTTAATGGTGGAGATTTATCAAAGATGGTGTACATTGAAACTGTCTCAGTTGCCCCTAGCAACCAATCAGATTCCACCTTTCATTCCTCACAGACTCTTTGGAAAATGAAAGGTGGAATCTGATTGGTTGCTAGGGGCAACTGAGACAGTTTCACTTTACACCATGTTTGATAAATCTCCCCCATTTTTTTTTATTATTATTATTGTATTATCTTATTAATATTATTTCTTTAATTTGCTGCTACTTTAAAAGCTATATCAATCTTCTTTACTATTATATAGACTGGCTTCTTACCGCAGCCAAAAACTCCTTGACACTTACATCCCATTTAGAAGTAATGTTTTCCTTGGCTGATCTGGCGGTGGGATCGCGGTTGCGCCTCCATAATTCGCTGCCCATAACACTCCGGCGCACAGTAAACTGTCAGCATCCCTGAATATAATAGCTGGCATCCTGACAGCCTCCCCGCTCAATCATCCGCCGAGATGCATCTCCATTAGAAAACTTCAGGTGCTGGATGGCTTTCAGAAATTCCCTGTTTATATACACTCACTCCAAAGCTTTAAATTCTTTTTGTTTCGCAGCGTGACTGTGTTTGTATTTTACGGGAGCGCTCGGCATATGAGAGACGTTAAAATATGGAGGCACCGAGAGACCAGAGGGGATTAAACAAATCCATAAATCCATCAGAGCTTAGACAGCCTGTGACGGTGTTGTCAGAGAGAACCTCATAAATCACAGGCGCGCAGGTAACTGATAATAGGCCTCTTTTGTGGCGGTATTAGAAATGTTCTGCAGAATAAGAGGAACCTTATTGCCTCAAGACTCGGTAAAGAGCGGCTGAAGCCAACGACGAGATGAAGAAGCCATCGAGTAGACGATATGAACCTGAGCTCTGAAGCATTCTTCAGCTCCGAGGGACCGCTGCTCGAATATTAGGGAATTGCATTATGTACAATTCCATAATGGTGTTGGTATCTGCTCCTGGCAGTGCTACCTCACCTAGCGGAGGAGAACCGCGGCGAATCTGCAGCTGATACAAAGCCCACCGATAAACTATAAACCAACATTTCTGGCCATAATACTGCACTGAGGCCTTAGGCCATATTGTTTGCGCAGCCAGGCATGGATCTGTGGGTATGGAGTGTCATCCGGTGGGCCGCTCACAGTTAAGGACTGTGCACACAATATAAACTATAGAGCCCAGGAGCGCAATGACTTTTTTTTCCTGTCCAGGCTCCTGTCAGTCAAATGTACGGACTGTGGAAGCCTCAATCACGATCTGCCTTGGTCAATAGAATAGGAAAGGTCCTATACTGATATATATATATATATATATATATATATATATATATGGTAGATCATTTTCTATGGTCATGTGCAAGCGGCCTTGGCGGACGTCTTTTCTTTCACCTTTATGTTCTGCTAATGAAAGAACACGTGTAGTAGGAAACTGAAAACAATGTAACGTAAAAAGGCAACAACACATATGGTTTCATTTGGTTTGCAAAAACCCTGCATATGTTTTGAAATTGTAACAATACTATATACAACCCCCACCTGACCATATTAAAAGTCTATTATACGCTATACACAAAGCAGCACAACACCAAACATGACCTTTTAATTGGGACATACAATTCTATCACACTCTGGAAATAAAGCGCTAGAACCATCAACGTGACCTGAGAACTGGATATGACCATAAAACAATTCATACTCTATACATAGAGAACTACAACCCCCAACATAAAGATAGGAGCGATGAGTAAATTTGGATTCACAAACTCCCGAATGCTCACCTTCTCCAGCGGTGGCTGGAGAAGGTGGATGCAGCCCGCGGACTGTCTGGAAAACATAAATGCAGCCTGAGGCCACGTTCACACATGGCAAGACAGTGGCCGTTCTGTGATACGGCCGTGACTGCAGTATCGGCTGGGTGAATATCACGTCAAGTTAATTGGAATGCAGACACATTTAGGTGTGCCCGCACTTCAGAAGCCGTACTTTACATTGTTTGCACAGTCTGGCTGGAATGCCGGCCAGAGTGTATATAGTGCGTATATACTGCATCCGGGATTCCATAGGGGTAAATGTGACTGGCTGCTGTGATTAAACAATGGCTGTTGTTTAATAAAAAAAAAATACATAGTGTGAACGAGGCCTAAGGCTGTACACATGCTTTTCTGGACTCCCTAGGACTGCATACATCTTCTCCAGCCACTGGTAGTCAAATGTTGATGGTTCGGGAGTTTGCAAACCCGAATGTACTGTAAGCTCGCTCATCTCTACCAACATGGCCTTACTGGATATGACCAAAATATATGTTTTTTATATTCTCTATATACAGAACATTACAACCCCAAACATGAACTGACCACTGGACACAACCATAATACAAGTCTAAACATGGAGCAGTACACCTCCCAGAATAAGGCTCTACCCATATAGTCTTTCTCCTGCCCATTTGCAGGTCAGTATACATTGGGTATAGCATTCTTATACTGCAGCAGCAGCCTGTATTATTCCACACAATGGTATACAAGGCAATACAAACATATGACCAATGCCAATCAGGTTTCCATTGGATGCATACATTCACTGGTTATCTTATTTATTAGTATAGCAGCAACATATTCCATAGCGCTGTACAGAGCTTTTCATGATTCCCATGGTCCCTGTTCTTATTGGGGATCACAATCTAATTTCCACAGTACCCTATTCATACATTTTTATAGCGTGGTGTGGGAGGCAGAACACACACGCTCCGAGCCCGCGTTGCTCTCGGTCAGATCTGAACCCAGGGCATGAGCCTGATTTAATCCTTATCCACAATGTCTCTTGTCAGGCGAGTGAAATGACAAAATAAAATACAGTTCAATGATTTTAACTGTGTACAAAAGAACAGCGCCAGAATAAATCATACAAATCTCCAAGAAAAAATATCAAAAACCTGAGTGGAGCTTAGAGACTCATTTGTAGCTCCTTCACCGCAATGATGCCTGCTATATGCATATTTCATGAATGGTAACAGCCATCAAACAAGCTCCAAATGCTGTTTACATTAGCAGGAGTGCGCTGTGGATCTTGGCCCGCTAACAATTGACTCATTAACACAGTATCATTTAAAGGCTTATTACTAATATCCAGAATGTCTACAATACAGATGTAACATGGAGCTCAGAACAATGGCTTTCCCCACTCAAAATATTTCGTTTGGGGTATGTGGGACAATAATAATATCAGTATCTTCTTGGCTATGTTCACACTGACACTAATTCCGCCCTGCCAGCAAGCTGCACTATTCTTATCACCAGAATGGTGGCACCACTATAAAATCCTCACAGATTTCAAAGGAACTGGTAAGAGCTGAGCTAGCCTAATATTGGGGCATATATTGGTATATCATACTGTCATGATACCATCCCATAAGCAAAGAGAGTCACTATGGTCACATTTTAAATTGCTCTTAGGGCTCTATTCCACCGGACGATTATCGTTCAGATTATCGTTAAATCGTTCGGATCTAAACGATAATCGTTCGGTTGAAATGCAGTTAACGTTTAACGACCGAACGTGAAATCGTTGATCGCTTTATAAGGGCCCTATTCCACCGGACGATTATCGTTCAGATTATCGTTAAATCGTTCGGATCTAAACGATAATCGTTCGGTTGAAATGCAGTTAACGTTTAACGACCGAACGAGAAATCGTTGATCGCTTTATAAGACCTGGACCTATTTTTATCGTTGCTCGTTCGCAAAACGTTCGCAAATCGTTCGCATTGAATAAGACATCGTTCAATCGTTCGCAATAGATACGAACGCAATAGCGAATAAATAGCGAAGAAAAATGATCGCAATTACGATCATAAGTAACGATTATCGTTCCATAGAAATGAGTGAACGTTTTCAGGTCTTTCGCAATAGCGGTCGTTTGAGATCATTAATCGTTACTGATTATGCAAACGATAATCGTCCGGTGGAATAGGGCCCTTAGTCAAACATATTCAGCTATCTCCCATGATCCCCCTATAGGCAAGCCCAGTCTGCTGCGCATCTATCTATTCTGAATGGGGAAAGGGGAGAAAGCTGTTGCCAGACACTGCTAGAACAAAAGCATTGAGCATGTTGAAATGCTCCCCAAAATATTAAGGTAAGCAGTGATTATCGTGTAATGATTCACTATACCGATTGATTGCTATTGATAACGAGCGATTTAGTAGCGAGCGATTCTGTCATTATTATATTTACCGATTGCAGTTATGAACGATCGTTTTTGCGGCATTATATGGTCACTAATCGTTCCTCAGGACAACCCACGCATCATGTTTTATCTGCAAATGACTTATTAGGCTAGGTTCACACTACGGATGAAAAAACTGATGCATTTGTGTGCATCTGTTTTGATCTTTTTTTCGATTGACTTCTATTATAAAAAAAACAGATCAGAACGGATCCGTTCTTTTTTTAATGGACACAAAAATGAGGTTGACTACGTTTTTGTGTACGTTAAAAAAAAAACAGATCAAAACAGATGCACACAAATGCATGTTTTTTCATCCGTTTTTTTAAACCGATGGAAAAAAAAACGCATTTCAAAAACATAGTGTGAACCCAGCCTTAGATCAATAGATAGGTGAGCAATCAGCTCATTCTTGGTAATTTTCGTTAATTTTTAAACAATAATAGACAGACAGTAGATCCTGGGCTACTATAATCTAATGTGTATGACCAGTATGACCAATCATGAAACATACAGTAAGTGCGATTCTGTTGTAAATGGATTATGGCTTTTCTTCCAGAAACAGCATGACCCCTGTGCTCAGTTTTGGTGTAGGTCATTGAAGTGAATGGAGCTTAAATGTAAAACCACACACAACCCGACGACAGGGGTGGGACTGTTTTTGCAAGAAAGTAGCTGTAGTTTTTTTTCCAATCCTGGATAACCCCTTTAACACAGCATGCCCATAAATAACATAGATAAAAAAAGATAGATAAGAGTGGTAATTAAATTGCACTCTGTATAAGATAACGTTTTGTATATATGAACGATTCTGAAGGAGAATTGCCGATAATTGGCCAACCAATGTACAAACTCGGCCATACGAACCCAGGTATGATTAGCACTTTTTGAGCTGTAGAACATAAAACAGCTACTTCCTTTTTGGACATATTTTGTTCTGTTCAAAACTCAAGATAAGGATCGCCTTTTGCATTAGCAGAGTATACCGTACACAGTAGTTGCAAACCAAGGGCATTTACACTTATGAGAAGCTATATGTATTGTTCCTTATATGCAACCAAACCAATAGGGTGGTTCTATAGAGGCAGACCATGTTACTGCTATGGATAGAGAACCTGGGCAGGGATCCCCACTACAATGGTACCAAAAATATGGTGGTTAAAAGTGTGAACTAGCACCAGAGATGTGCCCCAGGTAATCTTGAATGAGGGTTGCCCTAGGTACAAAATAATTAAAAATGGCACCTACACAATAAAAATAACATGCAATAGGTATAAACCACAATTCATCTGAGCTGTGCTGCCAGTAATGAACAAGATAACGCTTATTCCCTCTAGAAAGCGGTGGGACGCGCTGGGATATAAGCATGCAGATGGCCGCACTCAAACACCGGCTGCTCTCATTAGACAAACATGTCTGCAGAGGCCACCCAGCCCACCGTGAGACCACAATGGCTAAATTAGTGTCACTCATAAGCAGTAACAAGGTAAATTTATGCGCAAGAGGTTGATATCAGCCATAAAAAGCCAGCGTCCCATTCACTTTTACATCCTCATCTCCCACAGACCAGTGCATCCAACAGTGTGGGTTGCTATGGCAACAGAAGCGGCAGGCTTAGGGCCTGGTATAACTATGAGCCCTCACCAAATGGCGGCATGAGTGGATTTGCTTTGGTTATTAGATAAAGGCCTCACAAAAGGGGCAGAATTCTTACAAACACCACCGCTTTACCTCGCTCTGCCTTCCGAGTAGGTTGACATTGGAAGCTGTTCCATGTACAAAGCATATGCCGCTCGCACGCTGTGTTCCTGCACCGCGCATATGTTATTTAATGACTGACAACAGCTTTCTAAATATGAGGCTAAAAAGGTGACTAATGCGCGGTGCCAAGCTGTTTCTCTGGTGGAAAATTGTGAACGACTCTTTTACTTCCCCCCCCCCCCCCCCGTTATAAAAGGCAGCAGGAAGAAAAGCAACATAAAAGCTAAAAATATATTAGGATAATGTTATTTATACAGCCCTATTACCGCCATCATATACGGTGACATATCGTGTGGAACTAAAATAGTAAGAGTAAAAGCATGATAAAAATACAACTGCAAATGTACAAAGCAGTACTGAATATATAGCCTTATAACTATTTTTTAAATGTATGAAAGGGGTATTCCCATTCTAAAGTTGTACCCTATGCACAGGATTACGAGTGATTTGGTGGGGGTCGGAATGCCGGGACCTCCCACTGATCATGGCACCAAGTGTGCCTCAAATGACCATGCATCGAGCTCAGCAATGTTCAGGCACTATAGAGAAAGGATGAAGGGCTGGTTGCTATATTCTTATGATTGGTGGGGGTCACAGCACTTAAGACTCCCCCACAATTGAGCTTGTCATCCCCTATCTTGTAAATAGGGATATCTTAGGAAGATGGTAAAATCTTTTTAATGTTTTGCACTTTAAGGTGCAGGGTAAGGCTAGGTCCCCACTACAGGATTTTAGCGGGAAAAGATGGCAGCATAATAATAAATGGGTGCGAATAATTATTTACATTTTTGCTGTCTCATTTTTTCCTCCTTGCTTTCTAGAAACCAGACCTCATCTAAATTTCCCATCTATAGATGAAGCCACCTTTTTGCGGGACTTTCTGTACTTTGTAATGACACTTTCCATTTCTATCCGTTTCCACAAAATAATAGTGGAAACAAAAAGAATGTGAAAAATAAGGCATTTTTTGTACACCCATCAGCACAGCCAAAGTTTTCCTAATTGTTCCAATGCATCTAACATGAAACAAAAACTTTGCACATAGCACTGACTTTCTCTACAGCTACTATGCATCTCCATGGTAACAGACCACAAACAAGTTGTGTGTAGTCAGATACTGCACACTCCCTTTTCTTCTCTGCTTTGTACTAACAGCTGGTCAGTTAGAAAGAAATAAGAGAAAGATGGAAGAGAACAGGACTGTGGGATCAGACTACACGGGGCATGGTTATGGCGGCAGTCATCTTCCCTGAGCTGCTGTTTACAGCAGTGAGAGATGTGCTTTACTACAGCCACTGCTACCGTAAATGTGAATCTAATCCAATAATAATTCTGAAAGGCGTAGATACACCTAAGGGTATGTTCACACACATTGGATTTTCAGTGCAGTAATGCAATGAAAAACAGCTGGATACACCTGCCATGCAGACAGTCAAGCGGGCAACATTCAAACAAGTCAAAGATTTTCATGGGTTTAGATACACTATCTCACTAACATGTTTCTGAACTGTCATAGGATTACATAGACGGGTTTAGCAGCACAGAACCAAGTATCTTGGGATAAGATGCGATAGGTTGGATACAATGGCCCAGTAGTTTCAAACATTGTAGGTTTAGATACGCCCTTTTAACCAGTTATTATTATAAATGACAGGTTTAGATACATTACAGCCCAGAATCCTGACCCTGCTGCTACTTATAAGAGGCTGAGACTGCCCTGCACACAAGCTTGGGCTGGAATCTGGGGAGTGGCCTATGTGTAAACTGCCAGCCACAAGATGGCCGCTCCAGTGAGCTGTTTCCATGGTAATTTCCTTACCCTATAACAACAGAATTTACAGCCCTAATGCTTCCAGGGGTGAGTTGTTTTATTGTTTGGTTATATTTACTTATATTTGCAGATAGGTTCTCTTTAATAACAATCAAGGAGTGCTTGTAACCATCTCTTCTTTATGATGTCACTGTATGACATCACAATAGCCCAACAGGTCTCTCTGATATGTTAATTAGGCTATTGTGATGTCATTAGTGATAGATACAGATATAAAATGTTTTGCTGGATGTCCTCTCAGTTGCTCACTGTCTGCCATCTCGGCAACAGGGGGCTTCTTTCTCTCCCTTGCATTACTGATTATTGCTGATAATTATTGGTGATATTGGGAAATTCTACAATGGGCTGGTTCGCCTTTATGGCGTTCCTGCTTCTTTTCTCTGGTATGTATGCCAGACCATTGCCAACAGGCACGAGCCCGGAGCCGGAGACCCCCAGAACTATTAAGATCATGCCCAGATCCTCCATTGTTGAAGACCTGAAAGAGGGGATATGGGAACTGGGCAAATTGGTCCTCGCAGTCCTGGCCATCCTTGCTGTCATCCTTTGCATATGTCTCCGTTTCATCTGGAACATGTGGGAGAGATATGGGGATCAAATTCCTGTTGAAAAAATCCTTGACCATTATCAGAAACCTCAAGTCGGCGGCAGATAAAGGACCGGTAAGTTGGAAACATTAATCACTAATTTATTTATTGTTTTACATGTTTATATAGATATTGAGGAGTAAGGGCTTATATATTTATTTATTTTTATTGCAGGATTGGATTAGAACGACCGCACAGAAGATCTGCAGAAACATCGGGAGGATTAGTAACATCTGGAAATGCCGCCATCTTAAATTATACTTATTAACTGATCAATAAACAAAAACAATCAGATCTTGGCATGTTTCTTGTCTGTGTAGATGATAGAAACCATCACTGATCAGCTTTACTAAGAGATGTAGCAGAGCTGATTATTTTTTTTTTAAAAGGGAACCAATCAGCCCAATTGGGCTGATATGGTTCCCTGCATCACTGTATAAAGATGCGGCACTTACCGATTGAGGCTGGAGCAGCAGCTTTATACGGGCGAAATTAGAGTTTTACCGGCGCGCGGCAGGTAGTTATCTGGGTGGCTCCCAGCCCGTGTGTAGTCACCGATCTCTGCCCGTTACTGGTCTCACTGCCTGTCAATTATCCCTCCACACGGGCGGAAAGCCGCCCAGATGACTACCTGCCCACCTCTCCCTGCCAAGCGCCGGAGGATTAAAACGTTATTTTAAACTCCTATATAAAGCTGCTGCTTCAACCACTGCCGGTACGTGCCGTAAGATGCACAGGAGCTTTATATAGGGATGGAGGGAACCAAGTTGTGTGTAGTCAGATACTGCACACTCCCTTTTCTTCTCTGCTTTGTACTAACAGCTGATCAGTTAGAAAGAAATAAGACAAAGATGGAAGAGAACAGGACTGTGGGATCAGACGACACGGGGCATGGTTATGGCAGCAGTCATCTTCCCTGAGCTGCTGTTTACAGCAGTGAGAGATGTGCTTTACTGCAGCCACATGGACCATGGGAACCTGTAGTCTGAAGTTGACACTCATTGTGGGAGAGTTTCCCAGAATGCTTTGGGGAGGGGGAAGGGGAGCTGTGATCATCACCTATTATAAATGGTGTATTCCACATAACCTATACATTGGCGTCACCTTTTATTGTAGTCCTGCCTGTGATGATGAAATGGTATATTTTTCTTATTAATGACTTGGGAAAAAAATCTCCAAAAATTCTTATAAAACTGCTTAGTATAATAACAGGTCATTTGATGATGACGCATTCCCTTTAAGTGACAAAGAACACAATACAGTCTGGTTTTTAAGAGATTCTTCAGCGTGAAAACACTTGACTTAATTATGAGGTTTGTTTGCTTTTGTTAAAGAATTTCTAATAAAAATGACATGACAGCTACCAACACAATAAAGTGCATTGTGTATAATAAGGGCAAAGCTGCAGTGTGACGCGCCCCCATCTAATTGCCGCTCTGCATTCTTATAGCTACATCTATTGAAATGAATGAATGCTCACTGCATGCAACATTAGGTGATACAGCCTGGCAGACAGATAAGCCCTGTATAACAGCTGACAAAACCGTGTAGCCAAAACGAGGAAGTAAATTGTGACCGCTTGCTCATTATTATCTATTGGCGTTCTTATAATGAGCGAAGTAATTACAGAAGGAACCGCCATACTGTAGCTATATGATGTGCCAACATTTGGTATGGAAGGATGTGGGTTCAGCGGGTGATTGGACGTGCGCACTAAAGATCTACAGCTCCATCCTATCTATTTTAAGAAGTTGCACTGGTTCTAACTTTCTCAGCTCTAGATGCACTTAAGAAAGTATAAGTGAGTATGTTTTGCATCTGTAATATGGCTGCTGTAAGTTTGGGTCATTAGATCCATGGTCAGGCTGGAACTTAAACCCATAATACAGAAGCAAAAATGAGTCTGCATTATGCTAGTTTAAACACTGCCTTGGGCTATGTTCACGCAACTGCCGTAGTTGCAATTTTGCAACCACGGCCATTATTTAATGAAATTGCCGATTACATTGATTGTAATGGAATCTCGGTCTCAGTGTACTCCTTGTGGCCGCTAAAAAAACTGACATGTCAGTTTTCTGCGGCCAATATTCATTGAATAGCAGCTGCACAAGACTGACAGAGCAGAGAAGGTAAAATGCGGCTCCCCTCCTCCAGGCTGTGCTGCCCTGCTTTCTGATGAGTCTGTCCATAAGATGGACTACATGGAGGAGCATGTGACCATGCCCGCCCCTAGTGTACTCCATAGGCATATACAGGCTCAGTGGTGGACACATGGTCACATGCTCCTTCATATCAGCCATCTTATGGACCAACTCACCACAGAGCATGGCAGCCTGAAGGAAGAGTCTGAGTTTAGCTCTATGGGGTACACAGGGAGCTGCTGTCAGTATATACAGTGAATACACTTACTTATACTGTACACTCAACTATTTTACTATTAAGTGGCCAACCTGTTTAACTTATAGTGCAGAGTACTGGTGCCAGGTCTATTGAGTTCAATTGCCTGAAAGTAATCTACTACTGTCTATTATAAGGATATACAGTATGGTTACTCTGCAGGACATAGCCTTATACCTGTATTGTACAGTACTATCTGGAATCTGTGTGCTATATAAATGTTGGATTCGAATAAGATGGTGGATACGAAACTCCGAGGCCCCAACATTGTCATATTAGTGGCTGTGCTATGCTAGTGATACTTGGATCACGTATCAGGCTTCAGACGTGACAGCAACATCTTCACTCCATATCGCTGCCTCCCGACTGCGTACATAGTGAGTGCACTTTATGTATACTGCTTGTATATTACAGTATAAAACACAAAAGTAACAGATGCAAGAGTTAAGTGTATGTGCTTTATTTCGTCTTTTGGTCCAATCTACCTTCCCAGTCAAACAGACCTTTATGTCCTACTTTAGAGAAGCTATTTGCTGCAATTGCTCCCACTAAACAGAATTTGATTTCTCTAATCTGAGGCTGAAAATGTCACAAGCTTTATGTGAATTACTCTTCCTAAGCGCTCCCACTCAATCAGACATGCCAGCTTCTTCTTTCAGCTACATAGACTCCTTCACTTTTTTCTTCTCCTTTATATATAAAAAAGAAACCCGTAAGATTCCCTTTATTCTTCGGTCTCAATAAAGCCAAGATGAAAAGACAGGTATGCACAGCATTACTGAAGTTGGCGAACATTCCGGAAGTTTTATAGAGAGTACATGAGTGGCTGAAGTACTTGACTGTCTATAATTGAGAGATCTCAGAAAGCCAAGTCTATAGCCTGGTGAGTGGCCAGGAAGCTGCCTGCGGCCACTTTTCGCACGGCAGTATTTAGGTCAGAACTACGTATCGGTATTTGTACTAGTAGTAAGTTCAAAACACAGGAGAGTTACAGATCTTCCATTATACTTTGTTTGTCTCTCAATTCTGGCATTAGGTTACAAATACGGACCCTAATATTATGGTGTGAAATGGGCCTTACTCCATATCACCCCCACTGCTAGTAGAAATGCTTCTACTCGAAGAACATTTTAGAGGATTGTGGTTTTTGCAATACTTTTATATAGTGTTAATATTTCGTTCCCACTGCTTTTCAATGTCATCACAGATAGAAACACCAGCAGGTGGACTCCCGCTGGCATCTCATTACTTAGCACTCCCGGTGGTCGTTTTGTGCCACCCACGTCTGATTCTGTTGCTGTGTTCTCAGTGGGGGCTCCCATCAGAACATTGTCCCCCATCCTGCATCTCTGTCCTGTGCCCTGCTCTCCTTGGGCCACCATGCTCTTGTACTATGTAGTATGGCCTATAGAGGACAACCATGAATTCGTTCAAGGATTTAATGGAACATTGCATGTATTCCTAATTCTTCTCCAACCAATTCTCACTTAGCATCTTCTATCCCGACAATCTGTGATTGAGTGTTTTTGGTTTTTATTACTATCCTGACCCGAATCCCGTTTCCTGGATAGAAAGTCTTATAACACCTTTTTATAACTTTCTCTGGATTTCTGTACAACAAAATATTGTGTGTGGGTAGTCATGGGTTTTGTGTCTCACAAAGTTGCAAATTTGACGCAACCACTTACTCAAAAATGTGCGGCTTTTGGCTTTGGGGGTGCAATCTTATACTTATGGCTAGTCTGATGGTATATGCACACAGATTAAAATGTGGCAGATCACTTTGCGAGGATTCCGATGCTCGTCCCAGTGTGCTCCCTCTTGGCTGTCCGCCCGTCCCATAGACTCCATCCTTTGGTCAGGTGGATTCCAGAGTCCGCCCAAAGAATTGACATGTCAATAGAATGGAGTCTATGTGATGGGAACTTCAAGTGGGAGTGTGGGGGGCGACTGACGCAATCCCCGCGGAGTTATCCGCCACATTTACTTTGTGTGCATATACCCTTATGGGTTAAGCTTCATTTATGTGCGACTTTATCCGTAAATCTGCACCAGCTCTGAGCATTCTTATTTTTGTGTGATTTTGAGCATATTTTTTTATGCTGTGTGTGACTTATTTGTACATTATGCACCGATACACAAAAAGTTACATAGATAAGGCTAGAAGGCTAGAAAATTATACATTCCTCCCATTGAGTAAAACTTTGCAGTCTTATGTAGCTGTAAACCAGCCAGAAAAATTCTGGGTCATTCTGGGACTGATGATATTAGGTCTTCTTGGTATAGATCAGTGTAGTCACCTACCAGTTAGCTCTGTACCTAGGGAATAGTTTAATGACGTGATTCGGAAAAAAAAAAGAGGACAGGATGGCCGACTGCTGCTCATATAGATTATGATCTGAACCATAGCTGTGCATCACATACGTCCCGTAATTGCCCTCTGTAATCTAATTTTAGCAAGAAAGTCATTTTATCATTTTTAGAAACTGCTTCCAGTAAATTTTGTGAATTACTTAAATCCCATACAAAGGATTAAATGATTTTGCAATGAAATTCTGCGGGGTGTTAATAAAACCTACTTGGAATAAGGACTCCATAAAGCATGCTTAATTTTATTTCACTGCAGTGTTCTCTGAAATGGGGTATAATTAGTCAAATCTTTTAAGCAATGATTATACGAGTCTCTGTATTTGTTTCTTGGGTGTTTGTCTCTCTCCCCTGGGAACTGGGATGTGCCATTCTCTAACACCGAGATTTTGTACAGTCATAATAGTTTCACAGCTGGAATTGGACTACAAACCCCAGCATGCTATGACAACTTGTAATTCCTTTGCAAACTCAGTGGCTGCCGAGAACTGGCATCATGAGAGCACTGAAAAACTTTCTGTAAAACAATCAGCCCTCAAAGAGCTTCCCATGTAAAGTAGTGAGAATTTAAAGGTGTACCCTGGCCCTTAATTTTTTCTTATATATTGCTGCCCTTATATAGAACATAATAAAGGTGTTTCTATGGGGAAAAAAAAAAACAAGGCAGCACATCCATAAACTTATGGGGTAAACTACAGTTTACAGTGACATACAGTATCTGTCAGCTTCTTAGACACTTTGGTAAGCATAGACAATAAGGGGAGACTAGTGACTGACAGAAATAGTCTTCTACATTTTCATAGCTCACATCCCCCCAGCATGAAAAAATCTATACCAAAATCCCAATTCAGGAGAGTCCAAAGTATTATGAGTGATCCTGAGTCCCTGGAAATTAGGCTAGGTCAGTGGTCAAACTCAAATACACAGTGGGCCAAAATTAAAAAATTGGACAAAGTTGTGGGCCAACCTAGATAATTATTGAAGCGCAAATGCGGCGTTCCTGGCACTGTCAAAGCAATGTGCAGTGTTCCTAGTACTGATAGTGGCGTGCGTCTCCCAGCGCTGTGTACTATGATAAATGACAGGATAAATTGCTATGACATGATTAAACCCCAACCCATGTAATAGCCAACCCCCCCCCCCAATATTACCCCATGTAGTAGCCAACCCAACCAATATTTCCCCCATGTACTAGCCAACCCAACCAAAATTGCCCCACATATTAGCCAGCCCTTCCAATAGTGCCTAAAAGTAGCCAGCCCCCCAAGTGTTCCATATAGTAGCCTGCCCTCCCCTGTAGTCTCATATAGTAGTCAGCCCTCCTCAATAGTCTCAAATAGTAGCCAGTCCTCCCACATAGTCTCATATAGTAGCCAGCCCTCCCCAGTAGTCTTCTATAGTAGCCTGCCCTCCCCAGTAGTCTTATATAGTAGCCAGCCCTCCCCAGTAGTCTTATATAGTAGCCAGCCCTCCCCAGTAGTCTTATATAGTAGCCAGCCCTGCCCAACAATCTCATATAGTAGCCAGCCCTCCCCAATAGTCTCAACTAGTAGCCAGCCCTCTCCCATAGTCTCCTATAGCTGCCAGCCCTCCCCAATAGTCTTATATAGTAGCCAGTCCTCCCACTATAGTCTAATATAGTAGCCAGCCCTCCCCCATAACTTCTTATATAGTAGTCAGCCCTCCCCGGTAGTCTCATATAGTAGCCAGCCCTCCCAAAAAGTCTCTTATATACCGTAGTAGCCAGCCCTCCCCATAGTCTCTTATATAGTAGCCAGCCCTCCCCAATAGTCTTATATGGTAGCCAGCCCTCCCCAGTAGTCTCATATAGTAGCCAGCCCTCCCCAATAGTATCATATAGTAGCCAGCCCTCACCCATAGTCTCATATACAGTAGTAGCCAGCCCTCCTCCATAGTCTCATATAGTAGCCAGCCCTCCTCAGTCTCAAACAGTAGCCAGCCCTCCCCCATAGCCTCTTACACAGCAGCCATCCCTCCCCAGTAGTCTCATATAGTAGCCAGCCCTCCCCAATAGTCTCATATAGTAGCCAGTCCTCCCTCATAGGCTCTTATATGGTAGCAATGGTGGGCCAGATGTAATTCAAACTCTGAATTGCCTGGCGGGCCAAAAATAGTGGCACCACGGGCCAGAGTTTGACATGATTGGGCTAGATGAAATGGAGGAAAAGTTCTGTGAGCATGGTTATCCTAAGTCGACGGTCCCCTTGTGTAATTTGCCCCTGGGTACCACTGTATATGTGAGTTACCACATGTGGAATACTTCCTGACAAACTGGTGTATCTAAGGCTGTCATGTTGGATACAGTTGTGCAAGGCCAGAGCATCTAATCTCATTATAACCAATAGTGTGCTGCTGAGCCTGTGTAAATAAGCCCTTCCTCTGTTATAGTGTGCTACTGTAAATGTGTATCTAATCCAATTATAATTCTGATAGGCGTAGATGCACCTAAGGGTATGTTCATACACATTGGATTTTCAGTGCAGTAATGCAATGAAAAACAGCTGGATACACAGTCAAGTGGGCAACAAAGTCAAAGATTTTCATGGGTTTAGATACACTAGCTCACTAACATGTTTCTGAACTGTCATAGGATTACATAGACGGGTTTAGCAGCACAGAACCAAGTATCTTGGCATTAGATGCGATTGGTTGGATAGGTTGGATACAATGGCCCAGTAGTTTCAAACATTGTAGGTTTAGATACCCCCTTTTAACCAGACATTATTACCAATGACAGGTTTAGATACATTACAGCCCAGAATCCTGACCCTGCTGCTACTTATAAGAGGCTGAGACTGCGCTGCACACAAGCTTGGGCTGGAATCTGGGGGCGTGGTTTATGTGTAAACTGCCAGCCACAAGATGGCCGCTCCAGCGAGCTGTTTCCATGGTAATTTCCTAACCTTATAACAGAATTCACAGCCCTAATGCTTCCAGGGGTGAGTTGTTTTATTGTTTGGTTATATTTACTTATTTGGTTATCAGAAACCTCAAGTTGGCGGCAGATAAAGGATCGGTAAGTTGGAAACATTAATCACCAATTTATTTATTGTTTTATATGTTTATATAGCTTTTGAGAAGTAAGGGCACAAGAGCATTATACATATATATAAATATATATATATATATTTTTTTTTTATAGGATTTGATAAGAACGACCGCACAGAAGATCTGCAGAAACATAAGGAGGATTAGTAACATCTGGAAATGCCGCCATCTTAAATTAAACTTATTATTTGATCAATAAACAAAAACAATCAGATCTTGGCATGTTTCTTGTTTGTGTAGATGATAGTAACCATGACTGATCAGCTTTACTAAGAGATGGGCTGATATGGTTCCCTACATCACTGTATAAAGCTGCTATGCAGCTTTATACGGACGAAAATATAGTTTTACCGGCGTGTGCAGGTATTCATCTGGGTGGCTCCCAGCCCGTGTGTAGTCACCGATCTCTGCCCGTTACTGGTCTCACTGCCTGTCAATTATCACTCCACACGGGCGGAGAGCCACCCAGATGACTACCTGCCCTGCCATGCGCCGGAGGATTAAAACTTTATTTTAAACTCCTATATAAAGCTGCTGCTTCAACCACTGCTCATATTTGCCGTAAGCTGCACAAGAGCTTTATATAGGGATGGAGGGAACCATATTAGCCCAATTGGGCTGATTGGTTCCCTTTAATGGACATCTTTTTTATTTTTAGTTCTATCCTTCATCTATATCAGGGATGTCAAACTCAGGCCCTCCAGCTGCAAAACTGTTGCAAAACTACAATTCCCATCATGCCTGGACAGCCAAAGCTTTAGCTTTGGCTTCCAGGCATGATGGGTATTGTCGTTTTGCAACAGCTAGAGGGCCTGAGTTTGACACCTGTTATTTAGATAGTATGGACTTTGTTAGGCAGTTGATAAAGGCAATACGCCGAAAGGCGTCCTGTAACGATTTTGTTTTCATCCTTGAAGATGCAATAAATACTGCAAATTCAGTTGATTTGTAAGTGCCGAGAAATTCATTTCATCCATAAACTTATGACTGACCATCTGCTTTTTTGCACTATATACTACTAGGAGTTAGTTACAGTTTGATCAAAGTGCATTAGCCTTAGCTTCAAGGTTCCCTATTCCAGTGGGCCCCTAACTTAAAAATGGCACAGGCCCCACACGGCACGGCCACACGGCGACCACCACTGCACCACTCCACTACCTCCTGATGTTAGTAATGTATATTTCTAAGAAGCAGATGGTCAGTCATAGGTTTATGGATGTGCTGCCTTGTCTTTTTTTTCTCCCCATAGAATAATAAAGGTGCTATTATCACCTTACCACGCTCCCCCAGGGTAATCCTGTGGCGGGATTGGTTCTCCCACTAAATGTTCCTCCTGCCACTTCGGAGATAGATTCGACAGTTACAGCTCACTAAGCTAAACACTGACCGTGGCGCTGTCCCACTGCAGCCAGTGATTGGCTGAGCCGTGTTTCACAAGTCCATCCCTGAAGCACCGTTGGGAGTATTCACCAGGGGACCCACAGATGCCACAGGATTACCCCAGGGGAGCTCCATGGGTTTGAGCTGGTCAACAAAATACGCTTTAGAACAGCATAGCCTAACAGAGAACTGACAATGTAGCGCAAATTTTTGCTTTACATGGGTATTCAGTCCATTACAGGTGTACCTCGGCACTACCTTTGCAGGGCTTCAGAGCTGAAAATAATTGGAGTTCGAGTCCCGTCCCCGAGATCTGATGCTACAGGTGGTGCACTCCCATACAAGGAAAGTGTATTCAAAGCGATCCAACTTCAAAGAAGATAGTGGAGGCACTCACCAGACTGTAGCAAATAGTGAATAAACTTTATTCCTTTACATGGCAACACGCAGATAGCGGATGAGTATCAGGCTAAAAATCGATAAAAGACTGCTCCATTACTACTGCATCTTATTCATCAAGTACTATTAATATACCATAAAATAATTCATTATTTATTTTACAAATGACTTTGGCAACCTACTTCTTATAATAATCTCATTCACACTTCATCTCAAGAATTGTATCACACTGCAGACGTGCAAATCTCAGACGTTCTAAATAAGGAACCATACAATCATACACTCTCCTAGAGTCAATGTTTCTAGAAAATACGGCTATTAATAGAAAAGGGAAGAGAGAAGATAGAGGACCACAATTGACTCATTGTACAGGGTTGTACAAAGCCGAACCCTAAAAGCCAGGGAGAACTGATGTGTGACCATTCACGATCATCTTTAGAACATATACAGTAGATATAAAACATCTACACACCCTTTTAGGATGCCAAGTTTTTCTTAAGTAAAAAAAAAAAAAAAAAACACACCAAGACAAACCATTCTAAACTTCAAATCATGGCACAAAATCTTCAGGCTTCTGTTAAAAAGCTAACAATGCAGATAAATTCCCTTTCGGCATGACAATGAGCCAAAGCATACCTCCACATTAACAAAAGAATGGCTCTGCCAGATGAGGATCAAGGTCCAGAGTCCAGACAGGAATCCAATTGAAAATCTGTGGGTTGACCTGCAGTGGGCGCTATACACAGGAGATACCCTCACAATCTGACACATATGAAGCTCTTTTGTGAGAAAAAGTGGGCAAAGAATGGAAAGTCTAGATGTACCATGCCGAAAAACTAAGTACTATGTACGGAGCGGCATGGAGTTCAAAGGCAAAGAGGCTGATAAGCCGACTACCGAGATAAAACATCATTAATACTGTAAATTAACTCATCTCTACCGACCACCACTCTACTGTAAAAGCAGTGGTGTAGCTGGTGGATGATATATACATATACAGTAGTGCCTTGGATTACGAGCATAATTCGTTCCGGGACCATGCTTGTAATGCAAATCCACTCTTAAACCAAAGCAAATTTTCCCATAGGAAATGATTGAAATGCAGACAATTGGTTCCACAACCCAAAAGTAATGATTTAATATTCTGAATAACATGTAAAACAAATAAACAATGAAAAACAGCTGAATATGTGATATTATAAGTTACTGTACAGTATAGCAATCAGCATGTGGAGTATAATGTATAGTAACTGCATAAACCTGAAAAACAGCAGCAGTTTGTAAATACAGGATGAAACTGCAGGTCCCCATAATGCAGTAGCGTAGTACAACAGGCTAGAATAGAGAAGCAGGGCTGCTGTCAGAGGTCTGTGTGGTCACATGACAGCAATGGGGAAGGGGTGTGTGTTCAGCATGGACCAATCAGGACTAACAGAGACTGCAGGGAGCATGAAGGAATGAACAGGGCAGATGTGGGCACATACATGCAGCACTCTCTGTCCGGTGAGAGAGGGGTAACAGCTATGGAGAGATTACCCCCACAGTCCTGTCCCCTGATGCAAGCCCCAGCCTGAAGTGGATCTGCTATGATTTGAAAGGTGAGGGAGACTTCCTGGGTCAGAGTACAGTGCTGTAGACCCCGCTATGCAGACCATGCCCCTCCCCCACTCGCCCTCCCACCCAGTACAGGGAGCTCTTAAACCAAAGCAATGCTCTTAAACCAAGTCACAATTTTGAAAAAATGTGAGCTCTTAAACCAAAACGCTCTTAAACCAAGTTACTCTTAAACGAAGGTACCACTGTATACACTCACCGGCCACTTTATTAGGTACACCATGCTAGTAACGGGTTGGACCCCCTTTTGCCTTCAGAACTGCCTCAATTCTTCGTGGCATAGATACAACAAGGTGCTGGAAGCATTCCTCAGAGATTTTGGTCCATATTGACATGATGGCATCACACAGTTGCCGCAGATTTGTCGGCTGCACATCCATGATGCGAATCTCCCGTTCCACCACATCCCAAAGATGCTCTATTGGATTGAGATCTGGTGACTGTGGAGGCCATTTGAGTACAGTGAACTCATTGTCATGTTCAAGAAACCAGTCTGATTCTAGCTTTATGACATGGCGCATTATCCTGCTGAAAGTAGCCATCAGATGTTGGGTACATTGTGGTCATAAAGGGATGGACATGGTCAGCAACAATACTCAGATAGGCTGTGGCGTTGCAACGATGCTCAATTGGTACCAAGGGGCCCAAAGAGTGCCAAGAAAATATTCCCCACACCATGACACCACCACCACCAGCCTGAACCGTTGATACAAGGCAGGATGGATCCATGCTTTCATGTTGTTGACGCCAAATTCTGACCCTACCATCCGAATGTCGCAGCAGAAATCGAGACTCATCAGACCAGGCAACGTTTTTCCAATCTTCTACTGTCCAATTTGGATGAGCTTGTGCAAATCGTAGCCTCAGTTTCCTGTTCTTAGCTGAAAGGAGTGGCACCCGGTGTGGTCTTCTGCTGCTGTAGCCCATCTGCCTCAAAGTTGGACGTGCTATGCGTTCAGAGATGCTCTTCTGCCTACCTTGGTTGTAACGGTTGGCTATTTGAGTCACTGTTGCCTTTCTATCAGCTCGAACCAGTCTGCCCATTCTCCTCTGACCTCTGGCATCAACAAGGCATTTCCGCCCACAGAACTGCCGCTCACTGGATGTTTTTTCTTTTTCGGACCATTCTCTGTAAACCCTAGAGATGGTTGTGCGTGAAAATCCCAGTAGATCAGCAGTTTCTGAAATACTCAGACCAGCCCTTCTGGCACCAACAACCATGCCACGTTCAAAGGCACTCAAATCACCTTACTTCCCCATACTGATGCTCGGTTTGAACTGCAGGAGATTGTCTTGACCATGTCTACATGCCTAAATGCACTGAGTTGCCGCCATGTGATTGGCTGATTAGAAATTAAGTGGTAACGTGCAGTTGGACAGGTGTACCTAATAAAGTGGCCGTTGAGTGTATATATATATATATATATATATATATATATATATATATATATATATATCTCAATTTGACAATTTGACCACTGCTTTTAGAGCAGAGTGGTGTTTACGAACCTAGACAACGTGCTGTCGACAACGGAAGAGAAAGGTTGAGATGGAACAGTGTGTGCAGATTTACGCAACCACATTATTTCAGTGCTTTATTTTATTTGTTTTCCACCCTAAAAGATTTGAGTTTGTTTTTCCCAATTGAATAGTGCAGATTATAGGTGAAAAACCGGGTCTACTATTGTTTCCGAAGCCCTTCTACGCTTTGTTACCGCCTTGTACCAATACAGTAAATGTCGAATGGAAAGATAATGGAGCTTATAACAAACCATAAACCTGTTATTCTATGAACTGCTGGCGGCCTACTGAAAGTGTGATGTGTGTGCAGGGCAAGTGGTACAAACTCCATACTAAAAACTGCCAAAACCTGTCCAACCACATCTGTCAATCGTTGGCAAGCAATTAAGTCTCGAATGAGCGGATTACAGACATTTCTTCTTGTATCCCTGACAGATAATATCGCTTATTTACTGCTGGTACCTTCAGGAGAACCTTTTCTAAAATGCACCAATTTTTCAAAGAACAGACAGTAACGGAAGTCGTGTCCCCCAAGGTGATGGAGCATTTTAGAAAGACGTATCAAAGAGATTCTGAGCTACTGAGTTCTGCGGGTCTGGAAGGAGTTCAAAACCCAAAAAGGAGAAACAGAAGAAATGGGCCTCACGTGTGAGACCTGATCTGTCTGTATAGCCCCTAGCATTTTCCAACCTGCTCCAGTAAAATTAAAGCGTCCCTGTCAGCAAAATAATATTTTTCTACATTTTAGGATCCGTCAGTATATTTTCCACTAGGTGAAAGTTAGTTTCTTGAATTACCATTGTGAATCTCGGAAATTTTAAGAAACATTTATCAGAGGATTCGGCATATCGAGTCCTTGTAGAAAACATAATTTGAAGGGAATCAGTCACTGTGAAAATGCAGACACATCTGCAGGCATCATGTTATAGAGCAGGAGGAGCTGAGGAGATTGACAAAAGTTTCAGGATAACTTGTCATTTATTCAAGGAAATCTCTTCTTACTTTGGGCTATGTAGTCATGTGGGCGGTTCTAGTATTGTAGCACTTCTCTATAGGTTATATAAGGATGTATAGGTTTTATAAGGATGCAGTCTTTAAAGTGTTACTATCATTTGTAAAAACTCCTGACATGTCAGAGGTTTGTATGGGGGGATCCGGGTGCAGAGACCCCCAGCAATTGCCAGAATGAAGGGGCAGAAGCGCTCAGCAGCATGTGCTTTGCACCTTCAGCTCCACTATAACTGCAGTCTACTGAATTATAATAGAAATCAGACCCAAATACAGCCTGTCCAGGGCCACAATACTACCACACCTACAATCCTCTTCCAAACAATAATGCTTTATTAATTTGCTTCATAAAATCATTACATAACAAGGAGCTAAAACACTTGCAGCACATGCCCACAGGAGTAACCAACACATAAGTCTGAGCACTTCTGCCCCTTTGTTCTAACAATCAGCGGGGGTCTCAGCGCTCAGACCCCAACTGATACAAACCTTTGACATGTCGAAGTTTTTTTGTACAAATCAAAGTTAAGACCCTATTTCATGGAAAGATTATCGGCCAATATTGTCTGTTACTCGGCCAGTGGATGATCGTTGCAGTCACTTGTCTTTCAACCTTGTTGAAAAACACGACTGTGAGAGAAGCGATCTGCTGCCGCCGCTCCGCGGGTTAGGGGCGGCGGCAGAAGACCGCCACTAACCTCTATGGGACAATCTAGGGATCACCCGGGCAGCCAGCACCCCCCCCCCCCTCACCCGTTCGCTGCCGCCGCGTGTGATAGCGATGACAGCAATCGGGGAACAAGGAGCAAACAAGCGGTAACAGCGCTCAATTGCTCCTCACAGTCGTCATGTGGAGTAGGGCCTTTACAATTTAATTTGACAACAGTTTTGTGCAGTCTCCTTATAATTTTGAACAGCAAGGGGAGGGAGCTTGTGTACAAAACTGTGTGTGTCTGTTAAAAAAAAAAGTTTTTAAATCAGCTGGGGTCAAAAATGTACACTGATTTGTAAATTACTTTTATAAAAAAAAAAAAAAGGCTTCCAGCTGCTGTATGTCCTACAGGAAGTGGTGTAATCTTTCCAGTCTGACATAGTGCACTCTGCTGTCACCTCTGTCAGTGTCAGTAACTGTCCAGAACAGTAGAGGTTTTTTTTTTTTTTTTGTGATTTGCTGCGGCTCTGACATGGACAAAGGTGGCAGCAGAGAGCACTGTGTCAGACTAGAAAGAGACACTATTATCAGCAGCTGATAAGTACTAGAAGACAAGCTTTATAAACAGAAGTCAGTTACCAAATCTTTATAACTTTCTGCAACAAAATAATTTGAAAACTTTTTTCTTTAAAGTGCCTCTTTAACCTCCTAAGGACGCACGACGTACCGGTACAATATATGTCCGGAAGAGGTGTTCAGAGCGGGGCCGCGATCCCGGGTGCCGTGTGTGGCCCGGAACCGCAGCTATTAGCGGCCATGGTCTGATCGCCGTGACCGCTAATTAAGTAATCGGAGGCAGCTGTCAAAGTTGACAGCTGCATCCGATTACCGGACGCAGCACTTCCCTGGTGTCTTCCCAGGGGGGCTTCTAGTATAAGTGTAAAAAAAAAAAAAAAAAGTGTTGTTAATAAAAAGCCCCCTACCCTAATAAAAGTTTGAATCACCCCCCTTTCCCCATGTTAAAAATAAAAATAAATAAATAAACATGTTTGTTATCGCCATGAGCGTAATCGCCCCAACTACTAATTAATCACATTCCCGATCTCTCACGGTAAATAGCGCAAGCGCCAAAAAATCCCAAAGTGCAAAATTGCGCATTTTTGGTCGCATCAAATCCAGAAAAAATTTAATAAAAAGTGATCAAAAAGTCGTATATGCGCAATCAAGGTACCGATCGAAAGAACACATCATGGCGCAAGAGATGACACCTCACACAGCCCCATAGACCAAAGGATAAAAGCACTATAAGCTTGGTAATAGAGCGATTTTAAGGAACATATATTTGTTAACAATGGTTTGAATTTTTTATAGGCCATCAGATAATATAAAAGTTATACATGTTACATATCGTTGTAATCGTAACGACTTGAGGAACATGCATAACAAGTCAGTTTTACCCCAGGGCGAATGGCGTAATAACAAATACCCCCTAAATAAAAGAAATGCGTTTTTTTGTTCAATTTCACCACACATTGAATTTTTTTCTGGTTTCCAGTGTACTTTATGCAAAAATTCAGCCTGTCATTGCAAAGTACAATTAGTGACGCAAAAAATAAGGGCTCATGTGGGTTTCTAGGTGGAAAAATGCAAGTGCTATGGCCTTTTAAACACAACAAGGAAAAACCGAAAACGCAAAAACGAAAATTGGCCCCCTACTTAAGGGGTTAAGTTTCATAGCAGTTGCCTGCAGTTTGAGATTTAAATGTTGAAAGTTATTCAAGTTCCAACTGAAAAATCTTCCAGAACAGACACACAAGCCCATTTTTCCCCCTCTTTTCTAAAAGCTCCCCCCTCCCCCCCCCCCCCGTACCCACCACACTTGCCTTATATTCTGTTATCATATAGGGCAGCTTCCTTACCTTAGTGAACACTATGTAGCTATGGGAACTGGAGGTTTAAGGTTTCCAAAGTTTCTTCGCATCAACTAATATCTCAAACAGTTTTTTTTTCTTTTTCATATTTTACAGTATTTTATTATTTCATCTTTTCCTTCTTAGGGTGGTATAAATTGTACAAATGCCTGCAGAAACCACTCCACCTGCTTAATGCACGGAAGGCATCAAATGTACCAATTTGCATTTATATCTAGTTTTATACAGTAATGTGATTGAGTAGTTCAGCTCGGAGGCCTGATTGTTATTTTCCACACAACAATGGGATATTGCTGCATTCCTAGTCACATTATGAAGGGGGCGGAAATACTCGACAAGAATAAGACCCGCAGAAAATCACACGGATTTACATTTTCACACTTTCAGGCTCAGAAATCCTTCCTGAGGAATAGCTGGTAACATTACTGTGATAAGTTCTATTTACCGGCAGGTCCATGGATACATTACAAATACATTACTGAACAGAGAGCCATGGATCTTGAGCAATATGTAAACTTCCAATAGCTGAAAGGGACATAAGCCTGTGGCTATTATAAAAGATTTGCTAATAACATCCATACATATGTATGTCAGATTTCAGGAGACAACGGATACAGTCAAGTTCCATTGCAACTTCAACTGAAAAAACTTCATAAGAAAAGAAGAACTGTATAGACTAAAATACATTGCAAACTCTAAACAGAGCTCTCCTAATTTTAACAAAGTAACCATTACCATTTGGCATCTAGCACTTAACCTGCTGATAGCCCCCTATAGCTCCAGGGATGCTGAGGAAGAAGGTATGTATCTTACCTTCCTCCTCAGCGCTGGTCCCACCCTGTTCGTCGGGGTAAATTCCACTCCAGAGCACCGTTAGGAGCACTACTGCGTCATCCGGCCCACCCCCTCCATTCATTATCATTAGAAGGGGCGGGCCAAATGACACGGCAGTGCTCCTAACGGTGCTCTGTAGCTAATAGCGCCAAGGAGGAAGGTAAGACACATACTAAAGGGGTGCTAAAAGAGGGGTATTAGCAACTTAGATCCATCTAACCTTCTGATAGTTCCCCTTTAAGGTTCAAAAATATATATTTTTTTGCTTTTGCTTTATAGTTGGCAGTCTTCTAAAAAGGTCTTTTTTTTTTAATTATGCTATAAATCATATCATATTATATATATATATATATATATATATATATATATATATATATATATAGACACACACACACACACAAGGTGGTCCAAAAGTAGGTGGACAGTATGTGTAATAGGGTTATGAAGGGGGAGATTTATCAAAGATGGTGTAAAGTGAAACTGGCTCAGTTGCCCCTAGCAACCAATCAGATTCCACCTTTCATTTTCCAAAGAGTCTGTGAGGAATATAAGCTGGAATCTGATTGGTTGCTAGGGGCAACTGAGACAGTTTCACTTCACACCATGTTTGATCAATTTCCACCTTCAAAACCCTATTACACATACTGTCCACCTAGTTTTGGACCACCTGGATATATTATCCAGAAATGGGGCGACACTCCAAAGGTCCTTGAGAAAAGAGTACACTGTGTTGCCAGAAACATCACATGGATTGTGTATTTACAAGACTGCGAGTTTTGTGATTTATGTATATTGATATATCTACATTAAAGCAATTTTTTAATATCGATATTGTCACTTTAAATAACAACATAGATTTATAGTGCAGGTTGTAAAGATTATGGCGACATCAAAAATGTCTATAATATATATTGATTTGTAACCAATTATTAATGTTGCATATGGAAATATTGCGCATGGTTTTTTTCGCCGTTTTTTTTTTTTAGTTAATTGTAATTAACCTTTAATCTCAAAATAGAGGTAATTACAGTATGTCACATAATAATCTACTCGCTCAGCTAATTAAGCTTTAATGACAAAAAAATCTATAATCTCATTACTCTAAATATCTCATACTCTGCCAAGATATAGGGGATATTACAGGAGTGTGCGTGTGTGAATTGCTAATAATAGCTTCGTGTATACGGTTTCATGGTCCAAGAATGGAAACTCTAGGAAACAACTACATTTAAAGGGACTGTCTCACCATTAAATGTAATATCAATTGCACAGATTATAGCACTTTAAAGGCTGTTAAAACCCTGTAAAAAGTCGAGTAGTGTTCAGCTAGTGCAGTTCAGTCTCTCCACTTAACACTTGTTATGACATCTATTACCCAATGGCCTCACCTGGTGTATAAAGTGTACAACAATGTGCATGACCACTTTAATGAGCTAAGAACTGGAGGACGCACATGCTCAGTCACTCTCATCAAATCCAGGGCTCTATCTATAAATATTTATAAATATAAACATGCTCAGTCTTTAAAAAGACTGTGTCAGTAGGTTTATGGTGCCCTATCTCTGGGTAGCATAGACTAGTGACAGAGAAGGTGAACAGAAAAGAGCTTGCTCTGTCCTCTCCAGGCATTGACCGGGTATTGCAGTGCTTTCAGGTTCAGCGCTGAACAGAATGATGTATCACTTACATTGTTCTGTGCAGCTGATGCGAAGATATCCTCCAGAATAACATGGACAATAAGCAATCCTCTCCATTATGTCCATGAGCCCAGTAGTCCTTAATGTTCAAATGAAGAAGAAAACTCAGCCCACCAGCTGCTGACTGGCAGTTATCTATCCATGCTGTGTATAGGCAGTCAGCTGTCAATCAGCAGCTGGAGGGCGGGGGGAGGGGTGTGGCAAGAATCCTATTCTCCTGCATATTAGGAGAACGGCTGAACAAAATAATGTAAGTAATACACTGATCTGTTACTTTCAGTAGTTTATGCTGCCCTCATTTAAGGTAGAATAAACCTAGTGACAGATTCCCTTTAAATGTTTTATTTCATTATATTTAAAAAAAAAAAAAGTCACACAGCACTTCTCCTCTTCTCATATCCATTGTATTCTCTCTGTCACTTCATTCAAATAAGTGGAGTACTCATAAATTTCTTTTAATGTTTATAGTCTATGGTTCAATCAATACTCTGTTCATGGAATAACGAAGGGAGAGCCGGATTCATGCAGACAGGCTAAAGCTCAGATAGCACAAGCTTATTAGCATACGTATCACATTAGGTTGTGGCCTCCTAAAGAAGAAGTCATGGGATGTTAATGGGATGCAATTTACCCACTTGCTAACCACCGAATGACTATAAATGTCCGGCTGGTTCACAAGGGACTTTGCAAGGATGTTCCCGAATGTCCTTGCAAAGTCTGAAGCTGCATGGAAATTGTGTAGCTGCATGAGAGGAGAAGTGTATGTCACAGACATCCGGACTCCGCAGAGAGAAGACAGAGATGGTTTACTACCATCCTTTACGTCAAGATCTCTATATACAAAGTGCTTAATGAGCATTGTATAGACAGCTCAGCAGGAGCCACAGAGCTTGCATGCTGGCAATTACATTAATTAAAGTCAAAACAAAATAAACAATAACAATAATAATGCCTATATATACACACACTAATATATATATATATATATATATATCACAAAAGTAATAAGCATTTTGCTTGTGGGTAAATATAAAAATGACATTAAAGGGAAAAAAAGACAGAAATTCTTAAAATAGCCGAACAAGAAAAACTTTATCGAGCCTCTTTTACATTTACATGTACTGAAAAACTCTCTCCGAGAAGGGGGGGGGGGATAAATGCCCTGACCTTGAAGTGATCTGGTATAGGTCAACAGTTTTATTTTAAAGGGAATCTGCCACTAATTTCATGCTGCCCAAACAACGGGCAGCACAATACATTGACAGGGTCTCTTAATCACAACGATATATAAATCATGGTCATTAATCTTTCTATTTAAAGGGAACCCATCACCAAGACAATGCTATCTAACCTGTCATCATCATGTTATAGAGCAGGAAGAACTGAGCTGATTAATACATTTCTTTGTGGGAAAAGATTCAGTATAACTTGTAAAATGTTGATCCCTGCCCATTCTGTGTTTAGGAGTCCTGTGGGAGGTGTCACTTATGGGGCTGGACTCTTTAGCATGGAAACATCAGAGGTTTCAATCAATGAATGATTATACTGAATCTTTTCCCATAAAGATATATATTAATCTGCTCAGCTCCTTCTGCTCCACAACAAGATGCCCATAGCTTTGGTAGCATTCTCATGGTGACGGGTTCCCTTTAAGTAAAGAGACAGATCAGTCAATCGGGATTGGCAGACCGGCCGATGACTGAGAGCCCCAACTATAATTTCTGTGATTCATTAAAATAGTGGTAGGTTCCCTTTAAACATAGAAATGGATAAAAGGAACATAATGGCCTAAATACTTAATCTGTTTACTAACTAAAACTGAGCCATATAGGATTTCATGGTCATTTGCTTTAAGTATCTCAGGTTATGCGATCTTCAGGACATAATGCATTCTAAATGCGGCTGATGCCATGGGATAATTTATTCTACATATCAACTTAAATTGTCTTCTTGGTCTCAGGAAGGTACTGTGGTAAGGATTACTGTGAGATGCTATGGCTTCCTACAAATAAATCTCATTCCACCTCAGAAGACGGAGCTTAACCATTGAGACTGCCAAGTTATTGGACAGTGCCCAGTATTATATAGAGACGTCCAAACTTTCATCATTGATATCAAAGTAGAAAAGCCAACATAGCTGTACTGGAAAAATAAACTGCAGAAAGTTTACCGATGAAGCCAAGTTGGGAGAATTCTAGAATCATCCACTCCTCGGAGGGTTGCTGAAGGGCAAAGTTCTTCATTGTGCTGAGATAGTTAGGTTTGGCCACAATATCATCCTCCAGCTGCCGGGATGGAAAGAAAAAGTGCACTGATCAGCAACAATACAATAATAATATGACATGCACCAGCCATTATACGTCAGTGCCATCCATTTATTACAGTAATACAGTTATGATTTCATCCATATAGGCTGTGCTAAAAGCTTTGTACAAAATCATCAAAAACAGATTTAAAAAAAAAAAAAAGGAAAAACAGTAGTATAAAAGTAAAAAGAAGTAGGCTAGCCATACATATTAGATAACCTTTAACCCCCTCAAACCACTTGTACCTTCGGATAGCTGTTTTTAGTCAAAGATCTGTCCTGCGGCCTGTTCGGCAGGTGATGCAGTTATTGTCCTATAAAAATACTTTTAAACTTGAAGCCCCGTGCCAAATGGGAGTATCTGTGCCCTAACTTTACACCACCCCTCTGTCCCTCCTCCCCCCCCTCTTCATCATTAGGAATGCTCCAGGCATATTGCCTCCTATTCCCCACCTGTGGCAGCCTGGCACATGGATTGGATCGTTAAGGACCTGTGCAATGTTCAGCATGGAGAAAACATTTCAGTGGCATTCCTAATGCTGAAGAGGGTGGGGAGGAGGGACGGAGGGGTGGTGCAAAGTTAGGACACAGATACTCCCATTTGGCACGGGCTTAAAATTTAAAAGTATTTTTTTAGGACAATAACTGCATCACCTGCCGAACAGACCCCAGGACAGATCTTGGATTAAAGCAGCTATCCGAAGGTACAAGCAGTTTGGGGGGGTCAGATTGTGGGTACAGAGTCGCTTTAAATAACTGAAAGATATTTCAATCAACAGTTCTCTCTCCGACCCCAATACTTGGGGGCTTGGCTGAGGTTGCTTCTGTTCTCAATGTGGAGAGGGTAGAGGCTGTTTCTAGACTCCTCTGGTGTTGAGCTTTAGAACGAAAAAATATAAAAAAACAACTACCCAATGCACCCATGCACATAAGGTGGTTGTATACTTTTGCTGAGATTGGCAGGTTTACATTAATTGCTATGGTCGGCCTAAGAGTCCTTTTACGTGGGCCGATTACTAGCAAGCAGGAACCCTCAGTACTGATAATCAGCCCATGTAAAAGGACCAGCATTCAGTCGACAGAAGAGAAATCTCTTATTCGTCGCCTGATCCCATCTTTATGCAGACAATCATCAGTAGTCATCCTCACATCTTTCCATGTAAATGGGAATGTACGGGCCCCTCTCATTTAACTAACAGGCCGTGCTATTGATTAAGCCTTGTAAAGGCTTTAAAAACAAATCTCCCTGGTCGGCAATTGCCCCCGATGATAGTTGGGCTGTGTAAAATATTAATGACAGGCAAAGACAGATATGATAAGAGTCTTTCAAGTCATAATAAAAAGTTCTTTGGGCTAGAATGGTTTTCTTTACAGGAATCAGTCATCAGGGCACAGTTCCTTTAAGCTAAATTAGAAGGTCCGATTCTCCCAACAGTCTCATAAAATGCTCATGGCATATTAGACAGCATAACCTTAAGGTCCTAATGAGGTTCCCCTTATTTTTACAGCAAGTATATTATCAGTGTTGGAACCAAGTTAATATGTATTGCATAAAATTGTATACACTTGACCTACATGGTTAATGTCTGATCAATGGGACCCAGCTAACACTAGTACAGGGATCTACAGCCCCTTAATCCTTCTCACTGCCCAACCACAGTGAGTAGGAGTTTCACTCGAGCAGGGGTTATACCTGCACTCACCCTTCGGCACGTTCATGGGGCACAACTGCTGTACTTGGCTGACTTTATCAGTCCACATACAATAAAAAGAGCAGTGGAAGGCATGTCTACAATTCTATTCAAGCTCCTCCCCACTGTGGTGATAGCCCCTCCTCACTGTGGTCATAGCTTCCCCCTCCTTACTGTGGTCACAGCCCCTCCTCACCGTGGTCACAGCCCCTCCTTACCCTGGTCACACTGCCTCCTCACTGTGGTCATGGCCCCTCCTCACTGTGGTCACAGCCCCTCCTAATTGTGGTCATAGCCCAATCCCACTGTGATCACAGCCCCTCCTCATCCTAGTCGCGCCGGCCCCTCCTCACTGTGGTCACAGCCCCTCCCAATTGTGGTCATAGCCCAATCCCACTGTGGTCACAGCCCCTCCTCACCCTGGTCGCGCCGGCCCCTCCTCACTGTGGTCACAGCCCCTCCCAATTGTGGTCATAGCCCAATCCCACTGTGGTCACAGCCCCTCCTCACCCTGGTCGCGCCGGCCCCTCCTCACTGTGGTCACAGCCCAATCCCACTGTGGTCACAGCCCCTCCTCACCCTGGTCACTGCCCCTCCTCACCGTGGTCATGGCCCCTCCTCACTGTAGTCATAGCCATAGGCGAAACGGAGGTCTTAGGACTAGAGATGAGCACAACTTAAAGAGGTTATACAGTGCTACAAAAACATGGCCACTTTCTTTTAGAGACAACACGACTCTTGTCTCCAGTTCAGGGTGGTTTGCAATTAAGCTCCATTCACTTCAATGGAACTGAGCAGCAAAACCCCGCCCAAGCTGGAGACAAGAGTGGGGCTGTCTCTGGAAGAAAGTGGCTATGTTTTTGTCTGATGGTTCAACATTTGATGAATACTAGCAGCTGAAGAAGTTAAATGCAATTCTAGGGGGTCTGGGAAAACATGGATACTGTCTATGGCCATAGGCTGTATCCATTTTTTCCCACACTCCCTAGGGTTGCATCTAAATTCTTCAGCCACCGGTATTCAAATGCCCAACGATCAGACTTCAGCATGCTCGAGTTGCGCTCGTCTCTGCTTAGGAGCTGAGATTGGAGGGAGGCCTACTGGTGGTGAGAATCCAAAAAATATTATCTGGTGGATATGTGATAAATGTTTTTCATTAGCTATCCCCTCTAATATAACATACATCTTTCATTTACAGCCGCAGGGGTATAAACATTCCCAAAGCAAATGTAGTAGACAAATTTATGCTAAACAGGTTTTTGTTGCTTCTGATTTTGCCTAAGATTTTATTTCTCCCTACTTGACTGGCGAAGCAGAAGAGCGTGCACACATACCTGCACATAGTACGTGCCCTTTGACTGAGCATACATCATTAAGAAACAATAATCCAGATTTTGTTTCGTCCTCCACCTGCAAAACAAACAGTGATTTACATTAATGTCGGAGGGGAAGTTCGCTAGGATGAGCGGTGTAAGATAATTACTCTGATGGATATTTCCGCGCTGCTGACTATTACGGCTTCTATATTTAGTGTCTGGATGAGCGTCTAACCATTATGTTATTTGCTTCTAATTAATCAGAGCGCGGCGCAGGTTGGGGACGACTCCTGCAGAGCTGGCAGGACCCACAAGTCAGTGGTTTGTGAGCAATAAAAAGAACACCACAAAGAAACTAGAGAAATGACTGAGGCTCTATGGTAGGAATGGCAGGCTGGAAAACATGATTAGGAAACGCATCTTATTACAGACGCCATGAGGTCGACTGCCAAGCACTTAATGAAAGGTAGAAAGCGATAGAAAACACGATATCAGAAAAGTGGGTTTCAGGAGTTGCGTTTTTAGTTACACAAAAGTATGTGACTGCAGAGAGGATAAAAGGTGGAAAAGATAAAGTCCCATCAGCAAACAACGATAACAGGGATTGTCTGGCTTTAAAAGAACATGGCGTCGTCTTCCAAAACATGGGTTATATGTTAATCTTATATTTATATGACCACTGTATTACTGTATGCTGTATACATGCACACATGTATAGCGTTATGGTCATGTCACAAGTTACTGATGGCACTGGACTTCACTCCTGAGACCCGCTACAAACCAGGGGGATTGCATAGCAGCAAACTCCACTCTCTGGCTTTCAGAACTTTTGACTCGCTCTTTCCATAGACTGCAACGAAGTCGGGTCTGATTGACAGCCGAGAAGAGATTGTATCTTGGGATCACAGGGGGTTTCAAGAATAAGGCCCAGTGCAATCAGTAAATCTCTGACATTTTGGAACAAAGCCTTACTATAATCCACGATCTATAGACCAACGTATTGCAATTTTTGCAAGCACGCAGTCATGTGTACGTGACGTGGTATAAATATTAGAGAATCATTTAACAATATTCAGTAAGGTATGAAAAAAAAGAGAAGAAACCCGTCACAGAGGAAAATACAAAGGCAGTGAAATATGGCGATGTTACAGTATTGGAAGTCTGTCCGCGCTGTTCTATTGGAGGCCTGTTCTATCTGTCCTCTGCTCTTGGGATTGGTGGGGGTCCTGTTTCTTACTATTAGTTTAACTGCCAATAGTTTACTTGCATAATCAGAATTCTATGCACTGACATTCATGTGGGCTTGTTGTTATACACAGCTGCTAATACGATTAAGCAGTGCTTCAGGGTAAAGCATGAGGGGCAGGGGCTTACCTCCCACTGTAGCAGCCATAGCAGCCGCTATGGGGTCCACCACATCAGGGGGCCCACCCCTGCAATATGCTGAGCCTCCTTAGCTGCCATCATACCACCAAGGGATATGCCTACTAAGGGCAACTATGTACGGGGGGGCGGGGGAGGTAGGATAATAAAGTACATGTCTATTTTGGGGGACACTATGTATGGGGGGATATGAGATGAAAAGCCTACCATGGGGGACACTAGGGGAGAAGTCTACAATGGGGAACACCAGGGGATACCAGAGCAAAGGGCTAACAAACAGGAGGATTACCTACAGGGGTAAGGAGGGGGGCCCAATCCAAAGTTTGCTATGGGGCCCAGCCCTTTCTAGTTACGCCCCTCATGAGGGGCCTCTGAAGAGACCATCTTATTCAACCAATAAGGACCATATAACTGAAGCAGAATAACGGCTAAGGTATTCCATATAAAAATGTATTTCAATAATAATATGCTGTTTTAGTGAGGTACTCTCTCCATTTCCCCAGCTTCTCTCTCTCTCCCCCGAGACATCATCTTCCAACGTATATTTTATGGTGACATTTAGGGAGAATTAGGTGTGCTTACAGCATGCTGCCTTGTGATCAATGATGCTACAGAAGGAGCAGACAGGGAATGATACAGCAGGTGCTGCAATCCTGTTAATGATGCAATAGTCTGCAGTGTTCTGCAACAGCCCTGAGAGAAAAACAGTCAGGAGGACTGTGGGAGGGGAGTAGGTGGGGTGGTAGAACTGTGATGGATAGCTCTAGGAAAGCAATGCATTTTGGGAATTGTACAGGAAAGTACAGTACTAAGACCCCAAAGCAAACATTTTATACTTCTGCAGCATGTTTATTGGTTTTGTACCTGAAGTCGGAGCACCCCTTAAATGACAAAACAGTGTATATCCACAAGTTAGAGGCAGGGACTTGTGTACTGTATCAAGCAACAACGTGACTATCACAGAGCCCAAAACTAAAAGCATAACATATACAAAGAGAGCATGTAGAATAACAGGCAGCAGATCTCAAGTGACAAGCCAAATGTCCATTAGTAACCTCTGTTAGCGGCAATGAGCCGGGACATTACATTCCTTGCTGATGAGCTGAACACTGGAATGAAGAACAAAGTCATCTGTAATCTTCATGTAACACAAAAAGTGTTTTTGTGACTTGTGAATCGCTTCAGAGCTCAGGAGCCAAATTTAGAGGTCAGCGTTACCTAATATGCCTCACGTTACAAAATGGGAGCCAAAATTATCATTATCTTTCATTCCATTACGCCTGCTGTGCCAGCGGGATAGATTAACGTGACGTTCAATCACGGGAATAATCAGTAAGGGGGAAAAAAAAAGAGATTTTTTTTGTTTTTGTTTACCTCACACGTTCTCTGGGGTCTCCAAAGGATTCTCGTAGCCGTGAGAAATCTGGGTAAAAATGGGGTGACGGAGATATGACTTCTAGAAGGCCTGACTGGATTTCATTTGGGAATCTAAAATACAAGAAGGAGAAATCAAATATTTTTCCCATATGTTTTCTTAAAGGGGCATCCCAGAGATATATTTTTTTTAGAACTGTGACCAGGCAGGATCTAAAGATAAAAATAACATACTCACCTTCCCTGCTCCCCCCACTGCTCCTTTGCAGCACTCCCAGGATTATGGTCGGCACAAACAATTGCCCATCAACCAGTCATTGGCTAGGTGGTGCCTTGCCTTACCACTGATTGGTTGAGTTACAATTGGACATGCTGGCTGCAAATCCAGAATTGAAAGCTCTGCGAGAAGGACAGCGGGAAAAGGAAGGAACGTATATGTTGTTTTTCTATGTAGCCTTAGCACAGTTCTAAAAAAAACCTGGGACAGCCCCTTTAAATAATCTGTAATCTTAAAAAGTAACTCTCATTTTATAAACTGATGGAATGACACCAGAATATGACATCACTTTGTGATCATGGGGGTCCTACTTGTGGAATCCCCCCACAATCCTGAGAGAGGCTTGGCAGTGCTGGTGTTCATTCTTAGTGGGGCAGCCAATTTATTCTCAGGATCTGTGAGAGTCCAAGAGGTCAGACATTCTCACCATCCAGTGATGGTCCCTTCATTCTCACCATCCAGTGATGGTCCCTTCATTCTCACCATCCAGTGATAGTCCCTTCATTCTCACCATCCAGTGATGGTCCCTTTATTCACACCACCAGTGACGGTCCCTTCATTCTCACCACCAGTGATGGTCCCTTTATTCACACCACCAGTGACGGTCCCTTCATTCTCACCACCAGTGACGGTCCCTTCATTCTCACCACCAGTGATGGTCCCTTTATTCACACCACCAGTGACGGTCCCTTCATTCTCACCACCAGTGACGGTCCCTTCATTCTCACCCCCAGTGACGGTCCCTTCATTTTCACCAACAGTAATTAATGGTCCCTTCCTTCTCACCAACAGTGACGGTCCCTTCATTTTCACCACCAGTGATGGTCCCTTCATTCTCACCACCAGTGACGGTCCCTTCATTCTCACCAACAGTGATGGTCCCTTCATTCTCACCAACAGTGATGGTCCCTTCATTTTCACCAACAGTGATAGTCCCTTCATTCTCACCACCAGTGATGGTCCCTTTATTCACACCACCAGTGATGGTCCCTTCATTCTCACCAACAGTGATGGTCCCTTCATTCTCACCAACAGTGATCGTCCCTTCATTCTCCCAAACAGTGATGGTCCCTTCATTCTAACCACCAGTGATGGTCCCTTCATTCTCACCACCAGTGACGGTCCCTTCATTCTCACCACCAGTGACGGTCCCTTCACTCTCACCACCAGTGACGGTCCCTTCATTCTCACCACCAGTGATGGTCCCTTCATTCTCACCACCAGTGACGGTCCCTTCATTCTCACCACCAGTGATGGTCCCTTCATTCTCACCACCAGTGATGGTCCCTTCATTCTCACCACCAGTGATGGTCCCTTCATTCTCACCAACAGTGATGGTCCCAGAGGTTGGATCAGATAAAAACAAACATGGAATACCCCTTTAAGTCCACTCTAATTTAATGTTGATTCAGTAAAGGCATGACTTTACATCTAGTGCATTAATATTCAGTGATTTAGTTTTGGTGAATGCAAAAGGAAAAAAAAAAAAAAAGAATGATGCATTTGGGTCAATCCCGAACAATGAAGTTAAACAGCTTTAAAGTAGCAGGTGACGGTCCCTTCATTCTCACCCCCAGTGATGGTCCCTTCATTTTCACCAACAGTAATTAATGGTCCCTTCATTCTCACCACCAGTGATGTTTCCTTCATTCTCACCACCAGTGACGGTCCCTTCATTCTCACCACCAGTGACAGTCCCTTCATTCTCACCAACAGTGATGGTCCCTTCATTCTCACCACCAGTGACGGTCCCTTCCTTCTCACCAACAGTGATGGTCCCTTCATTCTCACCACCAGTGACGGTCCCTTCATTCTCACCACCAGTGACGGTCACTTCATTCTCACCACCAGTGATGGTCCCTTCATTTTCACCACCAGTGATGGTCCCTTCATTCTCACCACCAGTGACGGTCCCTTCATTCTCCCCACCAGTGACGGTCCCTTCATTCTCACCAACAGTGATGGTCCCTTCATTCTCACCACCAGTGATGGTCCCTTCATTCTCACCACCAGTGATGGTCCCTTCATTCTCACCACCAGTGACGGTCCCTTCATTCTCCCCACCAGTGACGGTCCCTTCATTCTCACCAACAGTGATGGTCCCAGAGGTTGGATCAGATAAAAACAAACATGGAATACCCCTTTAAGTCCACTCTGATTTAATGTTGAATCAGTAGAGGCATGACTTTACATCTAGTGCATTAATATTCAGTGATTTAGTTTTGGTGAATGCAAAAGGAAAAAAAAAAAAAGAATGATGCATTCGGGTCAATCCCGAACAATGAAGTTAAACAGCTTTAAAGTAGCAGCGTGTGAGCTGAAAGCCGGCGCTCTTATGGGTGATTGCTGGAGCTACCTATGGGGTCAGTGTAAAGCGCCCGCTGACTGATGTCTTGTCCATCAAAACAGAAATAAAGGAGAAATCAATGCACTGGGAACAAAGCACATTCTTAGATAACTTCTGGTAATTTCAGCAGCCGGCACTACACAATGAACCCATTACAAGAAGCCCATTATCCTCTGATAACCATCCATTATGTGGCGTGTTGGCAGGAACTGCCCGTCACATCACATGCTGTAGTTTCAGCTCTCTAAAAGGGGCCTTAGGCAGAAGGGAAGTCCTTTTCTCACTTATGTTTGAGTTTCAAGAGGGCTTTCAGGCTTTTTATTTTACAGATGAGGGATTTCACTTGATTGGAAAGTGCCAAATGCAATGCCCTACGCAGATCCGATGTGGCAGCTCCGGCACGCTGTACCCTGCTACAGAGAAATTCTACCAAGTCCTCCATCCATTTATTTCGCAGAAATTTATATTTACTAAAACTGAATATTTCCAGCATAAAAGTGTACAGGCCAAGACTACAAACGTGACCTTGTGATGCAGGATTTATAATAGGAGGCCTAGCCAAGGGTTAAGGATCAATACTTTCATACCTGCTTTGGAAATATGAAACAATAAAGACTTCTGCTGTCTTGCCTGGTGCTTCGGAACGGCCGCCCACTAGAATTCTTTTCAATATCCATAGCTTAAAGTGCGTACGGAGCTGCCATGATGATTCATGGCGGTAATAATTGATTCATTTAAAGGGTTATTAGGCCTCCAAATGCGATATCGATAGGTGGGAGGTGAGATGAAATGAAGAATGGGCCGCATCATGACCGCAAGGTTTTTCCACATACTGAGCAGGTATATAGGGTGAGCTCAAATGTGTTATGGATTAAAGATCGTAGAGCAATGTCATTGGGGGTTGGGGTGGATGCAAAGACACATACAAGGCTTTACTGTTCATGGTCATCAACCATATTTCAGTTCATGTACAATAGTTGTTATATGCATCTATTCAAAAGTCCGACCCCAACATACTGTACACTACTCCAGTAATACCTGCAATGTAGGTTCACCCCTAGACTACATAGCCTTCTAGGGAGCTTTCTACTTTCCCTTCCATTCACTAGTAACACCACTTCAAAGCCTTAAAGGGATTTTCCCAATTGTACAAACCCCAGATGTATGCCCTTAGGACATTTAAACATTTTAGAGGGTGTCATGTTTAAGACACTCCATTAGTAAGAATGAAGAGCCACTACAAAGAACAACTGCTATGGAGGACTTCATTATTGGTGAAGGGGGGATTCATATGTCAAAAGTACCTTCAAGGAGAACATTTTTATTAAAGTATTGTATTGCCCCCCAAAAGTTATACAAATTACTAATATACACTTATTACGTGAAATGCTTATAAAGTGCTTTTTCCCTGCACTTACTACTGCATCAAGGCTTCAATTCCTGGATAAAATGGTGATGTCACTTCCTGGATAACATGGTGATGTCACGACCCGACTCCCAGAGCTGTGGGGGCTGTGGCTGCTGGAGAGGATGATGGCAGGGGGATGCTCAGTGTCCCTCCAGTGCCCTGTGTCCCTCAGTGTCCCCCTGCCATCATCCTCTCCAGCAGCCACAGCCCGCACAGCTCTGGGAGTCGGGTCGTGACATCACCATTTTATCCTTTATGCAGTAGTAAGTGCAGGGAAAAAAAGCAATTTTCCATATGTGTTGGTAGATTTATAGCAAATATACACTAAAAGCATGGCGTGGAGCTGTGAGGGACATCTTTCAGCATGACCATGATAGTTTTGCACAACTCTTGAAATACGTATGGTCATGCACTATGCGGCAAATTGATTTTTTTTTTCTCTTCGGCTCCCTTTGTCAAAATCTAAAACCCTAATTTTGTTTCAGAACTTGTTCTGCTCTATACATTATTCTTGTCCCTAGTGCAAACACTCAATTCACCACCTGCCAAGGAGGTTTATTGCTAAAGATTATATGGTTAACTCTCCCCAATAGGCTTCCTCCAGTAAAATGCTTTATGAAGCAGGTCCAAATTCTTTCATCCAATCCATTCAGAAGACTTTTTACTCCTAGATTGTTAAGAGCGGAGCACAAACTGCTCAAATTAAAGCAACGGAGTCATGCCAAGATCTCCCATAAATGTTCTCAAAAGCCGTACTAACATTTCAAGGGCAAGGCGAAGAAATAACTGTGCTCATAAGAATGTGAAATGATGGCTCGCCCCATTCGTATGCTCAAGCCCCCGTAGAGTTTACACCCTTGTCATTATATTAGGTATTATGTGCTGGCTTTGTGTTGCAGAAGAACTGTGCATTTTCATGAACTGGAAATCAATGCAAGTATTGGGATACACAGAGAAATAGAAAAAGAAGGAAAAATATTAGAAACTTACAGGCTTTTTATGTTGTCAGCCACTGAGGTCGCATACTGAGCATCAGTCTGCAAGAGAAAACACAAACACATAGATTTACATGAAGAAAATCTCACTGGGTATTGAAAATATTGTTAATGTAAGCCTCCTGTTCAACTATTCTCATATTATCATTCCTAAAGATGCCGAGAGCTCTGAAATAGTTTATATTTACGTGCTACTGTACTGACACAGCCGAGTGACTGTGTCAGTACAGTAGCGCAAAGATTTAAACAGTTTCAGAGCTTGATGTAGTGAGTTCTAAATTCCGCTCCATAGCACATCGTCCAGGCACGGACTGTAATTGCAGAACATGTGAGTACCCCCTTAACTTTATTTTAAATAATTAAAGTAACCATAATATGATGGAGGTGATAATACAGTCAGGGGGTATGTATTAGACATGCACACCCCTTAATGTACATCATTCACACCCATGACTGTATAATCACACCCATCCCTTGATATTCCCTCACATTATTGAAATGAAGTTCACGCCCATCTGACTATTTACAGAATTGTTCAACAAACTATAAATCTTATATCTCTGGAATGGGAGCGCATATCAAAATACACTGTATTCAAGACACCCTAAAATATTTAATTGCATACCATCTTAATTTTTTTTATTTTTTTTTTGGTGCAGGGGGGAGAGTTGGCTACAGATCCTCTTAAAAGTGACTATGTACCCACAATCTCCCTCCCCTACACCGCTTGTACCTTTGGATAGCTGCTTTTATATCCAAGATCTGTAGGGGGCCTATCAGCAGGTGATGCCGTTATTGTCCTAAAAAACAACTTTGAAACTTGCAGCCCTGTGTCAAATTTGCATGGCCTAGAATAACCTTGCCCTAGGCTTGCATTGCCTCTACGTCCCTCCTCCCTGCCCTCTTCATCATTAGGTATACCACAGGATTTCTCCTATTCATGAACACTGCACATGGGCCTTAACAATCCAGCACATATGCAGTTTTCAGACAAGTGATGAACAGGAGAAATCCTGGCTGGGCCATTCCTAAAGGTGAAGAAGGCGGGGAGGAGCGGAGAGGCGGTGCAAACCTAGGGCACGCACACTCTCGGCCACGCCAATTTGACACAGTAAAGTTATTAAAAGTAGTTTTATAGGACAATAACTGTATCACCTGCCGAACGAACCCCAGGACAGATCTTGGATTAAAAGCAACTATCCAATGGTACAAGCGGTTTGGGGGGAAGGGGGGTCACTTTAACACCGAGACCTAAAATGTAATGGGTAACCATGCTATTCTATCCTATAAATACACACGTTTCTTCCTAACACGGTAGCCAATGGCTGACAGATGTCACTGTGCGCCATTCTTCACAGACGCTGATTAAATGTATACATTATGAGCTTTACAACAGTGATGTATATGATAAATAGATGCCGCTATAGCCTACAGTTGACAGATGCGTTAAACTGATGGCTAACAATGACATCCATCACCCATAGGCTATAATAACATCCAGATATGTCATGAAATATCTCACGACTTATTTATTAAACAAATTCAGAACTAGTCAATGGGTGACAGATGCCACTGTTAGGCATCCATTTAACATAGATGGAAGGAGATTCCCCCATCATATATAGTGAATGCAAATAAAATACTAGCATTAGGAAGATCCCTTGAAAATAAGCCGATTATAAAGGATGGGGAACCTTCAGCCTTCTGAGGGTTCCCCATTCCTGCTATAGAGAGTCAGGAATAAAAGACTGAACCATGCTTTTTGATACCTTTAAGATAGACAAATTGAGGCCTGATCCTTTACGATTCATGATAAAATGGCGGGATAACTTAATTACAAAAGTTCTTGAATGTCATTTTCTTTACTTATTTGTGCCATCATCTGTTTTTTTTCAGTTGGCTTAAGTCTTTTTACTTTGAGGTCCTGCACCTTGTGTTATTTAATCAATAAAGAACACTTTTCTATTCTCTCTGTACGGGTGTTCCTATAATTTTAAGGTTGCTTAAAATAATGTTTTTTTTGTTATTTTTTTTTGGTTGTATTTACATGATTTGCAGCTCCCTGTAATGTCTATATGTCTAGCGTAAGTCTATTAACCACCCGTATTAGTATTTCAGAAGTAACGAGTTTTCACAAGATTTTTGCAGATGCTTTCAGTGTATTTATTGTGCAGAAAACAGTTCAACAGACCATCAAAGAACCCGACGTTTCGGTGCCACATGCAGGTGAAATATAGTGAATAAATAGTCCAACAACTATATACAATATTATACAATAATATACAGTAATGTATGTAGTAACAGATACTATACAGTATCAATGCATGGTAAAATTACTTAGAAATAAATCTGCTAGGAGATATATATATAGCATGGTAAAGACGAGTAACATCCATTTGGGTTATGTGGGCTGGCTTGTTCCAGACAGTTCATCAGGTGAGGTCATAGATGAGGCTATAAATAGACATACTGGTAAGTATATGCTGATAACATAATATGCATATAAGGTCTAAGGGAGCAACAAGGTAGTAGAGAGTTAAGGCCCTATTCCACGGAACGATTATCGTCCGTATTCGGCCGATATCGGCCGCTACAGGCGATAATCGTCCCGTGGAATAGAGTGCAACGATCAGCCGACATCGTTCATGCAGTCGCTTGTTTTTCAACATGTTGAAAAACAAGCGACTGATACAGCAACGATCTGCTGCCGTCGCTCCGTTGAATAGGAGCATCGGCAGCAGACGCTGCTGTATCCTATGGGCTGCGCGGTCGATCAGCGATCACCCGGGCAGCCCTACGCAGCTCCCCGCCGCCCCTCCCACACTCACCCGCTGGCTGCAGCCGCGTTGAATAGCGGCTGAGAGCACTCGTTTGCTCTTCTAGACGGCCCGTGGAATAGGGGCTTAAGTCCTAAATTGTCAGTCAGGATGGGAGGAGGGGTAATGGTAAGGGGCACATGCAAAGGACACACAAGAGGGACACATGAAAGACATACATCAGAATCTGATCATGATAACTACCTGTATGGTGAATGCACAATGGAATCCGGATGAATCCTTGTGGATGAGGATGTGTTGCTGTTAATAAAAATGGGTATGTAAAGGATATGTCATGGAGAGTTCCGGGGTGACATGCTAGTATTATATTGTGTAGATGATTACCTTTTTTTCAGCAGCGCTGAGCGTGGCTGGCGAGGTTGGATCGTGGCGTGTGCTGAGGTGCGCAGTTGCCCGGTATATAAGAGGTGTGTGGGCTGTCACATGTGCTGACGCCGGCGGCGTCATGGTGTATCATGTGGGCAGCAACCTGTGTGCGCAGCGCATCACATGTGCTGATGCCCATGGCGTCGTAGTGAAGGTATGGGCAGCGTGTGTCTTAATAGGTAACAGAAAGTGATGGTCCCAGCACTCCGTGTTAAAAATATACAAAAATCTTTATTTCATACCAAAGAGTAAAAACAGCTCATGTGCGGTAAACAGGTCAAACAAGAGGTGAGCTGACCACCACTATTTTTCTTCGTTATTTTTATAAAAATAGGTCCGGATCCTATTAAACAATCAACGATTTCTTGTTGGTCATTTAATCGTTGCCTGCTATTACATGAAACGATTATCGTTCAAATCCGAACGATTTAACGATTTTTCGAACGATAATTGCTCAGTGTAATACCAGCCTTACACTAGGAATTGATCCCACCCTAGTACCCTAAGAGCGCGCCCCGTCACCCCATTACTACTAAGTCTATGTCTAGTGATCCCCAGTTGCATGTTGTAAACCTTCATCCACCCCATCATCATTCAGTTTATGTCATGTATTGGGAAATTCCTGCCCTGTCCGCGTTGAAGAATGAACATGTTCATTCTTCAGCGTGGACAGGGCAGGAGCGCGCGCCTCCCATAGACTCCCATTATGAGCGGGAGGCTAACGGCATTCCGCTAGTTTTGCTCAGTGGGAACGGGGCCTTACAGGGGATATCCTGGAATACAAAAAACATGGCTCTATACACTTTAAAGGAGGCCTGTCAGCCCTGGCTGCCGGGGTGAAGCCCACCTGACCCCCCGGTGGAGCCCTTTATACTTACCCCTTTCTCGAAGTCCCGGTCCCGAATCCCGTACCGCCGCCAAGAAATCCCTGTCGGAAGGCGTGCGCACGCTCATCAGAGATGAGTCCAACGCCCATAGAGAATGACTGCTCCAGGGGCTCCATAAAGTAGGACAAGAGGCGTGCTGTCTCTGGATGAAAGCGGACATATTTTTCCAAGCCTGGACAACCCCTTTAAGAAAGGAAACTGCTATAGGAGACTTTCTACAATTTTAGCATTCTTGGATCTCCCTTTATTTCTCTTCTTTAAAAAAAAAAAAAAAAGACTGTTACCAAATGAATGTCTTGTCAAGTAGTTGGTATACAACGTATTAGGAAAGCAGAAGCCAGCAGAGCCCTACAGTCAGCCAGAGGGCCCAGCAGCTCCGAAGAGCCAAAGGGGTTCTTTGGGACAAATGAAAAGTGGGGTCATTGACTGGAGGAGTCAAAGGAGCCGATTATTTTCATCTCCACTAACATCTTCTGACAGCAGGCTTGCCTATTGGCAGTCCGTTGGACATTAAGAGGCATCAAAAGACCCAGCCAGAGACCCTCTCATTGCCAACCAACCCCTAAAACTTCAACACCCATTAAAGCAATGAATACTAAAAGTGGACAGACTCCACCACCGCATAGAAAATAAAGCTCTGTCACCTCGGTAGATAAATTGGCTTCTGAAATTCTATTTATTTTTTTGATCTCTGGCAAACAGAGCATCTTAAATTCAGAGATACATATCAATCATAGCCGGCGTCTGCCAGGAAAACAATATTCTACTGAAGAGAGAGGGGAAAAAAGTGGAAATAAATAGAAACGTGCCAACAAAAAAAAAAAAAAAAAATACTGACACATATTGCTAAAGACAGGAAAAATGCTTCTTGTTCCAACTTGAGCTTCGGCAACGTCTCGGAAGCCGAGGAGAATTTACTGCCGTACTGATAGGGGAATGCCCAAAATACTTCAGCCCTATGATGTGTTTGCACAGCTCTATTTACAAAGAGGAAATACAGGAATGCTTCCATTAATCATGAAACGGCGGCTACGTCGGGTTGTCGTTCCGAAGCGACATCTTTAAGTTGTGCGTTACCTTAGAAGTCGTACATCTGAGAATAGGCACTTCAAACACAAGGAGGCATTAACCTCGCTTTAACAGGGTGCTGCAAATACCATCCTGCGGCATAGATTAGATTGCCATTAAAAATGACACATCCCGACAACAAAAAGCCTTTTGGGACAAACTCTCTTCAGTGTTTTACAAAAGAAGAAGATCAAGATGAATGACTTAAAAAACATATTACTGCGGTGAGAATAGAATATAAAGAAAAGCTTGTGCGGGTAGGAGCGGTTCAAGAGCCTCAATTGTGGCCACAAACAATAGGTAACATGAATGGGACGAGCTGAGATACAGGATTGACCAGTGATTGGCTGAGCGGCCTGTCAGTTTACGGCAGGCGGCGTTAGAAGCAGCCGGTGGGGAAAAGCCAGGAGAACACCGGGGAGCCTGGACAGGTAAGTATAATCTTTATTATTTAACTTTATCCTGTCATCAGCCGTGCATCACTATCAGACGTAGAGATACACGGCCGATGATTTTTAAACATGTTAAAAGACAACAATCAGCCAATAAAATTCTTTTTGGTTGAATGTTGGGGGAGATTTATTAAACATGGTGTAAAGTGAAACTGGCTCAGTTGCCCCTAGCAACCAATCAGATTCCACCTTTCATTTTCCAAAGAGTCTGTGAGGAATGAAAAGTGGAATCTGATTGGTTGCTAGGGGCAACTGAGCCAATGTCACTTTACATCATGTTTGATTAATCTCCCCCGTTTTCTTTATTACACAAAATAATATATGCCAGAATCACCCTGATTTGGCAGATAATCGCGTCATGTAACACGGCCCTTAGGGTATATTCACATGTACTTAATCTGCTGCAGATTTCATGTTACAGACTTTGCTTAGTAGATGTGATACAGCGGGTTTCAGCTAATTATTTAGATGGATTGAATTTGTCATTGCTATCACATTGGAAACTGACACACAGAGTCCCTTGCACGGAAAGCACACACATCTTCAGAAGTTATCCAGTGAAAATCTTTTTCTTTCAAATCAACTGGTGCCGGAAAGTTATATAGATTTGTAATTTACTTCTATTTCAAGTCTTCCCACACTTATCAGCTGCTGTATGTCCAGCAGGAAGTGGTGTATTCTTTCCAGTCTGACACAGTGCTCTCTGTTGCCACCTCTGTCCATGTCAGGAACTGTCCAGAGTAGGAGAGGTTTTCTATGGGGATTTGCTGCTGTTCTGTCAACTTATGAATAGCTGCACTATATCACATGACGTTTAGCAGCCATGCAGATGTAAATGTACAAATATACAAGAGAGACACATATCTATAAATGTAGCCATGGCAATGAGAATGACACCGCTGCCTGCACTCAGACAACTTTAATATGGGGTACAAGAGGAATAGAATTTATATTAAATAGTGGCTATTTATGGTCGAAAAGCCTTATTTTAAAAGAGAAGTAGAACCTCTTTATGTGTGTATTTTCACCAAGGACATTACAGGGTTTTTCTCAGAATAATGTATTGATGACCTATACTCAGAATAGGTTATCCATATCAGACAGGTGAGGTGCCGACCACATGACACAAATAAGCTGTTTCCCTGAGCCACCTACACACACAGTGAAATAGAGCTGGAAAGAGACAGCGCCATACATTGGCTAGTGGTCATGCTGGGTTACTGCAGCTTAGTTCTCATTTACTTAAAGGGGTGAAAATAATTTTATATCAACTTGCGTCAGAAAGTTATACAAATTTGGAATTTACTTCTATTAAAAATTCTCCAGTCTTTTAATATTTATCAGCTGCTGTATGGCCTGCAGTGTATTCTTTCCAGTCTGACACAGTGCTCTCTGCTGCCACCTCCGTCTATGACTGGAACTGTCCAGAGTAGTAGCAAATCCCCATAGAGAACCTCTCCTGCTCTGGACAGTTCCTGTCATGGACAGAGATGGCAGCAGAGAGCACTGAGTCAGACTGGAAAGAATACAATACTTCCTGCAGGACAATCTTGTATCTGCCCATGTTATAACAGCCAACGATCAAATGACGAACATAAAGTCGTTGATCTTTGTCTTTCAACATGTTATAAAAATATTGTTGGTAGTTCGCCGATCATTCGCATATCAGTTCGTCTAATAGGTTGTATACAGACAAAACATGTTGTGTGGGTGGTCCTGAGGAACGATTAAGGACCATATAACCCCACAAAAATGATCGTTCATAACAGCAATCGGTGAATGTAATAATGTCAGGATCGATCACTACTAAAATTGTTAGTTATCAATAGCGTTCGATCGTTGTATCGAACCTTTACACGATAATCGTGTGTGTAATAGGGTCTTTACTACCAGTTCTCCAGCCATTGCCTGTCTGTAAGATAAAGTGGCTTGCCACAGACATCCAGTTTTTTAGACTATAAAATATATGGTGTTATATGATATGCTGTTGGGATTTCCAGTATTGCTTGGTCATACTAAAGTCGATGGGTTCTATCAGGAATGGTTTGGATCTATCAGTACATTGATCAGTCACTGCAGTCATGGTTCCGTCATTAATAGAAACCATGATGTTTCATCGTACAACCATGCATCATGGTGTATAACAATCAGATCAATACACAATTATTGTCAGACTAGAATGGATGAAAGAATAAGCAACAATAAAGGGCATTATTGATGGCCTGACTGGTGGAGGTCTGACATCCTGCACCCCTGCCATTTGGCTGAGCCACAGCGCCTGGAAGTAGACAGCTTGTGTTGGGTTACTGCAGCTGAGCTCCTACTGAACTGACTGGTTACTTTTAGATGGTTTTTTATTACGTATTGATTTATGCAGAATTTGGAGCAACATGGTGTAACATGGAGCCCTAAGGCCTCAATAAAGAATATTTCTATCACATGGTGGCCGTGTCACAATTGGCTCTCAGATAATGCCAGTCATGGATTAATGTGGCAACTTGGGCGTCTCTGACTGATGGAAGATATTTGGGGTTTAGACATGCCAGTATTTGTGAAATAGCCATACTTGTTGGCTGCTCCCACACTATGGTCTTAGGAGTGAACCAAAACTGGATGAACCACGGACAGACACCCAACAGAGGACCACATAGCGGCAGTTCATATATAGTTGATCCCAGAGTGGCACATTTGGTATCTCAGAATCTACATACTATGGTGGAGTGATTCAACTGGCAGTACAACAAGCAGGCAAGACAAATTTCTACATGCTACACGTCAAATAGGGTTCAATGGCTTAAGACTTACAAGGGTGCTCCTTAAAACGCTGCAGTATTTTAAATAATACCTTATTTACCCAAAGAAAGACTTCAATGGACCTTGAACACATGGCAGGTGGTCACCTGGAGTGACAGGCTCCATTTTCTGCTGAACTATACAAATGGCTGGTTTTGCATCTGGTGCAAACAGTATGACGCTATGTTCACACGTCGTAAGAGACCGGCCATTCCGTGACTCGGCCGGGTCACGGAACAGCCGGTCTCAGAGTTCTGATGTAGGCACATCCGTGCGCGCCTGCATCAGAACTCCCCACAGCACACTATGGGGCGCTCGCTCCACAGTGTGCACTGACACAGTTTTCTATGGCTGCTATACACTGAACAGTGGCCGCAGAAAACTGACATGTCAGTTGTTTGCGGCGCCGCTAGGGATCCCGGCCGGAGCGTATACTATGTATATACTCTCCGGCTGGGATCCCATAAACAGCAATGCAACGTATATTATTGTAATAATCACAACCGTTGTACAATAGCGGTGATTTTACAAAACTATACGTTGTGTAAACATAGCCTGAAGTTGTATGCCATGTGTGCTCACCAGGCTGACCATTGGTCATCATACCACCACCCTCGAATAGATAACACAATAAGGACCTGTAAGCGGATCTTCTCCACCCATATCTCCAGGTGGTCTTCCACAATCACAGTGCCATCTATCAGCGGGACAATGCTCTGCTTGGATCACTAGGAGGAACGCAATAGTGAAATCTACATGCCACTAAATATGTTTAGGATATGCTACTACAAGCTGTGAGATCTGTTCCCATTCCTTCAAAAAAATATGATGTAGCTACTACGGTGGGCATAGGTCGAGGAGAGTATGGGGGATGTTTGGCAAGCTTTGGCTGTCCAGGTATGATGGGATTTGTAGTTTTGCAGCAGCTGGAGGGCCAAAGTTTCCCTATCCCTGCACAAAAAGGTGGACTAAGGGTACTATTACACAAAGCCATTTTTTGACAATTAAAGATCTCAAACGATCACTATGGCGAATGACCGGAAATCGTTCTCCCAAGTACACGGAACGATGATCGTTACTTATGATCGTTCTTGCGGTCGTTTTGTCATCGCTATTGTGTTTGTCGCTACTGCAAACGACGTCTTATTACATGCAAACGATCAACAATAAAAATAGGTCCAAATTCTATCAAACGACCAACAATTTCTCGTAATTGGTGTCTATAGGGCAGAGGGGGCTGTTACTCTTTAGGACCTTCCTAAAGAGCAGGTAAACCAATGCATTTTATTTATAGCTAGACAGTGGATCGTACTGTTTTATATGGGAGAAAAAAAACTGCTGAACGTTCAAGGGTAAGTCTTCTTCTACTCTAGGTAATCGCAGGATGATTAGTCAGCATACAACCTCACTGCATCTCTCCTGGTTGAAGTAACATTACTGTGACGTTGAACTGGATCTGACATGATATTTTCTGCTACAGAAGCATTTTCTGCCGAACTCTCTCACTGCCTCATAAATGCAATTACCACATAGCAGGGCGCAGGCAGACGAAGTTGGCGGGAGAGGAAAAACTAACCGTAAATACATTCCATCGGCCTGTAACGGGAGGCTGAGGTTGATTAATTCTCAGGAGCTCGCCTTCCCTGATCTCTTATCTCACAATTCATAATTGGTTATCTGCTGAAGGACACAGGGGGGAAGTTACGGGAAAAAAATGAGCAGCCTACTAAAGGTAAGGAGAATACATTGCAAATGAACACTATGCCCAGAAAATATATACATTTACATACGCACACAATTTCCTTTTCTCCTATTTATTGATATTGTAATTAAAACTGAGAAATAGATGAATAAATCTGCTGTGTGAGTCCCATAAGCTCAGCCATACCCTCCCTCCTCTTCTATCTGTCTGCAGCAGGAGCCTCCCCCCTCTGTCCTGTTTGGAGATGTAGAAATAGAAGGTTAAAGTGTAACTACCATTTTTAAAAACTTCTCTGAAATGTCTTAGCAACATGTTGAAAGTGCATAGTCGGGGTCTGGCTGCTGAGAACCCTGCCGATTGCTAGAACAAAGGGGGGGGGAGCGCGCGCTCTGCCCCTTCATATGCGCAACAGGGAGGTGAATTCCATAGCAGAGATGAAGGGGCAGAGCGCGTGCTCCCACCCCTTTGTTCTAGGTGACAACCAGTTTTTGTTCACAACCCAAGGAGACCTTAAGGAAAAGGAAGAGTAGCTGCCATAGGTAGAGGAGGAAGTGAAGAAAGGAAGCAGTACTGCTGTGTTCAGTGTGGGTTGGGTTATACAGCTGGAGCAGTATGTATTGGTGCAGTGGATTGTTGGGTTATACAGGTGGCTCAGTGTGATATTGGGTTATTCAAGTGGACAGGTATGTATTGGTGCAGTGTGGTGTTGGATTACGCAGGTGGAGCAATATGTATTGGTGTAATGTGGTGATGGATTATAAAGGTGGAGCAGTATTTATTTCTGCACTGTGTTGCTGATTTGGTGCTGCTCTGGGATATTATGTGCACTAAATGGCTTCTCTAGTAGTATGTGTTTGTTATTGAGGCCCCATCATCAACCAGGATTGCCTGGTGTGGCCTGTGAACAAAAAGTTTGAGAAGCCCTGGTGTATACCATCTAACTTATACTGTATATCCCAACAGCTATAGGTAACCTGAGAAATATATCCTGCAAGCTATAGTTTGTCATTTGGGTGTGTGTGTGTGGCTCAACAACTACTACTTTACTGAGTCAAATCAAAACTCCAGACATATTACACAAAACAGCACTAACAGGTTGATCACACCCTTAAACATCAATGTAATAAAAAAAAAAAGTTATTAGCTTCCCAGTGTGAGTACAATTCTACATTGTGAAGGGACAAAGTATCAATGAAAATCAAAGTAGGCAGATACCGGAGATTACACCTTTCATTTTAATTCTTTAGGCTTCGTTCACATCTGCGTAGGAGGTAGTGTGAAGCCTGATCAAGGTTTCTGTCTGGCGTCATTTAACAGGATTTGAGTGGACAAAAAAATCTTCTTGTCCAGGTTTTTTTTTTTTTTTACAGTATAGTCGGCACTGGTGCGGTCCTTTTTTCTTTTTTTTTTAAACGCTGCCCAGTTCCCGTGCTGGGCGCTGTTCTTTTGCTGTGCACTGGCTCTATGCACTTGGGGCGGAGCTAGGACCGTGCCACTGGGATCCCCGCACCAGCTTAGATCTGCTAATGTAAGTAAAGAAAAAAAAAAGAACAAGTGGTGTACCTAATGGTACATTCGCTTTAATACTCATGAAGGATATAAACTCATAAATTTTACAGTATGCAATAAAGTAAAGTAAAATACCCCATATACTTGATACAGAGAAGGGCTATACCAGGTATCTGGGGCACTAGGCAATAATTCTGCAGCCCCAGAAGCCCTCTTTGGAGACGGGGGACTTGGGTAATTGCCCAGTTTCCCCCTTAAAGTCATCTCTGATCCACCCCTGATGCTTTACTTTTATGTCTCCTTGTACAGTCCATTACACAGTGATCATTTAACCAGTGTTTACTGTGTTTTACCACCTCCATAAGCTGCTTTTGTTTCTTTTCAGGAGTCACCACTCAAGGTAACAGACATCCTCAAGAAGCCAATGTACAGTACGTCTCGGAGCTACGCAAATAAAGTCTTTTACTATTTAATTCAGGTATAAATATAGCTTTGTTCTTCCGAGCATTCATGAACACACCACAATATATATATATGCATGTAAACAAATGAGGACTGTCTTTCATGGATAACATTTCTGCTGAATAAAACCACTGTACTGTGAGAGATGCTGGTTAATATAGTTAGGAGACTATCACAGGCGGCCAGTCAACGCATGAAGACTGGTCCACTACCAGTTGGACGACTTTATTGTAAATCCATAGTAAAGCCGTATTACAAGGGGCGATGTGGCGAGCAAGCGAGCGCCAACCTGTCGTCAGGTCTGCACTCGCTTACTCCTCGTTCCCTCGACCACTGCCGGGGCGGGGGGGGGGGGGCTGCCCGGGCAATTGTCAGATCGGACAGCCCATAGGAGACGGCGGCGGTCTGCTACCACCACTCCTATTGTATGGAGCGACGGCAGCAGATCGTTGCCAGGTGAATTGTTGGCATTTCAGTCTGTTGAAAGCCAACGGTCAGCCGACATCGTGCATGTCAGTTAATTGTTAACTTCTATTACACAAAACGATTATCGGCCGAATGCGGTCGTGTATAAGGGCCTGGTCATTACCCGATCATTGCCTTGTTCTCTCTTACAGCGCCATCCTCAGGAAGCAGGCTGTCACCTCTCCTTGCGCATAATATTTCTGGGAGATTTCTTCAAGTAGCCCTGGAGTGAGGTTACCCGTATGTGAATGATGTGAGCGTTCTGGCTGGCTTCACTACATTAGCTACAGTGGAAATGAGTATTGAAGGACACTGCGGTAGATACCTCTGCGATCAGAACCACGATCACACAGTCCTCCTTCTCTTGTTGGTTCAGTTCAGATATCAATGAGTTGAGGGTGTCTGTCAGGTAGGAGTGAACTTCTCTCTTCACGCTGGGGATCCCCATTACTATAGACACTGCGAAAGTGACACATAGGTTAGGAACAAACAAGACAGACGTTACCCATGACCAATAAGACAATAAAAGAGCAAAGATCTAAATGGCTTTTAGGTCTTTAACCATCTGGTCCCATTCTGCAAACTAAAAGACTCTAAGATACAAGCTCATCTTCCTCAGCCTCTTACCACATCTACCCAGATTTGAGCAGTCAGGATAAATGCCTAAGAAAATATAGAGACCAGCGATGTATTACATATATGCATTGGCTGTTTAACACACCTTATGTAACTCCCATAGAGGTTAATGGGAGCTGTGCAAATGGTGTTGAAACACCAGATAGGCTGCTTAGATGACTCCCAAACCACTCTGCTGTTCTTGCCTTCCTAACTACCTCTGGTTGCCACAAGGGGGCAAAGCCGAGAGCAACCTCATTCTGAGAGGTGGGAGCCACGTCCATCACATGGGATACCCTGTCACTGAGATGAAAATAAACCCTTAGGGTGCGTTCACATGTACACTATATGCAGCAGATTTGATGGCCCAGATTAGATTCAAAGCAAATCTGCTGCATATAGTGTACATGTGAAGCTACCCTTAAAGGGTTACTCCACCAAAAAAAAAAAAAGTTTACTTTCAAATCAACTGGTTTCAGAAAGTGCCAGAAATTTGTAAATTACATCTATTTAAAAATCTCAAGTCTTCCAGTACTTATCAACTGCTGTATGTCCTGCAGGAAGTGGTGTTTTCTTTACAGTGTGATACAGTGCTCTCTGCTGCCACCTCTGTCCGAGACAGGAACTGTCCAGAGCAGCAGTAAATCCCCATAGAAAAACTCTTCTTTTCCTGTCTCGGACAGGGGTGGCAGCAGAGAGCACTGTGTCAGACTGAAAAGAAAACCCCACTTCCTGCAGGACATACAGCAGCTGATAAGTACTAAAAGACTTGAGATTTTTAAACTGAAGTAAATTACAAATCTATATAACTTTCTGAAACCAGTTCATTTGAAAGGAAAACATTTTCGCTGGATAACCCCTTTAAGGAGAAAATAAGGAGGTCTCCTGAATATATATACTATTCCTATAGACATGGACTTCTTATGTTGTTATATTCCTCAGTTATTCCTCCTGAAAATACATAGACGACTGGGTGCTACCATTTCCCTTGCTCATGGGGTGTTTTTAACTATGCTGGGACTCATCCTGCGACCAGAATCAATCGTCAATTTCCAGGACGGATAACAGAGAAGTAAAGCCCCTATTCCACGGGTCGTTTAAAGGAGCAATATCGTTCGTATTCGGCCGATATCGGCCGCTACGAACGATAATCGTCCGGTGGAATAGAGTATAAGACGTACCAGGGAAACCTGGTCAGACAGGAAGCCTTCACTAAATTACATAAGTCAGCAGAACTGACAGCAACTCTGTAAGGAATCCTCCAAACAACCAGAAAGTTACAAAAACATTTTCATAAATAACTATGAATAAAATATAAGGTTCCTTCACTCCACAGTAATCTCTATTCAGCTGTGTTCATATTGCACTGGTAAAGGTGAGGTGAATATGTAGAAGAAAACGGAACCCCATTGTCTTGACAAGCGGGCATCCCAAAAATGAAATCCCACAGCCAATCGGACATTTATGGCCCATACATTATCAATATGCTATGCACGACTCAGATGGGCTGTGACCCTTGGTAGCTGTACTGCCTGAGATAGTAGACTACAGAAGTTTATACACCCCCACTCTACACAATGCATAGTGCTGGATTAGGCTAGGGTCATACTGCGTATTTGTAGTCCGTTTAACGTATACGTTTTATTTAAAAAAAAAAAAAAAACTTCCATAATAAAAAAAGGATCAAAATGGATCTTTTTTGTTTTTTTAGCACACACAAAAACTATTTTATTTTATTTTTTTTTTAAATCATCTGGTCAGAAAGTTATACAGATTTGTAATTTACTTCTATTTAAACAATCTCAAGTCTACCAGAACTTATCAGTTGCTGTATGTCCTGCAGGAAGTGGTGAATGCTTTCCAATCTGACTCAGTGCTCTCTGCTGCCACCTCTGTACCTGTTAGGAACTGTCCAGAGCAGGAGCAAAACCCCATAGAAACCTCTCCTGCTCTGGACAGTTCCTGGCAGGGACAGAGGTGGCAGCAGAGAGCACTGTATCAGACTGGTAAGAATACACCACTTCCTCCAGAACATACAGCAGCTGAGGTACATACTGCTTGAGATTTTGACTTGAGATTTTTAAATAGAAGTAAATTACTAATCTATATAACTTTCTGACACCAGTTGATCTGAAAAAAAAATTAAATAAAAAAATAATAATTTGCCCGAATTTCCCTTTAAATAGAAACTGCAGTCTCAACAAACTTTGGCAATATATCTTATCAGAGAAAACTACCTATTTTATAAGGCTCTGTTACTGCACACCTCCTCCCTCCTTCTAAACTCATCATTCACTCAAAACAGCTTAAGTCTGTCTGGAGATGAATTGGCTCGATAATCAGGTTCCAGCTGTTCACAGAAGGGGGAGTGGCTTGAGAGATACAGAGGAGGAGTGGTTTCTGTTCACAGAAGAGGGAGTGGCTTGAGACAGTGGCGCAAGGTGAGACACACAAAGACTGGAGATTGTAATGAGTATTAGATCTCTTCCTTGTGCTGGATTCACAGCTTACACTGTTCAGTACTGCTCAATAGTGTTCTCCATGCTGCTGCTTCTTAGGTTATGCCACAGAGATAGGGGGCAGCAGGATTCTCTTGTACGTAGAGTATGAGAGACATTATAGCAGCTAGTCTCCACCCACTAACTAAGGGACAACTATAGTTATTAGATATGAAGCCTGCAGGGGAGAACTCCGGTAAAAAAAAAACATTACATAATGGCCAGAATACTGCTGCTCCTCATGTACACACATGACTATACTGAAAGGCTACCTTAAAGGGACTCTGTCAGCAGGCTTCTGTTGTCCTATCTCAGGGTAGCATAAACTAGTGACAGAGAAGCTGAACAGAATGATGTATCACTTACATTGATCTGTGCAGCTGATCCAGAGATATCTTCCTGAATAACATGGACAATAAGTAGTCCTCTCCATTATGTGCATGAGCCCAGTAGTCCTGGATATTCATGAGAAGCAGAAAACTCCACCCACCAGCTGCTGATTGGCAGTTATCTATCCATGCTGGGTATAGGCAGTCAACTGTCAATCAGCAGCTGGAGGGCGGGGGGAGGGGTGTGGCAAGAATTCTATTCTCCTGCATATTAGGAGAAAGGCTGCACAGAATGATGTAAGTAATACACCGATCTGTTCAGTATTTCTGTCACTAGTTTATGCTGCCCTCATTTAAGATGGAATAAACGTAGTGACAGATTCCCTTTGAATAACAGGTACAATGTTTGGTCTGACAAGAGATAAGGAACATTCACATTTACCTCCAGTCCTCCCTTGACCCACGTGTATTGCTGGCTGTAAGCTGTTCTCCTTGGACAGAAGATGGGGTAGGTGGTGGAAGATGGTGGGTAGATGTAGCACATTCTTGTTCGTGATATTCCACAGTTTCAGCTTGGTTTCATCTAGAATAGGAAAAAACAAGATAAATGTAATCTGAGAATCTGAACTTTTAAAAACACCATTAAGCAGCCTGGAGCGGATTGAGCAGGTAGCCGCTGTGCACACAATGCAATTCATTTGTAGCGGACCCCTGATTGATGAGACCGGCTCCATGCAGTGAGGAACAATCATTAGTCCAATTTGGTGCTGAGAAAAACAAGGTGTTTTGCCCAAAAAAACGGAGAACTTTCTGGGGAGGGCGGATAGCATGAATCTATTCGGAGGGAAACAATGGCATTACATCAACGACACCAGCAAGATGATGAGCTCTATCAATGCAGTTGGTGGGCTGACTCACATTACAAGCAATTTTGTTTCTACTATTACTTAAAGCGGGGTATAACTATGTGTGAGCCGGGATCTACCGGGCATTATATCCGCTGATACCACTTTACCTTTTGCTTAATCGCTGCTCAGTTACTAATGGCTGATCCTGAGGATTATAAACTTATAGCGTCTCATTTGCTGTGGATGTAAGGCTTGAAATTTCATATCCTCTATAAGACTGATGAATTCTTATATTAAGTAATTCTTGTTGTGATACGTTCATAATGAGGATTTGCATTCTTCGGAGATTAGTTTCAGTATAAATGGCAGCGATGTGTGCGGATATCATTGCGATCTATGACTGAGACCGCCCTAATCTGTAAAGCTGGTCGTGCATGTTAAAGGGAAACATGACCAAACCTGACGCTATCCTTAGTAGATCCCACAGAGGCAAGGTAGGCAGCTGCTATGGGCCCCAGGGAGGGGGGCCCAGTGTCTTTCTGTTTAACCCCTTATGTACTGCAGTGTATAGATGACCTAGAGTTCACTTACACGCCGCAACACAAAAAAAAAGGATTAATAGGCAGAGGACAAGGAGATCTCTGCTTCACTGCTCTGATAACCCCTGACCTCTGTTCTCCGGCTGCTGCAATCAAGTAGGTAAATGTGCAGAGCTCTATCCAAAGGTCAAGGGTTATCAGTGCAGGAGCAGTGAAACAGAGATCTCCTTGTCTTCCTTTTTAAAAAATTTTTTTGTGAGGCAGCATGTAAGAGAACTTTGGGTCACTCACACACTGCAGTACATGAGGGGTTAAGCAGAAGGTCTGCTCCTGCTCCTACAGTATGTATTTAACCATAAGGGCTCCTAATGGCCCTTATAGTTTAAATACAGTAGACTGACAGAACAAGTAGCCATTGGCTCTCTGCTCGGTCAGTAACTTTTGTAGCTGCAGGCAGGATTCCGCCTCTGGTCACAAGAGATTTAATTTCCTGGCCACATTACCGAGCCTGTAAGGGGCCCCCTTCCCTTTGCAAAACATATATATTATATATAAATATATATATATATATATATATATATATATATATTATATATGGCTTTATGTTTTGCAAAGGGAAGGGGGCCCCTTACAGTTTTTTGCTACGGGGCCCCATGAATCCTAGCTACTCCCCTGATTAGGGGTCCTGGTGGTCGGACCCCGGCAATGAGCTCATCATCTCCTATCCTATAACAAGCTGAGATAGGAATACCCCTTTTAAGGTGACCCTACACATTGGCTAGCTATTGGCTGAACATTCATTCATCCCAATTTTCCTATACATATGAAAGCTTGGCACAATCAAACCTTCAGGTGGTCTCAATGGTAAGACTTTGCCAAGCAGTTCTGGCTGCTGCTGATCGCTCTGAAAAAGGATCGGGCAGTTGAAATCTAATGTATTGGATGCTGGACATCTGCCGACAGGATCGGCCAACTTCTGGCTATAGTGTATGAGGACCTTCAACCCAAGCCAAGTGTGCATGTTTAAGATGGACTTGGCAAAAAGAGCTGTCAGACATATGGCTGGCTTAAAGGGGTTATCCAGTGTTACAAAACTGATAGCTCCAAAATTGAGTAAGTTATAAACAGGATCTCTCTACCAGGGGTGCAGCGGTACACATACTCTTCTATATCTGATAATAATACTTCAATCACATGACATGAAGATAGGGTGAAATTCCCAAAGATGTAATGTGTAAGTACAACATGGAGGAGTATGGACAATGATGCACCATGGGATGGAGGGCCTGTTCATCCAGTTGCAGCCCCAGCTGGATTCTGCACCTTGTTCCATTACCTTGTCCATTGGGACGTGAGATGACCTGACCCAGGGAAGCAGCAGATCCACAAATTATACAAGTTATCAGCAGAGCTGTGCCCATCTATAGCAGAACACAAGCCCAGCAGCTTCTTCCTAGTTCCTGGTGGGAGGGGCTTCTAGTTAAGTCAGTGGAGAGAGACAGAGAGCCCAGTTCCTGCTGCAGTGAAGCCAGGGCCTGGCTTAGGCCAAGACCCTTGTCAGGGACAAAGATACCTATTCTTTTATGTTAGTGACTACCGCTAGCATGCAGTGCAAAAGAACCTTAGGAGGGAGTCATGTCGTCTGAGAAAAACCTTGTCCAAGCCAGGGATATACATAGGGCAGTCACCTGGAGTTAGGTACTGACGTACGGACGACTAGCGTTAAGGAAGCTGATGTGTCCTACTGCAACTGCTCAATGGCTCTTCTGGGAAGTCTCAGAAAGTCTGCTCAAACCAGTGCAGGGTCCTGGGACTTTGTACTACCCTATCAGGACGGGAAGCAGACAGTGTAGAGCGAAAGGTGGTCACATTAGCAAATATATACGTATTACAAATATCTTCTTCTACTTCTGTACTCCACTACGCTATGCTTGCAGAGTACATTGCTACATTAAACAGGGCCCTCAAGGCGCTTCTCTACTCTACCCTTTTGTTACAACTCTTGCTACTACCTCCTGCCTGCACCTGCAGTTCCCAAAGTGTATTCATTGTGTATTGCACTGAAGTTCTTCATCACTAAACTAAGTTATCCTGGTTAAGTCACTGGACTCTGGTCTATTTTATTGCACCTGCACCTATACACGAGATCACACTTGGGTTATCCAAGCCTCAAGCGCAGTGGCCGTTTGTCCAGGGGTGGGTTCCAACACCACTCCGGGCCACTGTGACAAGTGCCCAAGTGAACCTACACCCGTGCAGCAGCCACAACACTGCATAGCTACCCCGGCATACGGCACTTATTGGTAGTGAAGGTTTCTGATCTTAGTTTTAGTGTGCGGAGATAAAAAGAATACAATACCCACATACAAACTGGATAATAATTACGACTACACAAGTCCATGCACTTATCTGAACAATATAATCCTGAATAAATATATATATATAAACAGACGTTATATTTACACATTCCAAGTAAGTAAAGTACTGTCTGGATGTCCTCATTATAACTATAACATGTACAGCTTTCTATATCATACAGAACAGAAGCTGCAAAACTGTCAGTATTGTTAAAAGGGACATAAAGCGGAGAGTGGAATGGAAGATAACGGTGTAGAAAATACGGCCAATATTCCTTTATTGCCAAATCCGGCGCAGACTGGCAAGCAGAAGACAGGGGTCAGGCAGACATGAATCATCCCATTTGGTTCTGTCAGAATCGAGGATCTCACCGGATAAGCTGCTCCACGTCCGGTTGATGTCTCGTAAGGCTTGTTTTTCGGATATGGCCCTTTTGATCTCATCTAAAACCAGGTTGAGCTCCTTGGAACGTTTCAGGTTCTCCTGTTCGGCAGCGTGTAGTCGATCCCTGAGGGCCAGGAACTCCCTCTGATAAACATCCACCACATCCCCTGAAAATTGGCAAAAAAAGCAGAAAAGTTAGCAAAGTCAAGTTTTTCCAAACATAAGCGCACACATCTATGATTATTGGACAGCTGCCCCATAAGAGATTTATACAAGTCTGATGGTTTCTCTTGGATCTCACACGGCAGCCATACTGTCACACACACCCCCGCCCGACCAAGATGGAAGATGGATCTGCAGCTCGGACTCTGGAGAGCAGGACCGTGACAGTGATTATTTTACAACTACCTCCTTTGGCATCAGCAAAACTTACAGTAAATTTATAGTTTGTACACCCACTCCCTCTCTCCCAATAGACAGCCCAGCTAAACGGGAATATAATTCATGGAGACACAAGCACAAACTTCAAAACAGCGGGATAAATGAATACTCTGTATTACTCATCTGCAATTTGCAAATACATTTTACTACCTGACCTCCTGTGTTACAGTCTGGAGCTACAGTAACATGTCTCCTGGCAGTCAGAGCTAAAGTCTCCCATCGTTCCCTGCTGACACACTGTTTGGGTGACTAACATTCAGTACACAGCACCGTAATCATTTTTCTTAAGTGTAAGTATTTTTATGTAAGCCTATAAATAGCTATACAGAGTAGATATAATAGGCACTACTGGTAAGAGGCAGAGGGTCCTGCTCCTAGGCAATCATAGTCATCAAGGTCAGCACCATAAAATGAAATGGATCTCATCTCATCACCAGCATGAGATCCATAATATGAAATGGATCTCATGCTGGTTACAGCTGCTATTGGACACTGATAAGGATGCTTCATCTACGAATGTATAGTTATGAGAGTCCAAGGTCACGGATCGAAGTGGCAGCAGAGAGCACTGAGTCAGACTGGAGAATAAACCACTTCCTGCAGGACATACAGCCGCTGGTAAGTACTGCTTGAGTTTTTCTAATAGAAGTAATTTACAAATCTGTATAACTTTCTAACACCAGTTAATAAAAAACAACAAAAACATTTTTTTCCTCCGGAGTACCCCTTGAAGAAAAATAATTATTGTGCACAGTGCTGCACTATAATCATTTTACATTTGACTTTTTGGGTACACTTTAAAAAAATATTTAACTAAGCTGTATATGTAAGAATATAATATGTATTCATAGATGAACTTAACTAAAATATTAGCACAAAATTATATAATATTCAGACTCTTTTAGCTTCACTTTTAAACCTGATGAAACTAGTGTAAGGCTTTGGCTTTAACCAGAACCTTGATATACAACATACAATGGATACCAACAGTTCCTGATGGACCCCAATGACTTACAAGCTGACTATTCTTGCCGTCAGATGTGGCGGTATTTGCTAATGGAAGCGGGAAATGTCCGATCTCCCTATATTCAATGTACGGTGAGGGAAAACACAAGTGATTGTTTTTATTTTTCTGCCATTTTACCAGTAGATTTCTTTTCACCTTCCACCATATAACCAGTCTGGTCAGTATTCAAGTAACGCAAGGCATATACCCCCTGACAAGGCACAGATTTTTTTTCTGAAATATCTTCAAGCTATTTCCCCGACATATGGCTAGTTAGTTCTTTTTAGTCAGTTTAGATTTACATTAAAAGCGCAGTAATAAGAAAGCCATACTGTTCTGTAAAACACCACTTTCGGCGCGATAAAAAGCTAATTCTTCAATTTGACTGAACGCCATTATAATCAGAGCCTACTTTAAGTGTCTGCTTTTACAGTAGGTAATTTCAGCATTTCCTGCTCTACCTCTAGTAAATACCTTTAATGACCCCTGAACGAGAAAATAATGCAATTTTACGGCACCCCTGCGGGTCTCAGTGAAATGTTTCTTTACGTTGTGTGCGGCTTATGTATCTGCAAATAAAAAAATTAAGAGTCTTTCCCCGCAAAATAGATTCCATGACGGCTTTCAGGGCCCCAGAGAAGGTAACAACCACAAGTGGGGTGGACGTTTTTATCATTGTTGTAGTGGACGTTGCTTTAAGGGTTATAGGTGCCTTAATTTTTATTTATTTTTTTGGTCGATTTTTTTTCTGAATGTAAAATGAAGCCACTCAGATAAAGATAAGTCCCTTAAAGGAGGTACCATGGATCAGAACAAAAACAAAACTGCTTAGTGGTAGGGGGCAGTTTGAATTAAAATTCATGTGGGGGCACTAATGGGGGAGTATCTAGTATATGGGGCTGTATTTCGAAAAATTGGCTACTATATGGAGGAACTATTTAGGGCCTAAGTGCTATATGGGGCAATACCGAAGGAGTAACTACTATATGAGGCAGTACTGGGAGGCATTAGTTACTATATAGAGTGTTATTGGGAATCAAAACTATGTGAGGCACAATTGGGGGGCTAACTACTTTATGGGGCACAATTGAAGAAATTAACTAGTATATGGGACATCATTGGGGAGGCTTACCTACCATATGGGGAACTATTGGGGAATAAACTACTATTTGGGATACTATTATAGGATTACCTACTGCATGGGAGAAATAATGGGGTAACTACTGTGTGGGGGCCTTATTATGGGATTACTTTTGTATATTCCTCTGTTTTCTATGGGGAGGTAAGATGGAAAATTGAAAATCCATCCTTTTCTCCATTTCATCCACATCTTTTGTCATTGAGGACTAGGAAGGCCCTCATATACCTCAAGTTCGGCCCACTTTAGTATAGACTGTATGGGCACCCTTAGAGTCTGATTTATATGCTCTCTAAGTGTTTGAGATAACAGCAAGATTGTAAGGTAGCTTTGATAGTAGACAGGGGGGAGAGAAACCCTGGAGAACAGCTCATGCAGGATGTAAAGACAGTGCAGATACAAGGCAGCTTGCTAGAGAGAACCATATAATCTAAGTATGTAGAAAATACTGCTTGTGCAGCAACTGAAGAGAACGTAGAAGAAAAACTAAGCAAACTGTTAATAAAGATGTTTCTGCACCATGAGCGGTATCATATTACTACCAGAATCTTCAGTATTGGCCACCGCATGTGGGCTTGGTTTGGTCCGCATGCAGTAGCTGTACCCTTACAGATATTTTCCTGTCTCTGTATTTCATCCTCTCTCGCTAATACGTGTTCCTGTACTTCAGCCATTATCTTGTTATGAGCTCTAAACTGTTTCTGTCTTTCGGAAGGTCACTTATAAAATTAATCTCTCAGTCTAATTATCTTTCCAACGTGATTTCATAACCTTGTACATTTTATTTTTCGGAAGCTGCTAAAATGCAGAGATGACATTTGCTATCGTTACGCCTGGAACACCTTCATGTTTTATCGGATGCAACAAAAATCTGATATTTGCTTGGATTTAAATAAAAATTTAGACTACGTGATATAAGCTGCTATACTGACTTTACGGCTACTTATTTTATGTTCAGATTTCTATTTTATACAAAAACAAAACCTAAACATCAGAACCAGAGAAGACATGTCCTTCCCAGTTTATTCTTGTCCAGGTTGTTCTTGATGATTTATCCTGCCCTGTCCTGCACCCAATTCCCATTTGCTAAAGCTATAAGATCAGAACTTTTTTTTTTTTTCATATTCAACTGTTTTTAAAAAAAATTTAGAATACAAGAAAACAAGCATTACGTATACAGTACATATACAGAATTGGGATATATAATAGACACTGCATGGGCTTATAACCATATCAAGAGGAGTGATATCAAAAAAGTTGAATGGAAAGGGACTATTAGAATTGTAACAACAACAGGCAACATTGAGTACATAGCGTGGCTACACAAGAAAGTAGTATATCTGTATACTCTAGTGACAGATTAACAAACTGTAAGCTGGGTCAGCCCCCTTGAACCCACCCAAACCCCGGACAGGACTCGGCAAACATACCGGCTCCTGCGCTTCCCACTGCGGAAATATGGCCGTCGGCTTATCGGTGAGGACAATGTGCAGATAAGCTGAGATGAGAGATGAGAGAGTCCGATGGCCATAGGAAATCACTGCTCTATTGGGCAAACCAAAGAGAACCATCCATGGAGAGCCACAGGGACCCTGTACCACCTAGATAGAATTTTATAGTAAGTTTCCTGAACTTTTGTGGCATTGGTCACCTTATGAGTAAGAAAGAAACATCTAGACCATTGTTCTTCAGTGAATTGTTTACCAAGTTCGGCTTCTCCATTTCCCACAAAAGGGGGAAGGTCCCTAGATCTATTAGATTTCAGCTGTCCATGTATAGTAGAGATCTAGTGTGTTGGAGGGGAGGTGGACATGCACAACTGTCCAAAATCCATAAGGGGACGAAAGAGATGATTACCCCTCGATACGGAGGAATAAAAATATTTAAGTTGTAAATAAGCAAACGGTGCATGTGTGACGGGAACATCGTCTTTAAGAACATGGCTGAAAAGTTTAAGGCAGGGGTCCTCAACTGGTGAACCAGGCCAGCTGTCCGGACCCCTGCTGCAGCTCAGTATACCTGTATTCTGAGCTACGCTCTGCACAGTAACTATGAGCACTCTGCCTATAGTTTTGGCACTCGAGTGACGTCGCTGTAGCGCCGACGCTATGACAGGGGATATCGGAAGAGAAGAGGAGACGCCCGAACCCAGGTGAGTATGAGTGTTTTTTTGTTATACTATATGGGAGGGGGAGCGTAAAGGGGGGGGGGGGGGTTATATACTGCTGGGGGAGCGCACAGGGAGGCTATATATTACTGGGGGGAGCTCACAGGGGGCTATATACTACTGGGGGGAGCTCACAGGAGGCCTATATACTACTGGAGGGGAGCTCACAGGGGGCTATATACTACTGGGGGGGAGCTCACAGAGGGGCTATATACTACTGGGGGGAGCTCAAAGGGGGGCTACATACTACTGGGGGGAGCTCACAGGGGGGCTATATACTACTGGGGGGGCTATATGCTACTGGTGGAGCTCACAGGGGGGCTATATACTACTGGGGGAGCGCAAAGAGAACAGCATGGACAACAGTATGGGCACCTTAATACACAGAGGTTGCATTAAGGTGCCCATACACAAAGTTAGCTGAATCTGCAGATTTTAACAGGATTGGTAAACTATCTTGTATAGGGCTGTGCTGGCTCTCCCTCGCCAGATGGGGGGAAAGCATTCTGGTATGCTGGACTACAGTGCCTGATCTTTTTGTTCTCACAGCAGATGAGCTGCCGCGAAAGAAACTAGACAGTGACTTGATCTCCTCTGTCCTTTAAGAACACAGGTAGGCTTGTCCAAATTGGACCTGTGTGTATGGGGACATGCTACTGAAGATGTATGACACAGATAGACCAAATATAGTCAAGTGGTAACAGCTTTCAACTATAGTATACTTATAGTATAGTATACTTTTGGAAATGGACTAAACAAAGCCATTAGTTAGTTTAATGTGCCCAGAGCAGGTACCCCACAGTATACACCGGCATATCTTTCTGCTGCTATGTCAGCACACAGCCCAAATGTTGAGCACTTGGGTCTTATATTACAGACAGTATAGTGAAATCCTAATACTGGATGGGTGATCAATATGACGGATATCTTCCATGATAATACGTCATATACGCCCCCCAGAATAGTGCCGCATATAGTAGCCAGCCCCTACAATAGAGCCCCATATATCAGCCAGCCCCCCAGAATAGTGCCCCATATAGTAGCCAGCCCCCCAGAATAGTGTCCCATATAGTAGCCATCCCCCCACAATAGTGCCCCATATAGTAGCCAGCACTCACAATAGAGCCCCATATATCAGCCAGCCCCCCCACAATAGTTTCCCATATAGTAGCAAGCCTCCTAGAATAACGTCTCATATAGTAGCCATCCCCCCACAATAGTGCCCCATATAGTAGCCAGCCCCCTAGAATAGTGTCTCATATAGTAGCCAGCCCCCCACAATAGTGCCCCATATATCAGCCAGCCCCCCAGAATAGTGTCCCATATAGTAGCATCCCCCCACAATAGTGCCCCATATAGTAGCCAGCCACTCCCCAGAATAGTGCCCCATATAGTAGCCAGCCCCTCACAATAGTGTTCCATATAGTAGCCAGCCCCCCAGAATAGTGTTCCATATAGTACCCAGCCCCCAACAATAATGTCCCATATAGTAGCCACCCCCTCATAATAGTGCCCCATATAGTAGCCATCCTCCCTCAATAGTGTCCCATATAGTGGCCAGCCCCTACAATAGATCCCCATATATCAGCCAGCCCCCACAATAGTGTCCCATATAGTAGCCAGCCCCCCACAATAGTGTCCCATATAGTAGCCACCCCCCACAATAGTGCCCCATATAGTAGCCAGCCCCCACAATAGTGTCCCATATAGTAGCCACCCCCCACAATAGTGCCCCATATAGTAGCCAGCCCCCTAGAATAGTCTCATATAGTAGCCAGCCCCCCAGAATAGCGCCCCATATAGTAGCCAGCCCCCAGAATAGCGCCCCATATAGTAGCCAGCCCCCCAGAATAGCGCCCCATATAGTAGCCATCCCCCAGAATTGTGCCCCATATAGTAGCCACCCCCTCACAATAGTGTTCCATATAGTAGCCAGCCCCCCAGAATAGTGTTCCATACAGTAGCCAGCTCCCAACAATAATGCCCCATATAGTACCCACCCCCTCATAATAGTGTTCCATATAGTAGCCAGCCCCCCACAATAATGTCCCATATAGTGGGCAGCCCCCACAATAATGTCCTATATAGTAGCCATCCCCCCTCAATAGTGTCCCATATAGTAGCCAGCCCCCACAATAGATCCCCATATATCAGCCAGCCCCCCACAATAGTGCCCCATATAGTAGCCAGCCCCCCATAATAGTGTCCCATATAGTAGCCACCCCCCACAATAGTGTCCTTATATAGTAGCCACCCCCTCACAATAGTGTTCCATATAGTAGCCAGCCCCCCACAATAGTGTTCCATATAGTAGCTAGCCCCCAACAATAATGCCCCATATAGTAGCCACCCCCTCATAATAGTGTTCCATATAGTAGCCAGCCCCCCACAATAATCTCCCATATAGTAGCCAGCCCCCACAATAGTGCCCCATATAGTAGCCACCCCCCACAATAATGTCCTATATAGTAGCCATCCCCCTCAATAGTGTCCCATATAGTAGCCAGCCCCCACAATAGATCCCCATATAGTAGCCAGCCCCCACAATAGATCCCCATATATAAGCCAGCCCCCCAAAATAGTGTCCCATATAGTAGCCAGCCCCCCACAATAGTGCCCCATGTAGTAGCCAGCCCCCCACAATAGTGTCCCATATAGTAGCCACCCCCCACAATAGTGTCCCATATAGTAGCCACCCCCCACAATAGTGTCCCATATAGTAGCCACCCCCCACAATAGTGCCCTTGCAATAATGACTGGACTGGTAGCAGGCATGCCATGGTTAGAAATGGACAAACACTACCAGTATCAATGATGGGGAAGGCAGGGCACCATGTTACACACCAGCCCATGTTCTGCCACCACACCACCATTCTACAAACCAGATGTTATTCATGACCTGTTCCCTGGCATTCACCAATGTCACTGAGCCTGGCAAGCAGTCCAGGCAGCTAGGCCATTTTTTCCCCCAACTGAACTGACATAACATACAAACCATTAATTAGAAATATAATATAATCCACAGCAAAAACTGGAAAACTGGGATGGGAATTTTTAATAGCAGGGAGAACCGTTGCTAGTGACGATCCATTTTTGTCTTGCAGTCTGTCAATCAAACAGCTCATAGAAATTCTCTCTGCTCGAACAACCAACCTACAAAGGGTGAAATGAAAAAATTCCTATACAGAGAAGACATGAAAGACTAACACGTGAGCGCCCATAATCTGCCGTAAACCGCCGCGCTCCCTCTGTCAAACACCGATATTGAGACTCAACTGCAAAATGAAAAGTAGTTTAATTTCCTCCTCCACAGCCCAGGCGAGGCGGCTTGTATAGAAATATCACTGCCTGCTTAATTCTGCAGCACATCTGACTGCCGCCACAGTATCGAGCATCCCGGTTTTCATTACGCTGGAGTAGCAATGCACATTTCTATTGACATATTCCTGGTCTAGAGTGAGATAGAAGTCCCTGCCGTTTAATGACTACCTCCTAAGCGGCCAACAGTGGGGACTTTTGTGGGGCCTGTTAGATGTATCACCAGTAGCTGATCCCAGAAGGTTTATTAAGGTATCTCGTGCTGAGAGATGTAAGGGTTGAAGCCGCCCAGAGGTTGTTAGGATCCCAGAATGTCCTCACTCGGTGTGTTAGTGCCAAATATAAAAATTACAAAGAGGCGATCCATTTCAATTGCTCAGCTGGTATCTGGACTTTGTAAAAAGGAGGCCAGAGGGAAAGTAAATTGAAGTTCCTTTTTTCTTTTATCCTTTCGCAACCAATTAAGTACATTGGTAGCCTCTCCGTCTTGGCACTAAAGTTGTGAAGGGCCTTGTATCATTGGCATGGAAAAAAACAGCAGGACTCTGAGGAGGAGAAGAGCAGATAGCAGGACTCTGAGGAGGAGAAGAGCAGATAGCAGGACTCTGAGGAGGAGAAGAGCAGATAGCAGGACTCTGAGGAGGAGAAGAGCAGATAGCAGGACTCTGAGGAGGAGAAGAGCAGATAGCAGGACTCTGAGGAGGAGAAGAGCAGATAGCAGGACTCTGAGGAGGAGAAGAGCAGATAGCAGGACTCTGAGGAGGAGAAGAGCAGATAGCAGGACTCTGAGGTGGAGAAGAGCAGATAGCAGGACTCTGAGGAGGAGAAGAGCAGATAGCAGGACTCTGGGGCTTACAGAGCTAAGATCCGGATGAGGTGCTCCCGGCTATAGAACCAGACTTTGGTTCCGCTCATTATTCAGGCCAAATGCTGCAGTAACAGAAATGTGACCTACTTTATATAGGAATTAATGGACCTTTCATACCAGGCACATATCATAGACAAAAGGGGTGCTGTTTCCCGGTGAACACATTCTTTTTTTCTAACCTTGGACAAGCTTTTAAATTTATTTAAAGGGAAACTGTCACTAAGTTTATGCTGACTTAAATGAGGGCAGCATAAATTAGTAACAGAAATGCTGAACAAATCAGTGTATTACTTACATGATACTGTTTAGCCGTTCTCCTAATATGCAGGAGAATAGAATTCTTGCCACACCCTTACCCCTGCCCTCCAGCTGTTGATTGACAGTTGATTTTCTATACAGAGCATGGATGGATAACTGTCAATCAGCAGCTGGTGGGCGGAGTTTTCTGCTTCTCATGAATATCCAGGACTACTGAGCTCACGCACCTAATGGACAGGACTACTTATTGCCCATGTTATTCAGGGAGATATCTCTGGATGAGCTGCACAGAACAATGTAAGTGATACATCATTCTGTTCAGCTTCTCTGTCACTAGTTTATGCTACCCTTAGATAGGACAGCCTAAACCTGCTGACAGAGTCTTTTTAAAACAATAAGGAACCATGTACATCAAGTTAAAAAATGTTTTCAAATCAACTAGTATCATAAAGTTATGCAGATTCTCAAATTACTTTTATTTAAAAATATTAAGTCTTCCAGTACTTAACTGCTGTATGTCATGCAGGAAGTGGTGTATTCTCTCCTGTCTGACAGAGTGTTCTCTGGTGCCATCTCTGTCCATGTCAGGAACTGTCCAGAGCAGGAGAGGTTTTCTACAGGGTTTTGCTACTGCTCTGAACAGTTCTTGACATGGACAGAGGTGGCAGCAGAGAGCACTGTGTCAGACTGGAAAGAATACACCACTTCCTGCAGGACATACAGCAGCTGATAAGTACTGGAAGACGTGATTTTTTTTCTTTTAAGAGAGAAGTAATTTACAAATCTGTATAACTATCTGACACCACTGGATAACCCCTTTAAGTCCAATGGCTATGCCGCGGTGTATGTGCAAGTACGCTTATATAGTATATGGACATATACCCGCAGCAGAGACCATAACTGGTTTTTTTCTTTCTAATGGCTAAAGATGAGTCTATGAGTTTCCGCCCCGTCCATTCTCCTCGCTGTTCAGCATCAGTTATTCTACTAACCAGGCAAAAGCTGAGCTAAGTAAAGCCAAGGTTCTTAAAGTGGATTTCCATTTACTCGGAGCGGGAGTATATTCATACACTGTTAGAAGAGAAGCCCTAGAAATATTATTTGGAAAAATAAACTAACCGGGAAAATGCAGTAAGAATAATAGGAGAGATACGACGCAACCTACAAAAAGTACAAAGTTTCCGCCACATCAATTGCTTTGTGCCTGAACAGCCGGGGAATTAATTACTCTCAGCCCTTTATCTGCTGCCACTAAATGGAGCGGGTTGTTATACTTCACAGAGTCCCATATATAATGAAGGAAGAAAAAGGCGGCCTGTCAATAGTTATAAAATAGTAACAAGAACGCTCAGCCGGCTGTGACTATTAAGGAGGAGTAGAAGGCTGTAAATGACTGCTGCAAAGAAGGGGGGGGGGGCATAAACATGGGCTGAACCCAACAACCTTCACGTCGGAGAGTAATATATAGCCTCTGACTTCTACTTCTTATTATTTTCTTAGTGGTCATAACCAAGCTGAACGTTCTTGTTACTATTTTATGACTATTGACAGGCAGCATTTTTCTTTCTTCATTATAAATATGGGATTCTGTGAAGCACAAAAACACAAAAACTCTGTCTAGCAATAGGGAAAGAAGCCTCAAGCGTGTCAAATCTTAAAGGGGTTATCCAGCAAAAAATCTTTTTTTTTTTTTGTTTGTTAAATCAACCGGTGTCAGAAAGTTATATAGATTTGTAATTTACTTCTATTCAAAAATCTGACGTTTACCCATACTTAGTAGCTGCTGTTTGTCCTGCAGGAAGTGGTATATTCAGCAGAGAGCAGAAAACACCACTTCCTGCAGGACATACAACAGCTCATAAGTACTGGAAGACTTCAGATTTTTAAATAGAAGTAAATTACATATTTATATAACTTTCTGAAACCAGTTGATTTAAAAGAAAAAGATTTTAGCTAGAGTACCCCTTTAATGTCTACTTTATTTGTTCTTTTGGGGTATAAGGCACCAAATGTATACCTGCAACTTACTTCCCTCTCTCTCCACTGAAACACATGCATGCTCAGATGAGGGGAGTGTGCATGTCTATGGGAGTGTCAGGAGGAAAAGATGCGATATGCAAACTTTCTGCACTGTAAAACTACAATTCCCATCACACCTGGGAAGCCAAAGCCATATCTTTGATTGTCACGGCAGGATGGGAATTGTAGTTCTGCAACAGCTGGAGTGCCAAAGGAGACATCACCGGCCTAGAGCCTTTCTCAACAGCTGATCGGCGTTCAGATCTTTACTGGTCTTCCAAGAGAAGCACTTGGCTCAGCGCTTCTCTCCTGGATTTAAATGGGTGGGTACTCCGGCGAAAATCTTTTCCTTTCAAATGAACTGATGTCAGAAAGTTATACAGATTTGTAATTTACTTCTATTCAAAAATATCAAGTCTTCCCCTACTTATCAGCTGCTGTATGTCCTGCAAGAAATTGTGTTTTCACAGTGCTCTCTGCTGACACCTCTGTCCATGTCAGGAACTGTCCAGAGCAGGAGAGGTTTTCTATGGGGATTTGCAGTTCCTGTCTCAGACAGAGGTTGCAGCAGGGAACACCATTTTCTGCAGCACCTACAGAAGCTGATAAGTACTGGATAACTTGAGATTTTTAAATAGAAGTAAATCACAAATCTGTATAACCCTCTTAACCAGTTGTTCGCTGGAGTACCCCTCAAAGACATATTGATACAATGGACTGTGAGCCTCTGGAGGACAAGGAATGACCCGAGTGGCGAGCCCTGCAGAATATGCAGTTGGTGATATATAAAGAAATTATTATTATTATCATATTATAACAATCCTCATAGGTGTAGGCAAAGTCACTAATAACAGGACTGTGACCGCTTTCTAAAGGGCATTAAAGAGCGATGGAGAGTGGGTGTATTTGAGGCAGAGGTGTCTCCCGGGCTGCCGACAGTCACATCAAAGCGCTTTCCACTGACACAAAGCATTACCCGGGGCAGGCAATATTTTATTCCATGTTCTGCAGATGAAAATGATATTGTCACCTGCTGTGAATCTTACCCAGGACACTGGTTAACAAGCGTTAAAGAGGTCATCAAAGGTAAATTACTAAAGAGACATAAAAACATTCGGCGTCTATGAAAATGGCGGTATTGATCTGCGGAGTGGAGGAGGCTTTGTCTGTAATTTGTTCTGTATCTGCCCCGGGTTTCACTTATAAATCATAGTTATTTGTCACACTTAGCACGCCGGATTTTGCTGACTGTATTACGGCACCTATAAAACTCCACAGGGCCAAACTGTACCGTTGTGCGCTTTTTATATTCCTTTTTACCTTTAGATAGGTGTGCATTTTTTTTATTTTTATTTTAATAAAGTTAAAGGGGCAGTCCACAAAAAAAATTTCTTTCAAATCAACTGGTGCCATGAAGTGCCAGAGATTTGTAATTCACTTCTATTAAAAAATCTTAAGTCTTCAAGTACTTATCAGCTGCTGTGTGTCCAGCAGGAAGTGGTGTTTTCTTTCCTGTCTGACAAAGTTCTCTCTGTTGCTTCCTCTGTCCATGTCAGGAACTGTCCAGAGCAGTAGCAAATCCCCATAGAAAACCTCCCCTGCTCTCCAGACTGGAAATGATACAACTTCCTGTTGGGCATACAGCAGCTGATAAGTACTGGAAGGCTTGAGATTTTTTAATAGAAGTAAATTACAAATCTCTGGCACTTCACGGCAGCAGTTGATTTGAAAGAAATTTTTTTTGGGTGAACTACCCCTTTAAGGCTACACAGCAAATTTTGATAGTGATTGATACCGATTGATTTTAACTATTACGTGACAGCTGCAGGTTATAAGACTTCATAGAATTCAATGCAAAAACTCTAATGGTTTTCCGGTTCATGAATAATCTACTGAGCAGAAGATTGCAGATTTAAAAAACAAACAAAAAAAAAAAATACTCACCCCTCCTCTGGATCCTGATTCAGTAGCGCTGTGCTCATGTCACTTTATTTTGGAAGCTGCAGCCCCCTGTGCACAGTGTATGATGGACAATAAGGATCCTATTACACGGGACCATTATTGTGTGAAAAATGGTTATATCATTCGACTTTAAACGATAATCATTCTGTGTAATTGCAGGCAACGATCGAAAAATCGTTAGTATGTCTTTGATCTAGATCTGAACCTAAAATTATCGGTAATCATTCGCTGTAATTCCACGTTCTTTCAAGTTCCGCATTTTTTCACTAACCGTTCAGTGTAATAGCACATTGCCCATTGTTTTCCGGCGATCAGAAGGAATAAACGATCGCAGTAACGATCGTAATAACGATCGTTTCTAACAATTATGAGTCTGTGTAATGTGAACGATTTAAGGTTAACGATAAACAATCTTGTTTGCGATTGTTTAGCGTTAATCGTTAAAAATCGCTCCGTGTAATAGGACCCTTACATCATGGACTATTAGAGATGAGCGAATTTGCTGAAGTTTTGGTTCGTATGAACCTGAACTCTCAGCGTCTGATTCCTGCTGTCTGCCCGCTCCGTGGAGAGGGTGGATACAGCCTAAGGACCGCCTGGAAAACTGGGATACAGCCTATGCCAATGTCTGTATCCCAGTTTTCCGGGCGGTCCTCAGGCTGTATCCACCCTGTTCACGGAGCGGGCAGACAGCGGGAATCAGACGCCGATAGTTCAGGTTCATACGAACCAAAACTTCAGCAAATTTGCTCATCTCTATGGACTACAGGGCAGTGGCACCACCAGACAGAGGGGAAAGAGGGGAAGGGTGAGTATACTCATATATCTATATATATATATATATATATATATATATATATATATTTCTCCTACTATCCCCTGACTAGAGATGAGCAAACTTACAGTAAATTTGTCAAAACCTGGACCTGATTACCCAACCATTGAATCCCACTTCCTGGGAAACATGGATACAGCCATTGGTATATCCATGTTTTCTATTCAGCCCTAGGGCTGTATCCATCTTTTCCAGGCAAAGGGATTCAACAGCTGAGCGGTCAGTTTTGAGTTTGACAAAGATGACTTATGCTGCGTTTACACGGAGCGATAATTCGCCCGATCGTACGATTAACGATTTCGAAGTAACAATTTTTTTTTTTTTATAACGATCAGCGTTTAGACGGAACGATATATCGTACGGAAAAATCGTACATAGGTTAAATCGGTGAACGATCTGCGATTTTTTTGCGAACAACGATTTAAGAACATGTTGTAAGATCAAAATGAAGGATTTCTCGATCGTCATTTGATCTTTCGCTGTGTTTACACGTACGATTATCGTTCGAATTCGATCGCTATCGTGCAAAGTTTCTTCATCTCATCATTTTCTTTTTTTAATATTATTTTTAGTGTTTTTATGAAGCCTGAAAAACCCTTAAACCGAAAAGATGAGAATAAGGTACGCTGTGTAACGCATTAAATTCTGCTGTGTGCACGAGGCCTTAACCATGAATGAACCAGGGTGGATAAAAATCAATGATTTTTTTAAAAAAATCAAAAAAATCGGATTTTTTTGATTTAAATCGGATTTTTTTGATTTAAATCGGATTTTTTTCAATAAACTGCTTTTTGAGGAAAATATTTTACCATCCAAAGGTTCTTCCATCATGAGATAAAGCTGAGTTGTTTAACTCAGTAGAATAAAGGCTGTATATGTTCTCAAATGTTACAACATGAACAGAGTTGAGAAAAAGACCTTAATCCTATTCTACAAACCTATGAATACAGAATCATCCCCTTCAGTACCAAGTCCAAGAAGTTAGACAATATGTTTCTGATTGTTTGGACTATTTTTTTTTTTTTTTTTTTTTGTTTAGCCAAATTAGTTAACATGGATGTTTGTTTAAGCAAATAACGTATGCTGTAATGTTGTTATTGTTTCAGTTGAATAAATCCATTTAAATTGTTATTAAGTTCAGGATTATTTTTCTCCTTCCTAAGTACAACAGAACAGTGGTGTCCAAATATGAATGATTAACCCATTAAACTGGGGAGAAAAAAGTAATATAAAAAGTGATTCTAAAAATCTTCATCTACTTGCATGTTAAAGTAGCAAGAACTAGTTTAGGTAGAAACTTTGATTTAAATCACTGATTTAAATCAAGCCTTCCGGACTAGTGATTTAAATCGTGATTTAAATCGTGATTTAAATCAGTTTGATTTAAAACAAATCCACCCTGGAATGAACTGACAGCGATGAGGTCAATCATAAAAGAATAAACCATTTCCATGCATAAAACACCTCCAGCAAAACAAAGGATGACTCACTGAGTAAGATCAGCCATCAGATCTCTCTGCTGAGGAACAGACAAGGCCTATGGGCTACATTCTGTGTCATCTCCTAATGTTACATCACAGGAAAATGAGAGACATGCCGCTACTCTTCAGGATTCTTATCCTAGGACGATTATCGTTACATCGTTTGAATTTAAACGATAATCGCAGGCAACGATTAAACGACCAATGAGAAATCGTTGATCGTTAGACGGAATCTGGACCTATTTTCGTCGTTGATCGTTCACAAATCGTTCGGTGTTATAACATGTCGTTCGGTCGTTCCCAGGAAAAGAAGAGCGCAAGAAGGGCCGTAAGTAACGGCCATCGTCCTGTGTAATAGGGTGAATGATTTAAGATCGTTGGTTCATCATAGCGGTCGTTTGAGATTGTTTATCGTTAATCACCGAAAAATCGTCCAGTATAATACTACCCTTAGAGGTGGCCTCACAGCGTTATACCTCTCTAGTGATGTATACTGCAGCATACTGAATTGGGCCTGTTCACTTAAAGGGGTACTCCAGCAAAAAAAATAAAAAAATTCTTTCAAATCAACTGGTGTCAGAAAGTGCCAGAGATTTGTAGTTTAGTTCTAGTAAAAAAAAAAAACTCCAGTCTTCCATTACTTATTAGCGCTGTATGTCCTGCAGGAAGTGGTGGATTCTTTCCAGTCTGAAACAGTGCTCTCTGCTGCCACCTCTGTCAGTGGTAGGAACTGTCGAGAGCAGCAGCAAATCTCCATAGAAAACCTTTCCTGCTCTCAAGAATGAAAAAAAAGACCACTTTCTGCAGGACATACAGCAACTAATAAGTACTGGGAGACAAGATTTTTTTCATAGAAGTAAATTACAAATCTCTGCAATTTCTGGCATCAGTTGATTTGAAAGAAAGTTGTTTAGCTGGAGTACCCTTTTAATGGCCCAAACGGAGTCAGCTAGAGACTAAACTCAGGCTACTTACTAGTGAACAGGTATCTACTCAATAGCTTGGTCTGCTGTACATTGAGTCATACAAAGAGCGTCTCTGATTTGAATGGTCAATGTGTAATACTTAATCTCTCCTGTGGTAGCGCTACAGGGGACCAAAATAATTATGCCAGGTTTACACCTATTAACTGGGACTCTCACTATCGGTGAGAGTCCCAATAGTCAGACCAGGGCTCCAGACTAAAAAATTTACCTGGGAGCCATTGGCTCCTAACCTGAAAAATTTAGGCGCCAAATAGAATATTTGGTCGCCAACATTTTAAACCATGTAAAATTAATGTTATGTTACATGGGACTTACTGTGTGCAGAGGCCACGGCAGCATCCTCCTCCTTTAGATTCTTTCTTTTCTTAGTTTGAAAACGTTCAACATGGAAACTTGCAACTTGACAACCATATACAGTCTGACTCAGTACTTCAGCTTCACTTGGCTAGCCTTTTAATGAGGCTTACTCTTCTGAACTTGAACTTAAAGGGAACCTGTCGACCCCCGTACCGGGGTGACAGGCTCCCAACCCCCCGTTAGAACCCCCTATACTCACCTCATCTTCACCCCGCTTCTGAAGATGGTCGGGTCACGGAGATCTCAGCCGCTGCAGCCCGGCGTGCGCTGAGAGATGAGTCCAACGCTCATAGAGAATGACGGGAGAGTCCAGCGCTCCATCATTCTCTATGAGTGTTGGACTCATCTCTCAGTGTGCGCGTCAGGCTGCAGCGGCTGAGATATCCGTGACCCGACCATCTTCAGAAGCGGGACCCGGTGCGATGAGGTGAGTATAGGGGGTTCTAACGGGGGTTGGGAGCCTGTCACCCCGTCACCGGGGGAGACAGGTTCCCTTTAAAAGCTTGCAACAGTCTATACATACTGAGCTAGACTTATGACTGCAGCCATAGTGACCCCCCACAAGATGTGTATATAGATAGATATATCTCTCACCTAGTGACTAATGCAAGTGACCCCCTACAATACAGACACCTGAGGGACCCTGATAATAATAATTGTGCATATATCTATCTCCCAGTGTCTGCAGCCAGTTTGCCCTACACTTATAGATGGCCCCCTCCCCTTATAGATGACCCCCTCTACCCCCATTATAGATGCCCCCTCCTCCCCCCCATTATAGATGCCCCCTCTTCTCCTCCCCTTATAGATGACCCCCTCTACCCCCATTATAGATGCCCCCTCCTCCCCCCCATTATAGATGCCCCCTCCTCCCCCCCATTATAGATGCACCCTCCTCCCCCCCATTATAGATGCCCCCTCTCCCCCCCATTATAGATGCCCCCTCTTCTCCCCCCCTTATAGATACCCCCTCCCCTTATAGATGCCCCCTCTCCCCCCCATTATAGATGCCCCCTCTTCTCCCCCCCTTATAGATACCCCCTCCCCTTATAGATGCCCCCTCTCCCCCCCATTATAGATGCCCCCTCTTCTCCCCCCCTTATAGATACCCCCTCCCCTTATAGATGGCCCCCTCTCCCCCCCTTGAAGATGGCCCCTCTCCCCCCATTATAGATGCCCCCCTTCTCTTCCCCCCATTATAAAGCCCCCCCCCTTTCCTCTATGCTAAGCAATATTTAAAAAAAACAAACACACAAACTCACCTGACAACCCGCTCCCCCGGCAATCCTCTTCTTCTTCAGACGCTGTCCCCGGCTGATGCGCGGCTGCCGAGGGTGTCCCGTCCTATCCCCGGCAGCGCGGTGCGTCAGTGAGCTCCCTGTACGCCGGGGCTGTGACTTCTGACACAGGAAGCGTCTCTGAGCCGGAAGTCAGGGCCCCAGGCAGCTCACTGATGCGCCGCGCTGCCGGGGATAGGACGGGACACCCCCGGCAGCCGCGCATCAGCCGCGCATCTTAAAGAGACAGCGCGCCGCCGCCGGGGCCAGTCGCAAATGGCGCCCAGATTAATAAATCTGGGCGCCATTTGCAAAATGTCAGTCGCATTGGCGACCAATTTGGTCGCCATCTGGAGCCCTGCAGACCCCAACCGATGAGCTAGTTATGCCTTATCCAGTAAATAACTTAAAGGGGTACTCCAGTTAAAATCTGTTTCTTTCAAATCAACTGGCTTCAGAAAGTTATACAGGCTTGTAATTTCCTTCTATTTACACATTTCAAGTCTTCCCATACTTATTAGCTACTGTATGTCCAGCAGGAAATGTTGTTTTCTTTTCAGTCTGACACAGTGCTCTCTGCTGACATCTGTGGCCGAGACAGGAACTGTCCAGAGCAGGAGAGGTTTTCTATAGGGGTTTGCTGCTGCTCTGGACAGTTCCTCACATGGACAGAGGTGGCAGCAGAGAGCACTGTGTCAGACTGGAAAGAAATCACCATTTCCTGCAGGACAAACAGCAGCTGATAAGTATGGGAAGACTTGAGATTTTTAAATAGAAGTAAATTACAAATCTATAGAACTCTCTGAAACCAGCTGATTTGAAAGAAAATGATTTTCGCTGGACAACCCCTTTAACGATAACAAACAGGCCTATTTTTGTTGGCTACGAAGGTGAAACGTAACAAGGAATTAGGAACCAGAAGCCGGTCCAAGACCACCTGCTCTAATTGTAACACCGTCTGGCGCCTGGACGCCCACGCACGACACGTGCACAAATAAACAACCACACAATAATAAATTCCCAAATGAAATTACTTGTCAATTCATGAAGCTTTGTTTTCACTCTGAGCAGACAAAACTTCAAGATGTGGAAATGCCAAGATGTTCATTAATGTAGTGAATGGGGATTCCCTCCCCCCACCCGGCTCCCTTTCTTCCCTCGCATGCAGTCAGCCTTTGTCACTCGCTTATGCTGTAATCTTCTCAGATTTTTCCAATGCAGATAATGAGATTTAAACTAAAAAGCAGAAATGACAACACTTTGCAAGATCGAAAGAAGAAAAGGAAGATAATCAAAATCTTGTAATTTGCGGATGAGCAACTGTGTGATCTGAATGTAATGGCGTTTCTGACTGCGCTCGGTCTATGGAAAATATAGATCAGAAGATGACCAAATCCCCAGGAGCGATCCAACTGGGATTGTGGAGTCTATATAGATCCTGGTGATTACTCAGGGTCTTGTTTCACCCACAAAGGTCCTGACATAACATAGGCCTGGAAGGCCCTGACATAACATAGGCCCGGAAGGCCCTGACATAACATAGGCCCGGAAGGTCCTGACATAACATAGGCCTGGAAGGTCCTGACATAACATAGGCCCGGAAGGTCCTGACATAACATAGGCCCGGAAGGTCCTGACATAACATAGGTCTGGAAGGTCCTGACATAACATAGGCCCTGACATAACATAGGCCCGGAAGGTCCTGACATAACATAGGCCCGGAAGGTCCTGACATAACATAGACCCGGAAGGTCCTGACATAACATAGGCCCGGAAGGTCCTGACATAGCATAGGCCCGGAAGGTCCTGACATAGCATAGGCCCGGAAGGTCCTGACATAATATAGGCCCTGACATAACATAGGCCTGGAAAGTCCTGACATAACATAGGCCCTGACATAGCATAGGCCCGGAAGAGCAACCGGAAGGCAATCCCATCTGCAGCCAATAACAGCATGGGTTACTTATGGGATGATTCACAATGAACCTATTAGACCTTATTGATCATATATTCTGTGAGTTTAAGACCCCAATGCAATCATTCAAGTAAATGAGCGCACTTCCTGTATAGATGGAGGGAATATAGTCCCCTGGTGGGTGCAAGTAACCTCAGTCCAACATGATGCCCCTGCCGTAATCCCCACCTGGGCCTGAAGAAGCTACTGTAACTGCTGGTAGACTGTCTTGTCAGCATAAAATCCATTGGTTTAAAATGAGGGTTTTAGGTTTATTATCCCCCCTTTATGACACCCTATTGATGGCTGACAATAAATGCGTGTTTTGACGCAATCAATGAAAACAGGACATGTCGTCGCAGGCTTTTTAATGGGACAATGGGAGGTGCCTTTTTTTTTTAGTTATAAAAGATCAAATTCTGTTTATGCTGACCCATAATAAAAAAAAATATAATATATTATATTATATATGTATGTATATATATAGGTTTATGCCGGTATAGGTATGTGTATACCAACCTGTATATGTCTAGGCCCACCTGTATTAGTATAGGCATATGTGTATACCTCCCTGTATAGGTATAGGCATGTGTATGTGCATTTGTATATGTATAGGTACATGCATATGCCCCACTTGTATATGTCTATCTGTATATGTATAAGTATATGGTCACCTGTATATTTATATGCCCACCTGTATTAATATAGGTATATGTGTATACCTACCTGTATAGGTATAGGCATGTGTGTATGTGCATATGTATAGATATCTGACCACCTCTATATGTATAGGTCTATGAGTATGCCCACCTTTATATGTATAGGTATATGCCCATCTGTATAGGTATATGGCCACCTGTATATGTATATGCGTATGCCACCTGAATTAGTACAGGCATATGTGTATACCCACCTGTATCGGTATAGGCATGTGTGTGTGTGTGCATCTGTATATGTATAGGTATATGGCCACCTGTATAGGTATATGCATATGACCATCTGTATATTTATAGGTATATGTGTATGCACATCTGTATAGGTATATGGACACCTGTATATGTATAGGTATATGTGTTTGCACATCTGTATATGTGGAATAAAGCATTGAAGACTTTAAAAGTTCTGAATGAAAACATTTTTTTCTTTAAGTTCAATATGTGTATACCTGTCGGTATATGTATATGAGTATGCCCACCTGTATATGTATATGCCCACCTGTATATGTATATGTGTATGTGTATGTCCAACTGTATATGTAAAGGTATAGTTGTATACCAACCTGTATAGGTACATATGTATGCCCACCTGTATAGGTATACGTGTATGCTCACCTGTATAGGTACATATGTATGCCCACCTGTATAGGTATATGTGTATGCCCACCTGTATAGGTATAGGTGTACATGTATCCCCACCCATATATGTATAGGTGTATGCCACCTGTATAGGTATATGTGTATGCCCACCTGTATGGGTATAGGTGTATTTGTATACCCACCCATATATGTTTAGGTGTATGCCCCCACCTGTAGGCTGGGTAGACATGCCGAAAACTCTAATAAATCTTCATCCATAGACTTGCTATAAAGCTTCAGAAAAAACTATCTATGACAACCAAGTAGACAGACTATTATTACCGAAAACAGTTCTTATAACATAACGCAGCCATTGATTTCTTCAGTAATCGCCGTCTACTAATTGTGCAAGAACTGGAACAAGAGATAATAGGAAAAGCTCTCATTCAGGAGGCCAATTCGGGAGAGACCGCCCAAACACTCGCAAAATAAAAGTGCCTTGAGGAATGCACAGACATGTGAAGGGAAAATTGGGTAAACACAGATTCAATTGCTATGTCTCCTTTTACCTTGAGAATATTCTTGTCGACAAAATTATAGAGCATATCGCTTTAGAAACCGGTGTCTGCATAAGCTTTTAGCTAGAAGGAACGGTAAGCCGGCAGAATGCAATGTTTAGCCGGATCCACTGTAATTACAATGCTAAATGACTCCGGCAGCAGACAACTTTATGGGGCTCATCAGAGCTGCTCAACGGTCTCTGCCGAAGTGCCCTCCTCCACAGGGATAAAACGTGGACATGTTTATACCAATGTATGGTAATCGCAGACTGAAAATTCAAAATTCAAGTCAAACTTGCTGAAACAACAAGCATCTCCTGAAACTAGAACAAGTCAGTTCTGATGGACGCACAAATATTCACTAGAATTCAGTATGATGAGGAGTGCTTTGGAATTGCCGAAAGAGACCGCCGGCCCATCTGCCCTCTGTGAGACTCCAGGCAGCTAAATGGTTGCTAACCTTTAAGAAAACTTGTTGTCATGTGTGTATATGAGGAGTAGCATTGGTTCTGGTAATTATATAACGTGTTTATGGCATTTTCATCAGTTATCTCTTCGGCTGAGGGCATATCTAGTTTTCAGTTGTGTCTGAATTAGAGGGTGGAGACTAACCCCTATGATGGCTCCCATACACTTGACATAAAGAAGAGGGGATGCTGTGCCCCAATATCTTATAGCACAACCCCTGAAGCAGCAGCATGGAGGACATTATAGAACAGTAATGAATAGTGTGAGCTGTAATCAACACTGAGATCAGATATAACACTTAATAGAGCACTCAGCAGCTTCGTTATGAGTCTCTCTGCCTTAGAGTGCAAATAACTTGTTTTCCTTCTTCATAACCCTCTATGGACAGCATCTAGCGTGATCCCTTATTGAGTCAGAGTATACAGAGAGTGATTTTTAGAAATTCTTCAAAGTGAATAATGAGTTCTGCACAGAAAGGGAGAGGAGGTGGAGAAATAAGCATTTTTCTCTAATAAGATATATTACAAAACTTTATTATTGCTTGTTCCATCAAGTTACTCAAGGTTCAGTTGAAATGATGGAGTTAAGTACAGGCAGGGAAGTTTTAACGTGTCACGGTCATTTTTTTTTTTTTTTTTTTCGAGAAATCAATAGTACAGGCTATTTTAAGAAACTTTGCAGTTGGGTTTATTAGACAAATATGCCATAATCTGCATTCAAAAAAACTTTTCCAAGGTCCCTCCCTCCCTCATTCACTTCTTATTATCAGGAAACTCGACTCTTTTACATCAGTTGAGCCCTGTGTAATCTATGAAGAGGGGAGGAGGGAGGAGGGCAGAGAACAAAGGATTACACTGCACGGGTATTCAGAGGTCAGTGCTGACCAGGGCCGTTTCTAGGTAATTTTGACTACAGGGTGAATCTTGCTAAAATGCCCCCCCCCCTTCAAGTGATGTCAAGGGGAGGGGGGGGGCAATTGTTGCTATGGAGAAGAAGTGTGTGTATTATGGCTTAGAGCTGTGTTATTCAACCTTTTTTTTAACTTGAGGCAAAAAAAGGAATTCAGTGACTCACAGGTGACGTCTTCTTTGATCTGAGTCGTCACTTTTCCCCTCCATCTGGCCCAGACCCCCATGATGATTTCTTGCAGCCACAATTCATCTCTTCTGAACCTGCCAGACAAACATCTTAGGCTCCGCACTTTTACAACTTCCACTTCTTTGTGTCATATGCAGTAAAGTCAGTAGGTATGTGGGTTGCCCCCTGTAGGTAGGATCCCCTGCTGTGTCCTCCATATAGTAATAATGCCCCCTGCTTTGCCTCTATATAGTAATAATGCCCACTGTGCAGTACCCAAAAAGTAATCCCCCCTGTGCTGTCCCCATAGTAACAATACCTTCTGTGCTCCTCCTTATAGTAATAATCCACCAGTGCTCCCCTTATAGTAATAATCCCCCCTGTGCTGTCCCCATAGTAACAATACCCCCAGTGCTCCCCTTATAGTAATAATCCCCCCAGTGCTCCCCTTTATAGTAATAATCCCCAGTGCTCCCCCTTAGAGTAATAATCCCCCCAGTGCTCCCCCTTACAGTAATAATCCCCCCAGTGCTCCCCCTTATAGTAATAATCCCCCCAGTGCTCCCCCTAATAGTAATAATCCCCCAGTGCTCCCTCTTATAGTGATAATCCCCTCAGCCCAGTGCTCCCCCCTAATAGTAATAATCCCCCCAGTGCTCCCCCTTAATAGTAATAATCCCCCCAGTGCTCCCCCTTACAGTAATAAATAATCCCCCCAGTGCTCCCCCTTAATAGTAATAATCCCCCCAGAACTCCCCCTTACAGTAATAATACCCCCGTGCTCCCCCTAATAGTAATAATCCCCCTGTACTCTCCCCATAGTAATAGTAATAACCCCCCTTATGATTTTCCCCTATAGCAACACTGCCCCCCCCCCCGACCCCCCCCCCCCCCTCCCCCCGGTAAATACACACACACAAAAGAAAATAAAAACACATTATACTCACCTTATCCTGGCATACGGCGGGGTCCTTCTCTCTTCTCATCTTCTCCCCAAGCCTGCGCGGAACAGCATCCCCCAGCAGAGAAGATGCGTGCGGTGGCGGCGGCCTGGCAGTGGCGGCTGAGTGCGGTCCGGGGGGAGCTGCAGGCAGGGGTCATCTGAGCAGGTGATGGGGCAGGGGGGGGCGGCGCGCACGCCACTGAGGTGAGGTGCGGTCCGGGGAAGGGGGGGGGGGAAGCTGCAGGGGATCTGCCAGGGAGCTGCGGGCAATAATGTGGCAGGTGATGGGCCGAGCGCAGGGGTAGATGATGGGGCGGGCATGCGGGCGGCACGCACGGCGCTGAGTGAGGTCCGGAGGGTGCACCAGCGCCCCCTATCTATCGGCGCCCCCTGCGGTCGCCGGCCCGCCCGCAGCTAGAAACAGCCCTGGTGCTGACTTCAGAGGAGATAGCCCAGTGACGTAGCTGTAAATTAACTCTTTGTTGTCCTGTTTTGGTGCCTCATTCTCCCTCAACCCCTTCCCTCTCCATAACCCTCTCTATAAGAGAACCATAAAGACAGGGGGAGAGATTCAAACTGCTTTTTCATGATAAAAATGTATTTTTCGGCTAATAAACCCAAATAAAAATTTTCTTAAAATCACCTGTACTATTTCTGCAAAAAAATGTAAACGACAGTGACACTTTAAGTTCGAGATTAGTTGATCACCCCACATATAACTAAAAACTCCCCTGGCTGGACAATTCCTTTAAGTTCCTAACAGGTTCTATTGCTAGACTGCTAGTCTAGCAATAACTATCTTCTAATGAATCAGTGATTTATGTCAAAAATTGTCATTTAAAGGTACCTGCGCTCTTTGACCTCCACAATCACTACAATCAAGGGTCTTGAGGTTTCAAGAACTCAGAGTCTGTCATTAAAAAACTGTTCACTATGACGGCAAGGATTGTTATAATCTCAGTCAGAAGACAAAGAGGCGCAGCGACAAGGCAGTTAGTACTCTAATACATATAATTAGTGTACAGTGCCTGGTAAATGTTGGCAGATTTCAGCTCTGAAGTTTAAGAAAAAAAGTGAATGCAGCTCTGAATACGGAATGTAACATGCACTCTAATAGCGAAAAGTCAAATGTATCCCAAGACAATTCCAGTTCTATTGGCATTCTGCTGTACCATGCCTCTGTTGGAAACCTGAAAGACCCCATGAGACCCATTAAGATTAGCGGAGATCTATCTGGAAATACCTGTCAGGGCTCGGATAAGCATGTGTAAACCACTACAAAAGACGTTTATGGGAATACTATGTATATAAATATATTAGGGGAGATTTTTCAAACATGCTGTAAAGTGAAACTGGCTCAGTTGCCCCTAGCAACCAATCAGATTCCACCTTTCATTTTCCAAAGAGTCTGTGAGGAATGAAAAGTGGAATCTGATTGGTTGCTAGTTGCTATATTTATGAGAACAATGTATTGACAAAGCAATCAAATGCTATAACAAGAGGCGAGGGTATGATACCAGAAAATTAGAGAGATGTGAAAAAAAGAGAGATAAAAAATTGTGGAGAATTCTTTTTTTTTTCTTTTCAAAAAAATGTAAAAAAAAAACTTGCATGTTCATTGCATTACCCATTGCTAAATAATAAATTCTAAGGAAAGACTGAACCTGTAACCTTGGAATCTTTGACAGGTGGCAGAATGTCAAAATTAATAGTGATCAGAAGGCCGGTGGTGTAACACTGTACACAGATGAGAGAATGTTTGCAGTGTCCTGAGGTAACGGAGCAAAGTCTCAACGAATGTGATCGGTGCCAAATGGCCGAGAGTGAGATGTAGCTTACATAAAGTCGGACAGGACTACCTAGTAAAACGCTAATGGATTACACAAGGCCAATAAACGACACCAGAATTTATGATGTGCCTCCTATTCACCGAGACCGTGTTGTTGTATCCAGGAAAACGTGATATATATGAATTTACATAAAAATAGAGGAGCTGCCAACATTGTTTTTGTGTTTCAAGACGTTCAATTTATATGCATCGGCTACAGAAAACAGGAAAATCCATAGACGCCTTTCAGGGGGCGATGACGTCACAGATCCTAGGACTGAGAGGAAAACGGGAGGAAAAAAAAAGAAACGTGTAGGTTTTAACATTTAATAGTGGAAGTGTTATTACAAAGATGCTTCAGCTAAGAGGACATTAGCTCCGCTCCCACAAGACACGTAAACTTTTACTTGAAGCGGTTATAGCGAGGGCGAGACGGTAATTATACTTACATAAAAGAAAGACCTATGGACGAAGCCGAAAGTGATGTCACTATGTTATCGAGGACTGTAATGTCTGTGCCAGGACCTAGGACAAGTAAAGCTAGCTGTACATATCGGCTGTCAGCTAGCTTACCTGACTGCCCATGGCCATGTATACTCAACTCTTTTTCTATTAAATCAGCTGAGAAAGTTATATAGAGTTGTAATTTACTTCTATTTAAACATGTCATATTTACACTTTACACCATGTTTGATAAATCTCCCCCTATGTGAGTACTTGGTGCTTATATTGTCTATTAAAACAAATGCTTTTATAAAACAAAACTTTTTTTTATTGTAAGAGGCACTTTATATCTCACAGCAGGCCACTGTGGAGGTACATGATGTTACTTTAAGAGTCCACGTCCGCCTATGGCAGGTCGTCATAGATGAGGACAACACAGATAGTGTATATGATCATGGGCATGGGTTACAAACCATATGTATTTAAAGGGGTAGTGCACCCCAAAAATTTTTCTTTCAAATCAACTACTGCCATGAAGTGCCAGAGATTTGTAATTTACTTCTATTAAAAAATCTCAAGCCTTCCAGTACTTATCAGCTGCTGTATGCCCAGCAGGAAGGTTGTCTAAGGGGATTTGCTCCTTCTCTGGACAGTTCCTGACATGGACAGAGGAGGCAACAGAGAGCACTCTGTCAGACAGGAAAAAAAAACACCACTTCCTGCTGGACACACAGCAGCTGATAAGTACTGGAAGGCTTGAGATTTTTTTAATAGAAGTAAATTACAAACCTCTAGCACTTCATGGCAGCTGTTGATTTGAAATAATTTTTTTTTTGGTGCACTACCCCTTTAAGCATCACTAAAATCTTAGGTGTCATCCAACAACCTTATCATACATGATTCCACAAATCTCTGCTTATACTAGAGTAGTCCGCCCCAGATTTCCTCCTGAGGAAGAAGGGTGGATCTTTGTCTGATACAGTCGCAGTTTATCTATCCTTTAGATTAGGAGGAAGGAAACAGGCTAGGCCATCTGCCACCAAACTTCTAGGTCTCACGGTTCATTGCAAACAGACCAAGAGACAAATGGCACCAAATCAAGCGCACCAGGCTGACTTTGTTAATTCTCCTTCCTTAACTGTTTAGTTGATGAGCCTATTTATAAGCCAAAATCAGGGCGCTTCTGGCATCTATACAGAGGGATTAAAGGGGTTATCCAGCACTACAAAAACATGGCCGCTTTCCTCCCTCTCTTGTCTCCAGTTGAGGTGTAGTTTGCAATTAAAGGGGTTATCCAGCGCTACAAAAACATGGCCACTTTCCTCCCTCTCTTGTCTCCAGTTCAGATGCGGTATGCAATTAAGCTCCATTTACTTCAATGGAACAGAGTTTCAAAACCCCACCCAATCTGGAGACAATAGTAGGGGAAAGTGGCTGAGTGGCTGAGCGGACCTGAGTCGTCACGTCTCGGGCCCGCGTCAGACATCCGGAAGCGGCCAGGAACCGGGCACCAGAGCGCCGCGATGCGGGACCTGGTGCTGGTACCGGGGAGGTGAGTGGACGTCTTTTCCCTCGGCCACCTCCTCCCCGGTCCCAGCAAAAAAGTGCTCCCCCCCGCTGGAGTACCCCTTTAAGCTCCATTTACTTCAATGGAACTGAGTTTGAAACTCCACCCAATCTGGAGACAAGAGAGGGGGAAAATTGGCCATGTTTTTGTAGCGCTGGATAACCCTTCTAAAGAGAAACCACCAACTGTACCCCTCTGATCTACAAGCCATAAAAACACTCATGTATAGGCCAGTAAACAGTTTTTTTTTTTTCCTTATCTTCTGTGTAGCCCTAAGGCTTCCTGGAAAACATTGATATGGCCATAGGTTGTATCCATGTTTTCCAGGACTACCTAGGGCTGCATCCAACTTCTCCAGCCACCGGCAATCAAATGCAGAGCAGGTCTGGGTTTGTTTAAACCCAAACGTGCTTGAGGTTCGCCCATCTGTAGAAATAATTGGAACGATTCCATAAGGAGGAGATCACAAGTAGCATGGCGCTATGTCACCATATCATACAGCCTACATCTGGAGACTTCTGCGCTATATATTCCAATCTACCATTCCACACTAGTCATTATCTGTAGATGTGCTAATTGGGTGTCATGAATACATTATAGATTTGCTGTAAATGAAGTTCTTATATCCACCTGCCTTATTATGAATACAGTCCAGTGGCACACAGTCACCATTTCCCACCTTACTCTTCTATACATATACTCAATGTAATGGCAGCTCACTGCTCCCAGGCTCCTATACATATGATCCTCCACTCCCATTGCGTGTGTAGACGGACTTCCAAGAAACAAAATAGGATCAGCGTGTAGAAAAAATCTTTTATTCCACAATCCATAAAAACAGCAAATACATCATCATGGACACTCCGGAAAAGGCCTACAAGCTTCAGTTGCAAGCTACACCCTTACTCCTTGTTGTATTTCTGTATTTGTTGTTCTTATGGGTCGTAGAATAAAGAAACATTATGGCAACTACACATGCTGATCTTATTTTGTTTTTTGAAAGCACATTACTCTTCCCCCTCTTCCTCCCATCTCAAAATACACATATCCGCAGAGGCTGCTGTAATCACAGGACCCATTTAACTAGCCGCTCTCTTCCATATAGACAGCTTGTAATTCCCTGTTTTGATAAGATATTCCAGTTATGTTACCTCTCACTTCTCTCTCAGCGGGGCTGCAGCAATTCAGATCCTTTCATACTCTTCTGTACACTGAATTAAATGGAGAGTTCAGGCTGCAATTGAATAAAGCTAAGGAACGGCAAAGAGCATTTGTGCTGTAATTCTACATTAGATAGCTGATTTTTTTTTTTAAACGGAGGTGCTATACATACAAATGGCTTAGTTTTAAAGGGAAACTATCAGCAGGTTAGGAGACTGTCACCTGCTGATATCTCCCTATAGTGGATGAGGGTAAGTTTCTGACCTTCATCTTGGGCGCTGTTTTCGTGCTATTAGAAGTTTAATCTAGGGGCGGGGCTACTGTTCCCTGTCACCGATCTGCCCCCAGCTGGACCACTCTGTTTATATTATAAGTGGCGGGATAGCTAGCCCCGCCCCCAGTGCATCACAATGCCTAATTATAAAGAGTAAACTCCTAATAGCACGGAAACAGCACTGATAATAAAGGTAATAAACTCAAAATGTACCTGTCGTTATAACTTTCAAAATCTGAATCATCAGTAAATGTGATATAAAGCAAGTTTGCAATTTAAATTCATTATTTTTATTTTCGTTGTCATGAAAAACACAGCACTTCCTGCTTTCTGCCTTTTTTCTCAAAAAACAGAAAACAAGAAGTCCTGTCTATCCCAGGCCATCTGAGCGCTCACAGAGAGAAGGTAGTCATGTGACTGATGGACACATTAAGCCTTAAACTCTGTACTGGCCGGGATTCCTGTGTTTAGTCTTTTTTTTTTTTTCCAACACAAGTCAGAAAATCTGCCTTCAGGAGACTGGACCTGGATTTCTGGTAAGTACAGCGTTGTTTTACAGCGTGATAACAACAAAAATAATAATGAATGTATATTGCAAACTTGCTTTATATCACATCTATTGTTGATTTAGATTTTGAAAATTATAACGACAGCAACACTTTAACTTCTTCCTCAGCGCTCCATGCACAATAGGGAAATATCAGCAACTTAGTTTCCCTTTAAGAGGTGTTTTTTGCCACCAGTTTGCTCTAAAGGTCATGAAGGTTTTACTTATTTTTTTATTTTCCCCAAAAACATGTATTTTACACACACACATATATATATATATATATATATATATATATATATATATATATATATATATATATATATATATAAATTATATGTACCTGGCCAAAAGAAGGGGTGGCCCCGTAATGGCTGTAGCCTAAGGAGACGCGTCGTGCACCCTGTACCATCCCCTCCCTGCACCATGTCGGTCTTATGAATAAAGATTGAGCCTGACATCACAAACAGTGAGTGCTGGATTTCATTTTCTTCTGTATGCCTATATATATATATATATATATATATATATATATATATATATATATACACATATCTATATATATATATACACACACACACACATATATATATATATATATATATATATATATATACACACACGTGTGTATATATATATGTGTGTGTCCCATTTAAGGGTGCATTCACACCTACAGGATCCGCAGCAGATCTGCAGCAGATTTGATGGTGCAGATTTGTTGCTGTTTTATTTAAATGAAATCTGCTGCGGATCCGGTAAGTGTGAACGTACCCTAAACCTAAAGGTGTTTTTCAGGATAAAAAAAGCACAGCTATTCTCTTGCCAAAACAGCACCACCCCTGTCCTCAGGCTGTGTGTGGTACTACAATTCAACTCTATTCAATCTGCAACTTCACTGAGCTGCATATATATGTGTGTGTGTGCAGAAATGGCCTCAGCATAGTCACTGATAAATGGGGTCGCTTCCAGTACACTCCGTACCCCCCACTTTGACAGGCCGCCGACATATTCGTGTCACCTATGGGCAAATCATAATATGAACCCAGCCCTAGTGTTTCCTCATCCATGAAATATCTGTAATTTTCCTTAGTGCGCGGAAAAAAAGAACCTAGATTGTTGGTGTTATTAGATGAGATAAAATGTTTTCCCACAAAGTAAAATGCTGATTTATGAGAACATTTGCCCGGCATTCTCAGCAACGTCTGCCCATGATCCCGATATGATGGGAAATGAAACTCTGCTAATTTCCTGCCTAATTGACAAAATTATTATATCTTTCCGAGCTGAAAACAAAGACATCGGACAGGAAATGAGACTCACATTACGCTATAAATAATCCCTGGGTAAAGCGCAGAATACTTAATCGCTTCACTATGTTTAAGATGAGTAAGCCAGACTACATGATTATTATATATACAGTGCTACACTGCATATAGTGTACAGTACTAAGGTTCCTTGGACCCACTAGTGGATATCATTCTCTATCTTCTGTATACTGAACACATCTACGTCCATGTCCACTAACATAGCGAACTTCAATGCAAAGGAAATGTGATTGGCTCCACAGCCATCTCTCCATACAGGTTGCCGTCTGCACAACCTTTGGGGTCCCTTAAAGGAGAAGTCCAGCCAAGTCCTTTTTTTTTTCTTTTAAGGCAGGGGAACATAAAAAACTCTCAACTCTGGCCTCTTCAGTGCCAGATCGCCGCTGTGGGACCCCTGTCAGGCTCAGGGATCTCGGGTCAATGTCAAAACCCGGTTGATTGACTGGCCGCTCAGCCAGCCAGTGACTAGGACGGGATGCCACTGCAGTCACTGATAGACTGACTGCTCAGCCAATCAGTCGGGATGGCCATATACCCCCCCCCCCCCCCCCCCCAAGTCATGCCTTCTGGCAGGGGTCCCAGGGCTGTTTAGTCCAATTTATTTACATACCAGAGTACAAGAGAGCGATGTTTTGGCCCTTAGATCTTTGTCAAGCATGCCTGTCTTTCTCTTCGCCACCCATAAAAACCAAAACAAAAAAAAACTATACTCTCCTTCCTCGCTCCCCTGCTGCCACTGGTATCACGAAGCGCTGGTCCTACTGTGCACTGCTTCTGGGTCAGCACATGATACTGTCCACTCAGCCACTGATTGGCTGAACACCACATACCAATCCGGAAGCTGGAAAAGCTATGCGGTGCAACAGGAGCTCTGCTATACTAGTGACAGCAGGGGAGCAAGGAGAGTACATTTTTTTCCCCGGAATTTTTTAACATCTGCCTGATGTATAAAAAAGTTAACTCTTTTAAGGTACTGTACCTGTAGGGATCAGGGATGATGTATAAAAAAAAAGTTAACCCTTTTAAGGTACTGTACCTGTAGGGATCAGGATACAGGGGTAATCACATCATATATAATATAGTATATGCCTATAGGGATTGGGATAAAGGGGTAATCCTATCATATAGAATATAGTATATACCTGTATGGATCAGGATAGAGGGGTAATCCTATCATATAGTATATACCTGTAGGGATGAGGATAGAGGGGTAATCCTATCATATATAATATAGTATATACCTGTAGGGATGAGGATAGAGGGGTAAACTGTACTGCATATGCAAAAGTATTTTTAGGGTGTGTTCACACCTACAGGATCTGCATCAGATCTGCGGCAGATCCGCAGCAGATTTGATGGTGCAGATTTGATGCTGTGTTCAGATATTTAAATGAAATCTGCTGCGGATCTTGTAAGTGTGAACATACCCTTAGGGTATGTTCACACTTACCGAATCTGCAGCGTATTTTCTGCTGCGGATCCGCAGCAGATTTCATTTAAATAACTAAACACAGCATCAAATCTGCACCATCAAATCTGCTGCGGATCTGCTGCAGATCTGCTGCGGATCCTGTAGGTGTGAACGCACCCTGAAACTGGAAAACCTTTATAGAAAACTTAGGTCTAATCCTAAGAGCCTCACTTCAAGTGCTGGACTGTCACACAGGCACAGACCCAGGCATACCCAAGAAAAAGGAGGAATCGGTATATGAAAACTAAAGGCCTATGGGTAGAACTGTTGATCTCTATAGAGTGGCATTAGTCTGTGGCACAGCATCATACGGCAGCCATCTCTCAGGAGACACATGCTTGGTGTCAATAACAGAGCATATTTCTAGTGGTTCCTTTCTGTAATTGACCAGCGGCTCTTCCTCTTGTGCCTCCCTTAGAGATGACAGCCCTGGGCTGGATTCATACAAAGTACAAGAACAGTAGGCACTTCGGCAATATGCAGAGCAATCATGCCAAGCCAGTGGAAGGTTTATTAAATCCCAGCATGCCTGGTGACGGCCACCGCAGGAACGTCCAGAATTTTCCAATGTTCTTGCTTTATATTTACAATTTAGTTTCGGCTCGTAAACAGTAAAAAAGGAACATATCTAGCTGCAGGTATTCACTGTGACCCAGAAAGACTGGTCAGCCAGGAATACCAATCGATTAAAAAATAATAGATACATCCACAATTGTTCACACACTCATCTTCCTCTAACAATCATAGAGTTTAGTGAGAAAAATGCCCTCTAAATCTACAGCAGAGAACAGCCCTGAATCTTTACATAGGGTATATGAAACTTTTCATTACTCATCTCTACAGTCTGTACTAGGTTGGGTCCAGATTTGTGATTTAAAGGGGTTTTCTAGCGAAAATAGTTTCCTTTTTAAATAAACTGGTGCCAGAAAGTAATATAGATTTGTAATTTACTTCTATTTGAAAATCTCAAGTTTTCCCATACCTATAAGCTGCTGTATGTCCTGCAGGAAGTGTTGTTTTATTTACATTCAGACACAGGGCTCAGTGCTGACATCTCTGGCCGAGTCAGGAACTGTCTAGAGCAGAAGCAAATCCCCATAGAAAACATCTCCTGCTCAGGACAGTTCCTGTCTCGGCCAGAGATGTCAGCACTGAGCCCTGTGTCTGAATGTAAATAAAACACTTCCTGCAGGACATACAGCAGCTAATAAGTATGGGAAGACTGGAGATTTTGAAATAGAAGTAAATTACAAATCTATATAACTTTCTGAGACCGCTTGATTTGAATGATTTTTTTTCCCACTGAACAACCCCTTTAAAGGGAACCTGTCACCCCCTGTGCTGGGGTGAAGGCCGCCCCGCTAGAGCCCCACATACTTACCCCAATCTCGCCAAGTCCCGCTACTGGAGCCGGTCCCGGGACGGAGATATCCTTGTGGGAAGCCCGGCGCGCACGCTGCAGAGATGAGTCCGACGCCCATAGAGAATGTCATCTCCATTAATTCTCTATGGGTGTCGGACTCATCTATGCAGCGCACGCCGGGCTTCCAACAAGGATATCTCCGTCCCGGGACCGGCTTCAGGCGCGGGACTTGGCAAGATAGGGTAAGTATCTGGAGCTCTAGCGGGGGTTGGGGGGTCTTCAACCCAGAACGGGGGGGGGAGACAGGTTCCCTTTAAATCACAGATCTGGAGCCAACCTAGAACAGACAGTAGAGATGAGTAATGGAAAGTTTCATATGCACCCACTGAAATCCACGGCTCCAGGGTGTAGTACCATTTTTAACCACTGACGTCACTGTTGCAATCACCAAAGTAAAAAAGATGTAAGTAGTTGTGCAAAGGTTAAAGGGGCACCCAGGGTGCCAAAACGTCCTTGTGAATTATCATTTACAAAAAAAAAATCCCTCCTACACGTTAATAGAAAAGCAACACAATAATAAAAACGCAGTGGATTTCTCATTCTTACAAAATAAATAATTTTTCTAACAATAACACTTTAATGCTTTTAGCATGAGCGCCTTTGTATACTAGTGAGGTTGAAGGTGAACTAGAATGGATGCCGTTACTATATGTAAATATATGAAATACTTTCATAAAAAAAAATATACTAAAACAGTACGGACAAAAACGAGCTTTCATTTCCTATGACGCAATGTACAAAATACACGACCTTTTTTTGAACTTACTCGCAAACTTCAATCATATATTGGATTTTGACTTGAGCTTTCCTTGGGTGAACGTGATCGCCCTAAACCAGAACAATCAGAGGATTTTATCGGCTCAATAGGAAGAGACTAGAAGGAAGGCGCAAACGCTTTCAAGGACGCCAAGGAAATGAGACAGAGGAGGCAGAACAGAACTTTTACAACCTGTATGAGAAAAGATGACAAATCCCACAACATATGGAAGAGAAGTTCTATGAAATGCCCTGCGGGGACGCTCGCCGGACATAGTGACCCAAGGCCCATGTGTCAGACGAAGATCCAATGAAGCTGATGCGCTGACAGATGCCTTTAATGCTCCCAGAGCCGAACAAGGGCTCGAACATAGAAGAATAACAATCACATCACATCTGGTAGCATATACCATCCGGATAATACAATTCACTGGTTTAGAAATAACTCATCTTGGTAATTTTTCGGGAGAGACAAATACGAGGCTGATTACTGCAGCTGGAGAGGTCAGCGACTAGGACTCGCTCAGTGACACAAGCCAAGGCTGATGGCACGTACCACAGCGGCGGAGGGGATTGGGAATAATACATGGAGATTGCTGGCCGCCCAGATCTCATCTGATCTGCATGTGTGCTCTGCCTCCTTTCCAATACACCCCTCCCAAATACTTAAAGGGCATTGCAATCACGCGCAATAAAGGTTGTTTGCTATACAGTGAAAAATCTAAGTTTGAATGTTAAAATTGTATAGTTTTTCAGTATCTCTGCTTGCTGTCGCTCCCTATCTGGTCAGCCACTTAGGGGCAAAGCTCTGATAATGGTACTGTACCTGTAATACGTCATGCACAGATCCAGCACCAGTACTAAACAATGAGGGTTCCTATTGACAGCAAGCAGAGATGTTGAAAACTACAAGCCGTACAACAGTTCATTTTTCGGTAAAATTACAACCATTTTAGGGCTTCAGGCACAGAACTGTGAAATTAATCTGTTTTTAACAATGTATTAAAACTGATAAAATTTCCTGACCCGTTTATTTCTATTGGCTTTGGACACCTTTCGGTATACTTATTGAAGGGTGTCCCTGCTGAAGAAATGAGATGTCCTACTTCTGTCTGGAATTGTGGCACAGATGAGCCCATACAAGTTTATGGCTGCTTCCGGTATAGTGGCCAGTAATAAAAAAAAAAAAAAGAAAAAAGAAAAGAAGATACACCGTCATGTGTGTGTGGCCTTACTTTCATTCTAGATGCAGAAAATCACATACGTAACACGGACCTCACACATTAAACTACTAAAGCATCCATTTTGACAGCAGCTTTACCATTTTGGGGAACCTTCAGCTGGTACAAAACTACAATTTCCATCATGCCTGGACTGCCAAAGCTTTAGGGATGATGGGAATTGTAGTTTTGCAACAGCTGGAGGTCAAAGGTTTCCCATTTTTTATTTAAAGGTATAGGTCTCTTTAAGAAAATAAAATACAAAAAGCGAATTGGCTGCTGCAAAATAGAAGGTGGGAGGGGGATTGTCTATTTACATAAGGATGCATCTATTGACATTTATGTTTCTTTCTATGTAAAGGGCACACATATGGGTAAGGCTTATGTACACAAACATCCTGGTAGTGGCAGATCTCATGACACTATAACACAGTAAATAACAAGAACCAAAGACACAATGCCTGGTCAATTCAGTCTTGTAAAAGGTCTGAACACAAAAACTAGATTATTTTTTTCCTAACATTAGATTTGTCCAGTTGGATGTGTCTGTATTTTTCTATACTACTTGCCTTTCCATTCCACAGGGTTCTTAAAGTGATTGTACCATCAGGCCTGGGCTGAAGCACTGGAGGCGGGCCGACCCACCCCCAGTGGGAGAAAATCCCCTCCCCTCTTTAAGCGGCTCCATTAGAATCAATGGAGCCGTATCATAGAGGGGCCGGGGTTTCCTCCCACTGGGGGTGGGTTGGCCCGCCTCCAGTGCTTCAGCCCAGGCTTGATGGTACAATCACTTTAATATCTGTAATAGCTGTGATCGGATGCGGACTAGTTGTCCATATGGATGATATTAGATGAATACATTTGCCAGGTTTGAGATTACATTTTAAAGGACAACTCCCGCGGGACCCCAAAAAAAAAAAAACACAGACACACACAGACACCATACTCACCATCTCTCCGGTGACGATCGCCACTCGATTCACCCGCCGTCCGCCTCTCCGTCGCCGCCGTCCGCCATCCAGCGATGTCTCCGACTTCCGGGTCCAGGGGATGGAAAAGGCTGCCAGTGCGCTTGCGCACCGGCAGCCTTTTCATTGGCTGGAGCGCATCACATGGCTTCCAGCAAGCTCAGCCAATCAGGGCTGAGCAAGCTGGAAGCCATGTGATGCGCTCCAGCCAATGAAAAGGCTGCTGGTGCGCATGTGCACCAGCAGCCTTTTCATCCCCATTCACTTTGCATGAAGACGCCGAGGAGGAAGAAGACCCGGACCGCCCCTCGGCTCTGACGTCGTCGTCACCAGATGCCGCCCCGGAGAAGAGGACCGTGACGATCGTAATAGGTAATGTATACATTCCTTAGCTTCCGGGGTGGGTGGTCGGGGGTCCGAAAGTGGGGGAAGGGGGCCAGGCCGGGTATTTAACCACATTACAAAGTTATATAACTTTGTAATGTGTGTTAAATGAGCAAAAAAAAATTTTTGTGGGAGTTGTCCTTTAAGGGGTTGTCCAAAATGACAAAAATATTGTCTAAAGGGGTCATGCTACTTAAATGTCTGAGCCCCCATCTCTACCATTCCGCTGCTGACTGAGGTGAGTTACCGATGCAGCCAGTGATGGCCGAGCGGTTATTTCCCTGTGTCGAGTCAGGGCCAGGAAGAGATATCCAGTGAAGGATCTGGATATAGATAAGTGTTATGATATTTGATCAGTATTGTCAGATGACCCCTTTATGAGAAAAATGTTTTTCACATGGATAGAACGGAAAAGACGATGCCCATTGTCCTTTTTTTTTAACAGCGGCCCGGATCCCGCGTATGGTGCCGTTCTATTGCCGGTATTGGCCGTAGCTGAAGCACTGGAAACCCCCAACCCTCTATGATACGGTTCCAGCCCCGGAGAGTGCTCCAGAATAGATTGGCGCTGTACCCACGGGAAGCAGGCCGCGGTTCAAAAGAAGGACCACAGCACAGGCTTCCCCGTTCTATCTATGTGAAAGTCTTAAAGCTTTCTGGAGTGATAATGTACCCTATAACCACATGACTTCTGCAGGTAGTCGCTGCACTCCGCCACCATGTGCCATAAAGATGTACCAGCCAGCAAACAGAGCGGCAGACTCCTGGCTCCTGTAAGTCCTGAGGGGTGCTGCACACACTTCTATGTGTTGCATCTCGCTGTACATTTGGAGGCTGGGACGCCCAAACGCCCTGCCCACTGAATCTAAAGCGAGCAGCAATGCCCACAATACAGTATAAGCAGATTCCACCATCAGATTCCACCTTTAATTTTCCAAAGAGTGAAAAGTGGAATGAAAAGTGGAATCTTTACACCATGTTTGATAAATTTTCCCCTATTGTGTCTTCCCTGCATTCATTCATGAAGTGAAGCTTTTGTACAGCAGCCGCACACATACAGAGACATCAGCAATTTGGCCGTCACACTTTGTTCTCAGCAGCGCCACGAATATCGCGTCCAGACATCAGACCCAAGCTATAAAGTTACAGAAGTGTTAATACAACGGCTATTCGTTTCAGTTTTGGTCCCTTGTGCGGGATGGCATGGCTGACAGTCGGAATCCCAATATTCAAGTGATAAAATGTAATTTATCCCTTTTGCATATTATTCAGACTCCTTCCAGGAATTTCTCTGTTTACTTGCGGGTTATCTTGCCCACGCACACATAATGAGCTTATTCTACCAACAGATACCAGCTGTTACAAGGCAAGAAAAAGCAGGATCTCCAAATATTTAGCACTCGGCTTTGGAGAACAGGATGAGGACTATGGGCACGTTCACAAGTGGCCAATATTCTGCAGCAAGTATGCTGGACGCTGCCGGAGAATCTGCAGAAGCACAAGAAATTACATGGAATTTGGTGCCGGTTTAGGCATCTGATCATGGCACTTCACAAGATGGCCACCAGTGAGAGGCGGACTAAGTTCCGCCTGTCCCATAGACTCATTGATATTCTCAAACAAAATGCACCCAAAGAACTGACACATCAATTCTTTGGGTGGATGGCGGATTGAGATTGAGAATATCACTATGGGAGTCTATGGGACAGGCTGTGCGGCCTCTGCTTAAAATTTCAGTACATATTCCGTAGTGGGAACAACTTCTATAGTCTCCAAAAGAAAAGAACCCAGTTCCCTTTTAAGTCTTTCTGGATTCCATGGGGACAGTCGGAGTAATTTTTAGCCAGTGCTCCTGGTCGAAGATTACGCCAACAAACAGCGTGGGATTGGCGCCAAGGAGAAAAGTAACACACATACCTTCCTCCTCAGTGTCTCCGGCGCTATAGGGGTCTATCAGTAGGTTAGATTAGTTTTAAGCCCCCCCCCCCCCCCACCGGAGTTTAGATCATCATTACTCCCAATGGCGGTCTAGGCATGGTTTAGCTGTAGAGAGGAGTATTCTTGAGTTGCACTCATCTCTATTTAGTAGCAATGTGACAGCCTGGGTCTTGGGTATATAATAGAGAGGCCAAAATGTGGCCATATTATTTAACCAGCAGTTCCCGATGCTGTCCATCTGGCTCCAGATGCACCGTGTTACTAATGATCAGAGCTCTACAAAGTGAAAGGGGAAATTGGTCCATATGTTCCATTTGTGGCTTTTGTTTCCTTAGTGGTTTAAGGTCTAGACTCTTCTGTGGCATCTAGGTCCATTATCATTTGTCTATGTCTATTTGTCTTGTGTCTATTTCCTCTGTAATTATGCGATTCATGAACAGACTCAGGACGAAACATGGAATAGTTGTTGGTGGCAAACAGCTTTTATTTTCAAAAAGGGCCCTGGGAAAAATAGAGGAAGAATCCGGTTGCTAATCAACTTTCCCTTTGCACCAGCTAGGTTACATTTCCCACATTCTGTAAACCTATATTTTCCACTGTCATTGTCCCTAATTCTATCATTCATTGTAGTAAAATCCACTAACATTTTGAATTTTTCACTCAAGTGTTTGATCCAGCGATCATCTATTTTTTCGCTGGCTTTTACAGTAGAAATTTGCTTAGTGCTAGGATAAGTAATAAATAAATAAGAATACTACATAATAAATTCCACACTTCTATCAGGCAGCTCTATCTGTGCCTGCATACTGTACATAGAAGGCAGACAAGTACTTTGTATGTCCAAAACATTAAAATTGAGAGACAGTAATACCTGTGCCTACACCATTTACAAGGCGTATGTTGTACTGTCTGTGCCTACAGTATGACTATATTTCCATACATCAAGGAAACAGGGAGGCAGTGCTATCTGTGCCGATATCATATAAAGGAATAGAGAGGAAGGCAGTGAAATTTGCAGAGAAAGATAGGTACATGGTGAAATTTGAACCTACATAATTTAAAGAGAGAAAGGGGTAGGGAGAACTATAATTATTTAAGAGAAAGGTAAGCAGCACTATCTGGATTCATTTTTAGTTAAAGTGTCGTTTGTAAAAACTTTTGACATCATAGAAATATGTCAAAACTTTTGACCAGTCCGAGTGTTTGGACCTATACCGATTGGGAGAACAAGTCGGGAGAAGTCTCTGCTAAGCATGGACCTCTCCCGGCTCCCTGTCATGCCATATCAGTCGGGCTCCATAGACCCAAGGTACTATTACACGGAACGATAATTGGCCGAATCAGCCCTATACGGCTGATTATCGTTCCGTGTAATAAACACAACGATCAGCTGATGACAGCGATCATCGGCTGATCGTTGATATAGGTTTGGACCTATAATTGTCGGGCACCGACCGTGCATCGCTACGTATAATAACGTTGTGCAGCCGGCGACTAACGATTTGCAAAGTGCATACATTACCTATCCATGGTCCAGGGGTCGTTCTGCGCTCTGCTTCTCCCCGGGCCCCACGCTCCAGCTTCAGAGCAGCCTGTCTTAGCTGACAGGCCGCTCAGCCAATCACTGGCCTCGTCGGTTCCGCTGAGCAGCCTGTCAGCTAAGACAGGCCGCTCTAAAGCTGCAGTGTGCTGGACCCGGGGAGAAGCGGACTGCAAGAGGAGCCCTGGACCATGGATAGGTAATGTATGGCGCTTAAAGCAAGGGGCGCAAGGACATCGATAACGATGTCCATGCAGCCCTTGTTAAATGATTATCAGGCTGTGCAATAGGCCCAGTAAAGGAGCGCCCATCTAGCAGATCTGTGCTCGTTTATAGTTATTATCAGGCCCCCATCGGGCCGTGTAATAGTACCCATACATAAGCTATCAGACAGAGCCTGACTGATCACGACACAGACCAAGGAGAGGATTGTGCTTAGTGCAGTCTTCTCCTGCATGTTACCGGTCTGAACACTGAAGGTCTGAATATTGGCGATCATCGTTGCGTGTAATAGGTGTAAACGAGTGACCGACAAACAAGAAATCATCAAGTCACTCAAAAGTAAAAAAAAAAATGTAGGTCTTTCAAAGATAATTCGCAAATCGTTTAGTATAATAAGAAATCTTTTAGTCGTTAGTAAAAAAAAAAAATAAAAAAAAAAGACCCAGACTTATCAAAACTTTTTAAATGTCTCTATTATGGATGGTCCGAACAGAGTTCGTACGAACCCGAACCATCCGTAATGATTACCGATGTCTGCCCGCTCCGTGCAGCGGGCGGATCCAGCGGGAGGAACGCCTGGAAAACTGGAATACAGCCATAGCCATAGGCTGTATCCCAGTTTTCTAGGCGGTCCTCCCGCTGTATCCGCCCGCTGCACGGAGCGGGCAGACAGCGGTAATCCGATGCCGAGCGTTCGGCGAGTTCGGACCATCCCTAGTCTCTATGACATGTCAGAAGTCTTTACAAACAGTGACACTTTAAAAACAGAAACACACTACTATCTAGGCCTACAACTTTTACATTAAAACACGGTACAATCTACATTATTTACAATGAGTGAGAAATACAATTTTTGGCCACACTATTTACAATGAGAAACAAGTAAGCAGTACGATCTGTGCCTTTACTATTTACATGGAGCGACATAGACACAGTACTATCTGTGCTTACACAGTCCATAAGCAGTACTGTTCCTATATCATTTACAGGGAATAATACTAGCTATGTCTGCAACATTTACAGTGGGAGGCCGTATTATTTGTGCCTGCACCATGTACAAGGGATAAGCAGTATTCTCTGTATCAATATCATCTACAGTGGGAGGCAGTATTATCTGTGCCTGCACCATGTACAAGGGATAAGCAGTATTCTCTGTATCAATATCATCTACAGTCGGCCGAGTTCTGGGCCTTCAGAGCCAGACGGGTTGTTTTATAAGGGACACAACCATATCCCAATGGATCTCCTTGACTTTAATAGGGTCTGTTGGGTTCCTGTCTGGTGTCAGTTAATTTAACAGGATTTGAACAGACAAAAAAAAATACAGCTGCAGCATTATTTTTACCCACTTGGGTCCTACGTAATATACGGATTCTGCAAGTGAGTCCCCTGAGAGAAGCTCCAATGTTAATGTGAATTCAGCCTTATCTCTGCCTACATTATTTACTGTGATCGGGAGGCAAGACTATCTGCATCTATTGAGAATGGAATAGGGAGCAGCACAATATGTGCCAACATCATTCACTGGGAAAGATTCAGGGAAGTAGTACTATCTGTGCCTATAATATTTTAAGCAAGAGACAAGGAGGTATTATTATCTGCACCAACATCATTCACATCTATTTCTGCATTATTTACATGAAGAGACAAGGAAGGCGCTTCTCTTCTATCTACTTAATTTGCAGGAAAAGACAAGGAGACAGCATTATCTATGCCAGAAAAAAATAATAATACCATTAATATAATTTAGGGAAATGTGGAAAGGGTGTACAAGAACACAGGGAGACGTGATCTGCTCTACCATGTAAAACCTGAGATAACAGGCTGTGATATGATGACGCATTGTGCCAAATGACATACTCCGCTCTGTTACATCTGCATATATAATGAATCAATGATAAATACGTGTCTCATACCCAAAGATGGCAAAAAAAGATAGATTCGTTTAATCGGTTTGATGTTCCCATGGGAACAAGGAAAGTCAAAGAAAGGTCTCGGAGGGCAGAAACCACCATCCCCATAGTCAATCACTCCGCCTGGCTATAGAGAATAGGGAAGCGGAGGCTCATCTCACATGTAAATAAGTTACTGCATTTCAGCTCATTCGCAGTTATTCCGTTTTTTTTTTCACCTGTTTTTACGCCTTCTAAAAATAAAAGAAAAGTTACAACTGCTCGCAGATGAGATGACACCTACTCCTCCGAACACGAGGTTAGAATTGCAAATGTTACAGGTTTGTGAATGAAGAAAAGAGAGAATCTTAATGCGGCAATAAGGTGACCTAGATTAAAGTAATGGCCGCTGTGCTGTTCTCCCGGCCGCCATTGCTTCTCTGTGCATGGCTGAGGCTTGCGGATGGTGAGAGATGGGTTGGCACTTGAAGAAGCATTGTCCACATGAGAAAATATTTTAATTACCCGCTCGCCGCTCCCTCGCTTTGCTTTTAATTAGGTTTGGCAGCAAGCTGTTTACTTGTGGGTCAGGAAAAACAAAGTCATCTTGGTCTATCGCTGCTGATGAATTCCTGCGAATACAAATACACGCACGCGGCATTTCACAGGGTCCCCGCACATCGCCTGACATTTCTAAAGGGGAATTCTATAGTAATTAAAATATTAAAATTTCAAAGTGAATCTCCACCTTATAACATCATGTCATTTTTAGGGCCAAAAAATGCTGCCTCTATTCATTACTTAAAGGGGTATACCCATATTTATCTATAAAATAATTCCATCTGGTCATGTTATCCCTTAATCAAAGGATAAGGGAAACTGATCGGTAGGGGACCCATTGCTGGGACTGTCATCGATCCAGAGGAAACGGAGCTTGGGAAGGAACACAACTGTCAGACTCCCCGCTGACCAGTAGGTTTCCCCCATCCTGTGAGTTAAAGGGGAACTATCAGTAGGTGAAACAAATCAAACTTGCTGATATGTCCCTATTGCACAGGCAAAACTGAGGAGGAAGGTATGTCTGTTACCTTCATCCTCTGCTCCATTTCGGCGCAGTTAGTCTTTTCTTTCACGGTCCGGGTAGACTGTTAGGAGCACCGAGGTACCTGTTGGGGGCACTGCTGACCCCCATAGCGCCAATCCACCCTCCGATAACCCGCCCATTTCTACTGATAATGACCGGAGTGGGTGCGGAGAACGGTGCGGAGGAGGAGCGGTAAGAGACATACCGTCCCCCTCTGCATCTCCTGGGGAATAGTACATATCAGCAGGTTAGATTGACCTAACCTACTAAGAGTTCTTTAACATGACCAGATGGGATCATCCCTTTAATACACAGCTGGGTCTAGACCGTGATACAATTTTATCATTTCACCTTTTGATGGATGTATCTTAACCCACACTTCTTTCTGCCAGCAGCCTCTCCCCTAATGACATCCCAGCGCTTTTATCAGAAACACGTAGGGAGGCCGGACATATTGAAATTACTTAAAGACATCACGGCAAACATAGCTCTCTCCCTCTACTTAAGATTTGTATTCTGGCTACAGCAATAGCTTCATTGCTTTGGTCACGCGTTGACAGTCATATTACCGCAGAACACTATATTTTATTGGTATCACATATCATTGGTGACCTTTACTCTGCTTTATAATAAAAGTTCCATTTTAATTGCACTTCCAATGTTGTTAGTTACATGATTTGCTCTGGTGTTGCTGTCCCTAATCTACATCGGACACTTAGCTATTAGAGATGAGCGAACCTGGAGCGTGCTTGTGTCGATCCGTACCAGAACTTTCGGCATTTGATTAGCGGTGGCTGCTGAAGTTGCATAAAGCCCTAAGGCTATGTGGAAATCATGGATATAGTCATTGGCTGTATCCATGTTTTCCAGACAACCTTAGAGCTTTATCCAAGTTCAGCAGCCCCAGCTAATCAAATACCGAAAGTTCGGGTTCGGATCGACTCGAACCCGAACCCAGTTCGCTCATCTCTATTAACTATCCGATGTACGCCCACAATGGATCTGAAACAAAAACATGAATATGTGATTGAAGTATATACTTTCAGCTTTAAATTGTTACAGTCAGGCTTTTGACATATCACACCGGACCAGTCAAAAAGTTTATTGGTCGGAGTCTGGGTGTTCTGATCTCCACCAGGAGAAGCGCTCGGATGAGCACTTCACTCTGAGTATAACTGCTCTCCCCATTTTATAGCAGGATTTGGTTGGATCCTGGAAAGGATATTGGATTATAATTTTTTTTTACTGATATCTTGACGTATACTCCCAATGTACCCCGGAAATGTAATGTGAATGGGGCCTTAGACATACAACACAAATGCTGACAATGAACAGGGTAAAACTTCATGTGAACAATTTCTCATTTTGTAGGAATCTTTATCTTACATGTACCAATCTCTCATACCAGAATATTTTATCTCTCCTCTTATCCAAAGCTATAGTAGCTATTATTTTTTTTTCTCTGTTTTCCTGCTCGCAGTCTTCAGGCCATTGTGGGAGTGTGGATAACTTTGTGTGAATCAGATCTACGCGCTTGGGTAATATTTCTATTTGTGGATTAGAGATAAATCACAGTTTGTCTGCAAGGGCAAACAGGAGAAACTGAATTTACCCGTGGACGAGACCAGGGAGAAAAACAGGATTTATGGCCCCTCTCACACCGCGCTATCTGTATTACAAAACATGGAGGACCGGCACATTTTTCCATTACAGTTTTTCCTCACAAATACTGAAGTAAAGCGCTGACCAAAATACAATCATGGAAAAGTAGAATAGAGAATAGAGTAAAACTAAGTCATGATTTTTTTTTTTTTTAAATTACAACCCTTCTATAGGCAGCTGTAGATGGGCATTGAATGTAATTATATGTCATGGGTACAGATGAGTGAACTTGTCCTTGAAGAGGACAAGTCAGGGATCACCCTTACTCACACCGTTGAACGTCTCTAAAGGTGCAGGACAGTATCCTAAAGCTAGAGGAACTGATCCGGATAGAGCAAAGTTACTACAAGCCTGAACCCAAACTCTCAGTATTTGATTACCGGTGACTGGAGAATTTGGATGCAGTGCAAACTTCTCCAGCCACCGGATATCAAGTTGAGAGTTTGCGTTCCGCGTCTGATCACTCACATCCGCTCCTGCCCTCTTTACCCCCTTCACTTACTCCGCCCCCTCCCCTCCTCTTCCCTCTTTTTTCTCCACACCCCTTTTTTTCTCCCTCTCTCTTTTCTCCTTCTTTCCTCCCCACTTATCTTCTTCTTCCTCTCCTCCTCTCTCTTCTTTGGATATTTATTATCCATACTTCATCTTATTCTTTTGTTTCAGTGTGCTGCACTTGTTGTTTGTTTGGTCCTTTTTCTTTGTTTTGAAAATTTTGTGAAAATACGGAGGGGGGCAGGCTCTACTCATTCATCTCTTTTTGTACTCACTCGCTAGGTTTTGGTCCCATTATGCAAGTTGTATGCCACTTCCTGGTCCTGTCTTCTCATTTGTGTGGGTCCAACGCTTATACTATTGTTATTGGATTGCTTGGGTGTGCCTACCCCTTCTACTCTCCCTCCCTTGTGGTTGTTAAATAAAGAATTTATTAAAATGTGCATATTCTGGATTTTTATGAATTTGCATTTTATCCCCCCATGTCAGGAGCAATGATAATTTTATGCACAGACAGATAATAATTCTGCTCCTCCTTCTCCCCTCTCACAGCAAGCAGTCTCAGGGAAAGCAGTAATCTGCAGCTGCTTCCTCTTCTTCCCACTGGATTTTTAAAGGGAAATCACCAGATTTCTTCCCAGAACATGTTACAACATATCATCTCTTGGCATACTACAAGTTTTATTAATATAAAGTTCCTTTATCCCAGCAGCAGGACACCCTGAAGGTCAGCTTATGGCCAGGTGCCAATTTAAAGGGAGAAAAAAAAAGGATATAAAAGTATAGTCAGAAATTACCTAACTTTGCTCTATGGACATCAAAGATTTCCCAAGACTCAGAAAAAAAAGAAAAACAATAATGCCAGTAACGCCCGAAGCGCCGCTATACAAGGCTTTCCGCAAAAATAACAGATTGCTATTAAATGAAGGTAATTGGGGTCAAAACACTTCACCTAACTAGAATATATCCCAGCCTCAGCCTCGTTCTCTAATGATTTGTTTATGGTCTTTTCATTTCTCTGTAGAATTACAAATCCATGATCCATTTTCCGAGTCCCCGGTGCCTTAACTTTTACAGCATCCCTGAAGATTAAGTTTTAGGGAGCCAGACATTACAGCGCGAGCACCTTCCCGCTAAGGTGATGGATTATAGCATAAAAAGGTATCTTGCTAACATTTTAATTAGCTCTGCTGGGAGATCGGGGACGGCGCGGGGCTGATATTTTATGCAGCCGCAACTTTTTAGAAAACGGAAAATTACCTTTCATACGCTCCATCTCCATGAGAAAGAAAAGTCGGTGGCATTTCCAATTTAGCCGCGGCGATTATGTCCCTGATGCTAAATATTTTGCGTAATTTGCATCAATTATACAAAGGAGGATATAAGGAGTAAGAAATGAGAAAGTCGGGCCTTGGACCATTCACTTTATGTACGGCCAAACTCACAGGGACATTACAGAAGGTTATATCAATGGGGTGCTTCCCTCCAGCAAGAGGACATATTGCAGTAGACAAGAAGGTCGAGCTTCTTAAATGTTACTATCACCCACATCTGCTGACACCCAAGAAGCAATTGCGTTTTATATTTTTGTCAGGAGGCCAAGAAATGAGGACCTTCTATAGAGAGTGCTGATGACATGACTTTTCCCTCTGTCAGCCATTTGTTACGCGTGGCTTTCCAGCACTTTTGCAGTGTCTGGACTCTAATTTAAAGGGACACACAAGCTAAATTTATACAGCATGTTGGCACATCCCTTTAGAGAAGAAATCCGGCATTTTTTTATTTTAAAATCCGGCAGGGGCAGGAGAAACTTCATAAAGAACTGCCGCGCTAGCAGGTCCAGGACCCCTACCGAAAGCCAATGGCTTCACGATGACGTCATGGGAAAAATGCCTGACCAATGTAATAGACAACCGGGTCATCCAATCAGTGACCGGAGCTGCGTCCCACCCCAGTCACTGACTGGCTGAGTGAGGTGTCAATCATGAAGTCGGCTCAGATGATGATCCTGGAGGCCGGCAGGGGTCTCCCGGAGTGGCAATCCAGCCTGGAGACAGGTAATTAGTGGTGGTTATTATGTCCAAACCCCCCCCCCCCGCCTCTGCCTTTTCCAAAAATAATTACGGCCCAAGACCTTGGTTTATAAGTCCGGTTACGGTAAATAGAGGACGTTAAGCTTTACATTCATTGTAAAATCAGAGTAATATTGATATATAATTAATATTGTATAGACAATCTGATTGAACCTATGGCTTTTGTTAAGAAAAGGATGCTCTTCAAGGCTTGCTGTCCACTCTCCCAGCACCAACACCACAGCTTTTAAAATATGTATCTGGAGCAGAAGTATGGAGCTGGAAAATGCTGGCGAGGTGCCAAAACTCTTCCATATTGATAGAGTCCTCTGAATAAAAGATGAAAGACAACAGAGTGGTAAACGGAAAATTACTTAAAGCCAATCTGACAGCTGAATATGCTGCTCTATGTAAGGGTGATATGGTACGGCCACAGGTCCATACACTTAAAGGGGTTTTCCAGGCTTAGGGTATGTTCACATTGGCATTACCCTGAGCGGAGAGCGGCGGCAGCAGAGAAGCGCGCCCTCTCATTCATTCACATCGGGACACAGAGCACGGCGGGATTCCGTCGTATTTGCTTAGTGTGAACATACCCTTCGAGAAACACGGCCACATGTTTCCAGAAAAAAACAGCAGTTTCTGCAGCTCAGCAGGCGAGTAGTTGTCTTCTGCGCTCCTGTTCTCTCTGCAATCTCTGCTGCCTGGCAGCGGGGGGCTGCATTTCTATTGGGGCATCCGTGCCGCAATCCTCCTCCGGTCATGGCAGAGCGGATCACGGCACGGATCATGTGAATGAGCCCTTTATTAAAGCGTTGCTGCCTATCAGGAGATGGGAGAATACAATGGACTCCAAGATATCATGCCTCTGTATTTACGGGAATATGCAATAGAGGAGCCCGTGGTGAGGGGCAACACCCCGAAACAGCTATCTGTGGATGGTTACCTAGCATTGGTTTATCCCTTGTCATTACATTGACTTATAGGGCCACTTAATATGGTGGATTTGGTGGTTTCCTAACAGGAGCTGCCCCTTGGCTGGGTCCTTCCCGGAGGGATATTTGGCTAGTCCTGTGTTTTAAGACTCTTCAATAAGGCTCCACAGGCTCCTCTTTTGCATATTCATGTTTCCCAGGAGGCAATACACCTAGGACTTCACTGCATTGAGCGCTTTCACTAGCGACCGGCATTGTTGTCGTTTGGCTGGTCTCCCTGAGTTCAGCAATCTGTTTCTCTGTATTTACAGGGGCAGGGCACCCCCCTCCTCTGCCTTTAGTGATACTGATAAAAGTAAAACCACCGCTAAAGGTCGTCCAGGGAGCTCCTCCTACAGCTCACCGCTTGATGTTGGTGCATGTAATAGCGCCAGCAGCGAGTGGTAAACTAGGAGCAAGCACTCGCTGATCGCCCCGTGTAATAGGGGCTTTAGTCATGTTTTTATCATCAAGGTGTCACATTCGAAGGCGTTATCTAGCAGGATAAAATAAAAATAAAAGGGGGGGGGGGGGGGTTCCAGGCAAAATAAAAAGCGGCATTCACCTCGCTTACTCCCCATTGCTTCCGATCATTGTACCCAGGTCCACATCTTGAGCCAAGGGGCGGTCACTGAGAGATATATATTTTCCTAATACTGACCAGGGTTGTCACAACTCTATCCCAATGCATGCACTCAAAGGCCTCTTTCTTGAAAAGTGATGAAATAAAATGGGAGAGTAGCGGTAATAGAGTGTTCAGCCGGTTATCCCTCTTCCATTTAAGGAAAAGATCTGAGCACTTTTCCGGCCCCATAACCTATCGCCCCCTTCACATTTACAAGCTATTACCGTGTAGTCGTCCTGCCCTTACCTGACTACAGTCTTGAAGGAATGATAATTTATCCAGAGTCTGACCTACTTCTGCATTTTCAGCTCCTCTGTGCCGAGTGTCTGCCAAACATACAGACGGGCCTGGCTCCCCATCGGAGGCCACATGGGATCTCATTAACTTATAGGGAAAAGGTCTAATAATTAGGAATACCTCACTCATCTGACCACCTAAACAAGCCCTGAATTATAAATATTAAAACACATATGCTCTGTATACTTAAAGGTTCTCTGATATAGGGGATAACATAGTAGCCACCTTCCTGGATCTAGTAGTCCCAAGGACTAGAAAGAACAGCTTCCATTCACCCGCATAGAACATAGAGATTAGACATAGTTTATTTGGTGTCATTTGAACGAGAACAAGTTGGCTTTTAAGTCGCACTTTATAACGTGTAAATCCCTGTACAGTAGCAGAACTATAACTAAACATTTCTTGTTAGACAAATGGCAGTGACAATACAATAGCGTGATGGGATCGGCGGTGCGCGCTCCTCCGGGGGTCAGCCGCATAAACTTCACACATTCAATTCACACATGTTCAAAATACAGAAAAGCCTCTTCAAACATCGTACAGGAAGGTTACAAATCCCAACTGGCGCGCTAATCCGTGTTCATTTAACCAGCCAAAAGCGAGGCACAGAGGAGCAAAAAAGTAGATTGTGTGAGTCTCACTTTAGAGATCATTGACACTATATCGCAAGGGCCGTAACACTACTGCGCGGAACGAATGAAGCCACGAAGCCTGTGAATGGTCACGTCTCACACGCCAAAAGGGTGTAGTCTTAAGGCCTGTGCACACTATAGAATCAGCGCAGAGATTCTGCTCGGAACCTCCACCACCGTACTCAATTGTTTGAGCGAAGAGGTGCGGAGAGATGGAGCTCTATGGAGCCTGACCGATTAAAACTTTTGACATGTCTTTATGACATGTCTTAAGTTTTGTGGAGTCACAGTGACACTTTAAGCACTTGCGGGCAGGTTCCTCTATCCCCATGTACCAGTCTGCCATTTACCTTATTCATGTAATGTGTTTTGGTTTTGTAATGTTCTTATTTGTCACCCCCAGCGCGGCAGGACCCGGTCTCCCCGGAGTCCCCATCCCGGTTTTAACTGATTGGTATATTACAATGCAAAATCACATAGATGCCATAGAGAGATCTGGGAAAAGTAGCTCATATGTATCATGTTATAACCTACTATGGGGCCAATGAGAAGAGCGGGCCCATGCAGATTGTTCTATGATCCATCTATATAGTTGATGCAGATTGTTCTATGATCCATCTATATAGTAGCTGCAGATTGTTCTATGATCCATCTATATAGACGCTGCAGATTGTTCTATATTCCATCTATATAGTAGCTGCAGATTGTTCTATAATCCATCTATATAGTAGCTGCAGATTGTTCTATTATCCATGTACATAGTAGATGCAGATTGTTCTATGATCCATCTATATAGAAGCTGCAGATTGTTCTATGATCCATCTATATAGTAGATGCAGATTGTTCTATGATCCATCTATATAGAAGCTGCAGATTGTTCTATAATCCATCTATATAGTAGCTGCAGATTGTTCTATATTGCATCTATATAGTAGCTGCAGATTGTTCTATGATCCATCTATATAGAAGCTGCAGATTGTTCTATGATCCATCTATATAGAAGCTGCAGATTGTTCTATGATCCATCTATATAGAAGCTGCAGATTGTTCTATTATCTATCTATATAGAAGCTGCAGATTGTTCTATGATCCATCTATATAGTAGATGCAGATTGTTCTATGATCCATCTATATAGTAGCTGCAGATTGTTCTATGATCCATCTATATAGTAGCTGCAGATTGTTCTATGATCCATCTATATAGTAGATGCAGATTGTTCTTTAATCCATTTATATAGTAGCTGCAGATTGTTCTATGATCCATCTATATAGTAGATGCAGATTGTTCTATGATCCATCTATATAGAAGCTGCAGATTGTTCTATAATCCATCTATATAGTAGATGCAGATTGTTCTATGATCCATCTATATAGTAGATGCAGATTGTTCTTTAATCCATCTACACCTTTATTTTCAGTTTTGCTATGGGCCAAACTTTTTCTTTTCTTTTACTTTGACTGCTGCACGTGTCTCATACATTACAGCATGTGCTACAGATATTGGTTAGAGAAATGGTAATATCAATGTACATAACATTAATGAATACGGAAATATTCCGGTTAATGTATAAATGTAGATTCTTATGTACTGCAATGTATTATATTAGGCCGATGCTTTTATAATAGCAGATGCAGTCAGTGGCCGCCTGGCAGACCCACTCTCCACAATGCACTAGCTGGTTCATATAGGGGCAGAGACAGCCATGTGCCAAGCTCACAATTAACTGCATTCTCTCTCTCTGACCTGTATTAGATCCCACTAGCACCTGCTGTAAATATGGAGCCAGGGTTTCGGCTGCCTGAAGTGAAGCGAGGAGCTAATGCTTTCCATTTTAATAGAGCTGCCGTGCAAAGTCAGGCGAAAACCAAATAATGGATCTTATCTGAAAAATTCCATTTAGTCTTGGGCGCTTATTTAAAGAAGAAGAAGAGGTGAACATAATGATATGGGCCAGAACAACGCCAGGAGCCACACACACACCGAGTGCCGCCACTGTGCCAAGCTGACTAGCGTGCCAAGGGAAATATTTTTTCTAGCCATCTTAAATGTCACATCCAGTGAATAAAAAAAAATATATAAATCTGCCAAAATAGTGTTAGGGTTCGTTCACACCTACAGGATCCGCAGCAGATCTGCAGCAGATCCGCAGCAGATTTGATGGTGCAGATTCGATGCTGTGTTCAGTTATTTAAATGAAATCTGCTGCGGATCTTCAGCAGAAAATACGCAGTGGATCTGGTAAGTGTGAACGTACCCTTAAGATAATTTCTGAGAAATTGCTGGAAGTTGTAGTTTTGCATCAGCTGGAAAGCCACAAATTACAGACCAGTCAGCTAGACACCAATAAATAAAAAAACACTCCAGCAAATTCGGACAGAAAAAAAAATTCTTTCCAAGGGTCAGACACTTGAGAAAGTGATCAGTGCGATCTCGAAACGCGTTGTGTCGTTTTTTTTTAAATAAATTTTTAGTGATTTATTTTGCCTTGCTTTTTTAACTTGGACCTGCGCCCATTGAACCCAGTTGTGGAGTGGAGGATTTTGTTGCTGTTAAAATTCCATTGGAACAGCCTGTCTAGAATTTCACGGTTCTCGCTTCTGGAAAAAGCACAAGCACTCATTTTGCTAGGTTGATGCTCCCTTGTTTCTTCTCTGTTTACAGCCCACAAAGATGTCACATTTTTTAGCCTTAATAATAATTTGCAGTGCCGGCACCCTACACAGCGGGTTCCGCACCTACGCATGGTATTGTGAAGTATCAGAAACAATCCCGGGGAGATCCGCTCACCAAAATGACAGTCCAGTCATGGCTGGTTGTCAATACTGCAAAAACATGAGGATAAAAAACAGAGGATATTCTTTGTATGAAACCTGTATGCGGAGCTGTCACTCGTAACTTGGTGATATTGTGACAATTCACCAAAGAGTTCGCTGACAGTCTCACAGGTCCAAAAACAACAAGCAGCAATTCTGCAGTACTGGGAACGGAGACAACCTGCCGAGACAAAAGACTATGAGATGTCAATGGCAGATGCTGCAAGTAGCGCAACACTTGCTTCAAAATAGCTTTTTATTAAAACGATGCAAACAAAAAGTAATATTATTTGGGGGGGGGGGGGGGACTCACTCTTCACTATCGACTTTATATATCAACCTTTATAGTATGCACTGAGCTGTCTCCCAAATAATGCCTGCTTTGGTGCACCTTATGGTAACAGCCAATGGGTGAGGGGTTAGGAGGAGGGGCAGGTGGATTGGGGGGGGGGGAGGGGTAGGCAGCCCCCTCCATTGGGTAGATGCCCCCAGTGGGGAAAAAAATACCCCCGAATGCCTCCTTTGATGCCCTACATAATAATGGTCAGTAGGTAAGGGGTTGGGAAAAGAGGCAGGTAGATGTGTGTGTGTGTGTGTGTGTGTGGGGGGGGGGGGGGGGTCTCCTTCAATTAGGTAGATGCCCCTAGCTGGTAATTCCGCCCCCATTAAATAGACTCTCCCAGTGGAAAGGTACCCCCTTATATAGGTAATCTCCCCCCCCAACCACCAAAATTGAATAGGTTCCCCCCTCTACTACCAACAGGTCACATAAAGTAGGTGGCAGTCCACATGCAACCCAGGAGCTGTGTGTGTGTTTTTTCCTATATGTGGCTTATATGATCTTGTCTACTTCATTCTTCTCACTATATGACCTGGAATTGAGGCCCGAGGGCTTTTCTGTAATCTTTTCAGCCACAATGGTCGGAAGTCGGCTGTACAGAAGTAATGCCGGTGACAGGTCAGGGTGCACTGTCAGACAATGATAGACAGTGACCTCTTCTCAGAGTCAAGAGGATGATAGCCGTAGACAGGGAATAGGAATGGCATAGATATATTCCCATTTCCAGGGGTGTAAACAAAGCTGATAGCGAGAAAGTGAGCAGGAAGGAGGAACAAAAATGTACGATAAGCAGCACAATGGAACACAGTGGCCTATATATACCGGAGCAAACACGCTCATCATTTATAGTGTCCACATAAGAGGATGAATTGCATTGCCTTACATCCACTGGGTCCTCCACTGCGTAATAATGATACTATTCTCAGGAATTACTGTCTGTACAACTACTGGGACTATATGATCATTCTTCTGCAGATCTTCCAACTCCAAGCTGTAAAAACAAAAGTTACTGATTGCACTGGGTCTCACTGCTAAAACCTGCTGCAACCCCAATATACAACCAGGGGGGAGTGGAGCGTCAGGACGGCCAAACATCAGACTCTTCTGCGTCAAAAACTGTAATGATTTGATTGACAGCCAAGGAGAGAAGCACACTACGCCAAGCTGTATCTTGTGATCACAGTGGGTCTCAGGAGTGAGACCTGGTGCGATCACTAGCTGTTTACATGTCTAATGACAGGTAAAAAGTTACTACAATTGACAGTAACACTTTAATTTACTTTTGAAAGTCAAAAAATGCTAATAATTCGGGATGTGATGGCAGAACCGTCAAACATTTTGTTGAAAATAGACTAAAATTCACTGAATCGAAGCGAAGAAACCAGGAAGCCATTATTCTTCAGTGCTCTCGTATCCCAGAACTGCAACCTCCCCGGAGTGCACAATAGTACAAGCTGTTCAGAGCTTGAAGACAGGGCCAAGGTAAAGAAGCCGGAAACCTGACCGCCACTAACAAGACACATATGTCAAAATATCAGAGCACAGGTTTTTCTGATGTTTTATGGACTGTTGAGATGAGAGCGTCTGTGGATAGACCAGATGGATCGTGGCTGGATAAGTAATGGGCACAGAGCTTCACTTTGACTCCAACAAGGCGGAGGTGTGGTATTGCTATGGGCTGATATATTATTAAAGGGGTTATCCAGTGCTACAAAAACATGGCCACTTTCCCCCTACTGTTGTCTCCAGTTTGGGTGGGGTTTTGAAACTCAGTTCCATTGAAGTAAATGGAGCTTAATTGCAAACCACACCTGAACTGGAGACAACAGTAGGGGGAAAAGTGGCCATGTTTTTGTAGCGCTGGATAACCCCTTTAAATATTAGCTTGTGGGACCCAAAATCAACCCTGATTTTTACGCAGGGTAATGCCTCAAGTAAAGGCCTCAAACATATAGTGACATAGTTCCCTATCCTCACCTAATAATTCAGGTTTGAAGTTTTTTAACATTTTGGATTGACCGACCGCACTGCAGCTGTTCAACAAAGTGAATTCTCAAACGTAAAACTTCCCATAATAACTGCGCACGCAGTGTATCCTGAATCTTCAAATCCGTATTTAGCCTCTGTGTGAACACCTGCACTTGTTACCCTCACCATGTACAGAGGTTAAAGAGCCACCCAAGGTTTCCCGTGCTTTGCAAACAATATATGCATTATTAAAGCACTCTGGAAAAAGTTATATGCTCCCTCACGTAATGCAGCAAAGGCTACAATTAAAGAATAATGTAGAAGCTCTTGTGTTTTACCTTTTTCAGTTGAAGAGGCAGATATCGGTTTGCATGCCATTTCGATTGTTTCTTCCCCTCAAATACAACCAAAATTTCCCATGATGCTACTGGTATTGTAGAGTCAGAAGGGTCTTATCACACTGCTGAGTTCTAAGTGCAGAGATTGACATTGAACTTGTGTCCTGTAATTCACCCTGCAGAGTCTCAGTGTATTCCCATGAGATGCAGCTTCAGGCTGTCTCCCCTGCTTGTGACAGCTTTCTCCCTGTCAGGTCAAAGCAGGAGGCAAAGAAAAGTGGCGTCAAGCTGCATCTCACATGATTTACTAGACTGCCAGCACACAGCAGAAAAGACTGTGTTAGTCAGGGCGCCAACCCCGCATCGCTATGTGTAATGGCTATGCGCGTCCGATGGCTGACAATTGCCCAAACACCTAATACCTTACCTCTCCACACTCCTCGTCTTCTCTCCTGTGCTCTGCAGCTCCCTGGCTGCAGCGTCTGAGCGGCCTGTCAGCTGACAGGCCGCTCAGGCGCTGCCGGGATCGGGAAGCTGCGGAGCACAGGAGAGAAGACCGGGAGCGGAGAGAGGTAAGGTATTAGGTGTTTGGGCAAGGGCTGCATGGACACTGTTAGTAATTATTGGACTGTCTAATAGGTCCAATAAACGAGTGCCGATCTAGCAGATCGGCGCTCGTTTACATAAATGATTGGGCCATAGTCAAGTCCCTGCAATATTACCCTTAAGGGCCTATTACACGGGTCGTTTAGAGGAGCAAACGAGTGCTCTCAGCGCTCGTTTGCTCCTCGTTCCCCGCTCGCTGCCGCCGCTATTCAACGCAGCAGCAGCGAGCGGGTGAGTGCGGGAGGAGCGGCGGGGAGCTGCGGGGGGCTGCCCGGGTGATCGCTGATCGTCCAGGCAGCCCATAGGATATAGCAGCGTCTGCTGCCGATGCTCCTATTCAACGGAGCGCTGGCAGCAGATCGCTGCTATATCAGTCGCTTGTTTTTCAACATGTTGAAAAACAAGCGACATGAACGATCAGCCGACATGAACGATGTCGGCTGATCGTTGCACTCTATTCCACCGGACGATTATCATCCGTAGAGGCCGATATCGGCCGAATACAGACGATAATCGTTCCGTGGAATAGGGCCCTTAGGCCATGCCATATATTACACCAGTATTCTTAATAGCATATGGACACACTGATTTTGCACTAAAACCCAGGAGCTCTTCACTCTCTCTTTTAAATGCGCCATTTTTATTCAAAAAGGATTAGTGTTCAAACATTTCTATAGTGTTAGAACCTAGGAATGGACAACCACACGTGTAATGCCCAGTACAGGCCTGAGAGGGTGGTGCAAACCAGGAATTCAAACAATACCACGGAGAGATTCACCAAGTCCTGCACTAGACAGAACACACTCTATCCGTTTTGCCCATAGTATTCATTCAATTAATTTTAATGTATTCCCAATGCATAAGTACAATGCGGTTCCTGGCAACTCATGATCTTCCCATCTATACTGCATGAGTTGACAGTGTGTAGAGCCTAAGCCATCCGCCATTGCCTGGTATTGGTGATTGAATGCCTCTTTACAGCAGTGGTTAATGTATCGGACACATCCCCGGAGGAGGAGAGAGCAGACATCCAGCCGGAGAGAATGTTCCCAGATGACAGTCGGTTCTATGACTAATCTGAGGTAATGTTTATACCACATACAGTACCACCGGGAATAAGAGCTTAACTGTTGTGCAGTCTCGCTGATGCTAAACTCCATTAAGAGCCGTAAAGCGGAGGACAACAAACTGTTCTTGACGCTTTGCGCAATTCACTTTAAAACAACATTGTCAGTGGCAAAGTGATGGATCCTGCAAGGAACCTGTGAAGACACGGATGTGATGGGACCGGAGAACTATCTGAATGTTTAATGGGGAAGTTTATTTACCGTGCGTCAGTCACTACTAAATGTTACACTCAGGATCCTGGAGTCCATATCAATTCCATAGAAGGGCTTGAATGCTTTGCATTTGGCTATATTCACACACTTTTTTGTGTTACTTCTAGTTGCGCTAAATTAGGCCATGTATTTTATTCATTTAAAGTGGACCTGTCTGCAGTGAAACATAAGTGTAAGCCCATGGCTAGCTAGGGCTTCTCACCAGGATTCCGGGCATACCTCTATTATCGCCATAGTCCATTGCAGCGCTGAGAAATAAGCCTCATTGTTAATATGTAAATCAAGCTTTTAGTGCCCAGTGGGCGTTACCCCAGCATAGCAAGAGGCCATGCCCTTTTTATTTTGTATCTGTAAATCAAGTGGGGTAGGCAAATGAAAGTGTGTACAGAGACAGCAAGTAAGAGGGTATGGGCTGGACTTATCAGAGTTCTATAGTGCTGGGGAACCCCCCCTGGGCACTTGAGCCTCATTTATATATGAATAATAAGGCTTATATCTCGGCGCTAGAAAGGACTATGGGGATAATGAAGATTTGCATGGAATCCTAATGACTAGAACTATCTATCCATGTGCTTACTTACACTTGTGTTTTCCTGGTGACAGGCCCACTTTAAACAGCTGCTTATTTTGAGGTTAAAGCCTTACTTAAAGGGGTTGGCCATTTTATAGTAAAATTGTTCTGTGTAGAGTATAAGTAAGTGTATTCACATTACTTACTGATAGCAGCTCCCTGTGTACCTCATAGAGCTAAAATCAGACCCCCCTCCTCCAGGCTGTGCAGTCCTGCTCTGTGATGAGTCTGTCCATAAGATGGCTGAGCATGGAGGAGCATGTGACTGCGTTCTGCCCTCAGTGGCATAGACAGGCTCAGTGGTGGACACTGGAGGGCGGGGCATGGTCACATGCTCCTCTATGTCTGCCATCTTATGGATAGACTCACCACAGAGCAGGACAGCACAGCCTGGAGCAGGGGAGTCTGATATTAGCTCTATGAGGTACACAGGGAGCTGCTGTCAGTATATAGAGTGAGTATACTTACTAATACTGTACACTGAGCAATTTTATAACAAAGTGGCCAACTCATTTAAATTTTGACAGAATCAATCCCATTTCTGTGGTGGTGGTGGCAGAGGGTCATTATATACCCAGTATATCCCTTACAAACCCCTTTGTATATGGCTGGCACCTCTCAGTCTGTGATGGTATATCGACATGAAAGAATATAGGCCATTGCGACAATGCTGTTAAGCAGCGTAACATTGGGAGGATTGTTATTCATTTGTTCTGTTCTGAATTGTTGCCGTTGGCGCGTAGCTTGTTAAGTTAAATGGATCGATCCCCCCACTTTTTTGCATTCCCCACCAATACCAGTTAGACCTCCACAGCATTTCAATCAGAGGAGGAGTAATAAAGCGAGGAATACGATCTCTGCCAGAGATTTATTGCCCTTCAGAGTCTCATTTAAAAGGGCAATGAAGACGGACCCGCTATAATTACTTGTGTTTCAGCTGTCATTTTTTTTTCATCTACAATATTTGTAGCTGCTGAAACATCAGGAATATAACTAATCACGGATCTGTGAAAGTGCAAGACCTCTCGGCTTAGTCAGGGTGCAAATTATATATGAGCATCTCAAGTGACAATTTTATGACGCAACATACAATTAGGCGATACTGCCGAGTGACCCGCCTAGTCATGAGGTCATGGGTCAATCAAAGGTTACACTAAGTCATGCCCTAGATCATACTCATTGCCTAGGAGCGATATAACATGGACAGACTGCAGAGCAGTGCAAGCATCAATCAAGCCGATCAGCGCTCGTTTAGTGAGTCCATTACAAGGCATGGTTATTGAGCAGGTAGGGCTGCACAAATGATAGCTGGATCGTTCAGGTGGCATCATCTATTAGCCACACATCCCCCATAACAAGGGGAGATGTACAATGGTTTATCAACCTTCTAAAAAGATGCAATCAGCCAACAAACTAGCTTTTACTCATTCGTCATCTGATCCCTGAGCCTTCTACCCAGACCACGGGCTTATTTAACTGATCAGACCATAAAATGGGGCCCTAATGTTACAGATGGCTCCAAGCTATATAACTCCACTTCCGCGTTTGGCTAATAAAGAAAAAGGTTGCGCCACAAGGTTGTTTTACTTCACAAATTTCCATAGAGTGCCCAAAGTACCGTGATTCTCCGAAAATAAGACAGTGCCTTATATTAATTTTTACTTAAAAACAGGCACTATGGGGGAGATTTATCAAACTGGTGTAAAGTAGAATTGGCTCAGTTGCCCCTAGCAACCAATCAGATTCCACCTTTCATTCCATACAGATTCTTTAAAAAATTAAAGGTGAAATCTGATTGGCTGCCGTGGGCAACTAAGACAATTCTACTTTACACCAGTTTGATAGACCTCCCCCTTTGTCTTATTTTCGGGGTATATCCCATTTATCTCCCCCAGGCCGGAATACTCACATCCTTGCAGGACAGGTGGTAACGTGCAGTGCGAGGTGTCGGTGGGACGGGCGGCGGTGTGCGGCGTTGTACGTCGGGACGTGCGGAGGATGCAGGGGCTATGGACCAAGCTGCCTGCGGCGCCGGCAGTGAGGATCCATGAGGGGATTAGGTGAGTCCTGGGTGGCAACGAACGGCTTCACTTTCGGGGGGTGCCCAAGTTTAGGGTAGTGCGTGCCTTATTTTTGGGGGATGCCTTACTTTAGGCTAGTTGGTAGGGTAGTTGGGGTGTCTTATTTTAGGAGGGCGTCCTATTTTTGGGGAAACGCGGTAGCAGCAATTTTTGCCCACTCACATGGCTTTATTATGCCATTATTCTCCGAGTTTTTTACCTGTGTGTCCTTAAGGGGGTTTCCTGCCTTACAAAATAGGTAACCTATACTCAAGAAAGGACATCAATATTCGATTGGTGGGGATGTGCCCCCTCCCCCCCATGTTTTAGCTGATTGAAGTGGCCACAGCTCTTGAGCGAGTGATGCAGCCTCTTCAATACATCTGGTCATCTTTTCCATCGCTGTTTTATTAGTAGCCGTGGCACTGTCCTATTCACATGAAAATGCAAAAAGTAGCAAATCCTTAACCCAATTGTGCAGCTTTTGCTAAGAACTGGTATAAAAGCCTTTATGGATTCCATGGTTTTCATATTCGCAAGCACCTGCCCAGTGACTGAAAACCATATTGCAGAACTGCAGCTATTTGCTATAAAACCATTCACCGTTTTAGCCTCAAGGTCTTCTGATGTGCCGCAAAAAAGACCAAATTTACAGGAAAATTCAATGGTTTGGATATGGTAAAAAAAAAGGGAGTTTTAAAATCCTTCCGCATTGGCCCCAGACTTTGTCAAGATTTAGCCAGTATTCTTGCAAAGCGGAGCGCTAACCTTAAGGACCCTATGGTATTTTAAATAGTTGTAATTTTCTAATCAGACATCCAGAATACATGATTTTTGGCGAGTTTATTCATATAAAGCAGGCAGAAGTGCAGTGTAAGTAAAAAATCACCATAAGGTGAGATCAGCTGTTTTCATCCACAGAAACATCACTACATAAGAATTATACATACACAATTTAATTTTAGATAGAACTTTGGGCATTATGTTCCACACAGGCAGATGTTGTTAAAGGAGCATTAAAGAAGCAAAACTATACTATGTGATATGCATAGTGGAGGGCCTAAAGAATGGTGCATAAATTCTGGGAGGGGCAGCTGGATTTGGGGTAGCTTTCCCTACCCATAAAAAAGGTGCCCTAGTGGGTTGTAAATTGCCCCCCAGAATGCCCCTATAGCAAGTTGGTAATTTCAACCCAATATGTAGGTGCCCCCCATTAAGTAGACCTCTGTTCTTCCCCCCTCCCCTCTTTTCATTCTTATGGGGCAACAGAAAAAACTGAGTATGCTGGAAGATCACTGTACTTGGCTCTCTCTGTCGGCTCCATAGGAATGAATAGAGCTGTGCCCGTATGAGTAGTGCCAGACCCGCGGTTCTATTGATAACAGAGCTGTCGGGGCCCGATATGGAGATTGGCGGGGGGTACAAAGGTCGGACCCACCGCGACCTCCTACTTTTCAGTTTTTTTTTCCTGGACAACCTCTTTAAGGATAAGCTATTAGGGATGGTCCGAACCTGCCGAGGTTCGGGTTCGTATGAACCCGAACGCTCGGCATCAGATTCCCGCTGTCTGCCCGCTCCGTGGAGCGAGTGGATACAGCGGGAGGGCCGCTTGGAAAACTGGGATACAGCCTATGGCTATGGCTGTATCCCAGTTTTCCAGGCGGTCCTCCTGCTGTATCCGCGCTCTCCACGGAGCAGGCAGACAGCGGGAATCATTACCGAAAGTTCGGGTTCGTACGAACCCGAACCGAACTCGGTTCGGACCATCCCTATAGGCTATCAATACCTACAAAAACATACTTTGGGCTATTCAATCTGCAATCAAGCAAAAACACTCAAAATTAATACAGGCCCAAAAATGCACCTGTAATGATGTGAACCTGGTGTAAAGGGTATTAACAGCAATTTCTCCGCTATACCATCATTACCGCTACCGCAGGGGTTCTAGGCCAACCGTATACTATTGTTTCTCCTTTTTATGAGTTATGTACGACACCTGGATAAGTCCCTAGAAAAATATTCTTAGTACAACAGCAAACACTTCAAAGTAGTAAAAAGCATCAGTTATTTGCAGCCGCATATGGTGCCAAATAAAATGAAAAGGAAGCAAAATTTTGCAAAGTACACCTGGGGCATTGGCATTGTTTGACGTCGTCAGGCTGTTTGCTCCCCCCCTCCCCTTTTTCTATTTCAACAAACAGCAGGTAAGCGAAATAAGAGTGTGAAAACGAACAAATTAGTTTTCATGATTACAACGCAGGGGGAGGCGAGAGGCGATTAAAGTGGCAATTAGTTGTGGAAGAACAGCTGACTGAGGACTGGAAAGGAGAATATTGTGCAAATACACCTGTACTGAACAGATAGAGAGGAGGACATAATGGGAAATACATGAGAAAGATGCTCCGAGAACAACAGACTGCGCTAGGAAACTAGTCTGCTGCATCTATAACATCATGGGGGAGATTTATCAAACATGGTGTAAAGTGAAACTGTCTCAGTTGCCCCTAGCAACCAATCAGATTCCACTTTTCATTTTCCAAAGAGTCTGTGAGGAATGAAAGGTGGAATCTGATTGGTTGCTAGGGGCAACTGAGCCAGTTTCACTTTACACTATGTTTGATAAATCTCCCCCCATGTGTGTAGAGAGGGTCCTATGCTGAGAGACAGAACTTCCTGCAATGGACAAGCAGTGACCAGCAGGAAAGATGCTAAAACAGTGGCTGTTGGAGACCAGGGAAGGTAAGTATGACTTTTTTTTTTTTTTAGCTTTCCAGTGACCCCTGCATACTATAAAATGTTACAGGAATACCCCTTTAAAGTGTCACTGTCGTTTCGCAAAACGTTTGACATGTCATAGAGAAATGTCAGAATGACATTGATCATTTGATTGGTCTGTGTCTCAGTGTTCAGACCTGAACCTATCAGGAAATAGAGCCGCTAAGCCGGTCCTCTCCCGCCTCTGTGTCACGTGTTCAGTCAGGCTTTTAATGGAGTCTGACTGATTATGCTGACACAGAGCAGGGAGAGGATGGGCTGCAGCATGGTCCTCTCCCCCCTTGCTCTCCTGACCAGTGCCGATCATTTTCTCAATCAGTATCCTGAGTGTTCAAACCCGGACGATTAAAACTTTTGACATGTCTATATGACATATCAAAAGTTTTGCGAAGCGACAGTGACACTTTAAATAATGTGAAGTGCAGTTAAGCTGCGGCCACTTGAACACAGGATTTACCAATAATTGTTCAGCTCTGAGCTTGTCTAGTGCAGGAGCTTCTGACTGGATACTCTCTTGAAATATCCCCAGCCTTTGCAGTACAATGCGGATTATAATGTGTGCTCTTAGCCTTTCTTGAATATATCTAGTGTAAAATCAATCATACTTTTCCAATGTGATGCTCAAGTAGTTTGGAGTCTACAACTAGAAGGCCTAGGGGGGGGGGGGGTGATGATTTCCATGAACCTAGGCCTGGAGTGGACTTTGTGTATTAGCATTTTATGGGCAACCTGTATTGCATTGAGGTACCGGCCGGGATGATCTTAGCAGAGACCGTCCGGGTCACGGAACGGCCGGTCTCTTACAAAGTGTGAACAGTGTGTTATATCTGTCTGTCAATAATCCTAGGTAGAGGAGACCACAGAAGATGCACTTTACACATATGAGAGCGACCTCAGTGTCAACAGAAATATAGCAATAGACATAGATAAAGCATTTTAGATGACCCTTCAGCCACTTATAGTCTTGTCTCCTAGATGATCACAAGCCTTACAATGATGATATTGCACATTACTGTTGGGAACACATATGGCTATAACTATAACCAGTTATGTGAACTGATTGGATACAGGTACAGGATATAAATGTACCCAGCCTATTTGTTTAAGGTGAAATAACAAGCCACAGAGCGGTAGGGTGTCCACTCTAAAGACTCTCTAAGACTAAAACGATGACCATCCTCATTAGCCAATTCAGGCTTATAATCTTTTAATGTAATAGGACATGTTAAAAGATACAGATTTTTGCAGCGATTGCCTGCAGCTCTGTCGCTCTGTGTAATGGGAGCAGCGGCAGCAGACCGCCGCTGACTCCAATGGGCAGCCCATAGAGTTGGTTAAGAATGCACTAAGTTACTGTAATGGATTTACATTGAAGTGTATCTTAAAAGGGGTTATCCAGTGCTACAAAAAACATGGCCACTTTCTTTCAGAGACAACATGACTCTTGTCTCCAGTTCAGGTGCGGTTTGCAATTAAGCTCCATTCACTACAATGGAACTGAGCAGAAAAACCCCGCCCAAGCTGAAGACAAGAATGGGGCTGTCACTGGAAGAAAGTGGCCATGTTTTTGTAGCGCTGGATAACCCCTTTAATATAAATCTTCTTCCTAGTCAGTCCAGTTGGTTCTTTGTTCATTACTTGAAAGTTAACATATCTCCTTTTGCTGTGGTTGATGCTTGGTTTCTGTCCCCTGGCCCTAGAGACCACCTATTGTTTGTGTTAGGGTGCCTTCACACATGATGGATCCGCAGCGAATTCGCAGTGAGATCCTCTGCGGATCCCTGCCCTGTAAAGTCTATGGGCAGACATACTTGCAACCGGAAGGACATCCCGCTGCCAGTATGTCAGGAGACCCCACGTTAACCCCCAACCGGAGCATATACATTACCCGGGAACCCCTGAAGCAAGCCAGATCGCGGAGCAGGTAATGTATATGCTTCAGCCAGCCGGGGGTTAACGTGGCGGTCTCCCGACATACTGGTAGCGGATAGTCCATCCCGCTTTGAGTTTGTCTGCCCATAGACATTACAGCAGGGATCCGCAGTGGATCTTGCTGCGAATTCGCAGCGAGAAATCCGCTGCGAATCCGTAATATGTGAAGGCACCCTTAAGGTGATTTGGGTTTTTACTGGGAATATTTAGGGACACGAAGGACCGGCCATGTCTGATGTCAAAGAGATCCAATGACATAGTTTCTGACTAACAGTACTAGCAGTGCCTGAAAGATGTGCTAAAGCGCTACACTACCGTGTGTTCTGGTGTCTTCTGTCACAGAGACATATCAAAAGTTTCAATTTGGCGGAGTCTGAGACCACAATCGATCAGGAGAAAGATCCATTTTCACTACTGGTTGTTACCTAGACTGACTCCCAGCACAAGTCTATGGAGCCATCCAGGACATGGAGCGGGGGAGAGGAGCGCGATCGTCTCCCCACTCTTTCTACTGATTGGTCCTTGACCAATTAAAACTTTGTACTTTGTGATATGTGAAAAGTTTTTATTAGTCACAGATATGAATTGGGGCAGATCTAGAGAAAAATTTAGGAAAACTAATTACGATCAATTTTATTAGTTTGTTCCTGTTCATCTTGTGACTAGCCAGTGCCATTACATGACAACACATTACATCTGGAAGACTTAGGGCCCTATTCCGCCGGACGATTATCGTTCAGATTATCGTTCAATCGTTCGAATCTAAACGATAATCGTTCGGTTGAAATGCAGCTAACGATTAACGACCGAACGAGAAATCGTTGATCGCTTTATAAGACCTGGACCTATTGTTATCGTTGCTGGTTCGCAAAATGTTCGCAAATCGTTCGGTCGTTCACAGTAGATACGAACGCAATAGCGAAGAAATAGCAAAGAAAAAACGATTGCAAATACGATCATAAGTAACGATTATCGTTCCATGGAAATGAGTGAACGTTTTCAGGTCTTTCGCAATAGAGATCGTTTGAGATCGTTAATCGTTAACTATTATGCGAACGATAACCGTCTGGTGGAATAAGGCCCTTAGGATCTCAGGTGAGATTCTAGGATTTGCAGGTTTCAGGACCCACGGAGTTCTGCAATCTAACTCCACTTTCTGAAGCCGTGATTAAAGCTAATGATCGATTCTGAGGAAACGCTGATTACATACCGTTTCCGTTGCAGGCTCCATTGATTTTGTGGCCAATATGGTTTAAAGTTACCAGGCGGACAGTATTGGCAGCTCTTTTCTACTTAATCAATGGTAAGTAAGATTACACACGCGCCTACCGATATGACTCATCCCTCCCAATACACCTCCTCATACTTGCTGTTCTGCTCCAGTTTTTAGCGCTAATTCTGGGACTTAATTAACCCGGATTTTGGCCACCTTAATTCAATGGGACTGGAGCAATACATAAAGTAACAAAATTAGCAGTGAATCTATGTTCTGTACATAGACTTGGATACATCCTATATAACATTTATTAGGATGTTATTACGTGTTGAAGAACACTGAGTAAAGTTGGGAATAAAGTTATGGACACCTGTACAAGTTTTTTTTTTCTTTTCTCTGATAGCAAAATTAGGATTTTAAAGTCTTTATTAAAAAAGTTCTACCATTTAGCTGTAACTTTGATGAATTTATCTTTCCCTGATTTTCTGCTCTCATTGTTAGGTTCCTTTTTTATGAGTGCTGGTCTACTAGATTGATCTACATGAGTGAGTCTATTACATGTATCAATCGTTGCTGGATTGTTCATGCAACCTTTACTTACACAGCTGAAATGTGTGGCCAACCAACAATGATTTTTAGGATCGTAGTAATCTGCTAACAAATGACAACTGCTCGATCATCATCTGTTCTATAGGCCTTTTTCATAGGTCAATAATTGGTCTGTTTACCCAATAACCACAACATGTGTAGCAACAAGGAGGGGATGTGACTTAGGGTACTATTACACGGAACGATAATCGTACGAATTGGCCCGATTTGGTCGATTATCGCTCTGTGTAATAAATATAACGATCAGCTGATGACAATGATCATCGGCTGATTATTGATATAGGTTTGAACCTATAATTGTCGGGCGCCGACCGCACATCGCTACGTGTTATAGCGGTGCCCGGCCATCGGCTGACGATTTACATCACCTATTCAGGCTGCAGGGCTCCTCTTGCGGTCTTCTTCTCTTCGGGTCCTGCGCGCTCCAGCTTCAGAGCGGCCTGTCTAAGCTGACAGGCCGTTTAGCCAACAAATGTCTGGGACCACCGCAGCCAGTGATTGGCTGAGCGGCCTGTCAGCTGAGACACTGAGGCCCAGTAAATGAGCGCCATTCTAACAGATCGGCGCTCGTTTACAGTTCATTGGCCCGTGTAATACTACCCTTACACACCAGCTCGCAGAGTGGACAGGAAGGGGAGGGGGAGAGAGAAACCTTGAAGGACAGCTTAGACAAGCTTGAAAAAGAGGAGGGAGCTCACAAAAGGCAGTCTGTAGGGGAGAATCATACAAGATGTGTACAAGTATAGAGACAAAATACTGCTAACACAGCTAGCTGCAGAGGCTGTGGAGGCGGCAAATGTAAGCAAACTTTTTATGAAGGATTTTTTGACACTGTAATAGATAGCAAGAGTGAAAAAAAAAATTCAACCGTCTCTATAGGTTTTTTTTATTTAAAGGGAACCAAGCAGTACAATTGTGCAGATTAAGCTCCCAGCAGCACTACATAGCTGTTCTAACAGGTTCCCCTACCATATCAGCTTTTTATTTCTCTGTAGTTTTACATCCCAGCAAATAGTCTTTTATTCCGGTGCGTGAGGCAGGAAGAGAGCTGTGTACTAGGCATAGGCTCTGTGGGGGGTGATAGACAGGCAAAGAGGCTTCAAACTGGCCTCTTTGCCTGTCAATCACCTACTAAGCGGAGAGCCATGACTAGTTACGTCTGAGTCCACCCCAATGCCTAGTTCACTGTCTTCTCTCTGCATCACGGACTTGCACAGCATAAAAAAAAAAAAGGAATTCATGGTATCCGTAGAATTTTTTTCAATTTATTTAAATAAGTAAATAAGTAACAAATTGTACTGATTACTTTCTATGTATATCTTGATAATCCTCATTGAAACACTGTACAGAGTGCTTATGGGACCATGACATAGAGCTTTAAAGGGGTTATCCAGCGAAAATCTTTTTCCTTCAAATCAACTGGTTAAGAAAGTTATATAGATTTGTTACATATATATTTTTTTATTTTGCATAGTCACAGGTTACATAATCATACATGTGGATATTATTTCTTTTGCTGTTTTGGACAAAGATAGAGTATCAAGACGCACGTATATTTACCCATATCTATCTATATAAAAGGCTGACACATTCTGTATTGCTATGACTGTGACTAGATATAAAATTGAGAACACAACTAATAAACAAGTAACATACAAAACTTGTCTCCTGATAATAAGTTTTTAAGGTAAAGATATCAGAATCTCCCATGACCAGTAGTATGTCCGTCTGTCGTGTTGACAGTGCCAGAACACTATCACGTTCCATCCCATCTATCCAGGTATCTTGTTGTTAGAAGATATAACCGCTACATTCCGTAATGTTATCTGATCTGGAAAATTATGCAACCTTCAGGGAGCCCAGGGTACCTTTTAGGTCCGCTTCCAGGTACCAAGTTGTTTGGCGAAAGGGACTCATAATATCTCTTAGTTCAGATATAGGCAGGAATTGGCATATGAATTTTCTCCATTTACAGAATAGTGATGCAGTCAATTGCTCCTTATTACGCAATGCTAGTCGCCTTTCGGTGAGAAAAAGAGAATGAAGTGAGGTTAGGACATCAGCGACTAGTGGAGGGGAGTTAGATAGCCATTTTTGCAATAGTTGCAATTTGGCTGCCATTAGAATGATATGTACCATTGCTGGGAGATGGTTGCATGATTCCCCTGGATCAGAGTCGTCTAATGTGATATGAAAGAGAATTTCCACTGGAGTCAGAGGTGTCGTGAAAGTAGAGGTTTGTTGTATCATGTGAAGAATATCAGCCCAGTATCGCGTTAAGCGTGGGCATTGCCAAATTCCATGTAGAATGTCGGTTTTGAGATATATAGATTTGTAATTTACTTCTATTTAAAAATCCCAAGTCTTTCCATACTTAGCTGCTGTATGTTCTGCAGGAAACGTTGTATTCTTAAAGTCTGACACAGTGCTCTCTGCTGCCACCTCTGTCCGAGACAGGAACTGTCCAGAGCAGGAGAGGTTTTGCTCTGGATGGTTCCTGACATGGACAGAGGTGGCAGCAGAGAGCACTGCGTCAGACTGAAAAGAAAACAACATTTCCTGCAGGGATAAGTACTGGAAGACTTGATATTTTTAAATAGAAGTAAATAACAAATCTATATAACTTTCTGAAACCAGTTGATTTGTATAAAAAAAAAAAAAAAATAATAATTTTCGCTGGATAACCCCTTTAAGGCCAAGTTCACACAATATTAGCATCATTTCCATTCCGACTACAAATCATTTCCATTTTGACTACAAATACTGACCAAACTACAAACCCAGCCTAAGGGCTTTCTGGGTCACCATATAAACTCTGTGCAAACACATCTGCAATGAGCTTTAAGACCTAATGTGATGGGTGCATCAGGCCTAATTTCTTTCTTTTACCGAGTGGTGAAAAACAGATTCATTTTCTGAATCTTAGGCACAAATTGCTTAAATCCATTGCAAGAATAAAGGCCAAAAGCGGGGCTAGACTTATTCCTGTAATGGTAATAGGGTAAATTGTTCCCTTGAGCTCTCGGACACGTGCACTTCTAGATACACGTGTAGTGGCTGCCATACATATATTCAACTCTGATGCTGGTGTTAAATTAATCAGTGAAAGGAAATTTGAGTGTTACATGTTATGAAGTAACCGTGGATATTCTGAATATAGTAGCCTCTCACGGGTAACCAATAATGCATTCATTTCTTTAGTTATGAAGACAATTCTAGGATTCTTTAAGGATAAAGCAGATTTTAACCCTTACAGATCCAGACCTGCACTGAAACCAGATTGATGGGAGAGTAGAGAAGAGGGAGCCGATCCACAAGGCGAGCACATCAGACGTAAAGTAAGAAGTGCTGCGTGTGCGTCTCCACGGGGGATAACTTATTAATCAGACTCAATCAAGTGTTAGTTATAGGATGTAAAAATGAATATAAATGGCAGTAATTACTGAAAGATAACAGGGATGGTAAATGACATTCACAACCCAACTCACAAACAGGACACGCCTGTGGAGTCCCACCAACAAAACATCATCTCTCGCTGATGCACTCACTTTCAACAATGTCATAAGGGCACATGGGCAAGCAATGGAGCAACCACCACTGATCTCTAAAGGTGGCCTTATTGTAGAGAAATGCATACCCACAACAATATCCTCACTATACTCAGGGTATTAACACCCTTTCCCAGTTATAAAATCCCTGAAGCATAAAATTGGGACTGACAAATAGCCGATCAACGGTACTAGATTGTTGGTGGAAATAATCCAACCATTAAGGTTGGATCACCTTTTTGTCCAACCTGTTTCCTCGAGTGACTATCCCTGTCCAAATTAAGTAAAGTCGAGTGCTAGCGATGAGAAAAAGACACCAGATAAAGAGTTGGTCTACCCTCATTGGCTTAGGTACGAAAGGAGTTACTTTCGTAGCACTAGTGTTTACTTACATAAGCTTTAAGGAATGTAAACATTTCTACTTGTTTAGAAGGTCAGCGCCATATTGTAATGGCTTTACTAAATATACAAAATATCACATCCTTAACAGTGTCAGATTATACTTAAAAAAATATTTAACTCAATAAGTCCTTTAAGTTTAACTATGTTAGTTGAGATGGGAACACCCCTTTAAGAGAGCGGTCGGCTGCATGGTTGTTTAAAGAGACTTTGTACCCACAATCTGCCCCCACTCCAAACCGCTTGTACTGTCGGATTGCTGCTTTTAATCCAAGATCTGGGTGTTCATACAGCAGGTGATGCAGTTATTGTCCTAAAAAACAACTTTTAAACGTGCAGCACTGTGCCATACTGGCATGGCCTAGTGTGTCTGTGCCCTAGGCTTGCACCACCCCTCCTCCCTGCCCTCCTCATTAGGAACACATCCAGACAGGATCTCTTCTATTCACTATTTGTCTAAATACTGCACATGTGCACTGCTTAGACATGTGATGAATAGGAGAAATCCTTCTAGGAACATTCCTAATGATGAAGAGGGTGGGGGAGAAGGGACAGAGAGACATTGCAGGCCTAGGGCACAGACACTCTAGGCCATGGCAATTTGACACAGGACTGCAAGTTTAAAAGTTGCTTTTTAGGACAAAAACTGCATCACCTGCCGAATAAACCCCAGGACAGATCTTGGATTAAAAGCAGCTATTCAAAAGGTACAAGTGGTTTGAGGGGGGTGGGGGGGTCACCAAATACAAAAGGATTGGGTACTCAAAATCTAATATGCCCGATCCTTTTCTCTATCTACCATTGGGGGAGAGTCAGGAGGCCACCATATACATTAGATGGGAAACCTATCCCACTAAACCAGCTGATTAAGCCGACACATATATCTTAGGTGTATGTCCAACTTTACACCTTCATAGACCACTTTCTCGCCAGTTGTCAGTCATCGCGAACATTTGTGTTTGAAATATCAAAATCTTCGACTCTCATCTAATGTGTATGGGTAGATTTAAAGAAGTCCAATCCAGAAATAGCTCTAAAAACCAAACCTGTCAGGAAGACTGAACACTTGTCTTACAACTTTCCTTTACGTACAGAGATGTTGTCATTTTTCACTTTTGCTGTGGCAGCTATCAGAGACATGACGTACGACCCTATTGTTTTCCACCTTTATGTAACCTTGTCAGAAACTAACAATCATCTGTCAATTATCTGGTTACCACGCTGAATCAATATCAAAGTGACAATTACCACCAGATTCTGGGAAGTTAAAGGTGACAAATCAATGGAGCTACACTTCCTGTTGTCACCTTTGCAAGAAAAATTGCCACCTAAATGAACGGGAACAAACCAATAATTCTGTAAGTAAATAAAATCCAATGACCCATCAGTCTAACGTCTGACTTTGTACGTGAAAGTCTCCTTTAAAACAAGATATTTCATAGTTTATATGATTATTTTTCTGTTTGTACATAAGTATGACCCATAACTAACAGAAACATGAACATGTATTTCAATGAGAAATTCACACAGCTCCTGGGCGTCAGGTTATTTTGGTCGGAACGGTGTTAATTCCCAGATAAAACAAACGTCCTTCCTGTTACCTTTAAAGCTGCTAAGGTTACCCCCCATCCGTCCAATCTGCCGCAGATTTATCTGCCAGGATAGGGATTAGAGGAGGACAACCGCCGAGAACAACTGTTTCTATAACTAACAAGGAATGAAGGAACCCGCCGGTTTTTCTTTCAGTATACTTACTGTACATGATGCCGCTGCCCGTATGTCAAGGACGAGAAAGCAGGAAGCGGAACAATAATCTGCAGCATGAACTGCATGCCACCCAATACCCCGCATGATTTATGATACTTACACCATAACACTTAGGGCCCTATTACAAAGGACGATTATTGTGCGAAAAATCGTTAAAACGTTCTAATTTAAACGATAATCGTTCTGTGTAGTTGCAGGCAACGATCGAAAAATTGTTCAAATGTCGTTGATCGTTGATTTAGATCTGAACCTAAAATTATCGTTAATCATTCGCTGTAATTCCACATTCGTTCGCTTAAGTTCTGCGTTTTTTCACTAATTGTTCAGTGTAATTGCACATTGTTCATTGTTTTTCTGGGATCAGAAGGAATAAATTATCATAGTAACGATTGTAACTAACAATTATCGTTCTGTGTAATATGGTGAACAATTTCGGGTTAACGATAAACAATGTCGTTTGCAATTATCGTTAGTCGTAATAGGACCCTTATACTTCCTAGCACCGTAACAGTGACAAGTGCCTGTTGTTTTTGGTGATTTGGGTTTGTTGGAAAGGAAAGTTGTGAGCAGAAAAAGATCACCGGGTCCATCTAATCTGCCTTTTTGGTAATTTCTTAAATCATCATCTTGGAATAGATATATGTTTATCCCAGGTAGGTTTACATTCAATAACTGTAGATTTACCAACCACATTTGCTGAAAGTTTGTTCCAAGCATCTACTACTCTTTCAGTAAAATATTTTCTCATGTTGTTTCTGATCATTTCCTTAACTAACCTCAGACTGTGACCTCTTGTTCTTCTGATCAGTTTCTTATTAAAAACTCTTATTTAGGCCTTTAATTATTAAAAAGTTTTGATTATATTCCCCTTCCCTTCCTTCCTCCAGACTATACAGATTCAATGTCTTTCCTGAGTTTTCCCTACGACCTGGCTGCACTGGTGACTTATTTTAAGGCTGTCAGACATCACTACCCCTAAATCCCTCTCTTTTGAAGTCTTTGCTGCCACAAACCGGCTTATATGATACTCGGATAGAGGATTTTCATGTGCATAATTTGTAAGCACTGATTTGCCATTTCCGCTGTTTGTAAAGCTAAATCATTAATAGAGATGAGCGAACCGGGTTCGGGTTCGAGTCGATCCGAACGTTCAGCATTTGATTAGCGGTGGCTGCTGAACTTGGATAAAGCTCTAAGGTTGTCTGGTAAACAACCTTAAAGCCTTAGGGCTTTATCCAATTTCAGCAGCCACCGCCAATCAAATGCCGAAAGTTCGGGTTCGGATCGAGGATCGCTCATCTCTAAGGTCCCGTTCCCACTGAGCAAAACTAGCGGAATTCCGCGGCGGAATTGTCCGCCACGGAATGCCGTTAGCCTCCCGCTCATAATGGGAGTCTATGGGAGGCGCGCGCTCCTGCCCTGTCCGCGCTGAAGAATGAACATGAACATGAGGAATCAGCTCTGAATTTCAGCGCTGATTCCTCACTGAAAATTCCGCCTTAAAATATAGTTGAGTTCAATAGAATTTGTGCTCTGCAGTTCACACAGCGGAATTTCCTCGCTGAATTTTGTGCAGATCCGCTGTCCGCCAGAAGAATTGACATGTCAAATCATCTGGTGGAATGCCATTGAAATGAATTGAGTAGTGAGTTTCTGCTCTCATCATTTTTCAGCACGGAATCATCACAGAATACTTGCGGAAATTCTGTATAGAATTGAAAAAATGGATGAACTTGATCAAATGAAAAATAAATTTGGGCGGAATTCTGCCACAGGTGATTTTAGGCGGAACATTTTTCCTCTCGGATTCCGCACGGTATTCCACAAGAACACTTTCCTTGCTGATTCAGTGCCGATTCCTCAGTGTGAACTGGCCCTTACAGACACCTTCAGTAATATCAACCCTATTGAACACTTTTGTATATCTAGATATACACACAAACAAACGTATATTTATGTGTGTGTGTGTGTGTGTTGTTTTTGTTTGTTTGTTTTTTTAATAATGGGACCATATGAGTAATAGAAAAAACCGGGATAAACCTTCAAACACTGTAAAACACAGCATGAAATAAGACATTTAGTATATAAACACACTACAGCGCAATATCCAAAAACTATGCCAAAATTTGTACAAGTCCATTCAGCTGTAGACATGCACTGGACATGTGGCCAAGTAGTCGCTGCTGGCCAGCCAAGTGGACCATGCTGTTAAACAGGCAAAGGAGCTCCTTGTGTTAGCTATAGTATCAGGAAAGCTAAATGCTTTTCCACTGAGTAATTCTAGGGAAATAAATCCCTCTGCCTCCCTCCGTGTGCGTAACAAAGTGGCACTCCAGGCAGGCCCCAGGGCAGCATATCATAGGCTACCCTCTGTATACTTTGCAATGTGTATACATTTATATGCAAGATTTTTGCTGCCGCTGTCATTTCCCACAGCTGGCAGACATGACATTGTAGTGAATGAGATTTCTTAAAAGTTTTCAGGGCAAAGCTCTAAAGCTTGTCTCAGTAGACCTCAACAGGGAAAAAACTTATGGCGTGTACCTAAAATGGGATGCGTATGTAGGACACAAAAACATATTTCCAATGTGAACAACATCATCACACCATACAGATACATCTGTGAGGTAAAAATATAGCCTATCATTAACATTAGACCTATGCACTAAGGAGGTTGCACCCTCAGAGGCTGAGTTAAAGGAATTTTCCATTTTCTGTATTTTATACCTTGAAATTGATGGTGTAACGCGTACGATATATCTGCAAACGTAAGAACGTCTCATTTGCTTATTATTGGCTTCTTTTGACATTGAACAAATTGAGAAATGAACATGGATTTCACCTGTTAAACAGCAAGCATAATATTTATGGTACGTCTGATCTCATTTAAGACCTTGCCAATCACGGAACCGTGGGAGACTCGCACTTTACAGCGCCGAACAGATATTAATTCATCGCTGCTTGTCACAGAACAGTTGGGTTCTCTTCCAACCCGAGGATTTTACTGCACAGCCCTCATCTTTATAAATCCGAGCGCATGTATCTTATCCGTTTCTTACAACATGGCCGATACTGATAGGGTAAAGCTGGTACTTCATAAGGAACAGACAAGGCCCAGAATGGAAATGTATCGTGTAGGGGGTGTGAGAAGTACAGACCCACATGTGGGTTGGGGCTGGTCCTTTGTGTGGTGGACCTATAGGCCCTGTTCCACGGAACGATTATCGGCCGTATTTTGCCGATATCGTCTATTACGGCCGATAATCGTCCCGCGGAATAGAAGGCAACGATCCGCCGACATCGTTCATGTCGGCTGATTATTGCAGTTGTTTGTCCTTCAAGCATGTTGAAAAACAAAAGACGATCTGCTGCCGTCGCTTAGCGGAACAGGAGCAGCGGCAGCAGACCGCCACTATCATCTATGGGCTGCCCAGATGATCTAGTAATCACCTGGGCGGCCCTCCTGCACCTCCCAGCGGCCCCTCCTGCACTCACCTGCTCGCTGCCGCCACGTGTAATAGTGGTGGCAGTAAGCTCGTTTGCTTCTCTGATAAATCTCTCTGTGTAAAGGCACCCTTAAAAAAATGTTTTTGTTTTGATAAAAGAAAAGCAAAAAAAACTTTAGTCCAAAGTTTTAATCGGTAGGGTCTGGAAGTTTAGACCCTCACCGGTCACTAGATATAGCATGCAGCTAAGTGCTTAACTCCCAATCATTGGGCTTATACAGTGAATATCTTTTTCTTTCAAATTAACTGGTTTCAGAAAGTTATGCAGATTAGTAATTTACTTCTATTTGAAAATCTAAAGTCTTCCAGTACTTATCAGCTGCTGTATGTCCTGCAGGAAATGTTGTTTTCTTTTCAGTCTGACAACATCTCTGTCCGAGACAGGAACTGTCTAGAGCAGCAGCAAATCCCCATAGAAAACCTCTCCTGTTCTGGACAGTTCCTGCCCGGCCAGAAATGTCAGCAGAGAGCACTGTGTCAGACTGAAAAGAATACACCACTTCCTGCAGGACATACAGCAGCTGTTGAGTACTGGGAGACTGGATATTTTTAAATATCATTAAATTAAAAATCTATATTATTTTCTAAAACCAGTTGATTTCAAAGAAAAAGATTTTCACTGGACAACCCCTTTAACCAGACCCGAGGAGACTACCAAAGCATCAGTACGGGAATGGTTTAACAAGCGCGTACTCTACGTAATAGCTTTTTTTTTATTATAGTATTTACTGCTATTTGTTATTCATGTCTAAAGATTTTGGTCAACCCTTTTTCGTTCCTTAATGCAGAAGTGTAGGTTCACTTGTTCTGTATCCATAGCAAGTGGCAGCAAAGTATATTATAAAAGAAAAAAAAAAAAAAAAAAAAGAAAGTGAAATGAAATGTTATACAACCCAGAAAAGTAAGAAGGCTTTTACGCTGATATACAGTTATTCTTCTATATTTTACCTTAAATTAGCTCCCGCTTGAAGGTTGAGAGCCCTGTAAGCCTCCGCAGAACGTTGCACCTGACTGTTCCAGCATTGCATTAAACCACATGGAACTATTCTGTGCTAAATATAAGGGAAGACAGCCCTGGGCATCGCCAGTTCTCATACAAGTTACCACTCCAAGAGCCTGCTGTGACACTTCCAGATAAAACTGCTGCTACAAAGTTGTCGGAGAAGTTCTGCTTCTATGAGGACAAAAATCCTCATAACGAAATTAACCCCACGCTTTACTGCCAAGTACAGCGCATTAGACGCGCCATAAAGCACTGGTACAGCAGCGCTGAACATTTCATTCTGGAATGGCTCTAGCAGGACATGATTTCTGACCAATCAGGCTGCGGCAGCTTTTCAAATACACAGGATTTATGAGGGAAATCTGGCATATGCCTGAAGACTGTAAATCCAATGTGAAGGTCTCCAACACTTCATTCTCTCCTTCAATAACACCGCACATAAAGAAGCTTCCCCAGTCACTTTCTGCCTCCTAAGCAGCAACACAACCCAACCACACAGCTTAGGGATAAAAAATAGCAGTGTGCAAGGGATGATGGGTAATATTATGCAAATGAGATTAGAGATGGATATTACATATGATGTGGATAAGTATACTGGGTTTATCCCACTTGACCTCAATGGTCTAAGCGAACTCAACAGATCACATAAGCGCTTAGCATTAGAAAAAAAATCTGTACCATATGAAAGGGGACCCATCATGGGGCAGTGCTCTTTATATTATGATACAGATGACTGTAGCCTAGCATCTAAAATACAGTGAAATATCCAGTATACTCCTAAGAGGAGGGTAGGTCTCTGCACGACACCTCTAGCAGTGGCTTAAAGGGGTTGTCCAGCCAAAATCTTTTTCTTTCAAATCAACTGGTGTCATAAAGTTATATAGATTTGTAATTTGCTTCTATTAAAAAATCTCAAGTCTTCCCATATTTATTAGCTGCTGTATGTCCTGCAGGAAATGTTGTTTTATTTTCAGTCTGACACAGTGCTCTCTGCTGACATCTCTGGCCGAGACAGGAACTGTTCAGAGCAGGAGAGGTTTTCTATGGGGATTCATAGAAAACCAAGACAAAGTTCCTGTCTCGGCCAGAGATGTCAGCAGAGAGCACTATGTCAGACTGAAAATAAAGCAACATTTCCTGTAGGACATACAGCAGCTGATAAGTATGGGAAGGCTTGAGATTTTTTAATTAAAGTAAATTACAAATTTATATAACTTTCTGATACCAGTTGATTTGAACGAAAAAGATTTTCACTGGAGTACCCCTTTAAAGGTGTATTTTGGCGTTCAGATTACAAACTTGCAGGAAAGTTACCTGGGACACAGAATTATAACACAAATTCCACATCCTAAACAAGCATAACTACCTTTTCTTGTCACACTTTTCTTGTTCCTTCTCTGTCCAGTAGAGTAAACATGGCTTCAATATCAGCCCAATTGGTAGCAGATTACAATTCCTACAATGCATTTCTGTCATCTATGCTACACTGTCCGCCTCCACCTGAATTCCCCTATTTATTAAAGTGCACGCCCCCACCCTCCTGTGCACTTTATATTGTGCTTCCTCACTGCTTAGCCTGTTACATTAGTTGGTTCTTCCCACCCTCTTCTCTTTCATCCTATAACTCGTATTGTTGCAACTGAGCATGCTCGACCTCAGACCTAAAACGATCTACGGGTCATAAACCTAAGCAATGAGCTATAAACATTGCAGTCTGGTCCAGTGAGTGGGGAGTAACGAGGGCATTCACATGATCTCTGCAATCTGTCCGTAGTGTTGACGGTGCCCTGCGGAGTGGACCTCAGAGCTCCCCGCATCATGATTAATCATGTCGGGAACCCCAAGTTTGCACCAGTGTACTGACACTACCTCCGTAAAAAAAAAAAAGCTCAGAGCCATGATGGTTAGAGTTGAGCGGACCTGTCAAACTGTTCAGGTTCAACAACATTCTCCGAACCCAAACACTCGGCATTTGATTCCCCGGGGCTTCAGAAGTTGGCTTCGGAGAACCTTGCCGAACCTGAACAGTTTGACAGGTCAGCTTAACACTAATGATGGTAGGTCGAGCATCTCTGCACCTAAACACTAGGGAGCAAAATGCAGATGTCCTACTTTAGGGAAGTCAGGGGTGGGACCTCCGAAACCCCTACAAACCGATAACGCTAGGGCAAGTTGTGGTGGCCAGAAGGCTGCAGATGAAATGTAGAACCACACATTACCAATTCAAATGGATATCCATGGAAAACATGACTAAGGACCAGTCTGACATAATGGTATATAGGAAGGATGTGTTGAGGACGGCACTTCCATAGCGGTGGTGCTCGAGGCAATGGATATCAAATTAAAATAGTAGAAAGGAGCCGGCACTCACCAGCTGATACTTGCTAAGTTATTGATGTGCACAAAGTATCAGGTGCAAAGAAGACGCATTTTGGCCAAGCATGGCCTTCATCAGCTAAGAGTGTACCATACCATACACTCTTAGCTGCTTGGCCGAAACGCGTCTTCTTTGCAGCTGATGCTTTGTGCACCTCAATAAATTAGCAAGTATCATCTGGTGAGTGCCGGGTCCTTTCTACTATTTAACTTATAATGGTATATAGGGCCAACCATCACATGGGGGCCCTGAGCAGGAGAGCCCGCTCGATGACATCAATAAGCCCTTAGGCTCCGTTCACACAGAGTAAAACTGGCGGAATTTAACCTCCATGTCACAATTACAGCCTATGGGAGGCTCGCGTGCCTCCTCTCTCCATGCTGAAAAATGGACATGTCCATTCTTTAGCGCGGAGAGAGGAGGTGCACGAGCCTCCCATAGACTGTCATTATGACACAGAGGCTGGCGGGATTAAATTCCGCCAGTTTTACTCCGTGTGAACTGAGCCTTAACATGTCTATGTTTAGATACTAGTTCTTAAGATCCTTATAAGCTAACTTTTTTTTACATGTATGAATTTATCAGATTGAAGGGACATTTGTTGAATGCTCTTACGTTATGGTAAGCTACTGCACATAAAGGGGTTTGTTGAGTGGGAATTGCCATCTCCATAGCGAGCGACTTAATTCTTGTACTTAAGTGCACTTAGGTCAACATCTGTCAAAAAGATTTCCTTTGTCAGTGATATGTAGCATATATTCCTGATGAATAGATGAATGCATTTACACTGCTGATTATAAATTTACATATATACGCGTCTTTTACTACCAAACACTTGACATCCTGCCTATAAGCAGAGCCACTAAAGTACTGGATAATCTACAATGAACAGTACTACTTAGGTAATAAGAGGCCTCGCCTACAAAGACTGCTGCCGATTCCCTAGTGTAAAGAATCTGGGCCAGCGGAGAACATGCCACTATTAGATATAAGTTACTATTATTAATATTGGTAATAATGGAACGTGACACGTTCATGATTATGTATGGAACACAATGAGAATAGCAGATATTATCAGCGGGTCCCGTGGGTATAATCTAGATATTTTATTAGCATTTGCTCCAAAATTATAGGATGGTATTATTAGCATATTAAAGATAATTAGCATATTAACTAGGTTCTCTACAAAAAATATATTTTTAGAAAAACGCCAAGTGAAAAAACTGGTTGTGACCAAGGCCATGGCTTCTTACCTCTTCTCCGACCTCAGACTAGGGTCGGTTTAGTGCTGAGCTGGATGCTGTCCAACAAACCCATTGGAAAGGCCCTACCTGTGTTGGCAGTTGTGCCAATCTTAGGGGCCTATTCCCCTGAGCGATAATCGGCCCAATTTGGCCGATTATCGCTCCGTGGAATAGAGACAACAATCAGCCGTGATCATCAGCTGATTGTTTATTTAAAGGTCAAACCTAAAATCATCTGGCACCAACTGCGTGGATTGCTGCGTGGAATAGCGACGTGCGGCGGGCGACCAACGATTCCACAAGCACAATAGATTACTTTAACATGTTGCAGGTCTTCTCCTGCGCTCCTCTTCCTCCTGTTCCCACGTGCAGCAGCAGCTTCAGTGCGGTCTGTCTGAGCTGACAGACTGCTCAGCCAATCACTGGCAGCAACGGTCCTGGCCAGTGATTGGCTGAACGGTCTGTCAGCTAAGACAGGCCGCACCAAAGTTGCTGCTGCGCGCAGGACTGGGAGGAAGAGGAGCGCAGGAGAAGACCTGCAACCTGTTTAGGTAATGTATGGTGTTTAACAAGGGCTGCAAGGACATCGGTAACAATGTCCCTGCAGCCCTCAATAATCGGGCCGTGGAATAGGTCCAGTAAACGAGCTCCGATCTAGCAGATCGGCGCTCATTTACATTATTGTTTGGGCCCCCATCAGCTTATTGTATAGGACCCTTCAGGTATGTAACCTGAAGCATTTGGGCCCTAACGCGTAACCAGTAACAGGGTCCTATCTATTTTTTTCAATTGTATGACATTTTTAGGCTTCATATGTCATTTTAAGCAGATTTTTAGTGATTGGACACCAGCCTCCACGATGGCTTCATAGACTGAACACAAAGAATAGAGGAACCTGTTCTTCTATGTCTCCATTCACACCCCAAGAAGCAGCCACAACATGGAATACATTATATAGCAGGAATGAGCAGTCTAAGCTTAGAATCAAGCCCTGTGGTTAGATCTAATACTATACTCTCTTATGTCTCTCTGTATTCTAAACTCCCCTTGCCGTCTCACTCCTCACCCCTTTCCTCTCCATAGGTTTGTACTGGCAGCATGTAATCTGATCTCTAAGATGTTAGTCTGTCTTGTACACACTGAGCTGTTTTTGTTAAATGCAAGTTTACTGAGAGAAGGAAAGGTGTTTAATACAAGCAGAAGGAAGCACTTTTTTCTTATCAAAAAGATATATTACAATGTTTTTTACATTGACTTATACTACTGGTTCATGCGATTATAGTAACCATTTAACAATCACACAGTGCGCCTTCAAAATCAATGGGTTTTCTGTGTATGGGTATATGCATACTACGGAAATTGCGCACATAACTTGCCACAGAATCTGCCGCTTGACAGCCCCCCCTCCCCCCCCCCCCTACTTGAAGTTCCGCCCATTACATAGGCTCTATTCTTTACTTGGGCGAATTCCATCGTCCTCCCAAAGAATTGACATGTCAATTCTTTGGGGGAACAGCGGAATCCGCCTGAGCATAGAATGACGGAGAGTCAAGTCAATCGGGAGCGTGCACGGAATCTGTGGCAAGTTATCCAAGTGATTTCCGTACTGTGCATATTCCCTTATGCAGGACAGATCCTCCAGCACAAGACACTCTTGATAGCCTCTCCCTTCTTCCCCTATCTTTCGAAATGGATGAATGGTCAACCATATTATATGCATGGTAACTCTGAACACTGACAAAATGATAGCACTTTAAACAATATAGGCAGGAATAATGCAGGGAAACTCTGCCTAATCATCTTTATAACATTTTTGGAACAGGTTGTCCATATGGGACAATGTCCTTAAAGAATTAACCGTCTTACGATTTTTATCTTGGCTACATTATTAGATATATGGAAAGCCTGGTCACCTTCTCTAAATGTTATGATCTTGGATATTTTTGTGTACTTCATCTTCTTCCATTGCTGCAAAGCATGACACCATCTGCTGTCTAACATTGCACGGATGATGTGTGTGAATTATGCCAAACTGTGGAGTGCATGGGAAATGTTCTTCGGGAATACAGATAGTAATAATGACTGCACAAATCAGCCAAGGATATTGAAGCGCACCATGCAGAGAATGTCTTCCAGTTATCAAATCTCTACGGGGACAAGAGGCTATAGGCTATCTTCCCCATTTACACTGACTAAGATTTATTTATTTTAAAGCAAGCCGCTCTACTGGAAATGACAAGAACATGGAAATCGGGAAAGATTACATAAGAGTACAGGAGATTTTCAGCCCAGTTAAGAATAAATGTACATTTAATTACCAGTCCCAGACACAAACATGATGCATGTCACCCAGTATCTGATCTCCCGCTGACAAATATAGGGCATCCCTGGCTCTTCTAAAAAAGAAGATCTGCTTATGATTTCCTCAAAGGAAAAAAAAAAATCTAAATACTGTATATTGCGGAAGCCATAAATACATGAATACTAACAAGGCACACGAGAGCGGTTATATAAAAGATGACTAAATGGCTAAATAACAAACTAGGGCAGAGACAGAAAGCTGTTGAGATTCCAGATGGTGAAGAATATCCCCTAACAGAACTCGGCTACTGAAATCCCAATCTCATCTGATAGTCGTGGTTGAAGAATTACATCCTCTCCCCGTCTGCTGGATATGCTGGGAAGTGCCATGTCACTACCTGTTTCAGACCAATGGGTAATAAAAGATCAAAATAAGCCCACCTTACACTGAATGTCTGCCCTTTAAAGTAGTTGTTCGGGGAGAAGTATTTTTATATTTTTGAGGAGGAAAACATAAAAAGAAGTTATACTCCCCTACCCTGATCCCCCACAGCAGTGACATTTCTCAAGCCCTGCTCCTCACTTCTACTACCTTGTTCCTGGTGATGAATTGTCTCAGTCACTGAATAAGGGTGTGACACTGTGGTGGCCAGTGATTGGCTGAGCAGGCAGTTTTATCAGGAATCCCAGGAAGTAGCAGTGACAAATATAATTTATTTTTTATGCTGGACCTAGATTACCCCTATAATGCTCTACGTTTGTAGGGCCCAATATTTTGCGTGGAATAAAGTTCACATAGCATATTTATCCTTTTCTGTTGTCAGAAATTCCAGCTTATGTATTGCTACTCTCTTTCTTCTTATTATTATCTTCACAGTGTAAACTATGACTATGGGATGTGCTGGATTTCTTGCCACATATTTAACACACCGAAATCCACTCTGAAAGTCAATGCTGAAAGGAAATCAATCACAACTTTATATATAGGTTAAATGGTAAAACTATAGCTGTCTGCAGCCATCAGTAGGGGGAGCCGACTGTATACTGCTTGGGATCTAAGTTTAGTTTGCTTCTAAGCTTTCTATGGAGGTGTCTAACAACACCATTTTTTTTATCTTTGTCTATGCAGAGGATTTGAATTTTTTGTTTATTGGAAAAAGAAAAACAGAGCTACAACCTCTATAAAGATATAATAAACCACTCCCAAAGATGCACTAGGTCTTATTTTCAGGGGATGCCTTATTTTTTCAAGAACAATTCACATATCACCACAGCGCACTTGTACAGCACAGCAGGGACTGCGTATGGTATGGTGGCAGCGCCAAGTTAACGGCAGACTGTGTTCAGCTCTGGTGGTAGAGGACAATGGGGATGGCAGCAGGTGAAAGGCCTCTTGATGCCCTGCCTGCACATTTACAAGTGACAGCCGTGTAAGGTAACATCGGGGTTGGCGGCAGGTGATGGTCTTCATATCCTGCATGGAGCTGCTGTACAACAGAAGGTAAAGGTAGGGGACAACGGCGGGGGGGCTAAAAAGAATCACAGCTGCATGCCCTGGTGTTCTGTTTGGCGGGCATGCTTTCAAACAAATACTTTGCTAGGCCTTACTTGGGGGGGGGGGGGGGGGGGGCTTATATTTAGCAATTCAGCAAAACCTCTACTAGGTCTTATTTTCAGGGGAAAAGGGTATGAAACTATAGATGAATATAAACAAAAAGGCAACCAAAATGGATATTTGTTTCTGCACAGGATGGGAAATCCAACATGGCCACAATAATACACTGAACCATAAAGAACCCAATAGAACGATGGCTCCGAGCAATGAGCAAAGTTCTAATATCGGGAAGGAAAGAAATACAATTTTAATATCTATATAAAAGACAAAACCCCTAATATGCCGATACAAAGAACTCCTATGCATCATATACAAGTAATGTGGCAGCAGATTTATTCTATATGAAGAGTAAGATGCATGGTGGAATGTACTTTTTAATTCCAACTATTCTGGAATAAATCCATCGTGTCAGCTGTCACTAATCTCTGTTGTAAAGTGTACTAAATAAATCTGCTTAACATACCACATGAAGAGGAGGCTGATTGCATTTAGTGTCTATATTTATTCACCATCCTCAAACAAAACAATCATCAGGTCCTGACAGTACTAATTAAAACGCTGAGTACCCGCGCCACCCGTGCCACTCGTATCCTTCGCTTCTCCCACTCAAAACGTTCCCTGTCAACAAGATATAGTCTGTGTTTCTATGGCAGAACTCTGAAGCCACCATGATTTCAGGAACTCCGGCAGGAGAAGGCTGACGAGGAATGTGGAGAGCAGATGTCTGTGATGCCAACCTTGGGCTTGGGCAGACATTAAAAGGATTGTCCAGCAAAAATATTTTTCTTTCATATCAACTGATATCAGAAAGTTATATAGATTTGTAATTTACTTCTATTAAAAAATCTCAAGTCTTCCCATACTTATTAGCTGCTGTATGTCATGCAGGAAATGTTGTTTTACTTTCAGTCTGACACAGTGCTCTCTGCTGACATCTCTGGCCGAGACAGGAACTCTGTCTTGGTTTTCTATGAATTCCCATAGAAAACCTCTCCTGCTCTGGACAGTTCCTGTCTCGACCAGAGATGTCAGCAGAGAGCACTGTGTCAGACTAAAAATTAAAAAAACATTTCCTGCAGGACATATAGTAGCTAATAAGTATGGGAGGACTTGAGATTTTTTTTAATAGAAGTAAATTACAAATCTATATAACTTTCTGATATCAGTTGATTTGAAAGAAAAAGATTTTCGCTGGACAACTGGACTCTTCGCATCGTTCACATTGGTGGGATTAAGAAAAAAAAAAGAGAATACAAGGTTTAAGGTGATATAAGTTGAATAGGCCTTGGTTCTTTAATTCTCAGGATCAGTGGAAGTCCCTGGGGTCAAATCCCCTAGATGACTTATGGCATATCCAACATATGTCATCACCAACCAAGGTGGAGAAAACCATTAAGGCTTCCCATCTCCCACTGGTCTTCTGTATATCCCAGCTCCTGTGCAGTTTTGACACCACAAGAACTGACTGCCAATCCGTGGCTGCAGCAGTGCCCCGCCTCAGTCCCTTATTGGCTGAGCAGGCAGGTCTTGTGGTCAAGTGATGTCAAAGAAATCGGTAAACAGGAAAGACCAGTTGAAGATGGGGAGCGGCATCTATGCTGGATCAGGACAGGAGAGTGTCCCTTGTTTCTTGTGCTTACAGCATCCCCCGTATTTATTTTTTATTTTTGTACTTTTGCCAGACAACCGCTTCAACTCACAAACATTATTTAAGCAGATCACGTTTCCCAAAATAATTAGTTTCCATCAATTTAAAGGGGTTATTCAAGCTTAGAAAAATGTGGCTGCTTTCTTCCATAAACAGCACCTCTCCTGTCCTGTGTACGTGGTATTGCAGCTCAGTTCAATTTAAACCGTAACTGTCATTTCAGGGTAATTTTTTTGAAAACATTAAATATCAATAGTTCAAGCGATTTTAAGAAACTCTGTAATAGGTTTTATAAACCAAAAGAGTTTCCTTCTGGACTGAAAAAGCAATCTCCCAGCCTCCCCCCTGACTGCAGAAGCAGCAGGATTTCTGTCTCCATTATGTGGCTATGGAGAGGGGAGGGGCTGTTAGGAGTGACTGAGCACGGAGCAGTCCTGCACAGCACAACACCCTGCAATCTTCTCTCAGTAAGTTCATAGATAAGCACTGATCTTTCTGACCCCAGAATCCTGCGTTTTAGGTGCCCAGACAGTCTACAAACAGCTGACCTTCATGTCACCTCTTCCTGCTCCCTCATCTCCCTCGGCCCCTCCCCCCTCCATAAGGATAGAATGGAGAGAGCAGAGCCCGTCTTCACTGGCTTCTCTGTAATGAAGACGTGTTTGCCTGATAATGCACAGATAAGAAGTCAGGGGGGGAGGCTGGGAGATTGCTTCTTGAGTACAGAAGGAGGCTTTTTTGGCTGATAAAACCTATTACAGAGTTTCCTAAAATCGCTTATACTACTGATTTCTGCAATAAAAAAAAACATGACAGTTACGCTTTAAGTGAAGAGAGCTGAACTGCAATACCACACACAACCTGAGCACAGGGGTGGTGCTTTTTTTACAATTAGCTGTGTTTTTTCTTATCATGGATAAACCCTTTAAAGCCTGTGGGAACCTTTATTGGGGTCAAATCTAAAGCTTCTTTTTCACACTAGATTTGGGCGCCTGAATACCATAAACTTTGGTCACTTTGTCCTGATACGTTATACGATTATTACGAACATAAACCTTTCCATTCCCATAAAGGACAATACCAGCAGTAAAGGAAAACGTTGCCTTGAGGTGACCATTATAATATTATTAGGTTATAAATATATCTTACAGAGCTGCATTTGAAACAGATCTAAATATATAAAATTCTATATACAGTATAAGATCCCTACTATTGACCCCATTATAAATTCTCCTCATGCATGATACAAGGCTTCTCAGTAATATATTACATTACATTACAATATAAACAGTTTATGCTTAAAGGGATTATCCAATGAAAATATTTTTCTTTCAAACCAACTGGTGTCAGAAAGTTATATAGATTTGTAATTTACTTCTATTAAAAAATCTCAAGTCTTTCGATACTTATCAGTTGCTGTACGTCCTACAGGAAATGTTTTATTTTCAGTCTGACACAGTGCTCTCTGCTGACATCTCTGGCTGAGACAGGAACTGTCCAGAGCAGGAGGGATATGGTGATTCATAGAACACTGAGACTGAGTTCCTGTCTTGGCCAGAGATGCCAGAGAAATCTTCATTGGCCTGTGTTTTCTTTTTTTCTCAAAAGAAAAAAAAACAACTTAATTTTGCGTTGTATAGTGTCAAGGGGGTGGGGCCTATTGATTGTTGCCTGGGCCCTAGCACTGCAATGCCTCGCTGTGCTGTACGCCCTCCTCTTTGCATGATCAGGGCCAAGCACTGTGCTTACAACAGTGAGGTATAGAGATGCTTGGGCCCAGGAGATTATAGGCCCTGCCTTCTTGACACTATTCTTGACCCGAATAATATAAATAAAAACACAGACGCATACAACAAAAGGTATGTTCTGATTGCTTTAATGGATATCTAACAAACAGCCAAATAACAGTAAACCACCACAAATAACACAGAGCAAAGAATAACTAAGAAGATCTTCAATTGATCATAAATATTCTATATAAAAAACACGCATTCAGCCAGATATAAAAGCACTCACAAAAACAGATAGATCACATACACAATGTCATGTTAAAAATCAAGGCTAAATTAGCTAGATAGTAAACACACGGAATCCTTAGCGTCTAAATATTCTATACACATGAAACACTATAGTCAATAAGCGAGTTTGTAAAGTGCATTGAGACAAGCAGCCATAATGTACGGCTCACTGCAGGGAAACCAAATAAGGGAGAAGAGAGGGATACAGCTATATAAAGGCATCAAGGGAGAGGACAATGAACCATCCAGACTACAGCGGCACCAACGTTAATTTCACCCTTACTTTGTCAGGGGAATTAATGAAAAGCAGTCACTCATACGCCTATCAAAGTCTAAGTTTATTCTGGTTCTCCTCCACCAGCAGGCACATGTATGTGGGTAACCATACACTGTATATATTGCTGCTCACTATAGATATGCTGACTTGGGGTGATTAGCAATGCAGAGTACTGTGTGGGAGCAGGGACCCCTATGGGTGCAGGAGCAGGGTATTACTACAGGTGCAGGAGCAGGGATCACTAAGGGTGCGGGAGCAGGGGATGCCTACGGGTGTGGCAGCAGGGATCTCTATGGGTGCAGGAGCAGAGATGCCTACAAGTGCAGGAGCAGGGATGCCTACAGGTGTGGCAGCAGGGATCTCTATGGGTGCAGGAGCAGAGATCCCTACAAGTACAGGAGCAGGGATCCCTACAAGTGCAAGAGCAGGGATCTCTATGGGTGCAGGAGCAGAGATCCCTACAAGTACAGGAGCAGGGATCCCTACAAGTGCGGGAGCAGGGATCTCTATGGGTGCCGGAGCAGGGATCCCTACAAGTGCGGAAGCAGGAATCTCTATGTGTGCAGGAGCAGGGATCCCTACAAGTGCGGGAGCAGGAATCTCTATGGGTGCAGGAGCGGGGATCTATGGGTGCAGGAGCAGGGATCCCTACAAGTGCGGGAGCAAGGATCTCTATGGGTGCAGGAGCAAGGATCTCTATGGGTGCAGGAGCAGGGATCCCTACAAGTGCGGGAGCAGGAATCTCTATGGGTGCAGGAGCAAGGATCTCTATGGGTGCAGGAGCAGGGATCCCTACAAGTGCGGGAGCAGGAATCTCTATGGGTGCAGGAGCAAGGATCTCTATGGGTGCAGGAGCAGGGATCCCTACAAGTGCGGGAGCAGGGATCTCTATGGGTGCAGGAGCAGACGATCCCTACAGGTGCTGGAGCAGGGATCTCTATGGGTGCAGGAGCAGGGGATCCCTACAGGTGCTGGAGCAGGGATCTCTATGGGTGCAGGAGCAGGGATCACTACGGGTGCAGGAGCAAGGGATCCCTGCGGGTGCAGCTGCAGAGTTCATTACGGGCACAGGAGCAGGGAATCCCTACGGGTGCAGCAGCAGGGTTCACTACGGGCACAGGAGCAGGGGATCCTTACGGGAGCAGAAGCGGGAGATTCCTATGAGCGCAGGAGCAAGGGGGTAACTACGGGTGCAGGAGCAGGGATTACTACTGGTGCAGGAGCAGGGGATCCCTATGGGTGCAGGAGCAGGGATCCCTACAAAAGCAGGGAGTACAATAACAAACAGAAGCCCCCCACCAAATGAAAGCTGTGCAGGGATTTCTTGATATGGGCAGTTTTTCTGATGCTTTCAAAAATGTGCCCATTGTTTTCATTTGCAATTCCATAGCAAGCCATAGCAGCCAATCACAGGGCAGCTCTCATTTATCAGATTTCTGCAGATGTGACTGGTTGCTATGGGCAACAAAAGCAGTTGTTTTTTTTCATTTTTTTTTTTGTTTTTACAAACCTCCCCCGTTTGAAAAGAAAAAGTAGAAAAACTTCCCATAGCATCCATTCAAATTTCCAATAACTAAAAAAAAAGAAGCAATCTGATTGGTTCCCAGTAGGAACTGACCCAATTTATCTTTGCACCAGTTCTGATAAATCTCCTCCAATATGTTCTTAGACGTAGCCATTGCAAGTGGAATAAAAACACCAACTGTTTGCATTGCTGGCTGCCATCAGAGACAACTGTGCACCAGAAAGGAAGGGTTGCTACACAATGTAATGCTGCCCGACAGTTAACTATTGTGGAGCTGACGCCTCGGTGATCCCATTAATTCCTGGGAGTGCATACAGTGTCGATATTATTACTGCTGCTACAAACCAGCCGCCTCGGGCATCTGAAGGAATAACTTGCACTAATGGTTAACTCCAAATGACCCAATTTGCATTATTTGTGGTAGTTGCAGACAAACCTGCCGTGTCTTAGTCGATGTCTGTTCTTCCCAAATAAAGCTTAACATATCCTGCTGCCTCCGCCATACATCTCTCCCCCATCACTGATGTCAGGTCAATCACTCAGTAATGATGCTATATCATGGAGAGAGGAAAACAACGGCGCGCCGAGACGCTGCGAGGTGAAGGAAAATAGGACAAAGCTATTTTCAATGGACTTTCTCATTACTAGGAAGAAATTGTTACAAACACAAACAGTCTTGGCACCCTGAGATGGTGATGTATTCAACAAAAAATGTATTTATCCGAGCGTGATCCATGGGTCATGAACATCCGTCGCTGTCAAGTTCAACTGCAACAGAACATATTTTATTTCATGTAAAAAAAAAAAATGACAAAAACAAATATAAAAAACGTCTGTGATCGGTAAATCCAAGGGTACACCGTATCAGTTAGGTCCGCTGCGTAAATACAAGTGGCTAGTGGATTATATTAATGAGAATTAAAGGGCTTGTCCTTTAGGTATAATTACATTTTATTAGAAGGATCTATCCAAAAGAGACTAATCATAAGTAGCGTTGGGTAGACCACTCAAACTGTTCAAGTTCTGCAATGTTCTCCGAACCCGAACGCTCGGCATTTAACTCCTGGCACCTGGAGAAGTTGGTTGCCGCACTAGGCCCGACTCCCTAGGGTGGCCTCCAACTTTTCGAGTCAAATGCAAAGCGTTCAGATTCAGAGAACTTTGCCGAACCCAAACAGATCAGCGAGTCCGTTCATTACTAATCATAAAGAATCTGAAGAGGAACCACCATAGGGTAAGGTCCCTATTACACAGGACGATTACTGTGCGGAAAATCATTAAATCTATCGAATTTGAACAATAACCGTGCTGTGTAATTGAAAGGCAACGATCGAAAAATTGTCTATGTGTCGTTGACTGTTGACTTTGATCTGACCCTAAAATGGTTAATCGCTCGGTAATCACTCTAATCGTTCGTTGTAATTCCAAATTCGTTTGCTGTAACTCCGCATTTGATCACTAATCGTTCAGTGTAATTCCAAATCGTTCATTCGTTTGCTGGGATCAGATGGAGTAAACGATCGTAGTAACGATCATAACTAATGACTGTCGTTCTATGTAATATGGTGAACGATTTAAGGGTAACGAACAATCTTGTTAGCGATCATTTATGGTCAAAAATCGCTTAGTCTAATAGGACCCTAAGTTAAGCATTACACAGTGTCCAATAAAATCAATAGACTGTCCATGTTGTATATAGGCGGGTCCTCCAATAGAAAGTGTTCAATTATCCTGCAGCGCCACCACAGGGAAACCGAAACATTACACAGATCCCTCTGAAACCAATAGACTGTCCATATTATACACTGACAAACTGGGTCCTTAAAGGGAACCTGCCACCCCCCCCCCCCCCCCGTGCAGGGGTGACAGGCTCCCGACCCCCCACTACAGCCCCCTATACTCACCTGATCCCGCTTTTGCAGTACCGACCGGGATGATCTTCACTGAAACTGGCTGTTCTGTGACACGAGCAGGTCACAGAACAACCGATGTCACACGCTGTGTGAACCAGGCCCATATGAATGTATCCTACGCTCTAGTAATTAAACTCCACAATGTTTTTTCTGCCATTGGGGTTAATGATACAGCAGAACTGTCCACAAACTATGTTGCCCATAAGGGTCTTTCACACAGGGCAATTACTGGCGAACAGGTTAATAATTTCCCCGTGTTATCAGCCGAGGAATAAGCCACTGCTCTATCATCAGCTGATTGATGGGATCACGCAATCATTGTTGGCCGGCTGCAAACCTTCCTATGTAAACGGGATGTTCGGCCAACAACGAAGGGGAGCCTGACCGATCCAGTGATCGTCACACAAGTACTGCCAGTCTGCCAGTCTAAAAGGACCCTTAATACTCTGATTTATCCGCAACAGCTTTCAGTAGACCCTTTGGCATGGATCCTCACATTATCCACTGAACTGTAATGTGATCTGTCAGGTTGTTTTAAGTGCATGAATGGCGCCGCAGACAACGCTATTTTTGCCATCAAAAAGCAATAGAAGCCTAATGGATCAGAGAGCAGCAGTAATGTGAACAAAACCTTATTTATACTTTTATCGGAAGGAAATGGCATTTCGTATCCCCTTATAGTTAAATGGCGCCAAAATAATCTGCAGCCCAGAGGAGCGCGTGTCTTCATGTACGGCACTTCCTGCACGAGTGGCGCTTACAGTCTCATTTTCTTACCAGACGCATGACTGGCTCTAATGTAATTACGTATCAGTCAGAGCCCAAGGAAAGGCCTGTATAGTGGATAAGAGCACAGGCCCCAGAGAAGTGGTCACTGCCGGACACAACAATGGCACCACTGGCATATAAACCGTGTGCCAATAAGAGCAGATCACATGAGGTATGACCATGGCCGAAGTTTGCTGCCAGTATTGCCTGTACGCAGTGCCCAAGCCTAGAAGACAAGTGATCGTTTTACAGCTTTAAGCTGATGAATGCCGGATTATCCGTATGACCTCCGCACCCTCAGCCAGATGGCTCTATTAAAAAATGGCAGTCCTGGGCACCAAGGAAATATTGGTCATTCTCAGTCTTTAGAATTTTTTATATTATAAATAATAGAGGTAGATATGCAGATTTTTCCTAAATGTGTATAACCGAATATAGACAACACAATGTCACACACTGCAATACAATGGCAACACCATACTGCTCCAAAAATACTGTTATACAACGTTGTCCCATTACTGCTCTAATACGGCTATACAGTGACCACACTCAACTGCACAATTACTGCCATATAATGCCCACACAATAGTAGTCTTATACTAATATTACTGCCACACAATGTGCACACAATACTGCACAAATACTGCCATACAGTGTCCAAATAATACTGCTCCAAGGAATTATCCACCATTAAAAATTTGGGGGAGATTTATCAAACATGGTGTAAAGTGAAACTGGCTCAGTTGCCCCTAGCAACCAATCAGATTCCACCTTTCATTTTCCAAAGAGTCTGTGAGGAATGAAAAGTGGAATCTGATTGGTTGCTAAGGGCAACTGAGCCAGTTTCACTTCACACCATGTCTGATAAATCTCTACCTTTATATACGGTATGTTGCTGGCCTCATAACAAAAAAACAACCAGAGTATCCTTCAATTATCAAACTCCTCCGGTGACGACCTGCGGCGTCTCTTGACCTCCAGCTGCCAATCCCAAGGAGGAACTTGTCTTGGCAGTGACAACCCGCTCAGCCAATCACTGACTATGATGGAACAGCACCGGACCCAGTGACTGGCTGAGCAGGCAGTCATTACTGAGACAAGTTTGTCTGGGGAATGGCGGTCTTCGGCTAGGAACCCGGAGACCTCACAGGACGACACCAGGGGAGTGTGGAGAGGGAAGGATAAGCTGTTTGCTATGTTTTATATAAGGGAAGCAAAATATATAAAGTTTTTAAGTAACGGACTACAATCCCAACCCAACTCAATCCAATTCCCCAATAATACCTTAAAAAATACCGTAATTTAGTAACCCAGACAATATTGCTCCACTAACACTGATCTACAGGGCCCACACATTATTTCCGTACAATGATGATACAATACTGTACAGATAAAAAGCCCATTTCCTGCTACTCTAAAACTACTTCTATACAGTGCACAAATAATACCGTCATACAGTGCCCATAAAATGCCTAAATATTAAAGGAGTGAATACTAAAGTTCCTGGTGGTCATTGACAGTAGTCTCAGCTTACCCTAGGGGTTCCCCTAGAACATGTAAAGATCTGACCTATCCACACGGAATAGACCACATATAGTGATAGTTAAGTAGCGTTATACCCTGTGCGTTCCCGGAGTGCACAGATATAGATTATTCCATTACGAGCTACTTACTGAGTCACAATTAGAGGAGAAGGAGAGGTAATGTGCTGATGAGTTTTCCATATAGAAGGAGACGCTTTGCTCCATTATCTGCCGGGGATCCTGACAACAAGATGGAAATAATAGGATGACTGCACGCTACATGGTCCACTATGTTCAGGAGGACTTACCTTACGCACCAATACAGTTACTATTATCCTATTATATTTTTCCCACTTTGTACAATTTCATCTTTGTGGTTCCTTAATTTGAACCCGGCCGAGGAAAATGAGCAGCAGTTTCCTTGTCTGCGTGTGGACTAAACAGCTTCCATTAAGTGGAGGCCTCTCCGGAGATCCATCCATCTTCATTAGAGCTGCACTTTCCCCATTTGCTGCAAGCTATAGAAATGGTCTGTGTGATATTAACCATGAGCGGCTATGAATTAATGAAGGAGAGGGGCACTGTGTGTACCAGACGGCAGGCCATGGGCGGAGGGGACGCCTATAGCTACGAATCCCACCCCAGATGACACTGCTCTCTATATAGGAATGCTTGTGTAGAACACATGTACAGGTAATAATAATATACTTATTTGTATATCGCCAACAAATTCCGCAGCGCTACAGGTATATATAAAAGGGTATATAAAAGTATATATGAAAGGGGTTGTCTTTTTCTTTCAAATCAACTGGTGTCAGAAAGTTATATAGATTTGTAATTTACTTCTATTAAAAAATGTGAAGTCTTCCCATACTTATCAGCTGCTGTATGTCCTGCAGGAAATATTTCATTTTCAGACAAAGTACTGGAAGGCTTGAGATTTTTTAATAGGAGTAAATTGCAAATCTTTTTAACTTTCTGATATTAGTTGATAAGTGCTGGAAGACTTGAGATTTTTTTAAAGAAGTAAATTACAAATCTCTGGCACCGCTTGTTTTGAAAGAATTTTTTTTTTTATGCTGAACTACCCCTTTAATAGTAAAGACTGAGAAATAATAATAAAAAAAAAAAATGTGAACAACTAAAAAATAACTGTAAAAAAGTCTGCGAATAATTATCATGAACATTAATTTAACGTCCGCAGAAACAATGGCCATCATTTAATACACTATGTGCATTGGGTGGCCGTCATTCCATTAACGTCAATTAAAATGCAGTAATAATGGATGTTATTTTAAAAAGAAAAAGCGGACTCTTTTTACTCAGTGTGAACATTGCCTTAGAGTGAATATGTCACCCATGAATACATTATAGAGCTGATGGCAATGCAGTCTAGATCTTAAAGGGGTACTCCAGCAAAAAGCTTTTTCCCAGTAATTGAAATGCATCACAAAATTACATAACTTTGTAATATGCTTCAATCACCTTTCTGTCCCCCTTCCCTTTCTTTTCCCCCCTCAATCCCCCACCAGGAAGAAAAGTAAACTCATTCTTACCTAATGACTGTTGACCCCAGGCTGCTCTGTGGCAGCCATTTTGTGACAATGACATCATCAAGAGGGAGGCGGGTCTAAGCCCTGTTAAGCCAACCTCCCTTTGTCAAATGACTCAGGTTTCTCGGCTCTGATTGGCTGAACAAGATGTAACGGTTCTACAGAGTCAATGAGACATCACAGGAGACACAGTGCATCATGGGAAACCCCAAACCAGGAAGTAAAGAAAAAATGAAGCCACCAACTGGAGCTTCAGAGACTTGCAAACAGCGGGAAATTCAAACAAGACAGACTCCGGAGGGATGGTTAAAAAAAAAAAAAACTGTTTATAATTGATTTTTTTTTTTTTTTATCAGCGCCGGAGTACCCCTTTAATAAAAGGAGATTAGAATGATCCTTCAGGACAGAGCTTAGTATATACTTTACACAAAGAAAGGGGCAGAAATGCGACATAGTGATTGTATGTCCCCCGATAGGAGTCCGGTGTCACTGACCGGCCGTAAGGGGAGGGGGTACCCCAAACTCAATGAGTAGTTTTGCCCTCCATGCACCATTACAGTCCAGTAATATCATTTACCCACAGCACAGGCCTGCTTATAAAGGTGAGGATGCTTCTGGTCACACAAGGGTTAATCCTCTGGGAGTGATCACTTAGTATGACATGGAAGCTCCCCGCCAGGACTACATACATAAATACCCGCTCCGCGTCCCTTGTAAATCTGTCACGTCTCTTTTTTACATTGTCACTTTTCGCAGTGGGTAGCAGCTCGGCTGAGAAGTGGCACAGGAGTGCTTTTCTGCTTGACCGTTCATCTAAACATTGAAGAGATGACAATTCTGCTTTCATTTTACGCAATACTTAAAATTCCATTTTTTTTTTTAACCTAGCAAATGTTTTTTGCTGCATTTACAGCTCGCTGACCCGATATAATCAGAAAATGCGCTGCTTTATAGGGACAGAAAAGTGGTGAGAATTAAAACACTGCCTCCTCTACTCGACTTCTCTATTGGTAATTGCATCAAGAGACGCTATAGCGTTCCTAAATAAGTATCATCTGACTGCGCTTTATAAAGGACATTAACCACACACAGTCCAATGAGGAAAACGTGTTGACAATTGCTTTTTAAAGGGGTAGTCCGGAGGAAAAAATTATTGTTTTTAAATCAACTGGTGTCAAAAACTTAAACAGATTTGTGAATTACTTATATTTATAAAACCTCAAGTCTTGCAGTACTTATCAGCTGCTGTATGTCCTACAGGAGGAAGTGGTTTATTCTTTCCAGTTTGACACAGTGCTCTCTGCTGCCACCTCTGTCTGAGACAGGAACTGTCCAGAGAAAATCCACATAGAAAACCTTTCCTGCTCTGGACTATTCCTGTTAGTGACGGATGTGGCAGCAGAGAGCACCGTGTCAGACTGGAAAGAATACACCACTTCCTGCAAGACATACAGGCTATGGGGGAGATTTATCAAACATGGTGTAAAGTGAAACTGACTCAGTTGCCCCAAGCAACCAATCAGATTCCACCTTTCATTCCTCACAGACACTTTGGAAAATGAAAGGTGGAATCTGATTGGTTGCTAGGGGCAACTGAGCCAGTTTCACGTTACACCATGCTTGATAAATCTCCCCCTGTATGTCTACACAGGATGCAAAAATTCACCACAATTTCACAGTAAAATGCGGGTTTGCCATTATTTTTCTAGTGCATTTACATTAAAAGGGGCTGAAACCTGCAGATTTTAAAAATTACCATCAAATCTCATTGAAATGGTGCAATTAAAAAAAAAAAAGTTTAAAAACTTTTAAATGTTAATTTTCAAAATCTGCATGCCAATTTGTGTACAAAAGATGTACTCTAATGGTGGATCCAATTTCCTGCAGATCTGTGTATTCAAATTGGATTACAGTCCTAAGTGTGAACAAACCTTATCCACATGGTAAAAATTCTCAACATTTTTAAAATTTCACAATTATAAAATCTGCAGATTTTTCTTCCCTGCAGAAAAAATGACCTGTATGGCTGCTTTTAAAATCCACAGTATGTAAATTTCTGTTGTGCACATTTTGCTGTCACTTTGCAATGAAAAATCCCTCTAAAATTAGTGGGAAAGAAATCCTCTGCATGTAGACCCGACCTAAAAGTCTTCTTGTCAAGGGCATTTTTTTTAGTTTCTAGAAAAAGTTTGACGAAGTCCAATATATGTACTCAAGCCTCTTTCTCTGAAGTTTTTTTGGGGATTCATCCGGTGAAGTCATCGGCTTCATAACTGCTATATTAGTGGACTTGATGAGAATATTAGAATATAATACATGCCGAAGTAATCATCAAATCCTGAGTGTGTGAATGCTGCCTTATGTATGCTGCATCTCTTACAAAACCCGCATCCATGATCCCCTCCTGTACTGTACATCCTCGCCAGATGCAGACATGTCCGTCTCTTTGGTGTTATTGGAGCCGTGTAGATTACCCTAAACTAGGTCTGTGATCTTCAATATGAATAAGTAAAGCTCATATCTCAGCATCCACCAGGTCGGGTAACACAAAGCTGCCAACAAATTATTTCCAATCAGCAACACCCAAAAGTGATCATTATTCTGCTTCTATATATATATTCATTTTCCTAGTTTAGTAGGGGTCTGCTCACTTATTAGGGGTACCTGTAAAGGGAGCAGACCCTTTCTGCTCACTAATTCAGAGAAACACCTATAGTGGACACAAGACCCTGGAAACCCTGAGGTCCATGAGACACCTATAGTGGACACAGACCCTGGAAACCCTGAGGTCCATGAGACACCTATAGTGGACACAGACCCTGGACACCCTGAGGTTCGTGAGATACCTATTGGGGATGCAGACCCTGGACACCCTGAGGTCCGTGAGACACCTATTGGGGATGCAGACCCTGGACACCCTGAGGTCCGTGAGACACATATTGGGGATGCAGACCCTGGATACCCTTGGGTCCCCGAGACACCTATAGTGGATGCAGACCCTGGACCCCTTTAGGCCTTTTTGCTCATCCAGGCACCTGTAATGGTAGTGGATCATGGACTCTCCTAGATCTCCACTCATCCATACAGGAACCTGTATAGAGGGTAGACACTGGACACCCATTGGTTTCTGGTCGCTCATATAGAAGAGCACCTGTAAAGGGAGAAAATCTTGGATACCCTAAGGTCTCTCCCCGCTAATCCAGATTGTCACCTATAATAGGGGCAGATTCTGGACATCCTTAGGTCTCCGTTTGCTCATCCACACAGGCACCCGTAAAGTGTGAAACCCTTGCACACCCTTAGGTCTCTGTACCTGTAATGGGGGAACATCCTATCCACAGACTCTAGCTTAGTCTAACAACCTAAAGTGAAGTGATCGGGTTACTGTACATGGGATATTAACCAGCGCACAATAACACCTGCATAGCAGCTGAACCTGCTCAGAGCAAGCTGCATACTTTCTTCCAGATGCAGCACTCTCCCAGTGTGATCAGGGAAAAGCAATGCACAATGAAATTACAGCAAAGATTCCCAATAACAGATGTGTGCGTAGGCAGCGCGCAGGTTCACGGGGTGAGAATGCTCCTATGCAAGGGAAGGCTGCCACTCCATTCTGCAAAGGAAGAAAAAAAAATATTGTGTCCCTGTGCCGGCGAGGCATGAGTAACCTGCAGAGGAGGCAGATATCATGCAGCGGAGATAATTATCTGGATCCCTCTTTATCCCATTATAAGGTTTCATCCGTGTCCTGGCATACTATAAGCGGATTGCCTCTCGGGCTTTATTTGCTTTCTGTTGTTTCAATACCAACTGGAATTATCTCTGTACGGAGAAAGAGGGCGAAGGGCAGGAGAGGGGGGGAGGGGATTACATGGTTTTCACTGCTACAGTGACTTTTTTTCTAATATGATCGCTCAACATATGGTGAGGCAGGCAGAAATAAACACGCACACAACATGACTGATGCCATCTATGATGATGCTTACTCAATGACAACTGGTATATCAGGTAGTATTGCCAGATTAAAGAAAAGCTATAGCACATATGATTTAGGTTGGGTTCACACCACGTTTTTGCAGTTTTTCCTTTTTTTTTTTTTTTTTTTTTTTAAAAAGGGATAAAAGAAACTGATGCATTTGTGTGCATTGGTTTTGATCAGTTTTTCTATTGACTTCAATTATAAGAAAAAAAGGATCAAAACTGATCAATTTTGATCCGTTTTTTATAATGCAAGTCAATGGAAAAATGGATGCATCCGTTTTGTTTGTTTTTTTTGTTTCCCAAAAAAACGGATTGCAAAAACATAGTGTGAACCCAGCCTTAGTCTTATAATGGACAATGAGATGGTCAGAATAAGTTATAATACCACATTAGGTTCATGGATCAGTGGTCTGCACAAGGCCAATAGCCACACATAACATGGTAAGGGGGTATTTTCATATAACTTCATGGTGGATATTTCTAGAATATGTCATAAAATTATGATTGGTGGGAGTCCAACCTCTGGGCCCCACACCGATCCAGATGGGACAGAGGTCTCTACAGCTTACTCCCCGCACAGCGGTGCTTCCAGTTATCCGGTGAGTAGGGTTGTATTCTACTTCTGCACAGTGGGTGGTGGGGAGCATTACTATGCATGGGAATACTGCTGAGAAGCTGCAGCGCTAAACTACAGCTACAGCACCTTTTTTCTGTGGATCAGTGGGGGGCATGACAGTCAGATCCCCCGCCGATAAGTGAGTGATGACAAATCATAGAGAAAATTTATCACAGAGAAATCCCTTTAAAGTGAAAATGACTTATGGCTCGAAACCCAACCGGAGAAAATGGCAGCATCTGTAGTTGTATTTTATCATAGATAAATAAAAATCTACTAGCCCTTGTAAAGAGGGATATAATATCACTGTAAAAATCTACTAGCCCTTGTAAAGAGGGATATAATATCACTGTAAAAATTTACTAGCTCCTGAGTGAATATGTACAAATGAAGATATGAGGCGGCACTCCAGATATAAGTGAATAAAAAGTGGTTTGGTTTATTCACCCAACATGCAACGTTTCAATCTACTCAATGAGATTTTTGTCAAGCAACTGCTTGACAAAGATCTCATTGAGTAGATTGAAACGTTGCATGTTGGGTGAATAAACCAAACCACTTTTTATTTACTTATATCTGGAGTGCCGCCTCATGTCTTCATTTCTAGTACCGCCGAGACCTGGGTCTGGGACCGTGAGACTAAGCACCCGAGCCATTGAGCCACACAGTGCCGTTCAGCAAATCTTTCTTTTTGTATGTGTGAATATGTAGGTACTGATTTGGTAGGTACTCATTTGTACATGATGGAATAAATTGCGTCATGTGAGCAGCCTTGTGGAAGCTCCATTCACACGCATGGAATTGTGGTTGTGTCTGATACAGATTTTGAAATGGAATTTGCACCAAAATTGACAATGTGCGAACAAAACCTTCTAGGTGGCTATCCACCATTAGGAAAATATGGCCACTTTCTTCTAGAGACAATGCAACTCAGCTCAGGTGTGGTTTGCAATTAAGCTCCATTCACTTCAATGGAACTTGCAATGGAGTTGCAAAACCTACACCCAAACTAGAGACACGAGTCCTACTAGGTCTGGAAGAAATTGGCCATGTTCTCTGATCAAAATTTGTTGGAAATTCTGGCTTGAGTAACACAGAAACAGAAAAGAAACAGAAAAGTTGCTAGAGATGTCCTGTCTACACATGTTGTTCCATTCATATCGGTGTTGTCACGACCGGATGTGCATGATCGCACCAAGAACACTGATGATGCCCAAAATTCTTGTATATATGGTACAAAAGGTTTTGTCATGGTGTCTGTCATTTTACCGAATCCAGGCTTAGGCCATGTTCACACAACCTAAGTTCCGTGGTAATCACGGCCATTGTTACAATGGCCGTGATTACAACAGAATCACGTAGTGCTGCCTTCTGAGGGAATCCCGGCCGGAGTGTATACACATAGTATACACTCCGGCTGGGATCCCTAGCGGAGCGAGCGGCCCTAACTCTGCGGCCATGCCGTGACCCGCTGGATCATGGAACAGCCAGTCTCATACATAGTGTGAACATAGCCTTACATTGTATTGCTACCTACCAACCAGCCAGACATGACTGAGCCGTTCAAGATTGGCATTGTGCTGGCAGCAAAGAAGAAAAGCAGTTTGGCAACGGTGGTGCCCAGAAAGTTCAGATGGCTTAGTTGAATAATTATTATTTCCATCATCAATTACTTCATTCACACTGAAAATTAAGTCTTAAAATAAATATCATTATAATTAAAATTTATAGCAAGCAAATATAGCCATCTATCCGTGCCAATAGAACTACATGAAACACTTTAGATTTTTATTAAAGTTTAATGACATTTCATATATAAGCTGCATTCACACTAGTGTTCTACAGATACATCTTTGCATGTGTGGAGAGGAGTTGCCAAACTGTTTGAGTTCGGTAAGATTCTCATCTAACGCTCGCCATGTGACTCCCGGCATCTAGAATTGGATGCCACCCTAGGGAGTACTGAAAAACATGGGTACAGCTTATAGCTGTATCCATGTTTTCCTGGCAGGCCTAGGGCGGCATCCAACTTCTCCAGATGCTGGGAGTCCAATGCCAAGAGTTCAGGTTCGGAGAAAGTTGCCGAACATGAACAAATGGCTCTCAATACCAAAGTCGGGTTGTGATGTGTGGTTATAATACAGGCCCGAAAATGCATTCATAATATACTTGTTTTAAAATGGTCTAAAAGGAATGACTTATTGTTTAAATAATATTTTTATTTTAAATATATTTTTGAAGAATTTTTGGAGACATTTTTCTACTTTTCCATTTTTCCATCCACATTATAAAATAATCCTGAGATCTTGCAGTTTTCATTCTTACCATTAACACCAAAACTAAGCTGAGACTTTCTGTTGTGTCTGTGGTGATAAAAGGAGGCTGCTGTAAAGCGATCTGTACAGCATTGCAGCAACATGTGACACCAGTAGAGACAATAGTAGCATCTGTGAAACGACCTCTTCAAAGGTCACAGAGCATGCTCAGTAATGATTCACATTCATGTCAAGAAGACAGACTGTCTATTGCCGTCTATGTCCATGAGTCTTAATGTAAAGCATGTCACTAAATGCTGTTAAAACAGCCCAGACAATATGGCAGCCTCCATAACAATGTACAAAAAGTTACAGAGAACCCATGGTACCAAGTTAAGAGCCTAAAAAGATTAGGGCTTTCCTATGAAGGACACACATCACTTATCCACCTATGGGTGGGAGTCACAGTACTGTAATTGGTAAAGACTTCAGAAGAGAAGGATTTAGGGGTAGTGATTTCTGACAGCCTAGTAACATAGTAAGAGAGTAAGCTGAACCTAAGAGAACCTTAAAGCCTAGTAGACCCCATTAAAGTCAACTGGGTCCGTCTGGCTCCATTGGTGTCTAGAGTATAGCAGATCAGCCGGCTCCACTTTTATCATTCTTCTAGAAATAAACATCCCACACTGTCTATGACCAGCATTACCTCTGTGTTTAATGACAATTCGTTGTAGGGACAAGCCGAAAACCTAATGAAAAAAAAACAAAAACATCGTACAGACAAACAAAACGGGAAAGGCTTTACTCCTGTTTACCGTTATCTTTCTTTTCTAGGTTTTTTGTCCACTATTTGTACACTAGACAAATAAAACATCACAATAGGATATATAGATTTTAATGTCCTCAGACACCGACACTAAAGCTCGCGAAATGATCAAAGAAATGTCAAGATTGGCAAAGAACGGACCCATAAAGAAATATTTATGGAGCATGCTTGAGCTTGTTAGTTCATACACAGTATGGATTATGTATTGATCAGGCTGGAGTCTACAGGGCTGATATGAAAAGCACGCAAAGCAGCGACGACCCGATGACTGGAACAAGGTGTGCACCTCACTTTCGGAGTTCAGAGGTGTCGTCTCGGGGTTACGGTTTTGCACAGCCTGTATAAACGTGTGTACTAACAGGCTTTGTTCTCCGTGACAATACGGGAGAGGTTTTAATTGTAAGAAAAAAACGTTCCGAATAGCAAGCAAGAAACACAAAAACACAGCTGAACGAAAGTGTCTGAGAAAACAAGACGGCACAAAAAGACAACTGTCTACGCCGAGCAGTTTCCACTAATCATCAAGATCTACAATTTTCCGCACAAAACAGATAAATCAGTTTAAAACGGGAGACTTTGCTGCTCTTTTATTTTAAAAGGACGCGGGTGTTTAGAGGCTAACAACAAATCATTACTTGCCATGATTAATCACTCAATGGAGTCCGTAGTCCTGAAGGAAACGCTTTTTCACCTTGAGGAAAAAAAAGAAGACTGCCTCTTACAGTTAATGGCACCGTCTACACTTGAAATCCCAAGTCACTGCCAAGGCGTTCTTGAGGACAGGAAAGAATTGGATAAGGGTGCTGAACATGCTGGGAACTGGCTCTTATCTAGGAAGAAATGTAGAGGGGAGGATTGGGCCATATGTTTGTGGCGAATATAAAGTGGCCTTGGTTTAACTGGCCTTGAGTACATACAATAAAGCACCAGAACTAGAACCAACATAATATAACATATGTCAGGGCCCTCACATCATATGTCATTCAGCTTTCCTAAAAAAACACCTGTTTAACAAGAGCACAACCCACAATTTATAGCAGGTTTATTGGAAATTTTCTTTAAGGGGTTTTACTATGATTACAACTTAAAGAAGCAGTTCACAAAAAAGCCACTTGGCATGTATACTCACGGCAGCTGATCGGTGTCCTGCCGCGCGGCTTCGTTCTAGTCCCGCGGCGCCATTTAAATCCGGCGCACGCTCACTTCCACCTCTGCAGTGACTCCTCTTCTCTGCCTTGTAATTGAACGCCGTAAGTCATGCGCTTCCATAGAGAATGCAAGGAAACGTGTGAGATCCGCCGTATAATCACAGGACAGAGAAGACGACTTGCAGCAGAGGCGAATGTGAGCGTGCGCCGGATTTGAATGGCGACACGGGACCGGAATGAAGCTGCGCCGTGATCAGTGGGGGTTCCAGCGTCTACCGATCAGACACCTATCAGGGGAATACATTAGGTGATTTTTCAGGGGTGTGTGTCAAATAGTCAGTAACATGACATGATCAGAGCCTGGTTGACCTTACTAAACAACGTCCAGCATCCATTTGTAAGGAATACCAATAGCATACCAGCCTGATGGAGGTCAAAAGGACAAATGGGTGTCCTGATTCTAATGGAGCAGCCTCATAAAGGGGCAGGGGTTTCCTCCCAATGGCGCCGTACGCGGGAACCAGGCCGTGGTTCAATCCATGTGCAAAACTTAAAAGTGAATGTACTGATGGTACTTTTGCTTTAAGTTTGAAAACCTTTTGAGGATTTACAATAAGCATTACATCACATGTAGTAAGACAACCAAATATGCAATCATTACTTTGAGGCCCTATTACACAGATTATCTGCCAAATATCTCTCTGTACAAAAGAGCCAGCAATCGGCAGATCTGTCTTTCAACATATCAAAAAATACTCTGCCATCGGCGGACATCTCTCCACATAGTTGCCAGCGACTGATTACAGAAAGGGTTGCCCGTTTTTTGCTAGTGATGTTCGTGCAGCCTTGATCGCGCGATTATATTGCTGATTGGCACTTGATCACATATTGAAGATGATTCTGTATGTGTAAATGTACCCTTCATGTTTGAAACTGCTGGCACATAGAAATATAGAAGACTGTCGGCAGAAAAAGACCACCAGGTCCATCTAGTCTGCCTTTTTAGTATTTCCCTTCTCATTATCTTAGGATAGATATAGGCAGGTTTAAATTCAGTTATTGTAGATTTACCTACCGCATCTGCTGGAAGTCTGTTCCAAGCATCTACTACTGTACTCTTAAATAGTTAGGTCAAGGAAACGCATGACCCCTTTCATATATCTATCTGTGCTTCCACAACATAGAAAAATGCTTATTCTATAGTGCAAAAATACCTCCTCACTCCCCCAGCCATCCTTATTCCTGCTTGACTGACAGCTAGAAGCCATGTAAGGGATAGGAGGGGTAGCGAGAAGGCGTTCCAGCCTACAGCAGATCATGGGATTGTGAATGCTTGACCTTATACAACCGAGAATCAAAGCATTCCTCTACATTATGGAAGCACAGACAGAGACTCCTGACTCATACAGTACATTACCCACCGCTAGCTTATAGCACTGACTATTAGCTTCTGCATCCTAGTTTTTGTGGAGAACTTTTTGTTGGTTTTGTATGGCCTCATGAATTATTAAGCACCTTATCTAACACCGCAGGTTAGGAATGAAAGTTGCACATTAATGCCAGGGAAGGAAGCGTCTTTGTGATAGATTAAGAGGCCTGTTTTTTTTTTTATGCTTTGCTAAAATCAGAGTTGGAAAAAAAAAGAAAAAAAAAAAAGGAAATCATTTCTCCCGCAGGTATTTATTGCCCCTATAAATCTAATGTGCTGCTGTTAAGCAAATTTACTGTACCATGCTGCTGTGATAACAGATCTTGTCATAAAGCTTCAGCCTTTTAAATCCGCCACGTTCCTCTTATCTCCAAAAGCAAGATGGATACGGCACAGTAAAGATGTAATAGAGTATTTCTTTAATGCCCATTATTGGTTTGTGGGTCTAATTTACTTGCACATCTCCTATTGAGTAAATCCGGAGCACTTTTCCCGCTATGAGGGACACATCCTATCACGGCGGGGAAAAAAACACATCATTCTTCCATTATCTAAGTACGCTGTAAGCGATATCTAAGATGGGGTCATTACCCCCGAGCGGAGTCTCTGCTCAGACCCACTTGTCAAATGAGGCAATTCTAAATAACATCCATTTACTTTTATAGTGGTATACTTATAGCAAGACGTATGGAAATACAACAGTTAGAGGATGGTGGCCCAGTTTTTTTTTTTTTTTTAATCATAGCAAATATATATATCAATTAACAATATGATAAAAAGGTTTGTCTAACTGCTGAATGTTCTAGAGGAAAAAATTATGGAATCATTTTGTAATGTATATTTCTAAAAAAAAAAAAAAGGTCGCCTATAATGTTATATTGCCTACAGTTTAATCTGAGAAGCGTTTACGGACCTTACTAAGAGGTGAGACTCGGCTAATGGAATAAAAACACAACCACAACTAGCGAGAAGTCAATGGAAAGGATTCTTATACGTCTCCAAGATGAAAATACAGCACAGTGTATTTCAGCTCAGTGTACAAATTGCTTGACGTACAAGCAAAATAGAGGTTATAAGAGCAACACAAACAAGTAGATGAACGAAGACATCAAAGCGCCAGGATAGAAATCTTTATGCGATATGCAATGAAAATGATCAAGAAATACACAACAAATAGACCAGGAGTCAATGTTGGTCAAAGAACGGTAACAAAGGATTTAAAGGATTAAAAAAAAAAAAGAAGAAAACTCTAAACATATAAAAAGTTTTTTTTTTTTTTTTTAATCACTCACGGCGTTCAGACCCTGACTGATCAGTAGACAGAGAAGGGAGATGACCCTCGCTTTGCTCTGCTTCTGAGACCTAGACGGCTCTATAGACTTCCAATGGGAGTCCATCTAGGTCACGTGAGACAGAGCCGGGAGTGAACGTGCTAAGCATGTACTTTTCCTGACTTGTGTGCTTAACACTCAGACCCCAACTGATATCTAATCTTAGCAAAAGAATGAACGATGTGGAATTAGGGTATGTGCATACCGAGTAATTGTGACTGAAACTCCATTGCGGAATTCTCAGCTTGCGCCCGCAGACTGCGGCGGGAGCATGTCTCTGCTTGTGTCATAGACTCTATTCTATGCATAGGCGGAATTCAGTTGTCAGTCCAAAGAATGAACTTGATCATTCTTTGGACGAATGAAAGAATCCACCCGTGCATAGAAAGGAGTCTATGACACGGGCGGAGACACGCGGACTGCGATGGACGCAAGCTGAGAATTCCACAACGAAGTTTCCGTCACAATTACTCAGTGTGCATGTACCCTTACAATGATTAATGAACAAATGTGTAATTACAGTGAACGATTATTTTGATGATTTTAGGGTCAGATGTGAATAAAGGGTCAACGACACACGATCAATTTTTCAATCATTCTCTGCAATTACACAGGACGATTATCATTTAAATTTGAACAATATAACAATTTTATCATGCCGTGTAATAGGGCCCTTAGACCACTGCTTTTAGAGCAGAGGGGTGGTCGGTAACCTAGACAATAAGCAGTCAATAGGAGGGAAAGAGCAGCATTTCAGGAGACAAGTTGGTTAAATAAAAGTCTTTGCAAAAATATTTACCTTGTGGTGTCCTATATGTATAACTATATATGAGTTGAGAATGGAATACCCCTTTAAGGAAACATATGAAGATAATGACTGATGAAAACAACCTTTTCCCATGATTTATGATATGGTGTTACGTGTCAGGTAAAGGAAAGGTTGGGATGATGATGTTAACGTACAGGTGGAAAAAGATTTTGAACACTTTTTGATAGAAAATAAGTCTGTACCAATGAAGAAAAATGGTGGAAATTAAAGCTGATCTGTGGCCGATATTCAAGAAAAATACTGTTTTTTTCACTTGTAAAGTTCAGGCCTCCGAAGAATACGAGCCATGATAAAAGCCCGAGGAGAAGCAACAAGGTAATGATTGGGATTTTTGTGTTGATGATTCCGTTGCCGTCTGCAATTTCCTAATGCAAGCTCAAGAGGAGTCATTACTGCTGCAAACAATGGCAGAGAACTGCTCGGCTTCATGCATCCTGGTTAGAACAGCCTGGGCCTAGGAGACTAATAAGCAGTATAAAAAACTACCGTAAGTGGCCGTCTATAGGAAGTCAACAGGTACATGGCGAAGCTGCATCCCTGTGGCGGCAGACATTCTCATTCTCTGCTAGAGAGGAATACCTCACACTAGTTTTCTATGAAAGCATAATGACAGCCTACTCTTAAAGGGGTACTCCGAAAGGTAAAAAAAACAGCAACCCCGTTTTTAAATCAACTGGTGGCAGAAAGTGCAAACTGACAACTCGATACATTCAACCATATACAGTAATGTTTTCTTTTGATGTTCAATTGATAAATAATAATTAATAAATATACAAAATATGTAATTTATAAAAGCTAGAGAATCTCCTTAAAGGGGTTATCCAGTGCTACAAAAACATGGCCATAGTCACCGTTTGAATAGAAGGAGCTGCGTCATAGAGGGAAGGGAATTCCCTCCCACTGGGGGCGGGCCGGCCTACCTCCAGTGCTTGAGCACCGGCCAGTAACCGTGGAAAGAATGTCGCTGTACAGGGGAACCGGGCCGCGGTTCAAAAAACGGACTGCGGCACCGGCTTCCCCGTGACTGTGCCATTCTATCCCTGTGTCAGGTTAAAGAGGACGTACCGCGTGGTACATCCTCTTTAAGCTCCATTCACTTCAATGAAACTGAACAGCAAAACCCCCGCCCAAGCTGGAGACAAGAGTGTCTCTGGAATAAAGTGGACATGTTTTTGTAGCGCTGGATAAGCCCTTTAATGTTTCTTGAGTAGGTTTACCTTCATTACAACCTACAGGAAATGTATCAATTGAGAAACAGCGCCACATCTATTCACAGGCTGGGGGTGGTAATGCAGTTCAGTGGCGAACACTAAAAGCACTTAATGATATGGGCAGCAGAAGCACTTCTCCTTGAAGAAAGCCACTATAATTTTGTCATCTTACACAACATATTTAACATGCACGGCTCCATCTACGTCAATAGGAAGACACATATCATACATTACTAGCTCCGTGTTACCTGTCCCACTTCCTTCATAAGCCGCAAGGGATAATACCTCCTCTACTGTAAAGACAGCAATGACAGATTCAATCTAATATGGTTTAAAAATACGTGTCTGAGGAACTCGTTCTAATGAATACACAATGGACCACAGACATAAAAAAAAAAAAAAAAACCGACCACATCAGGAAGAAAAATCACTAAATTAAAAGCTGCCTGTTAGTAGAAAGCTAAAGAGGTTGTATAATTATTATGCAACGTCCATGTATCTGTCAGAAACACTCTACAGTATAAAAATGTCCCAAAACGCGTCTGGTAAGTGACCGTAACTTTTAATTCGCTGTCCGCCCCTACCTGCGCTCCCTCTCGCCGGCGTCCTCCAGAACGCTCATTATTAGCACATAATTACTCCCTGAAAATTGAACTGTGCGCAATGGGAATTGTGTTCTCTCTTCCGACTGTCTGGTCTCTGCGTCCTAATGCAAAGTGACACTGTCGCCACAGATATGTAATGCCTGTTGGAGATAGTTGCCCAATGCTCAGTGGTAAGGAAGCTTTTCCCTGCCACCGCCTGGGTCACTTTACAGTCAATTCATGATCGCATGCAAAGGGGTAGGCTAAGAAAGCCATGCAGAAACAAATGATTTATTAGCAAGCGGCTGTATGACGGCTCGAGTCCCGGCTCCCCTGGTCATTCATTTGTTACTGTCATTTTCTCAGCACAGCATCAATAAAAGCGATATTTATATGATGTACTTGCCGACACACCCTGGAAATTACTCAACGGTTACAATCCTATTATTCGCAAATTAATTCCTATATCTCACTGAAGAAGTGATTACATGGACTAATAGAACATATTTTCTATTAAATGCAAAATGCGCTGCTCTATTGTTTAAGGCTGGAGTGGGGTGACTATGATATATGGGCTGCATAATTATATAGCGCATTTTCTGGCGCATAAGACGACTCTTAACTTTTCCAGTTAAAATATAGGGGGAGATTTATCAGACATGGTGTAAAGTGAAACTGGCTCAGTTGCCCCTGGCAACCAGATTCCACCTTTCATGTTCCAAAGAGTCTGTGAGGAATAAAAGATGGAATCTGATTGGTTGCTAGGGGCAACTGAGCCAGTTTCACTTTACACCATGTTTGATAAATCTCCCCCACGGTGTAAACTAAAACTGGCTTAGTTGCCCCTAGCAACCAGATTTCACCTTTGATTTTCCAAAGAGTCTGTGAGGAATGAAAAGATGGAATCTGATTGGTTGCTAGGGGCAACTGAGCCAATTTCACTTTACACCAAGTTTGATAAATCTCCCCCATAGAGTTTAGGATATACTCTTCTTATAATACTACCCCCCTTTCCAACACACACCAAGTAAAAATTAATAAAAAAAAAAATCAGACAGCAGCGAGATCTGAGAAGAGAAGGAGGTACAGTAATACCGGTAGGATACAAGGGCAGCCAGATGGGTGATAGTGGTGTGTTTTTCTGGGCACATCGCCCCTCTATCGTGACTATTTTTTCCCATACCCCGAACGCCTGCAGCTTGCTCTGCCCTTCATACAGTCACCACATACGGCGGGGATGCAGCTGTTTTTGGCTTTGAAGTTTTTCAGCACCCGCCCTATAAAACGACACCCGGCGTATAAGACAACGCCTGACTTTTGAGAAGTTTTAACAATAAGGGGGCATGTTAAATGATATATTAGTGAACGTGTATTTTAATGGCACTAGATCTAAAAATATTTGGATGCAGGAGACAAAGAAACCTGAGACATGTCCCTGAGTTTCCTCAATGAATATTTTTCTAAAGTAGCAAAATTTTTTCATTTAAAGGGGACCTGTCACCCCAACTGCCAGAGTGAAGCCTGCCCCACCCCCCGGTGGAGCCCCTTATACTTATCCTCCTCTGGAAGTCCCGGTCCCCGTCCTGCCGCCCAGAAATCCCCGTCAGAAGCCGTGGGCGCACTCACCAGAGATGAGTCCAACGCCCATAGAGAATGACTGGAGCAGTGGGACGGGGTTCGGGACTTCGAGGAAGGGGTAAGTACAAGGGGCTCTACCGGGGGTCGACAGGTCCCCTTTAAATATACAACTGTTGTAATGCTTCACTTCACCTGTGGGGGCGCTGCAAGGGAACCAAACACTGAGAGAATACTTTTGCAGATCAATAGGAGTCCTAGTTTATTTTCAGGGAACCTTTTAACAAAAAATACACAGACCCGCTGCGGATCCCTGCCCAGTAAAGTCTATAGGCAAACTTACAGCAGGATGCACATCCCGCTGCGAGTTTGTCCACAGCCTGCCCCATTAACCCCCCAGCCTCCGGAGCTTTTACTTCACCTGGTCCCTGCTCCGGCTTGCTTCAGGGGTTCTCGGCACATCCCGCTCGGCCAGTGGGCTGCCCTGCCGCAGCGCACTGATTGGCTGAGCGAGACGTGAAGACATCGGGAGCCCCAAAGCAAGTGGAGCAGGGAACAAGTGAAGCATAGGCTCTGGCGGCTGGGGGGTTAACGGGTGGGCTGCGGAAAAACTCGCAGCGAGATGTGCATCCTGCTGTAAGTTTGTCTGCCTATAGACTTTACTGGGCAGGGATCCGCAGCGTATCTTGCTGCAAATACGCAGCAAGAAATCTGCTGCGGATCCGGTACGTGTGAATGTACCCTTAAAGGGGTTATGCCACAATTAAAGTTACATCCAAAAGGTGGTAGATAACAAACTGTGTAACCACTGGGACCACATGGATCATGAGAATGAAGGTGAGATGTGAATGAACAGAATGCACTGCACATGGCTAGGGAATCCAATGGATAGGGGATAGCTTTTGATTGTGGGATAATCCACTTAACAAGGACATAGTCTATTTTCTAATATTGGCCGTACACGAGATTACTGCCACCCAGCTACCAATTCACCTGACTACACCATAAACATGGAAGTTTTGTCTAGAGCGCATTCCTGTAGGAACAGAAGATCAGGCATGAAGGACTGCAATCCCCAACCTAAGGTCTATCAGTCAAGGCCAGTGAGATTGGGGAGGAGCAGCATGAAAGGGATGACAGGTTCCCTTTAAGAGAAAACATCCCAGGGGTTAATACAATGTACATTTATATTTATATTTCTAGGGATGTTTGTATTTCAGGTAGAAACCCTCCAGGGCAATGGTTGGTTATATGAACAAAGGAAAAATCGCACCCCACTCCGCTGTCCTGAGGGCATAGTCCACAGAATACATGCTCTGCTTATGTCACTGTGTATTCCCTGACTGTCAGTCAGGGAGAATGCAATATCTAAAAAGGATTTAACGTGGCTCCAGATCTGAAGAATCAAAGCTAACCTGTCACAAAATGATTTATTAATAAATGATGTCCTCCAGCCTGAGAGGTCCTTCAATTGCCCCAATGAAACCATGGTCAAGAGAAAGCAATTTCTAGCCTATTGAGTGTCAAGCATGCTCATGCCCTGTACTGATCTAAGAATACGCTCAAGGCATGTATACCATATCCGTGACTAACAACTACAGTTATATGGGGGTTTCTAACTCTCCGCTGATGGCGAATGACAGGGAAAAAGAGAATGAGTCTGCTGGATCTCAACACACCCAGAAGTGTGTAAGTGCTTTACTCATCGAGAACCCATGTACATCAGGCAGATCCAAGCATGCATCTGTATGGAGCCTATCATGACTTTCATGCTGCCAGAATCATGAGCCATTGAGGCGTACACTGGTGGCTTCACCCAGCTCCACTAGCCTTGACTGACAGATCTCTGAGTTTATCAATGACTCATGGTTCAGGCAGCATGAAAGTGATGACAAGTTCTCTTTAAGGTCTAGACTTCAATGCTGGTTTCAGCGACAGCAAAATCTAGGGAAACAATCTATGCTCATGACTAGAGGTGAGCGCAATGCAAGCTTATGGCATTTGATTACCGGTGGCTGAAAAAGTTGGATGTAGCCCTAAGGCTGCCTGGAAACCATGGATACAGCTAAAGACTATAGGCTGTAGCCATATTTTCCCGAACTCCCTAGAACTGGATTCAACTTCTTCAAGTGCCAAATCAGACCCTAGCATGCTCAAGTTATACTCATTACTATAGCAGTAGAAAGAATTAATATTTGCCTACCTGAGAGGTCTACACGACCCTATTACAAAGAGCCTTATATACCTAGAATTGTGTTGATCACTTCACACAACCACTATCTGTAGAGCGACGTAGTGTTGCACCAGCCAAACAAATCGAAGAACAAGACTATCTAGCTGAAACTCTTTGGGTCTAATATAGGGATGGTCTGAACCAGCCAAGGTTCGGGTTCGGATGAACCCGAACGCTCAGCATCGGATTCCCGCTGTCTGCCCGCTCCGTGCAGCGGGCGGACACAGTGGGAGGACCGCCTGGAAAAATGGGATACAGCCTATGGCTATGGCTGTATCCCACTTTTCCAGGCGGTCCTCCCGCTGGATCCGCCCGCAGCACGGAGCGGGCAGACTGCGGGAATCATTACCGAACCCAAACCGAACTCTGTTCGGACCATCCCTAGTCTAATACATATACCAAAAAAAAAAAAGATCTCTTTTCTAAAACAATCCAAGTAGAAATCTCAGACACCTTGCCAAAGCTTCTTGGATGGAAGAGGCTGGATTGAAGCACGAATATTCTGGCATGACCGTCCAGCTGAGAGCCCCATAAAGAAGAAACTGCTGCCATGTTTTATTGAATGCACAAAGACAAAATAATTTCCCACCCCCTCGCTCTTATTATTTCTTCAGTTCTCACTAGATTGATGCGAGAACCTGCCGATGCCAAGCAGTGTACATTTAGCCGGGCCCAGTGCTCCATCAAGTGCGCTGTCATAAACAGCATATTAATTTTTAATGATTCTTTATTTATGCAGCTCTCTCAGCACAGGAAGATGGGGCTGCGGCGCGAGAGAAGCTCAAATCAGGGCCGATCACTCTCCAGCCCGGCACAGGAGAGACGAAAACACTATATACCCGAGGCATCCCTATTACCAGGACAGGCTTTTCAATTACTTTTAAACAATGGAAGTACAGGGAAGAAATTCCAGGCTCTAACAATGGCCATCCTGACAGCGGGCTTACAATAAAGCCATCTTTACTTTAATAACCAGTTGTCTTGAAGACGCAGGTGGAAGAAATTCCAGCGGATCAATATTTCGAGGAGGTTGCTGTCTCCATAAAATTCTAGCAGGGACTGAGTTCATTCTACTTAGAAATGCCGTCTGTTTTTGAGACTCCAGTACAGCCACATGATTCATTTCCATCTTTTTGATCCGGTAATGTATTCAAATCTCTTAAAGGAGCGTTACCAAGGAAATGCAGTTATTATATTGGCACTTTTCTTTGAACGCGACTTCTTTGTAAATTCAGTTTTTTAATACTTTTTTCCTATACTTGAAGTAAATTAATGGATTCGGATCGTGCGTTTGGCTTTTCATCCCGTTACCCTAAAATGACACTATAGTCAAAAAGCCTAAAGGATAGTGGAAAGGACCGGGATAAGAAAGAAAGCAAGGGGGATTGAAGGGGTACTACCACCTAACAAAGTGATGATGTACAGCAACGATATGCAGTCATCTGTGACAGCTGGGGCCCCCACCATGCCTGAGAAGGAAAGAGAGAGGCAGCAGACATTTACTGCCGAGTTCTGATTTATCCTTCACAGCAGCACTTCATGCTGCTCAGGAAACTGTGCAAAGACCCCATTTACATGAATGGGGCCCCAATGCAGGGTTATCTTAGAGTACAAAGACCTTTGCCTAGTAAAAGTGATATACGTCCAGTTTTGCCGCCATTAACACATGAAAGAGAGTTGGATCGTGGTAGGTTTGACTTCCCAACAATCTTGAGAACCAGATTCCCAAAGTTCTCGTTTGAATGGAGTGCCATTGATTGTTTATGGAAGTTCTGAATACAGCTGGACACAGTACTTGGCTATCTTCACCACTTTAATAGATAATCAAAATACATGCAGAGAGAGGGAAAAAAACAGGGAGGGGAAAAGATGGTACAGGTGTGGGTGCGTCTCCTAAAGGGAGGGCCGTTTCAGGCTTACACCCTTCTTCCGGACAGTTTCTCTCTGTTTTCAAGGCTGCCTTAGGACCACATCCAATTTCTTCAGCCACCACTAAGCAAATGCTGCATGCTCAGGCTCAGACAGATTTGAGCATGCTCAAGTTGTGCTCATCTCTAGTTACACAACTTCTTACCCTGGGTTTACATACAAATAGCCATTAATCTGTGAACATCGGTCTCTGCAATGCCATGCAAATATATTTTGCATAGCTGGGAAGACGAAAAATTGCCATTTATTTCCCATTATGGTGACCTCCCAGTCACATATGACGAATCAGACAACAAAACATTGCACATAGCAAAAATCAGAACTTTAAAAAGTGTATGTAAAATATAGAAAATCCTAAAATCGGTACAAACAATACATTTTTGAGAGTGACAATTTTAGAAGCTTCCGTTTACTACCTTATGAAAGTTCCCAAGATACCATTAAATGTCTTCCTGTGACCTGTCACTTGTATCAAGCCTTTTATTTTTGCCAGCAGTTATTACCTTGCTTTTAGAAAGTGGTCACGCTGACAAGTCCCACGACTCCTTTTTGTAAAGTCCTCTGCCCCCTTTTCACACTGATGTGGTAGTAGTTTAAAATTTCCCTTGTACTTTGTCTCAAAGTCATGTCACTCTCCTAAGTACTTCAATGGAATCTCAAAAGCCTTTACAATGTTCTGTTCTGATTGTCCAGGTATTACAACCTCTCCAGGCAATGAATTAGAGTGCTGGATCCATCACATGACTGACACCGTGGGGGCATTTGCTTGTGCCCTCAGACTGGGGTCTACTGTCTATTGTGATGTCTGTCATTTTAATGGCAAGACTATCACCGCATGCTGTGAACTCATACAAGATAGTGTGACTCTAGGACGCTGCTACTTTCACTAGTTCTCATATATCAGCACAGCTTTACTCAAACAGATTTCCTCTCTGACAGGAACTGATGCTAAGGAGTATATGATTCTCGTCCCTCTCTATGCACAGATACCCAGTCTGTGTGATGCCCCTTTCCCCACTAGCAACTGCCACATGTTCTGCTAGAGACATTGATACAGGACAGACTGTGATCTGCTTTCCCTGAATACTTGGATGCTTTTCCTATCTCTTCACTGCCTGATCTTCCATATACAACCCCCAATGTCCTCTTCAAAGTGGTTATCCAGCGTTAGAAAAACATGGCCACTTTCTGCAGAGACCAAACAGCTTGTCTCCAGTTCTGGTAGGGGTTGGCAGCTTAGTTTCATTGAAGAGAATGGAACTTAAGCGCAAATCGCATCTGAACAGGAGTCAAGAATCGTGTCATCTCTGGAAGTAAGTAGCCATGGTTTTCTAACAATGGATAACCCCTTTAAAAGTGTCCATAAACAGTAGAAAATATCAGTCAAATACAAATCAGCAGGACAGGCCAACCATCTAAGATATCTGTCCTAACTGTATCCAATGGTGAATGCCGGGGGCGGATACAACCTGGTTGCATCTTAGCTTTCCAGTACTCTATAGAGCGGCACCCAACTTCTCCAGATGTCAGGAGTCAAACGTCGAGCATTCAGGTTCGGAGAACACTTAGAAACCCGGACAGTTTGGCAAGTCCCCTCAACACTAGTGAAGAGGAATAACTGTTCCAACAGCTATCTGTTGTGTATGGCCAGCCTAAGGGTCCTATTACACGGGCAGATCTGATAGATCGGCGCTTGTTTACTGGGCCTATTACACGGCCCGATAATCGTTTAGCAAGGGCTGCATGGACATTGCTAGCGATGTTAGTGCAGCCTTTGCCCAAAGAGTTTACATTACTTGTCCACGTTCCCGGTATTCTCCTGCGCTCTGATTACTTCCCGATCCCGCGCACTGCAGCTTCAGAGCAGTCTGTGTGAACTGGCGGTCCTGGCCAGTGATTGGCTGAGAGGCCTGTAGGCTCAGACAGGCCTCTCTGAAGCTGCAGCGCACAGGACCGAGGAGGAAACCAAGAGAACAGGGCTGGACTGCATTAAGAGATACAACCAATAATAAAGAGCAATAGACTTTTTTTTTCTAATCTCAAACTACCCCTTTAATGTGATCATTATACAGAGAGAGCAGCTGTTTTTCGGAAATAAATCATTGAAAAGTATTGGTGGCCACAGAGGGATCTCCTCCTCACCAGAGAAGAGAGAGGATCTTTATTTTAGACAAGATGCTTTATAGGTCCTGGGAGAATGATGCCTAAAATATATGAAGAGATAATTCAAAATAACTGCAGTCTAGCTTCAAGATTCTAGAAGCTAAAGTCATGGTAACAACTCAATTTAAGGTGGTGCCGTGGCTTTAAATGCCATGATTTAAAGTGAATTATAGCAGCCGTGCATGGTCTGATCTGGCTTACCTAAGCATCACATTCAACTTGATTAAAAGTGTAATTCAACTTTAGCCTTTCAGCAGCTTATGGAAAAGGTCACCGAGGCTACATCTGTCACGACTAAATGGATAAGGCACACCTGCAATGAATTCCATTTTTCTGTTCCATGATAAGAGCAGAAATCAATCTACGTCCAACACCTGTGGCACCTGACGGACCCCTTTGACTTATAATAGGGTGGCATCAAGTTAGTCCACCGTTTTGAGATTATGAGAAGACTGGCCCTGCATCCTGTATCATTCTTCAAATTAAACATGACAGACTATGTGATGGAGACTCCAATGTAAATGTGAACTGGGCCTGACTGGAAATGCAAAGGCTTCAAGTGACTCTGTACCCACAATCTGTCCCCCCCAAACCGCTTGTACGTCAGATAGCTGCTTTTAATCCAAGATCTGTCCTGGGGTCCGTTCGGCAGGTGATGCAGTTATTGTCCTAAAAAACTATTTTTAAACTTGCAGCACTGTGCCCAAGAGCCGTGGCCTAGAGTGTCTGTGCCTTAACTTTGCACCGCCCCTCTGCCCCTCCTCCCCGCCCTCCTCATCATTAGGAATGCCACTGGCAGGATTTTTCCTATTCCTCTGCAGCGAACACTGCACAGGTGCCTTAACAATCCAGCCCATGTGCCGTGTTCTCACAGCTGATGAATAGGAAAATATCTGCTGGGAGCATTCCTAATGATGAAGAGTCACAGAGGTTGTGCCAGCCTAATGCATAGAAACTCTAGGCCACGCCAGTTTGGCTAGTTTCTTAGGAAAACAACTGCATCACCTGTCGAACGGACCCCAGGACAGATCTTGGATTAAAAACAGCTAACTGAAGGTACAAGTGGTTTGGGGTCAGATTGTGGGTATAGAGTCACTTTTAGCCTTTGATCAGGATCTTCCTCTGTTATGGGGGTTTTCCAGGATGAGAAAAACATAGCCGTGTTCTTGCACAAACAGCGCCACTCTTGTTCTCAATTTGTACTTGTTATTGCAGCTCAGTTCCATCAAAGAATAAACAGATTCAAGTTGTAATACTGCACATAACGTGTGTGTATGAGAACCTCCTTACCCAACACCCAATCCTTTTGTTCCTACTGAATATAGGGCCCTACTAAAAATGTCTCTCAAAGGCCGACTTCCTCTGTAGACAGGAAACACATATTATTTACGTGTCCCGTAATCTACGAAACCGTACTTCCATATACGAGTTAGCGCACATTGTTGTCTATTGGGCTACTCACACGACCAGTAGATTACAAGGACGCAAACCAATACCGAAAAAGAAAAGAACATATCCTAGTGCGGACCCAGATTTATTTATTTTTTCGCAAATCCTCTCATAGAAATTAATGGTATCTGCTATTTTTATGGATTGTAACCTGTTTGGCATCCGTATTTCCGTAAAAAAAGTTATAACTGACATGCTAAAAAAAAAAAAAAAAAAAGGATTTACAGAAATACGCATGCAGTACATATGCCTAATCCGTAATTTTTGGATAGCGGGAGGAATCTACGGACTTGAAAAAAAATACATAAGGCCTAAGAGTCAGAAAGCAAAATGGTTCAGCCATCTTCTGCTCCCCAGAGAACCTGCTTAAAGCACTTTCAGGGGATCAGCACCTTCGGTGGCACTGAGGAGCCAGGTCTTTTATCCCATGGAGCATTGCTTGGCCTATAAAACTCCTTATGTCAATTGGGTGGTAGCAAGGGCCTGTCCTTACATAAGGCAAAATGTAGACCATCTGCTTGACAATGGGTTAAAACCATATACATATATTTACCTATAAATGTATTTGTTTGCTTTATTATATATGTATATACTTAAACTATAACAATAGGTATAACATTCAGTAATACAGTAGCGCTCTGTGAAGGAGATACAGTACCGTACAGCGTAACAGGGTTTGGAAGAAAACAGACCAGCTCGTGAATTATACATAAGATTTTTTATGACCCTTTAAATACAACGTGTTCATAGATTATTGATGTAGATTATGTAAATGACATGTAAATCAATGAGGTTAAGGAAGAGTCAGAGAAGGATTTCTTTGGAGAATATCCACAGTGTATGATAGTAGCAGAGGTTAAACAAGCCGTGCTAGCAGATCGGCTCCAGAGCGAGCATGTCGTCATGGGTGTGCGCTCCGCTGTGGTCATACGAGGACACACAGGACACAACTGTTATTCTCAGGCTTATTTCACACACTGTAAGTGAGATTTATGACAGATGTGTATGTTATGTTACATACTGCGAGTCCCAGGCATCTCAGCAACCACAAAGATTGCCTTGAAAAATGTAGTCACAGCTGTTATCTCCCCGGCTCTCAGCCATCTTATATAGAAGCATAGAAAAATCACACAGGAAATACAGCCTGAGAAAGGGGCAACGTGAACAAAATGAGAAGAAATGTAACTGTATATGCACAATAGTATGCCATAGATGATAATTCTAACAGTATGCTATAATATGGCATATTCACAGCTGTATGGGTACGGTGAGCCCCTCTAAGTAAATCCAACGGGGTGAACGGGGGGGGGGGGGGGGTTGATTTAGCACCGAAATGTCCCCTGGTATATATATATATATATATATATATATATATATAAAAAACTATTGTGTGTGTATGTATATATATATATATATATATATATATATATATATATATATACAGTCTCTGAATGTAAGTCAATATAGAAGACTATGTTAATTTTATATCATCACTGAATATTCCAATAGTCACTTAAAAATTACCTTTTATTATATCATTTAAAACACCAACACTAGGGGCATGTTCAGATGTGGGAAATGCACCATGTGTAAATATATTGTGCAGAGCAAAGAATTTAAAAGTGCACATACGGGAGAAGAGTTCGAAATGAGAAACTTTGCAAATTGTTCAACTGAAGGGGTAGTGTATCAGTTTACATGCCCCTGCCCACTCAACTACATTGGGAAGACATTCCGCTCGCTTAGGAAAAGGTTGAGCGAACATATCGGAGATATAAAAAATAAAAGAGAAACTCCGGTGGCCCTCCACTTCGCTGAAAAACATGAAGGAAACTGTGAGGGTCTGAGATGTCAGGTAATTGAAGTTGTGAAAAAATCAGTACGACGGGGTGACTATAACAAGTTGCTTCTACAAAAAGAAGCTCTCTGGACCTTTAAGCTGGATACAGTGAAACCAAAAGGACTGAATGACTTCATATCGTATATGTGCTTCAGATAAATGATACAAAATGAAGGAAGACAAACCTGAATTGCTAAGTGCTAAATTGTAAACAAATAACAAAGTGAAACTGTAAATAAATAACAAAGCTAACTATAAACAAATAATGAAGCCGACTGCTAACAGAGAAGAGAAATAACTGCTGAATACAAATAAATAAGAAGAGAAGGGGTTAACCTACCTCGGCATGAACCAAAAGAAAAAAACTGTTGCAGAAACAGGAATGAAAGCGAGGCTTGGTACCAAGGAAGCATCGGTAACTAGGCAACAATTGGAACGCATGGTCAAGTGTCTGGCAACCCTAATGATACAAACAGAAACTCCTGTGCCTGCTTAAGTATAGGCAGTGTGGATAGGAGGAATCAAGTGTCAGTAAAAGAGGGGTAGGCTCTGACTAGGATATTTAAGTGAGCCAAACACAGAATGGAGCAGTGCACAGCCATCATCTGAGCTATGCACCAGCACACAACAGACGTTCCAGAGTTAAAGAAGCAGCAAGGCCCCTGATGAGAGGCTGCGGAAACGCTTTGGGCCGGACCATGAGAATACTGAAGTGAACCCCATGAACAAGGGAAGTAACATACCTTCAGCAAATAAATATTTTCTTGTTTGAAAGTTTATAAATGGAAAATTGGGACATTTAGTAGTGACTATAACCGTGATACTTAAGCACAATAAAAAAGACTGTGACCATTATACGAGTGCAATATGAAATGATATGTGCAATATGGGAACACGGCTGGAAAATACACACTGATAATAACCACTACTAATGGCTATATGCACTGTATAATATGCAATAGGAGGAAGAGCTGGGTGCAAAAAACGCATGGACAGACAAAAAAAATGCATCAAAAGCGCAACCAGGTCTGAACAGTACCCAAACAGACTTTTTTTTTTTTTTTTTTTTGTGTTGATATAACATATACAGTGTAACATATAAGAAGAGGACAATTTGGGTACCAGAAACATGCTACAAGGTCTGAAGAGTGCCCAAATAAGACTCTCCTGTGATGGCTGTGCAATAAAGTGTTTGGTGTTTTAAATGATATAATAAAAGGTAATTTTTAAGTGACTATTGGAATATTCAGTGATGATATAAAATTAAGAGCAGAGTGGTGATTGGTAACCTAGACAACAAGCTGTAAACAATGGGAGGGAACAATCAGCATATCAGGAGGAGGCAAGTTTGCTAGATGAATGTATACGTTAAAAAAAAAAAAAAAAAAAAAAATATTATATATATATATATATATATATATATATATATATATATACACACACACACAAATATAACTATATTAGTGTAGGTAGGGATACCCATTTAAAGGGGAAGTCAAGTAAAAATATTTTTCTTTCAAATCATTTGGAGTCACAAAGTTATATAGATTTGTAATTTACTTCCATTAAAAAATCTCAAGTCTTCCCATACTTATTAGCTGTTGTATGTCTTGGAAGCGTTGCTTTATTTTCAACCTGACACAGTGCTCTCTGCTGCCACCCCTGTCTGAGACAGGAACTGTCAAGAGTAGGAGAGACTTTCTATGGGGATTTGCTACTGCTCTGGATAGTTCCTGTCTTGGCCAGAGGGGGCAGCAGAGAGCACTGTGTCTGACTGAAAATAAAACATTTCCTACAGGACATACAGCAGCTAATAGGTATGGGAAGAAGAGATTTTTTTTTTTTTTTAATAGATGTAAATTACAAATCCATATAACCAGTTGATTTGAAAGAAAACAATTTTCGCTGGACAACCCCTTTAAGGCAGAATGTACATGAAATATATGGTGCAAAGGATCGCTAGTTAACGTGTATGGCCAGTCTTACAATCCTGCCTTATCTAGGTCTTATATTCACAATATATTGCATATCAGTAACAGTAAAAATAGAGCTCTGGTTAAAGGATATAACACATGTGAAATGCATTTTGTATTCTTGTTTTATACTTGTCATGATACACCAAGATTTTCTCTGTAGGTCTTTATTAAATGTTTCTGTTACTTTTGTTTCCACAGCTCTATTATCTCACATTTATACAAAGCCTATATGATTCTCCCCTACAGAATGCTTTGTATCTGTTCTCTCTCTCTCCAGCCTATGTAAGCTTATTCACTTCTCACTGTGTACAATCACCCTGCCCTTCCCCATCATTGCTGTCAAAACACAGAGAGAATAAAGTTGGTTTGTCTAATCTTTGCAGCTATAGGGTAGAAAGATTTTAAAGGGGTTATCCAGCGCTACAAAAACATGGCCACTTTCCCCCTACTGTTGTCTCCAGTTTGGGTGGGGTTTTGAAACTCAGTTCCATTGAAGTAAATGGAGCTTAATTGCAAACTGCACCTGAACTGGAGACAACAGTAGGGGGAAAAGTGGCCATGTTTTTGTAGCGCTGGATAACCCCTTTAATGTTAATCTAGAGAGCTGCTTCATTTTGCATTCAGAAAAAAAGCCATGCCAAAAGGGTCTTTGAATGGCCTTTGAATCTCCTCGCCTTATTGTTAAGGAGATGGCTTTTCTGATACTTCCCCAGTCTACACAGCAAAGCAGACAGGTGAGCTAAAACAAGAAACTTCAGAACACTGTGTTAGCTTTAGCGCGATTTCTCCAGATAAGAAAAGGAAAACGCATTAAAAAATAATGAGACGGCCCAGATTTATCAATCGGAGAAGATAAAAATCAAGCTCAGCGTCTTTATCTTAAAATGGGCTGTGACTGGTTGATATCTGTGGGAGACAAAAATCTGAAACATTTTATCTCAGAATGACTGATAAATCTGGGCAAATGTGGTTAATAGAGCTGAACAAACTTCCGAGCACGTTTGGGATCCTCTGAATCCGAGTGTGTGGCATTTGATTACCGGTGCCTGAAGTTGATGGACAATCAACGATTAACGATCTTAAACGACCGATATGGCAAACGACCTAAAATCGTTCTTGTCATTGCTATTGCGTTCAGCCCTACTGCGAAGAACAAAGGACGTCTTATTCCATGCAAACGATTTGCGAACAATAAAAATAGGTCCAAACTCTATCAAACGACTAACGATTTCTCACTGGTCGTTTAATCGTTGTCTGCTATTACACTAAACGATTATCATTCAAATCCGAACAATCGAACGATTTTTCAAACGATAATCGTCCCGTGTTATAAGGCCCTGAGGCTGCCTGAAAAACATGGATATAGCTTATGGCTGTATCCCTGTTTTCCAGGCAACATCTCACTTCTTCAGCCACCAAGGATATGGAGATTGAATCCTTAAAGGGAACCTGCCACCAAAAAAATGCTATCTAATCTATCGGCATCATGTTATAGAGCAGGAAAAACTGAGTAGATTGATATACAACTCTGTGGGAAAAGAGTCACATACTGTCACATACTGAATGAAATCCATGTGCCTTATGAGTTAAGGAGTCCAGTGGGCGTGTCACTCAATAGACTGGACTCCTTAGCATGGAAACATCAGAGATTTCAATAAAAAAAAAAAAAATCACACATTATACTGAATCTTTTCCCATAAAGATATATATCAATCTGTTCAGTTCTTCCAGCTCTACAACATGACGCCCATAGTTTAGGTAGCATTTTCAGGGTGACAGGTTCCCTTTAAGAAACAAAATTGCAAATTTGAGGAACCACATCTAATTTCCGCGGCAGCCTCTTCTCCAAACCTGCAGCGGATATTTACCCTGTATGAACATACCCTTAACAGGAGTCAGCTGCCGAGTAAGCAACAACCCCAGGGTAATTGTATCTTAATGAGGACGATAGTCTCTGCTGCATTGTCTCCTAGTCAATTCAATGATGTTGGCATCTAATCAGACCACAATATTACAGCTGCAGCTACACAACTATATATATATATATATATATATATATATATACACACATACATATATATATATAGATACACCTAGAGATGACACATGTATATAATGAAAGTCACTCGAAGAAAAATGCACTTGTGAAATGCCAGGTTTAATTACCTTTTGCTGCGGCTTCCTTCGTGGCAATCTTCTGATAATTATCCTCAGTTACTGAAAATATTCCGAAGGGCGCATCCATTTTTCTCGACGGCAGACTTTAACCCAGGTTGCTCATTACCAGTCAACTGAATTTAATTATAACAGGATTGGTTTTCTGATACCATTGCTTGCTCAGTGTTTCAGAAAATTGAGTCAATTAAGAATCAATAAAATTAAGAGAAATTGTTATATGAAAAGCACATCACAATTAACAAGCAGATTGGACGGAGGTCGACGGCGGTCAAGATAAAAATGACTTCTATCTGTGATATTGTTCAGGAAGAAACAGCACAAAACATGTGCCATGTAATCAATAGCCGGGTGAGAGTCAGCCGAGAGGAGTGGGCTTGGGATTGACTGTGCAAATATAGTAAACCCACTAGACAGCAGCCATTACGTGTACCTTACAACCACTACATGCTAACGTGGACACCCAATACTTTTGGCTTAAATTGCAATGCAGGCCAAGGAGAGATGAGCGACTTTCGAGCATGTTCGGGTTTGTCCAAATTTTATTTGGCTGAAGTTGGCTGCAGCCCTAGGGAGTCCTGGAAAACATGGATACATCCTATAAGCTTTGGCTGTATCCATGTTTCCAGCCAGCCTTAAAGTGTCACTGTCTTTTTTTTTTTCTCTTTTCTCTCACAGAAATCAATAGTACAGGCGATTTTAGGAAACTTTTTAATTGGGTTTATTAGGCAAATATGCCATTATCTGAATTCAAAAAGACTTTCCCCAGGTCCCCCCCCCCCTCCTCTCTCTCATTCACTGCTTGTTTACATCAGATGTGCCCTTTTCTAATCTATGGAGAGGTGAGGAGGGAGATTAATCACTGGCAGAGAGCAGAGAACAAAGGATCACAAAGTGGGAGCTGTGTGAAAGCCGGTATTCAGAGGTCAGTGCTGACTTCAGAGGAGATAGCCCTGTGATGTAGCTGTAAATTAACTCTTTGTTGTCCTGTTTTGGTGCCTCATCTCCCTCCACCCCTCCCCTCTCCATAGAAAATCATGAAGACGGGGGGGAGAGCTTCAAACTGCTTTTTCGTGATAAAAAATGCATTTTCCCGCTAATAAACCCAATTAAAAAGTTTCTTAAAATCACCTGTACTATTGATTTCTGCAAAAAAAAATTAACCGACAGTGACACTTTAAGGCTGCATCCAACTTCTTCAGCCACCGGTAACCAAATGACAAGGGCGTGGGTTCGAATAAACTGAAATGTATGCATGGCTGTATCCATGTTTTTCAGGACTCTCTAGGGCAGTGATGGCTAACCTTGACACTCCAGCTTTTGCAAAACTACAATTTCCATCACGCCTCAACAACCAAATATATGGCTTTGGCTGCCCAGGTATGATGGGAATTGTAGTTTTGCAACAGCTGGAGTGTCAAGGTTAGCCATCACTGCCCTAGGGCTGCATCCAACTTAGTCAGCCATCGGTATTCAAATGCTGAGCAAGCAGCACTCAAGCCACTCTAGATCATCAGAACAGAGGAGTCGGACCACTCTATGAAGCCGCACTCGAACCCCTTTTTGCTTTTAGATATGTTTTTTTTTTTAAACTGGCTGTACAGGAATAAAAAGACATGGCTGCTATCCTCCAGAAACAGTACCACAACTGTCCAATGGTCGTGTTTGGTATCGCAAGGCTGAAGAATATAGCAATGTTCTGTAACCCCGTACATCTTCTAACAATCAGATGTAAACAAATGTTCCAGAGGTTCCTTCTCTTTAAAGGAGAAGTGCAGCCATTTTTATTTTTGGGCAGCTGGCAGGGACTGGGGGGAACTTACTACAGAAGGCTACTTTACCTCTTAACGTGCCCACACCTCACTGCCACACCACCTCCAGGACCCCCCACCCCCAAGAAGGCACTTTCCCCATGTCCTGATAATGTCATGATGAGGGGGAAAATGCCTTCCTGGCTGATGGATTGCCCGCTCAGCCAATCAGTGACTGCAGCGGCATCCCACCACAGTCACTGATTGGCTGAGGGGCAGTCAATCAACCGGGTAATGACGTCGGCTGGGAGAAGATCCCGGAGCCCGGCAAGGTTCCCTAAGCGGTGATCCGACACTGAAGAGGTGAGTTAAAGGAGAAGTCCGGCGAAAACTTTTATTAAAGTATTGTATTGCCCCCCAAAAGTTATACAAATCACCAATATACACTTATTACAGGAAATGCTTATAAAGTGCTTTTTTCCCTGCACTTACTACTGCATCAAGGCTTCACTTCCTGGATAACATGGGGATGTCACTTCCTGGATAAAATGTTGATGTCACGACCCGATTCCCAGAGCTGTGCGTGCTGTGGCTGCTGGAGAAGATGATGGCAGGGGGATGCTCAGTGTCCCTCCAGTGTCCTGTATCCCTCAGTGCCCTGTGTCCCCCTACCATCACCCTGACCAGCAGCCAAAACCCGCACAGCTCTGGGAGTCGGGTCGTGACATCACCATTTTATCCAGGAAGTGAAGTCTTGATGCAGTAGTAAGTGCAGGGAAAAAAGCACTTTATAAGCATTTCCCATAATAGGTGTATATTGGTGATCTGTATAACTTTTTGGGGGCAATACAATACTTTAATAAAAATGTCCGCAGACTTCTCCTTTAAAGAGGATGTACCACCTGGTACATCCTCTTTAACCTGAACCCACGGATCGATCGGCGCCGGCCGGCGTGGCTCGCTTTGAATGAATGGAGCCGTGTCATACAAGGGAGGGAATTCCCTCCCACTGGGGGTGGCCCGGCCACCGGCCGGTACCGCTGGATCGAACGGCGCCGTGCACGGGAACCGGGCGGCGGTCCGATCGATCCGTGGGTTCAGGTTAAAGAGGATGTACCGGGTGGTACATCCTCTTTAAGAAAAAAGAAAAAAAAACACCTTAGTAAGGTGTAAGGATGCTTCTTCATTATAAGGGACACTTAGAGATCTCCCGTATACACATCAGGTTGATAATGAGGTCTTCTGGGAATAAATAATTGGGATATATTCCCTCTTATCCGGGTCTGTCTTATATATATCTCTGTGTGTCCCTGACGATATGTGCATGTAGGCAGTATATAGTTCAGTCTGCTTCACTGCCATGTGCCCTACAGCGCCCAGATGAGGCAAAATGAGACTAACTGCGTGAGAACCTGATTTGGTTGGCTCTTGATGAAAGCCAAATCTGCCATCCAAGCGTGAGCTGCGTTTGGTCGTTCCCTGTCATAGTGTGAATCCTCTGGAAACTTTCCAACAACCCATCCAGAGCCCCAACTTGGCACCATCTACAAAGGCAACATCTGTATTCACATCATTTGAGAAGACAATTTAATGTAATGGGTATATGAAAAAAATAAAATATCTGGCATCTTTACTTTAAATAATTCTAGGCCCTGTGCCCCTTTAAATTTCACTGGTCAACAAATTTTCAAAAGTTGTTTGGTTCAGAGATAAAATTATACATTTCTTAATGATTTTTATGTGCTGAATTCAAATATCACAAGGAAAAATGTGAATTGTCTCTAGTTTCTATGATATGGAAGAGTTCTCATGTTACTGTTTTGTGAGTTGTATAGAATACAGTATAATAGCCGACAGATTTATTTCTTCTGCAATCATAAGGAAGCAAGTTTACTGTTCAGAAACTTTTGAAATATATTCATAGGAAACTTAGTTCTATCTGAAATCAACTACAATTCACAGGCAGATCTAAGAATTTTTACAAATGAATTATGTTTATTGAACTCTGGAATGTAGGTCCTTATTCAATGGCTTCTCGGTGCATTTACACGTCTTTTGTATTCATACATGGGATTGTCTCTGATAACTGTCCAACAGTAATCTGCAAGCATTGATGGCTCCCATTTACCCCAATACCTTAGGCTTGGTTCACACTGCGTTTTTGCAATCAGTTTTTTGCAAAAAAAAAAAAAAAAAAAGGCTGAAAAACGGATGCATTTGTGTGCATCCGTTTTTCCATTGATTTCCATTATAAAAAAAAAAAAAAAGAAAGGATCGAAACAGATCAGTTTTTTTAATGGACACAAAAGTAGTGTTGACACTACTTTTGTGTCCGTTAAAAAAACGCATCCGTTTTTGTTTTTTTTTATAATGGAAGTCAATGGAAAAGCAGATGAAAACGGATGCACACAAATGCATCTGTTCTTTTCATATGTTTTTCGCAAAAAAACGGATGAAAAACACGGATAGCAAAAACACAGTGTGAACCTAGCCTTATACCATAACTATTGCTCATTCTAAGATGATGCAATATACCAGTTGATGCTATACTGATGATGCAAACTTTTCCTGTGAGAAGTATTGAAAGTACGTCTATATCTTGAAAATTTGAGCCAATTTCTAAATTTGAACATCATTTTCGATCTCAGCACCCCAAAATTAGTTAAGTTCAACTGTTTTCATGTCGGAACCTTTTTGGCTGTTGGCCAGTGAATTTTTAAAGGGAGAGGTTCTCTTTAAATAATGATGCAAGAACTCTAAACTGATAAAACGAAATGAATAAAATAAATTGCAGCGTGTTCTATTGATAAACTCATACATGGAAAAACACATTTCTTCTCTGCTTATTCCACCTGCTGATACTATAAGTCGCCCCATACCATTATCCAGTAACACCTTTCTATGGCTGGACGTAGAGTGACGTTTTCTGCTGATAAACGCTCAATAGCTAATCAACTTCTGACAATTTACACAGCGGGGAAAGTAATTGGTACATGAAGGAGCAGAGATTGGTGTGGACACAGTCATTTCCCAAATCCCTCTGCAGTATTATATGCTTACCACTATTTCAAATACACTTTGAACCGGCAGTCTGTCCCCTTTGATCCATTTATATAGCTATAAACCGCCTATGACCATCGCATCCCAACAGTAACCTCCTTATAGGACTATTCGCAGGATTACTGGTGGGGACAGAGAAAGAAAATCTTTTTTTTTTTTTTCTTTTGCACCAAAAATAAGTACAATGCAACAGCTAATTAACGTATTAAAAGGATGGACTCTAAGGGTCCTATTACACGGAGTGATTTTTAACGATTAACAACAAACGATCACCAACGAGATTTATCGTTAACCTGAAATCGTTCGCCATATTACACAGAACGATGGTCGTTAGATACGATCGTTACTACGATCGTTTACTCCATCTGATCCCAGCAAAACAATGAACAATGTGCAATTACAATGAACGATTAGTGAAAAAATGCGAAATTGAGCGAACAAATGTGGAATTACCGCGAACGATTAGCGATAATTTTAGGTTCAGATCTAAATCAACGATATCCAAACGATTTTTCGAACGTTGCCTGCAATTACACAGAACGATTACCGTTTAAATTCGAACGATATAACGATTTTTCGCACAATAATCGTCCTGTGTAATAGGGCTCTAAGGGCCAGCTCACACTGAGCAAATTCAGTCAACGATTGGCTGAGCGGCATTTCTGGGCAGGAACGTGACATCATAAGATTGGGAGATACAGCAAACCAGTGAGTGACCATGAGTGGTGATGCTCTGCTGTGGAGACACTGGGACAGGTAAGTATCAATTCATTATTATGTTCCCACCACCCCCTGCCCCCTTTACAAGAGTATTCCTTTAAGTTAGACCGGTCACTGTACAGCATCAGAAAGATTTACCACCGTCATACTAGATACACAGCGACTGATCTACATTTTTACTATTCACCTAATAATTCTTGTTGAGAGTAACAAATCTTTTACACATCCACTACCCACAATGCACCACGATATTTATACTAACGTGCCATAATAATACAAGGCAGACAGACAATCTCATTGCACTTGGCCTTTCAACATAACAATTACTGGGAAACATTTATTTGCTTCTTGGACTTTCTCTTCCCTTTCACTACATTAAAAAGAAGCCAAAAAGACTTGCAAAGATTTTTTATTTTTTTATTTTTTATTTGTTAAGTGGAATTGTAAATTGGATTACGGATTTTAAGTGACTTTTCACAGCTAAACGATTTCACAGACCAATTATTCAATTAGAGATAAGTCCGCTCGGCCCCATCAATCTCTCCAGATCCTTTATCTCCTTTCATGAGGTCTTTCTGTTCACATATGCTTTAAATAAAAGGGCCTCATCATTCATAACACAGCCCACTTACATGTCTATGGGCTGCAATTAGATCATTACTCTATAAACAAGAGAGAGAAGAGGTTATCAGTCAATGATGGGATTTAAGAGGATCTGTCACAGAGGCGGATCGCCTTCACCAGGGCATCCACCACATAGGAGCGCTGAGCCTGCCGGGTCTCCCTACTCAGGGGGCAAAAAGTTAATTTGGCTAAACATGACCTGATGTGATCTGCGCCAGTAATTGGGCTGTGTTGCCGGATGCAATAACAAGACTTCATCATTGCCCACGAGAGGTCTACCATATGACCGAGAAAAAAACGCTTCCTCCATTTTATCTGTGCCCCACGCAAGTAAAATGCGTTGGGAAACAAACACCAGTGGTAGCAGATGCACAGCCTAGGTCCAATAAGCAGCCAATTTTGTAAAGTATAAAAAAATTATATGGGCTTAGTGGTAGTGGGTGTCATCTCCACTGGTCACAAACATGGCACAAATCTGTACCGACTGGATAAATAAAGTTTGATTTTAATCTTTAGATTATGAAATATATATATTTTTATTCTTGTCTATATTTCGATGTCATTTGTAATTAATGTGGTTGGTCACTTTATGGTTAAATTGTCTAGTGTACCATATTAGTAAGTGCACTCACTGTATATACTGACAGCAGCTCAGCTACCTGTGTGCCTCATAGAGCTAAAATCACACTCCAGGCTGTGCTACCCTGCTCTATGGTGCTTCTGTCCATAAGATGGCCGACATGGAGGAGCATGTGACCTTCCCCCCACCCCAGTGTCCTCCAAAGACATACAGGTTCAGTAGTGGACACTAAGGGCGGGACATGGTAACACGATCCTCCATGCTCCACCCTCTTATGGACAGAATCACCACAGAGCAGGACGGCACAGACTATGTAGGGATACACAGGGAGCTGCTGTCAGTGAGTGAAGCAAGTACATTTACTAATACTGTACACTGACTAGTTTGACTATAAAGTGGCCAACCCCATTCATTACAAAATACCTAAAAAAAAATAGACAAGAATATTTGTGTCATTTACTAATACTGTACACTGAACAAATCTTTACTATAAAGTGGCCAAGATGGCGCTGTACAGCCTGCCGTTACACTTTCTGCTCTATCTGCTGTAAATGTATGGAAGATAGCACCAAGAGAGCAAAGAAAATCAATGCCGCTTTCTTCCAGAAACAGCACCACATTTGTCCTCAGGTTGGGTGTGGGTTTGCAGCTCCGTTACGCTGAAGTGAATAAAGCTGAATTGTAATACCAAACACAGCCTGATGACAGGGGTGGCGCTGTTTATCAGAATAAAGCAGCCATATTTTTTATAATCTTGGAAAACCCCTAAAAAAGGGGTTACCTGGAATCAGAAAAACATGTCCGCTTTCTTCCAAAAACAGCGCCACTCTTGTCCAAAGTGTGTGTGGTATTGCAACTCCATTTCTTTTTTTTTTTTTTTTTTTTAGAAGATTTCAGCTTTTTTTTTTTCCTGGGAACCCCCTTTAGGGTAACCCTGTCCCCGAGTATAATCTCTGATCAATTTTCTAAAGGCCACAGGGCAACTCTATAACCTGAAATAAATAGTTGGCCAGGGTGGTAGTCTGTCGGCACACAATATATCATTAGAGTATTCTTTACCGACACAAGATAAAGCACAGCTGTGTCCCATTGAGCTGAATATGTATTCCCTACAAGACTTTTCTAGCAACATTAAGGATGCATGCAGCCTTACAGGAAGATGGGTGCACAGATCAATAGACTGACCCTTGAAGAATGTATTCAAGACGAGCAGGAACCATAAAGCTTGTCTGCGGAGTAACACCATGCAGTGCTATCGATCCTGGAGATGGTGTGCAGGGGAGGGTGATAGAACACTACAAAAGCAGACGTGTGCTCTGGGTCATTTCCCAACAGTTTGTATAGAACTAAAGCAGAATGGAAGTATTACAGCCTCGTAGCTCTTTGACGTGAGGAGGCCCATGGACTCTGAACTTCTCATATTGGCACGGCAGAACGGGCCCGTGCTACTATTACTCTCCCTACTCAGAAAAGGATGAAGTGTGTCTAAATAAGACATAGACAATGAACCGGCACACCGAACGCCATCTTATAATGAGGAATATAAGTCCTATGCACTTAGCAGCAGAGGGTTTATTGTATGGGCAGTTCCTGGTATGGACAGAGGTGGCAGCAGAGCACAGTGTCAGACTGAAAAGAATACACCACTTCCTGCAGGACACACAGCAGCTGATAAGAACTGGAAGACTTGGATTTTTTTTTTTTTTAAGAAATAGAAGTAATTTACAAATCTGTATAACTGGCATCAAATGATTTAAAAATAATTCTTTTTTTTTTCTTTAACACTTAAGAGTCTGTATGAGGACAACCATTGGCTTAAAACTCCAGCTAAACTTAAAGGAGTTATTCAGGAAGCACAACTATTTTTTTATTTTTATTTTGTAGCATCTTGTTCAAAAAGATGATAAGAGTTTAAGTGAAGCCGATCACCGAGCACCGGCCCGGGCTGAAGCACTGGAGGCAGGCCGTCCGCCCTCCCGTGTGCAACTCTTTGAGAACAGCAATGGAGGGGAGCAAGGAAGGTAAGTACTAGTTAATTTAACTCTTACCATCTGTCTGATCAAAATTCTCAGGGAGTAATCCCTTTAAATAGATTCTCTTCTTTGGGAACTCCATGCTCATCCCTTAAAAATAAGCGTGTACCCCTGCTGGGACCCCAAAAGACCAGCTGTAATTTCTGTAGAAACTTAGAAATAACTTTAATTTCTCTGAAGTGCCACCAGAGGAGAAATAAGGCATTACACAATGTCCATTTCTATCAATGTCTTGTTATTGTAGGCCAGAACAGGTCCTCCAGGGTGAGAGATACTCTTTATAGCCTCTCAGATGAAGATACTGAACAATAGAGAGCCCAAACAGGATGTATTAAAATAGGTTTTCTAACCTGGACAATCCCTTTAAGTTACTATTTATGATGGGTTGTAAAATAGTCAACAGGATTAAAAAAAAACGCACTTCTTTTCTAGCTTACTTAGAGATCAGCCTTACACTTCCACTGAGCAATAAAAAGCAGCACAATTTAAGGACATGTACACTGACTCACAGAAGAACATGAACAGCCATACGTAGGATGATATTATGGGAGCTCTATGTAACTAACGTTATGTCATAATGTCAGGAGGGGACCGGGGAGAGGTGGCAAATCAGCAAGTACGAGCGGCGCCCTCAAGCAACTTGGAATACTTACAGAAGCCGCCTGCCATACCGGTGCAGGAAATAGAAGCAATTCAATATGCGGCTCATTTTATCATTTCTGTCATATTCCATCTGGAAGTCAGTACAGGGACGGTAATGAAATCTATTGACTAGAATGTGATTTAGAAAAGGAAAAACATACAGGAAAGTAATAAAAGCTACAAATACAGCAATCAACAATGCTCGGGCTTCAACATAATCTAAAATATAATCGACTCCTACAAAGACACTCGGAGATCAGAGGGAGCAGACGACATTACAAAGCCGCTGCACGCCGCTCTAAAACACGAATTATACACCGATGTAATCTAACAACAGGCATAAAGCAAAAGGGAGATGGAGCGACGGCGGCCTGTCTGGGTGACCACAACCTGTAGGGAGATGAATATTCAACTACACCTTTAACTGTATAGCGGTACAATACAATGGCGTCTGTCATTCCTCCCTCGTGCAGTCCGCTGCACTGACCCGTCCATTCCTCAAGTGTTCTACCTGGAAATGTATGAATCAATTGTCTGGCAGCTGTTGGTGCCAACAGTGTAGGATATGCCAGCACGTCATCTTATAACCCAAACTGATGCCAGGCCTAAGGGACACACTGCCATGTGAATGTGCTACAATACTGCGGCTGACAGCGGTTGATGTGTATTACATTTAATAAAGAGGTTCTCCATTAAAAAAAAAAAAAATGCCATATGCCCTATTAGCTGGGATACTGGAATGAGATAAATACTGGTATGAGATAGAGCCAGGAGAAGAGGCGCTGCAGCGCATCCTCTCCCGACTATGTGCCAACTTATAATGGAGCCCGAATGATTACAGGACACAGAGCCGGGAGAGGATCTGCAGCGCATCTTCCGATCGTACTGGTCTGAACACGCAGAACAATCAAAACTTTCTCATAAAAAGTCACTTTCTCATAAAAACCACGTCACCAGCGGCCATGTTGACGACGGGCTGCACCATACTCACACCGTCAGGTAAACTATGGGGCCGTTAAATAATTACTAATAGCTGTAATCTATTTAAATATATTGATTTGTGATAGTATATATGAATACATCGGACTTGGATCTTCACTCCTGACGAAGTCACCGGAGAGTGACGATACGCGTGGAGACTTTCCAGGGGTGATTACTCCATGACCGTTTGAATTTTCCGAGTTGCTATTGTGGCCCTAGCCTGTTCGCGGGCAACAGGGTAATTGTTGTTTTCTGTTTAACTTGTATTTGTTATTTTGAGAGATCATCTGTAATTATTCATTGTAATATTCTCTTATATTGATTTTTCTCGATTTCATTATTCATGCATGGATGTGTTTTTTTTGTTTTTTGTTACTCGCTGTGATTTGTGGCAGCTCCGGTCATGGTTGCACTATTATGTGCATTTAGCCCCCTGTAGGGTATAGACCCACTCTTTATTTGTGTATGTGGGTCTACCTTGATCATTATTGTGTTCCTCAATGGAACTTTTTAGATGTTTTTAACCATGTGTCTGGTGTTTGACTAATTGTTTAATAAAATTCATATTTTTTGATACTTTACATTTGTGGTGTGCACTTATATGATGTGTCCAGCCCTTTTTTCTTTTTTGGTTTGCATTCTCATAAAAACAGCGCCATCCCTGTGTGTGGTATTACAGTTCACCTCTATTTACTCCAAGGGAACTAAGCTGCAATACCACACCCAAACTGAGGACAAAAGTGGTGCTGTTTTGGGAAGAAAGCGGCCATGTTTGTTATTTATATATATATATATATATATATATATATATATATATATATATATATATATGGTAAGGAGTACACAGTGCAGCTGGACTACATGACACATGTAGGTGACAAAAAAAGAAGAAACTCATGCAAAAGAGATAGACAGGAAGAGATACACAGCAGCACAACATCTCGGTATAATCACCAGGCGGTGATATTCTTTATAAAGATGTCAATGGGAGATTCCCAATATATAGCCATTATGCTTCATTTACATAAAATCTCTTTTATTTAGTAAAAAAAACAGCTTAGAGAGCGGCCCGTACAAGGCCCGGGAGAGGTGCGGTGCGGCGGATGGAGCGGCGCAGGAGTTCAGATGAGGCAAATGTGTTTTCTTTGCAACAAACAACAGTAACAACCCACAATAGGTTTCTTGATAATGAAGCTCATATTCATAAAAATGTAATATCACTTCCTAATTGTAGCGGCAGACAGCCTCCTCTTCCCTGCGGCCCCGTCTGCCGCCCTCCGAACACCACTACAGCTGTCTGCTATAGATCCGTCTGATAGTTATTAAAACGGTTAACACAACAAAATCTCCTTGTTATATCCCCTTGACCACAGCGAGCCTCATTTATGCGGCACATTCGCCTGAAGGTGCGGGCGGCCCCCTCGGCCCTCGCTCCTTTTCTTCTCGCTCCTCTGATTTAAGGATTACGGACACGTAATGATAAACGCTTCGACAAATATTGTGTCTTTTATATGCTAAATAGGTTGTCTGCTTTGGATAAGTCAGCTTCATACACGCTGGTAAAAGGGGTATTCCTTGCCATATTGTTACAGTATTCCATCGCTTCCATCGTGGAAGTCCCACCTCGGGTGCAAGAATGATTGGCTGACAGGGGCATCTCCGCGTCTACAAAATGTTGACCTGGTTACTATCAGAATGGCCATGGCAAGGGTGAGTGGTAACCCAGTGTGCCCTGTTTTTTTTTATACCCAATAATTTTTTATTGTCACTGTCACTTTAAAAAAAACTCACGTCTCTAGAACACGTCAAAATATATATATATATATATTTGTTTTTAATTTAATTAGTTAAACAACCCGATACAAAGGAGAAAGTGAATATTAAAAGCATCAAAAACACCCATAAAAAGCATCCCATTGACTTCAACGGGCACCGTGTAAGGCTACATTCACACGTCAGTATTTTTCATCCAGACATGGAAATACTGAATCTGTAACAACCCATTAATTTCAATGGGTCTACTCATACATCCAGTAAATGTGCGGATCCGCAATCAGTATTGAAAAAATAGGACATGTTGTAATACGGTCTGAGATTACGGAACGGACACCCGCATAGAAGTCTATGGAGAGCGTAAAATTTGCAGAGAGTACATTTCAATCTACAAAACCATATCACAGATTCATTTTTTATTACATCTCCAAGCTCTTCCTGACAGAAATATCCTGCCTGATAGAAATGACTGTAAAATGACCCCCATACAACCATGTGACCTTTTTGGGGGGGGTTGGTACAGCTAACATTATTTTTGCCATCCCCTCTTTTTTTCTTTACTACACCTTTATTTACGGATCCGCAAAAAAACGGAATACAATACGGAAGGCACTACGGATGCAAAATGGACGATTTTTTTGTGGATTGCGGAAAAGATTTTCATCCTTGAAAATAAAGGGACATGTGAATGTAGCCTAAGGCTGCATTCACACATTCCGTAGTGGGCCCGTAAGTGTGGACCTGCAATTACGGGCAGCACTAGAGACCCATTCATTTAAATGGCCCTGTTTACATGTTCCGTAACAGAAAAAAAAAATGTCCATTCCTAGTATGGACCCACGATTGTGGATGGGAGGGGGAGAGAGGTGAAGGTGACAAATATATATAAATACATGATAAATGTTACCAACGCAACCCGAGGACATCAGAGATATCTATTCCCATTACATGAGTGAAATGATCGGTGTCCAGCTATAGCACTGTGTCCCATCAGGTGTAACAGAACAGCTCCAGGCTTGATGCATAGAACAAAAAGATGGTGGAAACCAACCGGTTAATGTTAGAGAAAAACACATCCCGCAATGCACAGCAACAATATCTACAATGATTACAACCATTTTACCCTTTGAGGACCTGCATCCCTGTTGGATAGGGTCAAAGTGACTCGTGTATAGCAGAGAAGGTCTCGCCATGTGTTGCCAGGCAACCAAGTCTGCTTTATTCCAAACCTTGGTGTAACACACATACAAGTCTGAACCATATCCAATCCTTCCACGTTAGGTGCAAATGGAGAGAACAATTACGATTGTTTCATGGTAAAAAGTAGTGCCAGCCATATCGGGACATGAGAGCCAATGGCAGTCAGGTTCTTGTATACCAGGGCAGCATTGGACCTAGTGATGCCCACTAGTGTTATGAACAGGGTACAGTTCTCCAGGTACTCCAGATGGTCCAAGTACTATTTACATATATCATGTCTATGGCCCTCTGTCCACTAGGCCCATAATACAGATGTCGCTTAACCCTTTCCTTGCGACCTTTTCTCCTTTTATTCTTCATCCCTCCCTCTCCTTGTGCAACTCTTGGACCCGGGAGCTCCAGTCTTGTATCCAGGAGCTTTATCCTCCCCTCTTGTACCCGGGAGCTTTATCCTCCCCTCTTGTATCCAGGAGTTTTATCCTCCCCTCTTGTATCCGGGAGCTCTATCCTGACCTCTTGTACCCGGGAGCTTTATCCCTCCCTCTTGTATGCAGGAGCTCTATCCTCCCCTCTTGTACCCGGGAGCTCTATCCTCCCCTCTTGTACCCGGGAGCTCTATCCTCCCTTCTTGTATCCGGGAGCTTTATCCTCCCCTCTTGTACCCGGGAGCTCTATCCTCCCCTCTTGTACCCAGGAGCTCTATCCTCCCCTCTTGTACCCGGGAGCTCTATCCTCCCCTTCTTGTATCCAGGAGCTCTATCCTCCCCTTCTTGTATCCAGGAGTTTTATCCTCCCCTCTTGTATCCGGGAGCTCTATCCTGACCTCTTGTACCCGGGAGCTTTATCCTCCCCTCTTGTATGCAGGAGCTCTATCCTCCCCTCTTGTACCCGGGAGCTCTATCCTCCCCTCTTGTACCCGGGAGCTTTATCCTCCCCTCTTGTACCCGGGAGCTTTATCCTCCCCTCTTGTACCCGGGAGCTTTATCCTCTCCTCTTGTATCCAGGAGCTTTATCCTCTCCTCTTGTATCCAGGAGCTCTATCCTCACCTCTTGTACCCAGGAGCCCTGTCCTCACCTCTTGTACCCAGGAGCTCTATCCTCGCCTCTTGTACCCAGGAGCTCTATCCTCACCTCTTGTACCCAGGAGCCCTGTCCTCCCCTCTTGTACCCAGGAGCTCTATCCTCCCCTTCTTGTACCCAGGAGCTGTATCCTCCCCTTCTTGTATGCAGGAGCTCTATCCTCACCTCTTGTACTCGGGAGCTCTATGTTCCCCTCTTGTACCTGGGATCTCTATCCTCCCCTTCTTGTATCCAGGAGCTGTATCCTCCCCTCCTGTACCCAGGAGCTCTATCCTCCCCTCTTGAATCCAGGAGCTCTATCCTCCCCTCTTTTATCCGGGAGCTCTATCCTTCCCTCTTGTATCTGGGACCTCTATCCTCCCCTTCTTGTATCCAGGAGCTCTATCCTCCCCTTCTTGTATCCAGGAGCTTTATCCTCCCCTCCTGTACCCAGGACCTCTATCCTCAACTCTTGTACCCGGGAGCTCTATCCTCCCCTCTTGTACCCAGGAGCTCTATCCTCCCCTCTTGTACCCAGGAGCTCTATCCTCACCTCTTGTACCCGGGAGCTCTATTCTCCCCTCTTGTACTCAGGAGCTCTATTCTCCCCTTCTTGTATCCAGGAGCTCTATCCTCACCTCTTCTATACTGACCTCTATCTTCCAGTCTTGTACCCGGGACCTCTATTCTCCCCTCTTCTAGGGTGGACCTCTATCCTCCTGTCTTGTATCTGGGACCTCTATCCTCACCTCTTCTATACTGGAGCTCTATCCTCCTGTCTTGTACCTGGGACCTCTATCCACCAGTCTTGTATCTGGGACCTCTATCCTCCCGTCTTGTATCTGGGATCTCTATCCTCATCTCTTCTATACTGGAGCTCTATCCTCCCGTCTTGTATCTGGGACCTCTATCCTCCCGTCTTGTATCTGGGACCTCTATCCTCACCTCTTCTATAGTGGAGCTGTATCCTCCCGTCTTGTATCTGGGACCTCTATCCTCCCGTCTTGTATCTGGGACCTCTATCCTCACCTCTTCTATAGTGGAGCTGTATCCTCCCATCTTGTATCTGGGACCTCTATCCTCTCGTCTTGTATCTGGGACCTCTATCATCCCGTCTTGTATCTGGGACCTCTATCCTCCCGTCTTGTATCTGGGACCTCTATCCTCATCTCTTCTATACTGGAGCTCTATCCTCCCGTCTTGTATCTGGGACCTCTATCCTCACCTCTTCTATACTGGAGCTCTATCCTCCTGTCTTGTACCTGGGACCTCTATCCACCAGTCTTGTACCTGGGACCTCTATCCACCAGTCTTGTACCTGGGACCTCTATCCACCAGTCTTGTACCTGGGACCTCTATCCACCAGTCTTGTATCTGGGACCTCTATCCACTAGTCTTGTATCTGGGACCTCTATCCACCAGTCTTGTATCTGGGACCTCTATCCACCAGTCTTGTATCTGGGACCTCTATCCACCAGTCTTGTATCTGGGACCTCTATCCACCAGTCTTGTATCTGGGACCTCTATCCACCAGTCTTGTATCTGGGACCTCTATCCACCAGTCTTGTATCTGGGACCTCTATCCACCAGTCTTGTATCTGGGACCTCGATCCTCCCGTCTTGTATCTGGGACCTCGATCCTCCCGTCTTGTATCTGGGACCTCGATCCTCCCGTCTTGTATCTGGGACCTCTAGCTGATGTATTAGTTACTTATACCATCCATTGCTCTAGCACGTACCCTATTGAATTATGTGTTCCCAGTCACCATGTTTCCTATGTATCTGAATTTTTCAACAAACATCAGTAAAGCACAAAGCGCTATTCTAGCAGGAATAGTGATTTACTTTCCGCGATGGATGTATTTTTCTATATGAATTCTTCTATCTTCCAGCGCTGCCCTGGCAGGAGCCTATAGATCTCTTCTTCACTGTTCACGTATAATATATACAGGCAGAGCAGAGAGAGCAGAAGGAAATATACAATTTCCCACAGGTCTCCTAAGATTAAGAAGAAACACAGTAACCAACAGGGATGAGGTCTATATAAATCTCTAAGCAGGCAGTAGATATAGTAACAAAACAAGTAACACAATCTCCTACTGTTCATAGTGAATCCTGGACGGGATAGAGAGTAAATCCTGGATTTCCTGCATGGATTAAATGCCAATATAAAATACGCTGCTATTATATAGTGTTTCTTATAAGGGAGAGTTCACCGATCAATGTAATCACTTCTCTTCTGACTTGATCTCCTAATTACTGCAATGAGTCTAATGTCTATTACTATACACAGACATCCTAATTTCTTTTATCTAATTTTTTTTTTAAACTTTTGGCGCCCTAGATTACTTTTTGCTATACGGTGGTCCACCGCAAGGGGGAAACGTTTGTCACTGTATGCCTGTATACACCGAGGAACGATCCCATTGTATACATCAGTGTGAGGCTCACATGAGAGGTGAACATAGCTGTATATATGTATGTGCGTGTGTTTTAAATATGATAGCAGAACATTATATTCTATATTAGCATTTTCATTAGAGATGAGCGTGACTCGATCATCGGATCGCTTGCCACTTCAATGCCAGTGGCTGACAAAGTTGGACGCAGCCCTAGAGAGTCCAGGAAAACATAGATACAGCCTATGGCAACAGGCTGTATCCACGTTTTCCAAGACTCCCTAGGGTTACATCCAACTCTGTCAGACACAGATATTCAAATGGTGAGTGATCGATCCAATGCTCGAGTCACGCTAAGCTCTAGTTTTCATTTGTGCGATCTTCCAGAATGTTCTCTTTATAGGTAAGGGCTTGTTCAGATCTAGTCTAAGAATTTCTATTGTTCTGTAGTGTCCTGAGAATATAACAAACATGACACCCATCAAGTGATAGAAACTAATGCCCAAATGAATCCTTTAACTATAATGGAGGTCCACCAGGTTTACCGCCATAGTGTCCTGCAATGTACGAAGAAAAATAGCCTTGAATGCTGCACCACCTGGGATTGGAAGGATGAGGATGTGAGGATCTTAACCTTTCTAAAACATAGAATAAGGCTCTCCTTGAGAATGTTGGGGTTCATCTTCCTGACCCTTTCATATCTTACCTTCCACTCTTGACTCGGAACACACAAAAGCTTGGCTAAGCCGAATATTCTTGTGCATAGGGTAAACAGCTGCTGAAAGTATATGGGCACCTTATAGCCGATTTAGCTCAAGTTGCCATGAGCGGCCTGTTTTCACTGTAGGGGCCACCAAAGGAAAAAATGCAGTACCGCGTGCAGCCACTCCAACGGAGGGCTTTCCATGAAACTAGTGTTGAGCGGACCTGTCAAACTTTGTGCTTTCGGCAATGTTCTCTAAACCCAAACACTCTGCATTTGACTCCCAACAACTGTAGAAATGGGATGCAGCCCTAAGGCTGCCAGGAAGACATGTTTTCCAATACACCCTAGGGCAGCATCTAACTTCTGCAGCCATTGAAAATCAAATGTTGAGCGTTTGGGTCCGGAGAAAATTGCCGAAGAGTTTGACAGGGCCGCTCAACAGGACATGTAATCCATAGCGTACCGAGTCCATCTGAGCAAGCACTTTGTAGCAGATCTTCGCTTTGGTTCATGGAAGAAAGGATGCCAGTGTGAGACTCCTCTTAACGGTGTCCATGTAGCCCAATAGGGAATATGTACCGGCGTTATATACCCCCATAATAATAGACCAAGAGAATTGCGCTGTATATATATGCCAGGATGTAAAGCTATTTTCACAGTTAAACCAAGGAACAAATACACAATTCATATTTATATTCCCCACTGGGGACCATAGCCGCAGTTAACATTTTTCTATGCCCTACGTCGGGATGTGGAAAATGTTTAAAAGTTCCATGAAAATAGTTTTAGGAAATATTATATCCCAAAAAAATTAATTTGTAAGCCCTATGAGCGCTCCACGCAGGACGGAGCGAGAATACTTAATGGAACATAATGGAAATCTCAAGCGAGCACTTATGAATGAGATCTTAAGCCCGGCTGAGTGGGTTTTAATTCCATATTTGGGGAAGAGAAATGAAAGAGTGATGTATGAGAGCGACCGCAGCTGCAGCTTCCCGGGGAGGAATCCAGCTTTGGGGAACAATATAAAAGCCCCAAATTTCCCTGTACAACTTCTTCTGTAATAAATCGTATCCCAATTATCATAACAAAGGGGCTGCACGCACACAGCCATATTGCAGCGACTAGCCGTGGGTGGAATACGCACTTTTCTTTATTGTGAGAAAGACGGAAAACCTTAAAATCTAGCAAGACGATGTTTTGACATGTAAGCCATAAAATGTTTACCAGCAGCATATGCTGTGGAAGCGTAATAACATATTACACCGTCTGACTGAATAATTACTCCGGAGAGCTGTTTAAGTTAATGCACACAGAGGGCGGCGCTGCCAGAGAGGGAATTAGGCATCCGATATTCGTCACTATAGGAGATTCCTAAACATCTGTCCCAGAAGAACAAGCCCTATAGACAAACAAGCGGACACTGGCCTATATGGCCCATGAACACTGCATGCATCACTACATCAAAAACCGTCTGCATTAGCATGGGATACTGCCCCAACACAGATCCGTAACATATACAGATGTGTGTATGGGGCCATAGAAATCAATCCGCACATGCAGAATAAACTGATGCACAAAAGAGGCCTTACTTCTTTTCCCTTAGTTGCTTAACCATTCAAACCACAGCACAATACTCAGTCCTTACTGCTATGCCACAACATAGTGTTGGTAAAGTGCCTTGAACAGGCTGACAATGGAGGATGATTTCCACAGTACACTACTAAAGATTACAGGTGGGGGGACAAGGGATTACTGATGCACTGGGTTTGCAAGAAACAGCAGCAGCAATTACACTGAGCTATTGTTGCTGCCTCCAGTAATGAAAGTTGAAGGGGAGATTGCACTGTGGCACTGTGGACATGCAGCTGTAGATAGACTAATATTCATACAAGGGACAGGGCTTTATGGGTGGTGAGAGATGAGTGGAAAGCCTTGGTTATGTTCAGCAGACAGGCTTACCAAACCTCCATTTCCTATGTTTTGTCCTGAGTCTCCCTGTTGCTAGAGACAGATTTCCTCTGACAACAAGCAGTGGACAGAAAATTGCAAAGAAGGGAAAACCTAGTGGTCAAGATGTTAAGCTTATCTGGGAGTCAATTGGAAAATGAAGTGATTTACAAATATGTTAGGAATAACATTGGATATTAAAGGGGATATCTAGCGCTACAAAACATGGCCACTTTCCCCCTACTGTTGTCCCCAGTTTGGGTGGGGTTTTGAAACTCAGTTCCATTGAAATAAATGGAGCTTAATTGCAAACTGCACCTGAACTAGAGACAACAGTAGGGGGAAAAGTGGCCATGTTTTTGTAGCGCTGGATAACCCCTTTAAATTAAAGGCAGTTGTTCGAAATGGCAGTGACTAAGTATCACACAGAATTAGTACAGCTGGCTCATTGTGCCTTAAAGGTGTTTTGTACAAATAGTTAACTAGTACATATATGTATTTATATGAGAGAAAAAAAGGGACTGTGGATGGCACTGAGCTGCAACTAAGCCTCAGCACCAGACCTCGCTCTCCTCTATGTCAGCACAATGTGTGTGGAATTAGATCAGCGCCATTCACGGGAACTGTCCTTCCCGCAGCATCACATATTGATGATGAATTTCACGACACGCCATTAATATCTGTACAGAACATCTATCAGCTGCAAATATATATATACCGGTATATAAATATCTGTCCTTGAGCTTTCTTCTTGTCTCACTGATGAAAACTCAACAGAGATGCTTCTAGGAAAGTGGTCGCTGGGGGACAAACAATATATAACGTTACTGCTCTCACAAATCCTGTCAGCCAAGATCTGCTTACTTACATCCCTGGATGCCATACCGCTACTTGCTTTTACGATAATGGGAGTGTATCATTAGGATACGTCCTATTGCTTAAATATATATTTTTGTTGATTTTTTTTTTAATTACTCCAGGATCGGCTGATTATTTCTGCTCTTTAGGACTTATTTACACGATACATGCCTTGATCCAGAGTAGGATTGCGGCACGGATCACCTAGCCAGATCCCCACCACCCCATTCCCGGCAGCAGAGATGACAGGAGCGCATGATGTACGTTCCTGTCATTGCATCTACTACTCACCTATTCACCCGTGTGGTGACTGGCTATACGTTCACCGGAAGTGTCCGGGACTATGCTGCCGGGAGAAGAAGACAGCGTAGTCCAGGCCAGTTCTTGTGAACATGAAGCCTGCCAGTCTGGAGGAGTAGGTAAGTAGTAGATGCGCTCCTGTCATCTCTGCTGCCGGGCGGCGCAGGGGTTATCTGTGCCGCAACCCGCACTAGAACGTGTTCAATTTTTTCGCGGTTGCACCGTCATGTGAATAGCTGTATTCACGTCAATGGACACTAAAATTGTCCATGGTCTCGGATACGCGACCACTGACAATCTTACAGGACATATGAACGCATCCTAAAGCCAAAGGGAGCTGCGGGGGGGCTGCCCGGGGGATCGCTGATCTTCCGGGCAGCCCATAGGATATAGCAGCGTCTGCTGCCGACGCTCCTATTACACGGGGTGGTGGCAGCAGATCGTTGCTGTATCAGTCGTTTGTCTTTCAACATGTTTGAAAGACAAATGACGCACCGATCAGCCTACATGATCGATGTCGGCTGATCATTGCTGTCAATTCCACGGGACGATTAGCGGCCGTAACGGCGATATGGGCCAATAATCATTCCATGGAATAGGGCTTTTACTATCAATACAGACAGGATTACAATGTATGCTCACACCTATCTACATAGATTAGGTCCCCATACACAGGTGTATTACTGTCACACGCCCTGGCCTGACAGCTGGCAGTGCACATCATCAGACCCGCAGAAAGGCTAGTGTTTATAATGTGGTTGTAATATACCAGAGGTATCTAAAGGCCCTATTCCACAGAGTGACGACAGCAGATCACTGCTATATGAGTCGGCTGATCATTGCCTTCTATTCCACGGGATGATTATCAGCCGAATACAGCCGATAATCGTTTCGTGGAATAGGGCCTTAAGGCTTTAGCTGTCCAAGCATGATGGGAGTTTTAGTTTTGAACGTGCCCTATGACTTTGTGAGCAACTACATTTGACATAGTATAGCTGAACCATTGTGATTTCCAAGCTAATTTTTCTCTATTGGAAAAGAAAAAAAAATTAAATTCATAGTGCACCTGGCATAGTATCAGTATGTCACATTATATATCATGCAACTGAACAAAATACATGTGAGGACAAGAAAAAGCATTAAAGCACATAGACGACGCAAAGACAATGAAACATCGAAGATGAACATCACATAAGAAAATCTGTAATAGGACTATTGTTACAAAACGCCATTGTTTTAGGAGTGGATGGCGGCGCTCGGAGAGGCGCACACCCTCACGTAGACGATTAAAGGAATGGTTGTAATTACTGAACAATAATTCTCTCTCTCATTGTACGGCAATGTTCTCCGAACGTACAAAATAGATTGTTGGTGCAAGGTGTGATTCAGCTACTGATAGCGCAGATGAGCCGGCCCCGGGGAATAACTAACATGAAGACGCTAATTACAACAGACACTGAACTCAAAGGAGGGGGGGGAGGGATATAACCAAACACATAGCAAAGGTATACATAAGAGGGCTGAGGAGCGAAGGCACCTTTAATAGGTTTGTAAATCCTATTAATGTGAGAGGCTTTAGATGGCGATTATAGGGAGAATCAATGTGAGCGGGAAGCCATGAATAAGTAAGAGAGAGAAGAGGTCACAGCCGCCACACTACACAAATCATAGGTGTATACATAATATATACAGACAGAAAGATATTAGATAGATAGGAGATAGAAAATATAACGATAGATAGATAGATAGATAGATATGTATAGATAGATAGATATGTATAGATAGATAGATAGATAGATAGATAGATAAAAGGCAGAATGGAGTGCACTCACAGGTACGGTGATGGAGTGCTCACAACAAGGACTGGAACCACGTCCTTACTGCAAACAAAAATCCAGAAATTGCGGCACCTCCGTATCGTGAAAAACGTGTTTCTTTATTTCATATCAAAAAGATTTACAAACAAGTGCTGCAACGTTTCTGTCTCATCACGAGACCTTTCTCAAGCATGAGAAAGGTCTCGTGATGAGACAGAAACGTTGCAGCACTTGTTTGTAAATCTTTTTGATATGAAATAAAGAAACACGTTTTTCACGATACGGAGGTGCCGCAATTTCTGGATTTTTTTTTTATTTTTTTTTTTTTAGATAGATAGATAGATATGTATAGATAGATAGAATGATATGTATAGATAGATAGATAGATGATAGATAGATAGATAGATAGATAGATAGATAGATAGATAAGGGATGGCTGGATGGATAGATAGATAGAAGCCTTCTTTCTTCATTGATATATAGTTTGTAGGAAAAGTTTCACTATAACTTATGATTTATTCCTCTAAATCTGGGTTTAGGTGACCAGTGTATGGTCCTCCTAGGTGACTGAGAGCCTTTTCCTATGAGTATGCATAAAGTCACTGGATAGAACCGCCCACTGGACTCTTAAACCTGGAATGAGCAGAAACTTAAATTGAATGTACCACCTATTTATTTATTATTTTTTACTGTTTAGACTGACTGTTTTGTCCATTATTATAGGAACATCATCTTGCTTGAACTAGTTTAAAAGCATTTAGTTAGCCCCATTAACACAGACACAACAGACTGGAGCAGTCTGTTTACTATTATAGATCAGATTTTTAGGCTCTGTGACCTGCGCAGGGGTCATTCTACAAGGAGGGGGAGGCTGAGCTGGGAGTAGCAGCTATTGTGAATATTCTTATCTAACTACAGGTGTCAACTGGTGGTTCTTCAGCTGTTGCAGAACTACAATTCCCATCAGGGCTGGACAGTTAAAGCTGTTTTTTCAACAGCTGGAGAGTCCTGAGTTTCACACCCCTGCTTTAAGTGATCCAACAGTTTACACACCTCAGTGTAGCCAAAAAGATCATTTCAGATGTGGTCAGACTTAACATAGTCAAAAGTAATATTGTACAAGGTTCGTCGTCAGTAGCTGACCGTAGTTGTTGCATCACATTGAGGATCATTAACAGATGATTTCATTTTAGAGAGTGAGAAAACTAAGGATTACTTTAGTATTTGTATGACTTTTATGATACTAACCCTCAGCCAGCTGTATGTGTTATAATACATGTTGGGGGGGCCATAGGAAATCCTGTGGTCCGGGATATAGGATGTAAGAGAGTCATAGTCTAACACCTACTGTGTTCTTTCCATCATATGTTATGGTTGTGTCAAACACATCACTTATGCCTTAAGGGGGTATAGTAAGGAACAAGGGGAGAAAAGAGAGAATGATGGAAAAGTGTGAGCACGAACGTCACTGGGCAACATCTGAAGGTCTACGAGACTCTGGAATCTCAGCCGCACCAGTTAATCTTCTTATTCTCCGAGCCGTCAGCAGCACATTAAACTCTTCTCGCTGTTCTGTAGGACTGGTTGGCAGAGAAACAGCTAGATGGGAATATGTGTTTATCCTTGTGAATCAGCCGTAATACTCCCGGCGCTTATGTCATACCCAATACCCATCCAAGAAATGAAAAAGGAAATCATACACCCTAACATGGTGCTTGCTTCGCTTACTATGGATACCTGGTGCGAAAAGTTTTCTACAATTCCAGCACTATTTTTAGCTGAAGCACCCCTTTAAAGACCAAGTGGCTTAAAGGGGTTATCCAGCGCTACAAAAACAGCCTTACTCTTGTCTCCAGCTTGGGCGGGGTTTTGCTGCTCAGTTTCATTGAAGTGAATGGAGGTTAAAGGGGTTATCCAGCGCTACAAAAATATGACCACTTTTGCCCCTCTCTTGTCTCCAGTTTGGGTGGGGTTTAAAACTCAGTTTCACTGAAGTAAATGGAGCTTAATTGCAAACTACACCTGAATTGGAGACAAGAGAGGGGGAAAACTGGCAATGTTTTTGTAGCGCTGGATAACCCCTTTAACTGCAAACCACACCTGAACTGGAGACAAGAGTTGTTTTATCTCTGAAAGAAAGTTGCCATGTTTGGAAGCAATTGGCTAAGCACTTCTCTTTCCATCTCGCTTAGAGATGAGCGAACCTGGAGCATGCTTGAGTCCATCCGAACCCGAACTTTCGGCATTTGATTAGCGGTGGCTGCTGAACTTGGATAAAGCCCTAAGGCTATGTGGAAAACATGGATATAGTCATTGGCTGTATCCATGTTTTCCAGACAACCTTAGAGCTTTATCCAAGTTCAGCAGTCCCCGCTAATCAAATACCGAACGATCGGGTTCGACTCGAACCCAAAGCCGGTTCGCTCATCTCTAATCTCGCTGCTTTCTTCATATGATGGGCTCTATAGACTTACTAAGTCCATCTTACACAACAAGCAGCGAGATGGGGAGAGAAGCACTTAGCCAAGTGTTTCTCCTGACTAGTTCTAGTGATTGTTGGGAGTCTGAACTCCGACCGATCACAATGTATGTCTAAGCGTCAGGGACAATTTAATTTCAGAAGGATAATTTCTGCGTTGAGGGAGGGAAATAATCTGCTTCCAGACAGTGTCTTAGAACAAAGGATCTGGCATGCTGAATGCCGACACACCCCCCCCCCCCCCCGACATCTGTCATCGAGAGCGCGCTATACACATCACATGGTCAGTAGCAAGTTCTCCTAACATTTGTCTAATGTATATGGGCACCACCATACTCCACATGGTCTACGTACAAGTGTCACGTGCTGACAGACTTTTTAACACGTTACAAATCAGATAAACACAAACCAATACTACGATATACTGAACGTTCAATAAAATCAACAAAAAAAATAACAATACCTCTACTATGTCAGAACAGCGGAAGCGGCTATTCAGGATATTGCAGCCTAAGAAGAAGGTCAGGGAGTTATTAAACTGCGGTGTATGAGGTAACGTTACGGCGGTGACATTTCCTGCTACTTCCACAATGTAATAGAAACTACAGACAAAGCATCATGTCTGCTAATATGGACTTTCACTAAATTAAAGAGTCGAGAGACTGAAGCAAAGGATGTTCTGTTCTCTTTAATCTATGGCGAACTAATACATTTAAAGGGGTTATTTGCCAGGCAACTTTTTTTCTTTTATATGTGTGCACAGGCAGGTAGCAAAAAAAAAAAAAATCACATACCTTTCCCACCACTGTCACAGATCCTCAATCCCCAATGCTTCATGGTAAGGATGGTCCGAACCTGCCGAGGTTCGGGTTCGTATTAACCCGAACGCTCGGCATCAGATTCCCGCTGTCTGGCCGCTCAGTGCAGCGGCTGGATACAGCGGGAGGACCACCTGGAAAACTGGGATACAGCCTATGGCTATGGCTGTATCCCAGTTTTCCAGGCGGTCCTCTTGCTGTATCCACCCTCTCCACAGACCGGGCAGACAGCGGGAATCATTGCCGAGAGTTCGGGTTTGTACGAATCCAAACCATCCCTACTTAATGGGTTCGGTGTCAGCACAAACCTTTAGTGACCGCAGAGGTGTCCACTAACCAGATGTGGTCCGATTACAGACCGGATATTAATCCCCTCTCTTATGTGGTTTTCTTGCATTGGCGCTTTTGATCTTTAAGTTATCGCTCAGTTTTATTGATCTTTTTCCCCTGAAAAAGCCAGTTATTAGCAGGGAGAAACGTGTTGGTATTCCAGATTTATGTAATTACTTGAATGTTTTAGTTCATGCTTGCTGGGTACAAGACTGGTAATGTATTTCTGGTCCCAGCAAGTGGATATTTTCTTTGATCTTGGGAATTTTTGGATTATTAGAGTATATCTCGTAAAAGTTTCGGAAAGGATGTTTAGAACAGAAAACATGATCAACCCCGGACAAGTCCTTCATGTTACTCTATTAAGCTCTACTGGGGAAAAAAACATTATACAGTGAAGGAAATAATTATTTCCTTCACTGTATAGACTTTAGGAGTCAATTACACCTTTTCCTAGAGCCAAACTGTTATAAGAACACGATTCTGAGAAGTTCTAGGCCCAGTTCACTTTAACCGTGTCGTGTAAAGTCCAAGGTGTTTCCATAAAAGTAAGCCGCAAACTTTAACCTCTATTAAGCAACGGTATGGCTTCCATGTGAGTTGTGATTGAAGTTATACAGAAGACATATGGAAAAAATTCGCAATCAATATGGAGCCGGTGCCTCCTGCGCTCATGTGTCATATTCTCGGACATGAACAAAATCAATCTGCACCCAGGTAACGGGAAAAAACAAGATATATATACTCACACAGTGTATATAGATAGAGCTGTACGGTATATCACACCGTTATGTATGCGCCTGGAATAATTGGAGCAATTGTCTCCGACTTCCCCTTCATTTTGTGCATGTCAGATGCGGTGTTCAGCTATTCAGAGAGTAGAACAAAAAAACCCAATCCCCATTATTTTTATGTATTTCCCTAACTTTCGCTTGTCACCCTCGTCACGTACTCCTCTGTCAAACCCTCCAGCAGTAATTTCAGAGAAATATTGATGTAAAAACACTTTTTTATTTGCAGCCGCTCTCCAACAAGTTCACCACAGTGGAAACTCCAGAAAGTAATCACTATATATCAGTAATCCGCTCACCGAGGCCTTAACCGTGTAGACACGGCACGGCACATACTGAGAGCAGATAGCACACCATCTCAGGGGCTCCGGGCAGTCAGCCGCATGACTCCAAAAGGGGAATGACCGCGTCTTCTGAGCAAAGTCATCCTTACCTGCGATCATACCCTCACAACAACGTCCACATCTGCCATATTATTACCCCCTATTTTTCCTCTTATTAGCAGTAATGTGACACCAGTGGGGGCCTAAGACTAAGGGGGAGATTTATCAAACATAGTGTAAAGTGAAACTGGCCCAGTTGCCCCTAGCAACCAATCAGATTCCACCTTTCATTTTCCAAAGAGTCTGTGAGGAATGAAAAGTGGAATCTGATTGGTTGCTAGGGGCAATTGAGCCAGTTTCACTTGACACCATGTTTGATAAATCTCCCCCAAAACCGCTAAACAGCATTCAACTAGAGCATAGGTGTAAAACTCTTGGCCCTCCAGCTGTTGCAAAACTACAATTCCCATCATGCCTGGGCAGTCAACGCTGAAGCTTTGGCTATGAAGACATGATGGGAATTGTACACTCCTGAACTCACAAAAGGAATTTTCCACTGTGAATCTCAATGCAAATCTGCATGCATCACCTGCAAATTTTACTGCAGATTTCCCCCCTGCTGCAACAACAGGAATGAAATCTGCAGGGAAAATCTGCCAGATTTGAAAATTTCCATGTAGATTAAGGGTCCTATTAGGCAAAGCGATTTTTACCGATTAATGATAAACTATCACAAACAAGATTGTTTATCGCTTACCTGAAATCCTTCACCATATTACACATTACGATAGTCGTTAGTTATGATCGTTATAACGATCGTTACTGCGATGGTTTACTCCATCTGATCCCCGCAAAAGAAGAACGATGTGCAATTACACTGAACGATTACTGAACGAATGTCGAATTACACTGAACGATTAACAATGATTTTAGGGTCAGATCTAAATCAAAGATCATTGCCTGCAATTATGGTGCGTTTACACGAGCGATAATTCGCCCAATCGAACGATTAAGGATTTCGAAGTGTTTTTTTATAACAATCAGCGTTTAGACGGAACGATATATTGTTTGGAAAAATCATTATTGTGATTGTTTTAATATCGCTTAAGCCCATCTCACACATAGGGTTAATCAGTGAAAGACTGTTTACACCAAGCGATCTGCGAATTTGCAGTGAACGACCAACGCCAATTTGAGAACAATCGATCACAATGAATGATTTCTCGCCCCTCGCTCCATTGTTCGCCGTGTTTACACGAGCCGATTATCGCTCAAACGCGATCGTTACCGCGAAAATTCAAACGATAATCGTTCCATCTAAACGCACCATTACACAGGACAATTATCATTTAAATTCGAACGATATAACGATTTTCTGCAAGATAATTGGCCCGTGTAATAGGGCCCTAATGCTGCATTTACACATACGATAATTGGCACGATCGTACGATTAACGATGTCGGAGTAACGATTTTTTTTTTTATAACGATCAGCGTTTAGACGGTACATTATATCGTATGGAAAATCGTTTTGCGATCGCTTAAGCCTATCTCACACATTGGTTAAATCGGTGAACGACTGTGTACACGGAATGATCTGCGAATTTTTTGCGAACGACAATTTGAGAACATGTTGTAACATGTTGTAAGATCAAAATAAACGATGATCGTTCGTCTTTTGATCGTTCGCTGCGTTTACATGTACGATTATTGTTCGAATTTGATCGTTATCGCGCAAATTCACACAATAATCGTTACGTGTGAACGCACCATAAGTCTGCAGAATATAACGGAGATCACGCCTGGTGCTAGGGCTCGCTGATTAATTGTGAAAAAAAACCCACCTGATCTTATGCATGATGATGCTGGTTATTATTTATTAATAATAATAATAATAATAATAATAATAATATTATTATTAATTATTATTATTATTATTAATGATGATTATAAGTAATTCCCCATTTATCTATAACCTTGTTATACGGCTTTCTCAATTGTCACGTGACATTTCTACTTACAGTCTATAGACATTCCGGGGGAGATTTATCAAACATGGTGTAAAGTGAAACAGTCTCAGTTGCCCCTAGCAACCAATCAGATTCCACCTTTCATTCCTCACAGACTCTTTGGAAAATAAAAAGTGGAATCTGATTGGTTGCTAGGGGCAACTGAGCCAGTTTCACTTTACACCATGTTTGATAAATCTCCCCGTCCTGGTCTATACATACTGTATAGCAATGTCCCCCAACAGCTGTAAAACTACAACTCCCAGCATGCCCGCAAAAATGTTATTTTATAGTATGTAAACGCTGGATAAAGCCTCCACTTCCCCTATGTATACAGCACAGCAGCTGGGTCATGTATATACTGACCCTTCACCTCCTTTATCTGCAGTTTGCTGAGGCCAAAAAATGGGTGTGACTTATAACAGATGTGACGTGATAATCGTCCAATAACCGTAATCGATACGTTTACATTTTAAGAAATCAGGTTTTTTTGTTGTTTTCTTTTTTAATCGATTGCATGCAGATTTTTGTCACCATCATGATGAGCCACATTGTGAATTTATATGCGACAGAAATAATTCTACCACTGTCCCATTCCTCCTAATGGAACTTGCCGTACTCTATCTGCATTGCTGCCAAAACAACCCCATTCAGACGGAACTGATCCTCGGCCGCGTACATGTCAGCATCATATTGGCCATGTGTGAATATCCCCCAGTATTCCAAGCTGCTGTCTGCCAGCTGCCTCCAGTGAATCAGCATTACAAAGGCAGGCAATGGGGAGCAGCTGACAGCTCGGGATCTCCTGGCAATGACCCTTCCAAATGGCTTTATTATTTGGATGGGAGGGAAAGTATGCGGCCCCTCCATATTTCTGGTTCTGGAGATCTGAGCACCCATCACTCTGATACAAGGGATGGGCTCTGCTCCCATCTGCCACATCAATTCAGGTTTTTCTAAAAAATAATCTACTAGGGTCCCTCGGGGTCTTTTGTGATGTCCATCATATTGACGAGCACGGCAAATATTAGAGAAACGGATATGAAGGGCGTATCGGATGCAAATTTAGATTAGACAATTATTGCAAAAAACGGACTATTGTGCATGGTTTAGATACAGGATATATAAACCCATACAGAGGTGGATCTCACAGTCTTCTCTCCTCGATGTGATCACTTCCCCATGATCTGTACACTGCTTTTGCTGACTCACTAACATCTTGCTACCCCCCCCCCCCCCCCTATTCTCTATGCTCTATCACGCTGCCCCTGTCACATGCCTCCCCCCTCTCTCTCCCATAGTCACATGAGCGGACAGGTCACTGCTCCCCCCCCCCCTCCCGCACCACCACCTCCAGCTGAGGGCATTCCAGGGATAAAGCCACTTCTGTTTATCTGGGAGTGTGAGAATAACAAGGACATGGGAGTCAAGTGCTGCAGCCATGACCGACTATGCAGGTGACACATTCCTAGCATCGGAATCTCATCAGTCATTGTGCCTGCAATCGTAATGATCCCCCTGAAACACAGCCGCTGATCACAAAGGTTCCCAGCGGCTGGATCCCCCCACGGTCTCCATATCAAACCCTTTAAATTGTTAGGAGGCGGCTGCAATGCACACATAAATGTGGCCGCTCTTTTATGATGTATGAGTCTATTTAAATAACATGAACGCCATATTTTTTTATGAACATGGCAGAATGCTACAATCCCTTACAGACCCTTTAATCAGGGATGCCATGAGTTGGATCACTGCCAATTATCTGAGTTTGATGGCTTACCCGAAGGATAAAAGCCTGTATAACCAATTACAATCGTAGTCTATTATGCAAAATCATGTGCGACCAAGAATCCAGTAGGGTTGGGTTTTGGTAACAGTCGTGGTTGTGTTATGTTGCTCTGCTTATTAGAAGGGTCCCTAGAGGAAGGATGGGGAAACTTCGGCCCTCCAGCTGTTGCAAAACTACAATTCCCATGATGCTTGGAAAGCCAAAGCCATATCTTGCAACAGCTGGCCGAAGTATCCCCCCTATCCATGTCCTAGAGCACAAGTGTCAAACTCAGGCCCTCCCACTGATACAAAACTACAATTCCCAGCATGCCTGGACAGCCAAAGCTAAAGCAGGGCCTGAGTTTGACACCCCTTACCCTAGATCAGGGGTCCTCAAATGGCGGACCACGGTCCAAACGCGGAGGCCAGCTGTCCGGACCCCTGCTGCAGCTCAGTATACCTGTATACCTTATAACGAGCGCTCATAGTAACCATGCAGCAGCACTGACAGAGAGGGAGCCATTGGCTTCCTCCCTGTCAGTCTCCCCTCACTGGCAGCAGCGGTCACAAGAGGCCACACTCTGTCTCTGGTGCCAGCGCTCGAGTGACGTCACTGGGATGTCGGCGCCAGGACAAGGGGAGTGTGGCCACAAGAGCGAAGAGAAGAGGAGTCACCCGGACCCAGGAGAGTATGTGTTTTTTTTATGTTATATGCTAGATAGGAGGGGAGAGCACAGGGAATCTATATAATTGAGGGAGCACACAGCGGGGGTCTATACACTACTGGGGGAGCGCACAGAGGGCTATATACTACTGGGGGAGCAACAGGGGGTCTATATACTACTGGGGGAGTGCACAGGGGGGCTATATACTACTGGGGGAGCACACAGGGGTCTATATACTACTGGGGGAGCAAAAGGGGGGCTATATACTACTGGGGGAGCACACAGGGGTCTATATACTACTGGGGGAGCAACAGGGGGGCTATATACTACTGGGGGAGCGCACAGGGGGGCTATATAAAGGGCTGGTGAGAGGAAAAATGCCAGTTTTCCCACTAATAAGCATCAATTCTGTATGTAAATAGTTCAACAACGTTTGTGAAAAGTAACAAAACATGTTTACTACTGATGTTAAGCTCGGACCTTCACCTGACAAAAGACCCCGGTAAGTGGACCTTCACTAAAAGTTGTTGAGTACCCCTGCCCTAAATTATAATTACAAAATATCCCTCTGCTGGGACCACCAGGCAGTAAAAGTTTGATTTCTCTACAGCACCACCACAGGAGAAATAAAGCATTACACCATGCCCGTTGATATCAAAGGCTTGTCTGTGTAACACAGGACAGGTCAGGTGTCAAACCTCCAGCTGTTGCAGAGCTACAATTCCCATCATGGCTATCCAGGCACGATGGAAATTGTAGTTTTGCATCAGCTGGAGGGGCTCATGTTTGACACTTCCGGATCAAAAGCCGCTCTTTGTACCTGTTCTTCTTTCTCAGAATTCCCTAAGAGGGTGTATGAAAATGAGTTTTCAAAACTGGAGAAGCCCTTTAATGTCTATTCTATAATGAAAACAAAAATCGCTTAGTCATACTAAAAGAAGGAAACTATTACATAAGGACATATAAACTGAATCTATTGCCGGATTAAAGCAGCAATGTATCAAAGTAAAAAAATATACAAAAATTAAAAAAAAAAAAAAACTGGAATCTTTAGTAGCAAACAGGATATATTTCGAGGTGCAGGGGTGACACGGGGCTCAGGCTGTTGCTATTTGTTGCTCACCAGATAACCGCTGCCAATTCCAGCACAGGATATGCACCAGCACATTCATCTGTGATAACAATGATAAAAACAAATTCATGTCAGCAGCACAATCTGAACAATTACAGCTCTGCAGACGCCACATTCCACGTACCATTACTCAACAGCAAACCACGCAGCCATTTACTGAGCTTCATAAACTTCACTACTTATCAACCATCTCTACTTTATAGGGATTTCCACAGAAAGGATGAATATCAAACCTGTGCGTGCAGCGCTACATTCCCTTACTGTGTTACTAGTCTGACATTCAGGATTCTGGGACAGCTGGGTGTCTTCCTTATCCCCTTTCTCATCTAATTTCCTCAATAATAGTCTGAATAAACTTTCACAGCTCTGTTCCATTGAAGTGAACAGAACATAATTGTAATACCACACACAAACCAAGGACAGAGGTGGTGCCGTTTTTCAAGAAAGTAATGTTTTTTCTTCTTATCAATGATACCCTCTTTGAAATTGTCGTCCAGAGACAACTCTTGTTTGGTTTTAAGAAAGTACCAACTTGCTGCAAAAACTGCAAAAAAAATTAAAAAAAATAATAAAGCATACTCACCTGCCCTCATCCCCTGTCGCTGCCAATATGACAGCTCCCCGTCCCCGCAGCTCTCCTCTTCTTCCTGTTTCTGAAGACATGCTAACCCTAAAGAAACCGCCCACTCAACCGGTCACAGTGGTGATTCACCTCTCATGCAGGGTTGTCATCTTATCAGAAGCAGGAAGACGCAGCAGGACTGGAAGGTTTCGGAAAAGCAGCGGTATGGAATAAGGGCAGGCAAGTATGCTTTATTTTTCCTTTTTGCAGCACCCAAAAAAAAAAAAAGTCATCAACCTTGACTCTGCCTTCGAGAGTCTTGTGCAGTCAAGCTGGTACAACGTGTTGTTTACCCTCAATTGTTTATATATCAGTGTCTCTTTCTTGCATCTGTAATGTGGCTGCAATGTAAAGGCCCTATTCCACTGAACTTTTTCAAACGATTATCGTTCATAAAATCGTTCAAACGACCGCTCGTTAACTATATTCGTTCTGTGAAATGGCTGTAAACGAGCGAACGACAACAGCAAAATAGTCGTTGAGTCGTTCACAATTTTTTTTCAACATGTGGAAAAAAATCGTTGGTCTTTCAACAATAATTTGCTAATCTTTTCGTTGAATAAAAAAATCTTTCAGTCGTTCTTGAAATGTCTACCTACATTTCCCCACGTTTTAAACGACCATGTAACGATGTAACGACCGCAAAAAAATCGTTACACTATAGATATAGTTCACGTTCCCACACGTATTATGTGTTATCGTTCGCTTAAAAAAAAAATTGTTAAGTGTTTGTTAACGAGCGGTTGTTGGAGCGAGTCTGTGAATGATAATCGTTCCGTGAAATAGGGCTATAAGGGCCCTATTTCACCGGACGATTATCGTTCAGATTATCGTTAAATCGTTCGAATCTAAACGATAATCGTTCGGTTGAAATGCAGTTAACGATTAACGACCGAAAGAGAAATCGTTGATCGCTTTATATAAGACCTGGACCTATTTTTATCGTTGCTCGTTCGCAAAACGTTCACAAATCGTTCGCATTGAATAAGACATAAGACGCAATAGCGAATAAATAGCGAAGAAAAAAACATCGCAATTACGATCATAAGTAACGATTATCGTTCCATGGAAATGACTGAACGTTTTCAGGTCTTTCGCAATAGCGGTCGTTTGAGATCGTTAATCGTTAACGACTATGCGAACGATAATCGTCCGGTGGAATAGTGCCCTAAGTTGAAGGTTCTGTGCTCATTGGCCTGCTGCCAGCATTCTTCTCCTTCTTCCAGACCATCTTTCTGCCACGCTCTGATCATGTTCTGATTCAGAGACCTGTATATATAGGTGCAGTCCAACAGGTACAGTGTAAGCAGGTAGAATCACATCACCTAGCCACATCAAGAGTCCAGCTTCAGAACCATTAAGTCTAGCTTCAGAACCAGCCCATAAATACAATTATATAGGTGAAAGAGAGTACTGGAGAGGGTCAAGAAACTGGAAGCCCCATGAATGCACTGAACGGAGGGTCCTGACTACTAGACGTGGTCACACATCAGGGATCCTGCACTATGAGAGTGGCTGATAGCAACCAATCAAACATTTCTAGAGCCACATGAATGAAGCCCATCATCATCTTTATCATCTCCCACATTTACTCCTGGCATGACAGAGGAGCGCACAACAAATCTCTATCAGTGAAGACGCTGTGACTTCATCCTGGACAGAGCGTCCTTTCAAAAGATGAATCATACAGCACAATCGATATCTGCATGGTAGACTTCACCACGGCGCTGGCAGGAGACGTAATGACTGCGCTGCTGAAGACACGGCTCATTCAGGAGGCAGCGTGCCATCTGCACAACATGGGGGTCTCAGCTCTCATTCCATTCAGGTAATAAGGTCGCTCTGTCACTTCACATACAGACACAGCGGCTCTGGAGGGCACAGGTGCAAACAAAAAATCATATAAAAATACAAAGAAAGGTAAATAGAGCCTATATATATATATATATATATATATATATATATATATATATATATATATATATAAAGAAATACATATGTTTCTGCATAATTTACCCCAACTCCCACCTCTTTGCAGGACATTCAGGTAACCTACCCTTTATATCAGGGATGGGGGACCTTTGGCCCTCCAGCTGTTGCAAAACTACAACTCCCATCATGCCTGGACAGCCTTCGGCTGTCCAGGCATGATGGGAGTTGTAGTTTTGCAGCAGCTGGAGGGCCGAAGGTCCCCATTCCTGTTTTAGATATATACCACATTCCAAAATCATGGGAATGATAGGAGATACTGGTAAGACAACATGTTTTCCCGCATTACACCGTATGGCATGTGTCCAGAATGTCAAGTGTGAAGTAACCAGATTTATTCTATGTGGATTACTCTATCAACATGCTACAAATTACATTTATCCTCAAAAAGGCCAATTTACTCCCAATTTACTATGGGCAGCCTGGGGCTCTTTATATTCTAGAACGGGAATCTTAGATTTAATGCAAGAAAAATAAGAGTTTAGCAATGCAAAAAAATGAAAAGCAAATGAAAATAAAAAAAATAATAAAAAAAAAATTAATAATTCAGAAGAAAATTGGCGGCGCGGCGCACACACAGCTCTTAAATGCTGACTCTAAAAAAAAAATATGCATCTTTGTAATATTGTACGCATTGTGCGATTTATAATCTTCATCAGGAGCTGCGGACTTGCCCAGGGTGACGCCATCAGGGTAACCCAGGACTGGACTTTATGCAGCATTCTAAACCACAGGAAGGAAACTATACTGCTACTGCTCAGACAAGTGAAAAAATATGATGCTCTTGTAACTTATAGTGTTTGCTTCTATGGCAGTTTGGGTTAAGCTTGGGTTAGTGCTTTATTCACAGTTTACACTGCTCAGTACTGCTCTATATTGTCCTCCATCCTGCTGCTGCTTCTGAGGGTGTGCTATAGAGATACTAGAGACCACAATCCCTAGTTCTTTGTTTGCAGTGCACCAGTGACATCATATAAGCTAGGCTCCAGCTGCTACTGCTCAAAACTGGTAAAAAATGTCATGTTCAATACATTTAGACCACCCCTCGCTTAACATCCTCCGCTAAAAGAGTTATACTTGTAGGGTTCACCAAGAGAAATATTTTTACAAATACACTCATTTACCAAACCTGATATGCTGCTATATCTTGATCTGACAGCTTGTTGTCTAGGTTACCAACCACCACTCTGCTCTAAAAGCACTAGTCAGTTGTTGCCTCACTGTGAGCACTCCACGGAAGCAGGGTACACACAGAGTACATGTTCTAGAGATGACGTCTCAATGTCATAGCGCTGTGTATCTCTATTTGTCAGCACATACACAAACCCCATTCCTATCTACAATATTACACGTTGCGATCTGGAAAGTTACTGGTAGGAGCAATGATCTACTGTTCTGAATATCAATGTGTACACAACACAATGAGCAATTACCGGACTATAAAATATTACTATGACAAGCAGATAGCGTGCTGCCAGAACACAGATCACAGGTCAGCGCAACCAACAATAATTATGTGGGAGACATTGAAGGTAACAAGTGACTCATCTGCTGTCCAAAAACCCTCAGATACACAGAAGATTCCTCTGATTATAAAAGTCTGCTCATAGTTAACCCTTCGCAGTGGTGACAAGTTGATGTTAGTGCTCTCACTGCCGTTACTGAGTGTCCTCCATGGTGCCCAGCTATTTCTCATTCTTTCCATTTTACAAGGCAGGACCAAATCTGGGGTGTTTGCAAGTAGTACTCACATAGGAACATCCTTTCTCTTACAGCTCTGGCCAATCACAGGACAGCATTTAGTTCTCATTGTTATACCGTGACATAGTGAAAATGACGGCGCGCTGGGCTAAACGGGCTGGCACTGTGCTGGGGGATGAGTAATACACCATTATAGATTTCACATGGAGAAAATGGGTAACTGGTGCACTAGCTTTGTGGAGAGCATGGCAACAAAGGGGTTATACTAAGCACTGAACTGTTGTCTATAATAAAGCTTAAGGAGGAGAGAATTATATTCAGGAGGTAGCACTGTGTAATGGTAATGAAAAGCTAAAGGGAGGGGGGAGATTACATTCAGGAGGTAGCACTGTGTAATGATAATGAGGATCTAAAGGGCGGGGGGAGGTTACATTTGGAAGGTAGCACTGTGTAATGTTAATGAAAAGCTAAAAGGAGTTTGGAGATTACATTCAGTAGGTAGCACTGTTTAATGATAAGATAAAGGGGGGATTACATTCAAGAGGTAGCACTGTGTAATGATAATGAGGATCTAAAGGGCGGGGGGAGGTTACATTTAGGAGTTAGCGTTGTGTACATACAGTAGCACTAACACTGGTATTTAAACAAGGGATAACAGAGCAGAATTTTATGGGTGGCCATAGATTAGAATGAAGCTTTGATATACCTTTTATTCACTGTGACTCCTCTCTTGACAAGACAGACTCCCAGATTCAATTTACACAGTCCCCTGCACATATCACAAGCTCTCTCCTTCCCTGCAAACAGTAGTACACTGCTTGTTAGGCTAAATATGTATTTAGTAACAGCTAGATGAGGATGGGGGCAGGGTTTTGTATATGCAGGAGACAATGAGGGAGATTGGAAGAGAGCCTGAAAAAGCCTGGGCTGTTTATCTGCAAGCTGACGTAGTCTGCCTGTTGAATATGACCACACTGACTCTGAAAGGTAATGCTGGGTTTACACGGAACGAATTCGAACGATAATCGTACGTGTAAACGCAGCGAACGATCGCACGACGAGAGAGAAATCGTTCATTTTGATCTTTTAACTTGTTCTTAAATCGTCGTTCACAAAAAAAATCGCCGATCGTTCCGTGTAAACAGTCGTCGCGCGATAGTCCAGCTGCTCGGCCCCCTGCTCATCCGCAGCCCCCTGCGCCGGCTCGATCGCCACCCCCGCTGCTCCGATAGCCACCCTCGCCGCCGCCGCTCCGATCGCCACCCCCCGCCGCCGCTCCGATCGCCACCCCCACGCCGCCACCGCTCCGATCGCCACCCCCACGCCGCCGCCGCCCCGATCGCCCCCGCCGGCCAGGCCGCGAGCATACGTTACCTGCTCCGCGTAGCAGGTCTTCGACATCCCCGGCTCCCCTCTTCAGTGCACTGATTGGCTGAAGAGGGGAGCCGGGAATTTCAAATGCCTCCTCTTCAGCCAATCAGTGCTCCTCTTCAGCATTGATTGGGGTGGCAATCGGAGCGGCAGCGGGGGGGAGATCGGGGCGGCGGTTGACCGTGGGGCCGGGCTGTAGATGAGTAGGGGGCCGGGCTGTGGGCGGGCCGGGCTGCGTGCGCGCGATCGCAAAACGATTTTTCTGTATGATATATCGTACCGTCTAAATGCTGATCGTTATAAATCAGTGCTGCCTTGCATTGATTGGCTGAAGAAGGGAGCCGGGAATTTCAAACGGCTCCTCTTCAGCCAATCAGTGCTGAAGAGGAGAACTGATTGGCTGAAAAGGAGCCGTTTGAAATTCCCAGCTTCCCTCTTCAGCCAATCAGTGCATTGAAGAGCGGAGCCGGGGATGTCGAAGACCTGCTACGCAGAGCAGGTAACGTATGCTCGCGGCCGGGCCGGCGGGGGCGATCGGAGCGGCGACGGTTGACCGTGGGGCCGGGCTGCGGATGAGCAGGGGGCTGGGCCGGGCTGCGTGCGCGCGATCGCAAAACAATTTTTCTTTACGATATATCGTACCGTCTAAACGCTGATCGTTATAAAAAAAATTGTTACTTCGAAATCGTTAATCGTGCGATCGGCCCAATTATCGCTCTGTGTAAACTTAGCATAACTCAAGGCAATTATTGTGTAAATTCCAGTAAACCTAGTTCTGTATGTGCACAGTGCTGCAGCATTAGGGTATGTGGACATGTCAATTCTTTAGGCGGACGGCGGAATTCACCGAAGAGTATCATTGAGTCTATGGGACAGGTGAAATTTCAAGCGGAGGCTGCGCGTCGGAATCCGCTTGAAGTCTCCGTGCATAATTTGCAGTGTGCACATACCCTAACTCCCTATCTGCCTCCATTTAGCTTGTTAGCAGGTCAGTTCTTTGTGTAACCCCTTCCTTGCTGTGCTGCTTCTTTCATGTTTGCTAACATTAAACCTTGCAAACCCTTTGAATCAGAAACCTCTCCCTCAATGCAGTCTACTAAGAAGATCATTACAAAGGGAAGAATCATAGCAGAGGGGAGATGATGTTCTGAGACTGACCAGAGGCATGAAGAAAAGGAAGCTAAGATACGCTTTCACTTTATTAGATGTGAATATGGCCTTAACATGATATAGTGCCCCCTCCACACACACACACACACACACACACACACACACACACACACACACACACTGTATGTGTGGTTCTCAGCACCATGCACAAGCTTAGATACTGTACAATCGATATATACCTAGCACGGTAAGGGTAGCTAAGGATACAGCGACTATCACTTTATACAAGCATTCCTATCTCATACAGTGATGGCAAATCGCCAGGAAAGTGCCACTTTAAGACCGACCTCTGGTACCACCCTGGAACACAGCACAGCTCCATTCAGGTGAATAGAATATCACTATGATAACAACGGATTATATAGTAATGACATCTTAGTCATATACTATCAATTTATGATATAGGAATACCTATTTAGAGGGATTATCTAGGCTCAGAAGAACATAGCTGACTTCTTGCAGAAACAGCACCTCTGCTGTCGTCAGTCTGGGTGTGGGTTTTGCAGCACAGTTCCATTGACGTGAATAGAGCTAAACTGTAATACCAGCCACAAACAGAGATGGCGTTGTTTTGCCATGAAAGTGCTTTTTCTAATTCTGGTTAACCCCTTTAAGGCCACGACTGTGACACAGTTTCTGAATATTCCCTTTATATTTGGAAAGCCCAGGAAGGGTCCCTAAAACCAGAAGACGTGTACCACCTTCCTGTGTATTCTGTCCGTACAATAACAACATTCGGCACACTTCCACATAGCTGGAGCCGGCTCAGCAAGACTCGCTCCACACAACGCTGCAAGAGACACGCAGAAAGCCATATTGTTTTTACTACAAGCAATAACATCAAATCAGAAAAGAAAACCAACAAAGGGAATGAGGCGAGAACAATCCTGGGATATAAAACAGAAGACTTGTGTATGATCATAAAGCTGATTGTCACCATCACAGAAGGAGCCTAGAGGGTGGGAGAATTCAGGAAGCCCTACAAGGAACGAAGGCCGTCTGCTTTCTGGCACTTTGCAGCAGAATGCACGGACAGGTGAAGACGATGAGGAGAAGAAGAGGGAAGCTATTGCCATGAATGAATGAGAAGCTGTTGCTAGAGCAGTGACGCATGACTGTGAGCATACAGGAGACTCCGCACGGCAGCTCCTATCATACACTACACATTTCTGCCATTTCTCTCATCTCCTTCTATTTCATGGCATGTGCCCCCCATGCTACTGGGCAGAATAAGGGCCAAAGCAGCAAGAGCCTTCATCTCTTCTATCACACAAAGAACAGTTACATCCTAGTAAAGGGGGACGGCTATGTAAAGTGCGGACACGACCGTATCCACCTGGAAACAGAGCGGGGCAGGTGGATGATATGCACTAAAAACAATAAGCAAATACCTAATGCCAGTGTAGAGATGCCACCTCCCCAGCACCCAAGGGAGGCCTGATGTGTGAGCACGATGCCAATGATGCCAACATCTCACTTTAGATGAACTCAGTCCTGGTATTAATCCAGGAGGAGGACGCCGAGGCTCCATGTACAACGTAACCAGATCCACAGAACAGAAAGCAGAGCCGGCTTTGTTATCATTGGGCTGTGTTCACATGGTGTGTTTGTTCTGCTATATATATATATATATATATATATATATATATATATATATATATATATACACACACATATATATACATACACACACACACGTTTCACCGCAGATCCACACAGTTTTGCAACATGGTTTTAAGGCAGGGATGGGGAATCTTAGGCCTTCTAGCTGTTGCAAAACTACAGTTCCCATCATGCCTGGACAGCCTTCGGCATGATGGGAATTGTAGTTTTGAAACAGTTAGAGGGCCGAAGGTTCCCCATCCCTGTTTTAAGGGGTGGAAAAGAAATGCGCTTCATCACAAATCCATGTTTTTTCCATTGTTTTCTTTTTTCCCTTAAAGGGGGTTAGCAAGGATTTTAAAAGTACAGCTACTTTCTTACAAAAAACAGCGCCACCCTGTCCTAAGTTTGTGTGAGGTATTACAACAGCTCCATTTACTTCAATGGAACCATGCTATTAAATCCACATGCAAACTGGGGACAAGAGTGGTGCTGTTTCTGGAAGAAAGCGGCCATGTTTTTCTTAGCATTCTGGGAAATCTTAAAGGGGTACTCCAGCGGGGGGCACTTTAGTGCTGGGACCGGGGAGGAGGTGGCCGAGGGAAAAGACGTCCACTCACCTCCCCGGTTCCCAGCGGGATCCGTTTCAAGTCCGCTCAGATCCCGCCTCCTTCACTGAGTGGCTGAGCGGACCTGAGACATCACGTCTCAGGCCCGCGTCAGACACCCGGAAGCAGCCGGGAACCAGGCACCGGAGCGCCGCGATGCCGGACCCGCCACTGGAACCGGGGAGGTGAGTGGACGTCTTTTCCCTTGGCCACCTCCTCCCCGGTCCCAGCCCAAAAGTGCCCCCCCCCCCGCTGGAGTACCCCTTTAATGTTAACCTTTCAACAACTCGGTCCTAAAACATCAGGCGCTTTTGACCGATTTTAAAGGCACATGATGGTTTCCATAATTCTTCCAGTTTTTAAAAAAAAAATGCCTAAAAGCCATGTAGGTTTGTTTTGTATTGTTTTATGTTTTATGTTAAAAAATAAAAATAAAAAAATAAATGCTTTGTGTGAGCATGGCCTCACTTTATTTCATGGCCACCCAAAAAAGTTTTTTGTTTTTTTTATTTTTTAAGTTTTATTATCCTTGAGTCTTAAAACCTGCAAGTAGCGGATGTTTTATTTTTATTTTGCATCAGTCACTATGATACATAGTATGAATAGTCCATAGGTTGGGTTGGTGTGAGTGTTGAGTGTTTTATTTAAAGTTTGTTTGTTTGTTTGTTTGTTTTAGTTTACATTTATATTTTCCCTTTATTTATTTATTTATTTTTATTACCAAAATATATTCAGTAAGGTCACAGAAGACATCCTATGGGAGACACTTGTATCATGCCACTATTAAACGTTATCCCTTACCCAGAGGACGGGGCATAGCTGGCTGACTGGGAACCCCACCACTCACAGAGACCCGCATGGCCGGCGGTCACATACTCAGGGTATTTTAACTGGATTGACTGAATACAATGCCAGGAAATGGGACTTGAAAAGAGTATTCTGAGCTTTTCCTCTATAGGTGTCCTACAATTCTAATCACTTCTTGGCTTTGTATTGAATAATTGCAATTAAATACCTGAACATGTGAACAGATTGCGAGGTGTTTTGCAGGATTACAGGAAACTGCGCCACCTGTGTCTGTAGGTTGTGTTGGGAATTGCAGCACAGCTGTATGAACGGGAATGGGGCTGGGCTGCAATACCACACATTGCCTGTATACAGGTCTGGCACTGTGTTTTTGTTTGTTTTTTAGAAGAAAGCTGATGTTATGCCAAGCTGAGACTCTGAAAGCTTATCACTCCTGCCGGTAGAGAGGACAATGTTACAAGTGTCAGATACTAAATAATTTTGCCACATAAAATAGGACATGGGCAGAATAGAAGGGCAAAGTGATCGGCTTCCTGCAAACAATCTATGTTACCATGATCAAGGATTTCAAGGTAGCTGGCATCACTACCCTCTGTACACTATACCATCCCATTGGCATAACAAATAATATTGTCATGTCCACCTGGCTTACACATTACCCTAGTTACATGCCAGCTCAAACTAGTACAGTTACATACAACAGCCGGTCATAAGCTATGGGGCATAATCACATGCACGGTGGGAACCATTATACCTGCCATGTGCCAGGGGGTCGCATCATAAGCACCAAGATATAGCAGTGACACGCCAGGTAGAAACCATGACAGTCACATAGCAGTACCTGTCATATGCCAGAGGGCATCATAACCACCTGGGTACAGCTATGTCACATACCGGGGGGCATCATAACCACCTGGGTATAGCTATGTCACATACCAGGGGGCATCATAACCACCTGGGTATAGCTATGTCACATACCAGGGGGCATCAACATAACCACCTATAGCTATGTCACATACCAGGGGGCATCATAACCACCTGGGTATAGCTATGTCACATACCAGGGGGCATCATAACCACCTGGGTATAGCTATGTCACATACCGGGGGGCATCATAACCACCTGGGTATAGCTATGTCACATACCAGGGGGCATCCTAACCACCTGGGTATAGTTATGTCACATACCAGGGAGCATCAACATAACCACCTATAGCTATAACTCTAGTCACATGCCAGGTAAATACTATAACAGTCACATACCACTACCTGCCAGATGCCAGGGGGCATCATAACATGGGTATAGCTATAACTCTAGTCACATGCCAGGTAGATACCAGAGCAGTGACACAGCAGTATCTGTCGGGTGCCAGGGGGCATCATCCAACCCTCCTAGGCAGCTGCATACGTCTGAGGTCAACAACATGGGCATCTAGGTGCCTTCACTACTTCTGACAGACAGTAATGTAAACACAAGACTTGTGCCCCATGCAGAAGTGTGCCAGCGGTGAACGATCATAACCCATGGTAAAGTAGCCCTGAGCAGACCCAGTACCCATCACCATTTGGTCACAGCTGAAATTCTCACCACATTTCAGGGATGGTACCAGTTGGGCACACATACTGGAATAGGGCACCTCTACCTAGGCACACATTATACTCCTGTGCCATGCCTGGAGGTGCCACCTCTACCAGCTGGGCACAGCATATACTCCATGCCTGGAGATGCCACCCCTACCACCTGGGCACATCTTATACTCCATGCCTGGAGATGCCACCTTCACCACCTGGGCACAGCATATACTCCATGCCTGGAGATGCCACCTCTACCACCTGGACACATCATATACCCCATGCCTGGAGATGCCACCTCTACCACCTGGGCCCCCCTTTTCCCCTATGCCTGGAGATGCCACCTCTACCACCTGGGCACACATATACCCCATGCCTGGAGATGCCACCTTCACCACCTGGGCACACATATACCCCATGCCTTGAGATGCCACCTTCACCACCTGGGCACACATATACCCCATGCCTGGAGATGCCACCTCTACCACCTGGGCACATCATATACCCCATGCCTGGAGATGCCACCTCTACCACCTGGGCACATCATATACCCCATGCCTGGAGATGCCACCTCTACCAGCTGGGCACATCTTATACCCCATGCCTGGAGATGCTACCTCTACCACCTGGGCACATCTTATACTCCATGCCTGGAGATGCCACCTCTACCACCTGGGCACAGCATATACCCCATGCCTGGAGATGCCACCTCTACCACCTGGGCACAGCATATACCCCATGCCTGGAGATGCCACCTCTACCACCTGGGCACACATATACCCCATGCCTGGAGATGCCACCTCTACCACCTGGGCACATCTTATACCCCATGCCTGGAGATGCCACCTCTACCACCTGGGCACATCTTATACCCCATGCCTGGAGATGCCACCTCTACCACCTGGGCACAGCATATACCCCATGCCTGGAGATGCCACCTCTACCACCTGGGCACACATATACCCCATGCCTGGAGATGCCACCTCTACCACCTGGGCACAGCATATACCCCATGCCTGGAGATGCCACCTCTACCACCTGGGCACACATATACCCCATGCCTGGAGATGCCACCTCTACCACCTGGGCACAGCATATACCCCATGCCTGGAGATGCCACCTCTACCACCTGGGCACACATATACCCCATGCCTGGAGATGCCACCTCTACCACCTGGGCACATCTTATACCCCATGCCTGGAGATGCCACCTCTACCACCTGGGCACACATATACCCCATGCCTGGAGATGCCACCTCTACCACCTGGGCACACATATACCCCATGCCTGGAGATGCCACCTCTCCCACCTGGGCACACATATACCCCATGCCTGGAGATGCCACCTCTACCACCTGGGCACATCATATACCCCATGCCTGGAGATGCCACCTCTACCACCTGGGCACACATATACCCCATGCCTGGAGATGCCACCTCTACCACCTGGGCACAGCATATACCCCATGCCTGGAGATGCCACCTCTCCCACCTGGGCACATCTTATACCCCATGCCTGGAGATGCCACCTCTACCACCTGGGCACATCTTATACCCCATGCCTGGAGATGCCACCTCTACCACCTGGGCACACATATACTCCATGCCTGGAGATGCCACCTCTACCACCTGGGCACACATATACCCCATGCCTGGAGATGCCACCTCTCCCACCTGGGCACACATATACCCCATGCCTGGAGATGCCACCTCTACCACCTGGGCACATCTTATACCCCATGCCTGGAGATGCCACCTCTACCACCTGGGCACACATATACCCCATGCCTGGAGATGCCACCTCTACCACCTGGGCACAGCATATACCCCATGCCTGGAGATGCCACCTCTCCCACCTGGGCACATCTTATACCCCATGCCTGGAGATGCCACCTCTACCACCTGGGCACATCTTTGGCACAGAGGGGGCATTAGTCCATGAATGAATGACCTTGGCACAGTGAAGCACACAGAGTGGCCCCCGGGGGCCGGAGCTCACCTTTCTGCCCGCTGAATGCCGTGTACCAGGACAGGGAGAGAAAGATGCAGAAGCAGAAGGCGAGCAGAGTCAGGAAAGTGCCATTGCGGAGCCTCATCTCCTCCTCCTGCTGCTCCTCAGCCTGGGCGGGGGCGGCTGCATGTCCGGGGGTCGGGGGTGGGGGATGAAGGTGTCCGGTGTACCCCTCTGTGTCTCTCTATCCGCGGCGTGTAACAGCACACAGCTCCCGGGAGCGACGACTGACAGCGGAGACACCGCCGGCCACACGAGCGGAGCACACATGCGCGTCCGCGCAGACACCAGTCACGCGCTTGGCGGGGGCGGGGGGTGCGGGAGCGCGCCTGTGACGTCATGTGCCGCTCCAGTGAAACAACAATTGACAGCGAGCAGCACCGTGTACTACTATTGCCGCACCGTGCACTGTAACACTATCGCGCAATGTGCTCAGCTACACAACTCTTCCCTCCATACTGTATGACAACCAATAGGAAGCGGCAAAGTGAAGCAGGTACCTGTAGTAACAACCAATCAGATGCGAGCTTACATCTATCAGTAGCTGCTAAGAAAGTGAAAGAAGGAATGTGATTGGTTGCTGTAGGCAACCTTTAGCTACGCGTACAAATACAGCGCCACCACAGGCAAAACTGAGCATTGCACATTACACATTCAGTGCAATGAGTTTCCTGTGAGATGCAGGACAGGACGGGTCCTCCTGAGCATAGAAACTCTTTGGAATTGTCCTGTTGTAAGGGTGGGTTCACATTGAGGAATTCTCGCGGATAAACTCAGCGGAATTCCGCTGGCTGTACGCGCTCACGGACACGCGCCTTTCCGCCGGCTCAGCCGGCCCATAGAATGGTGTCTATGGAGCCAGCGAAAAGGTGCGCGTCCATGAGCGCGTACAGCCAGCGGAATTCCGCAGAGTTTATCCGCAAGAATTCCTCAATGTGAACCCACCCTAAAAGAGGATCCTGAGAACAAGACCTTAATGGTGCGTTCACACCTACAGGATTTGCAGCAGATTTTCTGCAGCAGATTTCATTTAAATAACTGAACACAGCATCAAATCTGCTGCAGATCCTGTAGGTGTGAATGCACCCTAAAGGGTCTTATCCAGGATTTAAGAAAAAATAGCTGCTTTCTTCCAGAGACAGTGCCACTCTTGTCCTCAGTTTGTGTGTGGTATTGCAGATTTGTTCTATTAAAGTGAACTTTGATAAGTTGTAATACCACATATATCCTGAGGACGCATGTGCTGCTGTTTTTTGGAAAAAATAATCAATGATTTTCTTACTCTAGATAACCTGTTTAAGGGTACGTTCACACATACCGCATCCGCAGCAGATTTTAAGCCGAGGGTTTGCAGCAAAATCCGCGGCGGATACCTCTCCTGTCATTTCCAATGTGATTACATTGTCATCCCGCTGAGAGTATGTAAGTGCTGGCCCCATTAACCCCCGCCGCCGGGAAGATACTTTACCTGCTCCACAATCTGGCCGCATCTGAGGCTCCCGGAGGTCCCGCGCAGCCAATGAGTGCACAACCCTGCCGCAGTCACTGATTGGCTGCACAGGACCGTCGGGAGCCTCAGATGCGGCCAGATTGTGGAGCAGGTTAAAGAGGATGTACCACCAGGTATGTCCTCTTTAACCTGACACAGGGATAGAACGGCGCCGTCACTGAGAAGCCGGTGCCCTGGTCCGTTTTTCGAACCGTGGCCCGATTCCCCTGTACGGCGCCGTTCTTTCCACAGTTACCGGCCGGTGCTCAAGCACTAGAGGTAGGCCGGCCCGCCCCCAGTTGGAGGGAATTCCCAGAGGGATTTATCCCTGTGTCAGGTTAAAGAGGACGTACCTGGTGTTACATCCTCTTTAAGTATCTTCCCAGCGGTGGCGGGGGGGTTAATGGGGCCAGCATTTACATACTCTCAGCGGGATGACATGGAAATGACAGGAGAGGTATCCACAGCGGATTTTGCTGCGAACTCACAGTGTAAAATCTGCTGCAGATACAGTACTTGTGAACAGTGCATTAAAGAGAACCTCTCATACTGGCTGCCGGGGCAGAGCCCACCCGACCCCCCTTGTGGAGCCCCAGGACCCGATCTCGAAGCCGAGAAATCGCCGCCTGAAGCTGTGCATGCGCTATATGCAAATCAATAGAGATGAGTCCGAGCAGTCATTTTCTATGGATGTCAGACTAATCTTTATTGATTTCCATATAGCGCGCACACAGCTTTGGGCGACGATTTCTCCGCCCCGGGACCGGGTCCAGGAGTGAGACTTCCTGGAAGGATTTAGTGTGTGGGGCTCCACCGGTGGGGGGGTCAGGCGGGCTCTGACAGATCCTCTTTAAGGGGTTTTACAAGAAGGGCCATCAATGTCTCATCAGTGAAGTTTGTATATCTGCCATCCAGGCCACTCAGCTTTTTGTTATGTCACCTGACCAACTATACATGTCATTTCTGTACACGCAAAGCAAGTCAAAAAGGACGAGTGAGTAGCCACCTGTTGGCACTAGGGACTAGCCTGCCGGCCCCCAGTGTAAAGGAACCCCCTCTCTGTGCCTCCATCAGAATCAATCACAGAGGGGATGGGAGTTCTTCACACACCAGTGGTTCATGCCGGGCCGGTGCTCAGGAATAGACAGGCGCCGTGGCAGCAGTTTATATAAAGGACCGCGACACTGGCATCCCCTGCAGGCACTAGTCTATCCATATAAAAAACACAAAGTGATGTACCTAGTGGTGCATTCGCTTTAGGCATTCTTAGTGCACACCAGCCTGTTGATAAACTAATAAAGTGCAAACCATACTGTATCCTTCTCACCTGATGACACCACCCCCATCATGACAGAAACACGTTGGGAGGATACTATACAATTGTGTTTTGGAACAATCATCTGGTTCCCTATATCTGTTTAATGACAGGAAGGTTTATTCTTCTGTTCTACCTGTGGGGCATAATCTCTGATCATCGTGTTACAATCTGCTATCTTCTCTTTCTTCTCTGTTACATATGTATAACATAAATCATAGTGGGAACATCAGCTATGTTTTCAGTGTAAATGTTGTAAATGATTCTCTGTGTATAGGCCCATTGGTGGCTGTAGAGTCACGCACGAACAATGGTGATTCAAATATATATATTTAAATAGATATAGATATTCCTACAAGGCTTTTTGTTATGTCACCTGCCATACACAGTGAACGAAGCTGGGAGCAGAAGGCTGCTGTGTATGGAGATCCCATTATTGGTGCTGGATATCAGACCCTTTTTTTTTTTTTCCTTCAGATCAACTAGTTTCAGAAAGTTATACAGATTTGTAATTTACTTCTAATTAAAAATCTCGTCTTCCCATATTTATCAGCTGCTGCATGTCCTGCAGTTAGTGGTGTTTTCTTTTCAGTCTGACACAGTGCTCTCTGCTGCCACCTCTGTCCATGACAGGAACTGTCCAGAGCAGTAGCAAATGCCAATGGAAAACCTCTCCTGCTCTGGACAGTTCCTGTCTCGGACTGAGGTGGCAGACTGAAAAGAAAACAACACTTACTGCAGGACACACAGCAGCTGATAAGTATGGAAAGACTTGAGATTTTTAAATAGAAGTTAATTACAAATCTATATAACTTTCTGAAACCAGTAGATTTTCGCTGGATAACCCCTTAAAGGGGTAGTGCGGCGGTAAAGAATTATTCACAGACTAACACACATTACAAAGTTATACAACTTTGTAATGTATGTTATGTTTGTGAATGGCCCCCTTCCCCGTGTCCCACCACCCCCACCCGTGTACCCGGAAGTGTGGTGCGTTATACTCACCTGTCACGTGCCGACACCCGTCTCCGATCTTCAGCGAGTGCCGTCTTCTTCGGGCGGCCGGCGAACAGCTCCGACTGTCCCGAATGTCGGCCGCCCTCTGCAGCATCATCCGATGCTCAGCCGCGATTGGCTGAGCATAACTATGCTCAGCCAATCGCGGCTGAGCACAGTTGTAACGCGGCGGAGGGGGGACGGGCGGCAGCGACTCGGCCGTCCGTCGGAAGATGATGTTTGGCACAAGATGGTGGACGGCCCTCGACACGGATCAGGTCATGTATAATGCACCAACACTTCCGGGTACACGTGCGTGGGTGGTGGGACACGGGGAACGGGCCATTCACAGACATAACATACATTACAAAGTTGTATAACTTTGTAATGTGTGTTATTCTGTGAATAATTTCTGAGCGCCTCACTACCCCTTTAAGGACCCATGACTTACCTGTACGCCAGTGGGTCCAGCCGTGCTATGAAGTGAGCTCAGGAGCTGAGCTCACTTCCCAGCACGTAGGACTGTCTGCTATATGCAGCCAGCTCCTTACTGTGAATGACAGGCTGCCGCAATCGCGGGGCCGCCCGCCATTAACCCCTGTATTACCCAGGGCCGTATTTACCACTAGGCACCCGTGGTCCGGTGCCTAGGGCAGCACCTTGCAGGAGGGCAGCACCAGGGAGCAGGGGGACAGAAAATTTTTTTTTTTTTTTTTTATTTTTTTAGTTTCCCTCCTCCCGTTCAGACTTGCCAGTAAATCTGGTGTCTTTTCCAGGGGGGTGGAGGGTATGGTGGTATTGGTCAGGTCTGGTATCGCCAATAGGTGCGTGAAGATAGGGCGTCTTCAGGTTTAATGCCTAGGGCAGCAGCAGCTATTAATACAGCCCTGGTAGTACCCCTGCGGCACTTAACACAGTGACAGGAGCTGCAGCTCCTGTCACGGTCCGATCGGGAGCCCCGCAGTGGGATGTGGTGGTTCCGATCGTTGTATCTGACTGCCGCAGGTCCCTTACCTTCCTCCCGGCAATCAGATCGGCAATCGATACATAGAGTCTGACACAGGCAGGCTCTATGCAATGATCGTGGATAACACTGATCAATGCTATGTTATGGCATAAAAATGATCAGTGTTAAAAATCCAATGTAAAAATGTTAAAGTCCCCTAAGGGGACATAAAAAGTGTAAGGTAAAAAAGTTTTAAAAGTTCTTAAAAACACACCTTAGCTCTTCCACCAATAAAAAATGAAATAACCGCCCCCTTTCCATTTTATAAATAAAACACATAAAAATAAATAAACACATTATATACCGTAGTGTGTGTAATCGTCCGATCTATTCAAATTAAACAATATGGTTCCCGCGCGGTAAACGGCGTAAACAAAAAGCGTTAAAAAAATGCCTAGATTGATGATTGATGATGAAAGGCGCCATTACAAAGTACACCTATTCCTGAGAAAAACAAGACCCCACATGGCCCTGTAGATGGAAAATAAAAATTATAGCTCTTAGAAGGCGAGGAGGAAAAAACGAAAATGCAAAACTGTAAATTGGCGTGGCCCTCAAGGCAATTTTGGGTTCTGTCCTTAAAGGGTTAAGAAAATGTCCTGGGGAACCCCTTTAAGGGTATGTTCACACATATGGGGGGAGATTTATCAAACATGGTGTAAAGTGAAACTGGCCCAGTTGCCCCTAGCAACCAATCAGATTCCACTTTACATTCCTCACAGACTCTTTGGAAAATGAAAGGTGGAATCTGATTGGTTGCTAGGCAACTGAACTGGTTTCACTTTACACCATGTTTGATAAATCTTCCTCATAGGCTGCAGATTTTACACTGTAAAGTTTATGCTGTGTTCAGATATACTGGAGGAATAAACACCTGAGTGTGAGCGCTATAGCCGCAGGATGAGCCATATGTGCCTGATGCACTAATAAAGTTTGGGAGAAAATGTACAGCGATTACAGACAGTATGAATGCGTTCTTACAGCCACAAGGTTGCGTCATTTCACCGCTAGTACTGGGGCCGTGTGTTTTACTCCTGTTATATGTGCTTGTACAATGACAAAGAGACCTTTCTGCACAGTCGTCCTATCCCGGCCACCTCTGCAGCAGCAATGAAACCAGTCTTTGTATGCAGTAGGTGTGTATGGAGTTGTATCCCCCTCTGTCTATATGAGGTTATATAAATAGATGAATAGAATAGATGTAAAAGGATATTATATAGTATATGCAGTATCCATCACTTTTCATCCTCAAAGGGTTGTACCGGCCGGAATGATCTTTTCAGAGACAGGGACCGGGTCACGGAACGGCCGGTCTCTTACTACATGTGAACATGGCCTTATACTGATCAATTTTACTATAAAGTGGCCTACCCCTTTAAGATAAAATACATGCGTTTCATTGTAGCTTTAGTCGCAGTTGCATTCAATTTTATAAGGAAAGACTTTAAAGGGGTTGTCCAGCGAAAATCTTTTTATTTCAAATCAACTGATATCAGAAAGATATATAGATTTGTAATTTACTTCTATTAAAAATACTCAAGTTTTCCCCTACTTATTAGCTACTATATGTCATACAGGAAGTGTTTTAGTTTCAGTCTGACACTGCTCTCTGCTGACATCTCTGGCTGAGACAGGAACTTTGTCTCAGTTTTCTATAAATCCACATAAAAAACCTCTCCTGCTCTGGACAGTTCCTTTCTCGACCAGAGATGTCAGCAGAGAGCACTGTGTGAAAATAAAACATTTCCTGCAGGGCATACAGCATACCTCCCAACTTTTGCAAAGAGCAAAGAGAGACATGTGCGCCACGGTCCGCATAGCCACGCCCCCATAGTGACTCTCCATAGCCACGCTCCCATAGCGACCCTCCATAGCCACTCCCCTACAGTCACCACATGCTGCTGACTGAATAGTGCCCTATACAGTATCCAATCCCCCAAAAATGCCCGATATAGTAGCCAATCCCCCATATAGTAGCCAATCCCCCACATAGTGCTCCATATAGTAGCCAATCCCCCATAGAGTGCCCTGCATAGTAGCCAATGCCCCCATATATGCCCCACATAGAATCCAATCCCCCCATATAGTAGCCAATGCCCCATATATGCCCCACATAGTAGCCAATCCCCCCATATAGTGCCCCACATAGAATCCAATCCCCCCATATAGTAGCCAATCCCCCCATATAGTGCCCCACATAGTAGCCAATTCCCCCATATAGTGCCCCACATAGTAGCCAATCCCCCCATATAGTGCCCCACATAGTAGCCAATCCCCCCATATAGTGCCCCACATAATAGCCAATCCCCCCATATAGTGCCCCACATATTATCCAATCCCCCATATAGTGGCCACATAGTAGCCAATCCCCCCATATAGTAGCCAATCCCCCATATAGCGCCCCACATAGTAGCCATTTGTGTGGCCCGACCAGAAAAACAATAAACCAGTAACTCACCTGTCAGCCGGTCCCAGCAGCTCCTCTCCCGGCAGAGAGCGCACTCCCGTCATCCTCCGGGGCGGGCAGCGGAGTATACAGACACTGACTGTTCCCGAAGTGATTCATGATAGAGGCTGCAGGTCACTTCTGGCACAGTCAGTGTCTGTATACCCCGCTGCCCGCCCCGGAGGATGACGGGAGTGCGCGCTCTGCCGGGAGAGGAGCTGCTGGGACCGGAGGACAGGTGAGTTACTGGTTTATAGTTTTTTTGGTGGGGCCACATATAATGCGGGACACTGGGGGGCCGTTCCGGGACCGCGGGACAGCACCCCGAAAACGGGACTGTCCCGCGGAATCCAGGACGGTTGGGAGCTATGCATACAGCAGCTGATAAGTATGGAAATACTTGAGATTTTTTAATAGAAGTAAATTACAAATCTATATAACTTTCTGACATCAGTTGATTTGAAAGCACTTACCAACCTTGAGTGTGTAGCATTTGATTACCACTGGCTGAAGTTGGATGCAGCCCTGTGGCTGCCTTGAAAACATGAATACAGGCTATGGCGTATGGACGTTTTCCAGGCAGCCTTAGGGCATGCTCACCGCATGTTTGGGTTTGTGCTTGAGGTTCTCTCATCTGTACTTGGCACTGTACATATGACTGACGACCATTTTTGCAATAGCCATGCTACATTGTGCAGGATACAGTTACAATAACAACATAAAAGGAGGACATGGAAAGAGAACATTTCCCATATACAGCTTATGACGGTTCAGGCCATCACAGACGGTCCAGGAGACCAGGCCTGACCTAGGCTTTTATTTGTGCTTTCCATTTATGCCTAAGAATCTCTGTAATTCTGGAGGAAACTCCCAGCATGCACTGCCCCAGATGTTCTCTGGCTGTCAGCTAGACGGAGGATTTCAAAGCAAACAGTACAGTGCAGATTTCTCATATGCTTCTTAATTAGACATTGCTTTTCTGAAGTTTGTTTGCACTTTTTTCTTCACCCTTTTGGGGAAGCAGCAAAAGGTTAAAGGAAATTAAGAAAAGTTTTAGACTATAAAAAAAATGAATAAAAAAATATAATCTACTTATTTCTCTTGTAAAACATGCATAAAGATGCGGTCTGTTGGAAGCCCTTTCCAAAAGGGTAAGTGCACAGTATGGAAAAGAGGCGGAAACTTCAAGCGGATTCCGCTGTGCACCCCCGCTTGAAGTTCCGCCCGTACCATAGGCTCCATTCTATGCTCAGGCAGATTCCGCCGTCCGCCCAAAGAATTGACATCTCAATTCTTTGAGCAGACGGCGGAATCTGCCTGCGAAGATTATGGAGCTTATAGGTGGGCGCACAGCGGAATCCGCTTGAAGTCTCTGCCAATTTTCGTAGTGTGCACATACCCAAAGTGTGTAAAATTGTCCCCGACTCTCCAAGCATTCCTCCAGGTGCTGTATTCTCTGTGTCACTAGATGCTTCCGTAGACTTCTATGGGGGCGTCCGGGCCGGATTTCCGGACAAAAATAGGACCGGTTCTAAAAAATCCGGTCCTATTTTCCGGAACGGACACCCTTCCGGAAAATTCTGGAAGGGTGTCCGTGTTCAATGAAAGTCTATGATAAGAAATCCGGGTGGGAGGGTTAATCACAGTGAGTTCATCAGCAACTTTACCTCTGAATAACCTTCTCATCATTACAAAGAAACTACAATGTTGCAGATACAGCCAGCCAGGAACTTATTTACATCAGCTGTCTCAGAAGGGAGGAGGGGGAGATGGAGAGAAAAGCTCACACACAGATTTTTGTGTTTTCAGCAGAAAGTAGTGGCTGAGAACTGAGGGGAGGAGACTGAATAAATAATAACAAGTATGGAAGGAATTGTTAGTCTCACCATGAGCAGCAACATATCAAAAGTCATGTTTGAGTTATGTTACAGCTGTGACTGGCTGTGGTTTACTCCTCCCCTCCACATAGTGAATATAGGAGCATTGGGCCGCGCTGAACGTGTATAGGGAGGACAGGAGAGATATGGTTTGGCCACCAGTTTCTGAAGATGTACAATATAGACACCTTAAAGTGTCACTGTCGTTAATTTTATTTATTTATTTATTTTTTTGCAGAAATCAATAGTCCAGGCGATTTTAAGAAACTATGTAATTGGGTTTATTAGGCAAATATGCCATTATCTGCATTCAAAAAGACTTTACCCAGCCCCCCTCCCCCTCTTCTCCTTTCTGTCATCCACTGCTCATTATCAGGGAATCTTGACTCTTTTACATCAGTCGGATCCTGTCTGTGCTATGGAGAGGGGAGGGGGGAGGAGGGAGATTAGTCAGCAGCAGAGAGCAGAGAACAAAGGATTACACAGCGGGGATCCGCTAAAAGCGGTATTCAGAGGTCGGAGGAGATAGCTTGGTGATGTAGCTGTAAATTAACTCTTTGTTGTCCTGTTTTGGTGCCTCATCTCCCTCCACTCCTCCCCTCTCCATAGAGAACAATAAAGACAGGGGGGAGAGCTTCAAACTGCTTTTTCATGATAAAAATGCATTTTTCGGCTAATAAACCCAATTTCAAAGTTTCTTAAAATCGCCTGTACTATTGATTTCTGCAAAAAAAATTAATGACAGTGACACTTTAAGACATGAAATGCAAAAAAAATTATAGAACAAGGTCAGCTCACCGTGTGAATATGTCCCAATATTGACGGCAACCCTCTTGGTAAGGAGCAGGTGATAAGAAATGGGCCGTTCACCCAGGTATGCAGTCCATAAAAGTAGAAGGAAATCACAGCTCCAAAAAAACGTGAAGGAGTTAAAATGTCCAAAAATCTTTATTCCAAAGCATATTAAAAAACAACAACCATGTTAAAAACAGCACGTCTACGCGTTTCAGGGACAAGCCCCATAGTCATGATTATGGGGCTTGTCCCTGAAACGCGTAGACGTGCTGTTTTTAACATGGTTGTTGTTTTTTAATATGCTTTGGAATAAAGATTTTTGGACATTTTAACTCCTTCACGTTTTTTTGGAGCTGTGATTTCCTTCTACTTTTATGGACTACACTTTAAGACAGTTTAATAGGAACAGCCCCCAAAAATAGCAGGCAGGAGAAGGCAAATAAAACACAAAAAAAAGGCAAAAAAAAAAGTCAAAACTGCTTATAAAAAACATCAAATAAAATAAATAGGTTATTTTATGGTGATACCTTTCCTTTAAGATTCTCTTATGAGATATAGTAACAATGAATCCATAAAATAGAAGGGTTTGCATGAATGGGAATGGAAGACTGTTTTTAATTACAGCGCAATGATATTACACCGTCATCGAGCTGTGTCTGAGATTATACGGCAAGCGCTGAGCGCAGAGACGCCTCCATTGCTGCCGGTGACAGCTGTATCAGGTACAGTTCACCTTTCTCTCCCACTCATACTTCCAGAATAGACAATTCCCATCCCGCCCACACGCATCTGATCTGGAAGAAAGCGAATACACAAGGTTAAATTGTTACTAGTCAAATCAAATTATTGCTGGCTATGCGATGGAAATTGCAGTAATTTGCTGGAGACAGAGCCCTTTTCACATGCTCGCGTGGCTTCTTTATTTATCAGGATTTTTTCATTACAGAGTTTCCAAATTGTACAGTGAAATTTATTACGTCCCACATAAACATCCTAATTGTCTGCTCCGTGTGCACAAAATCCAATTTATATCAATTGTTAGGGCAGGTTCAGACTTTGCTGTTTTGGTTCCAGTCCAAGCATTGGCTAAAAAGATAGCTGGCCTTATTGGAGTTCCATGGAATGGAAAACCAAGATGTCAATTAAAGGGGTACTCCGTAGAACTGGAGGCAGAAAATTATACAGATTTGTAAATTACTTCTAATAAGTTTTCCAGTATTTATCAGCTGCTGTATGTCCAGCAGGAAGTGGTGTATTCTTTCCAGTCTGACACAGTACTCTCTGCTGCCACCTCTGTCCATGTCAGGAACTGTCCAGAGCAGGAAAGATTTTCTATGGGGATTTGCTACTGCTCTGGACAGTTCCTGACAAGGACTGAGGTCCTTATATTGATGCGACAACAATTCTAAAGAAAACAGCCCCAGTCACAGTGGAAAACTATTATGTATAAAGTGAAGGTAAATAAAAAGGAAAACAGAATAGTTAGGACCAGGAATCAGCGCTAAATCGGCAAAGAAAGTGTTCTCGTGGAATTTTCACATAATTCTGATCGGAAAGTGTTCTGCCCAGAATCATCTCTGGCAGAATTCTGCACAAATTCATTCTTCATTTAATCAAATTCAATCCAATTCCGCACAGATTCCGCTCTGAATTTCCACGAGCATTCCGCGTGGAATCCGCGCTGAAAAATTTCAGAGCAGGAACTCACTGCTCAATTAATTTCAATGGGATTTCACCAGCGAAATCAATCAATTCTTCTGGCGGAAAGCGGATCCACTCTGGAAAATTCCATGCGGTAATTCCGCTGTGTGAACTGCAAAGTGAAAATTCCATGGAATTCGGCTCTGCACTATATTTTCGGGCGGAATTTTCAGTGAGGAATCAGCACTGAAATTCAGCGCTGATTCCTCAGTGTACACTGGCCCTAATGAAATAAATATATAAATAAGGTTAAAAAGTGTAAAATACATAAAATTGAAATAAAATGTATATATATATATATATATATATATATATATATATATATATATATAGTGACCATAACAAGCAGGGCAGCTACTTAAAAAGCTATGTCTCAACAATCATCCTATTGTTCCCATAGAGGAGTGGTCCGTATATTTTGCCCTGCTGGCTCGCACAGACTCTAATGGGGTCCATCAGGTTTCCTGCGTTTTACCAGACAAAACAGCAAAGCATACTGGAGGATATTTGATGGAATTGGAGACAGATTCTCCTAATGAATCCTCCGACACAGATGCGGACACAGCCTTAGCTGTCACTGATCTAATCTATGTATGAACAGCTTATGCACATGGCCATAGTACAGCTCCAAGAATGAGCCTTGTGTTTGTAGGATTGGATCCTGTCCGGGTAGTCCGTCTTTCCAAGAAATGCTTTGGGTGAGGCTTTTGTGATCTGATTCTGTTTGTTATGGGCTGCACCTACTAGTTTTTCTACTCCATCCTCTCCAGCTTACTGAGTGAGCTCTGTTTTCTCTGTAAACATGTACACATCCTATAGGATTCTCTCCTATGAACTGCCTTGTCCCTGCTCTCCTCTCTGTCTACAGCCTGTATGAGCTGTCCTCCAAGGTTTCTCTCCCCTTCGTCCACTCTCTCTCCCTTCCTTTCCCTGCTGCTGTCGCTAAGGGTCCATTCTCCGCTTGAAGTTCCGCATGTCCCATTGATTCGATATGATGTCTCACGCACACTTGCTTGAAATTTGACGCTACTTTCATAGTGTAAACAGACCCTGTACTACCCCTTTAACCCCTTAACAACTGACGATACGACTTTTTGCCTTTGCAGAACTAATTTCAGTCAAAAAAAAAAAAATCTCAGTTTTACATTATTTAGTAAAATGATGGGTGCCTTTAAAAAGTACTATCAGTCGTTTAAAAAACAACAAGCCAAGCTCATATGGCTCTGTATGTGAAAAAATAAAAGCGTCATGGCTTTGTGAGGCGTTAAAATTTGCCAAACACTTTCTGATGGAGGGAGGGCTTAAAGAAGCACTCTTTTTTGTCTATCATGCCCACTTACCAATAATAACGCTTCAGTGCCATCTGTTTTATTTCTGCACAGCTGCATCCATACATTCTATTGCTGAAGCTGGGTCATGTGATCACTACCCTGACATCACAGTGTTTAAAGGGGTACTCCAGCGAAAAGCTTTTTTCCAGTAATTGAAACACATTACAAAGTTATATAAATTTGTAATATGCTTCAATCACCTATATGCCCCCCTTCCCTATCTTTCCCCCCCCCCCTCAACCTCCCACCAGGAAGTGAAGTAAACTCATTCTTACCTAATGACTGTTGAGGCTTTTCTGTGGCAGCCATTTTGTGACAATGACATCATCAAGAAGGAGGCGGGTCCAAGCCCTATTAAGCCAGCCTCCCTTTGTCATATGACACAGGTTGCTCAGCTCTGATTGCCTGAACAAGATTTAAACCATCTAACAGCTCTACAGAGTCAGTTAGACATCGCAGGAGACAAAGTGCATTGTGGGAAAGCCCAAACCAGGAAGTAAAGAAAAAATGAAGACACCAACTGGAGGTTCAGGGACCTGCAAACAGCGGGAAATTCAAGCGGAGACAGACTCCGTAGGGTTGGTAAGTGGGAAAACTATGTTTATGAATTATTTTTTTTTCTTTTTATCAGCGCCAGAGTACCCCTTTAATGTGTCAGAGGAGGTGATCTGTCCTGTGACTTGCTGCCACCGTTACAGACCGCCGAGTGTTCCTTTAAAGAGATTACAGAGGTCACAGAGGGATGGTCTTTAAGGGAATCTCCCATTGAGGCAGATTCCACGGCGGCCATGTATTATTACACTGTCAGAGACCACATCCCTCCGTGCTGTCTGATTGGACACCCCCTTTAAACCAGATCTTAGACATCCAATCTCTGTTGTTATCATTAAGGTAATAACAAATTCATGGAATCGGGGCCACGTCCTATAAAGCGATAACATTTATCTCCTTTGAAAGAAAGCGGAATGTTTTTGTATTTGGGAGAAAAATGAGTCTGATGATGACAACATATTACGGTTAATAGGCTCGGTTTTGTGCTCTTTATGGAATTCACAATATACTGAACTATATCTCAGTGCAGACATTTATTACTTCATTGAGGAACCATGAATCCTGGGCAATTAGGCAAGTGCTATAGAAAGAAAAATGGAAGTATGTCTGGCAGCAATGCATAAATAATGCCCTGACTGTATCTATACAGCAACATCATGGTTAAAAAAAAAGCCAAGTATAACTCACCCCACTACCTGCCTAGACAGATGCAACAACATGGTTTAGTGGAATTATAAAGTGTGACAGCGCCACCTAGTGTATGTGTCCATGTATCACCAGAAAAGTCACTGGGAGTGATGGTATCTGGTCTGCCAGGAGATGATGATCATCAGGGCCAGATTGGAAATTAGAACCAGCCCTTGGCCTGCGCACACAGCGCTCGCTTATATCCACAACTATCTGCTGACAATAATAAGACCTCTGACATTGTACACAGCTGTGTGCTAAGCATCGGGAAAGGGGAAGCATTCCTCTACAAGCTTTAGCTGCTCTCCATGTTATCAATCAGGAAACAAATGTGAGAGTATAAGAGATTCTGTACAGTGGATGACCCCCACTCTCTTATTGGTCTCTGTATAGCATTGCTTACCTGTCTGCCCCATGTGGTCTTATAGGGAACAAAACTACTTAGAAAATAAAAAAAACTATGCAACTTCTTGTTAGTTGTTAACCCCTTCAGGACCGGGCAAATTTTCGCTTTTGCGCTATGGTTTAAAAGACCATAACGCTTCCTTTTTTTTCCACCTAGAGACCCACATGAGCCCTAATTTTTTGCACCACTAATTGTACTTTCTAATGGCAGACTTACATTTTCCATAAAATATGCTGCAAAACTGGGAAAAAATAATTTGCCCAATAAAAATACAATTACATGGTGTTCCTACCATGGTATTTAGTTCCTGCTCGTATAGCAAAGATGGTACATGGTTATTCCCCTTCTTAGATGGTACCTGGCTATTCTTCTTCTTAGATGGTACTTGGCTATTCTCCTTCTTAGATGGTACCTGGCTATTCTCCTTCTTAGATGGTACCTGGCTATTGTTCTTCTTAGATGGTACCTGGCTATTCCCCTTCTTAGATGGTACCTGGCTATTGTTCTTCTTAGATGGTACCTGGCTATTCACCTTCTTAGATGGTACCTGGCTATTCTCCTTCTTAGATGGTACCTGGCTATTCACCTTCTTAGATGGTACCTGGCTATTCCCCTTCTTAGATGGTACCTGGCTATTTTCCTTCTTGGATGGTACCTGGCTATTCTCCTTCTTAGATGGTACCTGGCTATTCCCCTTCTTAGATGGTACCTGGCTATTCTCCTTCTTAGATGGTACTTGGCTTTTCTCCTTCTTAGATGGTAATTGGCTATTCCCCTTCTTAGATGGTACCTGGCTATTCTTCTTCTTAGATGGTACCTGGCTATTCCCCTTCTTATATGGTACCTGGCTATTCTTCTTCTTAGATGGTCCTGGCTATTCTCCTTCTTAGATGGTACCTGGCTATTCCCCTTCTTAGATGGTACCTGGCTATTCCCCTTCTTATATGGTACTTGGCTATTCCCCTTCTTATATGGTACTTGGCTATTCCCCTTCTTATATGGTACTTGGCTATTCCCCTTCTTATATGGTACTTGGCTATTCTCCTTCTTAGATGGTACTTGGCTATTCTCCTTCTTAGATGGTACCTGGCTATTCCCCTTCTTATATGGTACTTGACTATTCCCCTTCCTAGATGGTACCTGGCTTTTCTCCTTCTTAGATGGTACCTGGCTATTCTCCTTCTTAGATGGTCCTGGCTTTTCTCCTTCTTAGATGGTACTTGGCTATTCCCCTTCTTAGATGGTACCTGGCTATTCACCTTCTTAGATGGTACCTGGCTATTCTCCTTCTTAGATGGTACCTGGCTATTCTCCTTCTTAGATGGTACCTGGCTATTCTCCTTCTTAGATGGTCCTGGCTTTTCTCCTTCTTAGATGGTACTTGGCTATTCCCCTTCTTAGATGGTACTTGGCTATTCTTCTTCTTAGATGGTACCTGGTTATTCTCCTTCTTAGATGGTTCCTGGCTATTCTCCTTCTTAGATAGTACCTGGTTATTCCCCTTCTTAGATGGTACCTGGCTATTCCCCTTCTAATATGGTACTTGGCTATTCCCCTTCCTAGATGGTACCTGTCTTTTCTCCTTCTTAGATGGTACCTGGCTATTATCCTTCTTAGATGGTCCTGGCTTTTCTCCTTCTTAGATGGTACTTGGCTATTCCCCTTCTTAGATGGTACCTGGCTATTCACCTTCTTAGATGGTACCTGGCTATTCTCCTTCCTAGATGGTACCTGTCTTTTCCCCCTCCTAGATGGTACCTGTCTTTTCTCCTTCTTAGATGGTACCTGGCTATTCCCCTTCTTATATGGTACTTGGCTATTCCCCTGCTTAGATGGTACTTGGCTATTCCCCTTCTTAGATGGTACCTGGCTATTCTCCTTCTTAGATGGTACCTGGCTATTCTTCTTCTTAGATGGTACTTGGCTTTTCTCCTTCTTAGATGGTACTTGGCTTTTCTCCTTCTTAGATGGTACCTGGCTATTCTCCTTCTTAGATGGTACCTGGCTATTCTTCTTCTTAGATGGTACTTGGCTATTCTCCTTCTTAGATGGTACTTGGCTATTCTCCTTCTTAGATGGTACCTGGCTATTCCCCTTCTTAGATGGTACCTGGCTATTCCCCTTCTTATATAGTACTTGGCTATTCCCCTTCCTAGATGGTACCTGGCTTTTCTCCTTCTTAGATGGTACTTGGCTATTCTCCTTCTTAGATGGTACCTGGCTATTCTCCTTCTTATATGGTACTTGGCTATTCCCCTGCTTAGATGGTAATTGGCTATTCTCCTTCTTAGATGGTACTTGGCTATTCTCCTTCTTAGATGGTACCTGGCTATTCCCCTTCTTAGATGGTACTTGGCTATTCCCCTTCCTAGATGGTACCTGGCTATTCCCCTTCTTATATGGTACTTGGCTATTCTCCTTCTTAGATGGTACCTGGCTTTTCTCCTTCTTAGATGGTACCTGGCTTTTCTCCTTCTTAGATGGTACCTGGCTATTCTCCTTCTTAGATGGTACCTGGCTATTCTCCTTCTTAGATGGTACCTGGCTATTCTCCTTCTTAGATGGTCCTGGCTTTTCTCCTTCTAAGATGGTACGTGGCTATTCTCCTTCTTAGATGGTACCTGGCTATTCCCCTTCTTAGATGGTACTTGGCTATTCCCCTTCCTAGATGGTACCTGGCTATTCCCCTTCTTATATGGTACTTGGCTATTCTCCTTCTTAGATGGTACCTGGCTTTTCTCCTTCTGAGATGGTACCTGGCTATTCTCCTTCTTAGATGCTACTTGGCTTTTCTCCTTCTTATATGGTACTTGGCTTTTCTCCTTCTGAGATGGTACCTGGCTATTCTCCTTCTTAGATGGTACTTGGCTATTCTCCTTCTTAGATGGTACCTGGCTAGTCTCCTTCTTAGATGGTACCTGGCTTTTCTCCTTCTTAGATGGTACTTGGCTTTTCTCCTTCTAAGATGGTACCTGGCTATTCCCCTTCTTAGATGGTCCTGGCTATTCTCCTTCTTAGATGGTCCTGGCTTTTCTCCTTCTTAGATGGTACCTGGCTATTCTCCTTCTTAGATGGTCCTGGCTTTTCTCCTTCTAAGATGGTACCTGGCTATTCTCCTTCTTAGATGGTCCTGGCTTTTCTCCTTCTAAGATGGTACCTGGCTATTCTCCTTCTTAGATGGTACTTGGCTATTCTCCGTCTTTTTTAGACATTGGGGGGGGGGGGGCAGCATGAAAGTAGAGATTTGGTGGTGTATATTTAACATGTCGTATTCTCTTACGCAATGCAATATACATATGTCTATGTCCTATGCTCTGCTGAATATGAATGTTCCAGGGATGTCCAGGACTAACCAATAATTTGCTCATTTTCTTTTCTTAGCGGCTAAAATAGTTATTGCAATTTCTTAAAAAACCAACAATTCCTATAGAACTAGTGAGATGCAAATTAAACTGGATAATGGTCAATGATCATCTTCATTCTATTTTGAATGATAAGGAAGAAACATTTCAGAAGGGGTCCCTGGATTTAAAGGAGAAGTCTGGCGATTTATAAAATCTGGCACCCGACAGGGGCAGGGGGGAAATTGCTTACCACTACGGACTTACATCTCCATGTACCCACAGTGAGCGGCAGGACTGGCCTAAGGACCCCTGCAGGGCTCCAGGATCTCCAGCGCTGATATGTCACAATGCGGTTGATGGACTGGCTGCTCAGCCAATCAGTGACTGGGGTGGGACACCTCTCCTGTCACTGATTGGCTGAGCGGCTAGTTCATTAGCCGGGACAGGCCTTTTCCCCCAATTCTTGACATCATCAACACTGCCTTCTGCTGGGGGTACCAAGGCCAGTCCCACTGCTCACCGCAGGCACAGGGAGAGGTAAGTATGTAATCAATTTCCCCCCAACCCCTGCTGGCTGCCAGATTTTATAAATCGCCTAAGGCTAGGTTCACACTGCGTTTTTGCAATTTGTTTTTTTTAAAAAATGGATGAAAAACTAAAGAAAAAAAACGGATGCATTTGTGTGCATCCGTTTTGATCCGTTTTTCCATTGACTTTGTAAAAAAAAACGGATCCGTTTTTTTTGAAGGACACAAAAGTAGCGTGTTTTTTCCATCTGTTTTTTGCAAAAAAACGGATTGCAAAAACGCAGTGTGAACCTAGCCTGACTTATCCTTTAACGCCGGCTTCATAGGTGGCTGATGGAAGGAAGATTCCTTTGTTGAGGGGATGGACAGGGCAAAAACCCCCCTTTTTTTTCCTTTTCTTTCTTTGTTCTTTCTTCACCCTTTCCTCTTTCTTTTCTTTCTCTTTTCTTGATGGTATTTGCACTCAGTTTATACAGGGTTTAGATTCTGCTGGTGTTATGCTCAGTAGATATGAATATCTATATTAGTGTGGTCATGGGTGGGGGACGTCTACAAGTAAGGTATAGGGTATGGCTAGGTTATGTAGGTGTCTTGTGATATGCTATTTGTATGTATGCATGTTATTATGTATGTATGTATAGCAGGCCTAAATGTTCGGCCTAATTTCCCAGTTTTCTTGATTTATGTTCAAAAAGCAATAAAAAAATAATGTAAACCAAATTAATACGCCAAGAATAATATAGTCTTTACAAGGCTTGATGGACACATTTTCTTTATTTGCTTCCTGGGTGCCATAAATGTACGCCATATTTTTTTTATTGTTAAAAAAAAAGTTAAAACGTTACCCTTCTTTTCTTAGTTTTGTTGTACAGCTACATTTATGCAAGAAATTGAAAAGGTGGAGGTGTAGCGCCATCCCATGGCTTCAATAAGGCATCTAAAGACGTCTTTATTTACAGATCTGACATCCTCTGTAATGTAAAAAGTATCTGCAGCCTTCAGCTGCCCTCTAGTGGACAAATCGTGTATAACAGCTTAACCCTTGTGACTACTTCTGTTCTAGGAGCTATTCGTAGGTCATGGTAATTTCATGTTCTTGTTCCCTGCAGTTTCTGTGAAATCACTGTAAAAACAATGAGCGTGACCTCATTGTGTGAACAGATCTTTATTCTGATCAGCATAACATTGCACATAGCGTGGTTATCTCAGTTTAGCTTGGGTGGTATAACAATGAGAAGGTGAAAGCATACAGAAAATACCGGAATGACCCAAACAGGCTGTGCATGTGAGCTGACTGCCGAGATGAATGAACGACAAACAAAGCATTTTATTTCTCCTGTTTTTATTAAAATTTCAGATTTCAATCTCAAATTACCTGTTTTTAGGCTATGTTCACACAATGCCTTTTTTTTTACTGCTGTTTTGTTGCTGTTTTTATTGGACGGCGGTCATTTTGGCTCCAAAACGCGGCCATTTTCTGCAAGTAACGGCTGTAATTTGCATTAAACAGTCATCCAAAAAATGGGACGAAAAACAGCCAAAAAAACATAGCCTTAAAGTGAATCTGTCAGCTGAACTTTTGGGTTTAGACTGCTGTTAGATAGCTGTTCAAGGAGACACATGGTACCTTTCATATATCCAGCTGTGCTTCCAGAATGTAGAAAAATGCTTTAATTCCCTAGTGCAAAGTGTCAAAGAGGCTTTCCAAAGGCTCTTAAAGTGCTGAGGGCTGTGATCCCTCCTCACTCCCCCTCCCATCCCTATCCCTGCTTGACTGACAGTCAGCCAAGCAAGGACAGGACTGGGCGAGGAAGCGAGGAGGTCATGACTATCCCCACAGCCAGGTCTGGGAAACACACAGGAGGAAAATTATCGAGGGATGTGCCTGGTACAGACCAGAAAAAAGTCGAATATTTTTACAACTTTTTCCAGTTTGCACCAAGTTTTTGAAGTGGGCAGGAAGGGGCATGGCTTTGGGCCAAAAAGGCATGACTGGGCAACCCCCACAGTATTTTGCTGGTTTATTTTAGTTTCTTAATCAGTCTTTTGACCCAAACCCAGGGGTGGATTAACACGGAAAGGGAATTCTAAAGGAATGACTTAAGTAGGCACTCCAGCGACAATGGCATTTCACCCTCCCAGTATAAGGGTGATGAGGGTAAAGGGCTGCCCTGCTCCCCCTCCTTACCAGGTGCTCTGTTTACCTGATATTTTGCTACTTCTGTGCTCCCTGCGGCTCCTTAGTGTTACTAAACCATTCCCACTGGGGTTTGTGGATGGACCAGAAGTCACTCTTCTAGTGTAAGTCTATGAGCAGCTCATACACTTACATGGGGAAAGTTATTTCTAGTTCACCTAGAAAGCGATATGTGAATCGGTACTGTAGCGGGGTCAGAAGCAGGCAGTGTTCAGAGAAACGGAGCATCCGGTAAGTGGCAGAAGCAGGGAAGACATTGGCTCCGGAGTGCCACTTTAAACTTTTGTCACGCTGAATCCACTTCTGCCCTTGGCTCATAGACCGCAGTGTAACACATCCTCAAGGAACTGTGTATGTGCAGAGGGCAACTCGTTTACTGCTGTGACCATAGGGCCAGTGAATGGAGGCAGTGTGCTGGGAGCTGTAGTACTTGTGGTCACCAATATATTACTTCAGTGTTTGGTACTTCTGACCCTTTGGACGCTCTCCTGGTTGATATGGCAGTTTAAAAAAATGGCGCACCCTGTGTAATGTGTGGATGGCACTTGGGGTGTTTGTGGTGTTCAAGCTGCAAAGATGTAGCTAGACACAGGTGTAATAAAAGAAATTAACAGATCTTTTATTGGCAGTAGAAATTCCTCTCATGCTTTTGTAAGGACAGTCTTTGTATACAGTAGTGCAGTATAGGGAGGTACCCTTTTCAAGCTGTAGTGCAGTGGTGTATGGGTGATATTGGGAAGACAGCCTTGGTACTGATGTACAGAAAAACTTGAGATGCTCCTTTAAAGTGATCTTCACTGGTTGGCTCCCAACAGGTGAATTGTATAAGTATAAAGCTCTCACAAAGCTTGAGCTACAGTTCCCTATCACAGAATGCAGGTCACTACAGAGACTTGACATAAAAGCCACCAAAAAAGCCAACCTGCTGATATCTCCTAGCAGCCACGTAACTTATATTTCAGGCGCTGGCCTCCTTTTCTTTCTCGGTCCCGCTGCTTTCGATAACTTTAATCAACAAGAAATACTGTGTTTTCCTAAAAATAAGATGCCTTCCTAAAATAAGACACCCCATCTACCCTACCAACTAGCCTAAAGTGAGGCAACCTCCCCGAAAATAAGGCACCCCTACTCTAAACTAGGGCACCCTCTGAATGTAAGGCTGCCTGTTGCCACCCTCGGCCACCCAGGACTTACCTAATACCCTTGTGGACCTTCCCAGCCGGAGCCACATACTGGTCCATGGCCCCCACGTCCTCCACACCTCCCGCCGCACGCTTGACGCATGCTGACGCCTGTCCCGCTGCACGTTTCTCGCACATCCCGCCGGCATGTACTGCTGCTGATGCCCTCTAGGTCCCATGCTCCTGCTTCAGCAAGGATGTGAGTATTCCAGGGAAGTGCGAGGGGGGGATGTCTTATTTGGTCGACCACCATACAACAACAAGTATGAAGCTCTCCCAAAGCTTGAGCTACAGTTCCCTATCACAGAATACAGGTCAGTACAGAGACTTGACATAAAAGCCACCAAGTCTTACCCCCTGTCTGAAGTCTGTGTATGAATCGGGAAAGCAAAGAGACCCTTAAAGCCCTTTAAGAGAAACTATTAATAGGTTCTTCCAACGAACCTGCTGATATCTCCCAGCAGCCGCGTAATTTGTCTTTCTGTCTCTGGTTTTCTTTATGTAACAAAAACGAAAATAAGACGCCCTCCTAAAATATGACACCCCAACATAGTAACTCTCGAAAGCACAAGCTACTGCACATGTACCCCATAACCACGCAACATCAGCCTACGCTTCCCATCAACACTTAAACACTCAGCTGTTATATATATATACTATATTAGGAAGTAAACCCCATCTAGCACAGAGTTATTTTTTTGTCATGCTGTATATATTATATACCGGAGGACACTGTTATATTAGCCCATATAAGTGACAAGCACAATGGCAAATAAAGTTTTATGAAGCTTTGCAGACCTGGCTCTATCCCAGAAGCCTTTGTCAGGATTTAGAGGGTTTCCATGACATTCTGTTTCCTTGGTAACAGGAGAACGCTGTGGAAAACCGTTGGGAAGGTAGCTTAAACAGCAAGTAAAGTTCTACACAACAAAAATGCCAAGGCCTGGTCTTCTTACAGGCCCAGGAAGATTGATGGGCTCCTATTCCCAGGGTGAGGAGGGTTTCAGCTAGGCACAACAACAATTGTTAGAGATGACTGCATCCGAAAACAACTTTAGGAGATGTATTGTCATTCACTGTGGTCAATCTGTTCCTCTGTAATGTTTGTGAACACTTATTTTATGAGAAGTAGAAACCAGAAAGATCACCTCAGCTGCTCCCCCTAGTGTTGCCACCAGGACGTAGCTGCCATTTACACAGCCTAGGGGTAGTGGTCAGCACCATGAGTGCTATTGGTTCCAGGGAGAAAGCTAGTTTTGAAAGAACACCCATATTCCTTATGTCTCCAGTAACAGGAACGTTAGGTCTGACTCATACTTCTTTAGTTTCATATTTTTGACCTTGATTATATACAAAAGTAAAGGAAAGCAGTGGTGATGGGCTAGAACATGGTGGCAGAGCTCATCTGCAGTTCTTCGGGTTCAGTCTGTCCTATAAGGTCTTTCACAAGTGATATAATTATAGTGAGTGCATCAGGTCTTCTTTGTATGGGATATCCTCAAATCATGACCTGTTAGGTGGACTTGAAGACGGGAGTTGAGAAACACTTGTCACTTGTCCCTTTCTTCTGACCGACCCGCCTCCAGTGCTTCACCTCCGGACCCAGTAGCCGTGATTAGAACGGTATTGTACATGGGAACCAGGCCGCGGTTCAAAAAAAGTACAGCGGCATTGGCTTCCCAGCGCCGCCGCCGTTTATTCATGGGAAAACTGATGGTACATTTGCTTTAATGAAGAGAGGAAGACATACACACCTCTCAATAATATTTATTCTCACTAAGAGAGGCTAGACTGAAATCCCTTTCACTAGCGAGGTTTAGCTCTTGACTCCCCACAGGAGAGACTTGTGTAGAGGAAGTCCAACAGCATCCAGGAGTATAAAATTTTATTTGGTAACCAAGTCTAAATAAATACTTTTCGACCCCTGCTGGGGTCTTTGTCAAGTATATGTATATATGAAGTATATAACTATATGTGACAAAGACCTGAGCAGGGGTCGACACGTTGTATTTATGTAGACTTGGTTACCAAATAAAATTTTTAATACTCTTAGATGCTGTTGGATTTCCTCTACACAAGATTCGCATACCCACGTAGGGATCGTGGGTGTACCAGCGCACATCCATCCACTATTGGCAAATCAAGGGACTATCTGTGCTGCCGAACCCTCTTTCTTCTCCATCCCCCACAGGAGAGAGTCTAAACGCCAACTGACTACACTTACAATTCTACTCAGTAGAGAGAGCAGACCAGGGCAAGTTACTCAATCATACCGAATACATTACAATATTAGGCTATGTTCACACACACAGTATTTTTGCTCAGTATTTTGCAATCAAAACCAAGAGAGGATTGAAAACACAGAAAGGCTATGTTCACACACTGTTGAAATTCAGTGGATGTCTGTAATTTAATAATTGAAAATGTAGGAAATGTCCATAGAAAACCTCTCCTGCTCTCCAAACTGGAAAAAAAAAACTACTTCATGCAGGGCATACAACAGCTGATAAGTACTGGAAGACTTGAGATTTATTAGTAGAAGTAAATTACAAATCTCTGGCACTTTCTGGCACCAGTTGATTTGAAAGGGAAAAAAAATATAGTAAACAACCCGTTTAAAGGGGTCATGGTACGGAAGAAGAACAGGATGACTACTGTAAGACTTGATAGTGCCACTGGTGGCAAAACGGTATAGGTGAGTATACATGAATTTTATTTTCAGCGAACAGGGAGGAATATAACAAAAATGTATGTTTCTAGAAAACCCCTTTAATACTGAATGTTGATACTAGCAACTGTGTTCAGTCTGTGCATACATATACCCCATTTACATGCTCACTAATACGTGTATGGAATAGAATGGAAGTAATATGGAATTCTCTTTTCAGAACCTTTAATGTAGATTACTTGTAAAAAAAAAAATGGTAACTATTATTAAAAAAAAAAAAAAAAAATCTAGTAAATATTACAGTTGTTGCTTTAGGAACATTTATGGCAACAACACAAAGCAGAATCCTATGTGAAGATATCAAACTAGGTCACAAGAATAGAGGGACACCTCCTCGTGACATGTTCTCGTCTGATGAAAGCGGCCGTAACCAATCCAGACGAGGACGAGGAGTGAGATAATAGACCTGAGACCAGGAAGCAGCCTGTGCTTATGACTCATAGTCACCTGCCTGGTCCCTGTACACACTGTAGGGCAGGCATGCTGTCTGCTTACATCGCCCGTAGGAATCATTAGATAAGGGACATGTGCAAACTATTAGATCATGTAAGTGAGGCCTAGCATGACTCAGGTGATCTACCTAGTGCGGCCTACAGTGACTTCACACTTTATGGCGTCATAAATGTAGGTACAATCTATGTAGTGTTGATAGCAAAAACCTACACACGGACACTATCTAGGAATATGTACTATTTCAGTAAGATACCACACTTTATGAAATAACCCAATATATACAGTCTTATCTGTATTTTCAGGACCTTTTTGGTAGACTTATAACTTCCAACATAGTTTGTTTGTTTTTTTTTCTTTCAATTTTAAATGTGCCGTATGGCATTAATGTTAGTTTTATTTTATGGGCTGGTAGAATAATATTGGAGAATATTATTCTTCACAAATAAGACCCACCTGGAATATAAGCCCTAGCTTGACTTTGCAGGGTTTTTGGGGTAGGCCTTAAAGAGGATGTACCATCAAGTACATCCTCTTTAATTTGACCCACAGATAGAACGGCGCCGTCACGGGGAAGCCGGTGCCACGATCCGTTTTTTGAACCGCGGCCCGTTCTATGCACGGGTATCGGGCCGGGGCTGAAGCACAGGAGGCGGGCCGGCCTGCCCCCAGTGGGAGGGAATTCCCTCCCCTCTATGACGCGGTCTCCATTACAATCAATGGAGCTGCGTCATACAGGGGTGGTGGATTCCGCCCACTGGGGGCAGGCCGGCCCGCCTCCTGTGCTTCAGCCCCGACCCGATACCCGTGCATAGAACGGGCCGCAATTCAAAAAACGGACCACGGCACCGGCTTCCCCGTGAAGGCACCGTTCTATCTGTGGGTCAAATTAAAGAGGATGTACCTGATGGTACATCCTTTTTAAATATAAGCTCTACTCTAAAAAGAAAAAGCAACTCCATGAAGTACAAGAACAGAATCCAGCATAATGTGTGATTGATTTTCATGGAAAAAAATAACACCTACTCCAAAAATGTATATAAATGGACAGCGGGGATAATACATGTTTGATACACTGTCAATTTTGCACGTTTTCCCACCTACAAAGAATAGGGAGGTCTATAATTTTATTGTTGGTACACTTTACCAGTCAACACAATCAATCACACTCCAACTTCTCCACCATAGTCAAGACCAAAGAGACTAAGGATACCAGAGACAAAACTCTAGACATGCACGAGGCTGGGATGGGCTACAGGACAATAGGAGAACTATTGGCGCAATTATTAGACAGTGGAAGAAACATAAGATGACTTTCAATCTGCCATGTCGATCATGCCAAGATCTGGACGATTCTGGAAAAGGACAAGAATGAGTCCAGAACAACACAGGAGGACCTGGTCAATGACCTGAGAAGAGATGGGACCACAGTCTTAAAGATTACCATTAGTAACACACTATGCCATCACAGATTAAAATCCTGCAGGGCATGCAAGGTCCCCCTGCTCACACCAGGTCCAGGTCCATTTGAAGTTCACCAATGACCATTTGGACAATCCAGAGGCAGCATGGGAGAAGGCCATATGGTCAGATGAGACCAAAATAGAACTTTCTGGAATCAACTCCACTCGCTGAGCTGGGGGAAGGAGAAGAATGAATTCAACCCCAAGAACAAAGTCCTAACCTTAAAGCATGTGGGTGGAAACTTCATACTTTGGGGGTGCTTTTCTACAGGGGGGACAGGACGACTGCAACATATTAAAGGGAGAATGGATGGGGCCATGTATCGTAAGATGGTGCCCAACAACCTCCTTCCCTCAGTAGGAGCATTGAGGATGGCTTGTTGCTGGGTCTTCCAGCATGACAATGACCTGAAACACACAGCCAGGGCAACTAAGGAGCGGGTCTGTAAGAAGCATTTCAAGGTCCTGGCAAAATTTAAAGTGGAAAAAAAAAACTATGTTGGAAGTTATATGTCTGCCAAAAACGTCCTGAAAATACAGAAGATGCTGTATATATTGAGGAATTGCTTGGTATCTTACTATAATAGTTTACACTGAACCAGGTGGCTACCAGACGTGCCTAGACAACAGTTCAGCCTAATAAGTATGGGGTTCCAAAGCAGATGGATTGCATACTGTATTGGTAGAAAAGGCTTAAAGGGGTTGTCCAGGAAATATTCATACTTATTCATGCTGCGTCGGACATGTTAGTATTGTATACTTACCTGATGTAAGTAGAACTGTAATGACGGCCATTACTTATAATAACTGTAAATGGCTCTTTAACCTGGTGCTGGCCTAGATATTATAAACACGTACTGCCCATAACATTGTCATGAATACGGCCTCCATGTTTCCGTGGCCGTCACTGACTATTATTAGGCCGCCTGTCAGGAGTAAATCTCGGCTGCATGACTCAGCAGTGGTGCTGCATGTCACATATAGCGGGCTGCACTAATCACACTAGGCCAGAGCTGTGCAGCTAATGATCATGGGAGACAGTCACATGATTCTGACAGGAGCAGTGGGGCCCCTTCAAGGGGGTTCTCGCCTCTTTGGCTCCGAACTACCGATTCATCCCTTAGGGCTGTAAAGAAATGACGTAGTGTCAGGTGAGAACTGCGGCCTTACATGACTAGGCACTGTCACATTATATTTATATTACATCATAAGGCTGTATCACCCACTGGGCACTATACCTGTTCAAAAAATATTCACTTAAAGGGATTTTTCAGTTTAATTAAAACTTTAAGGGGGGGGGGGGGTTCACATAGAGGACTCCTTGTGTGAGCCCATTTGGTCTGTAATATAAAAATGACAGAATTAACCCCTTAACCACCTTTGATATAGTAACTGCAGCAGTTAAAGGGATATTCCTATTTTGCAAAAGTTCTCTTCTGAAGTCTGACAGAGATAAAAGGTGTACTAGATAGACCCTGATAGATCACTGATAAAAGGTGTACTAGATAGACCCTGATAGATCACTGATAAAAGGTGTACTAGATAGACCCTGATAGATCACTGATAAAAGGTGTACTAGATAGACCCTGATAGATCACTGATAAAAGGTGTACTAGATAGACCCTGATAGATCACTGATAAAAGGTGTACTAGATAGACCCTGATAGATCACTGATGAAAGGTGTACTAGATAAAAGGTGTACTAGATAAAAGGTGTACTAGATAGACCCTGATAGATCACTGATGAAAGGTGTACTAGATAAAAGGTGTACTAGATAGACCCTGATAGATCACTGATAAAAGGTTTACTAGATAGACCCAACCCGCAGGGTAAGTGAGCATCAATCTGCTAGGTATAAATAGATGGACGCGTTTTGGCATGATGCAACCATGGCACCAACTTTAATTATTTGCTCGCAGGTCACAATTTGTCAGCATTGACCGCAAAGCAAGTCTCGTGTGACTGTGACCTCCTTGAGACCACTGAGCGAATTCGCAATTTTTTTTAGCCAAATCACAACGTGATAAGGTCACATGACATCGAGCCGCTAAACTATTGTGGTCACGCGACCAAGGATCTGTTGTCATTGCTTGGCCTAAAAACTGATATGAAATGGAATAAAGTCATACGTATGTGGTGCAATGAAGACATCAACATACAGCGCCACCCAGGGTTAAATAAAAATTAATAATAAAAATTAATTTTATATATATATATATATATATATATATATATATATATATATATATATACACATACATATTTATATATATATATATTCTCAACATAACACATAAAATAAAAATTGTATACTTTGTATTTATAAGTAACTCCGCATACAACAAGCCCTCATACAGATCTGTATAAAATAAATGTATAATATATATATATATATATATTTATTTATTTATTTATTTTTTTCTCAACATAACATATAAAGTAAAAATTGCAAAAAATTTTAAATGTATTTTATGTATGTATAATCTGTATAAAAAATATTAAAAAAAAAAATAAAAAAAAATCTTAAAATGCGACAATGAAAACTGATTAACAAAAACCTGCCAGGTCATTGAGGCCCAGAATAATCATTCCCTCTGCATCCAATGCCCTTTGTTTCCATTACACAAGGAGCAGCTATTATAACTCTAGAAATTCCACAGTTTTCTAGAACTTCTTACGTCTCTCACTCACCCCCCTCTTCTGGGAACCCCCCTTTGTTTTGCTAGCTCATCATGACATCACAAAATCGTTCCATAACCCTGAAGAGGCGTGGTTTACCGAGCTGTCGATCGAGAGTAGGCGTGACTAAGGAACTGTTGCGCTAACACTAAGTGGGCGTGGCTTTTAGCAGATGTGGGCGTGTCTGACTGACAGGTAGGCGGAGCTGAGCGCCATCAGCTGGTGGGTGGGGAATTTCCTGCGCTCGTGTTTATATACATGAGGCAGCGGCCGCTGGGGCACAGTCACAGGACGTGGACGAGCACAGGAGACGCGTACACACAGCACTGACTATTCCTACTGCGACATCACCCGGAGGAGAGAGAAGCGCATACTCACCAGCCGCCATGCCGGTCACAGTCAAGGCTTACCTGTTGGGCAAAGATGAGAGCCACAGGGAGATCCGGCGCTTCACCCTCCAGCTGGGCAAGGGCAAGTCTGCCACCCAGAGCTCCGACTGTGAGCTGCTCACCAACAAGGTGACTGAGGTCTTCCAAGGCCTGAGAGGGGGCTCCTTCCAGATGTTCTACAGAGGTGAGTACCCCCTGCCCTATATCATGCCCAGCCAGCAGGTGGCACCATCCCAAGCACTGCCACTCCCTTGTATGCAAGGAACAGAAAAACATTGGCATCTACCCAGTGCCAGCTATTATATATATATTAATTGTGTGTGTGTATATATATATATATATATATATATATATATATATATATATATATATATATATGTCACAGCCTCCAGTGCCCCAGGCTGGGTGGCAGTGCCCACTTACTCCTGACCCTGGCAGTCATTGCCTTATGTTGATGCCCTCCCACTAATGATTTCCGGGCTGTTACAAAACAACAGCTACAACTACGTAGCATACTGGGAGTTGTAGTTTTGCAGCAGTTGGGGAGCACTGCTTTAGGGCAGGGATGGGGAACCTTCGGCCCTCCAGCTGTTGCAAAACTACAATTCCCATCATGCCTGGACAGCCAAAGCTTTAGCATGATGGGAATTGTAGTTTTGCAACAGCTGGAGGGCCGAAGGTTCCCCATCCCTGCCTTATGCTGCGTTTACACGGAACGATTATCGTCTGAATATTCGCAATAACGATCGCATTTGAGCGATAATCGTTCCGTGTAAACACCGCAAACGATCAAGCGAGAAATCGTTCATTTCGATCTTTCAACATGTTCTCAAATCGTCGTTCGTCGTTCGCTAAAAATTCGCAGATCGCTTCGTGTAAACAGTCTTTCACAGATTCACCCTATGTGAAAGATGGGCTTAAGCGAACTTAAAATTGATCGCAATAACGATTATTCTTATGGATTTTCTAACGATTTATTGGTCTAGACGCTGATCGTTGCTTCAAAATCGTTAAACGATCGTTTGGGCGAATTATCGCTCCGTGGAAACGCAGCATAAGGGTCCTATTACACGGAGCGATTTTTAACGATAAACGATCGCAAGCGAGATTGTTTATCGTTAACCTGAAATCGTTCACCGTATTACACAGAACGATGGTCGTTAGTTACGATAGTTATTACGATTGTTTACTTCATCTGATCCCAGCAAAACAATGAACAATGTGCGATTACACTGAACGATTAGCGAACAAATGTGGAATTACAGCGAACGATTAACGATAATTTTAGGTTCAGATCTAAATCATCGACATACGAACGACTTTTCCATCGTTGCCTGTAATTACACAGAACGATTATCGTTTAAATTCGAACGATTTTTCACATGATAATATTCCCGTGTAATAGGGCCCTTAGAGGCTGGAGGCCTTCTGAGCATGCTGGGAGTTGTAGTTTTGCAGCAGTTGGGGAGCACTACCTTAGAGGCTGGGTTGTTAGAAGGCATGCTGGGAGTTGTAGTTCGGAAACAGCTGGACGCCACCGCACAGACATAGTCAACAAGTGGATGTTTAATCCTATTTTTCCTTAGACAAACAAAGACACTGAGTGCGACCTGCAGAGGAATGTGCCCTTTGTCATTGTTATGTGGTTTGGTAGAACAGCGGTAGGAGGAACTGCTAGGGTAAAGGTTACATGGAAGAGCGGCTGTGGGGGAGGGATGCTCTTAAAGGTATAGTCCACCCATAAAATTATACAGAATTTCTTTTTTCTAGTATAGTTTTTATAGCTTAAAACTCTGAAGCGGGAGGAACCCGTTTTTTTTTTTTTTTTTTTTTTAAATGATGCTGCCGCACAAACCATGGTGGTGGTCCCCCGGAGGCTTCTACCTGCCGCACAAACCATGGGGGTGGTCCCCCGGAGGCTTCTACCTGCCGCACAAACCATGGTGGTGGTCCCCCGGAGGCTTCTACCTGCCGCACAAACCATGGTGGTGGTCCCCCGGAGGCTTCTACCTGCCGCACAAACCATGGGGGTGGTCCCCCGGAGGCTTCTACCTGCCGCACAAACCATGGTGGTGGTCCCCCGGAGGCTTCTACCTGCCGCACAAACCATGGGGGTGGTCCCCCGGAGGCTTCTACCTGCCGCACAAACCATGGGGGTGGTCCCCCGGAGGCTTCTACCTGCCGCACAAACCATGGGGGTGGTCCCCCGAGGCTTCTACCTGCCGCACAAACCGGCTGATCGTTGTCTTTTATTACATGAGACGATTAACGCCTGGCGATATCGGCCGATAATTGTTTTGTGTAATAGGGCCTTAATAGATTCCACCACCACCATATCCATATCCAAACAAAGAGAGATCTATCAGTCAGGAACACTGACAGAAAAAAAAAAAAAAGAAGATATTAGGCCTTTGACCCTATGACAACACTTCCTGCTATTTTTCTCCCCCAAGGCCACTGATATTATGTACTCTCTCTAGACGCTGAAGATGTTAAAGAGCAAGATCACATATAGTGACATGTAGATGGTTGGTGAGATCTACCTAAGAAAAGGCTACACAGCAACAGCAAATGACATCTAAATTGTGTGACCAAAATCTTGGTGTGATTTGTTAGGGTCCATTTACACAGAAAGATTATCTGACAGATTGTTTTCCAAAGATTTAAAGCCAAAGCCAGAAATGGATTTGAAAAGAGAAGATATCTCAGTCTTTCCTTTATGACCTGATCTCTGTTTATAGTCTGTTTCTGGCTTTGGCTTCAAATCTTTGGCAGATAATATGTCAGATAATCTTTCTGTGTAAATGGACCCTTATGCTGCCTTTACACAGACAGATTTATCTGACAGATTTTGGAAGCCAAAGCCAGTAATGGATTTGAAAAGAGGATAGATCCCAGTCTTTCCTTTATGACCTGTTTACAGTCTGTTCCTGGTTTGGGCTTCAAAGATCTGTCAGATAAATCTGTCTGTGTAAACACACCATTACACATTACAGTTGCAGTTTGACTGTTAAAGGGATTATCCAGGATTATAAAATATAGCAGCTCTCTTCTAAAAACAGCACCACCCCTGTTCTCAGGTTGTGTATGGTATGACAACTTGGCTCCATTTACTTCAATGGAGCTGAGCTGCAATACCACACACAAACTGAGGACAACAGTGGTGCTGTTTCTGTAGGAAAGCAGCTATGATTTTCAAATATTTTTTATGACCAAAGTGATTTTTTTTCTGTAATTAATCCTCTTTCCATGTCTCTAACCTGTGATTCAGTACAGCTGGGAGTTGTAGTTCTACAGCTAGAAAGCCACAAGTTAGATAACTCTGCTGAGAGTCAGAGAAGCTAAACCCCTGGGGTAGGGAACCTTGGCTCTACAGCTGTTGCAAAACTACAACTCCCATCATGCCTGGACAGCCAAAGCTTTAGCTTTGGCTGTCCAGGCATGATGGGAGTTGTAGTTTTGCACCAGCTGGACAGCCAAGGTTCCCTACCCCTTGCGCTACATGTTTGGAGTCCCCCCTTAGCTTTGCTTCCAGTAAGCAGCAATGTATAATAGGAATATAAATAAATCTGTTATTATAGTCTGGTATGACTATGTGACAGTAGTACCAGTGGGGGAGATGGTGTAAAGTGAAACAGGCTCAGTTGCCCCTAGCAACCAATCAGATTCCACCTTTCATTTTCCAAAGAGTCTGTGAGGAATGAAAAGTGGAATCTGATTGGTTGCTAGGGGCAACTGAGCCAGTTTCACTTTCCACCATGTTTGATAAATCTCCCCCAATGTGTGTAGAACAGTGTTGTCACCAGTCAGCCGCATCAGTTGTTGCTAGGCAACTTTTTAAAATGTTTAAATATATTTCAAGATTCTATTCTAAATAATTTCCCCTCTAACTGTAAATATTATTATATAATGATACAATTGTCTGGTGCTTCCTCTATAATCACTAACAGCATTTAACCATTTCTTTCCTTTTCCAGATGAAGAAGGAGATCTTGTCGCCTTCTCCACTGATGAAGAACTGAACATGGGGCTGGACATGATCAATGACGGGGTTTTCCGTCTGTACATTAAAGGTATGTCTTGTCTTCTGTATAAAATGGTTTATATTATTAATGGTTATTTCTGGGTGAAATATTTAAAGGGACTCTGTCAGCAGGTTTATGGTGTCCTATCTCAGGGTAGCATAAACTAGTGACAGAGAAGCTGAACAGAATGTTGTATCACTTACATTGTTCTGTGCAGCTGATCCAGAGATATCCTCCTGAATAACATGGACAATAAGTAGTCCTCTCCATTATGTGCATGAGCCCTGTAGTCCTGGATATTTATGAGAAGCAGAAAACTCAGCCCACCAGTGTATAAGCAGTCAACTGTCAATCAGCAGCTGGAGGGCAGGAGGAGGGGTGTGGCAAGAATCCTATTCTCCTGCATACTAGGAGAACGGCTGAACAAAACGATGTAAGTAATACACCGATCTGTTCAGCATTTCTGTCACTAGTTTATGCTGCCCTCATTTAAGGCGGCATAAACCTGGTGACAGATTCCCTTTAACTTCTCTACGGGCGTGTACACAAAACCTTACAACAGATCTGTGTTGTATGGATCTGTATGCAATGACGCATCTTGCTTAGTCACTTATAATCGATCATTGACTTATTGTTTCTTTAGACTTTAGACTTCTGCTTTGTTCTTCTTCTCATTACATTTATTATTTTATTCCCAGAAAAGAGAGAATGTAAGCGGGAACACCGCGCCCATTGTGGATCAGAGAACGGCCAGAACGTGGTGCACCCCAATGTGACCTGTGACGGTTGTGAAGGTCCTGTGGTGGGGAATAGGTACAAGTGCCTGATCTGCCCTGACTATGACCTGTGCAGCACCTGTGAGGGTAAAGGGATCCACAAGGAGCACAACATGATCATGTTCCCGACTCCCATTGTAAGAGAAATTCTCAAAACGTATAAACTTCTTGTTGTTTATAGATCATTACCATTACTTGTTTGTGCTATAATGGGATCATGTGTTCTTCTCTCCAGGCCTTTCCTCATGGTCGCTGGCTCCGCAAGCTGCGCCATGGAGGACCACCATTTCCATGGATGCATGGTTGGGGGTTCCCAGGGAGAGGACATCCCTGTCACAACGCTCAGCCGCCACAAGGATGCACTGGGCCAACTTGTCAACCCACTGCCCCGGAAGGTAAATGGGATCTTATTTTAGCTTAGTCTATGCTGTCTATTTCTTAGGACTTAGGCCTTAGTAGCCGCCATGGGTCATCGTTCTAGGTGGCAGTAACAGAAAGATTGATTCCTACATTTCTAAACTTTGCCCTAAGATCTTAAATGTGGGACATTTTTTTTTTTCTGCAACCATAGGTGAATCTGGAAATCCCTCCCAGCCTTCCAGTGATCCAAACGTTGCCTTCCTGCAGAATGTCGGAGAGAGTGTGGCAGCCATGCTAAGCCCTCTGGGTAGGTTCCATGCTCTTAAGGTGGCTGTACACCTTCAGAATCTGTCAGCTAAATGTTGTTTCCCCTGACTCCCCTATACACATGTATGTTGCTCAGATGAGGGTGCATGTGCTCTAAATTGAAGGGGGGAATAAGCCACTTTTGTGTTCTCTAGCAGTGTCCTGAATTTCAGCAAACCAGCATTTTTATTCCTTAAAGGAAAAGTCCAGTGAAAATTTATATTAAAGTATTGTATTGCCCCCCAAAAGTTATACAAATCACCAGTATACGCTAATTATGGGAAATGCTTATAAAGTGTTTTTTTCCCTGCACTTACTGCTGCATAAAGGCTTCACTTTGTGGATAACATGGTGATGTCACTTCCTGGATAACATGATGATGTCACTATCTGGATAACATGGTGATGTCACTATCTGGATAACATGGTGAAGTCACTTCCTGGATAAAATGGTGATGTCACGACCTGACTCCCAGAGCTGTGCGGGCTGTGCCTGCTGGAGAGGATGATGGCAGAGGGATGCTCAGTGTCCCTCCAGTGCCCTGTGTCCCTCAGTGTCCCCCTGCCATCATCCTCTCCAGCAGCCACAGCCCGCACAGCTCTGGGAGTCAGGTCGTGACATCACCATGTTATCCAGGAAGTGACATCATTATGTTATCCAGGAAGTGAAGCCTTGGTGCAGTAGTAAGTGCAGGGAAAAAAGCACTTTATAAGCATTTCCCGTAATAAGTGTATATAGGTAATTTGTATAACTTTTGTGGGGGGCAATACAATACTTTAATAAAAATTTTCACCGGACTTTAAGAACAAATGTCGGCTAAACATCTGATACACACTTGATAGGTGGTCGGTCTCAATAAAATCAGTAAGCTGAGTTGACGAATAGTTTAATGTGTATAACAACTTACTTTGCTTTCTGTTAGCTCATGTATGACCTAACAAGGCAAATAAATTATCAATATGCCACTCAAAGGGGGTTATCTGGGGATCAGAAGTGTAACAGATGCCTGGGGCTGGTTTAAAATTTAAATGAAGGTATACTCACCATGCCCCTGATCCCTCGGTTCCTTATAATGTGTAGGAACTCCTGAAGGAACTCCCCTGTTCAGCCAATCACTGACTGAGATGGTACACTGTGACGACCAGTGATTGGTTAGCAGGGCAGTTCTTGTGGATAAAGCTTCATCAAGGACCAGGAAGTAACTGAGAGGGACTGGGGGTATTGGAGTGGTAGCTGTGAAGGATTAAGGGAAGTGAGTATACCTTCTTTTTAATTTTCCATCATGCTCAATCAGTTGTAATAAAAAAAAAATGTCTTCTTTTTCTGTGTTTAGGTGATGCACACTGCCAGTGCTTATCTTGGGTTATGTTATTCCATGAAATAATTGTGTAGGCCCTCCTAACACTTTATTATGATTGCAGGAATTGATGTGGACATCGATGTGGAACATGGTGGGAAGCGCAGTAAGGTTTCAACTCCACAGGCTGGTTCTGAAGCTAAAGACTCCCAACCAAGCAGCACATCCTCTACCCAGAAACCCCAGAGCGGCAACACATGCGAAGAGGAAAATGCTCCTATGGACACAGACAACATAGCTAAACAGATGGAAGACGTACACTTAAACTCAAACACACAGCCGGCCAGTGTGAGTACCATGACTTCTCTATGGAAGTGATAATGATAGGTGCCACCTCCCAATGCTTCTAGTGAGAGATGGCACATGTACATTGTATATGAGCGAAATAAGTCATAGGAATTTTATATTCATTTCAGGATAAGGGTGAACACAGTGGCGGCTCTTCAGGGGGTGATGATGACTGGACTCACGTGTCACCTAAAGAAGTAGACCCGTCCAGTGGTGAGCTTCAGTCCCTTCATCTTCTGGATACAGATGTCCCGAGTCCCCTAGACCCATCCAGACCTCCACACGCACCCACAGGTCTAAGAGAAGCCGCCCTCTATCCACATCTCCCAGCAGGTAACTTGACATATATGTATAGCTGTAACATCATATCTCACATATACTCATGTGACCCCCAAACCTCCCCCTGGTGAAAAGTCGTAGTAACTAATGTGTCTTGTTGGTTCCTCTTACAGAAGCCGATCCGCGTCTCATTGAGACCCTGTCACAGATGCTGTCCATGGGCTTCACAGATGAAGGTGGCTGGCTCACTCGTCTCCTGCAAGCCAAGCAGTACGACATAGACTCAGCCCTGGACACCATGCAGTCTGTGCGGCATGTTCCTCGCTAATAAATGCGCCGCATTGTGCTCTTACTATAACTTTGCCTTCCATATATTCCTCTGCATTACTAGTTGATGAATTAACACTGCGGGAAACCTCTTCTATATGACCAAATGTCCTAAAATATTATAAAATACAATTATTGTGCCGTTCATTTTATGGTCTGTTAACTTTATAGTCATTGTGGTGTGTTCTGTAAAGATCACGTGATACAAATAAACCAAAAACTTTTACATCAGTTACTTGTCACAGCGTCAATTGATTGAGTGTAGAACTAAAAGTCCCAGGAGTTACTGGCAGCATATGATATAGTTTTAGAATAGGCATTACAATGGCAGGACAACTGTCAGGAGTCAGATAGCCTTTTATATAAACTGACATTGATCATTTACTCTTAGGTTATGTTCAGTTTATCATCCTATAATGCTGAACCAGATGAAGGCAAAGTATGGTAGAAGCTAATTGTCAATAAAAAAATTATTTTTTAATCTGATCACCAAACCTTCTCCACAGTCGAGTGACCTGCAATATTTTACCTCCAGACACCATAGGGAGTTCACCATGGCAGAGTTTTATAGTCTCACTGCTCTTACAGTAAAGAATCTCCTTCTGTGTCAATACAGAAAACTTCTTTTCTTGCAAAACTACAATTCCCATCATGCTTGGACAGGCATGATGGGAAATGTAGTTTTGCAACAATAGAGAATTTTCTTTTATTATAGATACAGCACTGGGTATAATAGATCATGGGATCACTGCCCCTGCCTACACATACGGTAATTATTAGGACACTAGGCCATTGTTCTTTCTAAACTAACCATAGCTTTGAGTAGGTTGTTTTCTGTTGGTGTCAGAGTAATTTCTGTATTCCTGCATAGTAAACAGACAATCCGTTATTTTTAATTATTATTATTTTTTTTTTTTAATATAAAACATATAGAAAAAAATCTCATTGACCGTTATTACACTTGTGTATTCTCTACGCTGGTTATGGAGTCTCCCGCAGTGCTAATCTATGTTCTGTCTGTATGAGATTGATCTGTGTTTGTTTAATCTGAACTTACAATAAACCTTTCTCAGCATCACAAAGTGACTTGTGTCTGTTCATGTCTGTGTCATCCTCCATCTAAGGTGTAGGTCTCTAAACTGCGGCCCTCCAGCTGTTGCAAACCATAATTCCCATCATGCCTGGGCAGCTAAAGCTTTGGATTTGGCTGTCCAAGCATGATGGGAAATGTAGTTTTGGAACAGCTGGAGGGCTGCAGTTTGGAGACCCATGATCTAGGGTGTGTTGTTTCCTGCCTGGCCACTTAGGCAGAGACTACTTTTGTTCAGTCATATTGCACTCATGCATACCCAGCATCCACACTTTAATAATATGGATAAGGATGAGACACATAGAAAAGCATACATTTTTTTTTTTTTTTTTAGGTTGACCCATACTGACATAGAACATTCTAGTACATCTGGGTCAATGTCTCCAATAGTTTTCCAGGAAATCTTCCAAAAACAGTTTCTATTTGTATTACATTGACCGTCTGTTTGCCACCCGCAGGGTTTGAGCACACAATGGTTGCTTTATTATGTGCACTAAAAGTACATAACAGCACAGAAGTAACATAAAAACCAATAGCAGTGAACACAGCTTCTAGAAGCAGCCAGTGCTGTCTACTGTATAGACTGAGTATGGATTTTAATAGTCATCATCAAAGTCTTCATCAGTCTGGAAAAGTTTAGAGTGAATGGCTGGATTCTGTAGAGAAGGCAAGGAACTGGTTTTAAAGGTAAGAAGTGACTGCTGATCCACACTGTCCAGGCCAGATGTGTCCAGTCGTGGAGAAAACATCTTCTGTGCAGACATTGTTGTGGGTTCCTCACTGGACAAGACATCTTGGCTGATAGGATTGGGCTGGATCGCTCTATATCTATTACTGTGGTGAAAATTACAAAAAATTGTGGGCTCCCTCTTCAGGAAGCTGGCAGTACTGCAAGTGGATTGTTTAAAACGTCCGTCAGATTTGTTGGTAGGAAGCAATGTATCAGAGCAGCCATGTCGAGGTAACGTATGTGATGTGGGTTTGTCAGGCCATTTTATGCATCCCATGTCTTCTGTTTTTCCACAGGGAAAATAAGTTGTTTCTGGTGGGTTCCCATTCTACATATGAAAAAAAAAAAAAAAAGGGAATTAACATTTCCCCAGGAAATCCCAATATGACCAATAACGTAGCTATAAAGATTGTTTGTTGTATAGATTTTTGCAATATAATTAGAACAAGACTAAGAATTCCTATAGCGCAATGGTGTGCATTGACCAAGTGATAACATTTGGAGTAATTACCGGTCTGTATAATAGACTAAAGGTACTTTTAGGTTTTTAGGGAAGAACACTCATACTTATGGAATTCATGCCAAAAAAAGCCTACAATGTTGGATATAAAAGGAAGATACATTACAGCCCATACCATGTTATGGGTGCAGTATTACTCATCCATACAGTACAGTTCTGTAAAGCCACAAATCTTCAGGAATAATCTAAGTTGACCAATGGGATCATACAATGACCTATCAGATGTATTTTTAATAATATAACACCCACCTCATAGATTTTGTTCTTCTTTGAAGCATTTTCTTTGGTGTCGTCCTTGCAGAATCCTTCTCTGCGATGTGGCAAATGCTTACGTTTCCTAAAACTGGAGGGGATTAAAAAAAAAAAAAAAAAAAGAATGCATAACAAATGTAGGAAATATGTCTCAGGAAGCATTTACTGCATATAACTTCTAACCATTAATAAATGTTAGTATTGCAGAATAGGACACATCAGCATAAACCTGTTTTAACATTTAGTCTGGGAAAGCTGGGTGGCAGCGTACACTACATCGCTCCATTCTACACATGGCATTGTGCTTGGTGATGGAAGACTTGCATGCAGCTGCTTAGTCACTGAAATCCATGCCATGAAGCTCCCAGAGGAGGGAAACAGTTTTTATGCTGATTTTACTACCAGATGAGGTTAGAAGCTCTGCAGTTATTGAGTCAGCAGAACATTGGCCATACATAGAGAAAAAAACAGCATAAGGGAGGCGACAAATCAGTTGCCTGGTAAATCCACCATAGAAAAAGGAACTGGGGAGACCAGCTCGAGACTGAACTAAGAAGTAAAGCGCACAGCCACAAGCTTCTCCTGGCTATATGTAGTGATTGGTGAGAATCTTAGCACTGAGATCTCAACCGATAAAAAGGTTTTTATAAATGGGTGGAAAACAGCCCAAAATGGGAACAGGGTCTCAGTGAAGTTTAATACCTGACAGATCTTTGTGTAGAGGCCTGAAGGGAGCAGTAGTCTTCATGATCTGCAGATATAAGACCCCCCTCCTCCTCTTCATGTCTACCATCCTGGTTCTCTTCCAGATATTTATTCCAGCGGCTCATGGAGGCTGCTTCCTGCGTGGAATATAATTGAACATAATAAAATATATAATGTATAATAAAAGAGGAGCCATCTGCTCTGCAGAGTACAAGTGTAAACAGAAGCTGAGATCTGTTGTGTGGCCCTTTAAATTATAGCTATTGGCTGCACATTGCTTAATGACATAGTGGTGCATTTAAAGGGGGGGGGGGGGGGGTTCCAGGCAAAACATGATGAAATATCCACAGGATCAACTATCAACCCACCAATCAGCTGTTCGGCACTCGCACTACAGTAAATGGGGCAAGAAGCAGTTGGCTTCGCTCACTGTGGCAAAGCGTAAGTGCAGATCAACTCCCATTCAAGTTAAAGGCAGCTAAACTGCATAGTGATCGGAGACCACTGCCTCCAGCCCTGTTCACTGTGTAGTGTGGGGCTAATCAGCAAGGGTGCCAGATGTTGGCGCCCCACCGATCAGTTACTGATCCTGAGGATAGCTCAGTATGTTTTGCCTAGAAAACCCCTTTAGGCCGGGTTCACACTATGTATAACACCGGACAATATTGTGACATGGGCAGATGAACTTAATTTCTTTTTAATTGGGATGCGGGCGCATACGGGTATGCTCGCATTCCAATTAACCATAGCCGACAATGAAAAGTGCAGCCAGAGCCGCACTTTGCATTGTCTGCTCTGTCAGTCTTGTGCGGTTGCTATTCAATGAATAGCGGCAGCACAAAAATGACATGTCAGTTTTCGGTGCAGCCGCAAGGAATCTCGGCCAGAGTTTATACAGAGTGTATACACTCCAGCCGGGATTCCATAGCAATGAATGGGATAGGTAAAATCATTAAATAACGGCCTGCAACTACGGCTGTTGTTTAATGAATTTATACATAGTGTGAACTTAGCCTTAAAGGGGTTATCCAGCACTACAAAAACCATGACCACTTTCCCCCTACTGTTGTCTCCAGTTTGGGTGTGGTTTTGAACCCCAGTTCCATTGAAGTAAATGGAGCTTAAAGGGAACCATTCACCCCGTGGCCCCCGTTAGAAACAGACAAACAGTTACATAAAGGTCAATATACTTACCATATCGCTCCCGGTCCCGTCCCGGATCTCGTTGTTGACACGAAGAAATCGCCGATTCTTCTTCTCGCGCCCATTATGGTAATGAGCGCCGCCGGCCCGAAGTCCAGCCTTCTCCCCGCCTCCGACACTTGATTGACGCCGGGTCTTCTTCCTCCTCGTCTTCTTTCTTCTCGCCGGATCCCGCGCAGGCGCCGTGACGGTCGTTTTCGGCGCATGCGCAGTTCACAATTGAAGCCGCTCCACAGCTTCAATGTTTACTGCGCGTGCGCCGATTGTCAGAGCTGAAGTGACGTGTTGGACTTCGCGCATGCGCGGTACACAGGAACGTCACGAGCACGTATCCTGTTTACCGCGCAGGCGCAGAAGAGATGACGAGACCTTCGCAACAGCGCCTGCGCGGGAATTCGTGAGGAGACTGAAGACTGAAGACGTCAATCAAGTTCCAGGAGGCGTGGATGGGCGGCGACGAGAAGAGGACCTCATGAATAAGTTGGACTCGTCCGTCGTTTCCTATGGACGTTGGACTCATCTCAGCTCATTACCATAATGGGCGGGAGAAGAAGAATCGGCGATTTCTCCGTGTCAACAACGAGATCCGGGACGGGACCGGGAGCGATATGGTAAGTATATTGACCTTTATGTAACTGTTTGTCTGTTTCTAACGGGGGCCACGGGGTGAATGGTTCCCTTTAATTGCAAACTGCGCCTGAACTGGAGACAACAGTAGGGCAAAAGTGGCCATGTTTTTGTAGTGCTGGATAACCCCTTTAATAGGCGTCATGAACGATTTAGCGATTGTTCATATGGCCCTGACAATAACTGATACAGCATTGTAGAGACTCAGCAACATTGGCGCTCCTCATCTGCCTCCTGCCGGACTGTGTAAAAGGGCCCTTACCTGTGATACTGTAAGGTTTTGCTTCCTTTCATCATGAATATCATCATCATCATCATCATCATCACCACCACAGAAGGCATCTTGACAACTTTCCCTACAGTACATAAGCATTGCTTTATTATGGAGCATGTATGTTTTACCATTCAAAATTATCAGTCATTTATGCATAATACCTATTTCCCCTGTTCATAATAATATGAACAATGATCATGCTAAGACAAGTCTAGTGGTAGCACAATGAATGTATTCTATTATAATCACTGGTGCAGTACTCCACAAGCCGCTTCTATTCCCACTATGCCGATGATGGGAGATGTAGTTCTGCAACAGCTGGCAACAGTCGTACTTACCTATCAGTACCGGTCGCTGCCTGCTCCACCTGACCCCGGAGAAGGTTCAGCTTCTGCACGTGTTGTCTGCAGTCCGCCCCTGAACCTTGACCATAAACCTGTAAAAGATCTACTTCATAGTAAGTTTCTGCAGGATTAAAGACTCCTCATAAAGCGCTGTATTTAGTACAGACCTATAAAGCAGAAGTATATAAGGAAGTGAGAGTCATTTACCATTTTATAGAATAGTCCTTCTGGCTCCAGGATATACATTGTCATATGCCGGGGTGAAAGGTCTCCTTTAAGTTCACCAAAGGAGAAAATTTACATATTTCTGTTGGGTGGAATTTCTCAAAAACAGACATACCGCAATAAGAGCAGCGCCGGAAAGAAAAGGTGGGTGGCTATTGGGAGGTGTGAGCACGAACCTGCTTATAGTTTCCCTTTAAAGCAAATGTACCACTAGTACATCGCTTTTTTTTTTGTTCTTTACATGAATAGACCAGCTCGGGTATGCCGCCCGGTTCCCGGTCTATTACCCTCCCCTCTGTGATGCGGCTCTATTAGAATCAATGGAGCCGCGTCACAGAGGGAAGGGGAGATCATCACACTGGGGGCCGGCGGGCTCGCCTCCTGTGCTTCATGTCTGGCCGCTGCTTGGTAATAGACTGGTGCCGTGCGCAGAATCCGGGCACCAGCATCCCCATGCCGGTCTATTTATGTAAAAAAAATGAGGGGGTGTACATTCGCTTTAAGATTTGTTTTTCTTCTGTTTTCAACATGGTGCAACTCAGCCTGCAGGAATATATATATATATATATATATATATATATATATATATTTTTTTTTTTTTTTTTTTTTTTTTTTACAAGGAATATCCCTTTACCTGTTCACATGTACAGGATCAGGATCACAAGTTCACATGTACAGGATCCGCAGCAGATTTGATTAAATCTCCAACTTCAAATCTGCTGCAGATCCTGTACGTGTGAACGCACCCTTAAAGGGGTTGCCCCACAAACTCAAGTTATGCCTGATACACATAAATAAAATCCTGTGATCTTGGGATGGAGACCTGAGTCCCCTAAGAGAGGCCTCCATTGGCTGGGTTCACACTACGGAACACGAGCAGAGAATTTCCGATGGATTCCGTAGCGCGTACCCGTTCACAGCCGCACGCCTCTCCATAGACATCATTCTATTGGCGGCCTGAGTCCGCTATCCGCCGAAACAATCGACATGTCAATTCTTCGGCGGAATGCAGAATCCGCCCGTGCGTATAATGGTGTCTATGGAGCCGGTGTAGAGGCGTGCGTCCGTGAACGGGTACGCGCTACGGAATCCGTCAGAAATTCTCCGCTCGGGTTCCATAGTGTGAACCAACCCTTACAGTCTGCTCGAGGTGGCCAGGGATGAATGTGAGCCTACAGAACTCCTTGGCCATTCTGTCCCCCTCTAGTCAGTAAAGCAGGCCGGGCTAGGGGGCTCCATCCTGTGGGCGTGCACTTATTATGGTCTATCCTGTATACATGCCGGCATTATGTTAGTGCTGAACCCAGAACTAAATGTGAACATGGCCAAAATGTGTAAATGACAACATATGCTCTATGGCCCCCCATGAGCAGTACACAGCACACCTGTTGCCCATGACAACGCTGAGAAAACGAAAGCTGAACGCTGATTGGTTGCTAGGGGCAACAGTGCTCGGGACGCAGACCTGGGGCTCAGTGTGAACAGGACAGGAGGCTGTGGTGATGACTGACCTTGAGCAGGGACTGCTTCTCTCCGCACAGCTTACACGACCACTTCTTACTCTTCTTAACCTGTACGGGACACGGCAGGGCTCAGCTGAGGAAACATGATGGCGGGATACAGTAATAGAGCCGGGAGAAGGGGGGCCATACCTGGTGCACCTGGAAAACCTGACAGGAGAAACATCTGAGCACCTGGAACTCCTGCACCATGGCGGTATACAGAGGGTGTATACACTACATACAGCACAGAGCAGCGCGGGAACACGGAGCCCGGAGATGAGAAGACACTTCCTATAGTCACTGCCGTGTAACCGCGCCCCCAGCGGACACTCAGCGCAGTGCAGGGTGTGTATGTGTACACCGCGCCCCCAGCGGACACTCAGCGCAGTGCAGGGTGTGTATGTGTACACCGCGCCCCCAGCGGACACTCAGCGCAGTGCAGGGTGTGTATGTGTACACCGCGCCCCCCAGCGGACACTCAGCGCAGTGCAGGGTGTGTATGTGTACACCGCGCCCCCAGCGGACACTCAGCGCAGTGCAGGGTGTGTATGTGTACACTGCGCCCCCCAGCGGACACTCAGCGCAGTGCAGGGTGTGTATGTGTACACCGCGCCCCCAGCGGACACTCAGCGCAGTGCAGGGTGTGTATGTGTACACCGCGCCCCCCAGCGGACACTCAGCGCAGTGCAGGGTGTGTATGTGTACACCGCGCCCCCAGCGGACACTCAGCGCAGTGCAGGGTGTGTATGTGTACACCACGCCCCCAGCGGACACTCAGCGCAGTGCAGGGTGTGTATGTGTACACCGCACCCCCAGCGGACACTCAGCGCAGTGCAGTGTGTGTATGTGTACACCGCGCCCCCAGCGGACACTCAGCGCATTGCAGCGTGTACACCACGCCCCCAGCGGACACTCAGCGCAGTGCAGGGTGTGTATGTGTACACCGCGCCCCCAGCGGACACTCAGCGCAGTGCAGGGTGTGTATGTGTACACCGCACCCCCAGCGGACACTCAGCGCAGTGCAGTGTGTGTATGTGTACACCGCGCCCCCAGCGGACACTCAGCGCATTGCAGCGTGTACACCACGCCCCCAGCGGACACTCAGTGCAGTGCAGGGTGTGTATGTGTACACCGCGCCCCCAGCGGACACTCAGCGCAGTGCAGGGTGTGTATGTGTACACCGTGCCCCCCAGCGGACACTCAGCGCAGTGCAGGGTGTGTATGTGTACACCGCGCCCCCCAGCGGACACTCAGCGCAGTGCAGGGTGTGTATGTGTACACCGCGCCCCCAGCGGACACTCAGCGCAGTGCAGGGTGTGTATGTGTACACCGCGCCCCCAGCGGACACTCAGCGCAGTGCAGGTTGTGTATAGATGAAGCAGGAGACACCAAGGACTATTTGCTGACGTTTCAGCAAAATTCACAAAACGTAGGGCTTTGTTCGCACAGTGCATTGTGAGGCTCACAATGCCAAATAATCCTAAAGTTTAATACAAGAAATTCAAATAAATGCTGGAAAACGGACTGTGTGCACATAGCCCAAAGCTCCTGATTCATATCACCAGTTTACTAATGGTTATAGATACCTGTAGCTTAGATTACCAGGTGTTATAATGATATACAATCTTATAGCTGTTCTTACATTATTATTACTAATATTTCTACTGATAATTTACTACAACCATAAATAAGGTTGTAAATCCCCATAGGAAACATCTCCTGCTCTGGACAGTTCCTGACATGGACAGAGGTGGTAGCAGAGAGCACTGTGTCAGACTGAAAAGAATACACCACTTCCTGCAGGACACACAGCAGCTGATAAGTACTGGAAAAGTGGAGATTTTTAATAGAAGTAATTTACACATCTATATAACTTTCTGACACCAGTTGATTTTAAAACATTCTTCTTTCACCGGGGTACCCCTTAAGGACGGAGCCCAAAATGACCTGAAAGGGGTTGTCCAACATTTTTTTCTTATTGGAAATGTGAATAATTTGTAATCTTTCCCTTTCCCTTAATGGTTTTCTCTATCCTTGTCTCAGCTCTGTGTCCCCGGGCCTCCTCCTCTGTTGCTGCTTTTTGGACCTGTGTTTGTTTACATAAAGAACTTCCAGGTCACAGGGGTCAATAGTGACATCACAGCTCTGAATGCCTATAGCTCCACCCACTCTACCCATAGGCAGGAAAAGTCTGTATTACTACATGTGTGCTTTGAGCACCATGGTGGCTCAGTGTCTGCCAATTACTTATGTTATCAAATAAACTAGTTTTTTCACTGTTTTATCTGTTGTAGCACTACAAACCCCAGCACACATGTACATCAGATTGCTTCTTTTATTTTTAAAAAGGCCTTAAAAAATTAGGCCGAGTCTGTCTGGTTGCTATGGAGAACTACTTTCCTGTTCCTCTGCACAAGTTTTGATAAACCACCCCCTCATACTTCCTTTATTTACTGTTTATAGCTCCAACCTATGCTGCAGTGCTGTACAGAGATTGTAGTCTGTCATGCTGTCCTTACTGCTGCAGTTTCTTCTGGGCTCAGATGTTAGTTAGATGTTAGGGGTGTGGCTAAATCCATGTAGATACATAACTCCACCCACCTGATGACTCACTGTTCCCTCACTGGCAGGAACAGGAAACAAAAAAGGGAACGTGACATCACAGGAAGTAAAGAATACACAGGCAGAGTGGTCATGTGACTAAGGCCGAGAACACAGTAAGCGCTCTAAATAAAAAATAGAAGTGTATGTACAATATGCAACACCCACAGAGGTCAATGCAATGCTAGTTTATTAAAATAAACAGGACAACCCCTTTAACCCCTTAGCGACCCATGACGTATCTGATACGTCATGGTGCCGCTCGGGGTGCTCAGAGTGGGGTCCCGCCGGGACCCCGCTCTGAACGGCGCTGACACGTGCAGCCGGGCAGTGCCTCTATTAGCCGGCGCGGGTCCCGTTGCCGCGCCGGCTAATTAAGCCTCTAAGTGCAGCTGTCAAACCTGACAGCTGCACTTAGATGCTGTGCTCTCCGTGTCCCTGGTGTCTAGTGGGACGGATCTCATCGCGGGGGGGAGATCCGTTCTTCTGCCCGTGCCGGGCCTCAGCGTCGGAATGACGCTGATCCCGGCTCGGCAATAGATTGCTATGGCCTGCAGCAGGCCATAGTAATCTATGACCGATCTGATGGATCTTTGCTGTGTATATACACAGCATTGATCTCTATGAGAGATCAGTGCTGTCTATATACAAGTCCCCCAGGGGAGCTTCTAGTTACAGTAAAAAAAAAAAGTAAAAAAGTGTTTTTATTAATAAAAAATCCCCTCCCCTAATAAAAGTCCAAATCACCCCCCTTTTCCCATTTTATAAATATAAATTAATAAATAAATAAATAAACATATTTAGTATCGCCGCGCGCGTAATCGCCCGAACTATTAATTAATCACATTCCTGATCTCGCACGGTAAACGGCGTCAGCGCAAAAAAATTCCAAAGTGCAAAATTGCGCATTTTTGGTCGCATCAAATCCAGAAAAAATGTAATAAAAAACGATCAAAAAGTCGTATATGCGCAATCAAGGTACCGATAGAAAGAACACATCATGGCGCAAAAACTGACACCTCACACAGCCCCATAGACCAAAGGATAAAAGCGCTATAAGCCTGGGAATGGAGCGATTTTAAGTGACATATATTTGTTAACAATGGTTTGAATTTTTTACAGGCCATCAGATACAATATAAGTTATACATGTTATATATCATAGTAATCGTAACAACTTGAGGAACATGCATAACAAGTCAGTTTTACCATAGGACGGACCGCGTAAATGCAAAACTCCCCGAAATCAAAACTAATTCGTTTTTTTTTCAATTTGACAGCGCAAATGATTTTTTTCCGGTTTCGCAGCATATGTTATGGAAAAATAATGCCTGTCATTGCAAAGTACAATTGGTTTCGCAAAAAATAAGGGCTCATGTGGGTCTCTAGGTGAAAAAAATGCAAGCGCTATGGACTTTTAAACTTAAAATGGAATAAGCAAAAGCGCAAAAACGAAAATAGGCTTTGACCTTAAGGGGTTAAGGACCGGGACAATTTTCATTTTTGCATTTTCGTTTTTTCCTCCTCGCCTTCTAAGAGCCATAACTCTGTTATATTTTTCCATCTACAGGGCCATGTGAGGGCTTGTATTTTTTTCAGGAACAGGTGTACTTTGTAATTGCGCCTTTCAATCTACCATAAAACTAATGACGGAACCCCCAAAATATCATTCATGGGGTGAATTTGGGACAAATAATAAAATTACATTAAGTTTGGGGGGTTTCGTGTTTACGTAATGCACTTTACGGTAAAACTGGCATTTTACCTTTATTCTATCGGTCAGTCTGAATACAGCGATATACAGGGTATATAGCTTTTCTAATGTTTTATTATTGTTAACAGTAAAACTTTTTTTTTTTTTTGCAAATAGGCATATTTAAAATGGCCCCATTGTAACTCCTTTAGCGCATTTATTTTTTCACCTACAGGGCTGTATAGGGCGTATTTCTTTGCGCCATGATCTCTAGTTTTTATTCATACCATATTTATTTAGATCAGATGAATTGATCACTTTTTTTTATATATAAAATGTAATACAAAATCAGCAATCCTGGCGTTCTTTTACCGATTTTTGTTCATGCTGTTCACCGTGCGGTAATAATATTGTTTCATTTTAATAGAGCGGACGATTACGCACGTTACGACGTATAATATGTTTATTTGAGTTATAAATTTTGTGTGTTTTATTTATAAAATGGGAAGGGGGGGGCGATTTAGACTTTTATTGGAAGAAAGGTAAGAGACCTCCAGCAGTCAGGCCAGGCGATTGGGACCCCCGCAGACACGCTGCAGGGGTCCCGATCGGTGACAGGAGATGCTCCTCTCACCTACACTTAAACACTGCGGCGTTTAAGGGGTTAATGGCGGACGGCTGCGCAGACGCGGCAGCCCCATATTGAGGGTGAGGGCCTGGCTGCAGATAACAGCTGGTCCTCACCAGCTATGAAGTGAGCTCAGCTCCTGCCTACATTTACGCCCTCCTGCGTTAAAGGGTTAAAGGAGAAGTCTCGTTAAAGTAAAAAAACAAAGACTTACCCATCCTTGTGTCTCCATTGCGCCGCTCCTGCTTCCCACTGTCATTTTCAGCTATAAACCGGGTGTGTCATGTACTCAGCTCCTCCAGCTGCATTGTTACGGCACAGCTAAATGACTGCCCGCTCAGCCAATCAGTGACTGGGGCAAGACACCCACCCAGTCACTAAATGGATGAGCGACCAATTATTTAGCCCTGTCATAACATTGCAGCCGGTAGCTGTCAGCTGTATCCGGGAGGGGTGTTACAGGGCATGAGGATTATGTTCCTGCACCCCCTTCCATTTTTTTAACTTTCAAAGGACTTCTCCAATAAGCAGAGTATGCTTCATAATTTTATTTTCTCTTATTATTATTACAGCCGCTGCCAACAGAACAAGTGTAAGTAACCAGAAGAAAGGGACTGTCTAAGATTAGAAGAAACACAGCGCCACACCTGTTCTCAGGTTGTGTGTGGTATTACAATTCTGCTCCATTCACTTTAATGCAACTAAGCTGCAAAAGCCCCACACCCAAACTGAGGACAAGAGAGGGGGGTGTTTCTTGAAGCCCCCTCTAAATAGAAAGAAAAGCCTGGGCAGAAGGTATTTATTATATTTTATTGAGTGCATGACAAATCAAAATATTAAAAAGGTACAGATAATTTCTTTTAGCATTAAAAATAATACAGTAGTAATAATAAATTATTTCATGATCATCATAGGCCATATACACCACACAGGGCATATGTAAACACGAGGGGGCTCACATATACGGTATATACTATGACCGAACAGAAGGTCCAGCTGCATCATGTGCAGGAAACAGGTGGGATCTGGTTCACATTGACATCCAGTGCTGAAGCCGCTTATCTGAGAACACGTACATAGAAGATATCGATACATGAGTTATAAATGTACTTTATGTCTCCGTGATCACAGGTTGCTAGGATAAAAGCCAATCACAAGAACAGAGATATAGGGGACTCTGTGTACTTACAATGCCAACCGCTAAGAGTGCACCGGTCCTGGTCACCAGGAGAGGCCATACAATTCCAATCACAGAGCGCACCGGTCCTGGTCACCTGGAGAGGCCATACAATTCCAATCACAGAGCGCACCGGTCCTGGTCACCTGGAGAGGCCATACAATTCCAATCACAGAGTGCGCACCGGTCCTGGTCACCAGGAGAGGCCATACAATTCCAATCACAGAGTGCGCACCGGTCCTGGTCACCAGGAGAGGCCATACAATTCCAATCACAGAGTGCGCACCGGTCCTGGTCACCAGGAGAGGCCATACAATTCCAATCACAGAGTGCGCACCGGTCCTGGTCACCAGGAGAGGCCATACAATTCCAATCACAGAGCGCACCGGTCCTGGTCACCTGGAGAGGCCATACAATTCCAATCACAGAGTGCGCACCGGTCCTGGTCACCCGTAGAAACCATACATTGCCAATTACTAAGAGTGCGCACCGGTCCTGGTCACCGGGAGGGACCATACATCGCCAATTACTAAGAGTGCGCACCGGTCCTGGTCACCTGGAGGTACCATACATCGCCAATTACTAAGAGTGTGCACCGGTCCTGGTCACCTGGAGGGACCATACAATGCCAATCACTAAGATTGTGCACCGGTCCTGGTCACCTGGAGGGACCATACATTGCCAATCACTAAGATTGTGCACCGGTCCTGGTCACCTGGAGGGACCATACAATGCCAACCACTAAGAGTGTGCACCGGTCCTGGTCACCTGGAGGGACCATACAATGCCAACCACTAAGAGTGTGGACCGGTCCTGGTCACCTGGAGGGACCATACAATGCCAACCACTAAGAGTGTGCACCGGTCCTGGTCACCTGGAGGGACCATACAATGCCAGTCAGTGAGAGTGTGCACCGGTCCTGGTCACTAAGGCAGGAGAATACTGATGGTCTGTATTGTAATAGACAATTATGGCGTCATGTATCAACACTACCTGTTAGACGAAGAGAGTCACGGGCAACATGGATCCGTTTTCCTCTGACATAGTGCCGATACATGAGGCCGATCATGTATCATCATCAGGAAACATGTATAAAGATCTCGGTGTTACCTTCTTATATAATGTGTGCAGCGTACATGTCACCAATCCACCATACAGGCTTTTAGAAAATGGCTACAATCTGTTGTCTATAACATGCAGTACTGTTACTTCGGTATCAATGATCCAAAGTTTGGCCATTACCGTGATGGTTTATTAAAAATCCTTGTGCAGTCACATCAGTTGGGATGCAGAAGTCATGCTATAGTCTGTATAAAGGAGAACAGGCTTTCGGGTTGGTATTTGGTATCATGGCTTAACCTGACTAACGTGAAAGGGACCTAGATGCAATACCAGACACAACCCACAGGAAAGGATGGCGCTGTTTTTGAGGAACGCACAAACTTTTATCTCCTATTTCTCTCTGGGAACATAATCCTAGGTCACGTTCCACAGTGGTCTGACGCTTGGCTACCTTACAAATGGTTTGGCTATATTAACACCTTTTTAACTTAAAGGGAACTTATCAGCACAAAAATGCTATCCAATCTATCGGCATGATGTTATAGAGCACAAAGAGCTGAGCAGATTAATATATATCTTTGTGGTAAAAGATTCAGCAGAACTTGTAATCTATTGATTGAAACTGTGAGTTAAGGAGTCCAGTGGGCGGTGTCAGTCAATAACCAGACTCCATAGCATTGAAAGATCAGATATTTTCCCACAAAGGTATATATCAATCCGCTCAGCTCTTTCTGCTCTATGACATCATCTCGATAGATTAGATAGCATTTTTATGGTAACCGGTTCCCTTTAAGGGTCGTTCAAACTGGGAAATAGCCTAAACTCATCCTATGGAATCTTCTAATATTTCAGAAGATACATCAAGTGAAACCAACCTATGGCCAGTGCAAGATTTTTAGAGCAAGTGTTTGACTGGAGTGTTCCTTTAAGATGGAATTCCCTTTTAAGAGCTAATCCATAGCCAAGAAATAAATCTAACATCGATGCTAGAGTCTTGTATTTGGTAGACCATGGTTGGAGTAAGCGCCAGATTCCCTCCAAGCATCCCCCCCTTTTTCTGTCGGAATAGTAGTGGGATACTGCAGATATATGGACGTAATAAAGCTTTTCTTTTTTTGGTACTAAGGTGCACAGGTTTGTACAATACTACGATGACCTATGAATTAGTGTCTACGGAGGGTGACCACCAAAGTGCATATCTGTCTACATGACCCTCTCATCATCCATCCCTATCATTCATACGTGACGGAGGTGAAATGACAGCCGCCTATTACAATGTGTATCCTCCGAGAGTTGGAATGTAATGAGAATATCAAGGATGTAAGAAAAAAAAATGTAAAAAATGTTGGCGTAGCGAGCTGAAATGTTTCAAATACCACGAGGACTACAGAGAGCAGCATATAGTGCATTTTGCCAACAGTATGGCTATATCTAGTGTACAGGGAGAGATGTAGGTATATCGACGTCATCAATGGAGATTCATAAATATACAGGCACCGGTCATGAAATAAAAGATGGATATAAAGGTAAAAAAAACACAAACTATAGATCTGATTCGTAGACAATACAACTGAAAGTAAAGGAAAAAAAAAATTGGGATACTATACTGTATACCAATATATTGCACATTCGCTACAAGCCTAGGGCACGGTTATGTGCTGGCTCTACCATAGTAGCTGAGACAAGAGCCTACTCTACAGTACTTAGGCACCACACAGACAGCATACAGCACAGGTGGCAAACTCGTCGCTCTCCAGCTGTTGCAAAACTACAATTCCCATCATGCCTGGACAGGCTGTCAAGGCATGATGGGAATTGTAGTTTTGTATCAGCTGGAGGGCTGCGAGTTTGACACCCCTGGCATAGAGCTATCAGAAGCAAAGGCATCTCTCTCTTACTCCCATCAGGATTCAGGGCAAGGGGATGGAGCGATCCTCTTAATACAACACGAGTGAGACTTGCTGGGATGGAGCAGGGGTTCAGTGATATGTAACTGGAAAAAGTTTCAGTGTAGACGATAAAAACTGATCATCCAAAGAGCGAAGAAGATGAAGAACGCATGCAGGGATGAAAGCTGCAAATAAAAACCTGCACGTCTGTCTCTTTGCCACTTTGAAGATGAGGATTATTACACGAAGCAAACGTTTTTCTTACGATGGATGATGGCTGCTGATGGGAGATGCATGAAGTACATAGGCAAGAAGCTAAGAAGGGACCAAGTTCTGGAGAAGTCTTCCTGTAGAGGCTTCAATGTAATCCGAGTATGGATCGCATCTTATCCTGAGACAGAAGAGAGTTCATGCTCACTTGAGGAGCTGATCTGTCTTTCTACTTTCTTCTGCTTGATCTTCTGTGTAATGTCCACTTTCTTCTCAAAGTAGCTGACCAGGGCTTGCTCGGTGAGCATGGAAGCCAGGATCTGTTCAAAGGATATTGACCATTCTGCATCGATGGTACTGCCATACTTGGGTGTCACGCTTCCAGGCTCACAGCCGACTAACACTGTGTCATCTGCAATATCCTCACACTGGAGCGAGCTGGCGCTCACCATGGAGTAGGAGGACACAGACGTATCATCCTTGGTCTCATCATCTGACGTGGGCTGGCTGTTTCGGCCTTCTTTTTTTAGTTTTTGGATATCGTCCTGGGTGATGGCCGACCGAGAGTTGCCAGGAACAGGAATGGGCACGGTGGTCTGTTCTTCTTTTGTGTTCCTCAGCTCCCTGCTCTCCAGACCTGAGCTCTGCTCTTCTTCCTCACTTGAAGGCTCCCTGGTTATATTGGTTTGACCACCATCAGAATTCCTAAGGGGGGGATTGGAGAATTTTTTCCCCACCTCACCAATACGCAGTAGAAGACTAGCAACTGTGGCTATGGCATGGTATAGTTCTTGTTCAACTGGGTCCTCGCTGAACATGTTGTAGAAGGTCTTGCATAACTCAATAAATTGCTCCTGTGATAAAACAGAGTGACACATGATCTAAAAGGAATAGGAGACCAATTCCTATTTTATAAGCATTTGTACAGAGGAAGAGAGTTTGATGAGGCTTTATAATGTATCGGCATCACTGGATGCCATATAAGCCCAAACAATCATTCACTCTCACCTGGTTCATCTTAGGTATGTCCTTGATAGTCTCTTTCTTCTGCTCCTTCTCAATGGCCCACATGCGCAGGTAGTACTTATAGTCAGGGGCGCTGGCTGTTTTCTCCTCTAACATAGGGAAAAAATAAAGCAGTCCTTTTAGTTTTGTCCTTGTATGTCTGACCACTGAGTGTCATTTTTATTATTGCCAGATAGACATATCAAAAGTTTAGATCAGTCTGAGTGTCCACACCCTGGTCGATCGTGAGAACGAGATGGGATGGGACTGTGTGTCATGTGATAAGATGGACTGAATGAAAGTTTTTAAGGCCATCTTCTCCCGGCTAGTTCTCACGATCTGTCAGGGTCTGAAAACTCAGACACGTCAAATGTTTTTTTTCTAACAGTGACACTTTAAATGTAAGGGGTTGCCGCAATCACCATTTATCAACAGGGATTCTATGTCCTCTGTCTGAGAAGAGCACTTGTAAAGCATGCATGCAACTTCTTCATACAAAGTCACAAAAATTGCAGAAAACAATAATGGACTCCCTTTGCCAGTCCCATAGGCTTTGGATCCAGTGGCAACAATGCTCAACCAAGGGTCCATTCCGATGGGAGAACATATGACCCTAATTCTTAAGGCCCTATTCCACAGAACGATTATCGGCCGTATTCGGCCGTTACTGCCGATAATCGTCCAGTGAAATAGGAGGAAACGATCAGCCGACATCGTTCATGTTGAAAGACAAACGACTTATACAGCAACGATCTGCTGCTGTCGCTCCGTGGAATAGAAGCGGCGGCATCAGACAGCCGCTATATCCTATGGGGTGCCGGGACGATCAGCAATCACCCGGGCAGCCCCCCCGGCCCTCCCTGGACTCACCCGCTTGCTGCTGCCGCCTGGAATAGCAGCAGCAGCGAGCAGGGAACGAGGAGCAAACAAGCGCTGATAGCGCTCGTTTGATCCTCACTGTCAGCCCGTGGAATAGGGGCTTTAGAAGAGTCCAGGAAATGAGAAGCCAAATCTCTTAGATAGAGTAAAGGCCTTATTCCACGGAACGATTATCGGCCGTTACGGACGATAATCGTCCCATGGAATAGGAGGCAACGATCAGCCGACATCATTCATGTCGGCTGATCGTTAAAGTCGTTTGTCTTTCAACATGTTAAAAGACAAACGACTTAAATAGCAGCGATCTGCTGCTGCCACTCCGTGGCATAGGAGCAGTGGCAGCAGGCCGCCGCTATATCCTATGGGCTGCCCAGATGATCAGCGATCACCTGGGCAGCCCCCCCGCAGCTCTCCACGACTCTCCTTGGACTCACCTGCTTGCTGCTGCCGCGTTTAGCAGCAGCAGGGAACGAGGAGCTCAGAGTTGGGCCGTGCTCCTCAGAGTCGGGCCGTGGAATACGGCCTTAAGGGCCCTATTGCACGGGACGATTATCGTGCAAAAAATAGTTCTATCGTTCTAATTTAAACGATAATCGTTCTGTGTAATTGCAGGCAACGATCGGAAAATCGTTCGTATGTCGTTGATTTAAGGCCCTATTTCACGGAACAATTATCGGCCGTATTCAGTTGATATCGGCTGTTACGTCTGATAATCTTCCCATGGAATAGGAGTCAATGATCAGCCGACATGTCGAACATGTTGAAAGACATACGCCTTATATAGCAATCTGCTGCCGTCGCTCCGTGGAACAGGAGCGGCAGCAGACCGCCACTATATGCTATGGGCTGCCCGGACGGCCTAGCGATCACCCAGGCAGCAGCCCCCCAGCTCCCCACTCACCTGCTCGCTGGAATAGTGGCGGCAGCGAGCGGGGAACACGGAGAAAACAAGCGCTCGTTTGCTCCTCACTGTCGGCCCGTGTAATAGGGGCTTTAGATCTTAACCTAAAATTATTGTTAATTGTTCGCTGTAATTCCACATTCGTCCGCTCAAGTTCCGCATTTGTTCACTAATCGTTCAGTGTAATTGCACATTGTTCATTGTTTTGCTGGGATCAGAAGGAATAAACGATCATAGTAACGATCTCAATAACGATTGTAGTAACGATCGTAACTAACGTTCTGTGTAATATGGTGAACGACAATCTCGTTTGCGATCGTTTATCGTTAGTCGTTAAAAATCGCTCCATGTGATAGGACCCTAAGGGGTTTTTTAGGATAATTTTAGGTTCAGATCTAAATCAACGATCAATGACATACGAACGATTTTTTGATCGTTGCTGATTATTGTTTAAATTCGAACACTAACGATTTTTTGCACGATAATCGTCCAGTGTAATAGGGCCCTAATACTTTCTGCAAAAGTATACTGAAACCATATTAACATATGCAATGTAAAAAATACCTTTTTTATCTTGGGAGTCCCCGTTCTCAGCTGAAGATCCATTGTCCTGTCCATCCGAGTCTAGGAATAAAATAAAATGATTAAAACCTGAGAAAAAAAAAAACAGGACCATAAGATGTAGGAGAGGAGGCAGTTTTCTTGACATTAAGCTATAAAATGTATAATTCTAGAACAGCCGTCATCATATTATTGCAACCTCCACAACGGCTACCACAAGTATATAGTATGGACACAGTATGGTCTGAGAGTTGTATGGATTTAGAAAAAAAAAAAAAAAAAAGATTTTTCACAAGAAACAGCGCCACTTTAGACCATGGACTGTTTCTGGTATTGCAGCTCATCTCCAATTAAGTGATCTGTGGCTGAGCTGCAGCACCTGACGCCCCATGGAAAAGAGTGGTGCTGTCCCTGCAGTAAAAACCAGACCCTCTAATCTTATACAATCCTTTAAACCTCCATATCTATTGAAAAGTGCATCCTACTAAAACATGGACGCCAACTTTATAAAACTGCCCGAGAGACACAGTACCTAGGTGATGCAGAGTCAGCAATGGTTTATTACATATTACAACAGCGATTGATGAGTGCGCAATTCTCACACAAAGTAAAAAACTAACCTGGGAACTCACTCTGGAGAATAAGATCCAGTTCGGAGAGATAGGGAGATACTGCAGTCAGAAAGAGAGGGGAAAAAGTTGAGGGTGGCAGGAGAAGAGGAATAGATGAGAAAGTGGAGAAAAGGGGGGAATCAGATGAAGGACCCCACTCTAACTCATCTGTACTAGTATAAGGAGGAGGGAAGACTCGGCCTAGGTGTCTGATCCATAGGACAAAGCAGAGACGTGGGATTTGTTCATTTTCCGCCAATACGGCCCTATATCACTTTTCTGTGAGTAACCTGGTTGTAATATAAGGATCAGGATTGTTTCCGTCACTTTACCTTCTGGAGTTACATCCTCAGTGAAGAAGTTTGTGGCTTCCAAAGCAGATTCTGTTTCTTCAGGGCTCAGAGCTATAGAGATAAAATAAGAGAAAGTCAGAACAACACCCAGTACTTATGTTCCCAATGGCATTTTCTTCAATCTATTTTCTATCATTCTTTGATGGCAAGACCAAGGGTCCTATTCCATGGGCCGATGGGGGCCAGATCAATAATGTAAACGAGCGCCGATCTGCTAGATCGGCGGTTGTTTACTGGGCCTATTACACGGCCCGATAATCGTTTAGCGAGGGCTGCAGGGACCGATGTCCTTGCAGCCCTTATTTGAACACCAAACTCTACCTAAACATGCTGCAGGTCTTCTCCTGCACTCCTTCATCCACCCGGTCCCGCGCGCAGCAGCAGCTTCGGTGGGGCCTGTCTGAGCTGACAGACAGCTCAGCCAATCACTGGCCGCGGCGGTCCTGGACAGTGATTGGCTGAGCGGTCTGTCAGCTAAGACAGACTGCACCGAAGCAGCTGCTGTGCGCGGGACCGGGAGGAAGAAGGAGCGCAGGAGAAGCCCTGCAACATGCTTAGGTAAGCATGGTGCTTGGGAAATCGTCGGTCTCCTGCCGTGCACTGCTATTACACGCAGCAATGCGCGGTCGGTGCCCGATGATTTTAGATTTCAACCTAAATAAACGATCAGCCGACTACACCATCATCGGCTGATGGTCTCTATTCCACGGAACGATAATCGGCCGAACCGGACAGATTATGGCTCCGTGGAATTGGACCCTAAATGTGGTGTAGCACCGGGAGCTGTGACTCCAGGAGTTATGGACACAGCGTAGCTCAAAGAACTAAGCCATGTGTGCACCTCCCAATAACGTCAATGGGAGTTATGCATATTGCAAAATACATCTGGCTTCCTGACCATCTCTGGCAGGCCCGAACAGGCAAAACAAGTATAAATTTAATTTTTTTTTCAGAAAACAATAGTACAAAACAATAGTACAAACAAATAAGGTTTTATTTGGCAAAAAAGCCTCTTTCTGTACTCAAAAAGCTGTTATCCGGCCCCCTCCACACACACACACACACACACACACTTATCTGCGCATTATCAGGCAAAGCAGTCTTCATTACAGAATCCATTAAAACCTATGGAGGGGAGGGGGGGTAGAGGGGGATGAGAGAGCAGGAAGAGGAGACAAACAGCTCTGCTGTTTGGAGACTGGTCACATAAAACACTGGACTTACTGGTCAGAAAGTTTAGTGCAGGTCTGGGAAATTGATGAGATAAGACTGCAGGATAATATGCTCTGCAGGGCTGCCTCATCACCCTCCATAGACCTTAAAGGACATAGAAAGTTTGCTTCTTCTGAAGTGAAGGAGGGAGGCAGGAAAACAGATTTTTGAGTACAGAAGGAAACTCTTTTGCCTAATAAAACCTATCACAGAGTTTCCTTAAAACCATTCTACTATTGATATTCATTGATTTCTGAGAAGTGACATTTAAATGACAGTTACCCTTTAAGAATGGGCCATCAATGTTGTAGTCCTGAAAAATAACCTACCTGGGGGAAGGTGTAGTTTATATAGAAATTTCAGCTTGTCTGTCATATCGCCGTGATACATTCCTCCTAAAAGAAAAACATACATTTTAGATTAATCAAAATTCCATTTCTCTAGCCACAAGGACACTTTATGCCACATATGAGAAACATGGTAAAGACAAGGGCACAGGTGGCACATTTCTGCCAGTCAGTATAACATGGACAACCACTATTATAATGTTATAACAATACAAGGCTTAGGCCTTATTCCAGAATTTTGTGCATGGCCCGTTAATATGGACGATACGCTACGAAACAGAGTTCGGAGTTCTCGGCATTGTGTATCATTATGATGCCGGGAGCTCTGAAACTGTTTATGTGTTTGCACTACTGTACTGACACATGGTGCCGGGAACCCTGCGGTCCAGGTATTTATGAACCGTGCACAGAATGTGGGAATAAGGCCTTACAGGAAAGCTTCCACAAATACTTACCAAGTCCAGTTACAAATTCTTTAAAGTTTATTAGTGAGTCCTTGTTGGTATCTAACAGACGGAAAATACGAGCAGCCAAGATGGAAGTGTGTGGCCCGAAAGACCAGGGTGTGAGCTGAGCGAACAACTCCTGGAACTGATCTAGGTCTATGCGGTACTGCTCCAGGTAAGGCAGGCTGGGGTCATGGCGGTTGCTGGCTGTGCGGTTCCCGCCCCAGTAACAGCTCATGAGATGCTGGGCCTGATAGAAAACATTATTACAGACAGTGTTACAATAGATGGATACACGGATACAAGTGGATGATATAATATAAAATATATGACTGGTTTACGCTTACAGTGTCCTCAGCACCAATGTGCATAGCGGCCTCCTATCCTCCCCCAATACATGATGACAGGGAAAGGAGGGGTTGGACATTGGACTGGATTTCAATTGATCCTCCGCAGCTTACCCCTCCTCTCCACTCAGAACATAGGAACGCTTGAGCGTTCATGTTTATATAAAGACATTATACAACAGACAGCTGTCTGATGAGCTAATGTTCGGCCAGCAGCTATCACATGACGTTGGGTACCTAGATTTTTAAAACTAATGTATTTGAAGCGTGTTGTTACCTGAAATAGCAGATGACACTACCATCTAATAAATAACCCACAATACACAAGGCAGCAACTTGTCTGGGTGTGAACAAAGCCGAGCTTCCTTATCAGGTATCTGTGTACATAGCGCTATCTGTCATTACTGTGTGACATCTGATAAAATGAGCCGAACAGATAATGCTGGGCACAAGTAAAGAGAGTCAGACATTAGTGGTATAATGAACTATGAATAACTCCTAGTAGGGTACACAAAGGCCGGGTCTACACACATTGTAAAGGCTCTGTGGATCTCACCAAAATCCATGAAGACTCTGATGCAAAATCTGCACGTGTTTGCGCCCTATCATGGGCCTAGTATGCCAAAACTACTCCGTGTCATAGGGCCCACGAGCAGCTGAGAAAAGAGCAAATGCTGACTTGTTTTGCCCTGCATAAAAATTGCTATTTGTCAGATTTACAGCTTCCTATCTAATTAGGGGGTGTGGACCAACACAGGAAGCAATGGACAGCACAAACAACCCACCTGTCGATCTTGCGCCCCCACCCCCACCCCCACCCCACCACCACCCCACCACCACCATTTACTAATAGGCTTAGTAAGTAGAAAGTTTGGGGGCATGTAATATAGCTCTTACATGCAGATTTTGACCTGTGGTCATAGCTACACTGACAATGGTGGGGTTTAACCATATCAATCTCTGCCCAAATTATTCAGAGGCTGAAACATCCATATAAAATAAAAGCATTTTGCCATATGGTGATTTGATTTTAACAGATTCTGCCAACTAAACACACACCATGGATGTAGCTGTTTTGGCCTTGTTGAGCAAAAACTGCTTTCATTTTAAAGTGTCACTATCATTTACATTTTTTTTTGCAGAAATCAATGATACGAGCGAGAAATCAATAGTACAGGCGGTTTTAAGAAACTTTGTAATTGGGTTTATTAGCCGAAAAATGCTTTTTTGAATGCAGATAATGGCATATTTGCCTAATAAACCCAATTACAACGTTTCTTAAAATCGCCTGTACTATTGATTTCTGCAAAAAAATTAAAACGACAGTGACACTTTAATGTGTGTTTGGCTGCATTCCTACACGCAGCAGAGACCTCACCAACACTTAATCGGTGGGAATATCGATGAATGCTCTGCTTTTAGTGACCACGTGGGGGCGTGGTTTCGGATGGATGCAATAACGCCATATGTGGGTTGGTGGCCTTTTCTTACTTCTAAGGCATCTTGTATATTGGTAATAATCTGTAGTTCATTCTAGTGTTAGAACAACTATACCCTAACAACTAGACCAATAGGGTTAACTGTACCATGTAGAAAAACATAACATCAACATCAGATGGTATTAAATCTATCATTATGGACAAATTAAATCACTGATGTATGGCACGACTAACAGTGCATGGACCAGAGATTAAATAACACAACACGCACTAACCTTGAACAGAACGTACATATCCTCCAGCTCTTCCATGGAGAAGCCAAGGTCAGTGGAAATGGCTCTCACCTAGCAGACAAGTATGAAAAGGAAATATGTTTAACATTAAAATTTGTTTAAAAAAAACAAACAAAAAAAAACAACTTTTGATAACACCTTCCCCTTTGATGGCGCAGATCTGAAGCTGCAGATTCAAAGCAAATCAATTCTGGGCCATCAAATCTGCTGAGGATCTGTGGCAGATCTGCTGCGGATCTGTTGCAGATCTGCTGCAGATTCAAATCTGCGCCATCAAATCTGCTGCAGATCCTGTACGTTTGAACGCACCATAAAGGGGTATTCCAGACAGGGAAAACTCTGATGTGTCAAATGTATAAATTCAAAGTAAAGCCCTTACTGATCCACTTATGCCTAAAGCCCCTTTCACACAGGTGAATATCAGCAAATGATGATAATTGGCCCATGTAAAAGTGTCAGTGATTACCCGCGGAGCAGAAAACAGGATATGTGCGGCCTGGCTGCTCGATTATTCTCGCCTGCAAACGAGTGCTGATTTTACTTACTGGCGCCCTTGCACAGCCCTATATTGGGCCGTGTAACTGGACCCTTAATAATACAGCCATTGTATTACCCTCTCTCTAATGCCCAGAAAAGAAGTGTGGATGTTTCCTATTCACACAACCCTGTCCTCTCATCCTCCGTGCAGTGTGAGCAGTACTCCCCCTCCTTCGAGGGACGATACACCAGTGTCTTGTCTCCTCTTCTTCCATCTCCAATCACCTTTTTTTTAAATAAATGCACAGAAGTGACCAAGGGATGAGTGGGGCTCAGGACGATAAACAACCCCCTTATGTAAAGTGCAGTGTGACATGTTGTCCCAAAATGGAGGGGGAGTACTGCTCACACTGCATAGAGCAGGGGTAAGGAACCTTGGCTCTCCAGCTGTTGCAAAACTACAAAGCTTTAGCTTTGTCTGTCCGGGCTTGATGGGAGTTGTAGTTCTGCAACAGCTGGAGAGCCAAGGTTCCCTGGCATAGAGAATGAGAGGAAAGAACTGTATAAACATAGAAAATCTCATCCAAGAGCTCAAGCATAAGTATATAGTATATTAGTAGGTGCTTTAGCAGTAGGCGTTTATCCCTTTTTTCCTGTTATACATCTATTAAATTGAACAACTAGTTAATAGCTAGGAAACCAATCTAACAGGTAAAATAAAACTTTTTATTTTTCTTACCACACTTCTCTTTGCTGAATCCTCTAAGGACTGTATCACCTTCAGTCTCTGCTTAAACCGCATCTGCTCAATGTCATCTGCTCTCAGGCTGCTAAACTTCTAGAAGCAGAAAAAGAGCAAAAGCCTGCGGTCATCAGAAGACGTGTGAATCCATCCCGATAGACACAGACTTAGCAGTCATCCTTCTTAGACGTTACCTCGTACGATGCCTTGATGAGGTCAAATATTTCCACCTCCACCGGAGGTTCATCCCCACTGGTGAGAAGGGCGTGCAGGTGAGGGATCGGAGGCGACACGCTTTGCTTGTTCACCACATTGTCAAGATATCTGATAAATAATTAAAGAAATGTAATAAGGTAAGTTAATTGTGCTGCAATGTAATAGGATTAATAATGTATCTCGATAATATGAAGAACAGGCCTATTCATCTGTGGTTTAAGCCCCTTCTCATAGACAAAAACATTAAAAGCAAAAAAAGGGGGTCCTGAAGGTCTACGAGGCTTATTCGGGTAAGACACTGGCGAACACACCTCAGGTCGTATTGCTGTCCCTGCTGCCAGGCTCGCTGGCGAGTCAAAAAAAAAGCATGCTGAGACACTTTCTGGCAGCGGCTCGCACAGTCATCCCGAGGCATTGGAAGACGGACCGCTCCCCCTCATTATCTGAGTGGTATAGCGAACTCACAAATATCCAAAGGGCGGAAGAGTTGGTGGCTGAGGCGCAGGATCGCTCTGGAAATTTCTCTCAGGTTTGGAACCCTTGGATTCTGTTCGTAAACTCTCCTACCTTTGCTAATCTGCTGTGTTGATTCTCATCTCCTGCCGGCTTAGGTGACGATTGGGAAAGGATCTTCTGCTACATTAATAACCCCCCCTCTTTCTGCCCCCCTCGGTACCCCCTTTCTCCTCTCCCTGCCCCCCTACCCTTCCTTTTCCTCGGTCTCGTTAAAGTGTGTTTGGTCTTAAGTACGTTTGTTTCACGTTTCGTCTTCAGCGTGTTGTCTTGTGTGTGTCCTCTTTTTCCCTAGCAAGGGGTCCAGGCTTTGGCTCGTTAGCTGGCGCTGTGAGCTCATGATATCTTTCGAGCGCTTTCTTTTTCCGGAGGCCTAGCTTTTGTTCAGACGAGGTGTGTGTTCATTTTTGTTTTTTTTCTTGTTCTCTACCTGGACTCACCATTTGTATCAAACTGACTGTTTTCTACATGTTTCTTATTCTTTAAGTCTTTGTATCTGCGCATAGCTTTTCTGTTTTCAGCTTGAATGTACTTTGTGTATACAATGCAGATTGTGTATGTATGTTTTAAAAATTTTGGAAAACCTTAATAAACTCAGAGTTAACATAAAAGCAAAAAAAGACAAAACAAAAACGTGATGAATCTTACCTCCCAAGAACAGTCATGGCTTCCCCTTCGTCATTGGAGTGTAACAGGCTTTCCATGTTGGCGTCGAGCACGGCCAGCGACAATTGTAGAATGAGTTTGATCCCTTCGAAGAAAAAGCAGTCGACCACTACCACCGCGCTCTCAAAGGGCATGACGCTAAGAAACAAGGTAAGGAACCAGGACAAAGAGATGGTGGAGATCACTCCTAGTTCCTGCATCTTCTCTGACAACAGCGGCAGGAACTCACGTGTCAACTCCTCAAACACACCCTGGTCCACTAAAGCTCCTGAAAATACAAAGATGAAGAACAGGTAACAGTGAGGCTACACTCACACATCCGTTGTTCTGTCCGCAGTTGCGGACAGAACATAGGACTAATGGTATTCAATGGCCCCGTTCACACGTCTGTACATGTGTATGGGGTCGCAAAAAAAAAGGACCTTCTGTAATGCGGACCGCATTTTGCGGCCAGGATCGCTATGGTAATGAAGTGGGAATGTAGTGCTCTGTGCTTCATGGAGCACTACAGATGCACATTCGTAGTGCGGGTCCGTGGTCGCGGGCTGCACTACGGGTGTGTGAATATAGCCTGAGGGAAGGTTCAGAACAGAGAATATGAGATTGAAATGTAATGCTGAACACTGGATGGCTATGTTCACATATGATAAGTAACCTGAGTTTTGGGTATACATGAGCATGGTAAGCCAATGCATGATGTAGCATTTCCATGCCAGGTCCATTCAGTCACGCATGAATGAACTGACTATGTTCACATCATACTTCTATTTTAAAGCACGTCCGCAACAGCTAAATATGTGTGCGCGCCATTTTGCTGCAATGCTGATGTATACAGGCTGCACTGGGAATGTGGCCTCTCTCTTAGAGTGTTCTGATGTAGATAGCAGGCAGTGAAGTACAGTTCCTCATTGTTTCTCTAGTAAACCATCATGATGCATAAAGTCACATTTAGATGTGGCGGATTTGTTGTGGTTTTTGCAAAAAATGTGCATACATACTGATACAAAGGTTATGCTCTGGGATCAGCCCTATCAACCAGTGATACTGGTTGAGATACTGGTTGATAATCACCCCTTGTATCAGGGCCCTTAGATTGTGCGGAGGAGCCCACCAGATAGAACAGTACAGACATATATAATATATAAGCCCATATGGTGCACTACACCTAACCATTATCTGCCTTCCTATAGAAATTCTAGCTATGTACATTATAATCCACCTTATGAATGGTGTTTGTGTGCTATAGGATCTCTGTCCTGAAAACCAATCTTCTCATAAATCAGCATATGTTCCCTAAGGGTGCCTTCACACACACCGGATACGCAGCAGATTTGATGGTGCAGATTTGATGCTGTGTTCAGTTATTTAGATCGGATGAGCTGCGGATCCGCAGCAGAAAATACGCTGTGATACGGTGTGTGTGAAGCTACCCTAAAGGAACATATACTTTATTATTTCAGAAAAACGTATATTCTCTTACCGACAACCCGAGTGTTGTAATAATCTGGAAGCATCCGCTCACACAAAGACACTAGGAGCCAAAATGCCTCTTCCTCATTACAGTAAAGAAGCAGAACAGAGGTCACTATATTCATAGCCTGCAGAGGGAACAGAAGAAGTTACTGACGACATAACTTTACTGCACACAGTAGTATATAACATGTAATAACGCATAAGGAAATAAATGTCTGTGCAGTGATTGATGGGAATATAAAAGTTGTTTTATGACTTTATTGCAGACAGTACATATATATTGTAAATGTGTTCACTAAAACTACTAAGAGTCCTACCTGGCAGTACCCAATATTCGGGTTGCGGAAAGCATATGCCGTCAGCACACGGCGTAATGCAGCTATTCCAAGTTCATTCTGAAATGCAGGGTGCTCGGGCATGGAGCGATGGAGGTCACGCTCTATCTCATCTGTCGCCAGATTGCATTGTCCGGTGGATTTTTCAACCAGGTCGGCATAATAGCCGGGGTGGGTTGCCATCTCATTTAAAGCTCCTAAAAGCGAAGGAGGAAATATAAAATTGGGATAAAGTAATCGCAAACAAGCGGGCGTCATCGGGTTATACCAGATCAAAATGGGGAATATGTACCTGATACCTGTGTCATGGTATCAGATAATATCACCAAATGCATCTTTATACATATTGTCATGTGTAAAGGTGAGATAATCTACAGCAGGGATGGGGAACCTTTGGCCCTCCAGCTGTTGCAAAACTACAATTCCCATCATGCCTGGAAAGCCATGATGGGAATTGTAGTTTTGCAACACTTGAAGGGTCGAAGGTTCCCCATCCCTGGTCTACAGGGTGAATGACATATCTAAGTACCCCAGCAAGTCATGGGTGATTGGGCCTATCTTCTTGGCTATACCTGGAATATGGACGCTATTGTGAAAGACCATATAGTGGATCAAGTGCAAGTTTTCCAATGGGAAGTGGTCAGGTAGCAGATTTGCAGCTTGTAGTTCAAAGGTTATCACTAGAGATGAGCGAATCGCTGATCTCAAGAGAGCAAAGTGATCCGTTAGATCAGTGCTCGGCTCATCAAGCCCACCGGCTTTCAGCGCTGCTCCGCTCCAGTTGGATCCAATTCTGGGAAACTGGAAGAAGTTTCCCAGGATTGGATCCAGCTTTTCCCAGTATCCTGGGAGAAGTGGCAGGAAGAAAAGCAGCGCTGAAAGCCGGTGGGCTTGATGAGCGGAGCACTGATCTAACAGACTGGTTCGCTTCATTGAGATCAGTGATTGGCTCATCTCTAGTTATCACAATATACAATAGGTTCAGTTCAATAGCCACTGGAATAGGGGCTCCCTATTCTTGGCAATTGTCTTATATTTTTAAAAGGAGAAAGTGCAGGACTAATAGGTAACAGGGGACTCGTTTTTTCCCCCCGTTCCATAATCAATTCTCTCAATCCCATCTTCTCTTCCTTGAATCCACCAGTTCATAGTGTTGTTAAGGTTATAGCTGACCTGAGAAGAGGAGCCAGAGTTCTCCGCGCAGGTTCTCCGGGATGCCTTTCAGCACCAGCTCACGGGTCTTGGACGTTCGATACATGCACATCCCCCGGCCATATTCAAAGAAGTGAATGTTCCAGGACTCTTCTTTCATTTTCTCCTTGGCCTACAGAGAGTAATATAAATGATATCTGTGTAACGAAAATGTAAAACCAACATACGACCATTTGTGTTTGGTTCTTCTATTTATACGAGATTGCTAAAACCAGCCATGGCAAAAGTATTTATTGGCTGAGACTGCCATCAATTACTAGATATAGCTGGCAGAAATGCGTCACTCACCAGCACACCACAATCTGACCTGTTGAACAAGATGGGCTCCATTGTAAAGGTCCTTTTACACGGCTGTGTACGAATGTAAACGAGAGCCAATCAGTGAGAATGGCACTTTTTTGCGGTGCCTCACCTCCCTCCACCCCTCCCCTCTCCATAGAGAACCATGAAGACAGGGGAAAGAGCTTCAAACTGCTTTTTCATGATAAAAATGCTTTTTTTAGCTTATAAACCCAATTACAAAGTTTCTTAACCCTTTGAGGACCAGGCCCAAAATGACCCAGTGGACCGCGCAAATTTTGATCTTTCGTTTTCGTTTTTCCCTCCTCCCCTTCTAAAAGCTCTAGCACTTTCAGTTTTCTATCTACAAGCCATGTAAGTGCTTGTTTTTTACAGGAATAGTTGTACTGTGTAATGGCGTCATTCATTTTACCATCACATGTATGACGGAATTCCAAAATTATTATTTATGAAGATATAAATAGGTGAAATCGTAAAAATAGAATGCAATATGGTAACGTTTGGGGGGTTCCTGTGTCTACGTAATACACTATATGGTAACAGCGACATGATACTATTATTCTATAGGTCAGTCCGAACACAACCATATGCAGGTTACACAGATTCTCTAATGTTATATATATATTTTTTTTAATAAAATCCTTTTTTTTGGCAATTATTAATAAAATGGGCCTATTGTGACACTTATAACGGTTTTAGTTTTTCACCTATGGGGCTGTATGAGATGTAATTTTTTCCGCCATGATCTCTAGTTTTTATTAATGCCATATTTGTGAAGATCGGACGTTTTGATCACTTTTTATTGATTTTTTTTTAATATATAATATAACATAAAATCGGTAATCCGCGCACTTTTTTCCCTCTTTTCGTCTACGCCGTTTGCAATGACGCTTGTTATATTTTAATAGATCGGACAATTACGCACGCTACGGTATATTATATGTTTATCTATTTATTTATTTATATATATTTTATTTATATAATGGGATAGAGGGGTGATTTCAGCTTTAAGGCCCCGTTCCCACTGAGGAAAGGTAGCGGAATTCCGCGACTGAATTGTCCGCCGCGGAATGCCGTTAGCCTCCCGCTCATAATAGGAGTCTATGGGAGGCGCGCGCTGCTGCCCTGTCCGCGCTGAAGAATGAACATGTTCATTCTTCAGCGCGTACAGAGCAGGAGCGCGCGCCTCCCATTATGAGCGGGAGGCTAACGGCATTCCGCGGCGGACAATTCCGTCGCGGAATTCCGCTACCTTTCCTCAGTGGGAACGGGGCCTTATTGGGGCAGGGGCTTTGGGGTAGTGTAATAGTGTTTTGAGCTTTTTTTTTTTTTTACGCATTTGAAGTCCCTTTAGGGGACTTTTACATACAGTACTTTGATTGCTCACACTGTACAACGCTATGCCATAGGCATAGCATTGATCAGTGTTATCGGCGATCTGCTCATTGAGCCTGCCTGTGCAGGCTCAGTGTAGCAGATCGCCGATCGGACCGCACGGAGGCAGGTGAGAGACCTCCCGCGGTCCGTTTCAACACTGTGGGGGTCCCGATCGGTAAGTGACAGGGGACTCCCCCTGTCACTTACACTTAAACGGCATTTAAGGAGTTAATGACATGCGGCAGCGCGATAGCTGCAGCGTGTCATTACCAGTGAGGTCCCGGCTGCTCACTGCAGCCGGCCCCCACCTCCTATGAAGCGCGCTCCGCTCCGGAACGCGTTTCATAGCCGGAGAACCACCCAGGACGTACAGTTATGTCCAGGGTCGTCTGGTGACAGACTTCCATGACGTAACTTTACATCCAGGGTCGTCTAGGGGTTAAAATCGCCTGTACTATTAATTTCTGCAAAAAAAAAGTAAACGACAGTGACACTGTTATAGTAGCAGTTATAGCTTAAAGGGACTTTTTTATCTTGTAAAATAATAGCATATCTCTAGGATATAGCTTCATTGTATGATCAGTGACATCCGAGCAGGGAATGAGGGGGCTGTACCAGCAGGTTTATTTATCTCCGCAATACCTTCATTCTAAGGATTGGTGGAAGTTTCAGGTAATTATAACGTGATGACGTATCCCAGCAGTATGCCCTCACTTTATAACATGGGAATAGCCCATCAGGGTACATTTATACATACCATGTTCAATTACTTCGTTACACAGCATCACATTAACCACAAACTAGGTACACGCACATTTAAAGGGGTAGTCTAAGTATAATTACTTCATTCAATATTACAGTCGATAAAAGGGTTGATATCCAGACTGATAGCCTTTGCAGATAAAAAAGTTATTAATATTTCACTAAACCCAACAAGTACAAGTGTCTATTACCCATTTTGAACCAAGCTCTTCACTGGCTTCTCTCGGGAAGAGTTTCAGGAGCCCATGAGAGGCTGTGGGAGCGTCTGTATTGTTAAGCTTCTGAGGATTGCTGGGTCCATCACCTGTCGGGCTGCTGGGAACAAGCCTTGGTGCCTATCAGAAAGACAGGGTGACAACACATACAATATGAGCCATATATATTTATATATATATATATACATATATTTATACACACACACAAAGTCACAGTCAAACATAAGTAATGTATAAGTCTGCTGGACAGGCACTGCTCCTAACCTGGCATTGACCTGAAACCAGGAGACAATGTATTCGCGTTGTCCATTATCCACGGGGTCATCTATTTATAGTGTGCTAAATCCATTGTATCCCTGTACAAACAATACTCTCCTTTACCTTAGTGATATCTGATCTATGTACTTCTGATATGTCCACATTGCAGCAGAACACTGTGATATTCACACTTATTAAAGGGGTTATCCAGGATTAGAAACAAAGATGGCTGCGTTCTTCTGGAAACAGTGCCACTCTTGTCCTCAGTTTGGAAGTGGTATTGGACTTTAGTTCCATTGAAGTGAATAGAGTAGAGTTGTAATACCACACAACCTGGAGGACGTGGGTGGCACGGTTTAAAAAAATAAATAAATAAATAAAACAGCAATGTTTTTCTAATCCTGGATAAGCCCTTTAATAGATAGAGGCTTCACATGGTAATAAGCAGCAGAGATCTGCACCTCATATATGCTGTTCCCACTGCTTGCTTTCCTCACAACGACCCGCTGGTCCCCACCGTTGTCTCCTCCGGCCCTCTGCAATGATGTCTTCTGCAGGAAATCTGAAATGCGCTGAACCAGAAAGTTCCTGTCTTTAAGATTGGCGAACAGAAAAGTCATTTTCCCTTTGGTGCTGATGGACAATGGGCTGGGAAGCACGCTGGAACTATCGGCCTTCTCCACTATGGTTACCTGCAGTTCAGACAGAGGGCCCATTAGAAACCAGTAAATCACTTTTATGCTGGTGTTAAATCAGTTTTATGTATACAGCTCCTATGGAGATCTATGTGCGGCAAGTTACTAAGTGGTTACAGACTGCAAACAAAATCATTTTATCATCGGATCACGCGTGTAACATACACATAACAGGCAGGTAATTGTGGGGCTGACTATGACTATTCTGCTGTTTAGAACAAGAAAATCTTTTTATTCATAACTATGGCATAAATTATTTTTTGTAGTGTCACAGAGTTGGGCTAATGCACACAGCGACATCATGGTATAAAAATAATGCACACAGTGACATAGCATAGAAATAATGCACACCATGATATCACTGATGAATAGTTGACACTGTAATGTAACAGTAGTGGGATAATGCACAGAGTGATATCACAGTATACATAAAAGGCACCCTTTAAAGTACTAGTAGAATATTGTTCACAGGTCCTCATACACTTTGTATTTCTGTTAGCCATACTAGGTTCAGCCATAAGTTTAAGGTGTTATATGGGGCTATCTTGACCAACCACAGTTAGATGATGTGGGTGGAGATAGGAGTCAGGTGAAAATCACTGCACGACCCCTTTGTTCTAGGAAAGATAAGCCATGGTCAGAGCTCTCTGGCTGGGGCCTATCCCTCCCCTCCCCTCCCCATAGAGAACACAGGAACGCTTAGTCGTGCTGACTACTAAAGCCACGCTTACCTCCCGGAGGGGTATTATTAGGTGACAGGCCTCCTCCTCCTTGCTGGCAAAGCAGATGTAGTTGTTGGAAACAAACATTTGACCAGGGATATGCATCTTCGCAAATGGCGTCCACAATGTACAATCTGTGTGTCCGTCCAGCCTCTCGTCTTTAGGAAGTCGGAATGTGGCGCGATACTGTTCATTCTTTGCCCGTGCATCCAGGTCTCTAAAAGCGAACAAGAATTTAGAAGGCAAGGTAACGTATAGGTACAGTATACAATCACGGTTATCATACACACCGCTTCAGGGCAGAGATGTTCTTGAGAGGTCGTGTAGGCTTGGGCAGGTTACGGTCCTCAGAGAAGCCTTCATTGTCCAGGAGTTGTCTCATTGCGATGTTGGCCAGCTGTTCCATGAGCTTAAAGGTCTCGCTGATGTTGAGGAACATGGAGAAGAAGTATTCACTATCCCGGGTGCTGACCTTGATACATTCCGGGAAAAGCAGCGTTGCGTTCTTCTCTAGCTGAGTCACATCCAGCCACTGGATTATCAAAGTCACTAGGGGGCGCACAAAACAGATGACAACCACAGTGGGTCACTACTGATTCTTATTGCTCCTATAGCGTAAACTGAGCATCAAGAAAGTTATATATAAGGGCCCTTTAAATCCCAATCCAAAGTTATCAAACTCCTGTTAATCCAGAGCTGCACAAAGACAATGGAAGACTGAATAAAAGCTGGCTGATGAACTGGAACTAAGCCTCTTGGGTGGAGGCCAACAACTGACTATATGATGTAGAGGACTTTAAGGGGTTAACTCAAAATTAAAAAAAAAGAAGTGTTTTTTTTTTTCCTGTGTAGTCCCCTTTTAAGTTGTCACATATATATATATGAGGAGTAGCACTATTTCTGGCTATCATATAACTTTTATATGGCATTTATCACCAGCTTTCCCCTATTTAGTTGTCAGTTTTCCGAGGGCAGAGACTAGCTACTATAATGTCTTCCATACGCAGCACACATAAGGAGGGGATCCCTATATGTCTTACACTCAGAAGCAGCAGCAGCATGGAGGACATTACACAGTAGTAAAGAACAGTGTTGCTATGAATGCAGTGTTAGGGTGAGAGAGCACACTTACTAGAAGCAGCATCTTTATGTGTCTTTGCCTCTCTCTCTCTGCAGCTGACTATAATACTATAATACTATAATAAGCTGCCAAGGTGCTTCACTAAATGAGCCCAAACTATTAGAGAACTGGCGCATGTCTCACCTTCTTTCCCCAACAAAAAGGAATAGAAGCAGAGGTGGTTGACAGTCAGGTAGAGCCATCCTTGTCGAGGGACCCGTCCCTTCCAGTAGCTGCAGGAGTAGTAATTCACCAGCTTCTCCACCTCCGGCATCCCAAACTGCTTCCGCATCTTCAGCTCAGCTTCCTTGAACTTCCCAGGGTCCTCTTCATCCTTGGGCAGAAGGCTTTTGTTCTCCTCCGCAATGATTCCCTTTCATAACAAAAAATAAAACATTAAGATATACCCGCACATATATATTTATTATTATTACATTTTTTCTCTAAGGCACCTTTAGGGGCACTGGTATTGCAGCTGAATTAATGTGGGTGTGACTGATCTGTAATACCACACACAACCTTTGCATATGAGTGGCGCTGTTTTTAAAAGAAAGTAGACAAGTTTTCTAATTCTTGTCTACCCTTTTAAGTCAGTGATATAATAGATGTCATAGAACAGGGATGGGGAACCTTCGGCCCTCCAGCTGTTGCAAAACTACAATTCCCATAAACCCTGAACATGCTTCAGTTATCTCAACGTGATGGGAGTTGTAGCTTTGCAACAGCTGGATGACCATTCTTCTAACCTTGGTGGAGCTTGCACTGCAGTAGCCCAGTACAATAATTCCACAATAACAGTAAATTCCATTTATAGATGGATTCCGAAAACACACACCTATATACGCCATAGGCTATAGCAATGATCATGCGTTGCATACATATTAGGGATTTCTCTGAATTCTGGCCACATAATTAAAAAACAAACAACAAATAGGTTTTTAGTAAAATATATGATATTTTTCACTTGAACGCTTTTCTTGATTTCGAGATGACAAAACTCGGGGAAATTCAATCACCGGCAAACCACAGGCCCATAGGGAGATCAGTCAAGAGTGCTGTGGTTTCCTACATCCCATCCCCCCCATTTTATTCATGTAAAAAAAACAGGAAATGCACCAAAAGCATTAACAATGCAAGAAAATCTTCCATAGAGGAGATAATATTATGTGCAGAATCCCTTATTATATTGCAGCCTCCAAATACAGGCAGTCAGTTATTGTATGTACATACAAATCATATACATGACCTACATCTAGATGGACTCCCTATGTAAGTCTATGGAGCCATCCAGGTCGTCTCTATGCTCGGTCTACTGATCGATAAAAATTATTTGAAATGTAATAAGTTTTTATTATTGACAGGTACTCCTTAAAATACAGGCCATGCCCTAATGGTACGTTAACACAGAGAGATTTATCTGATGGATTACTGAAGCCAAAGCCAGGAATGGATTTGAAAAGAGGAGGGGTCTCAGTCTTTCCTTTCTGACCAGTTCTCAGTTTACAGTCTGGCTTTGGCTTTAAAGATCAGTCAGAACTAAGGATTAAAGGGAACCTGTTACCCCCCGTGCCGGGGTGACAGGCTCCCGACCCCCCGTTAGAGCCCCCTATACTTACCTAATCCCGCCGGGTCCCGCTTCTGGAGATGGTCGGGTGATGAAGATCTCAGCCGCTGCAGCCCGGCGTGCGCGCTGAGAGATGAGTCCAACACCCATAGAGAATGACGGGAGAGTCCAGCGCTTCGTCATTCTCTATGAGCGTTGGACTCATCTCTCAGCGCGCGCGCCGGGCTGCAGCGGCTGAGATCTTCATCACCCGACCATCTCCAGAAGCGCTGTTCTCCCTAGGGTAAAACTGACTTGTTAAACATGTTCCTCAAGTTAGTACAATTACGACGATAGGTAACTTGCATATTTTTCACTTTTTGCGAGATCGGGAATGTGATAATTTAATAGTTCAGGCGATTACGCAGGCGGCGATACAAAATGTTTATTTATTTTTATTTATAAAATGGCAAAAGGGTGATTAAAACTTATTAGGGGAGGGGATTATTTATTAATAAAAAAATATTTACACACATACTGGAAAGTCCCCCTGGGGTTAGGGTTATTGCCCCTGGGGGACTTCTAGTATCACTACACTGATCTATACTGCATAGATCCATGAGATCTGTGATCTATTGCTTTCGGCTGCTGCAGCCGAGAGCAAAAGAATACCGAGCCGGGATCCGTGCCATTACGGCACAGACCCCGGGCCGGCTCAGATGTGGTGATCGCTCCTCCGCGTTGCGGGAGTGGGGCGATCCCCCCACTAATGGGAAACTTTGACAGCTACATCTAAATGCCTAATTAGCAGGCACAGCGATCAGACTGTGCCCGCTAATAGCCGCGGTCCTGGGCTGCATATAGCACCCGGGATAACGGCGGTTCAGAGCGGGGTCACCTCTCCGTTCTTCCTCTAAGGGAACTGCCGCAAAGTTTAACGTATCTGCTACCTAGGTCAGGACAACTCCTTTAAACACCCTCTTGAATCTGACTCATGATATCCGCACACATATCTGCATTTATTGTATGTGTAGTCATGTGTAGCCATGTAGTCATGACCGAGGGTAGCGGTATGTGTTCTCTCCTTCCCCGCGCCTATTTAGGGCTGTCAGCTGTTTTGCTGGCGTATACGCTAGTAATATGGGAGAGATACTAAACCTAATGCAGTTTGCTGGTACAGGAAATATCAGATTGCTGTTAAATTCAATTTGTAAAGAGAGTTCTCTCTGATGTCAGGCGGGACAAGCTCTCAACGAAAGAGCTACAGAAATGTACTCAGCGCCAAAGCTATCCACACGTGAGGCTCAATCTCTATACATAGTCCTGGCATTATTACATGGATTTTCCCTTTGACAAAGGTCGTGATGTCGTCCTCGTTTTCGAAGATGGAAAGAGTCTGCAGGAGGTTGCTCTCCAGCCATTCCCAGTGCTCGGTGATCTCTTTGCGTGAAGATCCTGGAATGAGAAATATACGGCCGGCGATCAATTCACAATCTGACCTTTCATACGGACACATTTTACGATCAGTTATTGAGCGTTCTCGAGAGAAACTATAAAACACCAGCAGCCAATGGGCGTAAGGCTCCCTGTGTTATAATGAACCTATGCAACTGGCTGCAACTGAGTTTATGTGAAGGTCAGTTAAGTACAGCTTGGTGTTGCTGCTACAGTATCTCTACTATTATGTGGTTGTGCCCCCTTGGCCCTGTGAATTACATAGAAATAAATATATATATATATATATATATATATATATATATTTAAAGGGACAAGCGTGTCAGTACAGTAGTGCAAATATAATATATAGTTAAAACATTGTCTGTATATACAGAATGTGCACAGAATATGGGAATGAGGCCTTAGGGCTCGATTACAGGGAACGATAATCGGCCCATCAACGGCTGATCGTGTCTTTTGGTCCTGACCTAAAATCGTTGCTCGCCGACTACGCATCGCTACGTGTAAAAATATCAACTGTATACATTACCTCTACACGCTCCCTGTGTTCTTTGCTTCCCAGAGCCGCCTCTGTAGCTTCAGAGAGGTCTCTGGGCTGACAGGCTACTCAGCCAATCACAGGCTGCAGCGGTCCCGGCCAGTGATTGCCTGAGCGGCCTGTCAGTCCAAAGACCGCTCTGAAGCTACAGAGGCGGCTCTGGGAAGCAAACAGAGAGCAAAAGAGCACCAGGGAGCGCGGAGAGGTAAAATATTAATCGTTTAGGGCAAGGGCCTCATGGACATCGCTAACTATGTCCGTGCAGCCCTTGCTAAGCGATTATCGATCAGTGTAATAGGCCCAGTAAAGAAGTGCTTATTTACATTATTGATCGGGCCGCCTAATAGGACTCTTAAAGTGCGAACACTGCCTTGAAGCAGAACTCCCACCACTTCCATATAGATGAGTGTTGAACCACCTCCAAACATTATAAATCTCTCTGGCTACTGCTGCTGGTTTTCCAAGCTTGGAAAATCGTGTCCACTTTCTTCCAGAAATAGCACCACTTTTGTCTTCAGTTTGGGTGTGAGATTTACAGCGCAGTTCTAGTAAAGTGAATGGAGCTGAATTGTAATACCACACACAACTTGGGGACAGGGGAAGTGCTGTTTGTGCAAGAAAGTAGTTGTGTTTTCTCTTATCCTGGATAACCCCTTTAATATATAAGTGGGGGGAAGCATCATGGCATTTGTCCCCATTGCATTCCACAACACCTCCTACTCAAAGCCATGGTTAGGATATAGAAGTCGTAGGGTATACCACCTATATGCTGACTTTAATAACAGGAGACAGAAAATGGGCAGTGATGTAGAAGGAGATTTAAAGGGATTTATTTTTTAAGTGCACATAGGTAGGGAAAAAAACTAACCCTTGTAGTAGCTCCTCTGCTTGATGCCGCTCAGGATTTCTCTCCTTAAAGGGCTATTCCGCTCAAACATAACTTTTCATATGTTGCTTAGAAGGGAGGAAGGGTAGATATAGAGAAAAGCTCACACACAGTTTCTTGTGTCTTCAGCAGAAAGCAGCAGCTAAGAACTGAGGGAAGGAGACTGAATGGATAATAACAAGTATGGAAGGAATTGTTAGTCTCACCATGGGCAGCAACATATCAAAAGTTATGTTTCAGTGGAATACCCCTTCCTCCGGAGACGGCTAATGTAAACAAGTCCCTATATGCAAATCTGAAATTCTGGGAGGGATAATGACAGTGACCTCATATTAACCCTCATTGCAATACAAAGAAGCTACAAAGTTGCAGATACAGCCTGCCAGGGACTACTTTATATCAGCCGACTTGGAAGGAAGTGGGAAGGAGGGGAGACAGAGAGACTTTTGTGTCTTCAGCAGAAAGCAGCAGCTCAGAACTGGGGAAAGGAGACTGAATAGAGACTCAATAAATAGTTTTAACTTTGCAGAGTTTTTCCCTTAAACCTACCACAGGCCACTGTCCAATAGATCTGTGATTCCTGGGTCTGGTGCAATATCCGATACGGAGCCACCCGGGCGCTGGAGTCCAGCACCACATCTAGCGTCCCCACTAACAAACCTGGAGAAGAAAGGAGGAAACGGTGAGAACAACCAACACGGGGTCGAGTTATCTGTGACTGTCACATGGATGGATTGTGCAAGGCCCGGACATGTGACTACCCACTAACTAAAGACAATACACTGAAAATGACTCACAAAGGTCACACACCAACCTAATATACACCCAAGTATAACAGATTTACAAGCCGCTCTCTACAGTATATGACTTCTCTTTAACCCCATATGGGTGCAGTCAGTTTAAAAAGGCTCGCCGTCATGAAACAGCGCCACATCTGTCCATGGGTTGTGCCTGGTATTGCAGTTCAGGTGGGCAAGCTTACTCTAAGACAGCAGCCATGCAACAAAGCTGGCACGAGCGGAGATGTGCGGATGAGATGAAGAATCCAATGTGAGGGGATGCGGCTGCAGACAGGGGGCGCCACCTGCACTGCCGTCACACATGTGTAATAACGTACAGCAGGGTGTGCACAGTATTTACTGTAAATAGAGGAGGGATGGGATCTGTATACTGTGCACACTCACATGACCCGTCCCTCACACTATTGCTAGTGCACAGGATGGAGATCTGAGTCCTGATCCCAGTTATGTCACAACCAGATTGCGTCTAATACCTGATGGCTGCGACCATGTGACCTCCAGTGTAATGTTTACAAAGCAGAGATACATGTCTCCTCCTACTACTGTATATACTGTATACCAGGGGCAACTGACCCTGTCTCTGTGTATACACTATGCCTGAGCACAACTCCCAATGTCTGTATAGGGCTGCCAGTGCCTGTATATACCGGGGCAGGGCCACCATCGTCTGTATATACCGGGGGCAGGGCTGCCAGTGCCTGTATATATCGGGGCAGGGCCACCATCGTCTGTATATACCGGGGCAGGGCTCCCAGGGTCTGTATATACCAGGGCAGGGCTGCCAGTGTCTGTATATACCGGGGGCAGGGCTGCCAGTGTCTGTATATACCGGGGGCAGGGCTCCCAGTGTCTGTATATACCGGGGGCAGGGCTCCCAGTGTCTGTATATACTGGGGGCAGGGCTCCCAGTGTCTGTATATACCGGGGGCAGGGCTCCCAGTGTCTGTATATACCGGGGGCAGGGCTCCCAGTGTCTGTATATACCGGGGGCAGGGCTCCCAGTGTCTGTATATACCGGGGGCAGGGCTCCCAGTGTCTGTATATACCGGGGGCAGGGCTCCCAGTGTCTGTATATACCGGGGGCAGGGCTCCCAGTGTCTGTATATACCGGGGGCAGGGCTCCCAGTGTCTGTATATACCGGGGGCAGGGCTCCCAGTGTCTGTATATACCGGGGGCAGGGCTCCCAGTGTCTGTATATAGCAGGATAGGGCTCCTGTGTCTGTATATATATATGGGGGGGGGGGGGTACTGCTCCTGTGTCTGTATATGTACGGGGGGGGGGGGGGGGGGGGTACTGCTCCTCCTGTGTCTGTATATATATGGGGGGGGGGGTACTGCTCCTCCTGTGTCTGTATATATATGGGGGGGGGTACTGCTCCTCCTGTGTCTGTATATATATGGGGGGGGGGGTACTGCTCCTGTGTCTGTATATATATATATATATATATATATATATATATATATATGGGGGGCAGTACTGCTCCTCCTGTGTCTGTGTATATATGGGGGGGGGGGGTACTGCTCCTGTGTCTGTATACATGGGAAGGGGGGGTACAGCTCCTCCTGTGTCTGTGTATATATGGGGGGGGGGGTACTGCTCCTGTGTCTGTATACATATATATGGGGGGGGGGGGGGGTACTGCTCCTCCTGTGTCTGTGTATATATATATGGGGGGGGGGTACTGCTCCTCCTGTGTCTGTATATATATATGGGGGGGGGGGGGGGGTACCGCTCCACCTGTGTCTGTATATATATATATATATATATATATATATGGGGGGGGGGGTACTGCTCCACCTGTGTCTGTATATATATGGGGGGGGGGTACTGCTCCTCCTGTGTCTGTATATATATGGGGGGGGGGGTACTGCTCCTCCTGTGTCTGTATATATATATATATGGGGGGGGTACTGCTCCTCCTGTGTCTGTATATATATATATATGGGGGGGGGGGGGGTACTGCTCCTCCTGTGTCTGTATATATATATGGGGGGGGGGGGGGTACTGCTCCTGTGTCTGTATACATGGGGGGGGGGGGTACTGCTCCTCCTGTGTCTGTGTATATATGGGGGGGGGGGGTACTGCTCCTGTGTCTGTATACATAGGGGGGGGGGGTACTGCTCCTCCTGTGTCTGTGTATATATATATGGGGGGGGGGTACTGCTCCTCCTGTGTCTGTATATATATGGGGGGGGGGGGTACTGCTCCTCCTGTGTCTGTATATATATATATGGGGGGGGGGTACTGATCCTCCTGTGTCTGTATATATATATGGGGGGGGGGTACTGCTCCTCCTGAGTCTGTATATATATATGGGGGGGGGGGGGGTACTGCTCCTCCTGTGTCTGTGTATATATGGGGGGGGGGTACTGCTCCTGTGTCTGTATACATAGGGGGGGGGGGTACTGCTCCTCCTGTGTCTGTGTATATATATATGGGGGGGGGGGGGGGGGGTACTGCTCCTCCTGTGTCTGTATATATATATGGGGGGGGTACTGCTCCTCCTGTGTCTGTATATATATATGGGGGGGGTACTGCTCCACCTGTGTCTGTATATATATATGGGGGGGGGGGGGGGTACTGCTCCACCTGTGTCTGTATATATATATATGGGGGGGGGGGGGTACTGCTCCACCTGTGTCTGTATATATATATGGGGGGGGGGGGTACTGCTCCTCCTGTGTCTGTATATATATATGGGGGGTGGGGGTACTGCTCCACCTGTGTCTGTATATATATGGGGGGGGGGGGTACTGCTCCTCCTGTGTCTGTATATATATAGGGGGGGGGTGGTACTGCTCCACCTGTGTCTGTATATATATATATATATATATATATATATATATATATATATATGATGGTGGGGGTTGGGTGTACTGCTCCTCCTGTGTCTGTATATATATACGGGGGGTGGGGGTACTGCTCCTCCTGTGTCTGTATATATATACGGGGGGGGGGGGGGGGGTACTGCTCCTCCTGTGTCTGTATATATATATGGGGGGGGGGGGTACTGCTCCTCCTGTGTCTGTGTATATATATATATATATATATATATATGGGGGGGGGTACTGCTCCTCCTGTGTCTGTATATATATATATGGGGGTGGGGGTACTGCTCCTCCTGTGTCTATATATATATATATATGGGGGGGGTACGTCTCCTGTGTCTGTATATACAGTATATGGGGGGCACTGTATATACCAGTACAGTGTATACAGTGCGCAGTCTCCTCCATGTTTACCCCCCTCCCTCCTCGGTGCCCGGTGTCCCCTTTCCCCCCTCCCCGGTGTCCCCCCCCCCGGTCCCCGGTGTCCCCCCCCGGTGTCCCCCCCCGGTCCCCGGTGTCCCCCCCCCGGTCCCCGGTGTCCCCCCCCCGGTCCCCGGTGTCCCCCCTCCCGGTCCCGCTGTCACCTGTCAGGCCTCCGCCTTTCCCGTGGCCCCGGCGCCTCTGCAGGATAAAGAACGGGTTGGCTCTCTCGGTCACCCACAGCGCGTTGGCCAGCAGCACCTCCTCCGGGTTCAGCCACATCCTGAGCGGCGGGGGAGCAGCCCCTCACCCCGGCCCGGTGCCGTCCTCGGTGTCGGTGTGGCGGGGGAGGTCGGTGCTGTGGTGCGGACTCTCCGTGCTGGATCCCGAGCTGCTCCTGGCTGTACGGTCCGGAGCTCAGGCCGCGGAGGCCGCTGACTGCTGGCGCCCCCTGCTGGAGAGAAGGCGGAAGAGCGCGGCACTTTGTTATTGTTATTGTGGAATTCATTATATATTTCTGCAGGTTGTGTCCCTGTGTCCTGGGTACCGGATATATAGTGTTACCTCATACTCATGTCCCCCATAGCAAAGTCCTATAGTGGTGCCCCCATAGCGATGTCCTCATTGTCATGTCCTATAGTGTACCTCATAGTCATCTCTTACAGTGGTGCCCCCATAGTGATATCCTATAGTGTTACCTCATAGTCATGTCCTATGGTGGTGCCCCCATAGTGATGTACTGGTACCATAGTGATACCCCTATAGGATTGTACTGGTACCATAGCGATACCCCCATTCAATTGTACTGGGCCCATAGTGATAACCCAACAGGAATGTACTTACCCCATAGGATTGTACTGGGCCCACAGTGAGGCCCTTGCGGTGATACCAACAGAGGATTGTACTGGGCCCATAGTGATGCCCCCATAGTCATGTACTGAGCCCACAGTGATGCTGCCATAGGATTGTACTGGGCCCATAGAGAGGTCTCCGCGCTGATACCTCCAGAGGATTGTACTGGGCCCATAGTGATGCCCAATAGTCATGTACTGGGCCCATAGTGATGCCCCATAGTCATGTACTGGGCCCATAGTGATGCCCCATAGTCATGTACTGGGCCCATAGTGATTCCCCCATAGTCATGTTCTGGGCCCATAGTGATGCCCAATAGTCATGTACTGGGCCCATAGTGATGCCCCCATAGTCATGTACTGGGCCAATAGTGATGTACTGGGCCCATAGAGAGGTCCCCGCGCTGATACCTCCAGAGGATTGTACTGGGCCCAGAGTGATGCCCCCATAGTGATGTACTGGGCCCATAGTGATGCCCCATAGTGATGTACTGGGCCCATAGTGATGCCCCCATAGTGATGTACTGAGCCCACAGTGATGCTGCCATAGGATTGTACTGGGCCCATAGAGAGGTCCCCACGCTGATACCTCCAGAGGATTGTACTGGGCCCAGAGTGATGCCCCCATAGTCATGTACTGGGCCCATAGTGATGTACTGGGCCCATAGTGATGTACTGGGCCCATAGTGATGTACTGGGCCCATAGTGATGCTCCAAAGGAATATAATGCATACACAATAGACACAATTTGGTAGCAACCTATGAAGCTTCTATGGGGCTCTTAGAATGAGGGGCCCAAATGCAGAAAGTGTTGGCAAAAAATAAGCAAAAGGTTCATGACAAGGGGGGCAGAAGGTGAGACCCCCCCAGGTCCTGTTGTCCTACGTGGCAGAATTGGGGTTCCCCTTTATTCCCTGTACATGAGGAACACTGACTTCTTCTTGATCACGTATTACTCCACTCAAATCTCCAATCAAAGTCTATGGGAAGTCAAGTGAGGAAATCCTCAACAGTTTCCCCACATTTATATGGTAGGGAATCTCAGTAGCGGAATCTGTCCACAACACCTCCAAACTATTCATTACTTTTATGGTTATATAATTATTATTTTTGCTTCAAGGTACAATACAAGCAGTGTCGGACTGGGGTACCTGGGGCCCACCAGAGGAAATGATCCTTGGGGCCCACCAATATAGAACCAGTGAGACACGACATGCTGACCCCGCTCCTTTCCTGGATTCATCTGTATCTGTGACAAATCCCTTGTGAACAACATTTTCAGTCGAAATAAAACTCTCAGAACACCCTACATTTATACAGTTCTCAGGGTATGCTGGGAGTTGTAGTTTCTGAGGGCACAACCTTTTAATAAATCACTGTGTGCAGAGTCTCCTGGTGTCTGCAATCTGTGGGTGACAACCATCAGCCCTGAAGGTCCAGCAATACATCTGTCTATGCGATGCCCGGGCCCCTATGGGCCACTTCGCTGATGGGTGTTGTTACTGGCAGGAACCGGGGCAGCTGCTGAGCAGAGAGTTGTCACCGTTTTGGCACAAGGGCAACACAGCTGAGAACCGGGCTCCTGACCGAGCGGAGGCTGGGCATGCAATTCTTTGTTGTCCTTAGTCAGGGCACCAATAATTACACCAATGCCAAGGTTCAGTAATATACATGAGAAGTACCATACTTGAACACTGGGGGGCGACATAAAACCCTTAGGCACTGATACCTGAATATGCATACAAGAAATGCATGGAATAGCAGACCTGAACACTGAGAGGGGTGACACAATACACACAGTTTGCAGTGAACCATAGCTTTCCAGAACAGGACTGGTCATAATAAAAGTGTGAGGATAAGAGGACCTGTTCTGGGACACTGCATCTACACTGTACTACAACTCCCAGCATATCCTGAGGGCTGTAGACTGTCAACTTGGCCCTCCCCTTCCTCAACCAAGCACATGCTATTGGTTAGGGATGGTCCGAACCTGCCGAGGTTCGGGTTCGTACGAACCCGGACTCTCGGCAATGATTCCCGCTGTCTTAAACCTCCGTGCAGAGGGTGGATACAGCAGGAGGACCGCCTGGAAAACCGGGATACAGCCACAGCCGTAGGCTGGTTGATGTTGTTGTCTGCAATGCACAGGATCCTATAATGAGCAGAACAATGGAAAAAAACATGGTATGAACTTAGCCTTATAGGAAGCTTCCTGCATACTGTGTTATTGAGCTGATAGTAGGCACAGAAGCTGGTGGAGCTGGAGCATTTATGTTTAATCAGATTTTTAATATTATTATTTATTTATTTTTTTTACATTTCACTGTTTAATGAATGTACAAGCAAAACAGATACACATGGGGTAGGGTATAGAGCATTAGGGTTTCAGTGCCTTTCAACTAAATATAGGAAACAACTCTGTGTAACATTTGCAAATATTAGAGGGGTTGTCCAGCAAAAATCTTTTTCTTTCAAATCAACTGATTTCAGAAAGTTGTAAAGATTTGTAATTTACTTCTATTAAAAAATCTCAAGTCTTCCAGTACTTATTAGCTACTATATTTCCTGCAGGAAAGGTTTTTCTATTTTCAGTCTGACACAGTGCTCTCTGCTGACATCTCTGGCCGAGACAGGAACTCTGTCTCCGTTTTCTAGGAATCCCCATAGAAAACCTCTCCTGCTCTGGACAGTTCCTGTCTCAGCCAGAGATGTCAGCAGAGAGCAGTGTGTCCGACTGAAAATAAAACAACATTTCCTGCAGGACATACAGCAGCTGATAAGTACTGGAAGACTTTTTAATAGAAGTAAATTACAAATCTGTGTAACGTTCTGAAACCAGTTGATTTGAAAGAAAAACATTTTCGCTGGACAACCCCTTTAAACCAAAACCAGAACCGTCTCTTTTTAATTGCATAGAGGTAAATGCATGGATCAAGCAAACCACAAGGTTCCTATGGGTAATACCACAGCTGTGCCTTGCAGGGTGTCTCCATGTAGTATTATCAAGGAGATTAGTGACATCCCACATGCTTTCTTGAAAAGCTGTGTGCTTGTCTCCACTCATCTTAGAAATTGGTGGAGTTCTAAACACCCAGACCCCTACTGATCAAAACACGTCTTTATAAAATGTTAAAGGTTTTTGAAAGTCATAGGCAAACTTTAAAAGAGAAGGGCAGGAGGATTGGGGGAACAAATTAAAAAATCTATACTTACCTGTCCTTGTGCCCTTGAAGCACAGCATCCCCAGCACTCTGTCAGTCGCTGTTCTCCTGCAGTTTCCGCTCCTGCCACGACACAACTAAGAAATGCCCGCTCAGCCAGCCAATGACTGGGTTAGTGGGTACTTTCCACTGGGATGTGATCAGAGCAGGGTAGATGGCACCCCGCTCTCCAGCCCTGCCCGTATAGTGTCAGATGCCCCTGCAGCCCCTATATAGTATCAGTCCCTCCTATCTATCCCCCCCCCCCCCCCGCAGCTTCCATAAAGTATCCATTTTCCCTGGAGTCCCCATCTAGTATCAGCCCCCTTCTGCAGTCCCCATTCAGTATCAGCCCCCACCTGCAGCCCCCATCCGTTCCATGTAATCAGCCCCCACCTCCCTGTAGTCTCTATGAAGTTAATCCTCCACAGCCCCCCCCCCTGCAGACCCCATTTAATATAGCAACCCCCACTCCAGTTCCCCTGCAGAGCCCAGTAAGATCAGAAACTCACTGTGCAAAAAAAAACCCAAAACAATAAAAGACTTACCTGGCTTCTGCAGGCTCAAACAGCATTCTCTTCCTCACTGCTCCGACTTGCAGTGACATCACACTGGAGCAGAGACACAAAGCGGCCTTATGTGACTACAGGCGTTGCGCTGCCTGCAGTCACAAGAGTGATTGACAGTGTAAGGGTATGTTCGCACTGAGTAGAACAGACTGAATTCCACAGCGAGCTCCCCGTATGCCTCAGTGTGTCAATGGGATGTCTCATGCGCCTCTGCTTCTGCCGCTCTCCGGCTCACCTGTCAATTCTGCCTGTTTTACTTAGTGTGAACGGACGCTAAAGAGCCCTTTTTGCTCCGTCACTCAGGACACCCTTTCAGCTATAAGCATGTCATTGGACACACTTATAGTTAAAGGGGGCGGTGTACTGACGCATTCCCTTTAATTGAACTGTCAGAGTACTTGTGACTGTGCTGTGAGGACACTGGAACAGGTAAGTATAGATTCTTCATCATGTTTCCCCAACCAAATTTTTAGATTTGGCCAGAGCTCTCCTTTAATGGACTCTACATAGTCGACTAGTGATGAAACTTTATTTGCCGACTATTTACTACTATTTTGCGGAGCCCAAAAGTAGACAAAGCTTGGCCTGTTCTGGAAATAAGCTGAATTAGCCGTCCGGCTGCCAGTACACTGCGATATACATTACCATACCATTTTTACAATGTATGACATACTGCCGAAACAAGATGTCAATCCAGCCTAAGGCTATGCTCCCACACAGTATTTTTGGTAAGAATTTTGCAACCAAAACCAGGATTAAAAACACAGAAAGGCTATGTTCACACACTGCTGAAATTAAGTGGATGACCGCCATTTAACCCCTTAAGGTCAAAGCCTATTTTCGTTTTTGCGCTTTTGCTTATTCCATTTTAAGTTTAAAAGTCCATAGCGCTTGCATTTTTTCTCCTAGAGACTTATATGAGCGCTTATTTTTTGCGAAACCAATTGTACTTTGCAATGACAGGCATTATTTTTCCATAAAATATGCTGCGAAACCGGAAAAAAATCATTTGCGCTGTCAAATTGAAAAAAAAAACGAATTTGTTTTGATTTCGAGGAGTTTTGCATTTACGCCGTCCGTCCTATGGTAAAACTGACTTGTTATGCATGTTCCTCAAGTCGTTACAATTACTATGATATATAACATGTATAACTTATATTGTATCTGATGGCCTGTAAAAAATTCAAACCGTTGTTAACAAATATACGTTCCTTAAAATCGCTCCATTCCCAGGCTTATAGCGCTTTTATCCTTTGGTCTATGGGGCTGTGTGAGGTGTCAGTTTTTGCGCCATGATGTGTTCTTTCTATTGTTACCTTGATTGCGCATATACGACTTTTTGATCGTTTTTTATTACATTTTTTCTGGATTTGATGCGACCAAAAATGCGCAATTTTGCACTTTGGAATTTTTTTGCGCTGACGCCGTTTACCGTACGAGATCAGGAATGTGATTAATTAATAGTTCGGGCGATTACGCGCGCGGCGATACTAAATATGTTTATTTATTTATTTATTAATTTATATTTATAAAATGGGAAAAGGGGGGTGATTTGGACTTTTATTAGGGGAGGGGATTTTTTATTAATAAAAACACTTTTTTACTTTTTTTTTTACTGTAACTAGAAGCCCCCCTGGGGGACTTGTATATAGACAGCACTGATCTCTCATAGAGATCAATGCTGTGTATATACACAGCAAAGATCGATTAGATCAGTCATAGATTACTATGGCCTGCTGCAGGCCACAGCAATCTATTGCCGAGCCGGGATCAGCGTCATTCCGACGCTGAGGCCCGGCACGGGCAGAAGAACGGATCTCCCCCCCGCGATCGCAACGCGGGGGGGAGATCCGTCCCACTAGACACCAGGGACGTGAGGTCTGAAGCCTCTAAGTGCAGCTGTCAGGTTTGACAGCTGCACTTAGAGGCTTAATTAGCCGGCGCGGCAACGGGACCCGCGCCGGCTAATAGAGGCACTGCCCGGCTGCACGTGTCAGCCGGGATCAGCGCCGTTCAGAGCGGGGTCCCGGCGGGACCCCGCTCTGAACACCCCGAGCGGCACCATGACGTATCAGATACGTCATGGGTCGCTAAGGGGTTAATGGCTAATAACGGCCTTTTCTTTTTTTTTTAAATAGCGGCCATCCACTCAATTTCAACAGTGTGTGAACATAGCCTTTCTGTGTTTTCAATCCACTCCTGGTTTTGGTTGCAAAATACTGAGCAAAAATACTGTGTGGGAACATAGCCTTAGGCTAGTTTTCGGAGACGTCAAGAGTAGAGATGAGCGAACCTGGAGCATGCTCGAGTCCACCTGAACCCGATCGGTCGGCATTTGATTAGCAGTGGCTGCTGAAGTTGGATAAAGCCCTAAGGCTATCTGGAAAACATGGATATAGTCATTGGCTGTATCCATGTTTTCCATACAACCCTAGAGCTTTATCCAAGTTCAGCAGCCCCCGCTAATCAAATGGCGATCGTTCGGGTTCAGATGGACTCGAGCATGGTCGAGGTTCGCTCATCTCTAGTCAGGAACCATTTCTTGTATATAAGGTCTAGAGATAAGCGAACCTGGAGCATGCTTGAGTCCATTAGAACCCGAATGTTCGGTATTTGATTAGCGGTGGCTGCTGAACTTGGATAAAGCTCTAAGGTTGTCTGGAAAACATGGATACAGCCAATGACTATATCCATGTTTTCCACATAGCCTTAGGGCTTTATCCAACTTCAGCAGCCACCGCTAATCAAATACTGAACGATGGGGTTCGGATGGACTCGAGCATGCTCCAGGTTCTCTCATCTCTAATAAGGACACCTGCATACATGTTGTTTTGCCTCATAGTCCAATGCTGAGACAGAACAGTGTTAACCTTGGAGCCACAGGACGGTTACACCCAGCACTCTATTTCATGTCTATGTAGGTTTTATTTACAGAGAGCTTTTTTTTTTTTTTTCAGTCCTTATTAATTCTGACAATTTAGATTTATTGTTCACTTATGTTTTCCTGAAACTGAGATTAGTAATCCGAGAGGATAGAAAACTTTGAGGTTACAGAAATGCCGAGTCATTTGACTAATGATATTGAGAAAGTGCATCTGGTGTCTCCCTCCTCCCTCCTCTGATGCTGCAGAGAAGTAACACATAATGTGATGCAGACTGAGCTGCAGACATAGTGAAGGTCACTGGCACTGTCCCCCCCCCTCCTCCCCCCCCCTCGATGCCACCACCCAAGGGGGAATCTGCTGCATTGATGAACCATGGTGTCAGCGGAAATGGTGCCAACATCACTGCAGGGCAGACTGGTGCCAAGGACATGGGCCTAAATCCAGGCATCACGGACAGTGTCCCCAGGAGCATGTGGGGCCAGTTGAAAGAACATTTTAAATGTAGGTCAGGTATCATCCTTCTGGAAGACATGAGTTACAGTATATTGGTGCTGTAATGTCTATTATGGGACCCTGGAAGCTCAACATTGTGTGGACAGATCCTTTCTGTGTTTTTAATCCACTCCTGGTTTTGGTTGCAATATGAGGACCACAATACTGACTGAAATATACGTAGTGTGAACCCAGCGCTAGGGTTAGAACTTACAGGGGCTGTTCTCACAGAGTAAAATCTGCGAAATTCTGCTTCCGCGGCTCTCTGCCTCAAAGAATCGACATGTCAATTCTTTGCATGGAGAGTGGCAGAAGCGGAGGTGTGTGAGCCGTCCCATTAAAACAGATGGCAGGTGAACATCTAAGGCTACGTTCACATTAGCGTTTGACCATCCGGCACCATTCCGTCTACCTTTTCCGTTTTAGAGTAAGCAAAACGGAAACTGTTGGATCCGTTAAAATCCCCATAGACTTCCTTGCTATTTTAGTGTGCTCCCTTTGCCCTAATTGTGCGCCGTTTGCATCCGTTCAAGATCCGTTTTTTTGAACGGAAGAAAAAATAGTGTTTGCGGTATTTTTCTTTCCGCTTAAAAAAACGGATCATAAACGACATTGTAGTCAATGAGGACGGATCTAAAACGGAAGGTATTTCCGTTCACATCCGTTTTTTTCATCCGTTTATGCACTGAGCATGCGCAGAAGCAGCAGGAAATCAAAGAAGAAAAATAAACGGATAGAAAACCGGATGCTGACTGATGCAAATGGATGTACAAGTCAGTTTTTTTAAGCCAAAATACAAACGGACCATTAAAAAAAGAGGAACATTTTGCAATCAGTTTGCATCGTCTGCTCATCCGTTTCATTAATATAGACGGATCCGTTAGAAACAAAGAAAAACGCTAGTGTGGCCGAGCCCTAAGGATGGGTTGACACTACATGTTGGCAATCCGTTTTTTGCAAAAAAAAACCGAATTAAGAAACTGATAAAAAAACGGATGCAACTGTGTGTATCCGTTTTGATCAGTTTTCCCATTGACTTCCATTATAAAAAAAAACGGATCAAAACGGATGTGTTTTTTTTGTCGGACACAAAAATAAGGTTGACCACGTTTTATGTCCGTCAAAAAAAACTGATCCGTTTTTTGTTTTTTTTTTGTAATGGAAGTCAATGGAAAAACGCATGCACACAGTTGCATCCATTTTTTTTTTTGCAATAAACGGATTGCAAAAATGTAGTGTGAACCCAGCCTAACGCTGTTAGTTAGCTGATAGGCCAAGAAGACACATGGTCTCTTCTATATATGTCTGTGGTCCCAGACTATAGAGAAATGGAAGGGGGAGAGAGGAGGCATCCCACCTTCAGTAGATCAGGAGTTTGGAAAAGCTTATTTGACTCTTTGTTCCAAAGAATAAAAATTTTTTCTATATTCTGGAAGCACAGACAGATATATGAAAGGTACCATGTGTCTCCTTCACCTAACAGCTATATAACAGTGCCAGCAGTTTGGAACATGAATTATAGATTGGATTGGATGTTAAGTTGCTCTTTCCTATCAATCTCAGTCTGTTATTCCCAGTGACATTTTGCTATGACCCACCCAGTCATCACGCTGGTGTTTTATACCTTTATTATACTATATACAGTAATCTCAGTTGGTGTCTTCTATCTCTGATAACATTTTACCACTGTTTAGCAGCGACCAGCCCGACCACGACTCTTTATAGTTGTTGTGTTACTATCCTGAAACTGCAAAAACAAAGTAGAAGCCCAAAAACGAATTTACAGTATATTAAATATGAGTATTTCATGGATTTTTTATAGCATGAAATGGGATAGCTATGCTGCAGGTTATACTGCATTGCAAAGAGTAAAATTCACTGTAGATCCCCCTGTCTAAACTGTCCAGAGCAGGAGAGTTTTTCTATAGGGATTTGCAACTGCTCTGGACAGTCCCTGACATGGACAGAGGTGGCAGCAGAGAGAACTGTGTCAGACTGGAAAGAATACACCACTTCCTGCAGGACATACAGCAGCTGATAAGTACTGGGATTTTTTTATTTTTATACAGAAGTAATTTACAAATCTATATAACTTTCTGACTCCAGTTAATATGAAAGAAAAAGATTTTAGCCGGAGTACCCCTTTAAGCTGCTTTCACACTAGCATAATATGGCAGCGTATCTCAGCTGCCGGGTAGTGTATGTGCAGCATTGTGAGTGGCAGATATGCATATGCTTAAACAACTGACCCAATCCTATGTGTGATCCCTTGTGTATGTGACTATCATGTATTATTAAGAGGGCACATAGTAAGCTTAAAGTCTGGAGGGAGGCCAGAACAGACAGCACAGAGCTATGGCTGCCATCCCCTCCTGTTTGTGCAGTCAGGAAGTTCTTTACTTCCTCGTTTTTTATTTAGTGATAGGATTAGATAATAACATAGAGGTTTGTTTTGTCAGAACTTGTCAAAAGCTAATATGAACATGTGCACACCATGCAGGGCTTTACTGAAAATCTCTTGCAATACAGGATAGAAGTGTAACATGTGACTTTTGAGATACAGACTTAAGTTCACTAAATCTGTGCTGAGAGATGCTGAAGTGCTGAGGTAGAGTAAGAGTACTAGTTCAGTTGAGTGGTGAGTAGAATAGAAGAGTTCAGAGGAGTGGAGAGGAGTTTGTCGGGAAAGCCCCAATCCAGTGTAGTATTGTGCTCTGCCGGTACTTGTGAGAAGAAATACTTGAAGAAGAAGTATTTGAGAGAAGAATACTTGTGCCCGTGTGTCGACCTGAATGTCGCTAAACCACCTTCTGCCCTGCAGTTTCTGGTTACCCGTCCTACGAGGGTGACACAAGCCCCAGTCTTGGTTACCTGAGTTGAGCTAAGTGTCCGAGTGTGTCCCGGTGTCACCAGCGCTGTGAGATATGTAGACCTTGGGTACCATTGCTTTGCTCTATCTGGGTCAGTTCCTCTGTCTAGGATACCTCCCTGCACTGTTTCGAGAGGTTTACGGCGTAGGCTGGGGTGATCTCAGACTTGTCCTCCCTTAGCTGTTCAACACTGCATAGTGTCTGTAAGTTTAGCTTTTACAAAGAAAGTCTCTGCGTTCTCCATACGTGTCTGTCCACTATGATAGCTGGTCTGTTCCGGACAGGGAACCTGGCAGAGCCAGGCTCCTGGCAAAGTTCAGCAGGGATGCCTGATCTGTGTGTGTCCTATTCCTCTTAGAATCAGAAGGGAACTAACTAGCTAGGTGACACGACACTTCCTCTCCCCAAGTGACTACTTGACTACTAAGTTGAAAAAGGCAATAGGCTTACTAATCCCTGAGCCTTGGCAGCACTGCGTGCTGCTCCTAAACCCCACCGGCTGTCTTATGAGCTTCCCGCCGGCTACGTCATGACCTGGCTGATGGAAGTGGGACACCCCTACAGTCACTGATTGGCTGAGCAGGATAAATCCCACCAGTCTGTGATGTGGAACCCTGGTTGTGACGTACCCGGAACCAGGGAGAGGATGACAGCTGATGGAGTCGGCACTCTGTGATGCGGCACAGCACGGGCTCGGGGACTTGTAATGATATTGGCTTTTTCAATTCCCTCTGTAGTGGTTTTTTAGCCCCAACTGGACTTATGCTTTAATGGCTTAAGCCACTCAATACTACTCTATAATGTCCTCTGTGCTGCTGCTCCTTTTCACGTGGGTATAGATCAAGATTTTCTTTTTTGTATAAGCAGTATATGACAGACATCATAGCAGCTAGTCTACAGCCACTAGCCGAGGAAGGACTGAACATCAGAGATGGAGCATGCTACTCTTCATGTACACACACAAAAGCTTATTTTTTTGTTTACATAAATAATACAAACAAGTATAAGAAACCTTGAAATATATCTTAGTACAGAACATAACAGCCTGGTACAGGTCAGTGACTGACTGCAGTGTCCCATCCTGAGTGGAACATCAACAACACAGAGTAAGAGCAAAACCAATGATGGAGTGGGCATTTCCAGGTGCCAACCCTGACCCTGAAAATTCTATAATGTCAGTGGCAGCACAGGTGCAAGGAAGGTAAGTATAGCATGCCCGAGCACAAGTCTTAAAAAAAACTCTCCAAAATGTCCCTTAAATTATCAAAATATTAGGGGAGAAGTTTATTTTATATTTGATTGTTGGGGAAATTCTCTCTAGAAACCTTCTGAGATTACCTATGGTATTCGGTCCATGAATAATTACAATCAGTTTTGCCAAATATCTATTTTTTAACCAAATAACAGGAAGTGATTATTAGAGAAAGAACAGGAAATATATTAGACAAAAGGATAACTATCACATATATCACAACTAAATCCATACTGTAGTTATAGATATCAATATATACCCATTGTATCAACTGGGTGCTGTGTGATTTGGATTAGATTTATTTATCAATCTACATCTAATAAATGATACAACTGTCATTATTTCTTATGTCCACCAGAGGGCACCATAGTGCTGCAGTAACATTATCATTGCTTTATTGCCATTTCTACAGAGCAGCTTGAGATGTAACAGATATAAAAAAATAAATAAAAACAAGGATGGAGTTACATGTTGATAACGGTGCAGATTTATAAAGTTTTTTTTTTTTTTTCTAGATCTGTAACAATGTGAACGGCTCCTTAGCCTGCCTTATCCTAATCCAATAAGATGCCCATCAAATGCTCATAAAGATTCCTTAGATTTTCAGGTTTGTAATTGCAATTGGTGAATTTAAAGCAAAGAACAGATCAGATTTATGATCTGTTTATGGAGGATACGTATAAAGGTAAAAAAAAAAAAAAAAAAAGACCTTACATACACTCCTGGATTTATATTCAATTATTGCAGTTAAAAAACAAAAAAACAAAAACTGAATGTGTGAATACTCCCTAGGAGTACGCCATTTATTAGCTGACAGCTTACTGTTCTTTGGTGTCCCCCAGTCACTTCTGTGCAACAATCACTGTGACTGATCAAGGTCATCTTTGAATTGCCAACATTAAAGAGACACTACGCTACAGGGGGGTACACAAAATGTGTCATTTTTTTACAGTACTAACTTGTGCAATTATGAGTGGGTTTTTTTTTTTTTTTTGGGGGGGGGGGGTAGAAATCTTAGAGTGTAGCACAGACAGATACATGGGTAAAATTTATTAGGAGGTCTACTTTATATATTTGGCACAGCTTTTCATTAAGACTAGTATAGGAAATGTCAGTATTTTATAAATCCCCCTATAAGCCTGGTAAAGTCTTTTGGGCATGCTCTGTTACCTGTGAAATGGCTGAGGATGCATATGTTGTCAATGAGGAAAGAGGAGAATGCTTCAGCCAGATTCTGCTCCCCAAGAACAAAAAGATTAGGCAATACAATGCCAACATGCCTGATCCTTCTCTTTCTTGGTACAACCATCTTCGGAGAGGTGAGAGGCGGCTATGTACATTACATGGTCGGCTGAGAAGACCAGCTTAGATCCTTGGTAACCGGACATAGGAGACCCTTTCCAGCTGTTCATATGTCCAGGATGAGACAACAATTTGTAATCCAACATCATTGTCTGTTGAGGAGCCAGGATGCAGAGGCTTCCATGTAGTGACACAGGATTGCACTATAAGGCTATGTCCTTGACGCATCTTTTTAGGCAAAATAATGGCCGTTATTTTATTATAACGGTGGTAAATAATGATCATGATCATTGTATATGGTTGTAAGGACTTTTTTTTACCTAAAACTACGGTGTGTGGACATAGCCTTACACTCTATACATTTTTGTTACTGCCACCTTGTTCTAGAAATTGGTGGGAGTCACAGTGGTTGGAACCTCAAATAATCGGATATTAAAGGGGTTATTCAGCGCTACAAAAACATGGCCACTTTTCCACCACTCGTCTCCAAATTGGGTGAGGTTTAAAACTCAGTTCTATTGAAGTAAATGGAGCTTAATTGCAAACCACACCTGAACTGGAGACAAGAGAGGGGGGAAAAGTGGCCATGTTTTTGTAGCCCTCTAGGCCTTCCCTTTAAAGGGGTAATCCAGAAGAATTTTTTTTTTTTTAAAGTGACACTGTCACCCCCTTTTTGCATTATGACTTCTCTAGCCAGGTGTAAAGGGTAGAGAAGTCATAATGCCTTTTTTATATCATACGTCATAGTGCTTGTTCCAGTAAAAAGTGATCTTTTATCATCTGAGGATTGTGCTATCTGGGCGGGGTTTCACAGCCGAAGCGCCGCTTAGCCCCACCCATGCCACTGTTGACACCCCCCGTGACATCATCGCCACATAGGCCCCACCCCTTGACGGCCATTGAAACAGGCCAACCTGAATAATAGGCCCCACCCCCTCTAGGTTGGCCCCTACCAATGGCCACTGAGGGGCGTGGCCTGTGCTATGATGTAACGAGGCAGGGCCAACGGGGGGGGGTGCGCTATGTGGGTGGGGCTAAGTGGCGCTTCGCCCGTCAAGCCCTGCTCAGCACAATCTGCAGATGATAAAAAAATCACTTTTTACTGGAACAAGCACCATGACGTATGATATAAAATAAGGCATGAAAACCGCAAAATTTACCCTTTACACCTGTGTAGAGAAGTCAAAATACAAAAAAGGGGGGACAGTGTCACTTTAAAAAAAAAAAATTTCCTCTGGAGTACCCCTTTAAAGGGAAGGCCTAGAGTATGGGTCTCCAAACTGCGGCCCTCCAGCTGTTGCGAAACCACAACTTCCATCATGCCTGGACAGCTAAAGCTTTGGATTTGGCTGTCCAGGCATGATGGGAAATTTAGTTTTGCAACCGCTGGAGGGCCGCAGTTTGGAGAACTATGGGCTAGAGTGCTACAAAAACATGAGCACTTAGGGTAAAGGGTAAATTTTTCAGTTTTCATTCCTTTTTTATATCATACATCATGGTGCTTGTTCCAGAAAAAAGTGATCTTTTATCATCTGCCGATTGTGCTATCTGGGCGGGGTTTAACATCAAAGTGTGACTTTGCCCCGCCCACAACACCCAAGTTGGCCCCTGTTACGTCATCATCGCACAGGCCACATCCCCTCAGTGGTCATTGGTATGGGCCGACCTAGAGGGGGTGGGGCCTAGACCAGTTGATTAGAATTCTTTTTCTCTGGAGTACCCCTTTAAGCAATAGTGGACTATAAAATAGGAAGCATTTGTTATAGTAACACGTGTCCGCCTCTAAGAAACAGGTGGATTGCGCCTTATTAATAGTAATTTTCCCATCAGAAGCCACAACAAAATCGGCATTACGTCCTGATAAATCTGTTCCACGTCTCCATGGTTGGCGTTCTCCTTAGGAATGGTAAATCCTGTATTACTGAAGTCCTGTGTTGTGTGATGGCGACTCTTCTATTCTCACTACATTGGCCTTTTCTTTTCCATTCAGCGTTAAACAGGCGGCTATGAGGACAGATTTCTAATCCCTTTATTACAGTCTACCACATCCAGAGAGAGAACATCTCCCCGAATGGCTCCGCTTTAAAAAACAGCTGTCATCTAGATTCATTGTTATGTCGTCTCCTTTGTTGATGTTACACTTGTGTGCTGTGTGCCTGTAGCTTGTTAGACTCCATCTAACACTACCGCTGTTTTCTTGACATATCCTTTTTTTACCGCGTTGTCTATAGAAAGTATTTACCCCCTTGGACTTTTTATGTTTGATTGTGGAACAACACAGAATCACAGTGGGATTAATTAGACAGATAAAGAACAGAGTATCGCAGCGACGACAAATCTCTGCAAATTGATCTCCACTCCCTACGAATATTAACCCTTTATTGTACAGGGACAAGCTGAGCATAAATCCGTACAGGTGACACCTACCTGCAATGGCTAGTACTGGAGGTTATGTTAATCATATATATTTTAGCCACCAAATGCTGCAGTCACTAGCGTCCATCACCTCTCTGGCAGTGTATTGTGTAGTCATGACATCTGCATCTGATAGGGCTTAAAGTGATACTCTGGTAATTTTATAAAAAAAAAAATCAACTGGTGTCAGAAAGTTATACAGATTTGTAATTTACTTCTATACAGCAGTACTTATCAGCTGCTATATGCTCTGCAGGAAGTGGTGTATGCTTTCCAGTTTGACACTGTGGTCTTTGCTGCCACCTCCGTCAATGACAGGGGATTTCTATGGGGATATGCTACTATTCTGGACAGTTCCTGACATGGACAGAGGTGGCAGCAGAGAACACTGTGTCAGACTGGAAATAATCCACCACTTCCTGTAGGACATACAGCAGCTGATAAGTCTTGGAATTTTTTTTTAAATAGAAGTAATTTAAGAATCTGTACAGCATTTAGACACCAATTGATTTAATAACATTTTCTTTTTTTCTGGAGTACCACTTTAACTGGAGAATGAGATTAGGCACACCACACAAAAGAATTGCATTGCGTTGTAAAAGAGATCAAGTGATGACGTTTCAAAGTGGGACTATAAAAAAAATAATAAAATAAATTTAAATTCTAAAAAAAAAAAAGTCCTAAACACACCCATTTTGTTTTTTTAATGTAAAAGTAATAATAATAATAATAATAATAATAATACCACCAATACCCATAATTGGTATGGCTGCCTATTTACTTAACAGTTTTACTAAAAAAAAAACAAATTGCTAGAATTACCATTTTTGTCACAGCATGTCCCTGAATAAAAGTATAAAAAGTGATCCAAAAATTCTTTTCATACCGAAATGGTACCAATAAAAACATGAGAAATACAAACCAGAGGTAGAAAACTGGAAGAAAACTGTCTGGTAAAAACAAAAATACACCATACATGTCAAAAGTTCTGATCAGTTGGAGTCCAAAGGGGTTCAGACACAGATCGATCGCCAGTATGAGAAGGGAGAGGAACACATGGCTGGCGCTTCTCTCCCTATTTGTGCCAGTGATCAAGACAGTCCCATTGATTTACGTGACACGGACTCAGGAGAGAACACACTTAATACACAGTTTTCCTGGCTCATACTAGAGATCGACTGGGGTTAGAATGCTGAGACTCCAGCCTTTTGACCCTCCGGATGGCAAAATTTTTTAAAGTGACAGTGCCCCTTTAAGCATTGATGACATACTCATATAATATATCATAAGTGGCCTATAGGCAGGGGTGTAACTACCACTATAGCAGCCATAGCGGCTGCTATGGGGCCCGCCGCATCAGGGGGCTCCATGGCCTGCTCCTGCAATACACTGGGCCCTCTAAGCCGTCATCATATGCAACACCCGTTGACCGAGCGGGCCTCCTGGGTTTTGCAAAAGTCCCTTTAACTGCAAGCACTAATGACCAGCGCCCAATCAAAAGTTTGCTATGGGGCCCAGCCAATTCTAGTTACGCCCCTGCCTATAGGTGTGGGTCTTACTTGCTGTTATTAAAATGTGATGTTTTATACGCATATGTAAAAAAAAATTTTTTTTAAGGGAAATTGTAACAATGGGCATCCAGTTCTAGCTGCGATGCTACAATAAAGTAACAGGCGATTACATAAGCGTGATGTGCCGCAGACATCCTTACCGCCACAAGTGTCTAGGCTGCGGAGGGTTAAGCGGTGAATTATTAGGCATTCTCCTGGTAATTTTAGCTAAGCACCTTACCGCTGAAAATCCTGGCCCCGCAATTATCCAGACCTGTATCTTTTTCACAGTAGTCACCAGTCATGCTGATACAAGGAACTGTGAAAATGGCTCCTTTTCAAGAAATACCAAGGAACCAGGTAATTATATCGGTTTCTTCAGTTCTCAATGGTTACTGATCCCGGGACCATCAAGATCTAACAGTGCAAGAAAACCGAATGCCCTAAAGCTGTGAGATCTAATAGACGGAGAGATTGTGTCAACCAGTAGAGTTCTTAGACTGAATTACAGTAACTAGAGGGAGCTTACTGCATCAAAGCGAGTTAGAGGGGCCGTCCAGGCTCTATGTATTATTTCAGTGGGCCAGGCTGGGAAAAAATAAAAAAAGATTGGCTAAGCCTATTACACAGTGATCAGCAAACAAACAAGCTCCTCATGGGCTGATCACTGGCCCTATTCTGCAGGGTGATATTGGCCTGATTTGACTGATAATTTCCCACTTCCCCTCTAGAGATAGACTCGTCTTGGCGGTGACAGCCCGCTCAGCCAATCACTGGCTGTGGTGCTGTCCTGTGTTAGTCAGTGATTGGCTGAGTGGGCTGTCACCTTTCAGGTGAGTCCATCTTGGAAGTGGAGGCATGAACATTCAACAGGGTCCTATAGGAGGGCACCAGGGCAGCTCAGAGAGGTAAGCATAGGCTCTGTATTATTTTCTATATATTTGCCACGATAGATAAAAGGTTTTCCTTTACCGGATAACCCCAAACGGACCCCAAGATCTGTCCTGGGGTCCGTTCGGCAGGTGATGCAGTTATTGTACTAAAAAACAACTTTTAAACTTGCAGCCTTGTGCCAAATGGCCGTGGCCTAGATTGTGTATGCATTAGGCTGGCACACCCTCTCTGTCCCTCCTCCCCATTAGGAATGCTCCAGGCAGATTGTCTTCTATTCATCACCTGTGTGAACACTGAACATGGGCTGGATAGTTAAGGCACCTGTGCAGTATTCACTGCAGAGGAATAGGAAAAATTTTGCCAGTGGCATTCCTAATGGTGAAGAGGGCGGAGAGGAGGGACTCAGGGGGGGTGCAAGGTTAGGGCACTGATACTCTAGGCCACGGTCGTTTGGCACAGGGCTGCAAGTTTAAAAGTTGTTTTTAGGACAATAACTGCATTACCTGCCGAACGGACCCCAGGACAGATCTTGGATTAAAAGCAGCTATCTGATGGTACAAATGGTTTTGGGGGGACAGATTGTGGGTACAGAGTTGCTTTAAAGTGACACTGTCACCCCCTTTGTGCATTTTGACATCTCTACACAGGTGTAAAGGGTAAATTTAGCGTTTTTCATACCTTATTTCATATCATACGTCATGGTGCTTGTTCAAGTAAAAAGTTTCCTTTTATCAACTGCAGATTGTATTAAGTGGGCGTGGCCTCACAGCATTAGCGCCACTTAGCCCCGCCCACAAAGGCACCGTTGCCCCCCCCTTGACGCCCATTGGTTGGCCGGGGTGGGGTCCAGACCTTTTGGCCAGCCTGTTCCAATGGCCGGCAAAGGGGGCGGGGCCAACTGTGGCGTTGTGGGCGGGGCGTTTTTGACTATATTTTGCTGCAAATTGCGCAGTCGCTATATAATTGCACCATTTTTTTTAATGCAATTTGCTGCACATCAAATCTCCTTACTGCTGGTATGATACACTGTATCAGCATACAGTCAGTATCTGTAAAACTGACTGAATTTATTCCTATTTTCCAGACAGCTTATTAAAAACATCAGACAACAAATGTTTTGTTTATGGACAGTTTGGAAAATAATGATGAGATCATAAAGATCCCACACGTCTATAGCTCAATATACTATGAAATGAAATGCTATGCTATGAAATCCTTATCAGCATTTACTGTGGGCTGAAAAATAATAATAATTACAATCACTATGACCTGCTAAAGTACCAATAGTGTCAGAAAAAAAAATTTCATGGACGTGTATTCTTTATAGAGAAAAATATCACTAATTTTTTGAATGGTTTACAAAGTACTAAGAAGGCAGGCTTGGTTGCTATTGTTAGGCCCCAGCTGCCCCAGGTATCAGCAACAGGAAAATGAAGGGAACCTCCTTGTTTGATTTAACCATTTAGGTGCCACAGTCACTATTGACCACAGCATCTAGAGCAGTGATTTTCAACCTTTTTTGAGCCGCGGCACACTTTTTATACTTAAAAAATCCCGGGGCACACCACCAACCAAAATGGCACAAAATGACACTAAAACAGTACATATTATACATATAGTTCACGGAGTTCACTCTTAAGGGTTTTAAATCAGCTTCTTATCACCACAAGAGCTGCTTTTTAAGCCCTCAAGAGTGACATATGCCGGGCAGAGATCCTTTCAATAAATTATTCATTTTAAAAAAAGTGAAATAAAAAAGGATAACCCCCTCATATATACAATCCCATGTAACCTCATACATACAGTGCCATGTATTCCCATATATATATATATATATATATATATAAACAGTCCCATGAAAACTCATACATACAGTCCCACGTATATGAGCACATAATTATCAGCACCATATACTGTGGTGATGTGCACTGTATAGCCACAGTATATAGAGCTGATAATTATGTGGCTCATATAACTGCAGTATAAAGGGGTACAATGAGAAGTACTATGGCCATGAGGCCAGAGTACAAGTGCCCCCTGCTTTGCCCTCATACAGTAATAATGCCCCCTGCAGTATGCCCCATATAATAATAATGCCCCCTGCAGTATGCCCCCATATAATAATAATAATGCCCCCTGCAGTATGCCCCATATAATAATAATGCCCCCTGCAGTATGCCCCCATATATTAATAATGCCCTCTGCAGTATGCCCCCATATAATAATAATGCCCCCTGCAGTATGCCCCCATATATTAATAATGCCCTCTGCAGTATGCCCCCATATATTAATAATGCCCTCTGCAGTATGCCCCCATATATTAATAATGCCCTCTGCAGTATGCCCCCATATATTAATGCCCCCTGCAGTATGCCCCATATAATGCCCCCTGCAGTATGCCCCCATATAATGCCCCCTGCAGTATGCCCCCATATATTAATGCCCCCTGCAGTATGCCCCCATATAATGCCCCCTGCAGTATGCCCCCATATATTAATGCCCCCTGCAGTATGCCCCCATATATTAATGCCCCCTGCAGTATGCCCCCATATAATGCCCCCTGCAGTATGCCCCCATATATTAATGCCCCCTGCAGTATGCCCCCATATATTAATGTCCCCTGCAGTATGCCCCCATATAATGCCCCCTGCAGTATGAGAATATGCACCAATAGTTTTAAAAAAAACAAAACAACAAACCATCATACTCACCTAATCGGCGCTGTGTGTTCTCCCTCCTCTTCAGGCTCCGTCCTGTGAGCCGCGGCGACTGAACCTCCGGCAGGCGTGATGACGTCACATCATCACGCCTGCCGGAGAGGTCACGTCCCGGCCTCCCATAGGCTGCTGGCATGAAGTGCCGCGGCCTATGGGAGTCAATGTCAGAGCAGGACGCTGACAGGTCCTGCTCTGACATTGTGCGCGATTGAATGTTTCGCCCGCTCACTATGTGAGCGGGCGGAACATCAATCCATCGGTATATCCCTAGAAGCTGCGCGGCCGCAGCTTCTAGGGATATTAAAGGGACAGTTTCTAATTTCCGACCGGGATCCCGCGGCACAGCTGGCGGGTTCTCACGGCACACCAGTGTGCCGCGGCACCCCGGTTGGGAAACGCTGATCTAGAGGATTATGGGGGGTCTCTAATCCTGGCAGTTGCGATAGGAGCCAGGATAGATAGTTCAGTTCAGTCCGGCTAAGCGATGATTAAATTTACAGTACTAGCAAACTGAAGCTCTTCTCTAGGCTCGGTGGTCGGCCTGCTGCCTTTAAACTCCACTCTGCTCTGTGCCGCTCTTATCCGGTTGCATTTCAGGGTTCACTTCGTGCAGCAAAAAAGGTAGAATCAGCCCTTGGTGAAGTGAGAGCAACCAGGATATCTTTGTGATCACAATAGGTCATGGGGCTGCGCATTTCATTAAGGGGTGTAACCTACAAACAAAATGTGACTAAGGGTCCTATTCCACAGGCCAATGGGGCCCAATCAATAATGTAGATCGGCGCTCGTTTACTGGGTCTATTACACGGCCCGATAATTGTTTAACGAGGGTTGCAGGGACATTGTTACCAATGTCCTTGCAGACCTTGTTTAAACACCATACGTTACCTAAACATGTTGCAGGTCTTCTCCTGCGCTCCTTCTTCCTCTCGGTCCCGCGCGCAGCAGCAGCTTCGGTGTGGCCTGTCTGAGCTGACAGACAGCTCAGCCAATCACTGGCCGCGGCGGTCCTGGGCAGTGATTGGCTGAGCGGTCTGTCAGCTAAGACAGGCCACACCGAAGCAGCTGCTGCTGCTGTGCGCGGGATCGGGAGGAAGAAGGAGCGCAGGAGAAGACCAGCAACATGCTTAGGTAATGTATGGTGCTTGTGAAATCGTTGGTCGCCCTCCAGCGCTTCGCTTTTCCACGCAGCGATGCGTAATCGGTGCCCAATGATTTTAGGTTTGAACCTAAATAAATGATCGGCTGATAGTTGTCTCTATTCCACAGAGCGATTATCGCTCCATGGAATAGGACCCTAAATGTGACAAAATTTGGCGACGGGTGGGGGTCTGGCATTTAGAGATTTCCTAAAATGCTGCAGGTATTTAAAAAATGTATTGAAGAGCTGATGCTGCCATTGGGCATCTCTTTGGTTACTGGAAACACCTCTACTTAAGGTGCCCCTATGGTAGGCCTGGACTGATGCTGAGGCCCACACCTTGGGATATTGGAAATTTCATTGCCACACTACAGACTCACTGCCGAAGTCAACACCCCTAAAGTGACACTGATAAGGAGAAGGACTGGAAACTTGTGGCCAGTAAGTGGAGTTTCCCTGTGAGCTCTATCCTTTATCCTGGACTATACCCACAAACCATGGACAGTGGTTTTTGTTTCTTTACCTGTGGGGCCAGTGTCTGTACAGTATACATGCTCAAAATAAATATTTGTGTTGTTAAGACTATGCCCAATCCTAAAAAACCCATTAAACCGACCAGAATCAAAAGAATAACAGGATGGGACAAAATATTTGCTGATGTATAATGATCACTTTTTATTCCGACCATCAATTTTTTTTAATATGAACAGCTGAATACTTGTTAGTAAGTTACAGCAGTAACCTGAAGTGTGTCCATTACTGAACTAGGAGGCTGGTCAGAAGCCTGGATATAGTGGTCAATCACTACAGGTCTACTATCAGAGAAAGTTCAATGTAGTCACGCTCCAACCAGACGTGCCCAACCCGCCGGCCTCTGGTTTAGTCCACAGTCTTTATTGTAGAACAATGTTTCGGCTCATGAGATTCTAACAGAATATTTGTTCACTCTAAGTCAACGCTGAAACACATTGCTGTAGGCAAAACAAACATCTAGAGAAGATCGTGATGGCCACCCACTGCGTACATTTTTGGTGGCTTTATCTACGGTGAACTGAAGCTGGAGCTTTTACTTTGTTCCTTTAGTTATTTCTTTAACCTGTTACTTAGAATGTTTGCCACCAATAAGATGACCAGAAAAGCATACTTATGAACCCAGTAAATATTCCCACACCCCTCATGTCCAATGAATGGCTACAACCACCGTACCACCAAAATGGAAAAGCAAAACTGTGACTAGGAGCAAGCATCGAGACGTTCTCCGTTCCCACCCTCCAGAGACAATTCAAAGGCAATTGAGGATCAGCCCTTGAGCAGCAGAAAAACAGCTGTAGAAATGTCCCCCCCCCCCATCGACACTGAAGAAACCAGAAATGCCATCAACCATGACTATTGGCAGCACAAAGTCCATAGCTTCTTGAATATCATGACCTAAGGAAAAATTATCGTTCCATTGGTGTTCAGAATTTTTGAAGAACTGATAAATAGGGAGAAGACATAAAAGTGGGAACAGAACGGTCTGTTGTCTCCATTTTTTTTTTGTGCTTCATCATGCACCATATTAGCAAGAGACCTGAGTGTCCCCTGTCCATCTTGCATCTGCCAATTCTTTGGCAGGAGGGGATGGGATACTGTGCTTTGTTTTTCGGCTCTTCACTTGAGACACAACACAAAATGGGCAGCACAAGTTGTTAACATACAATGAGGTGAGCGGATGGGGAGTAAGGGAGTACAAGAAGAGGTAGAGGGGCAGCAGATAGAATGGCTGATGAAGAAAACGGCTCATGTCTTGTTTTCGTCATAGATGTCGAGAGATGGCTCAATGGTGGACAGCTCTGTTTCGTAACCCAAGCTTCGTGGAGACAGGGAGTTTCGGTGAAAAAAGAGACTACCTGGAAAAGAGAAGATGAGAAAAAAAGGTTAATTTATGTTATGTTGTCACTGTTCACTTTCAAACAATATTGAAACTGAACTGGGCAGATAAGTGATTTGGGAAATGAGAATAAGAGAATAATCTATGGTAGCATGTCAACTACTTTATTTCTGCCAATAGCCTATCCCTGTGGTGGTTTGCATTCGATGGATGAAATAGCAGCAAAGTATGATAACCCAGAGGTTGGTTTGATGCCCTAGCCTTATTCCAAAAAAATTCTGGCCATGGCTGAGTGGTTTGTTGGGTGTCTCTGTCCTGGCATCTGGTGCCCAGGCCTTATGCCCTACCATGTTTTTTTTATTAGTTTATTGGTCCAGAGACATATCCGTCCATATATCTGATATTACGTCCCACCCAGCAGCTCATGAACAGAAATGGTGATGCCTCTCGATAAAAGGCAGAACATTTTTTTCTAACCTTGGTCAAATCCTTTAAACCTGAATGTGTCATTTTAGGTCCGCTGTGTTTTCTAACCTGAAGGGTATGTTCACAAATACTTAATCCGTTGTGGATTTCATGCTGTAGATTTAATCAATATAAATAAATAGTTGAAATCCACAGGGGATTAAACATGTGTGAACATACCCCTAGGGTGCAATTTCTATAGAGTTCAATAAGCATCCATGTCAAAATGAGAACAGGTTGAGAGGAATATTCTTTAACATGATTACTTTTAGCGAGTCCAGGACAAAAGCCTAGTCTTATTTTTTGGCTTTGTATTTTAGGTTTGTTGCTCCTTTGGTAGGCCTGTACATCAACTGTGTAGTTGTATTTATCCCGCCTGAAGGTTACAATCTGTCCAGTTTTTGTTACCTTTGGATGTCTAGTATTGTGTAGCTTACTGTGGTGTTCTTCTTCACCCCTTTGTGCTGCAACTAGTTTGGGCCTGACTGACCAAAATCATTTTTCAAAACCTAACCTGTCTCACTTTATGTGGTTATAGGTCCGTAATGCTCTAACTTATTCTAGCGATTCTGTTTTTTCATGACATATTGTCCTTTATGTTAGTGGAAAATTTGGTATTTGCGGTATAGATGATGGTGGTAACCAAACATGTATAGTTTTTTTTGTGTTTTTAAATGTTTAATTTTAAATGGGGAATACAATGTAATTTTATTATTTGGGGGATTTTGGTTTTATGTTTTATTTCAATTTTTTTTCTTCACTTTTACATTAGTGTACATTACCCAGTGATTTTCTGATACAATACACGATAATATCACTGTAGTGCAATGTATTATATATGTCAGCATTATGCTGACAGGCCATGCCTCTGGCATGGCTGTGTGGACACATATCCATGGCAGGCATGGGGGCCTTCAGAAAGCCCCCAGGACTGCCCCGGAAACAGATCAGAAGCCGGCACCTCACCACTGACTTCTGATCGGTAGGCTTATTGTATTCACACCACCGAAACCCATTACATGTTGCAGTCATGATTTGACAGCAGCATGTGAAGGGTTAAACTACCTGGAGTGCAGGTAGTTTAATCTACCCGGCATGTAAAGGGTTTAACTACCTGGACCTACAATGGATCGGACAAGGAACAAACACTACAACAGTCTGTAACCTCTGGCCATCAAAAAAGTATCGGTAATAGTAACCTGGTCAGCAGTGAGAACAAGGACAACATATTAATTCTGCTTAACATTTAGGTGCAAATGTTCCTATTATTCCCATCCATACATGCTGAGATTACAACCTATGAGACATCTTTTTTTTCCAGCCTTGGGGAGCTGCACAGTAGGTCTATATTGTGCAGCCGGGAACCATATCAGCACAATCTTACTGACTGGTTCCCTTTAAAGGGGTATTTTCATCTGGGCATGTTATGGATAGGGGATAACAAGCTGACTACAGGCCAGTTAGCCTAACATCTGTATTAGTAAAAAATCTGAAAATACTTCTAAAAAAACACTTCTAAAGAAGAAGATAATGGATAATTTAATGGATCCAAACCAGCATGGCTTTGGAGTAGTGGCGTACCGCCGCGGCCGCTGAATGGCTGAGCTGCCTTAATATGTCATGTCTCAAGCCGCAGCCCAGACCAGGAAGCGGCACCTGGACGGGAGAATGGGGCGGCGCCATCCGGGACCCGGCGCTGGAATTGGGAAGGTAAGTAGACGGCCCCTTCCCAGCCATACACAAAAAATACCCCTAGCCCAGAGTACCCCTTTAAGGATTTGAGTCTGTATAGTCTGGAGGAAAGAGGTTCAAGGAGGGAAGCTTTTTTTTTTGTTTTTTTTTTTAAGAAAAAACTGAACTCAAGAACAAGGGGAAAGATCATATACAACATGAGAAAATATTACTTTACTGAAAGAGTAGTAGATGCTTGGAACAAACTTCCAGCAGATGTTTTTGGTAAATTTACAATAACTGAATGTAAACCTATATCTATCCTAAGATAAGAAGGGGAATACTAGAAGGGGGGAACTAGATGGACCAGGTGGTCTTTTTTTTTTTTTACAATCTTCTATGTTTCTATGTTTCCAACCACCCAGACCCGCATCCGATCGTCACCTCGGATGGAGCTCCATTCATTCTCATGAAGCCGCCAAATTGTACAGCTCTCGGTGGCCCCGTATAGAATGGACGGAGCATCAGACCTGTGGACATTATTTAAGTATTCCCATCTCAACAAGTTATTCCTTATCCACAGTATCTACGAGATCCCAAGTGGGACCGACCGGATTTTTACAAGAAATAGGATCTTGTCAAATAAAATTTTTATTCGATTAAAGACATATACGATAGAGATAGTATGAACATTAGAAGAGATGGAAGGGAAGGAAGCAGTTTTTTTTTTTTTTTTGCAGTACTACCCTTCAAACACTAGGTGGCGTGTAAACACAAACGTTACTTTCCTATCTTTGTCTCTCAGCATACGTATCACTCCCGTTTACTGTACACAGCAACTACGAGTAATCAGTGTGCGGCCACATTATTCCATAGTAATGTTCATGCTCCAGTAAATCACTGCATAAAATCAATCAAAAACCTATGTACTTCATATCTACTCACTTTAACCGAATAAGCATATATTCACATGCTGCAGTTATTGCACACACGTCTCTGACCCGGAGATCAGTTTAGTTCATCTGAATGGGTTGGTTTCAGTGGTAAGAACCTGGATTACTTCAATAAATGGATTTCTATCGTCTCTGAAGTCTCAATAACAAATCTGCCCTGAGGGTAACGTCACACAATGGTGGATTGTCAGGGATTTAAGAGGGTGATTTTTGCAGGTACAATCTGCAGCGGATTAGAATATGTGATTTTACATCTCGGCCATGTTCAGAAATCTCCGCCATGGGTGGACTCTTTTTTACGGTCTAGTTACATGGTCGATTTATAGTAGAATTTTCCATCCATTTGTATTGTCATTTTCCATGGGGTGTACATAGATTTCTTAATACAGACTTGTCACAGGAAATTGTCCATCTTAATTTTTAATCTTTATCAGCTGCCGAATGTCCTGCAGGAAGTGTTGTATTGTCTCCAGTCTGACACAGTGCTCTCTGCTGACATCTCTGTTCCAGACCGGAACTGTCCAGAGCAGTAGAAAATCTCCATAAAAAACCTCTCCTGCTCTGGACAGTTCCTGTCTCGGATAGAGGTGGCAACAGAGAGCACTGTGTCAGACTGGAAAAAATACACCTCTTCCTGCACGACATACAGCAGCTGATAAGTACTGGAAGACATGAGACTTTAAAGTAGAAGCTAATTACAAATATTTCTAACTTTCTTAAACTAGTTGAAAGAAAAAGATTTTTGCCGGAGTACCCCTTTAAGGGTATGTTCATACAAAGTAATTTTTTTACGCCGTAAACTTGTCATTTTACAGTTTAGGGCTGGGTTCACACTACGTATATTTGAGGCTGTATATTTGAGGCTGTATAGCAACCAAAACCAGGAGTGGATTGAAAACACAGAAAGGCTCTGTTCACATAATGTTGTAATTGAGTGGATGGCCGTCATTTAATGGCAAATATTTGCTGTTATTTTAAAACAACGGCTGTTATATTGAAATAATGGCCGTTATTTACCGTTATATGACGGCCATCCACTCAATTTCAACATTGTGTGAACAGATCCTTTCTGTGTTTTCAATCCACTCCTGATTTTGGTTGCTATGAGGACCTGACTTGCGGACCAAATACTGCCTGAAATGTACGTAGCGTGAACATAGCCTAAAAATCTATGACTACTACTTGATCTCGATGGAAAAAAAATTCCAAATTATACATACACAATAAAAAAAAAAAAAAAAAAAAAAAAATGGACAAAAAAGCCTAAAAAAAACCAACAAAAAAACCAAAACGGGTGTGATTTGCTGTCTGATGATTAGCCATGGGAAGAGATGGGAGAGTAAGGGAACTATTACACGAAACGATTTTTGGACGATCAATGATTAATGAACTCAAATGACCGCTATGGCGAACAACCTGAAATCATTCACCCAATTACATGGAACGATGATCATTACTGCGTTCATCCTGTCGTCGCCACTGCATTCGCCGCTACTGTGAACGACGTCTTATTACATGCGAACGATTTGCGAATGATCAACGATAAAAATAGGTCCACATTCTATTAAACGACCAACTATTTCTTGTTGGTCGTTTAATGGTTGTCTGCTATTACACCAAACGATTATCGTTCAAATGTGAACAATTTGACAATATTTCGAACGATAATGGTCCTGTGTAATACCACCCCAGGTGTGATTTGCTGTCTGATGAGTGGCCATGGGAAGAGATGGGAGAGTAAAGCCGATTCTTTATTGATACTACGCATTTCGAGAAATTCCACACTCGCTTCATCATGTCGGTGGCGTCTTTTGAAATGCGTAGGCTCAATAAAGAGATTCTAGAACTGATCTTCGAGCAGCGCTTCAGTAATTGGCTTCACTATCTGATCAGCCGGATGCCAAGGGAGCTGTAGCCGGGGATCTTCTACCAGGGGGATAGACTTACCAAGCTTTCTGCCAGTGTTATTGCCTGGTATCTACACAACACACCCCAATGAGCAGACTCACCCACCCTGGAGCCCTTATCTGGATTCACCCCACGGTGCTTCTAGTTACATGGCACACTGCAAACCCAGCCTAAGGTTACCCAGGCAAAGGGACTGGCGGCAGTGATAACATTAAACTGTAACGGTGAAGCACTATAGAATATGTCAGCCCTATATGAAGATTAACTATCACTGAACTCACCCCTATGGTTTGAGTTAGAAAAACGGTTTAAGCTTCGCCATCTGTTAGAACGAGTTTGTTTGATTTCTAGTTTTATCTCTCGCTCTCTGTCGGCCACTTGATAGCTAAATGCTATTATGTGGATTACAGAACAATAAAAACAACATGAAACTGTACGGAAACAAACAGCACAATGTTAAGCTCTTCATGGTCCCATAATAAGCTACAAATGAGCTCTTATCCTCATTGACCTGGCCTCGGGAGCAGACAAGAGAGATCAGGAGGACTGTAACACTTTACATTCCGAAGAAGTCTTCACATTGCAGATGTAAGGTATATAATAAAACCAATAAATAAAAAAATTGCCCAGATTTACTGTGTCAAGGTCACATCTCAGCATACAAAGACTAAAGCAGGACACTACCAATGGCCAGTGACTGGCTGAGAGCGGATGTGTTACTGGAACCAAGATGGAGCAGGGACCAGGAATGTCAGAGTAGCAGCTATGGTGCATTGGGGCAGGTGAGTATCACCCTATCAAGATTTTTTTTCTGCGTCTGGACAGCCCATTTAAAGGGAGATTCTAGTATCAGAAAATCGTTTTTGAAGAAAAAAATGATATGTATCTTTCTAATATAGTGTTATACCTAACTGTACTTAGTCTTCAGCGTGTTTTTTCTTGATTAAAGGGGGCTATCCCAGCCACGACCTGAGTCTCCGGTTTAGGTGTAGTCTACAATTAAGCTCCATTCACTTCAATGGAACCAAATTGAAAAACCCCAACAAAACTGGAGTCGTGTTGTCTCCGAAAAAAGTGGCTATGTTTTTCTAATAACCCCTTTAACCCCTGAGAGTTGAAAATGAAAAGCTATGCCGTATTGTATCCAGCTCCTCCCTTCGCCCCAAGAAAACATATCTTCTACTGTATCAGGAGGCCTGGTTGGATTTGGTCTTCAAGCTCTAGCCCCATGTCCAGTCTATATCATCACCTCTGTCCAGCCCAACAGCCTGCAACACCATCTCTATGATATATACATATATATGACATGTTTCCTTGTGCTGTACAATGCCACAGGCAGAAGTTGCAAACTTGCTGTATGGAGAGATATTCTGCCATAGATAGCAATGTTCGGCACCAGTTCTGAATGGGGTACTGGCAGGAGTGGTGGGGGAGGGAAGCAGGCAGGGTGGGAGGCCTGTGATGGAGAACTGAGTGAAAGCAGTTCATTCTTGGGACTGTAGTACCGAGCAACTGCTTAACCAGGAAGTAGTTAAAGAACATATAGGAAGACAATAACCCATGTAAAGTGTGTGATATTATAATTCAACTCCATTCACTTCAATCAGACCAAGATACAAAACCACATCAAAACAGAGGCCAAGAATGTCGCTGCGTTAAGAAGCCTTAGGACATGACTAGGAATTTAACGGTCTCTTAACTTGCAGGCAAAGCTATCTCCAATAGGTGGCATCAGAGAGCCGATCTGCACATCCTTCTTCCTGCCAGCTGGACATAGTAAAATCTACGCAAAGACATAGCAAACCAATAGGAAGTAGTTATAGATAAATTAAGAACCGGCGCTTTTCTATAATTAATTTCTAACGGATACATTTGGTTTTGCCTTCAATTCTCTTTATAGCCAAGTAAAAGCAATGTTAAATGTTTGTAATATATAGCAAAAGAACAGGCCGAACACCCGTCAGGGCAGGATATAGCATGTCAGGCTGTAATAAAGAGGACCTTTCATCCCACTGTGGGTCTCCAGTTGCAATGAACAAGGATTAGTGGGATTGGGTTACTCTTCCATCAGCACTTATTTGATCAGGAGCTTAATGCAGCTCTTTGGTCTGCTGTTCCGAACATCCAAGTACAGACTGTTTAATGGGAAGTTAATGGTATGATATAACAATCAGTTAAGAAGAACTTAAAAACCTGCGCTATATTCATGGTGCTCCATGTCCGTAGAGTGAGCGTTTCAGGAATACAGAGGTACCTTGGTTTAAGAGTAACTTGCATTAAGAGCGTTTTGCAAGAAGAGCTTACAGTTTTTCAAAATTATAACTTGGTTTAAGAGCATTGCTTCGGTTTAAGAGCTCCCTGTACTGGGTGGGAGAGAGTGGGGGAGGGGCATGGTCTGCATAGCGGGGTCTACAGCCCTGTACTCTGACCCAGGAAGTCTCCCTCACCTTCCAAATCATAGCAGATCAACTTCAGGCTGGGGCTTACATCAGGGGACAGGACTGTGGAAGTAATCTCTTCATAGCTGTAAACCCCTCTCTCCCCGCACAGAGAGTGCTGCATGTATGTGCCCACATCTGCCCTGCTCATTCCTTCATACTCCTTGCAGTCTCTGTCAGCACTTGTGTTTTCCCATCCTCTCCGTTCCTGCTATAATGTGCCTGCACTCACACTCAGCTATACACACTGCTAAAATGTGCCTGCACTTACACTCAGCTATACACACTGCTGCTATAATATGCCTGCACTTACACTCAGCCATTCAAACTGTTGTATAGAAAGTTTCTGTCACTGTCCTCCTGCACAGCTCTGTGATTCTCACTTCCTGATCCATGCTGAACATACACCCCTTCCCCATTGCTGTCATGTGACCACACAGACCTCTGACAGCAGCCCTGCTTCTCTATTCTAGCCTGGTGTACTACGCTACTGCATTATGGGGATCTGCAGGATTTGCTTTGGTTTAAGAGTGGATTTGAATTACAAGCTCAGTCCAGAAACGAATTATGCTCGTAAACCAAGGCACCACTGTACATGTATTATTAGTTAACTAAATGACTTTTTTTAGGCTAATTCTGGTAGTATGGGCCTGAGAGGGGAAAGCCTGAGCCATCCAAAAATCCCCGGGTTAAAAACAATTGTGGCCCTGGAGAGATGGAAGAAACCATACTTCTAAATGTATGATTCTAAATTGCTTCTCCATCTTGGGAAATCCTCCCATAGGATCCTTACACTTATGAGATATTACCGATTGAGGCTTAATGTTTAACAAGAGTATATGCTGAATATTTTACCAAGGAGGCAGATACAAAGCTACAGACCGGAGTGTAAAGCAGCAGCAGACATTGATGGAAATGCTATTCTAAGCACGAGCCGAACAAATATAAGTGAACTGAAAAGAAAGTCCTGGTTTACGCTCTTAAAGGGGATCTCCAGGATTATAAATTAGTCTACAGAAAAGCACTCATTATGTCCAGACATTTATCAACATGCTCTATATACTGTCTGGTGACAAAGAGAAGATCTTAGAGACTACATGGCGTCCACTGAGGCAGGCCATACATATTAAAGGGGACAGTCATTACTTTCATGCTTAATAAACCACAAGCTTCTGCCTACCCCTCTGCCTTATGTCTCTTTACATCCAGAGATCTCTCAACCATGGTTGGTGGGACGGGGTAAAGCTGCCAGGGACCACATGGACACTTGTGATTCGGGCAGTAGGATAGCATTCCATTCACTCTCTGGATTGGGCAGGTGGGAACCAGAAACAGCACCACTTTTATCCACAGGCTGCATCCGGTATAGCAGATGAACATAAAAACCTAACAGACATCATTATAGTCAATGGGGTCTGTTAGGTGTCAATGGTGTTACCCTATTTTACCTATAATACAACTGGAAAGAAGAGTGCAGGTTGTGGAGGGAAAAAAAAAAAGTTACAGGTTACTGCAGCCTCAGCTCCTATTCACTCCAATAAGAGCCAAAGCTGCAGTAATAGGATGTCGCCACTACAATGTAGTATAGAGCCAACTTCTTCCAGCCCGTCCTCCACCAAATAGCTGATCGCTGGGGGTACTAGGTGTATATAATAAACTATTTTTTCCTGGATAACTTCTTTTATACTACAACCATAGACAAATTCTTCTACTGTTTTGTGTATATGACTTCTATGCAGACCAATGTGACGTTCTGGTTACAGACTCCAAACAAGCCCTGACGTTATCATCTTATCATTGCATACCTAAACTGAATGGTAATACCAAAGTAACAAATGTTCCATGAACACTCCTCTGCTATACACAATACAGAGGCTGCCATAAAGCAGCACATTAAAGAAGAAAACGGTACAATGAAACCAGCTCCCATATAACGTATATATCCCTGACCGTACAATGATGCCCATGGCACACAACCAGGATATTAGATACAGGGTTAGTAATTGCACTGTGTATACACCATGCCAATGAAATGATTATTTCTTATAAAAAATGGCAGCGTCAGGCAGTGAGGCCCGGCTCTCACTTCGGAGAGCCTGGGAATATGCCGCTATGTGGAGATGCTGTAAAGGCTTTATCATATATTTATTGAAGTTTTCTTGGAGGGAAAAAAAAATAAATCAATCAATGCACTTAAGCTGCATGCCAGTTAAGCGTGCCAGGACTGCTCACTTCCGCAATAACAGTTTACCTTACGTAGCATCATCAGAAATGACTGCCTCTGTCCTCTACTTCAATAACACACACTATTAGGAGTATACCACTTTAAGGGTCTTCTATATGCTTGGCTGCACATTCTGGGTTTACTCTGAATGTCATGGATCAGTTTGCACAGACAGCTGAGGAGGGGTCTTCATTAGAGATGAGCGAACCTGGAGCATGCTCGAGTCCATCTGAACCCGAACGTTCGGCATTTGATTAGCGGTGGCTGCTGAACTTGGATAAAGCCCTAAGGCTATGTAGAAAACATGGATATAGTCATTGGCTGTATCCATGTTTTCCAGACAACCTTAGAGCTTTATCCAACTTCAGCAGCCCCAGCTAATCAAATGCTGATTGTTCGGGTTCGGATGGACTCGAACCCGAACCCGGTTCGCTCATCTCTAGTCTTCATGTATATCCCCCTATTAGTAAGTACAGTAATCCTGAATTTACAATGTGGGCCCCTCCAAGTACTGGAAACATTTTAAACAGCCGTTCCCAAACTCATCTGTAATCATAAAGTTTTGTCTGGGATGACTACACATCAGACTTCTCTTCTTGGCAAGGTGCTATCCTAAGTGTGGATACTGCCGACAGAACTGGCCCCGATTCTGCTTTTGTCTAGAACTTCCTGATGAAAGAGGCTCGTTGTTTCCTCCCGGTTACCCTTAGTATAGTAAATAGTGGCTGTAGAAATCCCCTTGTGTGTTGTTAAATGAGATTATATTTATAGGGGTATTCCAAGTGATGGCATATTACTAGGATATGCCATTACTCTATGAACAGTGGGGGTTGTTACCACCGCTGTGACGCTAACTGCAATAGGTACTATGTACTTAAAGGGTAGTGCAGTTCTCTGCACAGTAACTGGAGAGGCACTGCTGTTCAAGAGAAGACTGCGAAGGGGTCCTAGTGCTATATCAGTTGTGTACTCATCATTCTCAGGATATGTGATAAACCCCCACTAATCAAGTGACGGTATAACCTTGCAATATGTCCCCACTTTAATATAGCAATACTCTTTACTTTACTTAGGATTTGTTTGGGTGAAAACAAGAAACCTGCATGACTGCTTGAACAGGAAACTTCAGTCCCCTGTCTCAGAGATAGATTTGCCATGAGGCGAGATGACCATATTGCCTCAGGTGGCAGATTACACAAGTCTTGAAAAAGCGGGACTAGCCTCCTCTGCATACATTGTATATATGAACACTCATTACAATACAAAATACAAATTTAGAGTGTTTCTGGCAATTTACCAATATTAATGTTGGCTTAATGTAGCTGCTGTTTCATAGTAACAAACTAAAGAGAAATTCTGCATATAGTATTGATCTCGCCGTCATGTATTATTCCTTCCTTTTTACTTATTGTTAATCTACTCCTGAGCATTGTAAAAAATCTATGGTCAGAGTTACTTAGTATTATTTACAAGCATCATGCTCTATATCCCTGAGAAGAAATCACAGAAGTGGTCAGTGCTAAAACAGAAGGAAGGACAAGACACAGGCATACAAGATAGAAACCTGAAACAACGGAGGGGAGGAGAAAACGCATGCTTAGAAGGTAGTGTTGGGTGAGCTCTGAACTTGTAGCGCCATAAGCAAGATTGTTAGAGAAAGAAAAAAGAAATATAAAAGCAGCAAACAGCATGAATATCCCCAAATAATTTTCCATAATAAAAGTGTACAAGTACCCTTTAAACATAGGCTTGGGTTAATACTAGAGATTAGTGAACCTCAAGCACGCTTTGGATTGTCTGAACCTGAACCCTCTGCGTTTCATTACCGTTGGCTAAAGTTCTAAGGCAGTGTTTCTCAACTCCAGTCCTCAAGACCCACCAACAGGTCATGTTTTGAGGATCGTGTTAGAATTTAACAAGTGATATAACTATAGTCAATGTTCTTTGGGATATCTTCAAAACATGACCTGTTGGTGGGTCTTGAGGACTGGAGTTGAAAAACACTGGTCTAGGGAGTCCTAGAAAACATGGATACAGACTATGGCCTATGGCTGTATCCATATCTTCAAGGCGGACTTAGGGCTTCAGCCAATAGTAATCAACTTCAGAGCGTTCAGGTTCCGACAAACCAAGGCGTGCTCAAGGTTCGCTCATCTCTAGTTAATACAAGATGAAATTAAGCTTTAAGTGTATAAAATGCTATGTCGACTTCTTCGCTTAGGTAAAAAAAAAAAAAAAAACTCTCAGACTCTCATATCTTAAAAGAATTCTTTAATTATCAATTTACACGTTTAATGAAGATTTGGCACTAAAAAGACATCATAAGGAAAAGAAACCAAAAGACGTATTAAAAAGGAATTTCATCCGCGCTTTGTTAAATGATGTGTGAAAAAAGAAAAAAAAAAGTTCTTCTGTCCTCTTCAGAAATACCCGCTTCATGACCATTCCACCCTGCAAAGTGAGCATAGAGACAAATGAGTCAGAAACAGAAGGGACAATGCATGTAACAGTAAACTCTAAACCACAGAAACATTTATTGATCACACATAACAGCTATGGAGGCTCGGCAGTGCATCCTATGACAGTACAGAATCCAACTGGACACCATGCTTATTACTGTATATGTTGCTGCCTTATAAAGTGTATGAATAACTCAACAGGGTATAGGTATGTATAATACAGGGGTTGGACAAAATAACTAGAATACTTCTGTATTTACAAAAAATTGAACTATTCCATAGACACCCGCCATTATCAGTAATGCCCCCCCCCCCTTAGTTAAGGCCCTATTACACTGACCGATCTGGAGGAGCAAATGAGCGCCGACCTGTAAGATCAGTACACGCTTGCTACTCATTCCCCGCCGGCACTATAACATGCGCCGACAGCTTGCAGGTAAGAGCAGGGGAGCTGCGGGGGGCTGCCAGGATCTTAGGATCATCCGGGGAGCCCACAAGAGATAGTGGCGGTCTGCTGCCACCGCTCATATTGCACGGAGCGACAGCCAGGAGAACGTCTTATTGTTCTAAATTTTTTCAACAAGTTTAAACACAAGGATCAGCCAACTTTGCGCATGTCGACTGATTGTTGCCTTTTAATACTAGCTAACACACCAAGCGATTATCGGCCATAATGGCCGATAATCGTCCAAATACAGCTGATAATCGCTTGGTGTAGTAGGCCCTTAATGTAGCTTATAACACTAATAAACTTTATTACTTAAGCTGGTCAACAATTCTGTTTATTTGTTTGAGGGGTGTTGACAGATTTCCAAATGATTGTTGATGGTGTATGCCTGGTAGGGGCGTCAGTCACCAGAATTGCGTACGTTATGGATGTGCTCATGTCTACAGTTTCCTTGGTCACATCTCAGTATGCAACGACCAGGAAACCGTCTGCAAACAGGGATGGCATAGATAAGCACTAAGGCCAGGGTTTACATTCATCCGGCTGCTTTAGAAAAGTGCTGGAGAGAAAAGAGTCTTCGAACTGTTCCCATATATTTCAATGGGACAGTTTAAAGCATCTGGCATGCTAGTAGTGCTGCTGGATAAGCCATACGTCCGAATGGTTCTGCCACAGAGCTTGCCCGTTAATGGGAAAAAAAAGGATAAAAAGCCGGATGACAACTCTACCTTTTGGCATCAAATGTGTCCAGTTTCCGAAAAAGAAACCTAAAACAAACGCAACTGATAAATGTAAACCTGGCCTTGAATTGTTCACATGACTTTTCTGCTCCCTAGTTAATGTTGTCTACCACACTATTATATACTAAGAAGAAAACTTGTCTCGTTTTTGTTTCCCCGCTATAGTTAATGGGTCACGGATGCAAAATTAAAGCTTTGCAGCTCCTTTTTTGGTATAAGAAATAAGCAAAAAAAAAAAAAGTTTCAACCATCCCATATGACCCAACCTCTGACTCACTCCTCTCTGCTGTTGCCAAAAACCAATGAATACCTTTTCTTCTGAAGTGTGTGTCACAAATACTTGACACATCTATGCTAAAAGTAGACTCAAAATGTAATGTGAACGGGCCTAATATGGAGACCTGTGGGCCTGCCTCTACATATATGACCAGAGGTATAATATACAGTGGTACTTTGGTTTAAGAGTAACTTAGTTTAAGAGCGTTTTGGTTTAAGAGCCCACAGTTTTTCAAAATTGTGACTTGGTTTAAGAGCATTGCTTTGATTTAAGAGCTCCCTGTACTGGGTGGGAGGGGGAATGGAGGAGGGGCATGGTCTGCATAGCGGGGTCTACAGCCCTGTACTGTGACCCAGGAAGTCTCCCTCACCTTCCAAATCATAGCAGATCCACTTCAGGCTGGGGCTTGCATCAGGGGACAGGACTGTGGAGGTAATGTCTCCATAGCTGTAACCCCTCTCTCTCCCCGGACAGAGAGCACTGCATGTATGTGCCCACATCTGTCCTGCTCATTCCTTCATACTCCCTGCAGTCTCTGTCAGTCCTTGTGTTTCCCATCCTCTCCTTTACTGTACAGTAACTTATAATATCACATATTCTGCTGTTTTTAAATGTTTGTTTCAGCTATTTCTCATATGTCATTCACAATAATAAATCATTATTTTTGGGGTGTGGAACAAATTGTCTGCATTTCTATGATTTCTTATGGGAAAATTTGCTTTGGTTTAAGAGTGGATTTGGATTACAAGCACGGTCCCGGAATGAATTATACTCGTAATCCAAGGCACCACTGTAGTTCTATAGTAGAGATGAGCTAACTCCAGCATGCTCAAAGTCTAATTGTTCGGCAATTTAATACCAATGGCTGAAGAAGTCTGGGAAAACATGGCCCGAGTTGCGCTCATCTCTATTCCATGGCAATCTGTGTGGTTCCATATCACAGAGACCAATTGGAGGCAGTCGATATGTGGGATGACCAATGTACTGCACTGACGCTACTCCCACGAGACAGGTCGTACAAATATCTTCTACCAAATGGCCGCTACATATCAGGTCCCTTTTAAAAATGATCTTGCCACTGCAGGTAATAAAATACCATGTTAAACCTCTATCAGGCATATTTAATGTTAATGATATACTTTAGAATGGCTTTCCTGACAGTAAGACTCTTATCCGTATGGACAGCTCATTTCATTACGGTGCAGGCTCTCAGAAAGAGATCTTATTCAGTGCAATGTATTGATCCTTCAATATAATAGGTCTGATGGACTCGCTCTAGTTTATCATAAGCGCCGCAGGCCGGCAAGGATCATAACTCATAAATGACAGACACTGAGGAAAATGAAGCCATAGAGCTGCCACAGGGGAGGGTGCATTAATATAGAAAATGTACACGCATTCATTTGAATCCTCAATGAGAAGCTTCTTAGTGCCCTGAGTATAGGAAAGCAGTTGTGTAGTAGGCAGGATTCATAAAAATGGATTTCAGGCCATATTTCCTGTCAGCGTTTATAGGAATGAATAGAAAATGTATACGTAATATAATGTTAGGTGATTTATAACCCTATTAGCTGTGTACCAGACCTGTTGCGTATACCAGTCTGGATGAGGACACTGGGAGCGGTAGGGGCCTGTAACTGGTACAGGTTAGCATGCAATAAAAGCTAATGGAACTAAATAAATGAAGGGGCATGAATCTGTGTGTAGGGCAGAGTAAAGAAGGATTCATCTATCCACAGTTATAAATATCAGATTGGTGGGTTATTACTAGGCAGAAAGTTTGGTTTCACAAAATTCTGAACGCTCAAGCATTTGACTCCTGGTGGCTTTGACTCCAGGCTGCTGAGCATTTAGTGTTTCCCAAATTCAAACTTAGGGCCCTATTACATGGAGCGATAATCGGCTGAATCGGGCCGATTATCGCTCTGTATAATAGAACGATCAGCTGATGAAATGATCATCGCCTGATCGTTTACTAAGGTCCAGACCTATAATCATCGTGCGTCAGGCGCATCACTACGTGTAATAGCGATGCATGGCCGACGGGTGGTGATTGCAGAATAAAACAATAAAGTATTACCTTATCTTACCACATTCCCTGGTATCCTCAGGCCCTCCCCTGACAGGCAGCTCAGCTAATCACTGGCCGAGACAGGACCGCGGTCAGTGGCCTGTCATTCCAGAGACTGGTCCAGAAGGGAACAGAAGGCAGAGTTGCAGACACAGGGGAAGGCCTGAGGACCCCGGGGAATGTTGTAAGATAAGTAAATACTTTATTATTTTACACTAAAGGCAAGGGCTGCACAGACATCGCTAATGATGCCCGTGCAGCCCTTGCTACCTGATAGTGAGTAAACGACTAGCAGATCAGCACTTGTTTACACTTTATGATCGGCCCACATAATAGGACCCTAACTCATCTCTAGTTATTACCACTGCACCCCCACCATCGCTCTTGCTTAGCTTCTTTCACAAGCTCTTGCAATCAATGGGGATCCCAGAAGTCATAGCCAACCAATCCAACATTTATCTAATAGAAATGTAATAACCGTTCACAGAGAGCATAACCCTAATGTGTGATGGGATATAAAAACCTACATGTCCTACTCTAAAAACCTAAGCACAGGACGACCTTCTAATGCAAAAATTATATATTGCACATCATTGCGTCTATAATAATCTCAGAGGTTTACTCCTTTATTTTGCATAGTAATAGTGTATATGGCCATCCGGTTGTCAAGTCCCTACAACACTGTGGTGTCATCGGCTGAAGGTCCAAGCTGGAGGCCTTCATAATTTAATCTCACTGATTACAATCCAGTAAAATCTGCGTTATGTGATTCTTGGCTCCTTTTATCTCCACATACTATATTCTTACTTATTATCATATGTGGGGTTTTCTCTATCTCTACATTAAAGAACTCGCAGTGATGAGGACTAACAAGCCCAGGGCTGGTATAACGTCTGATGTGCTAAACACTGGTGGCTTTGGATGATCAGTTAGTGGCGGCCATAATAAGGAGAAATTTGCATAGCCCTATCCACTATCCTTAAAACGCTTCAACCCAAGCCACCAGACTCTCATTAAATAACTTACAGTGCCCTGATCACACACCTCTTTATGCGTCCTTATATTCTGTCTGACAATTCAGGGAATTCTCAAATGGCCAACCTATACTTTCATTCTATAAATGTTACTGTAGAATAAAAACATATCACAGAATACTATATTTTATATTGTGTATATATATATATATATATATATATATATATATATATATATATATAAACTTTTTTTTTTTTTTTACTTTTTATTTTTAACTTGGCACCCCAATACCTGCCTACATTTAATGGAACCAATGATGTGGATTACCCTGATGAAAAATGGTGGAAGATTTTCCTCTAAGAGCTACTAATGGTAACCTTAACCAGGAAAACCAGTCTTGTTTATCTAGGACAGGGATGGGGAACCTTTGGCCCTCCAGCTGTTGCAAAATTACAATTCCCATCAAGCTTTAGCAGTCCAGGCATGATGGGAATTGTAGTTTTGCAACAACTGGAGGGCCAAAGGTTCCCCATCCTTGATCTAAGATGTCCTATGTTACGGCCATGACTGGGTCCAAACACCTTCTACACTAGTCAACTGGTATCTTATCTACTGAAAAATACTGACCTCCTCTATTAATAAGGGCCGTATTACACGTCCGATCTACAAGAGGAAGCGAGCACCGACCTGTCATATTAGCGCTCGCTTCCTCCTCGTTCCTCGCCTGCTGCCTGTGCCAATACACGAACATTGAGCGGGGTGACCGAGGGGTGCTGCAATAGGGGCTGCCTGGACAATTTTTAGATTGACAGCGGTCTGCTGCCACTGCTCCTGTTACATGGAGCGACGGCCAGCAGACCATCGCTATCATCATCATGTATTTAGAACATGCCGAAAGACAACGATCAACAGACGTTGTGCACGTCAGCTAATCACTGGCTTTTAACATGACCTATTACACGAAACGATCATCAGCCGGAACGGCCGGTAATTGGCCAGGTATGGCCAATAATTGTTGCGTGTAATAGGACCCTTAGGCATCAGACCCATAAAAGGATGGTCTGAATGGAGCCTGCCAAACAAAACCAGCATTGTGTGTCACTGTCAAACATTGGCTCCTATGTAAGTGGATTTGCAATAAACAACATACTTATAAGACAGAAAGACATTGTTACTTACTCTGTGGCATACAAGTTAGCTGTGGCTTTGATGATCATGTAGCATAGCGTAAGGGCACTGAGAAGGCCAAAACTGGCAATAATGAACCATTCTTCTGTTGACAAAGGAAATGGGAGGGAGTCACTCTCGACAGCAATTTCAGCAGCAAGGCCAACACATCACTCCCATGCCCAAAGGCTGAAGGGAACAAGAAGAGGGGCGGCTTTTTTGGTGCCGCACCACAGGACGGAGCCGACCGGCAAGGATGGAAAGTAGAGATTAGTAGAGTTACTTGTAGGAGAAAGAAAATAGAAGAATTAGCAGGAATTGACTGTACACAGAAAGGATGATCAGAGGGAGCCAGGACAGAGCGAATGACCGAGAGCGTAGAGATCAGTAAGTGGAGGCGAGGAGGTACAGTGCAGAGAACACACGCGGCGGATACGTTTATTTTCTTAGTAGACACCAGGTTATTCCATTTAACAAAACAGCCAAAAAAAAAAAAAAAAAAGCATTTTTATATGTTATCAAAGTTAAGGACAACACACAAGACGAACCTCATTATATATTATACCATATATACCATGGATATTTACCTAAATAGGAACCCCAATACCACAGATTATTATTTATCATATAGAGAGGAGCGAATTTAGAGTAAATTTGGCATTGTCCAAACCTAAATTTTCTGCATTTAATTACTGGTGGATGAAGTTGGATGCAGCCCTAAAGGCTGCCTGGAAAACACGGATCCAGCCAGATCCCGCCATGGATAGACTCCCTAGGGCTGCATCCAATTTCTTCAGCCACCGGTATTCAAAGGCCAAAAGTTCGGGTCCAGACGAGCCCGAATGTACTCTAGAGATAGACACTTTATCAGATCCTGACTGACCTTACTATAAGTTAATGGGGAACATCAGGCACCACTGGTATTGGTCTCGCATGTGAACAAAGCCTTGTGTTATTAAGTGTGTACATTTTTAGATGTCATGCTTCAACATGGTTTTACCGCTCTGTATAGGCCAGTCGGTGGTTTTGATGGTTCAGAACTGCTGAAAGAATCACTATTAGGAATCTACAACTTCCCGCATCATCTGACAGACCATGGTTCTCGGCTCATGTTGGGAGTAGTAGTAGTAGTAGCAGGAGGAGGAGGTAGTTTTGTTCCAGGATGAATAGCACTACTTGAAGGGAATATTCTTTAGACTGCTTACATTACATCTTTATGATATAGAGCACAATAGGACAGACGTCTGACAGTAATCTCTCTCATTACCACATACATCATATGTACATTACACAGTATAAGCTCTTTACCAGTGTTCATGATGATGATCAGAATCTCTCATCCACATAACAATGATAGTTATGAATGTAGACATTTTGCATTATATGAGGCACATATCATTTTATCTACATGTTCCCAGCCCTGGCGGACGGCTGCCATTTATAGCAGTGACAGTACAGGGCTGTGCTGTACATTCACAGGGGTAGTGCATAACAGGACTGGATTCTGCTATGGTTTTCATAGCCCGTTCTGTAAAAGGGGACACATTATACATAAGTAATGGGTGTAGTTTGGGATTTGACAAAGTTAGGGTGTGATAAGAGGGCGTACCTCTTTCCTCAATAAGTTATTACATATCAGCAACTTTTTTTTTTTAATTGGTGTCAGTAAGTCATACAGATTCGTAAATGACTTCTATTTAAAAATCTTCTATTTAAAAGTATTCCAGTACTTATCAGCTGCTGTATGTTCAGCAGGAAGTGATGTTTTACTTCCAGTCTAACAAGGTCCACTTTGCTGCCACCTCGGTCTGTGACATGAACAGCTAATGGAGAGGTTTTCTATGGGGATTTGCTAGTGCTCTCAACAGTTCTGGTCACAGGACAGAGGTGGCAGCAGAGAGCGCTGTGTCAAACTGGAAAGAATACACCATTTCTTGCAGGACATACAGCAGTTGATAAGTACTGGAAGAGTTGAGAATTTTTAAATAGACAATTTATAAATCTGTATAACTTTCTAACACCAACTGACTTAAAAACATTTTTTTTCCTCTAGAGTACCCCTTTAAAGAGGACCTGGGTAAATACTTCCATTTCCCAACACTATGTATGACTAACTTGACAACTGGGGGTTACCATTTCCATTTTAAAGGGGGTGTGTCCTACACAATCTGGCGCTGTGCAAGAACTATGGAAATATGCCCAGTTGTCAATTTATTAAGTGTTTTCTAAAAGAAATAACAGAAGAATGTAATAACGCAGGTTTAGACCAAGTTGCCTCAGCACTGTTACTATATGAGGAATACATGCGTTACTGGTAGGAAGGTAAAAGGAAAGTAATCCAAAGTGGTGGATGTCCCTATGTGTCTGTATTACAGAAGGCAGCGTAATAATGTTAAATAATTGCAATGAAGTAGACCAGCCATGTATGCCCTTTATTTACTTGTGTCATGTTAAACACGGTGTAATATTTTGTAGGGTTTTTATTCATGGGTTCGCATACACAGGGGATTAAATTAATTCCATGATAAAGGGTAAAAATTAGAGATGAGCGAACCTGGAGCATGCTCGAGTCGATCCGAACCCGAACGTTCGGCATTGGATTAGCGGTGGCTGCTGAACTTGGATAAAGCCCTAAGGCTATGTGGAAATCATGGATATAGTCATTGGCTGTATCCATGTTTTCCAGACAACCTTAGAGCTTTATCCAAGTTCAGCAGCCCCAGCTAATCAAATGCTGAACGTTCGGGTTCGGATCGACTCGAACCCGGTTCGCTCATCTCTAGTAAAAATTCATTGACTATCCTGAGCTCAGATCCCAATTTCTCTGTTTATTTAGCAATGTATTTAAATCAGTTTTTATGGTACATCACGAATCCTGTCCTGCAGCGGGTCACATTACACACCTGGAGACTTCTTACACGTTTCTGTATTCATCTTACCACAACAGCTCAGAAGAAGTTTATCTGTGTCACCCACTGGCCGCACTAATCAATTTGGGACAAATACATTTTTTTTTTTTAATGTTTCCAAAAATTCAGGTTCAGCTGAATCTGAAAACTTTGAGATTCATTTTGGGCGAATCTCTCGGATGTAGTGCATATGGTGCTCTACACTGAGAGGCATGCATGCATAGGGGCAGGGACCCTTGTCAAAGATAGGAGTCCCTGTATACTGAGCGAGCTGCTTTTTTTCCCCAATAGCTGTCAGCCAACCAATTATTAATCCGACAAGACCCTGCTTGAAACATTACCAATGTGCTTGGCCCAGCATATGTTCTCAATTAGGAGTGGATAGAACCTTTAATATTTTGGTTTATTAGAACGGATGGCCACCAGTACTTGAAAAACAATGCTTGATATCATACATATACAGATACTAAGATGTTTTATAAAAGACCAAAATGCGTCATTGTTTCTTCATTGTACGCCCTTGTTAAACCTCCATTGTCAAATTGAGTATCAAACCTATTCACCATAAATGTTAATGGAGTAAAAGCCCTTTCAAAACTCATAAACTCATCAAAGGACAATGTAATTCACTTCAATCTATAAACAGTATGCAGTGAGCTCCAAAGCTCCCTCTAGAGGTGTCAGCAAGGGACCAGCATGTGTATACATCTATTCTAGAGTTCTAGGTCACAAACAAACTTTACCCACCCGACTGTATCTAAAGTTCATGTTTCTTTTTTAGCTTAAAACATAACTGGATTCAGAAAAGAGACGGACCAAGTTAAGGTTGTCAATGCACCACATACAAACACAACTGTAAAAGAGAAGTCAGTAATATCGTGTGAAACACTTGTGTGGGTTTATAGTTTGGTAGAGATGGGTAAATTCTAGCCAAAGAAGTTCATTACTAGTTATATAGTATACCAAGAACCTTTTACTTTACTACTGATGTTCAGGAACCATGTCTGGATGACATGTTTAAAAAGTTTAGATACACATTAGGCACAGAGGACAATGGTGTATGGGTAATGTGTCCAACAATGTATGGCAGTATGTTATGTACAGAAGTGGAGCGGTAACTGGTTTTGGTCTCTATTCAGTCTTTGGCTTTCCTCAATGTATTGTAAGTAGTGTTGACCAGACATTTTGGGTTTGGCAACGTTCTCTGAACACGAATGCTCAGTAAGTTTGTTCAACAATCGATGTACATGTTGGTTACCTTAAAGGCTACAAACACATTAACTAAGGTCCTTATAGCATATGATTTCCTAGGTGTAAGCTTTTGAAAGAACACACACATCATGAGTTACCAATAGAGATGAGCAAACCGGGTTTGGGTCGATCCGAACCCCAACGTTCGGTATTTGATTAGCTGGGGCTGCTGAACTTGGATAAAGTTCTAAGGTTGTCTGGAAAACATGGATACAGCCAATGACTATATCCATGTTTTCCACATAGCCTTAGGGCTTTATCCAACTGCAGCAGCCACCGCTAATCAAATGCCGAAAGTCCGGGTTCGGATCGACTCGAGCATGCTCGAAGTTCGCTCATCTCTAGTTACCAATCAATTCCTGGTAGACTCCTGCTATGGACCCAATAACAACAAATATGGCACATAACAGCATATAACATATAGTTCAGTCAGGCAGACAAACCCAGGTATGACTTACTTGTGACAGCTATGTTGATTTCTCCCGTCCTTGGAGTGATCTCTCCCTCGTGTGGGAGCTGTGATATTGCAGAAGAGCGTAGGGACTCCAGAATCAACGATCCCTCATCCACTGGGTCACTTGGTGCACTTCCTCGTGAACTTGGTTGACTCCTGGTAAGCCGCTCTACATCGAATGCTACATTATCGCTGCATGGCACATTAGTCTGGGGGAAAAAAATAAAAGCAGTGAATTTTAGGAACTGCTCCACATTACAGAAAGAAGGAGAATAAAAGTAAAGTAACAAAAAGAATCAAGGACCCTGTATTGCACATGTAATAAAATGACTACCACCTTGCATGTTTCACAGCACTCAGCGGCATCATCAGATTATCTGACAGATTTTTTTAAGCCAAAGCCAGAAATGGATTTGAAAAGAGGAGGAATCTCAGTCTTTTTTTTTAATTACATTTTCTCTGTGTATAATCCATTCCTGGCTTTGGCTTACAAAAATCTGTCAGATAATCTGTTGGTGTAATAGGGCCCTTACTATTGTTAATGAAAACATGACCACACTCAAGTATGTTTCTAGTATGTTCTTTGAATGCATATGTATATGGCAGAAAATAGGCATCGCATACTACACACATTTTTTTTTTCTTTATTAACTTTTCAAAATTTTTTGATAAATCGATAAAATCTGTGAATTCAAAACTTTGGTTCAATGCATTGGTAAAACTGTGAAATAATATGGCACACGAATATTCAGCAGGTTAATCCAAGCAATTAGACTACTTGGTCTATCTGCGTCTTTCAGGATGTGCCCTGTGTGCTACCTCCATATGGTGCTCAGGTATTAATATATTCCTGCTGCCTTCCCGGGCTTTGATGTGTGTGAGATAGTTTAAGTACTCTTATCCTCTACAAAGCTCATCCAAGATGCTCTAGAAATAGAATTGCTTTTAGCAAGCCACAACCTGGCCTTATGGGTAGAAGAAGAAATGACTGTGGATCAGGCAGAAGAATCACCTGTCATATGTCACAATGGCCAGGGGACCCTGATGAAGATGGCACAGCAAGAAACCATACGACTTATATCATGTTTTTTTTTTTAATTTTTCACATAGTTTTAGTCCAGTTCTATTAAATACTGTAGGTACCATGTAAAATCAATATAAATAGTGACGTCATGCAGTATGTGCCCATTCAGCTCAACTACAGCACATATTAATAATTTACCAATCATACATGGGCAGATTCTACTTCAGAAAGAAATTTTCAAAGATTTTAGCTGTGAGGACTTCAGATTTGTAAATGCAGCTCTTAGCTTTAATACAAGTGCATGACAGGATCAGTAGGACATAAGTCCTTTGGGGGCGCTGTTTCTTCCAGCTGGCATGGGTAAATGCTGTATTACACAACCCGACACCTGTCTGACATGAGCACCAATCTAGTTTACTGGGCCTATTACACGTCTCGGGCTGCATAAACAAACGCTGGATCGTGCATGCGTCCCTCTACGTCTTACATTCACCGATCAAGACGCAAGATGCAGTGGACGTGCACAGGAGAACTTTTCAGCACTTCAGGTGGGTGAGTCCACAAAAAAGTTTTGATATGTTACAGAGTTATTAGTAAGAATATATAAGATATATAAGATATATAACATAACCAATGGCAATAGAGGGGAAACGCCGGGCAGCTACTATCCTCATATGGAGGTACGTTGAAGAGAATGTATTTTCCTTGGATATTTGGAAAAATTGAGCACAGCAAAATCACATACAGTCGCAGTGCACGTGCCTGCATGTTATAAAGGCCGGGAAAACCAGAAAATCAGCTTCACTTTCCTACATAGCTGTGGAAAGCTATTGAACACAGTACAAAGGACCTGCCAGTCTCTGGAGAAGGGAACTGCCTGAGGCAAACACTGTAAAGCAACATGCCCAAGGTCACCGCCAGAGATGACAGCGGAATTCAGAACGAGGAGACGAATTGAAGTCTGCACAGAGCGCTGCAGTCACGTATGTGCTGCTGATCCTCTGCTACCACTGTACTGAGAGGGATACGGGAGGATGGTTAGGAGAGCAGCCTGCCCAGGACCAGCTGCCAGTCAGGATTTTAAAAAAAATGGTGACAGAATAAGCTGGAAGGTCAGCCATCCCAGAAACAGATCTAATATATAGTTGAACAGAACAGGACTGACAGGACAACTATGTTTCTAGGGAAACGCTTTCTAAATGTGTGATCACGTGATCAGTCGTCAGATCTCAAAACTTTCAATTTTGTAAACTTTCATTTTCTTTTGGGAAAACAATTAAAATCAATTAGAACTTTCACAAATGGCATTGGAGTAATTATAAAGGGATGAAGATTTTAAAGTTGCCTGCCTGCTGTCGGTGTGCGTTAATGCGGACAGTAAATGTGGATGACACCTTCCTGCATGCAGTGGATAATGGGTGTCTGATTCTAACAGTAACAGATTCGTTTTACAGGTCCGATTCAGCCGATTATCGCTACGTGGAATAGAGACAACGATCAGCCGATTTCACAAGCACCATGCTTTACCGAAGCATGTTGCAGGTCTTCTCTTGCGCTCCTTCTTCCTCCCTGTCCCACGCGCAGCAGCTTCAGTGCGGCCTGTCTTAGCTGCAGACCGCTCAGCCAATAACTGTCCAGGACCGCCACAACCAGTGATTGACTGAGCGGTCTGTCAGCTCAGTCAAGCCACACCGAAGCTGCTGCTGTGCGCGGGGTCGGGAGGAAGAAGGAGCGCAGGAGAAGACCTGCAACATGCTTAGGTAAAGTATGGTAAACAAGGGCTGCAAGGACATCGGTAAAGATGTCCCTGCAGCCCTCGCTAAACGATTATCAGGCGGTGTAATAGGCCCAGTAAATGAGCGCTGATCTAGCAGTGTATAGATCCACACAGCCGACATGTCCTGATAAATATTGGGCAGTACTCTTTGGTGACGTCACTCCAGCGCTCATCACTGCAGAGCGCCGTGTGAATTTCCAAGTGGAGCGGGCCGGCCGGGGTGGATCGGTGCATTAAGGGTGATAGCCCCGCCACCAACCTCATTTACATATCTCATAAATTACAAAGTCCCCGAAAAATGGCGCCAAGGATCAAGGTAAAAATGCATTTAACCTGCTGATAGTTTCCCTTTAATGCTGTTAGGTTCTGTGCATCTCTAGTAACAAGGCCACTGAGATAGAAAACAAGGAGGGGGCAGGGGCCACAAGGAGCTGGCGTCTGCTACCAGCCTTAGGATTGCTGCCATAGAATTGCTGTTCTCCGGCCTCTGCTGTTTTCCCATTTTCAAGAAAACTCAATAAACCCTTTAACCTTTAGTTGCATAAAACAAACTATATCTGGGTTAGACCAGACCGGTATTTTGGATTTCTTCAGGGCAAAGGTTTAGTTTACTGCCCTGTTCCTATATGTAAACACTACAGTAAAGTCAAAGTGTCTTGCTGGCATCCCCGGCAGAGAGTTTCTTCTATATTTATATCAATTTATTACATTATTACTATGGCATAGTCCCCAAGAAGAAGTGCTTCTAGATGATAATATCTCCATAAAGGACAAGGACAATATGGTGGCACATAGTAATACAAGGACTTCATGTGCTTCTGTGCCTAAATATCACTTTATGGTTCTTGCTTATCTTGGTATACCACCCACTATGCACTTAGGCTGCTACAGGCATCGGCACAGGAGGGACATTGGTTAACAAAACTTGATCCGCAGGACCTTGGGTGAAATGGCATTGTCAATCAGGGTTCTTCACACTGGGTATAGTGAGCGCAAATGGCAATTACATATTCAACGCCATTATTCCTGCCCAATAAAGCGGAATGGAAAATCTAATTGGCAGATGAATACAAATGGGCCAAGACAAGCAAATACCGAGGACTACGACTGAGACGGCCCTGGCCGTCAATGGATCTGCCTAGCTTCTATAGAATCTTTGTATATACCATTCATCTTAAACCTATTGCTCTGCTCCTCAGACGGAGGAGGTTACAAGGCCTCCAGCTTGGCGTTTAGTCTTATCCTTCGCAGAACACAGAAGTCCTTCAGGGCATATGTAGAGGACTGCTAATCTTTGCAGAAAAACAACTTGTCCTCTTGCCTCTTATGAAGAAGTGCTGCATAATTTTGCTCTTAAGCACTATGTCTCAACAGGTCTCAGACGTACTCAAGACACTGAAGAGCCTTTGCAGCTTGATCTGCGCTAATGTTGGATTTCGCCCCGGCCTCTCTGTCTGTCCGGCTCCCAACTCTCAACCTGTTTACTTCCTCTCACGCTTCATTAGTCAGATCAACATTCACAGCTTGCTTAATGGCCCCGTGATATTTAGGAAGAAATGTACAAGGCATTGTAAGGTCACATGTGCCCTGGATTATGGATTATGTCATGCATTTCACTAGGAACCTTGTGCATACAAATAGACCAATATATACACTGTCCACTATAAGAATTTCAGATGGGCTCTGTATACTTGTCATAGTAGCATCATAACTGCACTTTCCTTCATCTGCAGCAAATTATGCTACATGGTTATGTAAACTGAGAAAAACCAAGTGCCCCCGACCCACTAGAGCAGCAATGGCCCCAGTATGGTGGCTATCGGGCCCTAAAGAAGCACATGCAGCTGTAAAGCCCACAATGTGTGTTCACACAATGAAGAAATAAAAGAAAACAAAATTTCAGTATTCACTGACTCCGCAGGAAACAGACACCCAGCACATTAGCCGTCGGCTGGTAGCGGTTTCTGCCGGTTCTAATGTACGAGCATTTTCAGGAAGTTTCTTCATCTCGTGATGGATGGTTGTTATTACTTAGCAGTCGTAATACAAGAAAAATAAGAAAAAAGCCCAGAAAAATACCTGAAATCAAGACTGTCAGATTGTGATTGTAATATGGACTGGGAATCTATACACTACAAACCCGCAGTCTAGCCAGCAAGATGGGGGAGCTGGAGGTCTTGGTTCTGGAGGAGTCCATTGATGTGGTTGGTGTGACTGAGACATGGCTGGACTCCTCACATGACTGGGCTGTCAATATTCAGGGATTTGCGTTGTTCAGAAGGGACCCGGTGGGCAGAAGGGGAGGAGGAGTAAGTCTGTATGTCAGAAATTATATTAAAGTGAGTGTAAAAGATGCAATAGTGGGTGATGACTGTGATGATGTGGAAGCATTGTGGGTAGAACTACAGAAGGAGGTAAAGAGTGAAAAAATTATTCTTGGTGTAATCTATAGACCCCCCAACATTACTGAGGGGATAGATGGTCAGTTGAATAGACAAATAGAGCGGGCTGCCCGGGAGGGGACATTAGTGGTAATGGGGGACCTCAACTACCCAGATATAGATTGGGGTCACGGTTCAGCTAAAACCACAAAGGGGAGGGAATTTCTTAACCTCCTGCAGGATAATTTTCTGGGCCAGTTTGTGGAGGAGCCAACTAGAAGTGATGCCTTGTTGGATCTGGTTATTTCTAACAACGCTGAGCTGGTTGGGGATGTCACTGTCCATGAACACCTGGGGAATAGTGACCACAATATAGTGACTTTTAGCTTAAAGTGTAGAAAAGAAAAACATGTTGGGAGGGCAAAAACTCTTAATTTTAAAAGGGCCAATTTTCCTGGGTTAAGGGCAGAACTTCAGGGCATAGACTGGGAGCGGCTGCTATAACATACTGATAATAAATGGGAAATCTTCAAATCCACATTAAATAACTGTACTGCCAAATATATTCCTATGGGTAACAAATATAAACGGTTAAAATCCAATCCCACATGGCTTACAACCGAGGTTAGAAGGGCTATAAATGAGAAAAAAGGGGCATTCAAAAATACAAATCAGAGGGGTCAGCTGTAGCCTTTAAACATTACAAAGAAGTCAACAAAACCTGTAAAAATGTAATAAAAGCAGCAAAAATTCACAATGAAAGGCAGGTAGCTATAGAAAGCAAAAGAAACCCCCAAAAATTCTTCAAATATATTAATGCAAAAAAAACAAGTTCAGAGCATGTAGGACCCCTAAATAATGGCGACAGGGAATTAATAACTGGGGATCAGGAGAAAGTTGAGCTACTTGATGGGTTCTTCAGTTCTGTACATACAAAAGAGGATGGAGCTGTGGTGGGTGGGGCCAATGCTGCTAACACATGTAATGTACTGAACTGGTTTACTATAGATATGGTCCAAGATAAATTAAATAAATTCAATGTAACCAAAGCTCCAGGGCCTGATGGATTACACCCCAGAGTTCTTAGGGAACTCAGTTCTGTAATTTCTCTACCCTTGTATGAAATATTCAGTGATTCTTTGCTTTCTGGTATTGTGCCGAGGGACTGGCGTAAGGCAAATGTAATGCCGATCTTCAAAAAGGGCTCTCGAACTTCCCCAGGTAACTATAGACCTGTAAGCTTAAGGTCCATTGTGGGGAAACTATTTGAGGGGCTTATAAGGGACTACATCCAGGAATATGTAGTGGCTAATAGTATTATAAGTGATAACCAGCATGGTTTTACTAAGGACAGAAGCTGTCAAACCAACCTAATATGTTTCTATGAAGAGGTAAGTAGAAGCCTGGATGGGGGCGCAGCTGTGGATATCGTGTACCTGGATTTTGCTAAAGCGTTTGACACAGTTCCTCATGGACGTCTGATGGGTAAGTTAAAGTCTATCGGTTTGGAAAATTTAATGTGTAACTGGATTGAAAACTGACTTAAAAATCGTACCCAGAGAGTGGTGGTCAATGATTCCTACTCCGAATGGTCCCCGGTAATAAGTGGTGTACCCCAAGGGTCAGTACTGGGCCATCTTCTGTTTAACTTGTTTATTAATGATATTGAGAATGGAATTAACAGCCATGTTTCTATCTTTGCAGATGACACCAAGCTTTGTAGTACAGTACAGTCTATGGAGGATGTGCAGATGTTACAGGATGACTTAGACACACTGAGTGTTTGGGCGTCCACTTGGCAAATGAGGTTCAATGTGGATAAATGTAAAGTTATGCACCTGGGTACTAATAACCTGCATGCATCATATGTCCTGGGGGGAGTTACTCTGGGGGAGTCACTGATGGAGAAGGATCTGGGTGTACTTGTAGATAATAGACTACAGAACAGCACACAATGTCAGTCAGCTGCTTCTAAGGCCAGCAGGATATTGTCATGCATTAAAACAGGCATGGACTCTCGGGACAGGGATATAATATTACCGCTTTATAAAGCTTTGGTGCGGCCTCATCTGGAGTATGCTGTCCAGTTTTGGAACCCGATTCATAAAAAGGATGTTCTAGAGCTGGAGAGGGTACAAAGACGGGCAACTAAACTAATAAGGGGAATGGAGCATCTTAGTTATGAGGAGAGATTAAAAGAATTACATTTGTTTAGTCTGGAGATGAGACGTTTAAGGGGAGATATGATTAACTTATTTAAATATATAAATGGCCCCTACAAGAAATATGGGGAAAAGATGTTCCAGGTAAAACCCCCACAAAGGACAAGGGGGCATTGTCTTCGCCTGGAAAAAAAAAAGGTTCAATCTCCGGAGGCGACAAGCCTTCTTTACCATGAGAACTGTGAATCTGTGGAACAGTCTACCACAGGATCTGGTCACAGCAACAACAGTAGAGGGCTTCAAAATAAGGCTAGACAAGTTCTTAGAGCAAAATAATATAAATGCATATGTATAGAACCTATCACCCCTCCCCCTTCCCTGTATCCATCCCCTCCTTGGTTGAACTTGATGGACATGTGTCTTTTTTCAACCGTATTAACTATGTAACTATGTAACTTTCATAGTGATGCCTTCAGGTTTGGTCATGGCACTGAAGAAGTTCATTGGAAGAATAGGAATTACCTCTGATCCTTGTGGTTGTGACAGGATCAAGGCTGTGTAGTACCAGGGCCATTCACATTTGATAGTTGATGTTGGAACAAATGATTGTCTGATGAACTACTGTTTTTCAGAAACTGCTATACAAGTTTTAGATTGGCCATAATCGATGACACTGGGCAAAGGACGGGGATTATGGAAATGCTTTGGCAATATTTTGGGAATGTTCCGAGAATATTAAGGGAACTTTCTAAGAATATTCTTTCGTGAAAGATTATTTATGAATGATAATTTGTGAACAAACAATCTCTCATCCAATGCCTGAAATTTTCCAACATGGCTGACTTTTTTTTTGGGCCAAGTCGGCTAAAATTACTTTAATTGTCTTACTCTTCGAATGATGGTTTCGGTTGAAATCGTTCACTTTAATCAACTTTAATCTAAGGTGTATGGGCAACTTTACACTACCGTTCCTGCTGCTGATCTCATATGTGCGCAGATGCAAGATCATAAGGTAGAAGATGTATGACATGGTGCGGCAATTGGCAATTGGCCAAAGCTGCCTATGATATACATGATAAATCATGGGGTGGAAAGGAATCGAATTGAAACATTGGCGTCATGCTCTAATAGGGGTAAGGTATGTTCACACTGAGGAATAGGTGAGGAATTTCAAGCGGAATCCAGGCTTAATTTTATGCATATGCCGCCCGTCAAATATGTACAGAGCAATGTCCCATTGTGTTCAATGGTATATCCGCTCTGTTGTTAAGCGGAATTTACGTGCGGAATGTTCTGACACGAACTGCTTATACCAGTGAGTCTAATTTCATCAACTAAACAGCCCCCCAAAGTGGCAAACGGGGGAGGGTGTTGGAAAAAAACAAGCAAAAAAAAAACACTCCAACAGTTGGTGTATTTTATAACAACCTATACAGTGAAGTTGGCGGCCAATCCATGGCATTTTATTATCAGCACTCTTCCATATCCGCATGAAACAATTCTGATAATATATAAAATGCAGGACAGTCTAAAAAGATTTTACATTTGAGTATACCCATACTATACCCCAACAATAGTTTTCTTACACCAGTATTCTGTATTAGCCATTAAAATGGCTTGCTATAAATCCTGTACTTGTTTCCCACTGTGAACATTATTTCAGTATTGGGAAGATTCTCTCAGTCTCGTAGGGAGAAATATGGCTCTTCCAGACACATCTGGTGGCAAAAAAAAATAGGACAGGAAAAATCTATTCTATAGAGGTCAATGTAATACACAAACCTAGACGTTCTTTTACAAGGAATTAAAGAAAGGCTCAGTTTGCAAATAAATTACCATCCTATCCAGAGCTTCAGAAGTTGACTATACTTTCCTGAGTACATGGCTTTTTACTTGTCCTTAAGCTGTGGGGAATTTGCTCTTATTTATTCGGCTCTGAATCAACCCCCTGGACTGTAACTATCCTTTTATAACCCAGTGGGAAAAGGATATCCAATGTTCTCTTACACTACAGTAAGGGTCCTATTACACTTGTTTGCTGAGCTATTACACGGCCCGATTATCGGGCAGCAAAGGCTGCACGGACATCGTTAGTGATGTCCATACAGCCCTTGCATCTAGTGTAAAATAATAAATATCAACTCACCTCAGAGGCCTTCTGCGCTGTGTGCAGCTCTGCTTCTGCTCCGGTCTTTGCAATGACAGGCCGCCGGCTGCTCAGCCAATCACTTTCCGAGAAAGGCTGCGGCCAGTGATTGGCTGAGCGGCCCGTCTCGGTCGGTGATTGGCTGAGCGGCCTGGACCTGTCACTGCAAAGACCGGAGCAGAAGCAGAGCTGCACACAGCACAGAAGGCCTCCGAGGTCGCCTGTAAACGCGGTAAGGTGAGTTAATATTTATTATTTTACACTATAATCAGCTGTCGGCAGCGCATCGCCATTACACGTAGTGATGTGCAGTCGGCACCCGATGATTTTAGGTCTGAACCTAAAGAACCGATCAGCCGTTGATCGTTTTAGCATTTAAAGTCCTTCTTGGGATCAGGCAGTGATCATCTGTCTGTGGACAGTCGGGAAAGCCCCAAACAACACGATGCGAGTGGAGGGTACGGCCGACTAAAGTATAAAGTGTATGGGGACCTTTATGTTTACAGGGATGTTCTGATGTTGGCACAAGGCACCACGCTCAGCCTTATGGTTGCGATAACATCTAGTAATACACCAGTAACGGGTTATACTTGGCCTCTAGATCCTGCAGTTTGCCTCATGGATCATAGACCATCTCAAATCCGTAACCTTGTCTTTAGACTGACTCCTATAGTTTATCATTTTGGGGGTGTTGACTAGAATGAATCCGATTTTGTTCAGATGAGATTCTGTGGAACTTTTTAATAATGGGAAACCCTCCTATGCACCTGATCCTGCGTATTATATCACGTTATAATGTACTGTTACTGCTCCCTGCGACACTCTGACTAAACTACAATCCTTCTACTTTTCCCATCCTACAGGCAGAGTGTGTCCGGGATTTGGGCATCTGTTGTCAATCAACAGTATCAATAAATATCTGCTGAGTCTGCTGCAGTGAAGTAAAGATATGCTGCAGTCAGCTGCAATAAAGAAGGTAAAACAAGTGGTTCCCACAGTAGAAAAAAAAAAAAAGTATATATATATATATATATATATATATATATATATATATATATACAGTGGTACCTTGGTTTAAGAGTAACTTGGTTTAAGAGCGTTTTGGTTTAAGAGCTCACAGTTTTTCAAAATTGTGACTTGGTTTAAGAGCATTGTTTTGGTTTAAGAGCTCTCTGTACTAGGTGGGAGCGCGAGTTGGGGAGGGACATGGTCTATATAGCGGGGTATACAGCACTGTACTCTGACCCAGGAAGTCTCCCTTGCCTTCCAAATCATAGCAGATCCACTTCAGGCTGGGGCTTACATCAGGGGACAGGACTGTGGAGGTAATCTTTTCATAGCTGTAACCCCTCTCTCCCCGGACAGAGTGCTGCATGTATGTACCCACATCTGTACTGCTCAGTCCTTCATGCTCCCTCCAGTCTCTGTCAGTCCTGATTGGTCCATGCTGAACACCCCCACTTCTTCATTGCTGTCATGTGACCACACAGACCTCTGACAGCAGTCCTACTTCTCTATTCTAGCATGTTGTACTAGGCTACTGCATTATAGGGATCTGCAGTTCCACCCTGTATCTACAAACTGCTGCTGTGTTTCAGGTTTATGCCCTTACTATACATTATACACCACATGCTGATTGCTATACAGCACAGTAACCTATAATATTACATATTCAGCTGTTTATAAATGTTTGTTTCATTTGTCTTACATGTTATTCAAAATATAAAATCATTATTTTTGGGGTGTGGAACCAATTGTCTGCATATCAGTGATTTCTTATGGGAAAATTTGCTTTGGTTTAAGAGTGGATTTGGATTACAAGCAAAGTCCCAGAACGAATTATGCTCGTAATCCAAGGCACCACTGTATATATATATATATATATATATATATATATATATATATATATATATATATATATAGATAGATAGATAGATAAATAGATATACATACACACACACACCTGCAATAATCCCGAATGGAAATTTAAAACAAAATGAGTTAAATCCTGATCCGACCTAGATCTCCTAAGAAACTCCTACTCCCGCTTGGCTTTGTTATAGCCTTGAAGATCCAGGTTTGCTTTCAAGGTAGACAATATTAAGTCCTCAGTTTAGACCCTATAATCCCTGAGATCAAGGAAATTGACCTTCATTCAAGTCCTTGCTCTGGGGTGAGAAACCGTGTCAGAAAATCAGCCGTGCACAATGGTACGTACGATATAAAAATTGTAGGAGCCGTCCAAGCGCTTATTGCTTTACTCACCACAATTCCCAAGGCCTTTAAAATGTTTAACTTGCACATCGGGCAGGTGCAGTGCTCGCTGAGCCACGGATCCACGCACACCTTGTGGAAGACATGCCTAGAAGAAGAAACAAAACCATTATAACCATTGCTTTAAGATCTACTTTCTAAACCTGACTGTATGGTGGCAAAATTTAAGTCGTCTCGTGTAGGGCATGAGCTTCAGCAAAAAACCTGAAATACCCCTGAAAGATGTCCTCCTCATGTGACCCCAGATAACAATTAGTAGAGATGAGCGAACTTGCCAAAAGCTCTTGATCCCAAGGACTGGAGAAGGTGGATGCAGTCTATGGCAGTCCTTCTACAGGCAGCAGGATTCAAATACTGATCGTTCAGGCTTGTTTAAATCCAAACTTTCGGCAAGTTTACTCAACTCTAATAAGAAGAGATTGTCCTTAGTAGAGAACCCCTAGCAGGTTTTTCTCCACCAGACAATCCCTTTAAAGGGGTGCTCCAGCGTGGGGGCACTTTTTTGGGGGGACCGGGGAGGAGGTGGCTGAAATAAAAGACGTCCACTTACCTCCCCGATTCCAGCGGCGGGTCCCGCATCACGGCGCTCCGGTGCCCGGTTCCCGGCTGCTTCCGGGTGTCTGACGCCGCCAGAGACGCTACGTCTCAGGGGCGCTCGGCCGCTCATCCACTCAGTGAAGGAGGCGGGATCCGTTTTAAGTGCGCTCGTATCCCGCCTCCTTCACTTAGTGGCTGAGCGGCCCTAAGACATAGCGTCACGGGCGGTGTCAGACACCCAGAAGCGGCCGGGAACCAGGCACCGGAGCGCCGTGATGCGGGACCCGCCGCTGGAACCGGGGAGGTAAGTGGACGTCTTTTATTTCAGCCACCTCCTCCCCGGTCCCCCCAAAAAAGTGCCCCCACGCTGGATAACCCCTTTAATATCCACTGTGACTGCACAATGCCCAACATGTTTAGTGTGTCTGAAGAAGCGATGACGTAGGAGACCTCTACATTGTTAAAAACTAACTTTGCTCGCATAGATCCTCTCAATTGTTTTTAATACATCAGGTGTACAGGACACCCAAGTTTTTACATAGGATTGGTATACGTGCTGAATTTAATTGCCCTAGATGTGGTCTAGCAGACGCACATATTATACATCTGATGTGGAGTTGCACTGAGTTGGAGGGATACTGGAGGGAGGTTGTTGCCCTCATACAAAGGGTATATGGAGTTGCTGTGCCAGTGGAACCCCTAAAATGTATACAGTGTCTAGTGCATGAGGAGGATGAGCCTACCGGTATTGAACTGGCTATATGCAGGATTCTATACCAGGCGCGTAAATTAATTGCCCGTCACTGGATACAGGCGAGTGCACCCACCATCACGGAACTTATAGCCAGACTTAATGTGGTAATACGTTTAGAAAAAGGGGTATATCAAAAAAAGAAAGGGATCCAAGAAATGTGAAAGTATATGGGGCCCTTGGCTTGATGCGCCTGTTCAGGAATCTCCGACGCAACCCAATGGAAGTCCTTTTACTTCTGGCAGATCAGAATGCTGCAACTATTCGCCGTAATGGAACACAGGGCGGGAGGAGAGATACTACACGGTACATGATAGGGTCATCCTGATGGTGGGTGTCTCGGCCTGTCCGTTGGGCTCAGGATAGGGAGGTTCCTACCCAGGTCACTGAACATACTGCTGTGCCTTATTATTGTATAATGGATGATACTGGGGTGAGTTGCACTTTATGGTCTTTTCTTTATGACGACAGTCTTTATCTGTGTAACCTAGCCAATGTTGTTGCCTCCAAATAAATACTATTTTCCCTTGTGAAAGGGAAGCTGGTTTGGGGGAAGGGAGGGTGTTGCTGTTTTATGTCGGGAGGGGGGAGGATGGGGGGGCTTGTTTTGTTAGTAAAAAAAAAAGACACGTTTTGTGTGTGGAAAAAACTGTTTAATAAAAACAATCTGATATATATATAAAAAAACTAACTTTGCTGCTAACCAGTAATGATTGCGGTTGTACGCCTGTGGGCCTGGAGAAGCCGTGGGATAAGATGCTACGCAAAAAACTAATAGAAACTTTGATGAAACAAAGCTGACATTTTGCCGTTTACTGGATGCACAGATCCACCTCCCTTATATTTCACCAAGTTCATAATCGGGAGATCTATAAATGGCTTTCAGACGTAATGACTTTTAGATATTATCGACTTAGATTGCGACCAGGCTCTGCTTCCCATTGACTGCCCGGCGTTCTGTCTCTCTAAATAGTCTCTGATAAAGACCCTTCTATATCAGTGTGTTTAATCTTAGAAAACCATTTTCTTTCTGAGAGACAAGATTAACTCAGCTTGTTGTCCAATCTGTTTTGGATCTGGCTGCTCCCTTTTTTACAGGCTTGCCAAGGAAGCTGGACCTGGGTCGTGGGAATGTTCTTTGTGTGTGACTAGGACCCAATGTCTACTATGGTCTAGCTTCTAAAGGCTTCAACAGAAATCGGCTTGGATGAGAGCCCAACAAAAAGTTCCGGCATTTCACAATTTCTGAATTAAAGGGGGTTTCCATAGGTTGTTTTTCTATTCTGTGCCACTTTCAAGAACTCTTTATGTTAGAAAATGTGAACATCTCCAAAAAGTATGCAATGGGTTTACAGCTTCACAATGGTATCCAGTCTTATAACTAAAGATGCACTATACTATTCCATTAGAGATGAGCACAACTCGAGTACGCTTGAGTCCGTTCGAACCCAGAAGTCTCGGCATTTGATTACTGGAGGCTGAAGAAGTTGGATGCAGCCCTACGGCTGTCTATAGTTGCGCTTATCTCTAGTGACCATACAGTACATGACCATGGCCTTCTCCACTAAAGTCTATGGAGCCAGCCAAAGCCATTGTTTGACTTAAAGTGTCACTGTCGTTTAAATTTTTTTTGCAGAAATCAATAGTACAGGGGATTTTAAGAAACTTTGTAATTGGGTTTATTAGCCGAAAAATGCATTTTTATCATTAAAAAGCAGTTTGAACCTCTCCCCCCGTCTTCATGGTTCTCTTATGGAGAGGGAAGGGGTTGAGGGAGATGAGGCACCAAAACAGGACAACAAAGAGTTAATTTACAGCTACATCATCGGGCTATCTCCTCTGAAGTCAGCACTGACCTGTCTGACCTCTGAATATCAGCTTTCCCACACGTCCCGCTGTGTAATTCTTTGTTCTCTGCTGGACACTAATCTCCCTCCTCCCCCCTCCCCTCTCCATAGGTTACACAGGGCCCGACTGATGTAAAAAAGAGTCGAGAATTCCTGATAATGAGCAGTGAATGAGAGAGAGGAGGGAAAGGGGGGGGGGCTGGGGAAAGTCTTTTTGAATGCAGATAATGGCATATTTGCCTAGTGAACCCAATTACAAAGTTTCTTAAAATCCCCTCTACTATTGATTCCTGCCAAAAAATAAAATAAATAAATAAATAAAATAAAAATATGACAGTGACACTTTAAAGGGATCCACAAGAGTTACCATCTTTTAAACGCTTTTCCAAAGGCTAGGCTTTCCAAACGGCCATTACAGAGATTAGGTGGTGAATGCCCCTATTGGCATCGGCTTCAGCACATATACCTGTTCTACTATCTCTATAATCCAGCCCTGAGGTTTCAGATTAAAAAAACAGACTGTGGTTCTTTAGCAGAAAAACATGTCCGCACTGTTACATTTTGCGGAAACAAAATATTATATAATTTTTTCAGTTTTTTTATTTGCCTAATATTTTCTGACAGCTAAAAACCACTGCAGTGATGTAAGGGCGCAGCAGCACCGGAGATATTGTTGTCTATATACCGGCAGTGATTGGCAGGCTTCATCCAACCAGTTTTCAGATACATATATTTTAGAATTTTTGTAAAAGAATACGCTGGTTTGCACCATATGTGATGGGTCTAATAGAGATATTGAAAAAAAACCATAGGTCTGGGTTCTTCAGATGCCTGGTGTTGTAAAAAAACCCATGTAGCTGTTCCCAAGAAGTGGTCACATTTGTGATAGGGATGGCAAAAATTTTTAACTATTGCCATACATACAGTATTAAGGTACCCATACACCTTACGCTTTTGTAGACTATACTTGCTTCCGGTATGAGGTGTACGGGCCTCTCCTGGCAGATGGACATAGGGGTCAGCCACAATGGAAAATCACTGGCCAACCCCTGTATTCTGGGACACATAAGCTGCCGCCAGAGCTGTCTAACTGTGCCTTAGCCCTCCCCATCGAGAACACAGGATAATTCAGCCATGCCAAACGTTCCTGTGTATGGGGAGGATGGGGTCGGACGGAAGAGATAACTGACAGCTGAACCATTGTCCAGCCATCTGTTGTATCGAAGGTGTATAGCCTCCTATAGACAGAAGTAGGTTTAACAAGTACTGGACTGATCATTTTGAAGACGCAGCTGTAGAGATTTTGGTCTATATTAGCCATTACAGTTGTTCAGACTGGCCATACACAATCACTGACACTGGGAGATGGACAAAGGAGCTTTCTGAGAACATTATGAGAATATTCTCATAAAGGGGTTATCCAGCGCTACAAAAAACATGGTCACCTTATCCCAGAGACAGCACCACTCTTGTCTCCAGTTTGGGTACAGGTTTTGTAACTCCGTTCTATTGAAGTGAATGGAGCTTAATTGCAAACCACACCTGAACTGGAGACAAGAGTGTTGTCTCTGGAAGAAAGTGGCCATGTTTTTGTAGCACTTGATAACCCCTTTAAAAGGGAAAGTCCATGCAAAATAATTTTGATATGTTATTACCTAACAAAAGTTAAGAAAATTACTAATAGACACTTATTATGGGAAACGCACCTGTAGTGCATTTTCCCTGCACTGACTACAGCATGGCCTGTTTAGGTCTCTGTAAAGTTGGGGATGTCACATCACATAAACTGCCGACTGCTGCTCCCACCACAGCATCCGGCAGTTAATGTGACGTGATGTCACCAACTTTACAGAGACCTGAACAGGCCATGCTGTAGTCAGTGCAGGGAAAATGCACTATAGGTGCGTTTCCCATAATAAGTCTCTAATTTTTTAAAGGGGTACTCCAGCGTGGGGGAACTTTTGCGCTGGGACAGGGGACGAGATGGCCGAGGGAAAAGACGTCCACTCACCTCCCCGGTTCCAGCAGCGGGTCCCGCATTGCGGCGCTCCGGTGCCCGGTTCCCGGCCGCTTCCAGGTGTCTGACGCGGGCCCGAGACGTGACGTCTCAGGTCCGCTCAGCCACTCAGTGAAGGAGACGGGATCCCGCGGCGCGATGCGGGACCCACTGCTGGAACCAGGGAGGTGAGTGGACATCTTTTCCCTCGCCCCAGGTCCCAGCCCAAATGTGCCCCCACGCTGGAGTAACCCTTTACGTTTTGTTGGGTAATAACATATCTTAAAATTTTGCCCAGACTTCCCCTTTAAGGTGCCTATACACAGTGATCTCCCCTGGTTTCCTACATGAACGTTTTTCACGATAGGGAAACAAATCCTCCAATCACCTTATGTCTATCGCCAGTTCTAGTTGAGAAGAAGAATTGTCATTTGAAGGCCTCTGCACGCCACCGAATAGGCACAACAAGGGTCTTGATGACAATTCTTTCTCGCAGAACAAACGTTGTAGTTGAAACACTAAGACGCAGCAAAAGGCATTCTTGCGGTGCAGTAGTGTATATAACATATACTAGATGTCATACTTAATGAGAAATACATGAGACAAGTGATCAAAAGCAATGACTATGAGCAGCCACCGCACAGCAATTATTCTCTTCCCCTTATTCCACACTTCAAGCCGAGCAACGAGTGGAAGATAAATCAAACAAGAAACCCCCCGTATCCTAGAAGACATCTCGTCCTTGATTCCTTTGGGTGAATTAGATAGAGCAGCCATCTTAAGGGAGGTCTGCAAAACCATCCTATCAGATCTCGATATAATACTAATAGCCAGGACGTAGCGTGCCCTCTCCGATCCAACGGCCATCATGGCTCCGGAGTGCATTTTTCCGACAACGGTCAGTAATTCTAGACGAGTCAAGGTCCCTGCAGAGCGACAGCCAGCGAATATACAATGATCACTGTGATCCAGGGAAGGGAAGGAATTAAGGCTGGAGGGTGAATGCTGGTAATGACTGGGTACAGGGCTCCGGGGCCTGTGAAAATGATAAAAAAAAGTCCCAGACGCTGCATTTATCACGGCCATCCATATCAGCAGAGTTGGTGTCTCAGAGCTTTAGCATCCAGGGATAATTTAATACAAGCAGACATAAAATCATTACTGCGGAGAGTACGAGCCCCGCTGCCGCATGAAGGCATTGCCGTGTTCTGCATCTTCATTGGCTTTATCTGGTGGCATATCTGCAGGCCTGTAAAAGGACTATAGGGTACCCTTAGGCCGGGTGTATATATCATCTGCCTGTCGCCAGTCTAAAGTGGTAGGTTACATGCATCTTACCTCACCAACCAGATGTTACAGATACAACAAAGCAGATTACATAATCCTAATAGATCTCAATGTGTTCCTCTTGTTGGCTTCAATGTAGAAATATGAAAAAAGCATAGGCCTATGTTTTACATCCACTTTCCTGTGGCCGTATACTTTTGCACTACACCAGGAATGGGGAACCTTTGGCCCTCCAGCTGTTGCAAAACTACAATTTCCATCACGCCTGGACAGCCAAAGCTTTAGCTTTGGCTGTCCCGGCATGATGGGAATTGTAGTTTTGCAATAGCTGGAGGGCTGAAGGTTCCCCATCCCTGCACTACACTCCTAGACGCACCAGGACATTACTGTATGCCCTGCTGCCGCTAGGGGAGTTCAGAGGGGGGATGCACGGCGACCCCGCTCTGACCGCAGCTATTAACGGGCACGGCCCAAACGCTGTGCCCGCTAATTAGACATATAGATGCAGCTGTCAAAGTTGACAGCTGCATCTAAATGCTAGCTGTCCCCATCATTGGTGCTTTAGTGGGGGGGGGGGGATAGCCCCCCTGCGACGTGATCGTGGAGGAGCGATCACTGCATCTGGTATGGGCCGGGGTCTGGACTGTAATGGCGCTGATCCTGGCTGCTGCAGTCAAAAGCAATAGAACACTGATCTCATTGATCTATGCAGTATAACTATACTGCATAGATCTCAATGAGAGATCAGAGCAGTCATACTAGAAGTCCCCCAGGGGGAATAACCCTAACCCCAGGGGGGGAATAACCTTAACCCCAGGGGAACTTCTAGTATGTGTGTAAAAATATAAAAAAAAAGTTTTTTTATTAATAAAAAAAAAAAAACTCCCCTAATAAAAGTTTGAACCACCCCACTTTTCCCATTTTATAAATAAAAATAAATAAACAAACATGTTTGGTATCGCCGTGTGCGTAACCGCCCAAACTATTAATTTATTTAATTCCCAATCTCGTGCGGTAAACGGCGTAAGCGCCCCAAAAATTCCAAAAGTGCAAAATTGCGCATTTTTGGTCGCATTAAATCAAGAAAAATTGTTATCAAAAGCGATCAAAAAGTCGCATATATGCAAACAAGATACAGATAGAAAGTACACATAATGGCGCAAAAAATGACACCTCACAGAGCTCCATAGATCAAAGGATAAAAGTGTTATAAGCCTGATAATACAGCAATTTTAAGGAAATATTTTTTTACAAGGCTTTAATTTTTTAAAAGCCATCAAATAAAATAAATGTTACACAAGTTACATATCGTCGTAATCGTACTAACTTGAGGAACATGTACAACAAGCCAGTTTTACCCTAGGGTAAACGGCATAAAAACAACCCCCCCCCCCCTTTCTTTTTTTTTTTCTTTTTTTTTTTATTTCACCACACATATAATTTTTTTCTGGTTCCATAGCATATTTTAGGCAAAAATTACGTCTGCCATGGCGCAGAAAATAAGGGCTAATATCGGTCTCTAGGTGGAAAAATGCACGCACTATGGCCTTATATACACAAGCAGGAAAAAAGGAAAGCACAAAGATGAAAACTGGCTGTGTCCCCTAAGGGTTAAGGTTATTTCTTACACAATCCTTAGTGACCCTTGCCTAAAGAGAGTGTTTTTCAGGCTAATGGAATGGATGTGTAACCTTGCAAAAGTCTTATAATGACAGGGCTTAAAATCGGCTGCGATTTCTGGCTGCGAGTACTTAACAGGAGTAAACACGCAACTACTATGATGAAAGTGACTTGTAATGGGAACAAGGACGGACTGATGAGTGCGGAGGGCAACCGCAGGAAATATGAAGTACCAGCCTTGTATAGGAATAGAAGAAGGCTGACAAGGCTACAAATCTTCAACTCATCCTATTTCTAGCAAAGTAATTTATCAACCCATTCACTGCCAAGGATGTATGCAGTATGCAGTGACTGCTAAACCTTACAGCATATATAATGGTATCATATTAGTGTGAGCATTAAAGGGGTTCTCCGGAGAAAGAAATGTTTTCAGAAACTTATACAGATTAGTTAAGTACTTACTTATTAAAAAAAAAAAAACAAGTTTTTCAGTACTTGTCAGCTGCTGTATGTTCTGCAGAAAGTGGTGAATTCTTTCAAGTCTGACACAGTGCTCTCTGCTGCCACCTCTGTCCGTGCCAGGAACTGTCCAGAACAGTAGCAAATGCCCATAGAAAACCTCTTCGGCTCTGGACAGTTCCTGACATGGACAGAGGTGGCAGTAGAGAGCACTGTGTCAGACTGGAAAGAATATAGCACTTCCTGCAGGGCATACAGCAGCTGATAAGTATTGGAAGACTTGGAAATTTTAAACAGAAGAAAATAATATGAGGATCTACCCATCTGCATCTACCCTGATCACAAATGTTCTTATCACAAAAGGGTATTATAGTCTATTTAGTTCTAGTAACCATGTGCACGTGGACAGATGTATGAATTTGGCACACTTTTTTTTTTTTTTTTTAAGGTCTCATCGGCCTCTTGATCAGACTCTAACCCACCAACATGATACTCATGTGTAATCCGCATCTGTACTTACTTGCAAGGCAGGACGCGCACAATGTCATTCTGCTTGTAGCTCTCGATACAGACAGCGCAGTGGTCGAAATCTGGGTCTGTTTCCTGCGTGAGATAGAACAAGGTGACATATAGAACATGTGTAGGCCTCACATTACTTATCATCATATACCACAGACCAGATGTAAAATGGGTCAATGCTAAATCTCTCTATATATTGTATTATATCAAGACATCGCACAGTTAACACTTAAAGAGACTCTGTCAGCAGGTTTATGGTGTCCTATCTCAGGGTAGCATAAACTAGTGACAGAGAAGCTGAACAGAATGATGTATCACTTACATTGTTCTGTGCAGCTGATCCAGAGATATCCTCCTGAATAACATAGACAATAAATAATCCTATCCATAACGTGCATGAGCTCAGTAGCCCTAGATATTCATGAGAAGCAGAAAACTCCGCCCACCAGCCCATGCTATGTATAGCAGCAGCTGGAGGGCGGGGGAGGGGTGTGGCAACAATCCTATTCTCCTGCATATTAGGAGAATGGCTGAACAGAATGATTTAAGTAATACACTGATCTGCATCACTGATTAGCATTTCTGTGGCTAGTTTATGCTTCCCTCATTTAAGGCAGCATAAACCTAGTGACAGATTTCCTTTTAAAGTTGGCCACTAGAGATGAGTGAACCTTGAGCACACTCGGGTTTATCCGAACCCAAGCGTGCAGCATTTGATTACCGGTGGTTGAAGAAGTTGGATGCAGCCCTGAGGCTACCTGGAAAACATGGATACAGCCATAGGTCATAGACTGTATCCATGTTTTCCAAGACTCCCTTGGGCTGCATCCAATTTCTTCAGCCACTGGTAATTAAATGACGCATGCCCACGTACACTCATCTCTAGTGGCCAGACAAATGTAAAAAAAAAAAAAACAGAACCAAAAAAAAACAGCAGCTTTCCTTACATGTTTCTGGTTCCCCATTGGACCTCAAGCATTGTAGGTTACAATGATTCTGAATGTCATTATAGTCAGCTAAGATTTTATAATATGATCACACATTTTTATTTGGTGCATACATCTTTTTCAGTTTGGCTTTGATGGTGTAGTGTAGGGGTACTCAACAACTCTTAGTGAAGGTCCACTTGCCGGGGTCTATTGTCAGGTGAAGGCCCGAGCTGAACATCATTAGTAAATGCGTTGCGCTCCCCCAGTAGTATATAGCCCCCTGTTGCTCCCCCAGTAGTATATAGCCACCTGTACGCTTCCCCAGTAGTATATAGAAGCCTGTGCGCTCCTCCAGTAGTATATAGTCCCCCTGTGTGCTCCCCCAGTAGTATATAGCTGGCAATCCAGTGACGTCACTCGAGCGCCGAAACCAGAGACAGGACAGAGCGGCCTCTTGTGACCGCCGCGGCCACAAGTGTGACTGACAGGGAGGGAGCGGATGGCTCCTTCTATGTCAGTGCTGCTCCTGCACGGTAACAATCTGCACTCGTTATGAGCGCTCATAGTTACTGTGCAAAGTGCAGCTCAGTATACAGTTATACTGAGCTGCAGCAGGGATCCGGAAAGCTGGCCTCCGTGGTCCGCCAGTTGAGGACCCCTGGTGTACTGATAGTCATATCTGTCAGCAAGCTAATGGTTTGTTTTATAAAGAAGTTCCCACAAACAACATGTATGACCAATCGATATGGTAGGAGATAAATGTTAGAATCACTGGGGGCCTCAGCATACAGACCACTACCAATCCAAATTACAGGTACCTCCATGGGCACCCTCACAGGCACAGTGCAGGTTCTCTAAAGCAAATGTTCCTCTGTATAGACCGATCTTCACTGTTAAGAACGAGGAAGAAAGGGGAGACCTGGGATCCCCGGCAGTAGTCTCACAGCGACCTGACATGCATCATGCATGGCTGTATTTAACTACTGGCAGATGCTACTCAGCAGGGTGCTGTAATACCTCTATGGATGATCGGCTCTGTCTTTGCATGTTAACTAAAAGCTCTCCAATGAAATTAGGTGGTGTTATCGACAAATGTGAAGTACAAAGGCAAGGGCATCAGAAACCACAGCAGGAACTAAATTAGCAGCCAGTCAATACTCCATGTAGCTTCATCTGATGGGGCTGTAGTAATAAATGATGGGCGTTACTGCATGGTCTCTGCTATATGTGTAGACGCTCAATAAACCTTAATAGTGGGATTAAGGGAAATTAACCTTTTCAACCCTTCAAACACACGCACGGTAGTTAAACGTTCAGTATATGACGCTAACGCCATTCCTCTACAATCCACATGTATTATGGCAGTGCACTGCTACCCCCCCTTACCATAAAAACATTTTTTCATATGCATAAGCTTAAAGGGGAAGCTTACAAAAAAAAAACTTTGAAATCAACTGGTATCAGAAAGTGCCTGAGATTTGTAAATTACTTCTATAAAAAAAAAAATATCCAGTACTTATCAGCTGCTGTATGTCCTGCAGGAAGTGGTGTATTCTTTCCAGTCTGACACAGTGCTCTCTGCTGCCACCTCTGTCCATGTCAGGAACTGTCCAGAGCAGGAGCAAATCCCCATAGAAAACCTGTACTGCTCTCCAGAGTGGAAAGAACACACCACTTCCTGCAGGACATACAGTAGATGTTAAGTACTGAAAGACTTGAGATTTTTTAATATAAGCAAACTACAAATCTCTGGCACTTTCGGGCACCAGTTGATTTGAAAGATTTTTTTTTTTTTTGTGAACTACCCCTTTAAAGTGGAGATCTAGTTAGGGTATTCAGGCAGCAGTGCAACTTATGGTGTGTTTACACAGGCAGATCTGACAGATTTTGGAAGCCAAAGCCAGGAATGGATTTGAAAAGAGCAGAAATCTCAGCCTTTCCTTTATGACCTGTTCCCTGTTTATGGTCTGTTCCTGGCTTTAGCTTCAAAAATCTGTCAGATAAATCTGCCTGTGTAAACGCAGCATTATTCATGTCAATCATGCACAACACCTGTACAGGAGTCTTCATGATCTGCAGGGGTCCCTGTGGTCGGACCTCTATAATAAGTATATATACTAGTGTAAGTATGTCACTCTCCCTGTCTGGAACATCCATTGAAATACAAGACACTCCCGGACTTCCCGTACGGTCATCAGTAACTATTTTCTTTACCCCTTTAGTTCAGGGATTGCAGGAGATCCAAGGCTGCTAATAGTTAACGTGAAGCTTAATCACTATATAAATACATTTTTTGGCTCATAGCGGCCTAAACTAGATACAACTGGATGAAGTGCTTAGCTGTGAGATGTACACTGGATCTGTAGGGGTTAACCTCCAGATGTAAGCAGGAATGTTTCCATATGCCGGATAGTAAGCCGAGATGGAGAGGAACGGATACAAAGGAAGTTAGGGATAGAAGGTGTCTAACTTTTTATTAAGCAATAATTCAGTATATTTACAAGCACATGGCTAACTATTATAGTGGGTATTACGGGAGAAAACTGCAGAACTCAACTCCTGATTTTCTTATAAAAGGTTTGTCCTAGTTGTTAGGATTTACTATTCGATGGGGGTCCAATGGTTGTCAATGTTTTAATGGAGGACGTTGGACAAATGCAGGGGGTGATGGCAACAAAACAATCAAGGGATACTTACCCATCCCGATTCCCTGCAGCGCCACAACTCACTGTCAGCCTCCAGTCTCCTGTTTCTCCCAGCTTCCTGTGTCACGACCGGCAGGAACTGCCTATTCTGCCAATTAGTGACTGAAGATGTCCCACCCGTCACTGACTGGCTGAGGGGGCATTTCTGAGCCGGGTTGTGACGTCACAGGACTGGGAGATCTAGAACACTATGAGCGGTGGTGGTGGTACAGCTGCAGGAGCATGGTGACAGGTAAGTATAATTTTTTTTTTTTTAATTAATAAATTTTATTGGTTTTACAACAAATCACCAAATTAACCAGGTAAGTATAATTTGATTGTTATGTTCCCACCATTCCTTGCCCTCCATGATTTTTGACATTTGCCCAGAGTACCCCTTTAAGGCCTCCTGTACAAATCCTTGGCTGCAAATCCACAGGTGGCCCGTGAACTGTCATAAAGGGCAAAGGGCCTATACATGTAACATGGAATCCATGATCATGTGCATAGCTCCATCCACTTCAATGGGTCAGTATACTGTCTGCAGTTGTTGACGGATGTGTGCAAGAGGCCTTATAGTCAATGACTAACCATGTGACCTCCAGAAAAAAGCTGACTTAAGATAAAATGAGACAAGGCTCTTTCCTAGAACTATTGCCAGTATTATCTAGCAATCAGAGAGGGTCACGTCGGTCAGACCCCCGCTGATCAGACCTTGATGACAACCCCTTTCAAGTGTGCAGCTTAGAAGAGACATTAATGGTAATTTTTTTATGAGCGTTACATACAACCCAAGCCGGAACCAGGCGGTATGATCTTGTGAATACTGTGCTGGTATTGTGTTACATTCCTGCCTGACTGAATAACAGAAACATCTGAGGACACTAACAATGTTCGGATCAATGGTAACCATTAGAGTTAATGTTTCTGAGGTCAGAACGAGGCATGAAAGGTTTACCAGCAAATCTAATTAGAAGATCTTGGAACAATTACATTGAAAAATACAAGGTTTGGGCCAAACACCATGTTTATAGGGCTCCTGTACCCCATCTCCAGCATTCTATAACATTACTAAATTGTGTCGGAAAAACTGGACGGGATTTTACAACATGTAGCTGATTTACTGGAGGCACGTAATGAGAACACCGACCTAAGAGGCTTAGAATTTCTGTACATTATTATCAAGGCAGCCATATTGCCTGAGCTTGTGCTCCTTTAGCCGGCATGTAGAGAGATGCTTTCATTGTAATCCTGTATGAGATAATAGTGTGGAGACTGCTGGACGGTTTCCTCTACAGATCTAGAGCTATCATCTCCCTTATACACTACTGGGTAAAATGAGTGACACTCAGAGAGTCAATGTCATTAAAAATAACTTTTGACATGTCACAAGTTATTGATCGCAGCAGGTCTCACAGCTCGATCCACTCCCCGGCCGCTTGCTTATTCCAACAATGTAGCCTTTTCTGACATTGTCAGAATCAGGGCCTTATTACACGGAACGATTATCGTTCGAAAAATCCTTAGAGCATTCGGATTTAAACGATAATTGTTTAGTGTAATAGACAACGATTAAACGACCAACGAGAAATCGTTGGTCGTTTGATAGAGTTTGGACCTATTTTTATCGTTTATCGTTCGCATGGAATAAGACGTCCTTCGGTCGTTTGCAGTAGCGGAGAACGCAATAGCAACGACAAGACAACCGCAAGAACGATCTTAAGTAATGATCATCGTTCTGTGTAATTGGCCGAGCGATTTCAGGCCGTTTGCCATAGCGGTCGTTTGAGATCGTTAATCGTTGAAAAATCTCTTCGTGTAATAGTACCCTTAGCAGACCTGGAAGTACAGCATGGGAATGGATGGCATAGCCGCTGCGCTCTCTTACAGCGGGTCTCAGCAGTAATCAATATTTTCTGAAATGCCTGACATCCTTAATGACAGGTTCTCTTTAAAGAGGTTATGTAGCGCTACAAAAACATGGCCACTTTCTTCCAAACACAGCACCACTCTTGTCTCCAGATTGAGTGTATGTTTCGTAACTCAGTTCCATTGAAGTGAATAGAGCTTAACTGCAAACCGCACCTGAACTGAAGATTAGAGTGGTGCCATCTCTGGAAGAACCACTTTAAAGGGGTTATCCAGAGCTACAAAAACATGGCTACTTTCCCCCTAGTGTTGTCTCCAGTTATAGTGGGGTTTTAAAACTCAGTTCAATTGAAATAAATGGAGCTTAATTGCAAACCGCACCTGAACTGGAGACAACAATAGGGGGAAAAGTGGCCATGTTTTTGTAGTGCTGGATAACCCCTTTAATCCAATATTTGTATCATACACAGTGAAGGGAACTAGGGATGCTGTAGCATCAGTAAAATAAACAAACGGGATGGATGGCACAGGGGTTCCAATATGCCATCACAAGACATTTTACAAGGCATGGTCTGAACTAGAACAACTACTTTTACAGATCTTCAGTAGGAACTGAAAACATGGCTGTGTGTGCATGTTTATTTCAATGGAGAGAGGAAAATAAGCTGCTACTAAGCCCGTATGACAGCAAAAAGTCCCATGGGAAACATACTGAACTCCAACATGCCTGACTTCCCCAACATCTGGCGCCAGGGAAAAGCTGGGTGGCCCCATACACATAAGATTGTCAGCCATGTCCTATATGTGTGGGCACCTATAGCCCTAGACAAGAGCAGTGTCAGAGGTGTATGGCAGGCACTAAAAGGGATGCCACATTTTAGGCTGTATCGTGTAGAATATGGGTTTCTCCGAAAATAACACAGGGACCAGGGTCCTATATTATTTTTTCGGAGAAACACGGTACTTCTTCTACTATGTTGGCCCATGTACGTTCTCGACTGGCAAAGGTAGGCAGTGGGCCACCTTGTCTCCTGGTCAGACCAATGGCCTCTATCCTGTGGCTCTCCATGTGACATTTACCAGAAAAGAAAATACTGTTTTTTTAGGCAGAAGAAAAGGAAAATTTTATTTACATGGGCGCAGACTTAAGAGGTTTTTTTTTTGGTTTATAATCTTATCTAAACATTGTATTTTTTGGGACTACTTGAAAGGCAAACAGTTTCCAGCTGTCTCTCCAGGCCGGAGCTCATAAGATAATGATTTCATATGGTGACATCCTAAAAAGAAAACCAGAAACTGTAAGGTTTACTGCAGGAACGCCACGTTGTGTCCCGGCCAAATTCTTATGTGCCATCTGTCTACCATCGGGTAAAGGCCAATGCGTCTGTGACACGAGGAATAGCTGTAACCCATTCAATGCAAAAATGCCTGTGTCCTATACAAAGTTGTCATGAAGGCAGCATCGACGGCCCCTTAGTATAGGTCATATGCATATTTTTATATTTATCTAGTGCAAAGGTAAAATGGAGCAACCAATCAGATTCCAGCTTTCATATCCCAGAGACCCTTTTGAAAATTAAAGCAGCAATCTGATTGGCTGCCATGGGCAGCTGCTCCACTTTTCCCTTACAGAATTATTGTCTCCCCCACAGGATGCATGGGTTGCACATTTCACCTACATATTTTAGGACTCCACCAATATGGCCACCTTTACAGTTTTCATTAATAAATCCCAAGAGTTGCATCTTCAAACTACGAAATCTGTAAATTTGAGTTCATGTATGTCTACCAATCCAAAGCCATCCTGGATAGGAACGCCTGATGCAAGCGGCAAATGAACTATTGCAATTGATGTCTCTTCCAGTGCCCCATGTGGGGAAATGGGGTTTGATGCTTAACCTGTAGATGACCCGGCATAGCTGCATTGGATGATACCCCTCAATATGAACATTTCTAGATGTACTGCAATATCGCCAGATGGCAGCTATGTCAAAATATATGAAACATCTGAACCAATCCTAACAGAATCATCCAACGATAGCATGGGGACCCTAACAAACCCAGAATTTCTCCCGCACATAGGCAGAACTGTAAACTCTCTTCGGATCTGCCTTTTCGGGTACAGGAGGTGCTGAATCTATAGGAACCTTTCATTTACTCTCAGAAGATTTTGTTTGCTAATGGTGCGTTTACACAGAGAGATTTATCTGACAGATTTCTGAAGCCAAAGCCAGGAACAGACTATAAACAGGGTGCAAGACATAAAGGAAAGACAGATTTCCTGTCTCTTCAAGTCCATTCCTGACTTTGGCTTCCAAAATTGGTCAGATAAATCTGCCTGTGTAAACGTACCATAATACAATTCCGATCTGTTTGCGGCTGCAGAGTGGCTGAAAACAGGACACTGTTTACTTAAAAGCGTTCGGGGGATAAGTTTATGCTAAACTGTTTAGCAACAAGGAATTGCTGCCATTTTAATACAAAGCTTCTGTTGTCTTTCCTATTACTCTGAAGGACTGGCTATGAAGATGCGTGCTCACCACAGGATTGGTAGATTGTTAGGTAATAGGTGTCACATTAAACACCGCCAAACCAGACCTAACAATACTGGCATACTGTGACTGGATAACACTGCCACATCAGACCTGAATAATTCCACCATACCCCCCCCCCCCCCCCTTCCCCTGTCGAAAAGACACCAGATTTACTGGCAAGTCTGAATGGGTGGTAGGAGATAAAAAAAAATAAAAAAAGTTGTTACCTGCATCCTGGTGCTGCCTCCCTGCAAGGTGCTGCCCTAATCACCGGACCACATGTGTCTAGTGGTAAATAAGCCCCTGGTAGGGTGACACAGGTTGGAGACAGGTTGGGTTTGATCATACTGAGAAATCAACAAGGTATTTGAAGCGGAATCCACACTTCATTTTCCACGGATTCCGCTTGTAATTCCAACCGTAAAATATGAACAGAGCAATATCTCATTATATTCAATGGGATTTTCGCTCTGGAATTATTGAGTAGAATTTTCTGCGGTGAATCCGCTTTCCATGTCAATTCTCGAGACTCCACCCACAGATGATGTCGGTGGAGAAAGGGGTCAGATGTGATGGGATTTCCATGCTTGACCCCTTTGTTCTTATAAATAAGCCACTGTCAGAGCTGTCTGGCTGGGACTTACCCCTCCCCTTCCCATAGAGAGCGCAGGAAGGCTCGGCTTTACCAATGTTCATGTGGATGGGAGAGAGAGCTGTTATTAGACAGTTATTGAAGGGCCATAAGGGACATAAGGGCCAAAGTAGATCCTACCATCAAAGACTATGAAGACTTCTAGTTCTTCTAGTTTCCCAACATCTTGAGGACTACTAAAGAGCCCAATTAGATCCCACCACCATAGACTATTGTGACATATGGGGGAGCTGTAGCTTTGCAACAATAAGGCAGTAACATGGCTGAGACTATTGACCTAAGGAGATAAGTAGGGCAGAGCCATGAACAATGCATATAGATATCCATATAATATTCAGTACAATATGATGACCTCCAAAAAGGACAATGTGCTATGTATTTGTTATGGTAAGTGGTAAAAGTCTCCAAGGATCTACAGCTGAACCTTATCAATAACATCTGATAAATATATCCCATTCACTTTTCCTACTGAGATCGCAGATCCGTCAGATCTGTTACATGTTGGCACCAAAACTTTCTTCACTCAATCCAGTATCAATTTCCTTACTGATATACTTAGAGGAAACAGATATCAACTTACAAGTGATCACACCGTCATCTAGATGACGACTAAAGTTCTCTGAATGCTGGGAAAATAGTTCCCATTTCCATGACTTGGCAAACGGCATATGACGCCCAAAACTGGCACAAAACAGCAACCGGGTAACGGGTGCTCGGTGTGTTATCAATAAAACAGCTCAAACTGAGAAGATCCCAAGGGAGATATGTGTGCACAATGACGTCAATATAGTTAAAATATAATAATGTAACCGCTGTCCATTGCAAAATACGGCTGAATCACACGGCCTGAAGTGACCTGGCACATCACGATAAACGATAAATCATAGTAAATCCCTCAGTGTAAAAATAGCAAAAAGTTGAAAAAGTTTTTACAGCAACTCAAAGTAACTATAAGGGGGGCAGGTGTAGATTTCTGCCATGGTTTACCGACGTTTACGGTCCTGGAAAACTGGGATAAGTTTCGCAGGACTAGTTCCAACTTTTCCAAGCATCCTGGGTGGAGTGGCAGGGAGCGGAGAGCACGGGCAGCTAGCGTGTACGCCAGCTGCCGAGAAAACAAAGCGATTTGCTGCATTTGTAATGTAAATTCGCTCATCTCTAGCTTAGATATATGGGACGACTGTGAGCCCCAGAGACAAAAGTCAGTCAATCAGCGAATATCCTTTACAGATCTTTTGGTGCAATATAATAAAGTAACTTTACCTGTATGTCTATAGGGAAAATTTGCTTTCCTGGGAGAAGGAAAAAAAAAAAAAAGGAAATACAAGGACAATGTAAAATCCCAAAAGGTTGCTCAAACCAGGCGCCTGTGCAGAATTTTATGACTTTTTGCCCGCAGTAATGGTATGTATACTTGATAAATTCTCCCCATCGTCTCTATTTAAAGTTGCCTGCATGCCCATCTATTAGATGTACTTTATGGTAGTCTTCACATAAACCACAGCTCTGCTGCCCAGCATGAGACACACAATCCCTTTAGATAGAGAAGGGAAGTGTCCAGCAACAGAGCATATACGGCAAATGATGTGTAACCTACCACCTGCTCAGTGTACAGGATGTTGCACTGCAGAAGCGTGGTCACGTGACTGGGTGCGAGTGGGCTTACACAGGCTCCTAAGCTACACTCTTTTAGTGACTAATACAGTTAAGCCATTTGCGCACAATTTTTGAAGACCGGCTAATTCCTCTAAACCCAGACAGTCTATAAGCACACTGTCCTCAATGTACTGTGGAAAGAAGGTTTAACTATATATAGACTTGTCAGGCCAAAAATAAAGAAGCTAACAAGTACATGGAGATTCTGATAGCTCCGAGCAGCTGATTTTTGGAGCTTTATAATGCGTTATATGTAAAAATAAAACCTTAAAGCACTGCTGCTAGAACAGCTCTCCGTGGCACCATGTAAAGGTTCTTTTACAAGGGGCGATAATCGTCCAGGAGAGTTGCTAGAAAGGCTGATAATGGGTCCATGTAAAAGTGACATTGACCACCCGAGGAGCGGGAAAACGCCTGATCCTCAGCTGATTGCGTCTTTCGTACTGCGGCAAAATATATCGCTATTGGCAGCACAAACGGTGCAGTGATCATTCAAATCGCTCTGCAAATTTCGCTGATCGTCACTCGTTTGCGGCCACGGACGGCCAGAGAATGTTAGGGCTAAAAGGACCTACCCCTTTCCTTTAGGACAGTTCTAATTGCCAACCATTCTATCAGTAATGTAGCACAGTCTTAGCAAAGAGAGTGTATTTCTATTGTGGGATCACTAGTCATCTAGGCAGTGTGATCACTGGGCTTTACATTTTAGTACAGTATATGTACTCTGAAAGGGAGCACCCACTAGAAATGCTCATTGCTCTCCCCCATGTTCCCCGACTTTTTTTTTGTAGCAAATCACAACCCAAATGGAACAAGGAAAACCCGTATAAACAATGGTACATACACAGTTTTAACTGATGCTTTTAACATAACACTTGACAATGGTTTCCTCTTCAGCTCTGCCAGAATACGGGCAGAATTTGAGCGGTATGCAAGCAGAATTCATGCCCTATTGACTTCTATAGGATTTCTCTAGCTGAATCCGCCCAAAGAATTGACATGTGCAAACTGCGGAAGGACGACGGAACACCCACCGCAGTTTCCGCAGCTCGCACCCGCTCTCGGATGGCGGAATCTGGCAAACCATAGAATGAAGCCTATGGGAGCAGCAGAGATGCGTGCATCCGCGAGTGGGTGCGAGCTGCGGAAACCAAGGAGGGTGATACGCTGGGATTCCAGAGTGTACACATACCCTCAGGGTGGAAAGTGGATCCACGGCAGAAAATTCTGCCCTGGAAATCCCAATGAACACAATGGGACATTGCTCTGTTCATATTTTACGGGTGGAATTTCAAGCAGAATCCAAGGGAATTCCACTTCTAATTCCTTGCCTATTCCTTAGTGTGAACATACCCAAAGATCGCTGCAGCAGAAACCTTCCCACACTCCCATTTCCAAATGGGAGAAAGACCATTTCAAGGTTTAGTGTCCCTTTAATTCTGCCAGCTGGAGGACATATCCCCTTTTAACAGGCTGGAACTGAACATGCAGGTCAGAGTACACTCTGCAGTCGGTAATAGAACGCAGATCTCCGCATTGTCTCTGCCTTTTTATGAGCAATGTAGAATTTAAACAATGTACAAAACTAAATTCCTCTGGACTCATTTTCATGATTAACTCTGCAAAAGGAATGCAGCCTGCAAAGCTTTCTCCTGGATGTAACCGGGAAAATGGCTGCCGCCTCTTAGGACTGGACAGGGAAATTATATTTAGAGGGGGAACAGTAAGAAAGATATTTTTCTTTGACCGAAGCCACCTGCAATGGGATACATAGGGGTAAACATGACATGCGTTTAACGCCAGTAAGGGGTTAAGCCCGAACAATTTTCTGCTGCTTTACTACGACAATGTTGAAGTGTCTGTGGGTTTTGTACATAAATTTTACATTTCAGCAGGTGACACAGTATACGGCTGTGTGGTGTCTATGACCAAACAGAGCAGTAAATGTGCTTATTAGCATGGCAGGAGACAAGTAGGCCGGGATCGGATTTCACTCCAATTGTTGTAAAAATAGCAAACATTGCAAGAGATTGTGCTATTAAATAAACCAAATGGGGGTATGCAAGAGAGTTACAGGACAGGATACCGTCTGGGTATTGTATAATATCCTGCAAATATATACAGTCATTGGATAAAAGAGACTTCGCTTCCAGACGAGTCTTTAGATGACAATACAGCTGCAGTACATGGCGGTTGTTAAGAGTCCACTGAGACCACCAGAGCTTCTCTTGCCCTAATAGGGTATATGGACAGAGCTTGTCTTCATTGGACATCCCCTTTAATTAAGTTGGGATGCAAAACTTAAAACAATACTGTATTCACCAACCCACCCCTACAAAATCACTGGTACCGTCTATTTGATGAGAGAAAGTCCTTCCCGTTCGTGTCTTTCAAAATGTGCCCGCTGCATTGGTTAGGTTCAAAAATGATCTTTTAACCTGCAGCCCCTTGGGGGTGTTCCAAATGACAAGGAGGGTGGAGAGGAAGAAAGTAGAGGCATCGCAGGCTTAGGGCCCGGACACTATAGGCCGCTCCTCATTAACTTGGCTGATGCAAATTAAAAGATAATTTTTTATCCTAACAAAGGCTCCAGGAACATTTTAAAAGGCACGAGCAGGAAGGACTTTGGCCTTATTCACACGTTCCGTCTGTGGAAGATCTGACAATCTGTCAATGTGCTGCTGGGAGTGGGGAAAGTCTTTGAATATTCACGGCACTGTAATGCAGCAGCCATATGGCTTCAATACAGTGTCACGAATATTCAAAGACTTTCCCCCACTCCCAGCACCATATTGTAGATCAGGGGTGTCAAACTCAAATACACAGTGGGCCAAAATTTAAAAAAAGTGGACAAAGTGGTGGGCCAACCATGATATTTTTTGAAGTGCGAATGCGGTAGCCCTGGCACTGTCAGAGCAGCGTGCGGTGTTCCTGACACAGTAAGTGGTGTGTGTCTCCCAACCCCGTGCACTATGATAAATGACATGATAAATTGCTATGATATGATTAAACCCCAACCCATGTAATAGCAAATCCCCCAAAATATTGCCCCATGTAGTAGCCAACCCAACCAAAATTGCCCCACATATTAGCCAGCCCCCCAAGTTTTCCATATAGTAACCAGCCCTCCCCTGTAGTCTCATATAGTAGCCAACCCTCCCCAGTAGTCTTATATAGTAGCCAGTCCTCCCCACATTCTCTTATAAAGTAGCCAGCCCTCCCCTGTAATCTCATATAGTAGCCATCCCTCCCTCCATAGTCTCTTATATAGTAGCCAGCTCTCCCCAGTAGTCTCATATAGTAGCCAGCCCTCCCCCATAGTCTCTTATACATTAGCCAGCCCTCCCCCATAGTCTCTTATATAGTAGCCAGCTTTCCCCTGTAGTCTCACATAGTAGCCAGCCCTCCCCCATAGTCTCATATAGTAGCCAGCCCTCCCCCATAGTCTCTCATATAGTAGCCAGCCCTCCCCCCATAGTCTCTTATATAGTAGCCAGCTTTCCCCCATAGTCTCATATAGTAGCCAGCTTTCCCCCATAGTCTCATATAGTAGCCAGCCCTCCCCCATAGTCTCTCATATAGTAGCCAGCCCTCCTCCCATAGTCTCTCATATAGTAGCCATTGCGGGCCAGATGTAATTCAAACTCTGAATTGCCTGGCCGGCCAAAAATAATGGCACCGCAGGCCATAGTTTGACATGACTGTTGTAGATGATGCCATGCCGGGGGTTTCCACTACAGGGCTTCCACTGAAGGATCAAGGAAATGAGCTGGGAGAAGTACTCGATTAGAGTATTCTCCTACAGCTCTGTGTCACGAGATCAAGACATAAGCGTTATTGTAAGTCATGTAAGTTGTATCATGGACACAGACTAGGAGAGAACTCATTCATGATCTGAACAACCAGACCTCCACTGATCGAAACTTTTGACGTGTCCCTAGGGGCCATATTAGACAACCAGATATGCCAGGTAAGCGAGTACTGTACTGCTAGAGCAATATCTGACTGAATTGGCCTGATTTGGCAGAGAATCGCTCCTTGTAATAGAGCCCTAAGACATGTCAAAAGTTTTTGAAAACGGCAGGTACCCTTTTGGCTACAGGGAGTTTATTCTTTTGTTCTTCTCTATGCCTCACAAGGTCCCCATCCACCTTCAATATCTGATCGTTCAGCCAGGTATCTCTCCTGTCCAGCTTCCATCCTCTGACCGTGGCTTATTTCTCCCAGAACAAAGAGGTGGGGCAGTGATTTTCCATAACATGCTATGCCTATTTGCCAGAGCCCCATCCACCTTACACCAACATTAAAACCCATCATAACCAGTGGACCGACAAAAGATTTGTTCTATACTGCCCAATGTTCTTTTTAAAATCAAAAGCCTAGATAAATATAGATCAAAATAAGTGTGTATTTTTTCAGGACCATTTGACTGCTATAAGGACAATATGATAGTGGCACAAAGCACTAACTAGAGATCAGCCCCATATTTAGGACTTTCTATATAGAGACCTACTATTATAGTAGGTGAATAAGGCCTAGTGTTTACTGTCCAGACCAGATGGTTAAAATACAACCCATCCAACCCATGTGTCTGCTGCCTCCTCCCATGGACATTACATTATTGATGGACCAAGTGGAAATTCACCAACAAATAACGAACGTGCATGCTCAGTTCACAGTCATATTATTCTCTCTAACCGTGATCCAAAGGTTCTGCTTACAAATGCCTATAAATGTTTTTACCTTATCGCCTTTTCTGACCGTCCTTGTGGTAAGCTTCCCAATGGCTTTCTTTGCTGCATCTCCAAGCCGTCTCTGAGAAAACAGTAAAAGTGAGAGATTAGTCATTCAATCAGATGCTCAAAGCACTGGGAAAACATGTTGTCTGATGAACGTTAGCACACAACATAGATCCCTTAAGGTGTCACTGTTGTTAGAACTTTCAAAATCTATATTAACAGTAAATGCGATATAAAGCAAGTTTGCAATATACATTCATTTTTTTTTTATTTTAATTATCACGGAAGGAGGTTCCTCCCCATCTTTCACACCTTTGTTGATAGAGCTCTCCCTGTTTGGGTATGGTATAAGATTTATTAATCTAGGCTGCTGGGGCTCAGAAAAGGCTGCCTGAAGTTCTCCCTAATGGAATTAGTACTTAAAGGGGTTATCCAGTGCTCCAAAAACATGGCCACTTTCTTTCAGAAACAACACAACTCGTCTCCAGTTCAGGTGTGGTTTGCAATTAAGTTCCATTTACTTCAATGGAACTAAGCAGCAAAACCCCACCTAAGCTGGAGACAAGAGTGGTGCTCTCTCTGGAAGAAAGTGGCCACGTTTTTGTAGCGCTGGATAACCCCTTTAATCCATGGGCCAGCCTCAGAACATAAATGGGTTACAGCTCCTTTTACAAGTAGACTGAACAATACATTCTATCCTTAAAAGTAAAAATCTATGGGAAAATCCATAGTAAAATTCACTACACGTAGGGCATGATGCCGATATCAACTGTCCCAAATCATGCAACCATGTTACCACGTAGTAAAACACCGGCCGTTCTGTGACCGTGTCCGAGAAGATCATTCCGGCCATTTTATCAAATTATATACCAACATTTTTAAATATAGCTGAGAGGCACTAATGCAAGCCATGGGTGTGAGGTGCAGCAGCTCCTTTTTCTCTAGTTTTGTATTTCATCCCGGCCGGTACTGCAGTACTGGTCGGATGATCTTCACTGCCGCTGAATTCGGATGCGGGCGCATCAGTGTGCGCCCGCATCTGAATTCACCGCTGCCCAGAATGCCAGTTTTTTGTGGCCCTGCTAGGGATCCCGGTCAGAGTGTATGCTATGGGGGAGATTTATTAAACATGGTGTAAAGTGAAACTGGCCCAGTTGCCCCTAGCAACCAATCAGATTCCACTTTTCTTTCTTCACAGACTCTTTGGAAAATGAAAGGTGGAATCTGATTGGTTGCTAGGGGCAACTGAGCCAGTTTCACTTTACACCATGTTTGATAAATCTCCCCTTATGTGTATACACTCCGGCCGTGATTCCCTCAGCCTGCAGCACAATGTAAGTTCCCGTAGTAATCACTGTTGCTGATTTTCAACAATGATTACTACAGAACTTACGTTGTGTGAACATAGCCTGAATCTGCATGGATGTTTTTCGCAGCTAGTGAACAGGCCGGCCTTCCCCATACTAAAGCTCGTACTACTCATTATTAAGATATGACCAGATGCTAAAACTTATGGCAAAGCTAAGATAACAAAGATGCACTTCAGATCCTCCTGACATTCAAGCACCAGGGGGTGGCCGAGCAAACTTATTCTTTCCGTCGGCTTTGAAAAACAGGTTTCAATAAAAAGAAAAGCCATATACTGTAGTTTTAAAGGATCAGAAAGATCAATCTCTGGGCCGGCTTTAAAATAAGCTCGTAAATGAAAGCCTGCATACTGTGTAGAAAGGTCAACCACTAATGTGTCCCATCAAAGTTAATGAAGGTCGGCTGCTTTCTGGTTGCTGCCTTAGGCCCTGAAATAAAGGTCTCGTCTTTTTGGGGGAATAGCGCGTCTGAGTGCGCCCAATTAACCCTCCGAAAATGTTAAACGTCTGGAAATATACTTGATAGGACGCTGACAGATAACACTGTAAGAACGAGTCACTCTTGCTGCCGTTGAATGGATATTCCTATTCTTAGGCCGGCAGCCACTCTTTCCATAGGTTTCAATGAGAAAGTAGCTGTGCTTGTACATGACCCTTTTAGTTAGAGCCTATGAGAATGTGGAGAACAAGCAGATTCATGTTGGGGCCGAGGCCCGCACCTATACGGTATTACTGGCAAATTCATAAATAATTAAAATGGGAATAACCCCTTTAAGCAGAACTTTCTTCTTCTTTGTGTAGAGGTCTTATACTATGCTGTACAGCTATAAAGTGTATGGGACTTTTTTACTAATTTATGAGCATCCTGGGAGTATCCGCTTGACTTTAAAGGGTTTTACAGGCCTAAAGGGTACAGTAGTCCTTGCTAAATGGTCTCCAGGAGAGAAAAGCAGGGGAGTGACATAGTCGCCTGAACAAAAAGAAAAATAAGGCTATGTTCACACAAGTCAGAATCCAATGACAATCTCCCTCCAATACAAGCGAATATGATAAATTGAGTCATATTACTTATTGGATATGGATTCCACAAGGAAATCCTGAGGATTAGCCCCACTGATGACAATGGGAGTAATCTTCTTTTGGATTTGTCTGCCATGGAATTACATGTTAGAATGTTATCTGATGTGTGAGCATAGCCAAAGACATCGTGAAGGCTTAGTGGTGTACGATAGACATCTGTATAGAGTCTGCATCGTCTTCCTGTGTTTGCACGGTCTCCTTCAATGTACTTAAAGGGAACTTGTCACCACTCCTGACCTGTCAGTTGTAGTAAACACTTGTATTCCCCATGAAATGTCAATTGTGGATAATCTTTTCTTATCACTCTGTGATGTACAGTTCCTCTGTTATGCTTAAGGGCCAGTTTACACCGAGGAATCAGCGCTGAAAGTGTTCCAGGTGGAAAGTTTTCTTGCAGAATCCACAAGGAAAGGGTTTTTTCGCCAAGAAATCGCCTCTGGTAGAAATCTGCGCAAATTCATTTTTCATTTAATGAAATTAATTTATTTTTTCCCAATTCCACGCTAAATTTCTGCATGCATTCCACGCTGAAAAATTTCAGAGCTCACTGCTCAATTGATTTCAATGGGATTCCGCCAGCAGTATCCACCAGAAGAATGTCAATGTCAATTCTTATGGCGGAAAGTGGATCTTCCGTCCAGAAATTCCACTGTGTGAACTGCGAAGCGCAAATTCCATTGAAGTCAATGGAATTTGGCTCTCCACTATATTTTCAGTGGCGGAATTTTCAGTGAAGAATCAGCGCTAAAATTCAAAGCCAAAAAGCCTCTTTCTGTACTCAAAAAGCAGTTTTCTACCACCCCCCCCCCCTTATTTCTTATCTGTGCATCAGACAAAGTCATCTTCATTGCAAAGGAGCAAGTGAGGACAGGGTTGCTGAGTCCATTATAACCTATGGAGGGGTCGAGGGGATGAGTGAGTAGGAAGAGGAGAGAACCAGGTCTGCTGTTTGGGCACATATAACGCTGGATTCACAGGTCAGAAAGGTGGAAACTTGATGAGAAAAGTTTTCAGGATGATATGCTCTGCAGGGCTTCCTTTTCTCCTCTCCATGCTCGCTAACCCCCTCAACCACTCCCCCTTCCATAGACCAAAACGGACATAAAGTGAGGGGGAAGGCTGCAAAACAACCTTTTGAGTACAGAAGGAAACTCTTTTTCTTAATAAAACCTACTACAGAGTTTCTTAAAATTGCTTAAACTATTGATATTTACTGATTTCTGACTTTTACACTTTAAGTTTCCTCCCACTCTGCAAAAATATGATAGTTTCGTTGGTTTGCCATAAAACTGACCCAGGGGGTGTCTGTGACATGAAAATTAGACTGTGAGGTCATTTGAATGAAAGCAATTAATGTACAGCAGGGTGGAATATGTAACAAGAGATGAATATAAGACATATAAATTCTATTTTCCTTAATATACTGCATGTGTTATACTTTGGTACTGCATTTCCAGGTGACAGGTTCCCTTTAAGCATGTTGGTGCATTTGTCTTGCAGTAGTAAGGTGACCTACGCAATGCTTGAAGAAAAACGTCTGTAACAAACACAGATATTCCCAGGGGTCTCCTTGTTCCAAAATATTCTTTACACATGCCCAGCCTGCTAGGAGCATCCAAATACAAAAGGTTTTTCAAACTTATATACATGATTTGCATTAAGTCTGGCCACTATCAGACCATATTAGGGGCCATTAAAGCGGGCCTGTCAGAAAGTATAAAATAAGCATATGGCTGTATAGGTCATCTGACCTTGACTTTACATACCTTGCAGATGTCAACAACACCACTAATTAGTTGATTGAGAAATCAAAGTTTAAAAAAATGCAAATTAGGCTTTGGAGCCCAGTGGGCGGGCCCCTGTGTTGCTAGAGTCCTGCAAATATTAAGCCCCTTAACCAGTAAGTCACTCCTCAGTCAATGAGTGGTGTAGAGGAGATGACTAAAGTTAAATATTGTTCCCCCCTTTCATGCTGTCCTCAATGCATCCCAGCGACCTTATTCAGCTCCCCCTAGTGGTTGTCTGTTACCACAATTGTATTTCTTTACCATAGTTGGCTGCTTCTCATACTTGGTAAGCTGGGAGGCAGCCCCCTGATGTGAAGACCCTTGACGACAGTTCCTCCAGTACTGTCCAAAAGAAGTCCCTAAAATAGTTAGTCCTACATTTTTGAACCAATTTGCAAACCAACATTTTTGCCTATATCTTTCTTATTCACAATATGTTTTTAGAAATGTAAATTTGTAAAAATTAACTTAAAGCGTACCTAGAACTATTTCTGGCCATTATATAACTTGTATACAGCAATTTCCATCTTTAATGTTTATTTGTCCAAGATCTAACCAATATGATGTCTCCTATATACTGCACATACAAAAGAGGGAGCCTGCTCTTCTGTCTCTTTATAGCACATGCCAAAAAACAGCAGCAGCACTGAGGACTTTATAGAGTAGTAAAGATCAGTCTAAGCTGTAAGAGCTATATAATCTGACTTGTGTCCTCTCTGCCTTTCTGGCAGTTTTGCGCTTGTACTACTAAAGCAAATGTACCATGTGAATTTTTTTTTTTACTACTTTGTTGGTGCCAGCCTGGAGATCCCAGGGGCATGGTCCGACTTCAAAAAATGATTTTAACGTGAGAAAAAAATATATAAATGTGTTATAGTGTGGGTACAGTAGCCCTCAATTTTGGAATAAGTGCATATCTGAGAGGTTAAGATGTGCAATAAATGTAGAGATGAGAATACCCCTTTAAGAATCTCTCTCTGCAATTTTAATTAAGGACTATTTAGAATGTACGACTTGGCAGATGTGTAGTAGTTTAGTATCATTACTACGATAGCCAAAATTAAGCGAACGACTAACAATGATTTTATGGTCAGCTTAAAAGATGTGATCAACAACAGACACAAACGATTTTTCGAGCCTACACGAAACGATTATCATATAAATTTGAAAGATATAACAATTTTTTGCATGATAATCATCCCATGTAATAGGGCCGATATCTTTAACCCAAACCAGGACTGGGACCAAAAGGTGACAATCTTTGTTCTTCTCTCTGTTGGTTCCACTTCTGGTTTTGGCTAAAAATACAGGCAAAAATTCTAGGTGTGAACCCAGCCTTAGAGATTATAATGTTTAGAGTAGGGTGGGCATGCATGGAGGGTAGCTTGTACAAGCTGTAGATAGAGAGGAAAGCAGATACATGGCATTTTACATTTGGGGAGAGAAAGGCAAAGTGTCCAGAGCACGATAGACTCCTGAACACACAGATATCACATCAGACATGTGTTTTTGGGAGAATACACCCATATAAGATAGAAATGGTGGTTGGTTATAAACAGAATATCAGGGATCTAAGAATAAATAAAAGAATGAAATAGCAGATGTCAACCATTTTCCTTTTAATTGAATTCCTCATTGTGATATTTGGCTCCAGAATCGGTGACAGCCCTTTGTTACCTTGACACATAAGTCCTTGCGGGGCCCAGCGAGAAGCAACGCTACAGTTTAGGCAAAAGTTTGCAACGACAACAGAAAAATACATGAAGGTTAAGAAAAGGCTTCTCGCCAGGCTCCAACAATGATTCAAAAGGCTAAATACAAGGAAGGAAGGAAGGAAAGGCTCAGTTTTCAGCTTCACAGCAGCAACCAATCCTACCTGGAAAGGAACCAGCTAATTTTATATTGATATGTGACTTGGAAGATACTTGGTTTCTGATATTGATATTACCACAGGGAGATCCTGGGGGAATAGCACTCAGAACCCCTCATCTACTGTTTTCTATTGATTTTATACAATGCATATAGAAGTGCTTAGGGATGAGAAAATACAGCAAATGTAAGATTATATGGGGAGATGATATGAAGGTGAAATGTTCCTGAATGCATCAGGGCAGCGACTTCTAGCAAAAATCTAAATGGCTATAATTAAAGGGGCCTGGCCAAGATGAAAACTTATCATCTAGTCACAGAATAGGTTGCTGATCAGAAGCGATCCAAACGCTGGGACCCCTACTGATTACAGCATAGATGGTACAGCGCTCGGCTATCTACATGAGCAGTAGTACTATTACATCTCTGTAGTACAGCCTCAGAAGCAGCAGCATGGAGGACATTATAGAGCAGTATTGTACAGTATAAGCTGTAAATCCAGCACTGGAGTTAGATCTAACACTTTAAAGCTCATTGGTACCTGTTTAGTTTCTCACCCTCTGGGTCACTCTAGTTACTCCTTTTTACTTTTCCTCCTTTCCTTCTCCTCCCCACAGACTTTTAAGGACAACATGTAACCTAATTCCTGCATAAGCCATAACTCTCTTTCTTCTATCCATCAAAATGGACTTAAGCTGTATTTCAGAGTGAATAATGAGTTTTAGATTAAGGCAGGATATGAGTATGATATAAGGAGAAAGGTATGGAAAAACGGGAAAGGGTTCTACATCACACCATCTCACCTAAACTGTGGGAGGTTATTTGTTCCCAGGCAGCCAAATCCTCATCATGTGTTACGTACCGGGAAAATCAATATAAAATTTTATTCTTTTGGCACCACACCCCAGACCTTGTACACCGCCTCTACCCATCAACTCCCCAAGTGTGTTGGAAATGCCTCTCAGGAGTAGGCTCTCTTCCTCACATCGAACGATGTCCCTGCAGCCTTTGTTAAACGATATTATCGGCCTGTGTAATAGGCCCAGTAAACGAGCGACGATCTAGCAGATCGGCACTCGTTTACAGGTATTATCGGGCCCCTATCGGCCTGTGTAATACCACCCTTAGTTCCTGATTTGATGACATACCGAGTGCTTTTTTTTGTCTTATTTTACTGTTATACCTCACTTGGTATCAGTTATATGGCTATTTGATGCCTTGCGGCTATTTTTTAGTTATGACAGCCAATTATTACCTTTCCATTGCTCTAATGTTTTTTCTGTGTCTTTATACGTTCTTGTTATGATACTTTTGAAAAACCAATAAACATACAATTGATTTAAAGGGGTACTCCGGTGGGGGGGCTATTTTGGGATCCGGCCGGGGAGGAGGTGGCTGAGGGAAGCGTTGTCCACTCACCTTCCCGGTTCCAGCGTCGGGTCCCGTATCGCAGCGCTCCGGTCCCCGGCCGCTTCCTGGTGTCTGATGCGGGCTCAAGACGTGGCGTCTCAAGTCCGCTCAGCCAGTCAGTGACAGAGGCGGGATCCGTTTCAACTCCGCTCAGATCCTGCCTCTGTCACCGACTGGCTGAGCGGACTTGAAACTTATCGTCTCGAGCTCGTGTCAGACACCAGGAAGCGGCTGGGCACAGGGGACTGGAGCGCCGCGATACGGGAGCCGCCACTAGAACCTGGGAGGTGAGTGGATGTCGTTTCCCTCAGCCACCTCCTCTCCAGCCAGAACCCAAAATAGCCCCCCCCGTCGGAGAACCCCTTAAAAAAAAAAAAAAAGAGAAAGGATAAAGGGAGGCATTTTTCTTAAATAAGATATATTACAAAATTTCCCATTACTTTTACTATTGATTTATGCAAGGTTTGCTAAAATAACAGTGACCATTTAGGTAGCGTTCACACATACAGGATCTGCAGCAGATTTGATGGCGCAGATTTGAAGTTGCAGATTTGAAGCAGAGTATCTCTGGGTCATCAAATCTGCTGCGAATCTGCTGCAGATTCAAATCTGCGCCATCAAATCTGCTGCAGATCCTGTACGTGTGAACGCACCCATAGGGATCCGCAGCGTATTTTCTGCTGCAGATCCGCAGCAGATTTCATTTAAATAACTGAACACAGTATCAAATCTGCACCATCAAATCTGCTGCGGATCCTGTAGGTGTGAACGCACCCTTAAGGAGATGGAGGTATGTTAATGTAGAAGAAAATGCCCAACCAAAACGCTATGACTGAAACATTACAGGAGTCTTTACCACTGCAAAAACAATTCTGTATATGCGCTATGATGGTGCAACAAAAATCACATTTTTGAACTAAGTGTCAGCAATTAAGCAAAATCAATAAGCAATTAGAATGAATAAATAAGTAATGTCATGGTTAAACAAAGTGAATGAAATAAATCAGCACGCTGCCTGCAGTCAGCCCAGATGGCTAACAGTCACAGCTTCCTTCGTGATAGCCAAATGTATCACTTACACAAGGGAATTGTTCACAGACAGAATATGTACATTTACAGCATGGCTTCCTGTTCCTCTAGATGATGTTGATAATCTCTTGGCAGATAGACTTTTTATCATAAGGCCATCTATAAAATACGAACGTTATTTTTGGCTGTGGGTCCTAAGTCTAGTTAGGTGCCCTAAATGCACATCATGGGAACTCTTGTTTTAGGGTCTGAGGGTTAAGACCCCCCACTGATCGCTAATATATGGCCTGTCTTTGTTTACTGTCAGGAAATACTGATCAGGAAGTATTGCCGGAGCTTACAGGAAACCATCAGTATTGCCTGACAGTAAAAACTGCAAAGGAAGAAAAATAAAAAGCCATATTCACCTGCTGCACGAAGACACTTCTCCAGCTTCTCCTCCCCCTTCCTGCTCTGCCTCTGGCCACAAAAGTGGTTGACCAATGGCTCCTCATCCTGTTAATCACAGTGCCCGATCAGGAGAGTATACAGTTAAAGGCCATGTTCAGACCTTGTAAGAGACGGGCTGTTCCGTGACCCGGCCAAGATCATCCCTGCAGTACCGGCCGGATAATCTTTAGCGCCACAGAGTTCTGATGCAAGCGCATCCGTGAGAACTCCCCACAGCACACTATGGAGCGTGCGGCCGGAGCCGCTCACTCCTCACTGACAGGGTGCACCGACAGGGTTTTCTGCGGCCGCTATTCAATGAATAACGGACGCAGAAAACTGACATGTCAGTTTCTCGCGGCGCCGCTAGGGATCCCGGTCGGAGCGTATACTATGTGTATACACTCCAGCCGGGATTTCATAGGCGGCAATGTCACATATATTTTCGTAATAATCACGGGCGTTGTTGCAATCAGCAACTAAGGGCGCAGATTTACGAAAATATACATAGTATGAACATAGCCAAAAGGGTGCGATGCGGGACATGCCTGGGTGCTGAAACCTCCCCCAGGAGCCTAGCAATGCCTCCAAATGCTCCCATAGAATTCTGTGGGGTCATCTATGGTGGAATTCAAAATAAAAACAGGACCTGATTTATTCTTTCCAGGTCTATTTTCCAGGATGGACTCCCTTCAATGGACACTAAAGGGTGTCCATGTCTAATAGAAGAATCCATTTCACGAGAAGAAATGCAGATACATTTAATGGACATGTGCATGCGGCCTAAGTCAGGAGAGGCCTACAGTTATGTACTTCACTCTCCAGCTCAAGGTGAGAGTCATAGACTCGCGGTCTCGTGTTAAAAAGGGAGGAGCCACAACTAGAGATGAGCGAACTTGCCGAGATTCGGGTTCGTATGAACCTGAACTTTCGGCTTCTGACTGTCGCTGTCTGCCCGCTCCTTGGAGAGGGTGGATACAGCCGGAGGACCACCTGGAAAACTGGGATACGGCCTATGGCTATGGCTGTATCCCAGTTTTCCAGGCGGTCCTCCGGCTGTATCCCCGCTCTCCACGGAGCGGGCAGACAGCGGCAGTCAAAAGCCAAGAGTTTAGGTTCATACAAACCCGAACCTCGGCAGGTTCGCTCATCTCTAGCCACGACCGCTTAATTCTCAAAACTGGTAGATATCCAACCAATCGAGTGATCGTGCCATCTCTATGGGTTAGGAATTCATCTTTAAAAAAAAAAAAATAATTAGAAACTAGAAGTTGCAATCTGGTCAGATGTCCCAAACACACCCTCTACTTTACCCCAAAAACCTAGTGCTACTCAAAAGAATAACATATACTTAGACTAAAAGGACCTCTATTACGCTTTATCATCTAGTTTTTCTGTTTTCCATGTAGAGTTTTGCGAAAAGCTTTTAGAAATCACAATAGTAGCACACTCCCCAGCCCTATCCACCACTGTACATGACATCATACAAAGACTAAAATGCATTAACAACATGCCTGTCACATTTCCTCCGCCGAGAGAAAAGTGCTGCAGCCATTTAAAGCTAAATAAAGAAAAAAAAAATCTGAGCTGAAATTTACCAAATGGAGTCCCTTTTCTTTCCTCCTAGCTAATAGCTGCGCCTTCTCCTTTACAACATTTGAGCATTTCAAACAGAGATTCTCGACTTCTGCCACCTCCTCATTAAACATTCATCTGCTCAAGCTTTTTCACCGCATAAAAATTTCATCAAGTTTCGCCTGACCTTTAGAAAATAGTCAGGGAAAAAAGAAAGGTCGTTTCTCACATAGCAACTTGTCTAATGTGCGACATGTGTTTAATTTTTTTTTTTCTAAGGGGGAAGCTGCTTTGTTGCAAACCTTGGCGCTCTACATTAAACCGGTGATCTTTCCCGCTGTTCTTTTGAGGTAGGCCATCTGATTAGGTTTCAAAGGGGAAAATTCTAGAGCTGAGGATAAGACTGGTTATTACACAGGTAGGTATATAGATGTATACATCTTTAGTACGACGCATAATACAAGTGGTATGTAATCCCCCTCTTACTACCTGCTGGCTCTATGTAAAGCTCTTGGTATATATCTGAAGTAATAGAATAAACTGTACATTGTATCTGCAGCTTCTCTCTCTCTTTAAAATACTATGCTGTAAGATGGAGGAAGGACAGGCAGGGAGACATCTAACCCATTCACAGTGGGAGAGATTGTACCTGCAGCTTCTCTCTTTAAAATGCTACGCTGTAAGGAGGAGGAAGGAAAGGTAGACATCTGATTGGCTCAAAGGGAAACGAAACTGTATCTGCAGCTTCTCTCTCTCTTTAAAATGCCATGCTGTAAGATGGAGGAAGGGCAGGCAGGGAGACATCTGACCGATTCACAGAAAGATTGTATCTGCAGCTTTCTCTTTAAGGGTGCGTTCACACCTACAGGATCTGCAGCAGATTTGATGCTGTGTTCAGTTATTTAAATGAAATCTGCTGCAGAAAATCTGCTGCAGATCCTGTAGGTGTGAACGCACCATTAAGGAGTTATCCAGCGCTACAAAAACATGGCCACTTTCTTCCAGAGACAGCCCCAATATCGTCTCCAGCTTGGGCGGGGTTTTGCTGCTCAGTTCCATTGAAGTGAATGGAGCTTAATTACAAACCGCACCTGAACTGGAGACAAGAGTCGTGTTGTCTCTAAAAGAAAGTGGCCATGTTTTTGTAGCACTGGATAATCCCTTTAAATGCCATGCTGTAAGATGGAGGAAGGAAAGGCAGACATATGATTGGCTCAAAGGGAAATAAACTGTATCTGCAGCTTCTTTCTCTCTCTCTCTCTCTCTCTCTCTCTCTGTGTGTAAAACCTTACTGGTCGTCCATATCTTGGATATAGACCGCCTTTGAAACTTGTAACTCAGGAACAAAGGCAGCTAAAAATATGGTAGACTGTTCAAAATACTCAGGGGGACTTGGTAAGTAACACCAGCTAGGTTTGGGAGTATTAAACTTTTTTAGCTCCCTTTAAGAGGGAGAACAGGTGAGAAGACATCTAATCGACCCACAGTAGGAAAAGACTGTACCTGCAGCTTCTCTCTTTCAGATTGTTACAAATGTGACAAAAAAACATTGGCATAGTTTTTTTTAAACTGAATTTAAAAAAAAGAAAGAAAAAAAAACGCCACTGCGGCGCAGATCCAAGTGGTGTGCATCCTTCTCATCACCGCCTGGATCCTGAGATCTTCTCCAGTTTGTAAATATTCAAAATGTATAGTTTGGAGCACTGGAGTTGGGCCCTAAGGCCCCCAAGTGCACTGTTCTCTCATCCTCTCAGTGACGCATCAGGCCGGGGACAGACAACATTCTGAATGCGGCACTGGGGGCGCTGGAGCCCGCCTTCAGTGCACCTAACTAGACATTTGCACATTTCAAAAATCAGAGAAGATCTTTGAAACCAGGTACAAGGAATGGACGCCCACCACTTGTGTGACAGCACCGCTGATCCGTTGGTATGGGAATCTTTATTTAGTAAATCATCTGGTAAACTTACTTTAATTTTCTCTGCCTCAACGCCCTCTCCGTTTATAGGTCTTATGGAAATAGCTGACATAGGAGCTTGCATAGCAGTACACTGGTAAAAAAGAGAGCTGGTCACCACTTTTTAGGGCTATAGGGTAACTTGGGCAGTAACAAAGGTTGTGTGGCAAAGATTGACATGTCATGTGTCTGCATTAAAGGGGTTCTCTGGTGAAAATCTTTTTCTTCCAAATCAGAAAGTTATACAGATTTTTTTATTTACTTCAATTTAAAAATCTCAAGTCTTCTCATACTTATGAGCTGCTGTATGTCCTACAGGAAGTGGTTTATTCTTTTCAGTGGACACAGTGCTCTCTGCTGCCACCTCTGTCCATCACAGGAACTTTACAGGGCAGTAGCAAATCCACATAGAAAACCTCTCCTGCTCTGGACAGTTCTTGTCTTGGACACAGGTGGCAGCAGAGAGCACTGTGTCAGAGTGAAGAGAAAAGCCATTTCCTGCAGGACACATGGCAGCTGATAAGTATGGAAAGACATGAGATTTTTAAATAGAAGTAAATTACAAATCTGTATAACTTCCTGACACCAGTTGATTTGAAAGAAAAATATTTTCACTGGAGTACCCCTTTTAAATTAACGGGATTGCATAGTGGACCCAGAAGTGGTCATGGCTATGACCTTGCCATCTTCAATAGAATGTCGACAACATGACCCCATTCACTAGCTGCACAGGCAACATGATTTACAGAGAGATTTTTTTGTGTTTTTTTTTTTTTTTTTTACATTTTATTCAGAAAATATTTATTGGGAAAGAGAATTATGAAGGTAGCATTATTTGGTTATTAATAAAATGGATTCAGTGTTAGAAAACCTAGGGACTGGGTTTGATTTAGGTTTCGTTTGTTTGCACAGCTAGTGAGCAATTGATGCTGCCAATAAGCCAAACTTGGCAGACGGAGCGGTTTCATTCCTGGAGGGGACAGGGAGCTGCGCACAATGAGACAGGGATGTTTGCGCCCTTCTAGGAAAACAATTTCCACTTGAAATTCCTCTTAATATACTGCCGAACCGCTGAGTGGTCTCAAAAAAAAAAAAGCTCTCACTTAAAAAGGAACATTATTCTGGATAAGTAGCCAAGTAAAAATTAAATTAAAATTCTAAAAATAACCAAGCTGGGTATTATTACAGGGAAATTTCTGACTGTCCGGATATATAAAATTCACTGAATATCCGGAAGGTCGGAAAAGAGGAGATATTGGAGATGGCAAAGTACAAGATGCTTTTATGGAATTCTTTTTGGTTGATGATTTCTATCCAATGAACGGTGGGGGTCTAGATATCCAGACCCAGAACTTTGGATATTTTTTGTTTAAGATTTTCATAAGTGAATAAAAATACTGTTGGCTGTGAATGTTGGCACAGTAGGCCTGTGTCTATAGACGCCACGAGTGAAATACAAACAGATACATTACACAGTGCATATTTAATGTGTCAATTGCCGTATATGTATTCATGTGTTAAAGTGACACCCCCTTTCTGTGTGAGAACTTCTCTACAAAGCTGTAAAGCCTAAATTCTGCAGTGTTCATGCTTTACTTTATTATAGATTTCTTGTTGCTTGGTTCAGTGAAAAATGCTTTTTATGGTTGGTGGTTTGTGCCACCTAAGCGGGGCTTTATGTCCGCAGTGCCACTTAGCCCCGTCCATATCTGTGACATATGCCCCGCCCCTGTGTGACATCATTGGTGTCTAGGCTGCGCCCCCTCGGCACCCAATGGAATGGGCCGACCTAGAGGGGGTGGGGCCTAGACCTCTAGACTGGACATTTCCAATGGGCACTGAGGGGCCGGGCCTTCATGCCAATGAGGTTGCGGAAGGGCGGGGCCTACAGCACCAATGTCGTTGGGGCTAAGTGACGCTGCGGACGTAAAGCCCCTCCCAGGTGGCACAAACCACCCACCATAAAAAGCATTTCACTGCACCAGCACAAGAACCAAGAAATCTATAATAAAGTAAGGTATGAACACTGCAGAATTTAGGCTTTACAGCTTCTTAGAGAAGTCCTCACACAGAAACGGGGTGACAGTGTCACTTTAATCACATCATGAGTACATATCATGAAAAATAAAAAGTTACTGATCAAGGCGAGTATGATCAGATAATATAGCCGGTGAGAGAGCCCGGCAGCCATGCCATTCACTCCCTGTCCGTGTCTCTGTTACGGATATTTCCGTCAATGCAAATCTAGTGGATCGTGCTGCTGTCGTGTCCTTTCCCCGACTATATCTTCTGATCACAGCGAGACCCATTGGGATCAATAACTTTTAACATGATTAAATAGTTATTTTTCGTGGTTTGGAACGCTTTAATTGGGGCTTTACCATGCTGTATGGATGGCGTGAGAAGCACATACCAAGTTTCAGCTTTACTTTTGTGGTGCGGAGAACCATTTTAATGATGTTTTAAATGGGTTTATCTAGTCTGAATAGCCCTTTGTATACACCCTTTGGAGAATACCTGTCAATGGTGGCCCTCGAATCAGGATTCTCTCCTCATACAATGAGCATCTCTCACTCTGGAGGACCTGTCCTGTATTACACCCATGGATTTGAATGGATACTGTGTAATAATTTATTGCTCCTGTGGAGGCGCTACAGAACATCTGAACACTTAATGCCAGGTTACTCCTATGATTACAACTGACGGCTGGAGGAACCTGTGATCGGCTTACGGTCAGGTAACCCTTTTAAGAATTAGGAATAAGGTGTGACCTACGTAATAGGTGGAGCCTAAGAAGCTAGACAGTTACAAAGCCTATCGTAGCTACTGAATAATACAGGGAACCTTCGGCCCTCCAGCTGTTGCAAAACTACAATTCTCATCATGCCTGGGCAGCCAAAGCTAAAGCTTTGGCTGTCCAGGCATGATGGCAATTGTAGTTTTGCAACAGCTAGAGGGCCAAAGGTTCCCCATCCCTGGTATAACATAAACAATCCATACTAACAACTAAATTAAATGGTTAATACCACTGACTGCTAGATCCGAGAACCAGGTCAAGTATTACAAGTGCTGAGGTATGGCAAAAATCACCTAAAATGAAACTCAAGCTGATACTAGTCATTTTAAATTCACCCCATGAAGGTAGGAACTATTAAAATAACCACATAGTAAATCTGCTGTCAAGCCAGTGGCCTAGTTAATACAGCACTGAAATATATACATGTCTTACTAATAAAGACTGCTCAAAATTGCAGCTCCATATGAAACTTTTCGAGCTGATTCAGTATTTTTGCACTGACCTTTATATTAACCTAATATAAAAATAGAAATGTAACACTGGCGGTTCTATGTAAGTCTATAATTCACATTGCGACACGCATGTTCTTACACATCTATGTAACACGTCAATATACCCCCATTTCCTAATAACGACAGGCGCTCTCCAGTGGTGGCGTTTTATTTCCAAGCAACATGCACCTGATTTAATGGAAAACTGGGGTTCATGCAATTTGGATTTCGGCTGTATATTTTGGACAGGTGTATAGGTCCAATGTAATTTAAACAACCAAGCACGGTTCGCAGACTCTATCTAGAAATAGCACCAGAGTAACTACAGGAAGTCTCAACTTAGTTTTAGGGTCTGTTCACACATACAGACTCGCAGCTGAAATCTCGCTGCGAGTTTTGCAGCGAGATCAGCTACGAGTAAAGGTCCTGGCAGGTCCCAGTACTACATACTTGCAGCTGTCTGGAAGACTGCTGCGAGTATGTAATGCAGCCGCCCCCTTAACCTATTCTGCTCCCGCTCCGCTGTCTGTATATACATTACCTCTCTTTGCTGCACGGGATCCCGGCGTCCTGCTCTCCCGCCCAGCCAAGCAGTGTGTTGCCCAGCCGCAGCCACTGATTGGCTGGGCGGGAGAGCAGGGTGCCGGGACCCGTGTCGGAGGGAGGTAATGTATATACAGACAGCGGAGTGGGAGCAGAAGGGGTTAAGGGGGGGGGGCTGCATTACATACTCGCAGCTGTCTGAAAGACCGCTGCGAGTATGTAGTACTGGGACCTGCCAGGACCTTGACTTGTAGCTGATCTCACTGCAAAACTTGCAGCGAGATTTCCGCTGCGAGTCATAAAAAATAGGTTCAACATAAAAACAATAAGTTACTTTCTGATGACACATTCACTTTAAGCTCTGGTCTAAGTATCTGTAGTTCCTTAAGATCAACAGATCAGAAAAAAAATTGCTGAAAATCCTGCAGACTAACCAATAGGGGGGACAAATTTATATCCGTCTCACTTTCAACATTAAAGTCTAGGTTCATATTTGGCGAAAATCTTTTTTTCTTTCAAATCAACTGGTTTCAGAAAGTTATATAGATGTGTAATTTACTTCCATTTAAAAATCTACAGTCTTCCAGTACTTATCAGCTTCTGTATGTCCAACAGGAAGTGGTATATTCTTTCCAGTCTGACACAGTGCTCTCTGCTGCCACCTCTGTCCAATTCTGAACAGTTCCTGTCTCGGACAGAGGTGGCAGCAGAGAGCACTGTGTCAGACTGAAGAATATACCACTTCCTGAAGGATATGAGATTTTTAAATAGAAGTAAATTACAAACCTATATAACTTTCTGACACCAGTTGATTTGAAAGTAAAATATTTTTACCGGAGTAACCCTTAAATGGATTTTACAACCCCTAACAAGGGCCCTTTAGAGAACGTTCAGCATAGTGGTGCCAAACCTATGGTTAATTCAGCAAATAGTGGAGAAACATGGGTGGAAGCCCATAGAATAACTTTTATAACAAAGGGACTAAATGAGTAGTAAATTACCTGGTTTCGATCTCGAGCACTTGTGTATCTGATCCTCTGTATGAAGTAAAATATCAACCACGCTGACGAAATAATCATCAAGACGATAAAAGAAATGGAGACGAAAACCAAAGAGCCCCGGCTTAAGTTTTTGGCTTGGCTTCGAGAGCCGACGGCTATTGCCATAAGCACAGAGATGTTCCTTTCCACATAACTCAGGATTTCTCGACCCGTAGACTCTGAAATCATAATTGCGACGATATCTCCAGTTCCTGATGTGGAAAGAAGAAAAAAAAACCATAAAAAATTTATACTGCATTCCATTTTAGAAAGTTTCAATATAAAATACAATACAAAAAAAACATAAAATAATATACGGTAACTACCTGGCAGAGGAAGACATCTTTAATATTACTTTCATGGATGTGTTGAAAATATTAAAATATCACCTTAAATAGCCCATAATCTGGAAAGAATGGGCAAATCTATAGCACTATTAAAAAAATTACAAAAAAAACCCCAGAACATAAAAAATACATTGTGAAGCCACTTTGTCGGAGGGGTTCCTCAGAGAGTACCAGCAAGCTGGGGCAACCAATTATCAATACCCTGACAACCAGATAGATTTAAATGCTAAATGCCTAGTCGGACATGGCATCTCTACATCCAACGCAGGATCCATTGGGAAATTAGGCTGGAGGAAGGTTGGATTAATGGAAATTTTATTTCCTACTACAAAATCATACATCTAGCTAACAGCTAAACTCATGGCGGCTTATATCACTTAGTGATGGGCAAAGAACGGATGCTAGAACCATAATTCTCAGAAGATAACGGTAACAACACTCGTGAGATGGTAAGGGCTCTCATTTTACATAGACTGTGCATTTATTTGCGGGTGCAACTATACGGCTCCAGAATACACATTTTTTTGGTGGGACTGCGAGAACGTACAAAACAAAAGTTCCAGCTTACATATAGTTTTAAAGGTGTTTGCAAAGGTGACAAAGTTTTGGTTGCTGCAGTATTTGTCACCACTCAGAATCTCAGCACTCACTGAAAAACAAAGTCAACACTTAGGGGGAGATTTATCAAAGGGTGTAAAATTTAGACTGGTGCAAACTGCCCAGAGCAACCAATCACAGCTCAGCTTTCCTTTCAGCACTGCCTAAAGCTGAGCTGTGATTGGTTGCTGTGGGTAGTTTGCACCCGTCTAAATTTTACACCCTTCGCTCAATCTCCCCCTTAGGGTCCAACAGATTATCTGACAGATTTGTATGAGCAAAAGCCAGGAATGGACTATAAACACAGAACAAGTTGTAAAGGAAAGACTGAGATTTCTCCTCTTTTCAAATCCATTCCTGGCTTTGGCTTTAAAAAAAATCTGTCAGATAATCTGTTAATGTAATAGGGCCCTTACTGTAGGGATGGTCATATACATTACAAAGGTGCTCAACTACATTTCTGTTTCCTGAACCCCATAAATAGGCACACTTGGCTGAGCATGAGTGTGAATCGCCACTCAGAGCATTTCCGCTGTCCAATTACTGTGAGTGCAGGGCTTTTGGAAGTAGTTTTTCTCCCAAAAAAACAAAAGTACCAGGCATTTGGAAATCCTAATCCTTCCCTCCCCTGACATCTAACAGGGATGGTTGGAAGGCCACCACATTAGATAGTCGAATGATCCTGCCTAAATCAACAGGTTAGTCCCACATTCACCATGTGTATATCACCAGTGTTAGGCTTGACAGAGAGTCAGTCTCACTGAGGGATGTAGAGTATGGAGTAGAGTAGAGTGTAGAGTATGGCTACAGAGTAGGTCGGGGTGTATAGACAGTTTTATAGTATTGAGTAGGGATGGTCAGAACCTGACGAGGTTCGGGTCCGTACGAACCTGAACTCTCGGCATTTGATTCCCGCTGTCTGCCCGCTCCGTGGAGAGGGTGGATACAGCGGGAGGACCGCCTGGAAAACTGGGATACAGCCTATGGCTATGGCTGTATCCCAGTTTTCCAGGCTGTCCTCCCACTCTATCCACCCTCTCCACAGAGCGGGCAGACAGCGGGAATCATTGCAGAGAGTTCAGGTTCGTACGGACTCGACCCAAACCAGGTTCGAACCTTCCCTAGTATTGAGGAGAGGTAAACTTGAGGGTCTCACCAAGGAAAAATTCCACTTCAATATCAGCAGGTAGAGAACTGTGGGCTGGGGACAGGGTACAGAGAAAACATCAATGGCACATCCTTTATGAAGCTAAGCTAATAAAAAATTTACTATTTACAAGTAGTGAAAAAGTCACAATGCTTGTAACATACACCCGATAATGGCAAACAGAGGAAACTAGTGACGTGTCATTACTCTTGAATTTTTAAACTGTAAAAACTTTTCTTTGCTAAATCGAAACTAACTCAAAATTTTTAATTTGTAATATATCTTGTAAGAAAAAAATGCCTTTTTAGTCCCCTTTCCTCCTCCAACCTAAAAACTCATAAATGTATAAAACTAAATAAATGTATACATGCAGTAAATAGCCATAATGTAATCATCAATTTTCTTAGGACCATAACACTGAAGACAGTTGCCAGTATGCGGCTGTTTATGTTGGCATTAGAGATGAGCACGACTCAGGTATGTTGGGAGTCAGATCGCACTGCATTTGAACACCAGTAGCTGGCAAAGTTGGATGCAGTCCTAGGGAGTCCTGGAAAACATGGACACAGCCTATGGCCTATGAATGAATCCATGTTTTTTTAGTACTCCCTAGGGATGCAACTTTGACAAGCACCGGTATTCAAATGCTGAGAGGTGGCCTCTTGTTAGGTGCACTGAGCTCCCTATATTGCATTTCCCTGGCTCCTCCTCCTGGCCATGATTGACAGCTCTAACAGACTAAACGTCAATAATAGCAGGGTGGAGGGGCTGGGGAAGCTCTCCATACAGAGTTCGGGGCATGTGAGGAGAGCAGCCTGGGCACTTACCTTGGTGGGGGCTGCGTGATTGAACATTTTTCTCTTGGTCATACAAGTTGCGTAACCAGAAAACCACAGTGCTGCCCCCCTCCCCTTCCTGGCCTCCGTATAGGGCTGTCAGCAGTTTGGATGGCTCAGATCTGCTGATAGACTCCCTTTAAGGTGTTTACATGTTTGTAGTTGTGCAATATAAGTGCTTAGTCACAGACAGGAATGAACCCAGCGAAGTATTGCAAGTAACAAATACTTTCCTACTACCCTCCATTTGGATCTGTTCTCTTGCCACGGAGGGAGACGTAGACAAGCCTGTAAATAGATCCATGTCTCAGCACACTAATCGCTCAATTATCCGTTATGACTCTCCGGACCATCGGCGACCGTCCCGCCTTATAGGGCCAATACCTAACGCCGTAAATCAATCCTCTAACAAATCTTTATGCAAAACATGCATTAAGCCAAATTCCAAGAACCACCTCTGTGCACTGTGGGGAACTGAGCGGCAGATTTCAGTAGAGGACGGTGTGCAAGGAATGAACACTGAACAATTAACGCTACTTAAGTATAGCGGTATAAGTGTGTGATTTGTGTGCACGGTGCCTCACTTGGCCCCCGGTTCATTCACATCCTTGTTAGGGCTTCGCCAGCTAAGACACGTTCACGTCCAAGATCTGGGCCCTGTGCAGAGACGGACTAGGGGGTTACTGTCATGGGACAAGATGTTTCATCAGGCGGTATTATAACCGAGCTCCAGTAGAGTTAGGAACTGCTCATTGCTTCCAGACTTGGTAAATTGAAGCTTATATTAGATATCTGTTGCTGATCCCATTGGGATGACGGGATCTTTCGACAGTGGTTTTCCCATCTCCTGCAAAAAGATCATCTTCGATGGGGATACTTTCGATCAGGGATGGGGAACATCTGGTTCTCCAACTGTTGCCAAACTACAATTCCCATCATGCCTGGACAGCCAAAGCTTTAGCTTTGGCTGTCCAGGCATGATGGGAATCATAGTTTGGCAACAATTGGAGGGCTGAAGGTTCCCTATCCCTGCTTTAGACAGTCATCACTGTAAGAGTCCACATGTAGGAATAAAGCCCGACGTGTTTCCACTGCAGAAATCCAAGGGTAACAATAGGAGTTTTGATGCGGATGTCCCATGGGTCCCACGAGGATTAACCTCATTGCTATTCAATGGGGTTAATACGCAGCATTTCCATCCGAAATAAGGGGCAGGATACTTATTTTTTTCACAGAATGTAAAAGAGGTTTCTAGAACCCATTCACATGATGTCATTGGGTTCGATGCAGATTTTGGTCTCCGCCAAAATGGATGTCATATGTGACACATAGGAATAAAGACTAAAGAGGAGATTTATTAAACATGGTGTAAAGTGAAACTGGCCCAGTCGCCCCTAGCAACAAATCAGATTCCACCTTTCATATTCCAAAGAGTCTGTGAGAAATTAAAGGTGAAATCTGATTGGTTGCTAGGGGCAACCGAGACAGTTTCACTTTCCACCACGTTTGATAAATCTCCCCCTAAATGTACAGGGATAGTTTTGGCTGTTCAGAAACAATATGGCCTAGAGGTATGTCAACATGGAGTCATTCTTTTCAATGGAAAACAGAATGAGGTTCAAACAGGACCAATTTTTGTCCAAAAAAAAAAAGTGACTTATAACATCTAGATCCGGAATCCATGTGGAATCAGCACACAAGCCATGTTGGATAGTATTCAATGGGCTCATCAACAGCCAATTTTTAGCATACAAAGCTGTATATTCATGGCACAAGTGCTCAGGCTTCTGTCGCAGACTCCGCAACATATTTTACCAGTAAAAAAATCCTTTAAGGGAATCTACCCTAAAGGAAATGTGTCATCCAACCCGTTCTGGCTCCGAATGAGTTTATAGAAAGTGATGGCATATTTGGCAAGTCATATCTCTGGCATCTTGACACTGGCAGCTGCATTAAAGGGGTTATCCAGAGAAAATCTCTTTCTTTCAAATCAACTGGTGTCAGAAAGTTATATATATTTGCAATTTACGTCAGTTTAAAAATCTCAAATCTTCCCATATTATCAGCTGCTGTATGTCCTGCAGGAAGTGGTGTATTCTTTTCAGTCTGACACAGCGCTCTCTGCTGCCACCTCTGTCCATGTCAGGAACTATACAGAGTAGGTGCAGTTTTCTATGGGGATTTTCTGCTGTTCTGACAGTTCCTGACATGGACAGAAGTGGCAGCAGAGAGCACTGTGTCAGACTGGAAAGAAAGCACCACTTCCTGCAGGATATACAGCAGCTGATAAGTACTGAAAGACTTGAGATTTTTAAATAGAAGTAAATTTCAAATCTATAAAACTTTCTACCAACAGTTAATTTAAAAGAAAAATATTTACCTTGGATAAACCCTTTAAATCAATACATTCAGCATTACTGGGGTCATATTTTGGGACACAACACAGTAAAAGGGTTAAATAATATGGAACCTAATATTTGTATTTTTAAACGGACAAAACTTCCCAATGACGGTATGTGCCAACTATGACACCGGCGCTCATAAAAAACACAGCACTGTGACTCATTCCTTCCTTATATGACTTTTATTTTAAGAAAGTGATGGGCTTACTCTTCATGAAAAAAGGATTTCTGGTTTCTGAAAATTACACTAAAATACCTCCAATAGGTGGCGATCAGGAACAAGCTTGTTTTCAGTTTAAAGGGGAGCTACTTTGCAAACCATTTTCCAACAGAACACTACATGATTTAGAGTGTGTTTCTCAATCCCAGTCCCCAGGTACCCGCAAACAGGTCATGCCTTGAGGATATCCATAGTATTCCACACGGGATATCACTTTAGTAATTGCATAAGGTATCATCAAAGGTGTTCTCTGTATGGAATATCCTCAAAACATGGCCGGTTCAGGCTACTTGGGGACTGGAGTTGAGAGACACTGACTGAAGATTTTTTAAAGGGATACTATGGCAATTTTTTTTCTAAATCACCTGGTATAGATTTATAAATAACATCTATTTAAAAATCTCACATCTTACAGAACTTATCAGCTGCTGTATGTCCTGCCAGAAGGTTTTTCCCCCAGTCTAAAATGGTGCTCTCTGCTGCCACCTCTGTCCATGTCAGGATGTGTGCAAAGCAGTAGAAGTTTTCTATGGGGATTTACTACTGATCTGGACAGTCCCTGACACAGACAGAAGTGGCAATAGAGAGCACTGTGTCAGACTGGAAAGAAATCATCATTTCATGCAGGACATAAAGCTGCTGATAAGGACTGGAAGACTTGAGATTTTAAAATAAAAGTAATAGACAAATTTATAGAATTTTATGGTATCAGTTGATCTGGAAAATAAATATCACTGGAGTTCACCTTTAAAGGGGTTGTCCGGCGAAAAACTTTTTCTTTCAAATCAACTGGCGTCAGAAAGTTATACAAATTAGTAATTTACTTCTATTAAAAAATCTCGTCTTCTTATACTTATCAGTTGCTGTATGTCCTGCAGGAAATGTTTTATTTTCAGTCTGACACACTGCTCAGGAACTTTGTCTCGGTTTTTTATGAATGCCCATAGAAAACCTCTCCTGCTTGGGACAGTTCCTGTTTCGGACAAAGAGGTCAGCAGAGAGCACTGTGTCAGACTGAAAATAAAACATTTCCTGCAGGACATATAGTAGCTAATATGTATGGGGAGACTTGAGATTTTTTTACAGAAGTAAATTACAAAATCTATATAACTTTCTAATACCAGTTGATTTGAAAGACAAAGTTTTTCACTGGACAACCCCTTTAAGTCAGTTTGCCAGTCTCCCCCAGGAGACACACCACCCACTTCAGTACGACTAAACTACATAAAGGACACCTGTATACCTACTGCACAAAATGTGATGGTATTATGTATAGATGGAAATGTCAAAACTAGTAACTACATCTCCTGATTTATAGGCCCTGATGTATGCAAATGCCCATTGACTATGAAAAAGTGGTACTCCAAACAGGAACAGGAGACACAATCCTGACAAAATACTGACAAGATCAAGAAATACAGTATCAACCTATGCTAACTAAACTAAAATGTATACATACAATAAAGATAATACCTGTGGCTGCTATGGGCTCCTCAGGGGAGGAGCCAAATTCTAGATGTCCCCATTTCTCTGAGATAGGCAACCCTACACAACAACCTATCATAGTGATTTAGTCAAGACCATGAAGTGGAGACAGAAGGGGGCCACACTGCTGTTATTCCTATGAGAGTCTCTGGCCTATGTCCGCTCCGGACAACAATAATTTAGCACAAAGTCTTTGAGTTCAGAGCTCTCATTGTTATTACTACCAGAGCGAATATTTTCCATTGTAACCGGATATCCCAGAGAAATTTTATTCCTCTAAGCATTCTCAATTCCTCATTATGTGCTTTTACTCTTCTGAGTTACTGGAAATTAAGCAAATTCTGGTGCCAGAGAATATTAAGAACGTCCACAAAATGAGTCTGTGGGCAGCCGGTAATGTGACATTTCCAGAGAAGTCAACCTCTCATTGATCACGATGGGGCTGGAGACAAAGGGTTATGAGGAACCGATACTGTCTCTCATAGTGATTTTATAGGTCACCGGGACTGCGAATAAAGAACAGTCAAATGCACTCTATCATGTTATTACTGATGTCACAGTATTAGCTATGGCAATAGAGTGCTAGTAGAGAACATTAGGGAGTATGATACTAACCAATAAACTGAAGCAAACAAACCATCACATCTATTATACTCAAATCCTGCTATTACCAGTTTATATTAAATGAGGTTAATTACCATTAGTCATCTCTGGGCCTCAGGTCTTTATTAATGGAATTAGTTGAGCCATGTTTACACATGTGGGATTACAATCAGTTTTTTCCTTTACCACCATTTGTACCTATTTGTATTTACAGGGTAGCTACCTATAGGTGGTGCTGGAGAGACAGTTTTCAAACTTCTGGAGGAGACATGATTTGCATATTTTCCCAGGAAGCACCAGGTCTTATACTAGATCTCCCCAATGAGGACCAGTAACTCCCTAGAACCACTTGGGGCATGGACACCATCAGAGAAAAAAACACTGGGAACAATGTTAGCGTTACCTCATTGGGCACAATTTACTATATTTCCTCTACTTGGGCATTCAGGGGAGTTATAATAATACATCTATTGGGCCCAATAGTATGGCAAAAGGAAAGCTGGGGAAGCGGTTTATTTCCCAATGAGAACAAATGATTAGGAAAGGTATAACCGATGCCTTTCTCAATTAACATCTGCCATAAGGAGACCCTAGAAGGTTGCCATACACGTTCAATCCTGTCACAATGGGCCATTAGGAGGTTGCCATAAACGTTCAGTCCTATCACAATGGGCCACTAGGAGGTTGCCATACACGTTCAGTCCTGTCACAATGGCCACTAGGAGGTTGCCATACACATTCAGTCCTGTCACAATGGCCACTAGGAGGTTGCCATACACGTTCAGTGCTGTCACAATGGGCCATTAGGAGGTTGCCATACACGTTCAGTGCTGTCACAATGGGCCATTAGGAGGTTGCCATACACGTTCAGTCCTGTCACAATGGGCCACTAAGAGGTTGCCATACACATTCAGTGCTGTCACAATGGGCCATTAGGAGGTTGCCATACACGTTCAGCCCTGTCACAATAGCCACTAGGAGGTTGCCATACACATTCAGTCCTGTCACAATGGGCCACTACTGTCAACAATCTTAGTTTCTGAATGCCATGGACTTTCTTATGGAAGACAATGACAAAAAAAACATACAACAAAACAGTTCTTGTGGAGGTGGCGTTGACCAGGAGCCATTGGACAGATAGCTGTAAGGTATTGCGCCATCCCTGCTATATATAATTTTTTTTTTTTTTTAAATCCCTGACAGATGCCTTAAGTAAAGGCCCTATTCCACGGAACGATTATCGTTCGTATTCGGCCGATACCGGCCGCTACGGACGATAATCGTCCCGTGGAATAGAGTGCAACGATCAGCCGACATCGTTCATGTCGGCTGATCGTTGCAGTCGCTTGTTTTTCAACATGTTGAAAAACAAGCGACTTATATAGCAGCGATCTGCTGCCGTCGCTCCATTGAATAGGAGCGTCGGCAGCAGACGCTGCTATATCCTATGGGCTGCCCGGACGATAAGTGAACCCCCGCGCTCGTTGACAGCGCTCGTTTGCTCCTCTAAACGACCTGTGTAATAGGCCCATAAAACCATGGCTCTACCACACCCGACTATTCTGGCATAGGGTTTTATTGGGAAAACAGGTTTCCCAAGTTTGAGGTTGGTGTTTGGCCAAAAGAAGTAAACAGGCAACACAACAATGCAATGCACCAATTGTACTCTATACTGGGAATTAAAGGGGTTATTTTGTAATATAACTTTTTTAAATTAAAGGTATAATGTAGCTTTCCCCGTGGATCGTATATTGTAAAATACAGTACACGGGGGTAGGGCTGCTCTGTATCAATAGCACTATGCATGCAGCAGCACTGGATCAGAGCTGGGGAGCGGGGCTTGGACAGCCCTGCAGTTCCCGACACAAAGACACATACAGTACATTGGTTGGAAGGTATTGATCACAGTGTTAAAAAAAAACATACATGTGTGCTGCAGGGACTTGTTGACTTGTATGGTCCTTTGTGATACAGGGACGTCTTCCTGAAGACATCTAACAGGACAGACTCTCATGCTGTAAGCAGTCGGACCGAACATGGGGCCGCCCAGCTATTTAAGGAAGCATCAAATCTCACAGTCATGTTTCATGCTACAAATACCATTCGCATTTCCAAATCCCAAATTCACTTAGACGAATGAAACGGAGACATTAGCTATTTAACCCTTACATGCCCACTGTCTGGAAATGTCTGCTGAAGAAAGAGAAAAACAACACATACACTTGCCTTATGCGGTAAGATTCAAGGGATTCTTCCTAATGATTTTAGAACACAATATTGAAATGGGTCGTACGGGATTAGAAAAACATGGCTACTATCCTTTGGAAACAGCAGCCCCACCTGTCCATTGGTTGTGTCTGGCATTGCAATGAAGTAAATAGGGCTAAACTATACAATAGTCCCTCACAGTGCCTATTGGCAGGGGTCATAGAGGTTAAACCCATACGTTCAGACTACAGGATCGGCAGCTTTGGAACATAACTGGGAACTGAGCTGCAGTAACTCAGAGCCACCACTATACGACGAATGGCGCCAACTGCTTCCCGTCATCCATTCACTGCAAGGTAAGTAATGTTGACACCTTACTAATCATACTTTGATGACCTATTCTGTGGATAGTCCATAAATATTAAAAATATGGAAAACCCCTTTAATGACAGGACATCAATGCTATTGTCTTGAAGAACTCTTTTAACGTATTCCTTTACCATGTATCCGCTCCATCATCATACATTAAAGGAGTTAGCCAGAATTAGAAAAAGCAAAGCTGCTTTCTTGTAAAAACAGCGCCACCCATGTCAGCAGGTTGTATGTGGTATTACAATTCAGCTCCGTTCACTTCAATGAAACTAAACCAAACTCATATCCAAACAAGAGTTGTTTCTGGAAGAAGGCCCCTTTAAGAAAACATCCAATTTTTTTTTGTATTCACTCACTTCCATTAACAATATAATGGGGACAACCAAAAACCTTATATTCTAATATTTTCTTAAAGTGCCTCAAAACCAGAGGTATCTTTAACATTAACACTGACCTCTGACGTTCCTAGAAACAACCACAACCCTCAATGTTGTACACATTGACAGGCTGAAATGCTAAACCACAAATCAATGCCGGTCTGCAGGGCCGCTGCGCTTGTCAATCACACAACCATTTGCCAAGATCAGACAATGTTAAAAGGTAATGTCAAATCCATAGTGAGCTGAGGCTTGTACTCGTGTATTTCTACGATGGGGTTATTTTCTACTACCCCTGCACTGGTGCTTGGGGTGAAAGGGCAAAACTAGTGAGACGCTACAGGATGTTTAAACAGGAAAATATGACCACCGCAGCCACTGGAGACGAACAGAGTTGGTCCATGATCATTTAACCCCTTAGATGCTGCAGTCAAAGTCACCACTGCATCTAAGAGATTTCACAAAGAAAGGTGTTCTACCATCGTCTGGTAAGTGATGTCTACTGGAGGGGAAAAAAAAAAAAAAAAGTCCTGGCTTCAACCAAATAGTATTAAAGGGAATCCGCCAACATGAAAATCCTACTTTAGCTAATTGCATGGTGTCATAGAGCAGAAGGAGCTGAGCGGATCGATATATATATCTTTATGGCACAATATTCAATATAACTTGTAATTTATTGATTAAAATCTCTGATGTTTCCATGCTAAAGAGTCCAGTCTATTCAGTGACACCGCCCACTGGACTCCTTATCACAGAATGATCAGGGATTTCAATCAACATATTACAAGTTATACGGGACCTTTTCCCACAAAGATATATATCAATCTGCTCAGTTCTTTCTGCTCTATAAAATGGTGGCAATAGATTAGATAGCATTGTCTTGGTGACAGGTTCCCTTTAAAGGGGTTATCCAGAAACACAGCTACTTCTTTGCAAAAACAGTGTCACCCCTGTCCTCTGCAAAACGCACACCCAAACTGAGGACAAGAGTGATGCTGTTTCTGGGAGCAGGCGACCGTGTTTTTGTAAGCCTAGATAACCCCTTTAAAAGCTACAATAAAATATAGGTACCCTAAATGAGGGTCAATGAACAATTCAAGTCACAAAAATACAAGCTGCGATACAAATACTAGGAAAGAAGTCATGACTTTTGAAAGGATTGGTCAGTAAAGTCCAAAACAATTATGGTATTAAGGGGTTACTGCATAGATTGAGACCAATAAGAAAACCGTATGCAATAAACTCCCTCTAGTGGTGGCTGACGGCATGCAAAATTTTATCATTTAGGCTTGTGCATTTGATTTGCAGAGAAAACGATTTCTGGTCCCTATGATTAGCAGATAAGGTGGAATTAAATTGAACCAATGTAAAAAGGTGGAGATTCCCTTTAAGCTTTGCATATAAGCTTTTATTTAGCCATACTGGAGGGGGGTGCTGTTCCGCAAAATTGTTTAAGCTAAGCCTGCCTTTGTGGTTCTAAAGGCGCAAGATCTACCATGACTACACTATAACAACGATAAGGAGGCTTAAACATGTGAAGGATGCCAGATGAATAAACAGAGACCCCAGGGGTGAACGTTCCCGTTACTTGCTCCTATTCTTTCCTTGCTGTTCACATTTCATCTTGATGTATGGAAAGGGCTGATGTCTGAGGAAAGCTGAAATCCCTCTTGTGTACAGTGTATTTTTATCTGCATGATGTTGGCCTCATTCTATTTCCAGCCAGCAGTCTCCCTCCCACACTCCTCCGCTACATCTGGAAACAAAAGGACCAAATTCAATTAATGTCATTTTATTAGAGTTCCAGCTGAAACCCATGGATAGCAAAACCAGATTGACTTCTGAAAAAAATACATTTGCTTCTATGGAAATGGCAAGAAGTTCAATTGTGGAATAAATTGACACGCACAGCGGACTTCATAACCGAACATATAAGAGGCGTGAGGGAGGTCATGCACATTGTTATATATGACCGAGAAACTGGGGTTGATGAACTGACCTTGCCTGCAAGGGCAAACACAGATATTTGTGTAGGAGAAAAACTATAAAACTGCCTATGAGAACCATTTAAAGTGGAACTGTCAGCAACTTTTTGCTGACTAAAGTAAGTAAGGTAGTGCACAGTAGGGCTTATTACCCTAAATCAGGAGATATAACTCTTATTTCAATCTGTCGCTCCAGCGCTTTGGAAGTTTTGTGCAAATTCAGCAATAAAAGTGCAAAGGGTTCTCCTAGGCTCCAAAATCTCAGCAATGTTCATAGAGTGGGTGTTTACATGCAGAAGGCAGAAGGCTGCTGGGCTTCTGCAGCCTATCTTCTAACCTGCATAAAGTTTATATCTCAGCGCTGGAGCAAAAGATTGAAATAAGAGTTACATTTCCTGATTCAGTACAGTGTACTTTACTTTAGTTAGCAAAAAGCAGCTAAAAGGTCCCCTTTAAAAAGTTTAAATACAAAGAATTTTGTTTGTGGCAAAGGCAAAAAAAAAAAACAACTTGCTGGTTTGATTCTGCTGTTTGTGGCTCACTTTGGTCCACCATGTCAATTATTTTCTCCAGTTCAGACTGTTGGGTTGTTCATTGACTTCCAGAAGACAGCACAGGCATTCTGATCACTCTACGGCTGTAGAGACTTACAAATAACACTGTATGTTCCGACATCTTTATATGATAAACTTTTTAACCAGTGCAGCAGCCAGGCTTGCCTCCCTCCTTTTGCACATCAATGTACCTTGGTAGGCCATCACTTATAGTCGCATTGCTAGGCTATAGGGCTGCATCCATCTTCTCCAGCCTCTGGTAGTCAAATGCTGAGCGTTCAGAGTTTCACAAATCCAAACTTACTGTAGTTTTGGTCCTGTCTAGAGATAATCAATGTTATTTGTTTCACATACACATATATACATATATATGTGCGGAGCGAATAAAATTAGTGTGTGTGTATATGCTCACAAACACACATGTTCACACAGACAACATTTTGGTTAACACCGAAACAAGGCAGTAAATTAAAGCAGCTTTCTGCCAAGCTTTACTAAAAACGCTTTGTAGAACATCATCCTCCTTTATCCTCACGCTCTTGTGTTCTGGCCAAACAAAAGATTCTGGGACGTTGCCAGGGAAGAGAACTCGAAAGGTTTTTTTTCCCCGCTACTGAAACAACTTGTCTAATTTTGGATTTTAAAAGATGCAAAACGTTGCGGCTGCCTGTTTACTAAACAGAGACAATCGGATTACATTCCAGGTGAAGACAGCGCAGTGTCGGGATCTCCAGGGACTGGAGAAGGATGACTACATCCATGAGCCGGGAGAAGGAGGCAAGAACTTATGAGGGGTGCAGATTCACTGTAATCTGGGCTAAGTGTAAAATGCACAAAAGATGTCTACACAAACACTGATTTTTTATATTTGATGATTAAGGCCATGATCACACAACGCAAGTTTTGTATTAATCACGGCTGTTGTTGCCGACTTGCAACAACGGCCACAAATAATACAAAACTTACTTGCACTGCATTCTGAGGAAAGCCAGGCCAGAGTGTATACACATAGCGTCCGCACAGAAAACTGACATGTCAGTTTTGTGCGCCCACTATTCATTGAATAGCTGCCACACAAGCCAGAGAAGTCACACAATGGAGGGTCTGGCTCCGGACAGCACTCTCCATTGTTGGCTATAGTGAATTGGAATGCGGGCGCACACAGATGCGCCCACATTCCAATTCTGCACAAATGAAGATTATCCGGCCAGTACTGACACCATCCGTTCTGCGGCACTCCAGGGTAAAAGAACAGCTGGTGTCATACACTGTGTGAAACCGGCCTCAAATTGTAATGGTAATACTGAGCAAGAAATGGGATACAGTAGACTCTTTCCTTACCAGATTAGGGAATGTGCATACGGAAATGCATCGTAAAATCTGTCGTGTTCATTCTTTGGACGGATTACCAAATCTGCCCGTGCATAGAATGGAGTCTATGACACGGGCGGAGACGTGCCTGTCCGCAGGCGGATTCCGTGACGGATTTTACGTCGCATTTCCATAGTTTGCACATACCCTTAAAGGGTAACTATTAGGGAGGAGCCCATGCTCGAGTCCGATCATTCGGCATTTCATTTCTGGGGGCTGAAGTTGTTGGATGCGGCCTTAGGTAGTCCACCATAGGCTGTATCCAAGTTTTTCAGGACACCTAAACTCTTCAGCTACTGGTAGTCAAATACCGAATGACGACTCCAGCATGCTCGAGTTGCGCTCCTTTTTAGTAATCATTTTGACAAAGTGTTGATGTATAATAGTGAAATGTTATAAAGTTTTGACTGGTGGGGGTCTGGGTGCCAAGACCCCCAGTCACTGCTAAAACAAAAAAGGCAAAAGCAATCCAAAAAGGGCAAAAAATTTCTGCTCTGCTCCCACAGGAAGCCACACATGCAGCGTACGGATCTACAGAAGGTCCCAGAGACATTGTATATCCATCTGTTCATCCATGCTCCATTACATAAAGAAGACACAGAACTGCATGTACAAAAGTGGCAAGTTTGTATAGAAGGTATGAGGCTGGTTGCTGAGAGTCTTCTGTCTGACAAGAAAGTTTTCATTTAAAGCAGAACGGGCACGGACAATGCAATAAATCCCTTAGCTGCCATCATGCCATGCTATTCCCTGTTTTATTCTGCACTTAAAAGTCTGAGTTTCGCTTCTAAAACTAGACCTGCGGTCATATAAGTGTAACAAGCACATACGAGAGACGTTTAGGATGTGGGGAGCAGGAAGGTCCTATTTCTGTACAATACACCTACACAGTGTTACTGGTACTAACATTTGGATTCTTAGCGAGTATGACCTTGAGGCTATTTAAAAAAAAAAAAAAAATTATCACAAACTTGCCATATATATATATATATATATATATATATATATATATATATATATGGAGGGAGATTTATCAAACATGGTGTAAAGTGAAACAGGCTCAGTTGCCCCTAGCAACCAATCAGATTCCACCTTTCATTTTCCAAAGAGTCTGTGAGGAATGAAAGGTGGAATCTGATTGGTTGCTAGGGGCAACTGAGCCAGTTTCACTTTACACCCCTTTGATAAATCAGTTCCTGCACTACAGCACGTTTAACTTTAGTGTTTCTATATGTATACATGTATCTGTGAAAGGTTTTAGTGGCCAAGACAACTGGTGTTATGGGTCATTGTTGTTAAATTGGAAAGGCTAAGACACTACAGTAATTAAAGGGATACTCCAGAGAAAAAAATGTTTACAAATCTGTATATCTTTTTACCACCAGTGGATTTGAAAATTACTTCTATTTAAAAATTTCAAGTCTTCCAGTACTTGGTAGCTGCTGTATGTCCTGCAGGAAGTGGTGTATTCTTTCCAGTCTGACACAGTTCTCTCTGCTGCCACCTCTGTCCGTGACAGGAACTTTCCAGACTAGTAAATCACCATAGAAAACCTTTCCTGCATTTGACAGTTCTTTTCACGGACAGAGGTGGCAGCAGAGAGCACTGTGTCAGACTGAAAAGAATACACCACTTCCTGCAGACCATACAGCAGCAGATAAGTACTAGAAGACTTGAGGCAGCACGGTGGCTCAGTGGTTAGCAAAGTAGCCTTGCAGCGCTGGGGTCCTGGGTTCAAATCCCACTGAGGGCAACATCTGCAAAGAGTTTGTATGTTCTCTCTGTGCTTGCGTGGGTTTCCTCCGGGTACTCCGGTTTCCTCCCACACCCAAAAACAAACATTAAATATAAAAAAAAAAAAAAAAAAAAAAAAAAAAAAATTTTGGGGGGGGGGGGGGGGGGGGGGGGAATAGAAGTAAATTACAAATCTCTGGCATTTCCTAGTACCAGTTGATTTGAAAGAATTATTTTTTTTTGCTGAACTACCCCTTTAAAACTGTCTTCCTACACTGTAATTGGGCCCTAAAAAATTGCCCAAAAACAGTTGTATTCTATTAAATTTAGTGGGAAAAACACATTAACCTGTCAGTGTCCGCCAACACCTGGCACCCCATAAAATAAACAGCTGTAGGCAGTTGGCACCGTCCATTGTGTAGTGGTTGAGTCTGGTTACTGCAGCCCAACTGCCATTGAAGTTAACCCAGCGCCAACTTTACACAGCCAACTGCTTCTGAACGTTCAGGCTGGGTTCACACTACGTACATTTCAGGCAGTATTTGGTCCGCAAGTCTGGTCCTTATAGCAACCAAAACCAGGAGTGGATTGAAAACACAGAAAGGCTCTGTTCACACAATGGTGAAATTGAGTGGATGGCTGCCATATAACAGTAAATAACGGCCATTATTTCAATATAACAGCCGTTGTTTTAAAATAACAGCAAATATTTGCCATTAAATGGCGGCCATCCACTCAATTACAACATTGTGTGAACAGATCCTTTCTGTGTTTTCAATCCACTCCTGGTTTTGGTTGCTATACAGCCTCAAAAATACAGCCTCAAATATACGTAGTGTGAACCCAGCCTCAATCTGTATGTGGTGTAAGAGGTGCTGTGTTTTGGGGGTTTTTTTCACATTACATTTAAAAAAATATATATAAAAATGTAAAAACCTAGTAGTGCCTTTTATAAATTCCTTCCTGCAGGTCTCCTATTATTTATACTAACGTTCTGAAAATGTATACAACATGTAGGTGTTACATTCAGAATTACAAAGTAAAGAAGTGATATCCAGTCAGATTGTAATGGACACCATGGGGGAGATTTATCAAACATGGTGTAAAGTGAAACTGGCTCAGTTGCCCCTAGCAACCAATCAGATTCCACCTTTCATTCCTCACAGACTCTTTTGAAAATGAAAGGTGGAATCTGATTGGTTGCTAGGGGCAACTGAGACCGTTTCACTTTACACCATGTTTGATAAATCTCCCCCATAGTATGTATTCTTTAATGGAAAACTCCACTATGACGCCCAAAGCCAGTACAGGACTTTGCCTGAGACACGGCATGACAATATATTTCAAGCATCTACCAAGTGACAACAGGAGACTTCAATCACATTGTGCGCTCCATTATTGTCACCGAGATCCTGCAGGCCTCCTATAGATAATATACGGCTATTTTTATACGTCTCACTGAGCTCCCCCTCTTGAGTCTTCCAGTACTTATTAGCTGCTATATGTCCTGCAGGAAGTGGTGTATTCTTTCCAGTGTAACACAATATTCTCTGCTGCCACCTCTGTCCACGTCAGGAACTGTCCAGAGCACTAGCAAATCCTCATAGAAAACCTCCCCTGCTCTGGACAGTTCCTCACATGGACTGAGTGTCAAGACTGTAAAGAATACACCACTTCCTGCAGGACATACAGCAGCTGATAAGTACTGGAAGATTTGAGATTTTTGAATAGAAGGAATGTACATAACTGTATAACTTTCTAACACCAGTACCGGAGTACCCCTTTTAAGTATATATGGATTCCATGATTTCCAAAAAGTTTTATGGATACCCTGGAAGGTCTGCCATGATTTATTGTCATATGGAATCCAAAAGAAAAAAAAAATCTTGAGGACCTTACATCAATATATACTTATTTATCTATATTTTATTGCCATCATTCTCTAATAAATACTGCAAGGCCCGAATTGGTAAAGTAACCCCTTTAAGGCACTGCTCGGGTTCTCAAAGTGGATCCATTGTACAAGACCCCCCATCAACGCCTGTCATGGTGAGAGGTTAGTTTTGGGAAAGATCAGAAGCAATGTGAGAAAATATTACTTTACTGAAAGAGTAGTAGATACTTGGAACAAACTTCCAGCAGATGTGGTAGGTAAATCTACAATAACAGAATGGAAACCTGCCTGGGATAAACATACATCTATCCTAACATAATAAGTATGGAAATACTAAAAGGGCGGACTAGATGGACCCGGTTGTCTTTTTCTGCCAACAATCTTCTATGTTTCTATTTTTTCTATAAGAAGAATATCAATGCATGCAGCTCTATTCCTTCTCTCAAATCTGACAGAATTTTCTTTGGTGGCTCCAAACCGATCCTCCAATGTGACTGTGGGCAGACGCTAGCCATACACCAGACTGTTTCCGATAGATGAACCTGTTCTTTACCACACTTTATCACATAGCACAACAGCTGGCTATAAATAGAAGACTGCGTGATCGCTCTTCTCCACTTGCTGCTGACAGGCGCTGGAGTCTTATACATGACGTCACCATGAAAGCCAAGTATTCCAGTGACTGTGATATGACCCCTTACATCACCCAGTGCAATAGCCAGCATGAGCCGCCATCTGCTCGGCTGCTGTCCTGCAGCTATAAGACCAGGCACAATGCAAGTAAAGATATTTGCACTACAAGGCAATAATAAAATGTCGCTATAACTGGGGTATTTTTGTATTGCATCGCTGCCTATATGCTGTAGTCTCTACTGACTATCCATTGAGTCTGAAGGGTTAAATAGCAGGGATCAGAGCTCTCTCTATACAGGTCAGTGGATGGCAGGTATCAGCTGGGATACACGGTATATGAGGAATTTATTGATGTAGATAACGTATGGTAAATGTCAGGACGGGGTTAATATTTGATCTGTTACCTTGGTTTTATATATTAGTAGAGGATGCTAGTTAAAGGAGAAGTCCGGCAAATTTTTTTATTAAAGTACCGTATTGCCCCCCAAAAGTTATACAAATCACCAATATACACTTATTACGGGAAATGCTTATAAAGTGTTTTTTTCCCTGCATTTACTACTACATCAAGGCTTCACTTCCTGGATAACATGGTGATGTCACTTCCTGGATAACATGGTGATGTCACTTCCTGGATAACATGGTGATATCACTTCCTGGATAACATTGTGATGTCACTTCCTGGATAACATGGTGATGTCACGACCAGACTCCCAGAGCTGTGCGGGCTGTGGCTGCTGGAGAGGATGATGGCAGAGGGACACAGAGCACTGAAGGAACACAGAGCATCCCTCTGCCATCATCCTCTCCAGCAGCCACAGCCCGCACAGCTCTGGGAGTCGGGTCGTGACATCACCATTTTAACCAGGAAGTGAAGTAATAGTAAGTGCAGGGAAAAAAAACACTTTATAAGCATTTCCCGTAGTAAGTGTATATTGGTGATTTGTACAACTTTTGGGTGACAATACAACACCTTAATAATAAATTTTGCCGGACTTCTCCTTTAATAGGCTACAGTACCATAGTGTCTGCCTTCTATAAAACATGCATGGCACATAAGCCTACAATTTATGAACCAGGAAGATTAGGATGAACAGCGCCGTGTGTCCAACCTCAAACCAAAGTGGCTTTAAAGAAGCACTCTGGAAAACTTTTTTTTTATCTGTCTCCCCTGCTATGCGCTGGCGCCTATACTCACCAGCGATGATCGGTGCACCGTAGTGCGGTTTAGTTCCAGTCCTGCGGCGCTGTTCATATCCTGTTGATCCTATGTTGATCGAAGGCCAGAAGTCACACTCCCCAATGCATTCTCTATGGGAGAGAGCGTGACTTCCAGCCTTCAACAGACATGGAGACAGAAGAGGGGTCAGAATGGGGACGTGAACGCATATGGGATATGAACAGGACCGGAGCGAAGCCGCAGGACACAGATCATCACTGGTGAGTATACGCGCTAGTAAACAGTTGCACCAAATTCTCCAAGAAGTCACTCTAGAGCAGGTAAGGTAACGGCAAGTAATTCTGATCATCACAGTCGGCCATGTAAACAACAAGACCATATGCAACCACATCACTGTAGTAATGGCCAGGCGTACCCGGCCTTGAATAGATGCCGTTTTCATTGATTTCAAAATACCACCAAATGTACTCTACTAGTGACTATGAGCGGTCCACTTCCAAGCAGGGATCACTATTAGCCTATAAGCCCCAATAGCCTCCCTGCAGTCCGTCTGCTTCTGTTTCTCTAAAGCCACATCTTTCCCTCTCCTATTTTCATAGACACATGCAGGCAGCATCTCCGGTGATTTATTTTTTCCTTTAAATGCTTATAAAGTGCTTTTTTCCCTGCACTTACTAGTGCATCAAGGCTTCACTTCCTGAATAAAATGGTGATGTCACTTCCTGGATAAAATGGTGATGTCACGACCCGACTCCCAGAGCTGTGTGAGCTGTGGCTGCTGGAGAGGATGATGGCAGGGGGACACTGAGGGACACAGGGCACTGGAGGGACACTGAGCATCCCTCTGCCATCATCCTCTCCAGCAGCCACAGCCCGCACAGCTCTGGGAGTCGGGTCGTGACATCACCATGTTATCCAGGAAGTGACATCACCATGTTATCCAGGAAGTGACATCACCATGTTATCCAGGAAGTGACATCACCATGTTATCTAGGAAGTGGCATCACTATGTTATCCAGGAAGTGACATCACCATGTTATCCAGGAAGTGAAGCCTTGATGCAGTAGTAAGTGCAGGGAAAAAAGGACTTTATAAGCATTTCCCCTAATAAGTGTATATTGGTGATTTGTATAACTTTTGGGGGGCAATACAATACTTTAATAAAAATTTTCGCCAGACTTCTCCTTTAAGGCTTCATATTACAGTACTTATTTGCTTCTGTTGGAAACCTTCTCAGACATCTCTGGCACCTATACCCAGGGGCGGTCTTGGCATTTCTGGGGCCCCAAGCGAAGCTATGTCTGGGGCCCCCCCTCGACACACGTTCCAAAACAATAGACCGCTGTGTGTTGCCCCCAGTAGTATATACCCCTTGTGCGCTACCGCCAGTAATATATACTCCTTGTGTGCTGCCCCCAATAGTATATACCCCTTGTTTGCTTCCACCAGTAGTATATAGACCCCTGTGGGTTCCCCCAGTTTTATATAGCCCCCCTGTGTGCTGCCCCCAGTTGTATATACCCCTATGTGCTCCCCCACTAGTATATAGGCCCCTGTGTGCTCCCTCAGGGGTATTTAGCCCCCCTGTGTGCTCCCTCAGGGGTATTTAGCCCCCCTGTGTGCTCCCCCACTTGGATATAGACCTCCTGTGTGCTCCCCCACTTGGATAGACCCCTGTGTGCTCCTCCAGTAGTATATAAACCCCCTGTGTGCCCCACCAGTATTATATAGACCCTTTGTGTGCTGCCCCAGTTGTATACAGACCCCTGTGTGCTCCCCCAGTTATATATAGACCACCTGTGTGCCTCACAAGTAGTATATAGACCCCCTGTATGTTCCCCCAGTAGTATATAGACCCCCTGTGTGCCCCATTAGTAGTATATAGACCCCTGTGTGCTCCCCCAGTAGTATATAGCCTCCCTGTGTGCTCTCCCACTTGGATATAGACCTCCTGTGTGCTCTCCAAGTTGTATATAGACCCCATTCTGCTGCTCCAAGTAGTATATAGACCCCTGTGTGCTGCCCCCAGTAGTATATAGACCCCTCAGTGAAGCCCCAGTAGTCTATAGCCCCCCTGTGTGCTCCCCCTGTTATATAGCCCCCCTGTGTGCTCCCCCTAGTTATATAGACCCCCGATAAGCGCTCCCCAGTTAAACAGACGCCTGTGTGCTCCCCCCTCCCATATAGTATATAACACAATAAAACAAACACTAATACTCACCTGGGTCCGGGCGTCTCCTCTTCTCTTCACTCTTGTGGCCACAGGAAGGGTTTTCCCTGCGATCACAAGAGGCTGCACTCCCCTTGTCCTGGCGCCGATGCTCCAGTGATGTCACTGGAGTGCCAGCACCACAAGGACAAAGCTGCCCTTTCTGCGGCCACAAGAGTGACTGACAGGAAGGGAGCTAATGTCTCCCGCCCTGTCAGTGCTGCTGCATGTAACTATGAGCGCTCATTACGAGTGCTCATAGTTACAGTTCAGATGGCAGCAGCGAGCGCGGCAGCGGCCCTGTCTAGCGCTCTTGAGCACAAGAGCGGGACGTGGGGGCCCCCCTGGATGTTGGGGGCCCCAAGCGATCGCTTGGGGTGCTTGGTGCCAAAGACCGCCACTGCCTATACCACTTACAAAGACTTTGCCAACTTTGCAGTAAGACTTTGCCAAGACTTTGCAGTAAGCAGTGGGGCAATGTCCAGTGCTGCTTGCTTATAACCTGCATAGGGGTAAGTTTATACACTTCATTCCTAATAAGTCGTACAAAGTCTGCAAGCAGTGATCCTAGACATCACTCTCGACTGGAAAGTAATGAGGATGTGGTCACGTGGCCCGATGTACTTCCGCAGCATTCCTTATATATCTGAGAACTAAAAAAAGAACACCTTGTTTACACTGGAGACGCCTAGAAGAAAGTGGGAGGAAGGCTGCAAAACAGGACTGAAAGTAAGGAAAACATATTCCGAGGCGGATCTCTCCCATGGTTATTCAGTCCCCTTTGTCCCACAAATGTAAAAATAGAACACACTGCTAACATGACGGAGCCTGAAAGTACCCCCAAAAATTATCTCACCCCTGGTGCCAGTATAACTTCTCCCAACCCCCCCCCTCCCCCCCCCCCCAAAATAACAAGGAATAGAGTGCAGGATCGCCTTTATGGGCCCCTCCTCGCAAAGACGGACAGACGGTAATCAGTATGGCGTCTGTATTCTCCAAAGATCTATTGACTTCTATGGCCCCTTCCGTGCCGCAAATAAGGACTGTGTAAGTGCAGGTCCTACTTTTTGAGAATCCACAATTGTGGATAGAAAATACGGGGGTCTAATAGTCAGGTTAACCCCTTCCTGCCATTGACCTTTTAGTTTTTTAATTTCTGTTTTTATCACTTTTCATTTTTTTTTTAATTTGCATCCTTTATTTTACCTTTTTTTTATAGCTTCAAAAATTATATGTTGACTGTATTCAGCAGGTGAGTATGTTTACAATCACACCAAACATAGGTAGATTTTACTAAAAATAAATGGTTTGTATTCCCATATTCAGACCCCTATAACTTTTCTTGCTGGGTGACTGTTTTCTTATAGGGTGGACTGTACTTACTATGTAATTTTTGGGGTAGATGGAACTTTTTATTGCATGTTTTCAGGGATATAAGGTGACCAAAAGAAAATTCTTGCATTGGGTATTTTCATTTATGAAGCTCACTACATGAGATGAACAACTTTGCATTTCAATAGTTTGGACATTTTTGCTTGTGGCAATGCCAATTTTGCTAATTTCTTTTGTAGTTTTATTTTTTTCTAAGGGTATGTTCCCACTACGGAACACGTGCGGGAATTCCAAGCGGAGTCTGTGTCAGACTCCACTTGAAGTTCCACCTTTCCCATAGAGTCAATGATATTCTGAAGCTCAAATTGCCGTCCGCCCAAAGAATTGACATGCTTCGTAGTTAACTGGGTAAATCTAACCTACTGATATATCCCTCCTGCACAGGAGACGCAGAGGAGGAAGGTATGTCTCTTTCCGTCCTCCTTGGCACCGTTCTGGTGGAGTTAGTCATGTACCCACAGTCTGGTGAGACCGTTATGAGCACCGCCTGCCCCAATATCGCCAATCCACCCCCCGGCCACCCCCCCCCCCCTTCTAATGATAGGAGCCCTTCTCGATGGGGGTGAGCAGTGCTCCTAACTGTCTCAATGGACCACTTGTCCATGTCTCATGCTGTTGAGAAAGGCCGTCAGCTCAGAACGCGTGCAGCGCCCATTATTTTTATGAAATAATACATCTAAAATTGCAGCAAGACGTGAGTGCCAAGAATTTCCTACAACCTGTCTCAATGGACCGTGGGAAACATAACTACCTGCATCGGAAAGGTGCCGAGGAGGAAGGTAAGAGACATACCTTTCTCCTCGACGTCTCCTGTGCAATAGAGAAGCGTCAGCTCTAATAGCGGTGTTATTGTAGAGGAGGATAAAGTCCCTAGGGCTGCATCCAACTTTTTTATCCACCGGTAATCAAATGCTTAGAGTTTGGGTTCGGAATCTGAAGGTACTTGAAGTTCGCTCATCTCAACTTGGATAACCCCTTTAAATATGCCAGGATCTGTCAAGTGCAGATAGCAGCCAGCACCCATTGTGTACACAATAGGTTCAGCTCTTGATCCCGCTCCATACATCCTGACCTGACACTGGACATACATGTATGCAAAATGTCAGAAAGGGGTTAAAAAAAAATAAAAAGTCACGATAGTGATAACAAACAACTGCAGAACAGAGAATAAAGCTCGGAGCTGTATTTAGCTATGATTTCATCAGGAGTGATGTCACTGTCATATTTCTCATACGTGTGAAAAGATGTCACTTTACTAGACTGCCGAGTGACAAGAGTGATAAGAAACATTCTGTGCACCGGATTCTTTCACTGCGCTTAGTAGCCAAAGATTTTTTTTGTGCCATTTCGGCTGATAGGCGTGTGGACCTGTAATACACAGTCATTGCGGGCAGCGGCACAGAGAAGCGTCAGCTCTAATAGCGGTGTTATTGTAGAGGAGGATAAAGCCTACTTCAGCATTTATCTCACCGTTTCAGATAAGATACTAAGCAACGCTCCTGAGCCAATACAGTTAAGATTGCCAGAGATGATGAAGTCGATGGTGATAAGATGGTGAATCGGAGGGCTCGTCTGACAAAAACATCAATACGCATTTGCAAATATGACAGCAACTGAAGCAATACAACGCAATTACAGGTTACTGCTGTCTCCTAGCCAAACTTATGCTTAATAAAGAGATACGGGAGGCAGCGATGGATCCCTCACCCCAATGAGATTAGTCGCCAGCAGAGAGCAGAGAACAAAGGATTACAAAGTGGGAGATGTGAAAGCCTGTATTCAGAGGTCAGTGCTGACTTCAGAGGAGATGTAGCTATAAATTAACTCTTTGTTGTCCTGTTCTGGTGCCTCATCTCCCTCCACCCCTCCTGTCTTTATAGACAATCATGAAGATAGGGGGGAGAGCTTCAAACTGCTTTTTCATGATAAAAATGCATTTTTCCTGCTAATAAACCCAAATACAACGTTTCTTAAAATCGCCTGTATTATTGATTTATGAAAGAAAAAATGTAAATGACAGTGACACTTTAAGGCATGCATATCAATAAAATGTGGTACTGTGAGTCCTGGCATAACGTAGACACTAAAAGTGCTTGAAAATAAAGCTCACATACACCTTATACTTTTGCCGGTCCTACCTGCAAATCACAGTGGGTTAGGCCCTTGGTATAAAGGTGTTCTCCCAAACTATCCACATGACATGTCAGTGGAGATGATAGGGGTCAGGCATGATGCAATATCGCTGCTCGACCCCTTTGTTCTGGGAGAGATAGGCTGCAGGCAAAGCAGTCTGGTTGCGGCTTACTTCTCCTCAGCCTATAAAGAACCCCGTGCTCAAGGTTTCTGCATATGGCGAGGATGAGAGAGATAACTTATAGTCGTTCGGCCATCTCACCTTAAAGGTGTAGAGCCGCCTTAAAGAGGTAGTGCGGCGCTAAGAAATTATTTACAGAATAACACACATTACAAAGTTATACAACTTTGTAATGTATGTTATGTCTGTGAATCGCTCCCTTCCCGTGTCCCACCACCCCCGCACGTGTACCCGGAAGTGTGGTGCATTATACAAACCTGATCCGTGTCGCGCATGTCCGCCATCTTCTGCCAAGACGTCATCTTCGGCCGGCCGAACCGCTCCGACCGTCCCTAGTGCCGGCCGCCTTCTGCAGGGTCATCAGATGCTCTGTGCTCAGCCAATCACGGCTGAGCGGCTGATGACGCAGCAGAGGGGGACCGGCATCAGGGATGGCGGCAGCGATTCGGCCGGCCTCCCAAAGATGACGTCTTTGCACAAGATGGCAGACGGGCGCAACACGGATCAGGTATGTATAATGCACCACACTTCCGGGTACACGGGCGGGGGTGGTGGGACACGGGAAGGGGGCGATTCACAGACATAACATACATTACAAAGTTGTGAATAATTCTTTACCGCCGCACTACCCCTTTAAAATTGGCTCTTGAATTGGTCTAATTCTAGAGTGTTTAGGCTATATGGTTTAGTATAAGCTCTATAACTGGTATTATGGGGCACTATAGCTAATTTTACATGGGCTCTATAGCTGTTATTATATAGGAACTATTCATCGTAATAAATGGGTTTCAAACTGGTCTAATATCTACTATGTCACACTAATATGTATGTGATGGTCATTATAGGGTCATTAGGATATATTCAGTCAAACACACGTAACTATAGTACGACTGAACCCGTAGGAGAGCGAATACTAGAATATCTAAAATCACATAACGACATAATTACTATCGATCTACCCATATGGATTGCCATATGAAAACCCTTTCATCCCCTTCCTCCCCGTGACATGTGACATGTGCCATTACCTGGATGAGTCATGGTGACGGCATCCTCATTGGAATTGTTGTTATAGATGACCACGGCGGTGGCGTTATGCGAGGCGGCTCGGAGGATTTTCTCTTTGAAGGTGCAGTTCCCGCGCTGCAAAAGCGCAATCCAGTGCTTGGTGTTGGGAGGCACCGGGAAACGTATGTGCGAGTCGCAACCCTGTCTGTCTGGAGCTGCGGAAAACGGAGAAACAAACGGCAAGAGTCAATGAAAAAAGTCAATGAATATAGTATATAGTAATCTGAGGAGGAGGAGATTAAGGCAGATCACTTACAATAACCTTACAGAACAGTAAAACCCAACCTGTCCATGTTTTTCTCCATGATCTGCTGACAGATTGTAATACCAAGCAGCTCTGCTCACTGCAGCTTGACTATGACCTTACTGCTGGATTCAGAGCTAGCGTTACACCTCTCAGTCTGCTGCTCAAACTGGCTCCATCCCATGCTGGTAATATATAAGAAGCTGACATAGTGATGACGGATACTGTCACCCCCAAGCTATAGAGACGGGAACAAGAACGCAATGTACTGCGCAACCTGGGAAATAAGCAAGGCCCCAACCTATTTCCCAATGCTACGACCCAAAAGGCCCCGCTAAGGTCACCGACAAGACGCTGTTCTCTTGCCAAAGTTTAAATCTTATTTCCCTACTTCACTTCCTAATGTAGTAAACAGCATGTAATGGAGTGGTGAGGGATAGCAGAGAACTCAGGGTGTACAGAATCCATACATATAAACATACACGCTCTATACTTGCTCGTATACGTGCTCCTTATTGACAAGCAAATACGCACCATACCTACATGCACTCATGCGCTATACCTATACTTATCCGCACTCCATACTTTCAAGCATACACACTCCATGCCTAAACACTCTTTATACCTATATAAATACATGCTCCATGCCTATATGTACAGTATGCACACTCCATACCTATACCTATATGCATAGTGCATTCGTACTCCATGCCTACACATGCCCTATACCTATATGCATACGCACTCCATGTCTACACAGTTCTATACCTTTATGTATATGCTCAATCCCTCCACAGCTCTATATCTATATGCATATGCACTCCATACCTACACACGCTCTAAACCTTTATGCATACGCACATCATGCCTACACAGCTCTATACCTATATGCATACGCACTCCATGCCTACACAGCTCTATACCTATATGCATACGCACTCCATGCCTACACAGCTCTATACCTATATGTATATACCCTCTATCCCTACACATGCTCTATACCTATAGGCATAAGCACTCCATGCCTACACAGCTCTATACCTATTTGTATATACCCTCCATCCCTACACATGCTCTATACCTATTTGTATATACCCTCCATCCCTACACATGCTCTATACCTATATGCATACGCACTCCATACCTACACACACTCTATACCTATATGCATAAGCACTCCATACCTACACATGCTCTATACCTATATGCATACGCACTCCATGCCTACACATGCTCTATATCTATATGTATATACGCTCCATCCCTACCCATGCTCTATACCTATATGCATACGCACTCCATGCCTACACATGCTCTATATCTATATGTATATACGCTCCATCCCTACCCATGCTCTATACCTATATGCATACGCACTCCATACCTACACACTCTATACCTATATGTATACGCACTCCATACCTACACACACTCTATACCTATATGTATACGCACTCCATACCTACACACACTCTATACCTATATGCATACGCACTCCATACCTACACATGCTCTATACCTATAAGGATACGCACTCCATGCCTACACATGCTCTATACCTATAAGGATACGCACTCCATGCCTACACACTTGCAAGCATTTGCACTCCACACACACACATACATGTACAGAAACCTTCTTAAAAGGGGGATTTCCATCTCAAACAATATAGTAATACTTGTAGGGCTCTTCAAGTTAGTTTTGCAAAAACATCTAGCAAACCTCCTACTCCTGATATGCTGTTCTTTCCTTCCTACTGTTAACATTTCATTGTCTAGGTTTCCGACCACCACTCTACTCTAAAAGCAGTCATCTGTTTAAAGTAACACCGTCTGCACCTACCCACTTTCCAGCCATAGCGCTGTCCTCAGGATGCTCACCCCTCCTCCGGCTGTCCATCATTCTTTGGAAAGGTGGGAGTGGCCTGAAGACAGGGCGGAGGCTGGACAGCAGATGGAGGAAGACCGTGTCAAAGACCCGCCTCTGTGACACTGTCAGTTTAAATTAAGGAACTTTTTTTTTTCAAACAGGGGATCACGGAGACAAGATAAAAGGTACCTACCGGATGGCCGCTTTGTATATAAGTGGGAACTGGCAGCATTGAGACATGCATATGCATGCTATCAGTTTCCCTTTAGCTATGTTGCCCCTTTAAGCAGATGTAAACAATGAAGACTAATATCAATGGAAGACATCTATAGACAGAGAGGTAAGCTACAGATTACATTACATAGAAATGCACTTCTTATTTGGTCATCCATTAGTATTTAAGGAGGTCATCCAGTTAGGAACCCTACCATTTGCCAGAACGACTATCTGGAGGATGGTAAGGAAATTTACAGCAGGTGACAAGTACTGTTTCTAAAACATGGCGGCCATTTTAACGGACAAGTCTGCTAGAGCTTTCCAGTTTTGACTTATACAGGGGGTCCTGAATATCTGAACAGTAAAAACATCACAACCACAATGGATCCTGAGATCGAAGCTGTCAATCACACTGCAGAGTCCCGCCCACGAAGAGCCGCTCAACACTGGGAACAATGGGGCCAAAACAGCGTCTGGCATAGAAAAATCAATAATCCCATTTTCTAATATCAATTCATAATAGAAAATTTTGCTGAAAGGCATGAAATGGCGCTGTATATAAGAAAGTGTGATAAAAAGGAAAGAAAATGGTATGTAACCGCCGAGAACATCTGTAGAAAACCTTGCATCGCTCTGTAAAGAGACAATGAGGAACCCTTGCACTCTCTCTAAACATACACTTTGCTGCATATAATACGGCGCTTTGTTCTTCCTACCTGTCACAAATGCATCGCCTTGGAGAGAAGGGAGCAAAAATATCTAAAAAGAAAAAAATTCACTTTACAATTAGATCATGCTGATTCGGTGAAGGAGAAGAAAGACGGCTCGGCGTCCCCTTAGTAGCGCGTCCTTTAGTAGTGATTAAAGGGAATTGGATGTTATGGGCAGCGGTGACTAAAGAGCTGATTTGTTTCACTATTTGATGTACGGATATTCAATTAACTGTCAAATGACAACACGGCCACTTAGGAAATAAGCGGTATTTCAGTCGCAAGCAATGGCAGACTTCACAGAGGAACAAGAAAATTCTATGTCCTCGTCGTAAATCAGCACAGATATAAGGCAAGGAGAGGACTACGGATGATCTTCACTTTAACTGCGTATTTACAAAGACCGACTTAAAGGGATACTCTGGGCAAAAGTAAAAAATAAAGCTATTACCTGAAGAGGTTCCCAACATACATGGCCAACACCAAGATGGAGATCCATGGGAAAGTTCTAGAAGGTTGATCCTTTCAGTAACTTGCGCTTTCAGCAGTGACTGTCATGACCCACCTCAAAAAGATTGTAGTGAACACCCCTTTAGTCGTGCAGTGTAAGTCACTTGGTAGGTTTGGTCACCCACAATGCAATGGTTTCAAATGGAAGTAACGGAGGACAGCACTCACCAACTGTTTTATTTATGTAAACCATACTTCCTCCAACTTGAGTGCTGCCTCCATGCCATGACCCAACCAGGGGCCTGTATAGGAAATAACTGAGTGCACACCTAACAATGAGGTCTTTCCTATACCGGTACCCAGGTGGGTCACAGCAGTCACTTCTCAGGACACGATCTTAGGGTGGGTTCAGACCACGGAATTCTCGCGGATAAATTCCGTGGAATTCTGTCGCTTGTACACGCTCACGGCAGCGCGCCTTTCCGCTAGCTCCATAGACACCATTCTATGGGCCGGCTGATTCCGCATTCCGCCGAAAGAATTGACGTGACAATTCTTTTGGCGGAATGCGGAATCAGCCGGCCCATAGAATAGTGTCTATGGAGCCGGCGTAAAGACGCGCGGCCGTGAGCGCGTACAGGCGATGGAATTCCCGCGGAATTTATCCGCGAGAATCCCATAGTCTAAACCCACCCTTACAGGCAGGTTGCAGAAGATTGGTCAAGGTCTAAGTACATTGAAAAGGTCTAAAGTACTGGGAATCCCAAGTTTTTTGTTAAATAGAAGTAATTTACAAATTTGTATAACTTTCTAGTACCAGTTGATTTAAAAACTTTTTTTTTGCCTGAGTATCCCTTTAATTCCAGACAACCCTTGAAGACAGCTATGCAGATTCAATAAACCATGTATAACATCACATTATTAACTCAGCTGGCTATGAGCACAGGTCTTTTTACTTATGGAAATGCAATCTACTGTATCCTGTTATCAACCATGTAAAGCTACGGAAAAGAGCTGATGCAAGCCTCTCCTCCGACAATGACTACATACATATTGTATATGTCATCTGCAGACCTTAGGCTTAGACCTATGTATTGTAGAGAAGGGTAGTACACCTGACATTACATTATCATAAGTACTTTCCCTACATGATTTATTAACACTAAACCACTACAAGGCCGGAATCTATAATCCATAAGTATACGTGACGTCCATCTCTACACCTCACTCCCTTCCGTTCTCCTGGTCGCCATCATTTGTGTAGCTCTCTATGCCTTATCATAGTTATAATTCACTGCTTTATGGTGTTTTCGAAGATAAGAGCAACTATAAAGATTATTGGTCTCTTGCTTGGCAGGTTTATTCCGATCATCATCTTGCTTTAGGTTTGTGATCTCCAACCTGTGGCACAACTACCTTGTTTCCCCAAAAATAAGACAGTGCCTTATATAAATTTTTGCTCAAAAACAGGCACTATGGGGGAGATTTATCAAACTGGTGTAAAGTAGAATTGGCTCAATTGCCCCTAGCAACCACAAAGATTCCACCTTTCATTTTTCAAAGAATCTGTAAGAAGGACCAGTGCCAGTAGGACAGGCAAGGATGTGCATTGTGCGTCGGAACATGCGGCGGAACGTATGGAGGACGTGGGGGCAGTGAACCAAGTGCCCCGACAAGGGGATTAGGTTAGTCCTGGGTAGCGGCGGGTGGCCTTACTTTCGGGGGTGCCCAAGTTTGGAGTAGGGGGTGCCACTGACACTGATCTAATATGTTTTTCCAGTTTAAAGGGGGTCAGCAAAATTTCTTAGTTGAAGGCCTAAGTAATATTAGACTGACTCTAGGCATCCTCCCTCCCCCACCTATGAGATGTTTGAAGGCAGCAGCTTTCTCCAATTTAAGTTAAACAAAGCAACGCTACAGTATCTTGCACCGCCACTACCCATAAGGACCTGTTCACACTGAGCAAGTGTCAAACGGTGTTTCTATGGGATGGGAAGTATTGACATGTTAATTCTTTAAGTGGATAGCGGAGGAAGCGGAGGCGCACGCGAGCCCTCCCATAGAAACACTGTTTAACACTGAGGCAGGTGGGATTCTGCAGCTGAGAGATCAATTTTGCTCAGTGTGAACAGGCCCTAATATAGCGATGCAAGGATGTGTGCATAAAGACCTTGAGTGCCGATTGGCAGGGGTGTCGTGAGTTGGCCAACCCTGACCATAGACCATTAATTTGGAAATCTTGGAAAGCCCCTTTAAGCACACAGAAAGTGGTCACCAAGATGGATTACTGCTAAGCCACAACCCATATTGAATTAAGGAACACACTACTGGTGTAGTGGTCAGGGTGGAACAAAATACTGTGTCTAGTACTTTTCCCTGATGGTTCGTAATGTGATTAATACAAAGTAGATGGGAATAAAACAATCCTGACCGTAAGTCATCTTCCTGTACAGATTTGGCTTGCGGAGAACATTAGAACTGGGACGGACAAGAATAATGGCAGCGCATTAAAACCCAGAACATGTCCAACCTACAGCTGCTGTCTGTTCTCTCTCACTTGGCAATTTCTAATTTTCAGGCTGAGTGCCGGAGTTAACATACCATTTTTCCTAGCAGCCAGTCTGCGCGATCTGTGAAATAAATTATTGCTGGCCTTCTTTCAGGACGATCAATTATCTACATTTTTCCCTGTATGCATTAAAAATATTATTCAGGAGGAAAGAAACGGTAATGTAAAAAATGCATAGGTGACTGGCTGCCAGAAGGACCTGGCGGAGGCGAGCAAATGTCTCAGGAGAGGGAACTGGCACGGGGAGGTATACATATTAGCTGGTCAATAATAGAACAATATATATGTAAGGCAAGGAGGGGGGGGGGACCTTCACACCTCCAGCTGTTGCCAAACATCAATGCCCACAGGGCCGAAGGTTCCTTATCCCTCATGTAAGGCCTTCTTCACACAGTTATATGTGGCTCGTAGTGCACAGTCCATGGGCCGCCCACAGTTATAGGCCATGCAGTTATAAAAGTGTATAAAGTCTATGGAGCCTGGGTTCTTTCTATTGAGAGAAATAAAAAGGCCTGGGGTCCAACAGCTAAGCACGGTGCCCCCAGCCCTTTGTTTCTACTTTGCACTAGTCTGCTCTTCATGGAAAGCCAAGCGTGCAGAGACTTTCTAAAAATGTATACACTGCTCGTGTTCCTCTCCAAGGAGAAAGTCACAAAAGTCTCGGCACTCACCTATATATATATACACTCACCGGCCACTTTATTAGGTACACCATGTTAGTATTGGGTGGTCGTCTGATGCTGTAGCCCATCTGCCTCAAAGTTGGACGTACTGTGCGTTCAGAGATGCTCTTCTGCCTACCTTGGTTGTAACGCTTGGCTATTTGAGTCACTGTTGCCTTTCTATCAGCTCGAACCAATCTGCCCATTCTCCTCTGACCTCTGGCATCAACAAGGCATTTCCGCCCACAGAACTGCCGCTCACTGGATGTTTTTTCTTTTCGGACCATGCTCTGTAAACCCTAGAGATGGTTGTGCGTGAAAATCCCAGTAGATCAGCAGTTTCTGAAATACTCAGACCAGCCCTTCTAGCACCAACAACCATGCCATGTTCAAAGGCACTCAAATCACCTTTCTTCCCCATACTGATGCTCGGTTTGAACTGCAGGAGATTGTCTTGACCATGTCTACATGCCTAAATGCACTGAGTTGCCGCCATGTGATTGGCTGATTAGAAATTAAGTGGTAATGTGCAGTTGGACAGGTGTACCTAATAAAGTGGTCGGTGAGTGTATATATATATTTTGTTGAGTGCCAAGATTTTTGTGACTTGCTACGTGGGGGACCTGTCCCTCTCTATGTGCACCAACAGATTGCTGACCGCTTCGACCTCTCTAAGGTTGAGCAGGAACGCACAGGTACAACACTCTGCTGAGCGCCTCTCCCCAATGGTTTTAGCATTCAATAGACAAAACCTCTGATATTTTACTATGAAATTTGAGACATTTTTAAAAATGGTTGGTACGTTTAAATAAAATTTAAGTGGCCAGACTACCCCTCTAAGAAATTACTGTCGTCTGGTTGACAGAGGTAACCAATATACATAGAAGTAGCTGAGTTTTCTATAGGTTGTGTGCTTACAGCATGGGCAGATACATTGTAATAAACATGCATTATAATGAGTTATCTGGATGGGGATGTTCTGCAGCTTTCGGGTACTATTACACCAAGCGATTTTTTGACGACTAACGATTAACGATCTCAAATGACCACTATGGCAAACGACCTGAAATCGTACGCCCAATTACACGGAACGATGATTGTTACTTATGATCCTTCTTGCGGTCGTTTTGTCGTCGCTATTGCGTACATTTCAGATACGACTTTTCTTTACACCAAACGATGTGTGAACAATGTGCAACGAGGTCAGAATTCTATCAAACGACCAACGTTTTCTCATTGGTTGTTTAATCGTCTGCTATTACACAAAACGATCCGAACGATCTAACGGTTTTTCGAACGATAATCGGCCCGTGCAATACGGCCCTTACAGACATCACCTATAGGTAACTACATTAAAAGCCAATGTCCTACTAATAAAAAACATTAATCTATCTATCTGTATCTATCTAAAAAGTATTTTAAAGGGAACCTATCAGATAAACATGTAGTCATATCTACCAGCAGCATGTTATACAGTGGGCGAGTCTGAGAAGATGGATATGTAGTTATGTAAGAACTATTCGTTATAACATATTGATTGAAATCCTTGTCTCTTCCTATGCTCAGGAGTCCAGTGGGTGGTGAACCAACCCCCCACACTTAAGACCGCCCACTGGACTCCTAAGAATAAAGAAAGCTGGGCCTTCTATTCTAAAAGGTTAATTATTCTAGTGACTCTTTCCTCACGACCTATATCTTCCCAGCTCCTCTTCTTCTATAACACCATGGCGGTATATTAAATGATATAGTCAGTCACTCATTGTAAAAACTTAAAAATTAAAATATGAAATCCACATCACGCGAGCAGCACGATTCCTGGACCGACACCTCCGAGAATAAACAGGCGACATTTTAGAGAGACAATTTGCTGCATAGCGCTTGACTGCTTCGTAAAACACTGACTGCTCGATGCATATTTACCAAGGGATGATTTATAGAGCTGTAATAATCTGGTGTGAAGTATTAAAAAGAGGAAAGTAGGAAAAATCAGGGTAAAACCGAACAGCGGAGCTATAAATTGCATTTACAGGAACCTGTAATGAATTTTACCAATAACTAGACACCATCTTCTATTTTCATCTTTTTGGAGCCCACTTTAGACGGTGTGGCGGTATAAAGCATCATATAGCATATACATCAAAATGAATGAAAGACCTTATACAGAATTAGTCTCTTTGTGTCCACTATCCAAGGGAATTCATTATAGGGAATGTAAAATCCAAGACTCAGCATGTCTGTGGTTCATACACAGTCCTGGAAGCCCGAGCGCTGCTATACCAGCAAAGTAAGCGGTTATTAGTGGCGGTATTATTTAGCAAAATAAAGGAATATTCTTATTTTGTAACAGTCCCACATAATGCTCAACTCTTAAAATAAAGGGATGTCCTTTTGGCAGCGCACAAAGTGAAGGGAATTGTGATACAGATCCATTCAAGTGAATAGAGCTGTGTTGTAGTCCTTTGTATAGCAGGTTGTTGTGTTACTGTGCAGAATTAATCAGTGAAGGAGTTTCAATGCTAACCTAGTGCATGCTAAACCCTTTTATACTCAGCTTTTCCCATATCGCTGGACAGAGGGGGGTCTGGTCGCTGGAACCCGCACAGATTACAAAGTGGTAGTAAATGGTGGGAAAACTTCTTACGAGGGTCATTTGGAGGAGCACTGTGTTAGTGCATTGTATGGTGGGTTTAACACATATGCTGCAACTGTACTACTATTTGTAAGATTTTAATACAGTAGGTTATGTTATACTTGTAGCCGGTTTCATTCCATGCTAATAGGCAAAAGTACAGCCCCATGGAAAGAAGAGTCCGTGTGAGTCAAGTCTCAGGACCCCCGTTAGTTCAGAAAAAAAAGGAAAAATAACATATCTGAAATACCCTGGTTGGGGAGGGAATCTTTTAGGCAAAGGAAGGAAAATGGCTGCCATCTTCAAAGCCACCATATTGGATCAAGGGCAAGTTTTCCCAATGGGAATCCAATCAGATTTGTAATATCCTTACTGATTCAAAAGTTATCAACACAAAGGTCTCATGTGGGTTTATAATATTTGGATGCAGCTCAGTTTTCAGCACCATGGACAGCACATTAAATATGCTACTTGACTACCTTCTCATTGCAAAAACTCAACCTGGATTCAATATGGCGGCTTTCAAGATGGTGGCCATGTTTCGGACATAGCCTGAAGGATAGCCCACACTCACTCATTACTTGCTGGGGTATTTGGAGGAGTCATTTCTTGAGATGAACGCAACTTGAGTGACTAACTAGAAAAGGGAACAAACAGTGCACGGCTCTGGTGGCTGAGAGGACCGCCCAGTGGGCTCCAAAGCTTAATTTGCATATGATTTTATACTCACTAGAAGGACCAATTAATGAACAGATTAAGGGTCACATGCCCTATTCACCCACGCACTTACTTCATACCCTAAAAACCGGACACCTCCACTTTAAATATGCAAGTTATGGACTGCAAGCCGCATCCTGCACATTAGTAAGGAGCACTCATACATCACAGTGTCTCCAGTCAACGTCTCGGAGCACGTTCATCTGAGACTAATGTCATTCTTGAACTCTCATAGTTTCTTAAGTAGATTATGCTAATTGCCAAGTTTCCAATCCGCAAATTATCTACTTGTAGCTTCTTTATTGCCCCTTAATGCAAATTATATTAGGGCTTCTTCAAGAGTTCATAAGAAAAAGGTCCTGTGTTTTTTTTTTTTTTATGTTTTAATGCATGACTGAAATGCAAATCATCCGCAGAAATGTCGAATTCACCTTCAAAAGTGAGAAAAAAAAAACAACAAAAACTAAAAGAGGTGCAGTGAATGAGATAAAGGCAAACATAAGTTTATTACTGTAAGTTGCATCACTGCTATACCTAAACTATATATATATATATATATATATATATATATATATATATATATATATATATGACTCTTAGTGTACAGCTCGATCCAGTTGTGTAAGCCATCTCCCGAGTCAAGATAACCTCGTTAGATTTAACCCTATACTACAGGCCTAGGTCTAGTGGACTCAAGACAGTACAAAGAGCGATATGCATATATGTTAGTATCCGCTGGGTGCTCCTGCATATTCTCTGTATGTCGGCAGCTGGAGGCACAGGTCAGGTTTTGCACACGTATTTGCTCGCTGGCAGCGCCACGTAACTAAGCCAGTCTTCTAGACACTGGGCAAAATAATTATTCATTAGTCTTAGGGATTCCCTGATGGATAATTACATGGAAAGCGCAAGATTTTATCAGATTTACAGGTTCCCCAGACTTCAGGGACAATCTAATATCCAACAAAGGAAAACAATGACAAAGCAATACCCATAGTATTTCATCTACATAAATATCCATACTACATCACCTATACAATACCACCTATACAAATACCCATACTACAGTATATCATCTATACAATATACCTATACCAATCTATATACAATACCTATACAACAATACAATATCAATACTGTATTAATCATCTATACAATATGTATACTATAGTAACACACACACACATATATATATATATATATATATATATATATATATACACACACACATATATATATATATATATATATATATATATATATACACACACACACACACACACACACACTGTATATATATATATATATATATATATATATATATATACACACACACACACACACATATTACAGTAACCTACACAATATCAATACTATATTTACAGATATGAATCAATATTCACACCATATTTATTACTTTTACAAATGCCATCCTTAAGTTACCTACATCATATCAATACTATAACTACCTATACAGTACAATATCCATTCCATATTACTTACTCACACAATGTCCACACTATTTTATACAATATCCATATCCAGATTAGTTACCTATACAGTATAATAGCTATAACTACCGAGGTATTAATAATAGAATTACCCACCCTGTTTCCCCGAAAATAAGACATCCTCCGAAAATAAGGCATAGTGGAGGATTTACACGATAGCTTAAAATAAGGCATCCCCCGAACGTAAGACCCTGCAACTAACAGGGTTACGTTGGTTAGTGATTACTACTATACAGTATATAATAAACATTCTTTTTATGTTTTTCAACAATAAGTGTGAATTCTTCATGGAAAAATAAGACATCCCCTGAAAATAAGACATAGCGCATCTTAAGAAGCACAAATTAATATAAGACATTGTATTATTTTTGGGGAAACACTGTATACATATACAGTACAATATCTATACTATTATTACCTATTCAATAACTATGTAATAACCTACACAATATCCATACTATAATCATCTGTATAATAAACTATGGGCACAATATCAATAATTTAATTATCTATACAATATCTTTGCTATAATCACCTATATACTGTCCATATTATGATGGCCTTTATAATATCCACACTACAATTACCTGCACAATCCATAATATTACCTCTACTATACACTATGAATACTATTACCTATTCAATATCCATACTATTATTCCCTATTCAATACCTAGATTATACCTATACTATATAATAACCACAGTATAATTCCCTTTACTATACAAAATCCATACTATTACTATCTATACTATACAAAATCCATACTATTACTATCGATACTATACAAAATCCATACTATTACTACCTATACTATACAAAATCCATACTATTACTACCTATACTATACAAAATCCATACTATTACTACCTATACTATACAAAATCCATACTATTACTACCTATACTATATAATATCCACAGTATAATTACCTATACTATATAAAATCCATGTCTACACTATTACTACCTACACTCCATATTACACATACTATTATTACCTATTCAATTCCCATATTATAATTACTTATACTATATAACACCTACACTATTACTACCTACACTATATAATATCCATACAATTTTTACTTACACTCACCAATACCCATACTATTATTACTTAGACTATATAACAACCACACTATTATTACCTATACAATAATTGTAATTATTGTATTATTACCTATACAATAATCCAGATTTTACATATTAGGTGGATTTATACCGTAGCTGCGCTTTTTAACAAAGGATTACTATGGTCGCCATGGTAACCGGCTTCTCTACGAATCGCTGATATCTACAGCTGTATCATATAGAAAACGGACACTTTCTAACTAGCTTCATTATTATATTTTTTTTGGTAATACTCAGGAGATTGCTGTAGATACGGGTATACGGGCATAGATGTGTATGGTGTCTTGCACCACCACCGCGATATGCGACCGACTATAGACACAAGTGGTCAGGGTGGAGGAAAGATTGGCGTAACAACATACAGGACTGTCAGGGATCTATAGTGGCAGTAATGGGATACCCTGCTATTATAGGCCGGTATCGGCCTTTAGGCCAACGGCCTGTACAAGAAGACCGTCTAGGTCAACCACTGTGAGAACGCAGGTCCAGTCTTGTAGGTAGTCCATGCCCATCCACATGCGGACCCTAACGGACCCTATCTTGGTCAATTGCCACCATCGATAAAAGGAATACCGGTGGTGGACCTCTGCAGTCCATTCTGTGATTGAGGCCCAGTCGCCTTCCAGTGCCTTGGAATTACGGATCTCACGGTCGCTAAAAAGTGGTTTAACAAGCCTTTCCGGACAAGCGCCTATATGAATGGTGCACATACGCTACAGATATTTAGTGCTGTGTCTCTGCCCTAAGTAAAGAGAAGCAGAGACTTGATCTCTGTTCATACATATACATACTATAATATACCTCTGTTCATATATACACATACTATAATATACCATACTTTAATTCTGGGCTGTAATGCAGCAAGGCTCCAACGGGAGGATGATGACTTGCCCTGCTCCTTCCCCAGCTTGTGCATACAGTCTATAGCGTCCAATGTCTCATCCCTGACTGTGGAGCAGAAATAACCTACTTTCTGGTGTCAATGACACCAACGTCAGCTGCTGCCAGAACGAGCGTTATTACAACACGCCGCTCACTCTGGTCACCAATTACCACCCGCCACTTGGAAGCCGAGTGTTATTACACATTTTCCATTAAAATCGTGGATGGATTTGTAAGGGTTTATTTTAACTACAAGGAAATGAAAGAGGAAAGTCAGCTTTTTTTTTTAATTAACTGGATACCCGGAGATATATATACTGCATAGGGAACTATGTAAAAATCAAAACCCCTTTAAAAAACTCTGTAATCTCCCATTATCTTAACTATGGCCACCAGTTTAGAGAGAGTAAACTTGGAGCGTAATCTGTCCTTGACTGCACTTATGATACTTGTTTGAAGCAGGATTACAGCTCTGGAGGGCTGACGTTTAGTGTAGCGTATTCTGCCATGAACCCCTGTATCCCAGACATTTTACAGACAGATTTCTGGTCTATTTAAATTGCAAAAAGTGACAAGTTAGTATGGAAGGAATTTGCTGAAGCTGCAAATATTTATAGGAGACCCGACATTACTCTAAATCAAGGGGCTGAAGATGAGGCACATGATGTATCACATGAGTATGTCCCATAGGTACTATATGGTGGCCCATTGGGTGCCTTTACAACCAACACATGGACAAGTACAGCTATTGCAAAACTACAACTCCCATCATCACCTGACAGCCGTATGATGGATGAAGAGTCAAAGGTTGAGGGACACTACTCCGAAGGATAGTTTTCTGTTCTGTGTCTAAGTTTACAATTGTAGTGCCATTTAGTTATCCATACATACTGTATATCCAGGTTGTGTGCGCTGGTTAAACAGTGCTGAAATATCATGCGACCTCAGGTCTAAGGGTCAGATGGACATGACGTCCATGTAATACCAGCCTATGATCTGTTAACACACCATGGGGTCCTACAGATTATGCAGCCGGTCACATAGTCTCAAGGACATGCTCTCGTTCTATTATATAAACCGACAGGAGTAGCGTTATTTCAATAGACAGGCAGGCAGGTACTTGCACATATCCCTTGTCATACCTTGTTTCCATTACCAAAAGATCTGAATCTGGCTTAAAGCGTTACTGTCACTTAATAAAAAAAAAAACCCAGTGACATGTCACACAGACATGTGAACAGATTTATTCGGTAGGGATCTTGGTGCCGAGATACTGACTGATCACAAGATGCAGCCTGGAGAAGTGCACGGCTGTGTGCTTCACTCTCCGGCTGCACTGTAAAGGCCATTATATGTAGGATGATTATTGGTAAGGAGCGTTGCTAGAAATGCTCCTTCGACTTATAATCAGCCCGTGTAAAAGTGTCACTGATCAGCGGAGGAGTGAGAAAATGTATATCCTGTGCCGTACTAAATTATATCGCTCCCTGTGTAAACAGATGTGTGGCCGACGGCAATATATTTAAATGGCCGCATAAACGATACCGTGATCATTCATGTGGCCTGGCAGCACGATTAAAGGGGTATTCCAAGACAAAATGGTCCTCCGGCCATACGTTTGGGGACAAGTCACGCGCCATAACTGCGGCTCAAATTCAAAACAAATCAGCTAGGGGGCCGCTATGGAGATCACCCAGAGGGATAAGGAGGTCGGACCCCCAACCCCTTACTTGTCCTTAGTCCTTTAGATAGGGGACACGTTTTCTTATTTTAGTCCTTATATTGGATCTTTTATCTCAGTAAGAAATTATAAATTATATCAACGGCCCCTGCGAAGAGCAAATACAGCTTCTTCAATTCTGGAGGACCCATTCCTAACCTCAGATATCCATTTGATATGAAAGGATGTAGTGTAATGCTTCATTTCACCTGTGGTGGTGCTGTAAATAAATCACTTACTGACAGGTTCCCCCACAGATTACAGCTTATTATATGGCCTGGGTCTGTATCTCTCAATATGTCTGCTTAATTAGTACTGATTGGACAGTACCATTGTGTGTAGGGGAACAGGCACTTGACAAGGTCAATGGTAACACCCAGTTGTCAATTATTAATACATTGAGTGGTGCAATAAAATAAGCTGTACAATAGATTAATACTGAAAAATACTGACCAAAATTTTATTGTCAACTCCTTTCTAATTCTTCATTAATTGTAGTAAAACTTTCTACTTAGGGATAGGCGATGATATCTTCCCTTCACGCCATCCGAGTGTCATGTTCTGGAAGTAACTTCACATAAGTGCAGCTGCAAGCACCTGGATTGTTACTTACAGCTGTATGACCTGTAGTTACTTGTCTAGATATTATAGTATAATATTTCGTAAGTGTTCCTATTGTGATATAGAAGTGTAAACTTATGTTTTATATTAAAAAAAAAATTAAATGTGAAAGCGAGCGTTCTTTTTAAATGTACTGTATAAGAGACATGCACCTGATTTTTTAAAAAAAATTTGTTGTCTCTGGTTACGACCACCTTATGGTATTCACTAAAGTGGTCACACATGCTCCGTTCCACAGCAACCTTTTATTTCGTCCTGGAAGTATTGACAGCTATTCTCCCCTGTACAAGTTGCCAAATTGGACTATGGGAAAGTGAAACCACACAACCACAATTCAGAGATGAAACCAGTAAGTGATCAGATCAATGGGGGAGAACAACAGTATAGTGATTTAAATTATTTTACCTCACAATGGTAAACAAAGCTGTACTCATGCATTAGTTATGCATCTAGTTTTACTAGCCTTATATAGTTTACCATTATGCCTTTCGGTCCCTTTTTCCTTCTGTAATGATGTTAGTAGAAGTAGGGGGCAGGTTGTAAGATCAGACAACATTTATCTGTAGTCTGTCACCATGGCAACACATAGGTCTGCATAGAAGCTGCAGAAAATTTTTGTGTTTTTTTATTTGCAAAGGTATGTATAGTGTTTAATACCGTAGGGATGCTGTCTAGTATTGTATAAATGGCACGGGCACAGATCTTGGACCTGAGCCATTACTACAAAAATTGCACATAATGATAAACATCATCATTATCATCATCACTGCAGGAATTAAGCAGACAGCTCAATCGAGAAATCAGCAGTCACATTCTGTAAGCAAAGAGAACATAGAGCAATGCATTTACTATGCTGTACAGTAAATCTATACAGTGCGAGGAAGCTGAAAGTAGACCTATATCCACAAATAGCATGGGAATAAAACCTATAAAGTAAAATGACTGTTATGGGCGACCGTCCCGAAAAACAATAAGCATGATGTCAATTTCTCTGGGTTGCTGAAATCCTGAATTGCAAGGCTAACATATGGCCGTACACAACTGCACATAATTGTGAAGTCTACCATGCTGTGTGTGCAGGTGTAAAGAGCACCACTGGGAGCAATGATGTGCGCTGTCTGCTATCAGCATGGTGTTTGGACGAAAACACATAGAGAGGTCAATGCCTAGAGGCAAAGAGCATGCATGACATGTTTACAGCCCTGATGTGCATCAATCAATATCACACAGAAGCTATGAAAGGGTCGACGCTTACAATAACCATAAAGCCAGTAACTAGACATTTCATCTTTACCAAAAGCAATGACGTCTTCTTCATCACCCCCACTCAAGGAATAACAATACAGAATTGACGTTTCTTATACACCTATATTTAAAGGGGTCCTCTAAATATATTTCCATATTCTTTGAAGTACTCAGACTGGGGCAAAAATATTCAGATTAACCTGCTGCAACTTCCTGTTTTTGCCATTATGAAGTTGCTTGGTTCCCAGTGCTCACAATTTCCTGCCGTACTCTTGACACAAGGAAGTGCCTGCTTAGCCAATCACCGGCTGAGGTGAGTCACTGCTGTAGACAGCGATTGGCTAAGCAGGCACTTCCTCGGGGTGAGAACAGCAGCTGCAAAGCACCCTTATGGGCGAGTATGGTTTTCTTTTCTTAAAAGGTTATACAGCTACTTTCTTGGAAAAACAGTGTAACTTCTGTCCTCAGGTTGTGTGTGGTATTACACATAAGATCAACAGGTCACTGCCCTGGTGGAGAACATAACAAAACATGCTATTCTTATCTTTTCGCGGTCCCCCAGTGTCCTCCTAAGGCATCTTTGCGTTCCTCAATGAAGGATCCTGCCTCCATTTTCAAGACAAACTTGTCTTGGCAGTGACAGTTCGCTCAGGCAATCACTGACTGAGACAGGACAGAACCGCGCTCGGTGATTGGCTGAACAGGCGGTCACTGCCGAGACGAGTCATAAGGATCTCACACAGATTAGGCTTTGTTCGCATCTTTGGAGACTTCAATGCAGATTATGTAAAAAAAAAAAAAATCCCAGACAAAATGGCACCACATACTGCACCATTTTGTCTGGTAAAACGCTGGACACCATAATGGAGACTCAACAGATCAATTGGGTGGGATCAGTCAACCACCGACACCTTTGAAGAAGCAATATAAAAAAAAAAACAAAAAAAAAAAAACCCTGCCACAGTGTCAACGCCCAGTTTCCCGTGGATGTATTATGGGCCACAAGCCCTTGCCTGATTGTGCTTCTGTGAGTCTACTAAGCCTGTAGGGCAGACTTTTTTGGCACAAGCAATGTTGATTACCGCCTTGCTGTGCCTGTCTATATAATGAAGCCAAGGTGTCAAAAAGTCTGCCAAGTTATGTTACCTAAGCATGTTTTCACAGTACACAAAAACTGATAAATGACTGGTTCAGCTCTGCTACATCTAAACCAAATGTCTGAACGGGTCATTGTTAGGCCCTAAACACAGACTCATAAAGCTTGAGTGTGTATTTGTTTTGTACAATGCCTCTTTGTTAGTAGAATCTCCAGTGATCGTCTGCAATCACTTGGTAGGAAGTGTTACATTCCTCTGCAGCACCCCCATAGGGGAAATGAGGAATTACACGATACCCACTGAAATCAATGGCTTATCCTTATATGAAAATGCAAAGCAAACATCTTTGCAGCCGGAAGGTCATAAATGAACGATTCCCATCTGTTTTCTCAGAATATACAGTGTTTTCAATAACCATCATCCAAAACCTACTCTGGGGAAAAATTCAGATTTCTTCTTGAACATATATGTTACCCCATCCTGCCCCTCCACAGATGGCCATCCTCTGGCCAACAGTACATTTCTAATAACATTATTACCTATGGACGACCTGATAAGCTGTAGTATCAAGGTAACCAGTCGCTATTATAATACACGTTTGCGGATTCTGTAAACAATTTACCTAGAATTCCGTCTCGCTTCACGGATGATTCATAACCCCGAACATAAAGCGTTACAATGTAACAGCAGCAAAAATAGCAGGTTTCGGCTACATGAGCAATTGCATTAAAAGGGCAGGATAAGAGCACTAGAATAAAAGCGAGTGACCCTTCTAGGAAACAGCAGGAAGGAAATGCATGTTATGTAAGCAGATGCTTTTGCCTGATTGCTCTTGTTTAGTGCATTAGCTCGTACCAGCCGAACAGAGGCATATGCAATCTGACTCTACGTTGGCATTTACGTTAAGTATATTGACAGCATGTCAACTGTGTGTGTTCTGTCACCTTTCTAACATACCCAGCACTGACCGCTCTACAGTAGCTCTACTGTGTGATCGCACCAGGCTGGCTACCAACAGTCTTGGGCACCCATAACACTGTTGCCCGTTCACCGGTTATCCTTCCTTAGAAGACTTTTGTTGAAGGTGTTGGCAGACCTGCCATATCAGAAATCTCTGGCTCAGTCTTTTAGCCATAACAAAGTGGCTCTTGTCAAAGTTGTTTAGATCTTTACGATAGACAATTTTTCTTGCCACCAACGTAATGATCTTCAAGATCGGACTGTCCACTTTCCGCCCAATGCATCCCACCTTGTAACAAGATAATCGATTTTACTCACTTCTCCTGTCATATTGAATAATTGTTCTGTAAACCATAAAGACATAGGGAAACTGCTCAGATCTCCGGCACTTTGCACCTTATTCCTAAGTATGGAAAAAGAGTAAGACAGGTCTAACTTGGGATCAAGTGCGAATATCAGCCTAAAGTCCTCTGAATCTGTATGGGATCCACCATCTTTTTGGATATGTGCAAATGAACTAAGTGACCTTTAGAAGAACCATACTGATTTTGTGTGGTCTGGTGTATGTAATGTGTTCCATAAAAACCATCAGTAGAACTTTTACAACATGGACGATTTCTATTGATCATATCTGATTGCTAGTGCTATCTATTAACCAAAATAGTTAGTGGCTACACAAAGCATCTCTGCTCTGGAGACCTAAGTATGTGCATTGCAGAAAGAGCAAATGTGTTATTGAACGGCAGGGATACTCAGTGATAATGACTTGGGGAGATTGGAGGATATCCATGCATAGTTCATGTCTATGGCTTCATCAAGGCCCCATTTTTATTTTTAATAGGACAGTATAGATAAAATGTGTACTTACCTGCCCTGATCCCTTGCCGCCATCTCACTGGACAACACTTCCTGGTCTCGGTCTTGACACATAGATATGCCCGCTCAGCCAATCGGTGGTTGAGGGAGGTCACAGCTGCAGCCAGTGATTGGCCGAGCACTTCAGCTGTGTTGAGACCAGGAACTGTAAGAATGGTGGCAATGGGTGACTGGGGAAGGTGAGTTCACATTTTTTGCTGCCTTTATCCCAGCCTGAGGCCATATAGCTGTAAAAAGAATAGCCCATAACTAGCTAGGTCTAGTTATCCTAATTCGAGGCAAACCTTTAATTTAATGGTCCTTTTTATGATTATGCAAATTAGGCTCAAGTGCCCAGGGGGTGCTCCCCAACATAGAAAGAGTTCAGGCAAATCCAGTCCACGTTCCCCTTTATCTAGTAGCTGTCATTCAAAAGGGGGCAATTAAATGCAAGCAGCCACAGAGGTGGTGAATCAAGTATACATGGGCTGGATTTACCCGAGCTCTTGCCATGTTGGGAAACACCCCCTGGGCACTTGAGCCTGATTTGCATATTAACAAAAAGGCTTATATCTCGCTGATGGAAAGAACCATTGAACCAAAAAAGGTAGGAATTATGATAACTAGCCCTATCTAGCCAAGGGCTTATTAATCTACCAACTCCAGCTGACAGGTATGCTTTAAAGATATCCGTTAAAACACACGCATTACCGCATTATACCTGGAACAGCTTACTACATGCAATGTCATTCCCATTGTCTTGTTATAAATAAAAAATATTCAGAAATACCAGAGCCTCTTCCTCTGCCAAACTCCACAGTCAGTACATTATCGTATGCCTGTAGTGTACGCCGAGGTTAGACTCTGCTCGCTACTTGATAAGGAACAGCTACGGTTTTCATTTCTTTATAACAAAATGATTGTTTATCTGCTGTGCGTTCCGTGAGATGATAATTATAGGGGATTAACGTCTTGATTTCATTTTTAGGAAGCGCCTTCATGAAGCCGACAACTAACAGAATAAGAATCATTTTATATGCACTAAAAAGCGACTATACAGTATACCCAAAGGACCGTGTATACAGTAATTATATAGGCAAGTCAGAGAGCTGACCTTCTCATATTGCATTACGGATTGCCCTCTGACACAAAAAAAAATAGATTTTTACATTAAGGCCAATTACCAGGCCGACACAGAATGTACAATGCTTTTGTTAACCAAGGAATATGCATACATTTAACTAATGGCGGTGGTGTAAAGCATGGCTACGTGCATACATTACGGACATGGGATTATACCCTGCAATGTCAGGCAGGACATCTCAAAATTATTTCTAATGGAGGATATATACAAGAAAGGATTAAGGTCAAAACCTTGAGAGGGACAAGTCTTGTCACCATCGCCACTTCTGATTCATAGATTATAAGGAAGGCCAAAGGGGCAATTGCTTCCTAGACACTTTCTAGCTGCAAGACATTCATTATAAAATGAAAAGAAATACTGGTTTTCCTATTATCTTTTTGCTATGGCCAAGCTTTGATCCTCTGTGCCAGCGTCGCGATGCCCCATTAGCCTTTATTACTTACTGGTAAACACGAGGCGGCCATTTATGAAGGTATAGCGCCAAAGAAAGAGGCTGCCAAACATCTCTGGCTCAGGTCCAGGTCGAAAAATGTGTAGGTTAAAATCTATTGTTTTGCCAACAGGAGACACCATGGCGGTGTAGTCCTACACATTCAATGATTGGATCCAGTCTACATTGTGGGAATCTGGAGACGGTTACCAAATAGAGTGGTTTGCAACCTGAGCGAGGATAGAGGCCCTATTACAGGGAAAGATTATCGTGTGAAAAATCGAAAAATCGTTATATTAAACGATAATGCAGGCAATAATCAAGGGACTAAAGAAAATTTTACGCAGGCCGTTGATCGCATCTATTGATCTGACCATAAAATCATTGTAAATTGTTCGCAAATCGTTCAGTGTGTGCGCACATCATTCGCTTATAATTATGAACATTCGTATACGGGTGTATACAAACGATCGTAATAGCGATCATAAATAACTAGACTATTGTTCCGTGCCTTATTGTGAATCATTTAGGGTCGTTCCCAAAAGCAATAGTTTATCGTTAATTGGTGAAAGCCAAAAAAAAAAAATCACTTCATCTAACTTCCATAACTCTCAGCATGCCTGGACATTCATAGGGTGTGACAGGAAGTCCAGGAAGACAGGAAGTCCTGTGGGACTTACATAGGATGATCCACTATCCTTAGGGGGCATTCACATGGTTTGTGCATGGTCTGTAATACAGATGATGTGCTACAGAATGGAAGTTCCCAGTGAGGAACGGAACATGTGGGGGGCAGTGGACCCAGACATGGACCTCCTAACAATTTGGTGATATTTTGGAGATTTTTTTTGGTTGTGACTGCCCTACCTCATCATCATTGTTTACAGTAGTGGGGCACAGTTATCACATCAGATTCATTGGTTAGATTTGGTCCTTGCCATTTTTGCTTGTCGGAGTGTCCTGGGGGCTTTTCCCTATATGTAGTGGGGCCCCCTTGATGTATTTTGTGTGGGTTTTTTTAGATGTTTTCAACTGTTTATATCCCAGTGTGATGTTTGTTAATATGATTTATGTGAAATAAAGATATATATTTTCTTCTTTGTTTGGTGTGCCAGTGAGTACACGACAGGCCTTCCCTATTAATTTTGGTACTATTCATATTCCTGTCATCTTCTGAGCACCCTCTAATTCTGGCGGTGCATAGTCCACATATTTTTGTCACAGAATGGAATTCGGAGCTCCCAGCATTGTCATTCATCATGATGCCAGGAGCTGAAAACTGTTTAAATCTTCGTGCTACTGTACTAACATGCTGTGTCAGAACAGTAACACAAAGATTTAAAGAGGATGTACCGGCCGGTGCTCAAGCACTGGAGGCAGGCCGGGCGGCCCCCAATGGGAGAAAAATTCCCTCCCCTGTATGACGCGGCTTGAATGGATCCGCGTCATACAGGGGAGGGAATTCCCTCCCACTGGGGGCGGCCTGGCTGGCCTCCAGTGCTTGAGCATCGTCCGGTTCCGATGCATAGAACAGCGCCGTGCACGGGAACCGGGCCGCGGTACGAAAAACGAACCGCGGCACCGGCTTCCCTGTGACAGAGCCGTTCGATCTGTGGGTTCAGATTAAAGAGGATGTACCTGGTGGTACATCCTCTTTAAACAGTTTCGGAGCTCCCGGCAACATGATGAATGACTATGCCGCAAACTCCGAATTCATCATCCACATTTACGGTCAATGCACTGAACGTGTGAATATCGCCTTAATCTAGCTAAGACATAGCGGGAAAGCTGCTTGTATAAGGAAAACTACATTTGGCTCTAATTTGATGTGAACACTTTACCAGTATAAGTTTTATCCGACAAAGCCTAAATTAGGTAAGAGAGTTCACAAAGTAGAGAGGTATAGATACTACTAAGGGGTAGAAGACACTTTGTTTCCTTCTAGAAGAGCTAATTTGCATACGTTTTCCCATGAAGCATTGCCCTGACTCTCTACACAGCATGATCTCTTTAATGAAGACCAGCCCCTCTTGCAGCTATAGTACTGGAGGTCACTTCCCTGGATCAGGTGATTGTGAGGTCATCACGCCATGTAGGTATCAGCTATACATTCACCAGAAAACATTTCAGTTCAAGGAGGCAATATTTAATCAAGACAGATAAGCAAAGGGCCGCCGTGGTTAATAAGTAGCCCCGGTTATCAGCCGCTGAAATGATGCAATAAATCCGGTTCAATAATCTCTAGAATTCTAGGAAGGTTTTGCTGAGGTGTGAAAAGTTGGGTTATACTTACAGTAACATGGCGAGATAAAGGAGCAGAAAACGAAAAGATAGCAATCCGAATAACAATAAAATAAAAAAAACACACATCTATAGCAAACATATTTATCTCTCTCTCTCATATCCATATATCAACCCATTTACCGTATATTATTCAACCCCATGCATCCATTAACCTCCCATATCCATAAAGCCGTCCATCTGTCACATACTCATATATCCATCTGCTCATCCATCTCTCTTCCATCTATCCATTTTCCTTTCACATTCAGCCATCCATCCCTCTCATACGCACATATCCTCTACCCATCCATTCCTATCTTCCATCCACCTCCCTTTCACACTCATCTATCCATTTCCCTCTCTATATTCTAGCACACCGACCCTCCTCCCATCATAACCTTATCCCCTAGAAGCAACAGAAACAGCATGTAAAAAGGTCATGAAGAGAATAATCCAACAAACAAAAAAGAATGGTAAAAAAAAAAAAAAATTTCTCCAAAAAATTGTTAACACATGCATTACAACTTGCCACAATTCACTCTAATGGAACTGAGCTGCAATACCACACCCAACCTAAGGGCAGAGGTGGTGCTGTTTCTGGAAGAAAGCTATATTTTTACTAATCCTACTAAAGATGAGAGCAACATGAACAAGCTTAATGCTGCATTTACACGAAACGATAATTGGCCGGATCGTACGATTAACGATGTCGGAGTACCGATTTTTTCATAACGATCAGCGTTTAGACGGTACGATATATCGCACAGAAAATTCGTTTTGCGATCTCTTAAGCCTCACACATTGGTTAAATCGGCAAAAGACTGTTCACGCGGAACGATCTGCGATTTTTTTTGCGAACGATGAACGGCGATTTGAGAACATGTTCAAAGATCAAAATGAACGATTTCTCGCTCGTCGTTTCATTGTTCGATGCGTTTACACGTACGATTATCGTTCGAATTTGATCGTTATTGCGCAAATTTGCACAATAATCGTTCCGTGTAAACGCAGCATAAGTCTGGTCATTTAGTATTTGATTACCAGTGGCTAAAGTAGTTGGACGCAGCCCTAGGGAGTCCTGGAAAACATGGATACTGGTTATGGCCTATGACTGTATCCATGTTTTCCAGGCAGCCTTAGGGTCCTATTCCACAGGCCGATAGGAGCCTGATCAATAATGTAAACAAGCGCCGATCTGCTAGATTGGGGCTCATTTACTGGGACTATTCCACTGCATGATTATCGTTTAGCGAGGGCTGCAGGGACATTGTTACCGATGTCCTTGCAGCCCTTGTTTAACCACCTTACTTTACCTAAACATGTTGCAGGGCTTCTCCTGCGCTCCTTCTTCCTCCCGATCATACGCGCAGCAGAAGCTTCGGTGCAGCCTGTCTGAGATGACAGACCTCTCAACCAATCACTGGCTGCTGCAGTCAGCCCTGCAACACGCAGGTGCTTGTGTAATCGTCGGTCGCCCGCAGCGCACCGCTATTCCACGCAGCGATGTGTGGTCCGTGCCCGATGATTTTAGGTTTGAACCTAAATAAATGATCATCGATCATCGTCTGATTGTAGTCTCTATTCCACAGAGCGATAATCGGTTAAATTGGCCTGATTATCGCTCCGTGGAATAGGACCCTTAGGGCTGCATCCAACTTCTTCGGCCAACGGTACTATGATTATGTTTAGTCCATTCCTAAGCATATCCCTCAGTCATGCAAATGGACTCGTACATAGTCACGAAATGTATCGCACATAGTCTCCTATTGACTAGGTTTGGTCTTCTAAGCACAATGGACTCAGCAATGTCACGTTGCTGTGTATATCAGACGGTTCAGTCAAGGTAGCCCCTGAATCCAGACTAGTACACAGAAATGACTATACACTGGGTTTACATAGGTACGTTAAGATGACATCATCCTAGACTGGATTGGATGCGACAAGTTGGATCTTTTGCACCCGTTGTCCCAAGTTGCGGCATAGGCTAAAACGGGGTTCGGCATATTAGCCATGCAGCATGGATCTTCCAGATTCAAAAACTCTGCATGCAACTTTTTTTTTAACCCATCGCCTACAAACCACATGGTAGATATGCTGGACGTGGAATGAACGGAAATAAACCCTTACGCTAAATTTCTTCCGAAATACGATATGTGTGAGGCTAAATATTTTACAGGCAGAGAGTGTTTCAGGACACGACAATGTTCACGTTTTCTTTTTTTTTTTTGCTTGGAGAACATTATGTCTTTATTTTCATAGATTTGCTGCCTTGGTGGTGGATACACAAAAAAAAAGAATAATAGAAGGACAAAAAAAAAAAAAAAAAAAAAAATCGACAATTTTCAGCCATTCTGTCGTGACAATAGCTAACTAGTTCAAAAAAACTCATTTGCTACACTACACGCAGCCCACACACCATCTTCAGAGTCTATTCTTTCCATCCAGACAATACAAGATCAGAATGTTTTTTTGTCCCATGTGTCCTTCACACCGAAAAATAAAAGATTTATTAAGGACGACAATTGAGTAGGCACACTTTTTTTTTTTTTTAATTCTTAATGAGGTTGTCTGGGATTTTTACAAAACTTTTCTTTAAATGGGGTGAATATTGGGCAAAGAGGCCTATCTTGCTCTGTGTAATAGGGCTAGCGATCGGAATGGTTTTTCAGCAGGTTACAACGGCTCTCTTAGCCGGCAAACAAACACTTGCTTGTTCGTTGGCTTATCGTGTCAGTCTGACCTAGTAAAAAATCATTGGCTGTCGGGCACACATCTCCCCATGTCATAGGTTATGTACGGCTGATCCAACTGATCGAGGCTTATGAACAAGTAGTGATCACGGAGATCGGCGCTGGTTTACAGACGGTCTTAAGGCCCTATTACATGAAGCCATTATCGGCAATTACGGCCGATAATCGCTTCATGTAATAAAAGTCAACGATCAACCAACATACAGGATGTCAGCTGATGGTTGTCTTTCAACATGTTAAAAGACAGACGACCACGATAGCAACAATCCACCGCTATCTTCTATAGGCTGCCCGGTTGATCTAACGATCGCCCGAGCAGCTACCTGGCAGCTCTCCCCCCTTACCCGATCCCGGACAGGCGGACAATTGCTCACACTTACATCCACGACTGCTCCACACTCCAGTGTTCTCTACTAGAGTTGAGAGAACTTTGGGTACGATTGGGTTTGTACAAACCTGAGTGTGCTTCATTTGATTATCAGTGGCTGCTGAAGTTAAATGTAGCCCTAGGCTATGTTCACACAACGTATTTATTCGTATTTCTGCGGCCTAGGTTGACAATGGCAACAGCGGCCGTAGTTGATCCGAAAAAATATGTTGGCTCGCTGTCTATCGGGTCTTGGCCAGAGCGTATACACATAGTATACGTTCTGGCAGGGACCCCTAGCTGGGCCGCTATTCATTGAAGCTTCATAGTGTGCTGTGGTGAGTTCTGATGCGGGTGCGCACTGATGCACCCGCATCAGAACTCTGCAGGCCAAAAGATCGTCTGGGCGGTACTGCGGTACCAGCCGGGATGATTTTTTCCGAGACCGGCCGTTCTATGACCCAGCCGGGTCACGGAGTGGCCGGTCTCTTACGTCATGTGAACATGGCCCTAGAGTGTCTTAGAACATATGGATAAAGCCATAAGCCATATGCTGTATCCATGTTTTGCAGGACTCTCTAGGACTGCATCTAACCTATTCAGCCACCGGTAATCAAATACTGCACGCTCGGGTTTGTACAAACCCAATTGTACCCAAAGTTCACTCAACTCTAGTAGAGAACACTGTAGTGTGGAGCAGTGGTGGATGTAAGTGTGAGGGTGAGTAATCCCTGGCCACAGTCCCCACTGCCCGCACATACAAAATGTGACCAATAAGGATTTTAAATCACATAAAAAATGTAGGTGACGTCATTGCTGCAGGCCCAACAGGGAACATCGGGGGATATACGAGCGTAAGCCATGGCAGAGTATGGAAACTATTATTAATCAAGGCTAAAAGAGGAAGAGGAAAAAAAGTAAAAAAAAAACCCTCCTCCAAAACACATTCTTGCTTCTTTTCCGGCTCTGCTATTGACATGAACTTAGATGTCGTGCGAGACCGCGGTCACCAATTCGTTTTGATAAGATTTGACAGCGACTATAATCCAATTTCCAGCCTTCCTTGTCTCATCTGGATTTTCGACTTGTCCCTTATGTTACAGTAAATAAATTGAACGGTATGTACGGAGACCTTCTTTAGTATCGAGAAATAAGTCATAGAGCCCGGCTTCTGCAGAACAAATTCTTTCCCACCAGGGGCCTGAAAATGTGTTTTTACAGGCATGTAAGAAGGGAGGTCAGGGGGGAACAAATGAGTGGCTTAGCTGCAAAAACTATGAGAGATGAAATCTACCAGCATCACATTACGTGGTATATTCTAGAACATCAAGAACTACGGCTACAGAAGAAAAGGTACTACCCAGATCACACATATAAACAGGCACTGAATCATGTATAGGATGTGGTCTGTCACTAAAAAATTGTGCCGAGACGCCCACTGATCTAAATATGCCATGTCACTGCAAGAAAGGGACTCCATTATAACAGATTCACTCTGCGGCAACTAGTCAAATCAGGTGGCAAGCCAGGGAGTGAAGCTCTATGCCTGATCTTCTCGTTTCTTCCTGCTTCAGAGACCAGTAAGATCCGCTGTCTTAGCCAACGCTGTCTTAGCCAATCCGCTGTCAGAACACAATCATGTCCCATCTTAACTTGTAATTGGCTAAGGCGGCAGGTCCTGTTCTTAAAGTGACTCTGTACCCACAATCTGTCCCCCTCAAACCACTTGTACCTTCGAATAGCCGCTTTTAATCCAAGATCTGTCCTGGTGTCTGTTCCACAGGTGATGCAGTTATTGTCCTAAAAAAACAACTTTAAACTTGCAGCCCTGTGCCCAACGGCCATGGCCTAGAGTATCTGTGCCCAAACTTTGCACCACCCTCCCTCCTCATCATTTTTCCTTTTCCTCTGCAGTGAAAACTACATAGGTGCCTTAACGATCCAGCCCATGTGCTGGGCTGACACGGGTGATGAATAGTAGGCAATATGCCTGGAGCGTTCCTACTGATGAGGAGGGTGGGGAGGAGGGACAGAGAGGTTGTGCCAGCCTAATGCATACACAATCTAAGCCACGGCCGTTTGATACAGGGCTGCCAGTTTAAAAGTAGTTTTTTAGGACAATAACTGCATCACCTGCCGAACGGACCCCAGGACAGATCTTGGATTGAAAGCAGCTATCTGAAGGTACAAGCGGCTTGGGGTCAGATTGTGGGTACAGAGTCACTTTAAGTGCTCATTTTGAAAAAAATTGGGAGACTGGATTTAGGCAAACTGGAGCTGCAGGGGACATGGGTAAAGAAGTATGTTTTTGTTGTTGTTGTTGGTTTTTTTTTGGGATATTTCCCCCCATCCCAGTAACATATACATTTTTATACAGGGGCTGGAATATCCCTTTAAGGGTTTCTTGTCCCTTTTTTCAAAGGGTATCTATCATTTAAACAAACTTCTAACAAGTCATAGTGACATGTCAAGACATTTTTAATCGGTCGGGGTCCAGGTACTGAGACCCCTGCTGATGGTTAGAATAAAGGGGCGAATGCGCACTCTGCCTCTTCATCTCCGTCTCACTGGTAAAGTAGCAGTCACTTCCAGTACAGTGATTAACGGAAGTTCCATAGAGCTCCATTATAATTCTGTCGACTGCTTTAGCAGTGAGACGGAGATGAAGAGGCAGAGTGCGTATTCGCCCCTTTATTCTAACCATCAGCAAGGGTCTAAGCACCCGGACCCAGACCAATGCAAACTTCTGACGTGTCAGAAGTTTGTTTAAATGATAATTAAATCATGAAATAATCAAAATAAACCAGCCAAGCCATGAACAAAAAAAAAAAAGGATCTCCACTAGTCTAGTAGGTCTTTGGGAGTAATCTCCATACCCTTGAAGGTCCCACATTCATCCACATAGAAACGATAATATGCACAGTTACAAACCGTGGGACACCATCACATCATTTAGACAGGAGACACCATTTGTCTCCTAGAGATGAACTGACTGATACGAAAAATCTGAATCGATCCAAGAACAGCAAAAAAGTCCTCGTGAACTAATATACAACCACTAAGCCAAATATGAAATAACCCATTGACCTCTTTGGAGACTTCGTACTTAGAATAAAGTGTTTCTAGAAAATACACCACCGCTCTCCCATCCGATCTAAAACAAGTCTGGCACACAAGATTACAGCGTGTCACAACAACGGAGCCATCGGGTGCACACATGCCATTTGGTGCACAATAATGATAGGTTCCTTAGACGCATTGGCTTTTCAGATTATTTCCCTCATTCTTCATTTCACACGAATATCTCCAGTCAACTTGGTGGTGGGGAAAAAAAACGAGGGGGAGTAACAGTATTTTCTTTTCTTAATTTTTTTTTAAACTCTTTTATAGTGCAGTCTCCTAGCTGATGCATCAGACTGTATAAAGCCCCCCCCCCCCCCCGACTATATGCCCATCTCTCTGTATGAATAACAATGGGACAATGCAGATTTTAATAAAAGATACCACAGCATGATTATTTCATTGGAATTGCAAGTCTGTACTAAAACAGATAATAATCTGATTATTAACACAGGACACAATGGCACGGCGGGTCCTTCTATAAGATAGTGCTAATCCTTCTGACCATAGAACAATGCAGCTAAGTCATAGGAGACAGACTGGATTCTAAGGATACACAAAGCCTTGTATACAGTAACGCAGCGAGTACACAAGTCATCAGCCGCTCGGTGTCACGGCTTCAGATCAAGGCCAAATTTTCTTCTAGATGAGGACAGAGAAGGGTCAAGGAGGCTTTACAACCCTCAAACCAAACACGTCTATGCCTGTTTCTTCTATAGTAGGCCTCAGGCACACAGCCGTGTTCAGACATCATGTCGCATGGCCGCTACTGTCCAGTGGTGTGTCTATGAATTTTTTAGCTTTAGTTTTGTGCAAGTGAAAATCCATGAGAAGAAGAACCACACAAAGGGTTATGGAGGGATTGAGAATGAAGAGTACATGGTACCACATGGGTCAAAATTAGAGATGAGCGAACCTGGAGCATGCTCGAGTCGATCCAAACCCGAACTTTCGGCATTTGATTAGCGGTGGCTGCTGAACTTGGATAAAGCCCTAAGGCTATGTGGAAAACATGGATATAGTCATTGGCTGTATCCATGTTTTCCAGACAACCTTAGAGCTTTATCCAAGTTCAGCAGCCCCAGCTATTCAAATGCAGAACGCTCGGGTTCGGATCGACTCGAACCCAAACCCGTTTCGCTCATCTCTAGTCAAAATAAGTTTGTACTAGTGAATAGCAATATATTAAATAGGGTCTTACGGTCTCTTTTTTAAAGGCCGGAAAATCCCTTTAATTTCCATTCCGTAACATTAACTTATAAAGGGATTTTAGAACTTTAATCTTATATCCTATCTTGCAAAAACAGCTCCAGAATTTTTTTTTACCACTGCCCACTCACTCCCTTAGTGTTCAAGGTGGCTGCCAACATCCGAAAAGTCGGAGAAACAGAGTAACAGAACACAACGGTAAGATTTAGTCTCACGATGCATAAATTCCCCTAACTTTTACTACTTGACGACAGCTTTATAGTCACCATAAAAACACAATACATGAACGCATGCTCGGGTCTGTGATGGTGTATGGGAATTTTACACTTCAATAAATAACAAGAAAAACTTTGGCTAATAGGGACTTGTCTGTTCATGCCTGCGTCTTTAGGTGATTTGTCTTAAATGTATATAAATAATGTCTTTTTTAAGAGGGACATGAAGGGAACAAAGAGACACAAGGATCTTTGAACCACTTTCCTGGTTGCATGCGCTCTCAAGAAAAAGATCTGATCGGGATGCTATCAAAGTAGCCATAGGACCAATAAAGACGATTATAACTCAAGAGGTGGTAAGTGCCGCACTGTATCTACTACATTCAGTCGGAATACTTTAGTGGTTCCATGGTTCATTGAGCAGCAATATGCAAAAACTAAATCTTTGCGTACGTGGCCCATCTGTATCTCATGTTCCTTTAACTGACAACAGTCTCTAAGGGCCCTATTACACGGGACGATTATCCTGCAAAAAATCGTTCCAATTTAAACGATAATCGTGCCGTGTAATTGCAGGCAACGGTCGAAAAGTCGTTCGTATGTCGTTGATCGTCATTTAGATCTGAACCTAAAATTATCGTTAAACATTCGCTGTAATTCCACGTTCATTTGCAGTTCCGCATTTTTTCACTAATCGTTCAGTGTAATTGCACATTGTTCATTGTCTTTCTGGGATCAGAAGGCATAAATGATCATAGTAACGATCATAACTAACGATTATCGTTCTGTGTAATATGGTGAACAATCTCGTTTGCAATCGTTAATCGTTAAAAATCGCTCAGTGTAATAGGACCCTAACAGTCCCCCCATACATATGGATGCTTGGCTCAGCTGAGTGCAGCATTTTCTGGAGACGATGGGTTTGCCACTGCCGGATATCTCCACTGGTGGCTTAGCTCTTAGAGAACAAAAAGATTGGGCAGTTGCAGATAATAGTTGGGAAGCCCTAATACACGGACCGTTCCTACTGAAATCTGCAGGTTTGGCCAACTCTTTATGGGAGCCTTAGGTCTGATCTGATCAAGACAAAAGTTGGTGGGGCAGAAACACATGGGCTCTTCCCACCAGGAGTCTATAGCTGTAACATGGGGAAAGCAAAGACAGCAACAAGACATTTAAAGGAATTGTTCACTGCAAAAACAGTTCCACTTCTAGTGGAATGGTGTCTGGCACTACAGTTTGGCTCCATTCCCTTAGCTATGGGTTGTAGTGTGTAAATAGGAAAGAGTATACAGGGACATAAACACAAACTGCAATCCTACAATCTCCTAAGTTTCCTCTACCTCAACACAGCTTTCAGGATGGCCGACAGAGCACTACAAGAGTCTTCTTTTACTACAGATAGAATACAAGCTCAGTAAACAGCTCAGGAATGAGCTGCTGCTAAGGCTCCTTTCACACTGTGCCAGCAATGTCTTATTTACCCTATGTATTGGGTATGCTCCCAGCGTACTGATGGCCTACTTTGTGTAATGGGAGTCTAACACATTATTTCAGAAACACCAGATACAGTACATCAATTTGCAAATTTTATACTGTAGTTACCAAAAATGAAACATTACCTAGGCTCCACTTCCTCCACTTGGTTTCAGAAAATCCGGTGCAGCCAGGCAGAAAGTTTTTTTTTTTTCTAGGAATGCTGAGAACGCCACATCCGAATGGAAACTCAGGCCTCGCGTGCGCTATGTCACCAATTACCTACTGAAGTTCTCACCTTTCCAAGAAAAATACTCGGCTACACAGAACTAAACACATCACATGTACCTACATGTATACCTCTTTACTGCCATTGAGTCTTTGACATAGAATTACAGCCATATAGCCTGCATTCTAAAGGCATTCTAAGCTTGAACTCAACTATATTACATGTATACAGTTCCTATGTAGATCTCTGTATATCCATAGCAACAAACCGCACGCTCACTTAAAGGGATTCACCTTAACAAGAGCTGAGCTGCAGTAATGTGCCACCACTACACGGTGAACTGATCCAACTTCTTGTGGTCCTACTGATTGTGTAGTTATGGCGCTCAACTACTGACTGCACAGATCAGCGACTGATGGCGGATCCTGAGGATGGGCCATGAATTATATTAGCCAGGCAAACCCTTTATTATAGTCCTACTCTTCTCACTTTTACGTGAACTTTATTTCTGACTATGTACACTTGCTGGTTAGCAAAACTAGAAAATCAATCAGGGCTGCAGGATCAGACTACACATGGTTTGTTTGTTGTCTGTTACCATGGAGACACAACAGTCTGCATAGGAGCTGTAGACACAAAACATTACAAAGCTTTTACTGAAGACAATGGTATTTAATAAGACTTGCATGCAAGTTTTCTGACGTAAAAACAGCCACAAACTTTTGTGTAAGCCTCGTTTTGCTAAAAAAAAAAAAAAAAGGGTTTCGAAACTTTTTGGACATTTTTTTTTTTTACATCAGTTTTATGGCATAAGCATTAATTTTTATTTTTTTTTAAATAAGAAAACATATTCCTTCTTAAAAGACTGTTGAGATTGAAGAAAGTTTGAGATACAAATACTGTTAACGAAATACCATCTGGCGCTTAACTGCTGAAATTTCTATGGGTTCACATTACAAACCAACAATTTTTATTTTTTTTTACCATTGAGAGTGAGTCACATGCTGTAAAATATATATGTGTACATTAGTAGCGCTGATGACTAGGTTCTCTCTCTAGGGATTTTATTCCTTTACCAGAGGAAATGATATCTAGAGCAGATTGGATCTCCCGCAATCTCCTGTGCCGCTGCTTCCCCCCCATGAAATTCTAATGAACGCCGCTATATTCTCTTTACATTGCAATCTCACAGACTAAACAAATATAGAGATACTTCTATATAAGGCCTGTGGGAAGAAGAATGGCAAGAGGTAGGGCATTGGGGAAATTAACTCATTCAGTAAAAAGCAGTATAGTATAAGGGAAGAAAAATTTTCTTAAAAGGGGTCTTCTAGGTTTATCCATCCAGCCACTCCATATACAAATTTATATATTTATATATATTTATTATATCACACATTTTTTTCTTATAAAGGGTACTCCAGTGAAACTCTTTTTCTTTCAAATGTTTGATTTTTTGCTATGCCACACTGTTTTTTTTTTTTATGTGATTGAATAAATAATTCACGTTTTTGAAGATATCGGGAAGTGCTGTTGGAATTTTTTGAATATATATATTTATTTATTTATTTATTTATTATATCACACATTTTTTTCTTATAAGGGGTACTCCAGTGAAACTCTTTTTCTTTTCAAATCAACTGGTTTCAGAAAGTTATATAGATTTGTCTGGACAGCAACTGTCCAGAGCAGGAGAGGTTTTCTATGGGGATTTACTACAGCTTTGGACAGTTCCTGACACGGACAGAGGTGGCAGCAGAGAGCAATGTGTCAAATCGGAAAGAATCCACCGCTTCCTGCAGGATATACAGCAGCTGATAAGTATGGGAAAACTTGAGACTTTTAAGAAAAATTACAAATCTATATAATTTTCTTAAACCAGTTAATTTGACAGAAAGAGATTTTCGCCGGAAAAGTGCCCGTGATACATCTTTATCAAAGAATTTTTGTTTTTCTAAAACAAAGCCCCAAACGCCCAGCGAAACCATTAAAGGCATCATCCCACAAATTAATTTAGACTTAAGATATCAGAACATACATTCTATCAGTTTACAACCTACTTAAAAATGTTTCTGTGCTTAAATATACTCATTACTGTAATGTCATAGAGCCCCCTAGTGTTCACTCTCCTGACCCTTCAGTGTGTCCACCTTGTCTTCTGTGTGTTGGTGGACACACATGTGCAATGACAAACAAAAAAAAAAATCTCTCTGCTTATCATAAATGTAAAGTGTTGACTACCTACTGGGTATGGAACAAGTGAAGAGATCAATCAAACTGGTGTAAAGTGAAACTGGCTCAGTTGCCCCTAGCAACCAATCAGATTCCACTTTTCATTCCTCACAGACTCTTTGGAAAATGAAAAGTGGAATCTGATTGGTTGCTAGGGGCAACTGAGCCAGCTTCACTTTGCTTCATGTTTGATAAATCTCCCCCTATGTGTGTATGCTCCCTGCCAACATCCCGACCCGGGAGCTGCGGCACTGATGGGCTAACAAAATAGAGAATGCTCAATGATAAGCAAAAGACTAAAACATGGTATTAATGGGTAATCCCCATGTGAACATTTATTGCATATGCACAATAGTCAGACTCCTCTCCCCCCTCGCTCTCATAGTCATCTGCAAAAACAACTTGGCCGACAGTCAAGAGCGCTATCACTGTTCACATTCTTTCTATATTGTGACATTATTGTACCTCACGGCTTCCTGCCTTGCATCATTTTACATCTTGTTTACCACAAGTGAATCAGCAGCAAAAATCCAAGACAGCCCCTTTAATTAAGGATACGTGCCTAGGAAAACAGGGTATGTGTCGCCCAGCACAAGTCAGAGGGGTGCATCTGCACCTACTGTACGGCGCACTAGTCTGTAATCCCAATGAAGCAGCCCTGCAAGATTCTTGACTAGCCATAGTCAGCACATACATTTTATTGGTTTACAACTAGAGATGAGCGAACCTGGAGCATGCTCGAGTCGATCCGAACCCGAACATTCGGTATTTGATTAGCAGTGGCTGCTGAAGCTGGATAAAGCCCTAAGGCTATGTGGAAAACATGGATATAGTCATTGGCTGTATCCATGTTTTCCAGACAACCTTAGAGCTTTATCCAAGTTCAGCAGCCCCAGCTAATCAAATACCGAACGATCGGGTTCGGAACGACTCAAACCCAAACCCAGTTCGCTCATCTCTATTTACAACCTACCGAAAAATGTTTCTCTGCTTGGTTATACCCATTACTGTAATGTTATAGAGCCCCCTAGTGTTCAGTCTCCTGACCCTTCAGTGTGTCCACCTTCTTTACTGTGTGCTGATGGACACACACGTGAAATGACAAGGAAATCTTTATGGGTCTGCTTTATTCCACAAACAGTGCCACTATAGTCCTTAGTATGGGTCAGGTACTGCAGCTGCAGTGAAGTGAATGGAGCTGAAATGTAATACCACACACAACCAGGGGTGGAGCTGTTTTTGCAAAATAGTAGCTGTGCTTTTTCTAATTCTGGACAATCCCTTTAAAACCCAACTTAAAATCTCGGAAAAGTCCAAAACATTTCACTACAACGTCACACCAGTAACTAAGATATTGGCAGTTGTTTGTAGAGGTCTGTACTCTTGAGGGTTGATTTTGCAAACCCCATGGATGTCTGAGACATGGAGGGAACACTCTAAGACACACGTGTCAAACTCAGGCCCTCCAGCTGTTACAAAACTACAATTCCCATCATGCCTGGGTTTGCCCCCCCATCTATTCATAGCTGCAAAATCTCCTGAAAACCCACCAGGGAACGGCCTGACCAAACAGCTCCTTATATCTCAGCATCTGACACCTCCAAGAGTGAGGAGTATATTGGGCTGAACTGCAGACAGACCTGAATTTTCAGTTTTTAGGTGGAAAACATAAGGGCTCATTAGTATGGAATTTCCCCAGTTCATCACGTATCTACTGACATGCTAAACTGTTTATATGGCTTTCTTTATTTACGACGACAAGGACCCAAGAAGCAATTCTCAGCATAGCTTCGCACACAGTATACGGTCCGAGTACCGTCATATCAGGGTGAAGAGACGTCCCCATCTCAGCTGGACGGTCAAGATAAGGCTCTAATCATACAGTGGCTGAAGATCCAAATGTAGAAGATATGTTTGAATTCTGTAAACATATACAATGAAGAAGTCGATCGGAAATAGTGATCTGCATGGACTGTTTAGTTAAAATATTGGGTCCTATTATAGCCTAAATGGGCTGAGAAACATGGTCGCTTTCCTCCAGATACAGCACTCTTGTCCTCAGTTTGGGTGAGGGTTTTGTAGTTCAGTAAATGGAGCTGAATTGTAATACCAAACACAACCTGGAAGCAGGGGTGCTGCTGTTTTTGCAAGTAGGTTTTTCTAATACGATTGCGCTGCAGCCTGTCATTGACCCCTTAAACACTGCGGTCGCTGCGCGATTGCAGTGTTTGAGTGTAAGTGACAGGAGCAGCTCCTGTCACTTATCGATGCGGTCCAATCGGTGCTCTGCTTATTAGGTCTGCCACAGGCATCAGCAGAGCGCCTATTACACTGATCAATGCTATGCCTATGGCATAGCAATGATCAGTGTACGTAATCTAATGATTGTATGTGATTAAAATGTGTGTAAAAAAATAAAAAAGCATTTTAAAGTACCCCAAAGCCCCTCCCCCCAATAACATTATCACCCCCATCCCATTATATAAAAAATAAAAATAAATAAATATTATATACCGTAGCGTGTGTAATTGTCCGATCTAATAAAATGTAACAATCGTCATCGCGTAAATGAAATAGAGGGGAAAAAAGTGTCAGGATTACCGATTTTTTTGTTACATTATATATAAAAATAATTCACAATTGACACCCTATACAGCCCCGTAGGTGAAAAAATAAAACCGTTATAAGAGTCACAATAGGCCCAATTTATTAATAATTAATTGCAAAAGAAAAAAAAAGGATTTCATAAAAAAATAAATAAAACTTTAGAGAATCTGTGTAACCTGCATATGGTTGTGTTCAGACTGACCTACAGAATAACGGGATCATGTCGCTTTTACCGTATAGTGCAGGAGCGTAGACACAGGAACCCCCCAAAACGTTACCATATTGCATCCTTTTTTCAATTTCACCAATTTATATTTTTGAGGTTCCATCATACATGTTATTGTAGAATGAAAGACGCCATTACAAAGTACACCTGTTCCTGAAAAAAAACAAGCCATTACATGGCCTTGTAGATAGAAACTCTTAGAAGGGGAGGAGGAAAAAACGAAAATGCAAAAATGAAAATTGGTGCGGTCCACTGGGTCATTTTAGGCTTGGTCCTCAAAGGGTTACATGAACGTCGTCCAGGACCTGCCAAATATTGTATCGTTCTGACAGGAAGAATTATGCGGCGTGCTGTGTTGCCTTCCCTTCAGATGTGAAGGTATATGCATTATTTAGAACCTTTAAAGCAATTGTGAACAGAGCCTAAAGAGTTTGGCTATCTGAAGATCTAGTATATGTCTCTGCAGGTAAAGACAAAGGTATAATAAGGGCCCACACATCCATCTATAGAGACTGTATTGTGGATCCATAGAACAGCCTTGTGCATGGGTATATATAGGACAAGGCTAGGTGAGGCTATCAGTCTGCACAGTGTGAACAGGTCACTTGCCGCCTCATTGCTAATCACCTGATTACAGGATGGTTTATATTCTCTCCTCCTGGCTGTGGTCCAGAATATGTGGAGAACGTACCATAGAGACTCTGCACGATCCGCCCAGAACCAGTTTAGGCTGAAGGGTTACCAAAATGTTTCTATAATATCCGGAGGAACTCAAACATTAAGAGGTAGCGGAAAATGTAGATTGTACATTATAAATATATATATTAAAGACATTTTTCAGTTAATTCCTTAAAAAAATGAGAGGTCCTTCAGTGTCAAACACCAAGGGTGGACCAAGGGTCTGGACTCACGCAATGCAAATGAATGTCCCACATCCCTCGCTTTTGAAACACTGATTGACCCAGATATAAACAGGTGAAAAAGGGATGTTCCCACTTAAAGGCCCTATTACACGGAACGATTATCGGCCGAATACGTCCTGTGGAATAGAAGGCAACAATCAGCCAACATCGTTCATGTCGGTTTATCGTTGCGTCGTTTGTCTTTCAAACATGTTGAAAGACAAACGACTGTGATAGCAGCAATCTGCCGCCGTCGCTCCGAGGAATAGTAGCGGCGGCAGCAGACTGCCGTTATCCTCTATGGGCTGCCTGGATGATCTCCTTTGCTCCTCTCGTTGGCCCGTGTAATAGGGCTTTAAGGCTATGTCCACGCGCTGTACAAACATCGGCCGTTCTGCCGTGAATGACCACTGTTTAACGCTACCTACAGCTGGAATTAATGATAGTGATAATTCCGGCCGACGGTAGCGTTACACAACGGCCGTTGTCTGTATGTAGTGGAAACATAGCCTAAAAAAAAATAATTAAGGAGGCCATGACGGTTTGCTACGAGTTATCTCTTTGACCTCCATCATAAATGTGCACTCTCATCTCAACTGAGCGTACATATTAATTCAATTAGAAGCGAATGCCAAAGAAAGTTGCAGGTTTGGATGTTTGTATTAGCTATGCACCCACATTTACAAAGGGGGTGGTCGGAAAAGGGGCTTCTACGTACATATAGAGTAGAATAAATGCTCAGCTAGAATAAAGGGGTTCTCCGTTTCCCTACTGGTTAGAAGGGTTATAAGACAAAAAACTGATCACATGCTGAAATAAGTGTCCTTTTTCTCCGCAGCGACACCACAGGAAGGATTAAGTATTACACCGTGTCCATTCAAATCGGACAGGATGGGTCCTCCAGGGCGACAGACGCTCTTTACAACAGCTCCCTATATTGGTCAAGAGATAAAGATCCACAACAGTTGACCCTCTATGATATTAGGTCTTCTAAAACAAAGAACCCCTTTAAGGTGGTGTACCCCCTTTAATACTAAGGATCATTATACGCAAGCTTTTCTGTACATTTATGGCAAAAAAAATAATAAAGAACGTGTAACTACATCAAACCCCACCGCCACAATCCCGCTATTCCTAATGTGCGTGTACTGAACCTTGTTATATATTCATATAGTGTAAAAAGCTAATATTAAAATGATTGCGCCTCTCTGAAAAGGACTAATGTGACTCCCCTCGCATTTGGCAGCTGCACGGATCATGTCCCAGAGAACGTGTCAGTCCTGTGTGCTTTTTGCTGCAGGAAATCTTTTTTTTTTTTTTTTTTTTGCTTCTCCCTCGTGTACAGGTCTGTGCTCCAGCAATGATAGAACGCTGATAACAACAGTGGAACAGATTCAGCTTAAACTAGGTTATCATGATAAGATTTTGCCCTTGCTCTCCCTCTCGCTATATATATATATATATATATATATATATATATATATATATATATATCATGCAGTATATCTATAATCTGACACCCAGCAGGTTATTTTATATAGTTATCCTCCCAGGTAGATTGCATGGTTACATTAAGAGCTGGAACTTTTTAGCTGCTAAGTTTTTGGACCTTGTGCAACACAAGCAGATACACTTCCTCATGACTCACTTTACCCTACATCTATTAGTCTAAATTTAGGACCGACTCTCAGGGTTAATGAACGGACATAAGAAACACATTTTAGATCAATTCAGTGCTTTGAGGATAAGTAAATTCTACAAGATTGCACTAACGCCCCTGCCATAAATCCCCCACAACAATGGAGCAGCCCCTGCTATAAAAGCCCCAAAACAATGGAGCAGCTCCTGGTATAAAAGCCCTAAAACAATGGATCTGCAAACTCCTAGTCCTAGTCCTAGTTTTTTTTTTTACATTCAATGCAGTTTTACAGGTCTGTAGTTGGATAAGATCAGAGTGAGAGCGGTCGAGACTTTCATCAAGCTCCAAGACATCCTCACACAACACTGGGGATAACCACTGTGGCCGTCACTCTATGGCCTCACAGTGGCTGGCACTGTACAGCAGGGAGCCCCACAGTGGCTGGCACTATACAGCAGGGAGCCCCACAGTGGCTGGCTCTGTATGGTAGGCAGCCCCATTGTGGCTGGCACTGTATGGTGGGCAGCCCCATTGTGGCTGGCACTGTATGGTAGGCAACCCCATGGTGGCTACCTTTTAACGCCTGGGATTCCCTTGTACAGGTGGCATGGTAAGGAAGGGAGCTAATCTGTGGCATTAGGGCTGCATATCAGAGAAATCATTTACACTACCATACATTATTATTAAGGCTATGAGGAGCCATCTGCACTAGCACCAGGCCTGAAGCCTATGGTAACACAACCCCTCAGTGTAGCAGCATACAAATTATGAACAAACATGTTTATGGCCATAATAAATGCCAAAATCTAAAAGCATTTTATTTCTTGACATTAACAGCGATTCAGCAGCAGGGTCTCGGTTTCCTGATCCACTTTTAATGGGAAGAAGCGCAGCGTCCTGGCACCAGCCGTCTAGACTAAGTCAGCAGATACCCCAGTGACCTTGTCCACAGAACACCACCAGAGAACCTGTCAATACACGTATATATGTGTGTCCTGGATGGGACTGCAGTGAATTTTGGGGGGGAAATTCTTATATAAGTTTTGCCCTATTGCTGCAGATCTGTGTCTCCGTGGTTACAGACTACAAAGGAACCAAGATCAGTCGCAGGCCTCATTCACACTTCAGTTTTAAAAGCAAATCGAAAAAAAAATGATTTTAAAGGTAGGCCGGAAACATTTATTTCTCCTTTTTTGCATCCTTAAAAAAAAATAATAAAAATAAAACACAAAATATTGATCGAGTGAGAACGAGGACATAGACTGCAAGGTTTCTTTGTAGTCTGTTACTATGGTTACACATAGGCGAGCCCATACACCTCTCTCCATCTACTCCTTATAAAATATGTATATTCAGAAAGTGAAAGGGAGGACGGCTGAAAATAGGACTACAGAATCTGACTTTACAGGGGTTTGTAGTCTGTTACCATGGTTACACATAGATGACACCATACTTCTGTCCATATAGCCCTTATTAAATATGTACACTCAGAAAGGTAAGCTGAGGACGGCTGGGAATAAGACTACAGAATCTGACTTCACAGGAGTTTGTAGTCTGTTACCATGGTTACACATATGTCTGTATAGGATCAAAACTGCCCGTGAAGTTGTTTCAGTGTTTATTTATTTGAGGCAAAATTAGATGGCTTGCATTGGTTCTTGACAGGAAAATCCAGAAATATGCCTGTCCCGTCCTTTGTCTTTCTACTTTACGATCCCTGATGTCTTTACTAGCTCTTTTTTACAAGCTGTAGACTCTTTAAAAGAATATTAAACCTCATCACAATCCGAGAACAATTACTTATATAAGGGCAATTACAACACGGCCATAAGAAGATTTTACTTGACTATATTTAGATGGTGGTTAGTTCTAAAGCCATCGAGAACTCTGCAAAGTGGATGGACATGTCTGCGGAGGGATTACATAATACAAGCACGTACCCTGTAGAAGCCCTGCATACCACTATTGGAGACACAATGCCATATTATATATATATATATATATATATATATATATATATATATAGGCTGTCACAAACAAGGGCCTGTAGTCTGGGCAAGAGGTGGTGGGACAATAGTTAAAAATTTGATTTTTCCCATCACCTCCCTTACACAATTCCTACTAACATATAATGGAATTAATTCGCTGTAAATATAGCATAACATTACCAGTGTGGTGACCTGTGGGCGATTATGTTCTGGGGCTGGATTAACCCTTTTAGACACTTCAAATGAATAACTGATTTAAGTAAGAGAACATATAGTATAACTCAGGGTAGTACTTTTACATATAAAGTGCATATATGTGACCTTTAACGGGAAGTAGAGGCTTGCGAGTTGCATGACACCCTCAGCACTTGCACAGTTGTATCACTTTCCACTTGTCATCCGTATAGTGGTATAGTCTCCCCATTCAGTGCCACACTACGTAGCAGTGGGAGTATTTCTATATGCACATGTAACAGCTGGGTCATGATACCACTCCATACTAGCGTTTAGGTTATCAGGTTGCAGAGAAGGAAGCCAGGGCAGAACCAATAAACACCTACCCACCCACCTAGTGGAAGATTTACAGGGTAGCTTAAAATAAGGCATTCCCTTGAAAAAAAAGGCATCCCCTGAAAGTAAGACCCCGGATGCCACCCTTAGCCACCATGCTGTTAAGAGGAAGGGGTGGGGGGATATGGTGGGTTGTCTGGTTATACTGGTTTGTGATGACAACTACTATACAGTATAAGTATATAATAAATTATCTTTTTTTTTTTTTTGTTCAACAATAAGTGTGTATTCCTCTTCATGGAAAAATAAGTCATCCCCTAAAAATAAGACATAGCACAAGGGAGCTACATGTGACAGACATGGGAGCAAAAATGTACATAAAAGTCTTATTTTCAGGGAAATTGGAAGTTTTAAGACATAAAGGGAACACAGTTAAAAAAATAATAATTATATATATATATATATATATATATATAAATATATAATATTATATATACACACACACACGCAATTCTCCTCGTTCTTTGCATTTTGCTGTTACTGAATCTCCTTTGGGTTTCTCTTGTTGCATCTATAGGAATCAATAGCCTATATAGCTATACAGGCTATTGATTCCTATAGATGCTGTATAGGTTATTGATTCCTATAGATGCTATATAGGCTATTGATTCCTATAGATGCTATATAGCACAGGTGTCAAACCTGTGGCCCTCCAACTTTTGAGAGACTACAATTCCTAACAGCTGGAGGGACACAAATTTGACACCTCTATAATATAGGCAACTGATTCCTATATACTGCTGCTATAAAAGATATTGACTCCTATAGATTGCTATATAGGCTATTGATTCCCATAGATTGCTAAATTGGCGACCAATCATCTCTACAAAAGGCTGGATTGTGATAGCTGCCAGTGACATACAGGCTGCCGCGCAGCGCCCAGCATCCACCCTTTCCTGTGCCTGCCATTGGCACATCTCCAGTATCTTGCTCAAAATTTGGGATAATCTACGTAACAATAATGTTTGCGGTTCTGACCAGTACAGGTTGACAAACAATATATCAGGAAGTTGCTAGTTACATAATATCTAAATATTAAGGTGGTGCTTTCCTTTACAATCTGCACCTAGGCTAAAGCATGGGCTGCAGGGGGGGTGGGGTACTGCTCGTATACATGCAACTGGTCTATAAACAGGATGCATTGGAAATGCTTATTAGTCTATATCCCTATCAGTACATGACAACACTGCATTATATGATGAAGTACTAAGGTAACACAAGCTTACAATTAAGGGGTACTCTGGAGAAAAAAAAATTGTTTCTAGAGATGAGCGAACCTGGAGCATGCTCGAGTCGATCTGAACCCGAACTTTCGGCATTTGATTAGCGGTGGCTGCTGAGGTTGGATAAAGCCATAAGGCTATGTGGAAATCATGGATATAGTCATTGGCTGTATCCATGTTTTCCAGACAACCTTAGAGCTTTATCCAAGTTCTGCAGCCACCGAACGTTCGGGTTCGGATGGACTCGAACCCGAACCTGGTTCGCTCATCTCTAATAGTTTCAAACAAACTGGAGCCAGAAAGTTACTTTTAACTGAACAACTTTCCCAGTATTTACAAGTGATTTACAAATCTGTATAACTTTCTGGCAAACATTTTCTGCTGTACCCCTTTAAAACTCTATAAACCAGCTAGATATCATCAACTAGAACCAGTACCCTCAACGGCATCTTACCCTGCCAAAAAGAACCCTGTTCTGTACTGCTTGGCGAACGACCTGAAATCGCTCACCCAATTACACAGAGCGATGATCGTTACTTATAATCGTTCTTGTGGTCGTCCTGTCGTCACTACTGCAACTGACGTCTTATTTTATGCGAACGATTTGCAAACGATCAACGATAAAAAATAGGTTAAAATTCTATCAAACGACTAACAATTTCTCGTTGGTCGCTTAAGCATTGTCTGCTAATGCACTAATCGATTATTATTCAAATCTGAACGATCTAATGATTTTTCGAACGATAATCGTCCCGTGTAATACCACCCTAAGACTCCATACACCAGTGGATCTCCTTAATAAAAACCAGCACCTTCCAGTAGTATATATGATGTATGGGTTGCGGCAACCCAGGAGATATCCAAAAAGCATAAATTACATTAAATAAGATAAATTTACTGAAAGGGGAAAAAAATGTTTCTCATGTTATTCATCTTTTTTTTTAGAGGAATATTCTGGCAATAGAAAGGACTTTGTGTTTATTAAATATAAAAAAGCAAGCATACTCACCTATACTGATCCCCCGCAGATGCTGCTCAGATGGCTCCCAGTCCCCACTGGGAATACATTTTGTCTCCAGTTCTCACCTTCTTACATACCTAGCAGCCATTAGGGGAAATAATCCAAATAGAATGACAGCGGCTCCTTACTAAGCTTTTATGTGTAGCAGATTTGTTTCAGAAATTGTTGCGACTGGCCATTCATCTGAATGGTGTTGGCAGACGTCCATGGACATCCTGCAGACACAACCAGTCACATGAATGGAGCTGACATTTCTGTAAACATTCTGCAGTGTGTAAATTAGAATAGCATAGAATATGAAAAAGAGTTTCTTTCTGCCTTTTAAAGGGTTTTTTTGGGGAGAAATGTTTACTTTTTCAAGGGCCCAGGGTGGCAGTGTAACAAAACAAAACAAAAAAACCCTGACAGCACTGTGACCAGTGACTAGAGACCAGGAAGCCCTGAACGCCAGCATTAGAACAGCAAGGGTGGGGAACTGGGGACAGGTGAGTATACCGTTTTTTTTTATATTACACTAGGCTATGTTCACACTACGTATATTTTCGTAAAACTACGGCCGTTGTTGCCAATTGCAAAAATATACGCTACGTTGCCGTGTATGGAATCCCGGCCGGAGTGTATACATATAGTATACACTTCGGCCAGGATCCGTAGCGGCGCTGCAATAAACTGACATGTAAGTGCACACAGTGGAGCGAGCAGCTCCGGCTGCACGCTCCATTGTGTGCGGTGTGCACGGATGCCCCCGCATCAGAACTCAGCGGCGCTAAAGAGACGGAACAGCCAGTCTCATATCAAATGTGAACATAGCCTCACTCTGCGTACTTATAAATGTAAAATTATTCCTCCCTTTAAATGGTATTTGTACAAAAATTGCCCAACTTTATCAAGATTAAACATTAGGCCTTGTAAACACATTCTGCGAGTTAAAAAAAATAAAAATTCTTTCATTTATCTACATCTGCACCATATCCTCAGATTTCTGACAGGCATCTTTAACGCGCATGCTACATTGATGTAACTGAATCAGCCCCGTACAATAGTGTGATACTAATCCATATCAATAAGTTGCACGTCACTTTGCCGTACATGGATCTGGAAATTTACATTAGAAAATTTAACGCTGCAAGATTCCTATAAAAAAAGATAATGGGAAGAAGGTATCTTGTAGATTCTAGGCGATATGCCATCAGTTGAAAATTAAAGTTAGGCGAACCTCAGGCACGCTTGGGTTTATCCAATCCAGAGCGTGCAGCATACGGTTGCCACTGGATGAAAAAGTTGGATGCAGCCCTAGGAAATTATGGATACAGCCCATGGCTGATCAATGTTTCCAAGGCAGCCTTGGGTGTGCATCCAACTGCTGCCCGCTCGAGATTGGACGAACCCAAACGTGCTTGAGGTTCGCTTATCTCTAGTGAACCCTTAAGGACTACACATCACTTTCAGTATTCTTTTGTGTATTGTGCTTTGTCACAGGTTGCATTACGGCTACTGCACAGTCACAAGACATCCATCTCAGGTGGGAATTGGGTCGCTGTCACTTTTCGGTAGCAGTGCGGCCCCCTTCTATTTTTAAAAAGACACAGCTCAGTCCACACAGTGCGACCCAGGCCAAAATCACCATGTAGTCTCCGCCTAACCCACCTGTACATCCCCCCACCTGTTCTTCATCGCCCACATCATTCACATGACATCACTAGTCTAATGCTACGTTTACACGGAGCGATAATTCGCCCAATCGATCGTTTAACGATTTTGAAGCATGATTTGGTTTAAGAAAAATCGTTATTGCGATCGTTTTAAGATCGCTTAAGCCCATCTCACACATAGGGTGAATCGGCGAAAAACTGTTTACACAAAGCGATCTGCGAATTTTAAGTGAACGACCAACGACGATTTAAGAACTTGCTGAACGAGCACAATGAACGATTTCTCGCTCTGCGCTCGATCAATCGCCGTGTTTACACCAGGTGATTATCGCTCAAATGAGATCGTTGATGTGAAAATTTGAACGATAATCGTTCTGTGTAAACGCACCATAAGTAGTCCCACGCCAGAGATCGCAGCGTCACGTAAACAATGCGCATGACATCACAGCAGCAAGAGACAAAGCTTTACAGGTAGTTCGAGACGCCCCCCTCAACTTTTTAAGTCAAAAAGAGGAGTCAAAAACTTAGTCCCAAATTTAACTACCTTGTTTTCAGTATCTGTTGGGTTCTAGATGACTTTTTCGGATCACTTATTGTTACCCCCCCCCACCCCCCATACCTGATCATCCGATATACAAGGACGTTCTTTATGTAGCAGTTTACGCTTATACTATGATACATGACACACATATAACCCAATAATAAATACCTCCCAGGATGTTGACAGGTGTCACGATGATCCCTTTAGCTTCCGTCACGGGGGAGTCCAGCCCGTAGCGCCCACCGTCCAGTACGGGTTTGCTGCCGGGCTCCTGCGCTGTTACATTCACGACGGCATTGTAATATTCCACATTGGTGGTCTCGGAGGCGCCGCGGACCACCGAACAGGGCAAAAGGACTAGTAAAGGCAAACAGTTCAGATACTGCATCGACCGCCTTGAAATCATCTTCTCGCTCTTTACACAAACTAAATCCTTTGGTATAAAAAAAAAAAAACGAGACGATAAAAGACAAAAAAAAAAGTGCAAAAAAGCCAAACTATCCCCTACAGCGATGAGGGATGTGCGTAGTAGTAGTCGCCGGGCAGGCGTGGACGACGCTTACATCATTACGGGTAAAAAGCGAATATTAGTTATTGATAAAACAAAAAACAATAAAATGTTCCAATCCTGGATGTTGGCACACCTCACATAGAGAAGACACGGTGGCTGTGCGCAAAACGGAGGCAGATAGGATCTTACTTAGAGCATCGCATGCGGTCATAATCCTATTACTGGGCAAAGCACCAACACAAAGAGATGCCCTCTGACATCACTGCCACCACTGCTCTCTAGTCTCCATCCAGGAAGGGGTTAACAGCTGGGATCAACAACAAGGGGCAGAGGGCACTGCCAGGGCTGCAGCAGGTAGGGAGGACCAGGGGGTCACATGGGTCCCTGCAGCTGGCACCCAGCACAATGGGGCAGTTTCCTGTCTCTCTGCCCCCCCAGGCAGCTGGATTGCAGCTGTTCACAGAAAGCCTTAAAGGAACTTTTTCTCCTCTGTTAAATCGCGCTCTGTGACCTGCGGCTTGCAGGCTGCGGTTTGTGGGCACCGGTTCCCGGTGGCTGGAGGTGACACGGACGTATTGCAGGGCGGCGCGGTGACACGGCACACGGAGCTTTCCCCCGAACTGCTGCTGCTGCCGCCGCCGGCGCAAGCAGTCTGAGAGGCAGGGGGCGTGGCTAGACGGAGAGGACAGGAGCTGGTGGTGCCTCCCCCCCCCGTCACGTGATCGACGTCTGTCTTTCTCTTCTGGCTGCGCATGCGCAGAGCCGGTGCCAGCATTGTGTCATCTTCCAGGCAGTGTTGCAATAAGAAGTACAAACAAGTGACTGCTGAGGCAACAATGCACATTCACTGCGTATAACACCGACTAGTTACCAATATGGCTGCCGGGACAGTCCCAGAAATTCTATATACCTCCTGTATAGTGTATAATATTACATTTTTGCTGACTCTTCAGCAGACCGGTCAGTCTTATTTAAGGATTACCCCTTTAACCCCTTAAGGTCAAAGCCAATTTTCGTTTTTGCGCTTTTGCTTTTTCCATTTTATGTTTAAACGTCCATAGCGCTTGCATTTTTTCACCTAGAGACTTATTTGAGCAATTTTGCGAAACAAATTGTACTTTGCAATGACAGGCATTATTTTTCCATAACATATGCTGCGTAACCGGAAAAAAATCATTTGCGCTGTCAAATTGAAAAATAAAACGAATTTGTTTTGATTTCGGGGAGTTTTGCAAAAACGGCGTTCGCCCTGGGGTAAAACTGACTTGTTATGCATGTTCCTCAAGTTGTTACGATTACTATGATATGTAACATGTATAACTTATATTGTATCTGATGGCCTGTAAAAAATTCAAACCATTGTTAACAAATATATGTTCCCTAAATTCGCTCCATTCCCATACTTAGAACACTTTTATCCTTTGGTCAGGTGTCATTTTTTGCGCCATGATGTTTACTTTCTATCGGTACCTTGATTGCGCATATACGACTTTTTGATCACTTTTTATTACATTTTTTCTGGATTTGATGTGACCAAAAATGCGCAATTTAGCACTTTGGAATTTTTTGGCGCTGACGCCGTTTACCGTGCGAGATCAGGAATGTGATTAATTAATAGTTCGGGCGATTACGCACGCGGCGATAGCAAACATGTTTATTTATTTACTTTTATTAATAACCTGGAAAAAGGGGGGTGATTCAGACTTTTATTAGGGGAGGGGGCTTTTTATAAATAATGATACTTTTTTTTTTTACTTTTACACTTATACTAGAAGCCCCCCTGGGGTTAGGGTTATTCCCCCTAGGGGACTTCTAGTATAAGTGCACTGATCTCTCATAGAGATCTCTGCAGCATAGATATGCTGCAGAGATCCATGAGATAGGCACTCGTTTACTTCCGGCTGCTGCAGCCGGAAGTAAACGAGTGCCGAGCCGGGGACGGCGCCATCTTGGAGAGGTCCCCGGCCGGCTTCAGTAACGGAGATCGCTCCTCCGGGACAACGTCCCGGAGGAGCGATCTCCCCACTAGACACCAGGGATGACGCTGCAAACGGTAATCGGATGCAGCTGTCAACTTTGACAGCTGCATCCGATTATTGTATTAGCGGGCACGGCGATCGGACCGTGCCCGCTAATACCTGCGGTCCCGGGCTACAAGTGGCACCCGGGACCGCCGTGGTTCAGAGCGCGGCCCCGCTCTGAACGTCCTTAACGACCGCAGGGCGTAAATATACGCCCGCGGTCGTTAAGGGGTTAAAGTGAATTTGTCACCTGAATTTTCTTTTACTGATAACAGATACAAAATAAATGTCTTAGGGCTGCATCCAACTTCTTTAGCCACCGGTAATCAAATCAGAGCCTTCAGGTTTGGGCGAATCCGAGCGTGGTCGAGGTTCGCTTATCCTTAATGATCACTTATACTCCGCTGATCACTGGGACCTGACCCCTACATTCCCCCAATGCATAACCCCAGTAAGCTGGTTCTATCAACAGGAAATCTCTATTAAATCTAAATCTGTCCCAATAAAAGTAAACTGGGATTGTTGGGAAAGCAAAGAGGAAAAACAAAGTATTTTTCAGATCCCTGAGGTCCGGGTCTATCACAAAGACAGTAGACCGTGCCCATGTGAACATGAGCAGCCAATATCCCGACACAGGAGAGAAGCATAGACTGGCCTCTAATAGGTGTAATGGGACCAATATCTCTCCTGACTGGATTGGAGAAATGTAAGGCTGGTATTTGAGGGCATCAATAGCAGATACTGTACAGTAGCATATGTGGTAAGCACTGCATCTTTGGCTGGCTCTAAAGGCCCTATTCCACCGGACGATTATCGTTCGCATAATCGTTAACGATTAACAAACTCAAACGACCGCTATTGCGAAAGACCTGAAAACGTTCACTCATTTCCATGGAACGATAATCGTTACTTATGATCGTATTTGCGATCGTTTTTTCTTTGCTATTTCTTCGCTATTGCGTTCGTATCTACTGCGAACGACCGAACGACGTCTTATTCAATGCGTACGATTTGCGAACGAGCAACAATAAAAATAGGTCCAGGTCTTATAAAGCGATCAACGATTTCTTGTTCGGTCGTTAATCGTTAACTGCATTTCAACCGAACGATTATCGTTTAGATTCGAACGATTTAACGATAATATGAACTATAATCGTCCGGTGGAATAGGGCCCTAAGGGTCATCTGTAACACTACAGGGGATATGTACAGGTATCTATGGTGGCATCAGTGGTAGACACTATTTAGGGACATTTGTAATATGCACCATATGGGCTTAACTGTGGCAAATAATAGAAGGGACACCATTAGCTGGCATTCTCTGGGCATCTATGGCAGTGATTATGAGGGCATCTGGGTGCTGGCAAAAATATCTATATGAATAACAGCGCAAGAATAATTCCATCCATACTGCTTAAATGGCAACGTACTTGTCTCAGATAAGAATGAAATGCAACGAACACAGTACTAGGTAAGTCTTCAGAATTAGACTACAGGTATCATTCTTCAACTTAAAGTGAATATACCACTAGGTACATCGCTTTCTGTTTTTTACATAAACAGACCGGCGACGACGCAGGGATGCCAGTGCCACTGTCCTTTTTTTTTTTAAAAAACTCTGCTTAGTTCCAGTGGACAGCGCTGGTCTGTTACCGAGCACTTGCCCGACATGAAGCACTGGGGATGGGCCCACCGGCCCCCAGTGTGACGATCTCCCCTCTGTGATGCAGCTACATTGATTCTTATGGAGCCGCGTCACAGAGGGGAGGGGAGATCGTCACACTGGGGGCCGGTGCTTCATGCCGGGCAAGTTCTTGGGAATAGACGCCGGGCGGCGGTTCAAAAAAAGGACCATGCCACCATCATCCCCACACCAACGCTCTGCTCATGTAAAGAACCCAAAGTGATGTACCTAGTGGTACATTCGCCTTAAAATCCTTCTATTTCTTGCTGCTCAACTGGACCTCAATGATGTCATATCCAGTGATGCGATTTCACCTAGTTGCCTTGTTCAATTGCTTCGGTGACGTATTATGTCACTATGGATGACGCATAGCCTGCTGTGGATAAATGCTGACTCAATGCCAGAGAGCAACGATGGCCTAGCCCATATACAAGATCACTAGTGCAAGCTGTATTGGGAACCATATATAGATTTTATAAAGAATTATATCCATTAGGGCCTGTTCACACTACGGATTCGGCACGGGGGAACCTCCATCCATGCAGGGCTGTATTAACAGCTGCTGCTGCCCTAGGCACTAAACCTGAAGACGCCCCATCTTCACGCACCTATTGGCGATACCAGACCTGACCAATACCACCATACCCCCCACCAGTGTCGGACTGGAGTGCCTTTGGCCCACCAGGGGAAATCATTCTTAGGGCCCACCCTTCAGCCACCATACTTATCTATGGTAACATTAATAAGGGTCCAGTTACACGGCGTGATTTGGGGCAGTATGGGGCTGCAAACCATTGCTAATCAGCAGGGCAGGAATACACAGAGATGTGCAGCCGACAGCAATGATTTTTACAGCCGCACAAAAGATCAAATCAGCCGACTATGGGGCATTTGCTTGTCAGCTGATCTCTGACACTTTTACATGGGGCTTCCTAGGAGCGCTTGTTACCGATAATTGGCCGGTGTAATTGGGCTATAAGACAATTTTCTTTGTATGATAACACTGTATACTTAGATACAAAAGTCATACAGCTACCAATGACACCAGTATATAAAGAGCAAATATCTCCACACATATTACCGCCATACTATTACTGACCAGATCCTGTATACTGAGACTGATTTTACCAATAATACCATTATATAGGCGGGAAATATTATCACCATACATATTACCGACACAATTACCGCCATACTGTTACTGACCAGATCCTGTATACTGAGAGTGATATTACTAATAATACCAGTATATCAGAGGGAAATATTATCACCATACATTTTACCGCCATACTGTTACTGACCAAATCCTGTATACCAATAATACCAGTATACAAGGGAAAAATATTACCGCCACACCACAACCAATACCATCCCTATATTGTTACTGACCAAATCTAGTATACTAAGAACAATAAAAAACAGTACCGGATTACGAGCAACAAATACCACCACATACTGACAAATACCACCACATACTGACTAATACCACCACATACTGACTAACGCCACCACTGCTACTGACTAATACCACCACATACTGACTAACACCACCACTGCTACTGAATAAGATTCACTGTACACAGATCACCATCACCTCATCCAGTCATATAGAGGTGGCCCCAGCTCTACACAGGTTCTATACACCATATACATTACAGTGCAAATATATCAGGTGACTCACAGGGGACGTCTTTTCTGATCGGAGTTCTTCCCTTTTCATCTTCTCCATCCGTCCTGGGCCATAATGAGAACTTCTATGAGCCACGAATCCACAGAATCTGCCAGACAGACATATTAGGCTCCTCACTATGTCACCATCCTCATCTCTCTACAAACTGCACATCTGTATTGGCCCCTGTATGCCCTCACTCTATATATATATATATATTCCTTACAGTATATGGTCCCCCCTCTGTTGTCCCCCTTATAAATGGCACCCCATATTGTCCATCCCCCATATAGGTACCCCCCTTATGCTGTCCATCCCCATATATATAGCCCCCTCAAGTTGTCCTTCTTCAATATAGATATCCTCATGTCCATTCACCCCATATGGCCCCCTCATGTTGTCGATTCCTCAGTAATAGCCCCCTCATGTTGTCCATTGCCCCCTATAGCCCCCTCATGTTGTCCATTGCCCCCTATAGCCCCCTCATGTTGTCCAACCCCCCATAGCCCCCTCATGTTTTCCATCTCCCCATAGCCCCCTCATGTTGTCCATCCCCCCCATAGCCCCCTCATGTTTTCCATTCCCACTATAGCCCTCTCATGTTGTCCATCCCCCCCTATAGCCCCCTCATGTTGTCCATCCCCCCTATAGCCCCCTCATGTTTTCCATCTCCCCCCTATAGCCCCCTCATGTTGTCCATCTCCCCCCATAGCCCCCTCATGTCGTCCATTTCCCCCCTATAGCCCCCTCATGTTGTCCATCCCCCCCTATAGCCCCCTCATGTTGTCCATCTCCCCCCTATAGCCCCCTCATGTTGTCCATCTCCCCCCTATAGCCCCCTCATGTTGTCCATCTCCCCCCTATAGCCCCCTCATGTTGTCCATCTCCCCCCCTATAGCCCCCCCATGTTGTCCATCTCCCCCCCTATAGCCCCCCCATGTTGTCCATCCCCCCCCTCATGTTGTCCATCTCCCCCCTATAGCCCCCCCATGTTGTCCATCTCTCCCCCATGTTGTCCATCTCCCCCTCTCATGTTGTCCATCTCTCCCCCATGTTGTCCATCTCCCCCTCTCATGTTGTCCATCTCTCCCCCATGTTGTCCATCTCCCCCCCCTCTCATGTTGTCCATCTCTCCCCCATGTTGTCCATCTCCCCCCCTCTCATGTTGTCCATCTCTCCCCCATGTTGTCCATCTCCCCCCCCTCTCATGTTGTCCATCTCTCCCCCATGTTGTCCATCCCCCCCCCCCCTCATGTTGTCCATCTCTCCCCCTCATGTTGTCCATCTCTCCCCCCCATGTTGTCCATCTCCCCCCCCTCATGTTGTCCATCTCTCCCCCCCCCATGTTGTCCATCTCTCCCCCCCCATGTTGTCCATCTCTCCCCCCTCATGTTGTCCATCTACCCCCCTCATGTTGTCCATCTCCCCCCCTCATGTTGTCCATCTCTCCCCCCTCATGTTGTCCATCTCTCCTCCCCATGTTGTCCATCTCTCCCTCACCCCCCTCATGTTGTCCATCTCTCCCCTCCCCTCATGTTGTCCATCTCTCCCCCACCCCCCTCATGTTGTCCATCTCTCCCCCACCCTCCTCATGTTGTCCATCTCCCCCCTATGATAAAAAAAAACAAAACCGAAACTCAACTCACCTGTCAACACGCTCCCCCGTCGTTGGTCTCTTCTCTGTTCCCCGACAGACGAACAGCTCCTGGTCCTGGACAGCGCCATCAACACTGAGCTCCGTGCGCGCCGCAGCGGCTGGGACTTCCGGTATGCGCTACGTGAACCGGAAGTCCTAGCAGCCGCACCGCACACAGAGCTCAGTGGTGATGACGCTGCCGGGACCAGCAGCTGCTCATCTGTCGGGGCGGCGGCGGCGGCAGCACCCTTGTGATCGCAAGCTTGCGATCACAAGAAAGAGAAGGTGCCGGCCAGCTATCGGCGGCTGAGTGGGCCCCCCAGGAGCACGGGGGCCCCCGATGCGGGGGGACCGTGCTCCCTGACTGGGGGGCGGGGCCTACTCCTGCTTGGGGCCCACCGGGGCCCCTGCCCCCCACCCCCCTGGAAAAGACACCAGATTTACTGGCAAGTCTGAACGGGAGGGGGGACAATAAAAAAAAATAAAAACAAAAAAAATAGTTTTTTTCTGCCCCCTGCTCCCTGGTGCTGCCCCCCTGCAAGGTGCTGCCCTAGGCACCGGACCACGAGTGCCTAATGGTAAATATGGCCCTGCATCCATGGACTCCGTGCTGAATCCCTCCTGCTATGTTTTTAAATGGGAGGGCTCGCGCGCCTCCTCTCTCCGCACCAAGAATTGATATGTCAATTCCTTGAGCAGAGAGCAGAGGCGCATAAGCCCTCCCATTCAAAGACATAGAAGGAGGGATTTGGAGCGGAGTCCGCACCGAATCTGTAGTGTGAACGGGCCCTCAGAAAGTAAGGAGGACATCATTTCATAGATGCCACAGTATTATAGGGAGAGTCTGAAAACTTTGTCATTTATAATTTCCTTAAAAAAAAATCCTGAATATAGATAAAAATGTTGAGAACGCGCTTCATTGTAAAAGCCATAATAATTGGCAGATAGAGGGTATTACACAGCATTACATAAAACAATTCCTTGTGGATTGGAACATCAGTACAGTAAGGGAGGGAGAAGAAATCCAGCCATGAATTACATCTACTATGACCGGAGGTTATTTGGGCACAGAGGGAAGTGTTCTTCTTTTGTTCTCGGCGCGGTCTATTTTAGGAGTGTCAGTTTTTATAAATGTTCTCCGATGAGAAAAGAACAAAGTTTATTATTTACAGTGGTCAGATCCTCTCCATGTGATGAATTAACGCTCACCACTTTGATTCCTCTCTATCTTTGATCTCTCAGATACATGATCAGATTATAGAATAGTAAAAATTCTGACATGTAGATTGAGGTTTCCGCTAGCTTCTCCTATACCGGCAATAATATGTTCTAAAGATCTGTGATATCTAGAAAAAAATAAGTGGGGAAGGTTTGCGTAGACTATACAATTAAAGAAGAATATTGTGGTAACTAAAGATCACAAGTAACAGTTACCTAGAGGCTAAAATAAAGTGTAAAAAATGGTAAATAAATGTGAACTGTACCTGTTGACACGCTACAAATTTGAACTGTCGGGTCTGAGTATTCAGCTACGTGTAATAGCCATGTGTGGCTGACGGCAGATTACTGATGAAGGGAGTGAGCAAAAGTGAGAACACCGGGAAGCGTGGACAGGTATGGGTAAGGTTTTTTATTTTACACTAAAGGCAAAGGCTGCACAAACATCGCTAATAATAATAATAATTATATATTATAATAGGCGAGCGCCGATCTAGCAGATTTGAGCTGCCTTACACGGAACTTAGGGCTGTCTGATGCAGCTAAGGTACCGGGAACCTTTGTCCCTCCAGCTACAATTCCCATCATGCCTGGACAAAGATTTAGCATGATGAGAATTGTAGTTTTGCAACAGCTGGAGAGCCAAGGTTTCCCATCCCTGCTTTAGAAAATACAACAAACAGTTCATTAAAAGAATGACACAAACATAAAACAAACATACAAACATTCAGATTTTTCCACACTGCATTATCAGAGTGCATTTAAAGGGGTCCTCCAGCGAAAATCTTTTTCTTTCAAATCAACTGGTTTCAGCACGTTATATAGATTTGTCATTTACTTCTATTTAAAAATCTCCAGTCTTCCAGGACTTATCAGCTGCGGTATCTCTTACTGTAAGGCCCCCTTCACACGTCCGGAAAAACAACCCGGATTTCCGGACCCATAGACTTTAATTAGTCACGGACACCCTTCCGGATTTTTCTGGAAGGGTGTCTGTTCCGGAAAATAGATCCGGAAAAAATAGGACATGTCCTATTTTTGTCCGGAATTCCGGCCCGGACGCCCCCATAGAAGTCTATGGGAGCACCGAAACCGCGGACGCTTTCCTGATGCATATCAGGAAAGCGTCCGGGGTTTTGGATTGTCACCCCACCACCCGTACCCCTCCTCCCCGAACCTCACCGCTTGTCTCCTCCGGCTCCGGCTCTCCTGCTGTTCCTGGTCTGCTCTGCTGGTGTGCTCCGGTCCCCCGGCCTCTTCCTTCCGCCACCTCAGGTCTGCCCCGACCTCCTGCAGCTTGACCACCCATACTGTCGCCGGACCTCAGCCTCTGGCATGCCGCGGCACCTCCGTACATCCTCCCCCCCCCCCCCCAGGGCCGCAGCACACACCGTCCGACACCCTCATACCGCCCCCCCCCTCCCCCAGACCTCATAGATCAGCGCCCAGCACCCCCATTCTTCTCCCCCCCCTTCCCCCTCCCTGAAGTCAGCACCCTCAGCGACCCCCAATCCCATGCCAGGAGCCCGATCGCCACCCCCCCACCCCCAGGACCGCAGCACCCCCCACCCCTCTGCCCCTCACCTCGGGGACCATCAGAAGGAGAAGAGGACTATGGAGGCCAGAGCAGGATCAAGGACAGGTGAGATTATCCCCTAAAACTACTACTCCCATCATGTCCTGCTGATAGTCCATGATGGGAGTTGTAGTTCTGCAACATGTGGCCATTCAGGTTGCAGAACTACTCCTCCCATCATGTCTTGCTGACAATCCATGATGGGAGTTGTAGTTCTGCACCATGTGGCCAATCAGGGTGCAGAACTACTTCTTCCATAATGTCCTGCTGACAGTCCATGATGGGAGTTGTAGTTCTGCAACAGATTAGAGGATGACACAGTATAGGAAGGGAGAGGCAGGGGCACAGTAGAACTACATCTCCCATCATGGTTTGTGTGGTAATAAGCAAGACTACATCACATAATCAGAGTTGTAGTTCTGCAACAGATTAGAGGATGATACATGGCATGAGGGGGAGACTGTGACAGGGTATAGGAAGGGGGCACAGTGGCAGGGTACACGAGGGGGACGCAGTGGCAGGGTACACGAGGGGGACGCAGTGGCAGGGTACAAGAGGGGCGATGTGGGTACTTGTAATGTGTGTTGGCATACTAGACCATATTGAAATCACTTCTTTCTTTTTTTTTTCCATCAGGAAATCCTGAAGGCTTTTCCTGATGGTTTCCTAAAGGTAAAAACGGATTACTGTCAGGAAATCCTGATACTTTCCTGATGACATTTGAGGCCTCAGTAAAAACTGACACGGACGTGTGAATGGGGCCTAAGTGGTGTATTCTTTCCAGACTGACACAGTGCTCTCTGCTGCCACCTCTGTCCATGACAGGAACTTTCTAGAGGAGTAGAGGCTTTCTATGGGGATTTGCTGCTGCTCTGGACAGTTCCTGACATGGACAGAGGTGGCAGCAGAGAGCACTGTGTCAGACTGTAAAGAATACAACACTTCCTGCAGAACATACAGCAGCTGATAAGTATGGGAAGACTTGAGATTTTTAAATAGAAGTAAATTACAAATCTATATAACTTTCTGAAACAAGTTAATTTGGAAAGAAAAGATTTTCGCTGGTGTGTATGCTCAAGAAATGTTCCTGGCTAACGTGTCCCATCACATCACATGAGTGTCAGTTTGGCCTCTGTTTAGGTGGTATATGTGGGGGCTTATTTACAATATAGAATAGTAGGCTATATTCATTATAAAAGTATACTATGTGGCATACCCTTATTTTACAATGGGTGCCTAATCTTGACTGTTGCCACTGTATACCTCACAGTGTGAGATGCAGCTGTAAGAGAGTGCATTGCCTACGTATATACAGTATATTCCAACATGGTGCAAAGAAAAGACCTTAGATGGCTAAAACAACATAAAAATAAAAACTTATGGCTGTTTAACATGTATTTGGTGCTATTTATCGAAGTTGTAAATTTGTAATTCTTTAAAAAAGATTTAAAAAAAAAGGAAAAAAAAACTTTCAATACACCATGGGGGAGATTTATCAAACATGGTGTAAAGTGAAACTAGCTCAGTTGCCCCTAGCAACCAATCAGATTCCAAATTTAATTCCTCACAGACTATTTGGAAAATGAAAGGTGGAATCTGATTGGTTGCTAGGGGCAACTGAGCCAGTTTCACTGAACACCATGTTTGATAAGTCTCCCCCATGTGTGAACATACCCTTAGTAAATGATTGGTGAAGGAAGTCATTATCTGGGACAGGGTCTTTTTTTATGCAAATGTATACTGCCCAGGGATGTGAATGGAGCCTAATCGATGTGACTCTCCCACTTTTATTGTTCCTTTTTGTATTGCACACAGTAACATATTGAGCATCTGCCCTGTGACCACACTGAGTCATTAGGAAACCCAGACCCTCTTAGTAGTGATGTGACAGATGCCGCCTTCTGTTCATTCCCTTTTAGCCTTTGTGACTTCTTTATAATTGGTTTTATTGCCCCCTTTACAGGGATGGTGAATCGTGCCTACATCTGCTTCTGAATGGGTAGGGTTTCATTGCTTCGTGCTGAGGGATTGATTCTTTGTAGAAGATTAACTGGATGAAGACATCTTTAATATATAGCAGGAAAAAGGAAACTGCTAAAAGTGCTCAGAACTTTTACACTTTTGTAAAATGTTATAAAACTCGAGTGGGGGAAACTAGGCCCACTGCAAAGTCTCCTGTTCAGAAACAAGGGCATCCCTCGAAAGTAAACGTAACACCCCCCCCCATCAGTTTTCTAGGGGCAAACTAGTTCTGGGGGGATACAAAAGTGCATCTTATTTTCACGCTTTACAGGGGTTGCCGCACTTATAGCAGAATATTTTACATGTGTGTGAAGAATGTCATCTAATGGCCATGGGAGCTATGGTGGGAAGTACTTTGCCCCCCCCCCACCCTTTACTTAAGCCTTTAACTATAATAAGGCAGTGTCTTGTATTATTCCCCCTCCCCCAACAAAAAGGGATAGGGCTTATTTTGGGGGTAGATCCTAAAATCGGAGAAACACAGTAGGCCCCTACACTGTAACCCCACTCTATATGGTATTCAGCTGCCATATTATATATACCACTGTTGTTAGTAGTGATGAGCGAATCTACATTGGGAATGAAGCAAATGGGTTTGTTCCTGTCTGGATTTCACTCATCAGGCTGTGAGGCTTTGAAGTGTGCTCCGCTTCTTGCCGCTCCTCCCCAAGTGCTGGAAAAAAAATGGATCCAGTCCTGGGAAACTGAGAGAAGTTTCCCAGAACTGGCTAAATCTTTTCCCAGCACATGGGGATGAGCGGCGGGAAGCGGAGCACACTTCAAAGCCCCACAGCCCAATGAGCGGAATACAGACAGGAACAAACCGATTTGCTTCATTCCTCCTGTAAATTCGCTCATCACTAGTTGTAAGGCTCCTATACTGTAAGTTCGCCTGTAGTTAGGCCTCCATACTGTATAACTCCCCTCTCTGCAGTACGGCCCCCCCCCCCCCCATACTATATACCTCACTCCCCCTCTGTAGTTCTTCCCCTATACTATATACATGCCCCCTCTGCGGTAAGGCCTCCATACTATATAACTCCATCTCCTCTCTGTAGTTTTTCCTCCATACTGTATACATCCCCCCCTGCAGGTATTCCCCCATCCTTTATACCTCCCTCCCCCTCCGTAGTTGGCCTATGTACCCTCCATCCCCCATATTCAGTGTCCCCTACTGTGCATCTCCTTACCCCTCCTGCCTCCCCTGCAGCTTGTGTTGAGCAGGTGGGGGCGGAGCATAGCAAGTCTGGCCCTGATTGGCTGATGCTCATCCAACCAGTGTGAGGGATCTGGTCAGCTGACTATAAGTAGAGCTTATTTTTTTGAGCAGGGCTTATATTTCAAGCCTACTCCAAAAAGCCTGAAAAATGAAGCTTAGGCCTTACTTTTGGGGTAGGTCTTATTTTCAGAGAAACACGATAGGAGGGGGAAAAGGAAAAATAGGGAAAAGCAATATAAATGTAAGAGGAAAGAGAGAAACATAAGGAGATGAGGGTTAAATTCCAAAATTTTAATTTCATAAGGATAATATATTGGGCTGTGTTGACTAAGAAGCATTTGATGTGGACCCCAGAATCCTTAAATTAGGGTCAATTCCGCCATGTGTTTAAACTTATTTTGCTCAAAGCAACAAGCTGTGCTCCTCCATGAAAAAGTTTAGGGCTTCCTCCCACACAGGTTTCAATGGCAAAGCTCCAGAGCCTCATGATGATTTGCTTTATGGCCATTACAATGAAGCCAAGTAAGCTCTTCTTAATCTGTGGGATGCGACCTGGGAACATAGACAACAATGCAATCTCTGGAGTTTATTCAAGGGAAGCTTGGCAAACAAGACCACCAGATATGCGGCATTGTTCTCGTTTCTGCAGAGTGTCTCCCGCACAGATGGGACACCACTGGGAATATCTTCACAGCAGGGTGAGATACTAATCTTTCAAATTAGAAGTCCGGGGGGGAGGCAAAAAAGTTATTCTGGGCAGGGGGTGGGGGAACTTAAAAAAGAAGTTACCTTTATCTGCCCTGGCATCCACACAGCGCCGCATCCTGCTCCTGGACCCTAGCCGGCTGTCTTCTCAGCTTCGCTCCGACTACATCACAACCTGGATGACAGGGTCAGAACACTGTGGGGCACGACCAAATCCTACCCGCTTGTGACATTTCAGCCAGGTCGTGACATCCCTGGATCTCGGGAGAAGATGACACCTGGCGGGATATAGTAGCCCAGTCATGCGTGTCCGTGATCTGCAACCACGGATAATTTTAGGAACCATTTAAATGAATGCAGCCATACACACGATCCGTGCCCAGACCCCCACCACGATCCACACCGTGAAAAAATAGGACATGTCCTAGTGCAGATCGCGGCACTAATCCCTCAATGTACAGCTCCCCCGCCACCTGGCAGCAGAGATGACAGGAGCGCAGAATTACTCAACTACTCCCCCTGTGGTGGTGAATATGTAAGTAGGCTGGCACAGGGGAAGAAGGCGAGTTGTTGTCTTCTGCGCTCCTGTCATCTCTGCTGCCGGGCGGCTTCACATTGGGGGATCCGTGCCGCTACCCTCCTCCGGTCATAATGGCGCGGATCGTGTGAAGGAGGACCTTACAGCTGCCAGTCAATGGAGTTATATAGATAAAGAAAAAAGTGACATTATAGTACAAAGTAATAAAACTTTATTGAAGCAATGTTTTATAATTAAAAAAAAAAAACATCTCCGTACCCCTTTATGAAGTGTGTGTATCTTTATACATTGGTCCAGATTCAGGATCTACTGGCTGAAATAATTTTTTTTAAAAACTTGAGATGAAAGATTTGTATTTAGAGGATTTCTCTTGAATGTATAAGGCCGATACAATACACAGCGTACTACAGATATATACACACATTTATCCCGCAAAATGGTTTCCTAGGACATGGAAAGATAAAGCATCAAAGTGTCAGGATCCATCAGGAAATTCAAAGCGACATAAAAGGCATACGTCCAATTCTTAGAGGCGAAGCATAAGACGGCAGAAAGCATCTAGATTTAATATAAAAGAGAGCAAAAAACTGTTTTGTCAGATTTTAACAATGCTTTAAAGGATGAAATGCTGAGATATGAATGAATACCTTTTTCCCACTGTGTTGCTTGGTGCTGTTGCTTTTCTATGTAATTTGTAGCGTTGCCCATCAATCTGCAGAGATACATAATACAGTTGTCATGAAGTTATATTTACTGAGCTTTCAAAGTTTATAAATCATGCGGCTAATAATAAGCATATACTGGGAATGGCTCATAATTCACCATATACGACGGTAAGGACTGGGTTTTATTTGTTGATCATGATAATTTATTTCCCTTAGTCATTGAATTAAACATGTAGTATAGATTTGTATCCACTGGAAGAAAACAATAAGGGTTCCTAGTATTTTAGGTTACTGTCATTTGAGTAAACTACTAACATGTTGCACAGACTAAAATTTACATTGGGGCTATATACTTGCGCTGGGCCACTGGTAGTACCAGGTAGGAACCCAGATAGCCACTTGCCTGATGGTATGTCACTGTATGGGCACGAGGGATAGCAGCTGTAGACCGGGAACATGACCAAGCGGAGGCCGAGCAATTCTTCCTTGTCCTCAGTCAGGGCACCAATAATTACACCAATGCCAGGGTTCAGAAACAACGGTAGTTGTATATTTATTGTAACGGTGGTAACTAGTAGCAACAGTCTCTCCGGATGCAACCGGGTATAAGGCAGACTTGAATAAGGCAGAGTAATGGGTGATGCTGCAATAGGCTGTGATGATAGCGTGCTGAATGATGAGAGGAGTAGTGAAACTGAGGATAAGATGCTGGGCGGAATGAAACTGAGATGAATACTTGCTGTTGATGATTAGAGAAGATGATGAGAGGAATGACTGAAGAACGGCACCCAGATTTTGTGGTTAGGATGAGAATCTTGAGGACTTGAGAGTAGAACACAACCAGGAACAATTCTGGTAAGTGCAGCAGCAGGTACCGCAAGTTCACGGCCTTGTGACACAGGAGCAGCAGCAACACACAACCTATCCCCCTGAAGGTGGAAGACAGGACCAAGGCAGACAGGAAGTCACATGGTATCCTCAGCCAAAGCTCGCGGGTTACCATGGAAGCAGGGCAGTCCCGTGACATCCAGCCATTGCATCATCACACCATTAGGACATATAGGACCAAATATACATGAGAAGTACCATACTTGAACACTGGGGGGCAACATAATACCCTTAGGCATTGATAACTGAATATGCATACAAGAAATGAATGGAATAGCAGACCTGAACACTGAGAGGGGTGACACAATACACACAGTTTGCAGTGGACCATAGCTTTCCAGAACTGGCCATAATAAAGGTGCAGAGACAAAGCGACAAATAAATACTCTGTTCTGGGACACTGCATACTTACAATGGAGCAAATCTTACACAAACAGTCAGGGAGAGAGAGAAGTGCACTGTTGTGTGCTTCACCCGGCTATATCTAATAACTGAAGGGGGGGACCTTTACCTTTTTTTTTTTTTTTTTTCGGATCAACTGGTGTCAGAAAATTATACAAATTTGTAATTTACTTCTTAAAGAGTCACTGTCGTATTTTTTTTTTTTGCAGAAATCAATAGTCCAGGCGATTTTAAGAAACTTTGTAATTGGGTTTATTAGCCAAATCTGCCATTATCTGCATGTAAAAAGCCTTTTCCCAGGTCCCCCCCTCCTTCCTCTTTTTCATCCACTCTGAAAAATCTGAAAATTGTGACTTGTTGCAGGAGACGTACCCTGTCTGCTCTAGGGAGAGGGGAGGGGGGAGGAGGAAGGAGGGAGTTAGCCGGCAGCAGAAAGCAGATAACAGAGGATTACAGGCACGGAGCTGGGTGACAGCTGTAATCCGAGCTCAGACAGGACACTGGTGATGGTCAGAACAGATAACGGGTGAGGGATTTGTAGATTAACTCTTTGTTGTCCTGTTTTGGTCTTTTCTTTAGCTCTCTCCATAGGAGAACAATGAAGACAGGGGGGAGAGCTTCAAACTGCTTTTTCATGATAAAAATGCATTTTTCGGATAATAAACCCAATTACAAAGTTTCTTAAAATCGCAGGGACTATTGATTTCTGCAAAAAAAATTTCACGACAGTGACACTTTAACTTTACTGTTCTTTTCAGTCTGACACAGTGCTCTCTGCTGCCACCACTGTCTTTGTTAGGAACTGTCCAGAGCAGTAGCAGTAGTGAATACACCACTTCCTACAGGGCATACAGCAGATGATAAGTACTGGAAGACTTGAGTTTTTTAAACAAAAGTAATTTACAAATCTGTATACCTTTCTGACACCAGTTGGCTTAAAGACAATTTTTTTTTCACTGGAATACTCCTTTAACATGTCTGTGGTATCATTAGACACCAGTAATACCTTAAAGGGGTTTTCTATGAATATAATATTCATGGCTTATTCTATGAATAGATGGCTCACATCAGACTGATCGGAGTCTATTTCCAGGTTGATCAAAGAAGCTGCGGAGCTACAATGAATGAGACATCCCCTCCCTAATTTCCATAGGGATTCAATGATCTGATATTAGTGAGCAAGAACAGACCCTCACAATTTTGTATAATTCTTATAATTAGTTGGGATTGGGTTATCCAGAAACATATGGCTTAAAACACTTTCTTAAAAAAAAACAAAAAAACCCTTTATTGGGTTTTGCAGCTCAGTTCCATTGAAGTAAATGGAGGTGAATTGCAATACCACACCCAACCAGAAAACAGGGGTGGCGCTCTTTTTGCAAAAAGTGGCTGTGCTTTTTGAATCCTTTGAAAACATAATTTTATGTTTTATAATAAATTTGACAAAATAACTGAAAATAATGACTTTTTTGGTAACGCAGTCCGAAATGTAAGAGAATGCTAATCTAACCTTATCCCTCATCTGTAAATGAGGTTTTATAAAGTTTAATTATTTCTTTAACAGGGTTATATTGTGAAACCGAGAAAGTCAGAGTAATAAATCCAAGGAAGTTTGGATTCTTTGCCAAAATCTCTTCCCTTAAGGAACAAGATCTGGCTTTATAGGATCTGATTTGTCAACTTGAAGCAGTTTTCTTCCTGCTTGGCTCCTGTCTGTCCTTCTGTGCAGAGGATTCTTCCCTTAAGCATTTCAGGCACGTTAAGTCAAGTGTATTCATCATTATCTGCTGCGTACTGAATGTATGAATGGTGGAGGAATAAGCATGAACAGGCACTGAAATATTTTATGTATCTAATATCTATCAATGAAATGGATTATATAGTGATTTAGAGGTGCGGGAGGACAGGGGTTCACATCCCCCTACGATATTGCCTCCTATATTAGTTAAGGGTGTAGCAATTCTTAACAGGATACTCAGGTCCTTTAAATGTTTTTCTATCCTGCTGCACTTATATAGAAAATTATGCAGAGTCTGCTGTGTGTTACTCTATGTAATAGAAGTGGCTGCAGCAGACTACCACTTCAATGGGCCACCCGAATGATCTAAGGATTGTTTGGACGGCCCCTCCTGTTGCTCTCCACTCACTGTCTGTGCGTGTAATAGCACAGGCAGTGAGAGGGGATCGAGGGGGAAGTAAACACTGACCTGACAGGTGGGTGCTCGCTTCCCCCAGAAAATTATACTTATATGTAATATGGCCTCTAGACATTCCCTTTAACCCCTTAACGACGCATGACGGGTATAGCCATCATGCGCTCGTTAAGGGGGATCAGAGAGGGCTCCCGACGTGAGCTCTCTATGCAGCCCGCGGTTCCCGATTGCTATGTGCAGCCAGGGACCGCAGGTTTTAGCCGCCGCGGTTTTAGTATGTGAAAACTAAATAAAGTGTTTTTATTAATAAATAACCCCCTCCCCTAATAAAAGTCCAAATCACCCCCCTTTTTCCATTTTATAAATAAAAATAATATAAATAAATAAACAAACATGTTTGGTATCACCGCATGCGTAATCGCCCGAAATATTAATTTATTTCATTCATGATCGAAATATTAATTCATAATTACAAGTGCAAAATTGTAATAAAAAGCGATCAAAAAGTCGCATATGCGCAATCAACTGATAGAAAGTATGGATAATGGCGCAAAAAATGACACCTCACTCAGCCCCATAGACCAAAGGATAAAAGTACTATGACCATGGGAATAGAGCGAACGTTTATTTTCTGTAAAAGGTTTTTTTTTTTTCCGAGCCATCAATTAATATAAAAGTTATACATGTTACATATCGTTTTAATCGTACCGACTTGAGGAACATACTGTATATAACCTGTCAGTTTTTCCATAGGACACACGGCGTAAAAAGAAGCCCCCCCCAAAGAAAAAGAATTGCGTTTTTCTGGTTTAGCAGCATATTTTATGCAAAAATTCAGCCTGTCATTGCAAAGTACAATTAGTGACGCAAAAAATAAGCGCTCATGTGGGTCCGTAGGTGTAAAAATGCAAGGAAAAAGCAAAAACGCAAAAACGAAAATTAGCCCGGTCCTTAAGGGGTTAATTGCTGCTTTAATCATCCTCCTTATATCTTATCTAGATAAAGCATTGTTTATACTGATCTTAGTGTTTTTTTTTCTCTCCCATAATGAATAATAAATGACTAGTTTTTACGGTCCCCATACACCTTAGGGTGGAATCCACGGTGGATTCGGCCATCAATCTTATGGCCCTATTGCACGGATTGATAAACGGACGACTCGGGCAATTCTCTCTCCGTGTAATAGAGAGAACAATCAGCTGATGAAACAATCAGGACCATCCAGGACCATGGCCAGTGATTGGCTGAGCAGCCTGTCAGTGCAAAGACTGGAATAGAAGGCAGAACTGCAGCTGCAGAGACCGGGGAAGGCCCGAGGACACTGGGGAATAATACTTTATTATTTCACACTAAAGGCAATGGCTGCATGGACGTCGCTAATGGGTAGGCTGTAATGGAAAATCATGATGGAAAAACCCTTTTGTTTTGGTAGAGATAAGCCGCAGCAAGAGCCCTCTCAGTGTGGCTTACCCCTCCCCTCCCCCCTTACTTTATGTGCGGTTCTCTGCACCATCCACAAGCTTAGATTCTGCATATTCGACATATACCTGTATAAAACTTGTCTGTTTCTTCTTTTTGTTCTAAAATCGCTTCATTTTATGGTGGACAGTGTCAACTAGGCGGGGCTTCACAGCAGTTGGACCCCCTCTCCCCAACTGCTGTGAAGCTCCACCTAGGTTATATTGTCCACTGCACAGAACTGCAGATGAAAGGGGGTGGGAACATGTTGCCAAAGAGGTGTAATAGCTGCCCGATGTTACCAAGTTGCAGCAACATTGAGAAGCAACTTGACATACTTACAACATGCACCCCACCCATCCCATCTGAAAAGGTATACAGATATAGCCAGAGGGAGGAGGTGGAGCGCCAAGGAGCAGAACAGGTAAGACCTTTGGAAAGCCCCTTTAAGGCAAAACCTTTGGTGCATTGTGTAGTTAAAATACCCCACAGGTCAATGAATCCACACTGCATTCTGTTAAAGAGGTATTCCACTCAAACATGTCTTTTGATATGTAGCTGCCCATGGTGAGACTAGCAATTCCCTGCATACTTGTTATCGTCTGTGTGTGAGACATGAGATGATGAGATATGAGACATTCAGTCTCCTTTCCCCCAGTTCTGATCTGCTGCTTTCTTCTGAAAGAACAAAAATCTGTGTGTGAGCTGTTCACTCCATCACCACCTCCTTCCCGACCTTCTGAGACAGCTTATGTAAACAAATCCCTGGCAGGCCTTATCTGCAACATTGTAGTTTCTTTGTAATGCCGGGAGGGTTATTTTGAGGTCAACTTGCTAATGAACTCACAGTGATTATCCCCCCTAATATTACAAAGAAGCAATGTTGCAGATAAGGCCAGTCACGAACATGTCTCAGAAGAGAGGGGAGGAAGGGGAAATGGAGAGAAAAGCTCACACATAGATTTTTGTGTTTTCAGCAGAAAACAGCAGCTCAGAAGGAGACTGAATAGATAATAAGGAAGGAATTGTTCGTCTGACCATGGGCAGCAACATATCAAAAGTTATGTTTGAGTGAAATACCCCTTTAAGTCCTGTCCTTTCACAAGTGTGACCAACATCTCAATTCTTCTTGTACAAATTGTTCCAAAACTCTGTCTAATAACATAGGTGCCGATTGTTTAGCACAGAGGGCTCCAAAATTATAGTGCACACACTGTTATTTATTCCTTCCAGTAATGGGAAAACTACAACATAGCCTAAGGGGCAGTTCTGGTTGATCTGTTCATTTGGAGCCAAAACTTACACTAGCAGCTGAAGTTCAATATGTTCAATCTTTCCTCTCTAGAGAAGGAGAGGCTTTCTATGGGAATCCCCACAGAAAACATCTCCTGCTCTGGACAGTTCCTTTCTTGGCCAGAGATGTCAGCAGAGAGCACTCTGTCAGACTAATAATAAAACAACACTTCCTGCAGGACATACAGCAGCTGATAAGTATGGGAAGATGTGAGAGATTTTTTAAATAGAAATAAATAAAAAATCTGTATAACTTTCTGACACCAGTTGATGTGAAAGAATAAGATTTTCGCTGGACAACCCCTTTTAGGAGATAAGGAGAAGTTTAAGGCTATGTTCACATTACATGAACATCCGTGACTTAAGTACCGTCCGGGTGATCTTTCTGGCCACGGAGCTCTGATGCGGGCGCATCAGCGCGCCCACATCAGAGCTTCCCATAGCACAGAGTGAAGCAAGCGGCCGGGGCCGCTCGCTTCACTGTGTGAACTGACAGGTCTCTCTGCGGCCGGAATTCACTGAATTCCGGCCGCAGAAAACTGACATGTCAGTTTTTTCCAGCACTGCATAGATCCCGTCCGGAGCGTATACGATGTGTGTACGCTCCGGCCGGGATCCCATTGAAGATAGGCTATGTTTCCACCCCGCAAAACTATGGCCAGTACCTGCATATTTCTTCTTTTCAGGAGTGAGGCCTAATAAAACGCTATTATGTACAAATCCGCAGTGATCACACAACTACATAAGACATTAGTCCAATAGAGCAAAGTCTTTGTAATCAATAATCTCCTTATGATGTTGGCTGAGACTTCTCAGGGCAGATTATCACGTTTTCTATTGTAAATTACAACACGTGCTCAGGTAGAGGAACCAGCAAGGTTCTTATTAGAATTAATGCACTGCCAGACATAGTGTAAGTATCCGAACAGCTGCTGTGCATTAATCACAGGACATTACACACCATCCCGGGAGTTAATAGGTGCATTAATACGTAAAGTCTGCCGAGCGAGGGGAATACAGCCAAACCTCATTCACCTCATGGACGCAATTGTACCAAAAATCACTCATGCCATATATAATACCCTATGGGGGAGATTTATCAAACATGGTATAAAGTGAAACTGGCTCAGTTGCCCCTAGCAACCAATCAGATTCCACCTTTCATTCCTCACAGACTCTTTGGAAAATGTAAGGTGCAATCTGATTGGTTGCTAGGGGCAACTAAGCCAGTTTCACTTTACACCATGTTTGATAAATCTCCCCCTATACCTCCATAGACAAGCGATTCTAAGAAACTCTGTAATAGGTTTTATAAGGCCAAAAAAAAGCCTCTTTCTGTACTCAAAAAGTTGTTTTCTAGCCTCTCCCCCACTTACCGGGCTGCCCTGCTCTGTGGTGAGTCTGTCCATAAGATGGCCGACAATGAACATCTTATCTGTTCATTATCAGGCAAAGCCGTCTTCATTATAGAGGAGCAAAGTGAATATCGGTTTGCTGAGCCCATTATGTAGGGTGAGGCGTCGTACGGGATGAAAGAACAGGAAGGGGAGACAAGCAGCCGTGCCATTTGGAGATTGTCTGTATTCACAGGTCAGAAAATTCAGTGCTTATCTGGGAATTTGATGACATAAGATTGCAGGATGCAGTGTTTGGCAGTTCTGTCTTTTCTTCTCTTCCATGTGTCCTCATCCCCCTCCCCCCCCAAAAAGGACACAGAAATCCTGCTTCTTCTGAAGTGAGGGGGGGGAGGCTGGAAAACAGCTATTTGAGTGCAGAAGGAAACTCTTTTGCCTAATAAAACCTATTAAAGAGTTTCTTAACCCCTTAAGGACAGAGCCTGAAATGGCCTTAATGACAGAGACAAATTTTATGAATATGACCTGTGTCACTTTATTCATTAATAACTTCGGGATGCTTTTACCTATCCGGCTGATTCTGAGATTGTTTTCTCGTGACATATTGTACTTTACATTTCTGGTAAATTGGAGTCGATACTCATAATGAATCTTTATGAAAAAAAACCAAATAATGTGAAAAAATGTGAAAAACTGCATTTTTCCAACTTTGAAACTTTTTTGCGTATACAGAAATTGGCTATACCACATAAATTATATATTAAATAGCATTAGCAACATGTCTACTTTATGTTGGCGGCATTTATTAAACGATCTTTCATTTTTTTTAGACGATAGGAAGCTTAAAACATTAGCAGCAAATTTCCAAATTTTCAGTAAAATTTCAAAATCAGATATTTTTAGGGACCTGTTCAGGTTAAACTGGGTTCACACTATGTATATTTGAGGCTGTATTTGTGAGGCTGTATAGCAACCAAAACCAGGAGTGGATTGAAAACACAGAAAGGCTATGTTCACATAATGTTGTAATTGAGTGGATGGCCGTCATTTAATTGCAAATTTTTGCTGTTATTTTAAAACAACGGCTGTTATATTGAAATAATGGCAGTTATTTACCGTTATATGACGGCCATCCACTCAATTTCAACATTGTGTGAACAGATCCTTTCTGTGTTTTCAATCCACTCCTGGTTTTGGTTGCTATGAGGACCTGACTTGAGGACCAAATACTGCCTGAAGTATACAGTGTGTGAACCCAGCAAGTGTATTTGAGGGGCCTGTATGTTAGAAAGCCCCACAAAGCACCCCATTTCAGAAACTGCACCCCCCACACTCTGCAAAAGCACATCCAGAAAGTGTTTTAACCCTTTAGGGGAGTCACAGAAATAAAAGCTAAGTGTGTAAGAAATTTGAAAATTTTAATTTTCTGTGCAGAGATTTTATTGTAATCCAATATTTTTCATAATTATAAACCTATTACCAGATAAATGCACCCCAATAATTATTGCCCCATTTCTGCAGTTTATAGAAATACCCCATATGTGACCCTATTGCGCTATTTGACGCAACCACAAGCCTCAGATACAAAGGAGCGCCTAGTGCATTTCAATGCCTCCGTTATATTTGGTCATTTCTGACTGTACCACTTCAGGTTGGCAGAGGCTCTGGGGTGCCAAAACCTAAAAAACACCCCTAAAGGGACACCATTTAGAAAACTACACCCCTCAAGGAATGTAACAAGGGGTGCGGTGAGCATTTGGACCCCACAGGTGCTTCACAGATTATCCGAACAATATGGCGTGAAAAAAGAAAAAAAAATTTTTTACACTAAAATGTTGTTCTAGCCTTCAATTTTTCATTTTCTTAAAGGGATAAGAGTAAAAAAAAAGACACAAAATGTGTAGCGCAGTTTCTCCCGAGTACGGAAATACCCCACATGTGGCGATAAAGTGCCAAGGGGGCGCAGGACGAGCCTCCAAAGGGAAGGAGCGCCAATTGGCTTTTGAAAGCTGAATTTCACTGGAAAGGATTTCAAGGGCCATGTCGCATTTACAGAGCCCTCGTGCTGCCAAGACACTGGAAACCCCCCACAAGTGACCCCATTCTGGAAACTACACCCCTCAAGGAATCTAACAAGGGGCACAGTGAGCATATGGACCCCACTGGTGACGGGCACAAATGTGGAACAATGTGACGTAAAAGTAAAAAATTTTATTTTTTCACTTTCATGGCACAAATGTGCCCGTCATCAAGGGGTCCATATCCTCACTGCACCCCTTGTTAGATTCCCTGAGGGGTGCAGTTTCCAGAATGGGGTCACTTGTGGGGGGTTTCCAGTGTTTTGGCGTCGCGATTCATCATCCATTCTAGCCAAATCCAACCTCCAAAATCCAAATGGCGCTCCTTCCCTTCGGAGGCTTGCCCTGCGCCCACATGGCGCTTTATGTCCACATGTGGGGTATTTACAGACTCGGGGGAAATTGCTCTACACATATTGTGTGTTTTTTTCTCTTTTAACCCCTTGTGAAAATGATAAATTCAAGGCTAAACCAACATTATAGTGTAAAAAATGTAATATTTCATTTTCACGCCACATTGTTCCATATTTGTGCCAGTCACCAGTGGGGTCCATATGCTCACTACACCCCTTGTTACATTCCCTGAGGGGTGTAGTTTCCATAATGGGGTCACTTGTGGGGGGTTTCAACTGTCTTGGCAACACAGAGGCCTTTTAAATGCAACATGGCCCCTCGAAATCCATTCCATTCAAATCCAGCCTTCAAAAACGAAATGGCGCTCCTTCCCTTCGGAGGCTTACCCTGCACCCGCATGGCGCTTTATGTCCACATGTGGGGTATTTCCGTACTCAGGGGAAATTGCTCTACACATTTATTGTTTTTTTTTTATCTTTTAGCCCCTTGTGAAAATGAAAAAATCATGACAAGATTAATGATTTAGAGTAAAAACTTTACAAAAATTACACTAAATGTTGGTCTAGCCTTGATTTTTTCCATTTCCACAAGGGGTTAAAAAAGAAAATGAACACAAAACGTGTAGGTTAGTTTCCCCTGAGTACGAAAATACCCCACATGTGGGCATAATGTGCCATATGGGCACAGGGCAAGCCACCAAAGGGACAGAGCACCATTTAGAGGCTGGAATGGAGGATGGAGGCCATGTCGCAATTACAAAGCTCCTCTGCTGCCAGGTCAGTAGAAACCCCCGACAAGTGACCCCATTCTGGAAACTACACCCCATAAGGAATCTAACAAGGGGTGCAGTGAGGATATGGACCCCACTGGTGACAGTCACTTACGTAGAACATATGCCGAGAAAATAAAAAATACCATTTTTTTTCATTTTCACGTCCCAAATGTGGCCGTCACCAGGGGGCCATATCCCCGCTGCCCCCCTTGTTAGATTCCTTATGGGGTGTAGTTTCCAGAATGGGGTCACTTGTGGGGGGTTTCTACTGTCCTGGCCGCACAGAGGCTTTGTAATTGCATCATGGCATCCTCTAATGGGAATGGCGGCCATACCTATTTAGCTGGGGAAAAGGGACAATTCTAATTTATTTGGGGGTATTGGGCCAATTATTAGTTTATAAGGTTGGAAATGACAGGTGTCCATCAAATTCAACCTGTGTTGATCCAGAGGAAGGCAAAAAACCCTTGTGAGGCAGACGACAGTAGCCTCATCACTGGGGAAAAATTCCTTCCCGACTCCATAATGGCGATCAGAATACTCCCTGGATCAACGTGACCCCTGAAATAGGAATAAGGGACAGAATTTAGATAATGTAGAACCCCAATGACGTGTGGTGCGCCTTGAAGCGATCCAGTATGCAGAGGCCGGGAGGGATCAGAAGAGGTGTCACACTGGAAAATGTTGTCCTTCCTGATCCCCCTGTTACGCCACACTCTGCACTTCTTCTGGGGTCTCCCTTTCTCCAGTGTGGGGGACGTCACCTGGAAAATGTTGTCCTGGTGCGATACGGGGTCCTTCATATCCAGAAGCGCTGGGTCCGCTATATGGCTACTAAATATTAGGGCGCTATTACTACTTCTGATATGTTCGGATCGTGCCGCAAGCTACAGTAGCTCAGGCAGCGAGGGACCAGAAGAGGGGGTGCTGGTATAAAAGTTATCCCCGTACAGGTGGTAACCTTTATCCAGCAGTGGGAAGATCAGTTCCCGGATGATCTTCCCACTTGTTCCGAGGATGGGGGGGGAGGGGGCATCTGGGGGCTGGATTCGGGTGTCCCTTCCTACATACACTCTAAGGGTACGTGCACACTGCGGAATCGCGACAGATAACCCTTCGTGCATTCCGCAGTTGGCACCCGCCGGCGGACTGATGCAGGCGCACGTCTCCATCCGTGTCATAGACTCCATTCTATGCACGGGCGGATTCCGCTCTCCATCCAACGTATTCATTCTTTGGATGGACGACGGAATCCGCCTGTGCATAACATGGAGTCTATGACACGGGTAGAGACATGCGCCCGCATCAGTCCGCCGGCGGGTGCCAGCTGCGGAATGCACGAAGGGTTATCCTTCGCCATTCCGCAGTGTGCACGTATCCTAAATCTGTAAGAGTACACTGAGGTACGCTCACAGAGTTTGGAGAATTTCACGCCATACCGTCATCTCTTATTGGGGCGGTACTGGCAGAAAAGACGTGTCTGGGGGGCAGCGTACGCTACGCTACCCCCAGACACGTCACAGGATGATGAGGATGATGAGGATGAATGGAGGAAAGAAGGATCCCCCCATTCATCCTCACTGGCTGTTTCGGTGTCGGAGGCAATAATAACGTATCCCTCTGACGCCGAAAACACCCTGGGGGCCATCTTTATACGGGGATTGGTATATGGGGTATGTAGTGGTGTAGTGTCAAACTTTATTCAATGTAGTGTGGTGTAATGTAGTGTTTTTTACGTGTTTTTTTTACAGTAAGTATAAAAAAAAAACCTACGCCAACAAAGGAGTTGCTGATAAATGCCGCACTTATGTGCGGCACTTATCAGCAGACCGTGGCAGTAGAATATAGAAAAAAACCACCCTACGCCAAAAAGGAGGAGTTGCTGATTAGCAGCGCACTTTCGTGCGATGCTGATCAACACTCAGCGGCGATAGGGTGCGGAAAATAGAAAAAAAAAATTTGGAAAAAAAACCAAAACTTTTTCTACATTCTGAACATCCCTATAGTGGCTGATACGTGTATTACACATATCAGCCGCTAGAGGGCAGCAGAGCGAAAATGACGAGGCTGGAGCCGAAAATAGCCGAGAGAAGACGACGGGGACCGCCGGAAAGATCCGAAGACCGAACGGAAAGATGGAGGACGCCGCGAACCCGGAAGACGCCGATCAGGAGCCCGGGACAGGTGAGTAATGTACAAATACCTGCTCTGGACCCCTCCGCTACCTAGCTGAGGGGTCCAGGGCAGGTATTTATTATTTTGTGGGACTCTGATCGCCGTGCCACCGGCCCGATCGCCGTCAACGGCCGGCCGGCCGTGAACGGCGATCGGGCCGGTGGCACGGTGACCACCATTACTTTTTACAGTAATGGCGGTCGGTGCCGTCCTCGGTCCGCCATTTTTTTCCGGGTTATCGGGTCACCGATGACCCGGAAAGGTTCCGATCGCCGCTATTGGCTGATCTGAATTGATCAGCCTATAGCGGCGATCGTAAGCACGGGGGGTGTTAACCACCCCCCGTGCCGAGAAGCTAAGATGGCCTGCTATGATTTATAGCAGGCCATCTTCCCCGATCGCTGTGTGCGAACACGCAGCGATCGGGGAAACATCGGGCGTAAATTTACGCCCTGATGCGCCAAGTACCAGGGCGCGAGGGCGTAAGTTTACGCCCGATGTCGTTAAGGGGTTAAAATCGCTTGTACTATATAGTTATTGATTTCTTATAAGTGACATTTAAATGACAGGATTTGCTACTGCTCTGTTCAGTTCCTGTCATGGACAGAGGTGGCAGCAGAGAACACTGTGTCAGACTGCAAAGAACACACCAATTCCTGCAGGATATGCAGCAGTTGATAAGTACTGGAAGATATGAGATTTAAATAGAAGCAAATTACAAGTCTATATAACTTTCTGACACCAGTTGATTTGAAAGAAAAAAAATCTCCGGAGTACCCCTTTAACCCTAAAAGTTTTGTGAGTGAACCACAATTATTTCCATTGTTTGGCTAAATTTACCAAAAGAGGAAATATTTTCTAATGGTCCTCTTATTTGTTTCAATCCTTGGCCGTCTATGGCCGCAAATCAGCACCGATCAATGCTAGAACCTTTACCAGACATGAATAATCGCACCACTGGGCCGCACAATCAATCCCCATTGGGTGGATGGAGCCCTATAGATCCTTTTCCTGTATCTCAGCATAAACTTTATAAGTAAGGGCCCTTTTTACACAGAAAGATTATCTGACAGATTATCTGCCAAAGATTTGAAGCCAAAACCAGGAATGGATTTGAAAAGAGGAGAAATCTCAGGCTTTCCTTTATTACATGCTCTCTGTTTATAGTCCATTCCTGGCTTTGGCTTCAAATCTTTGGCAGATAATCTGTCAGGTAATCTTTCCGTGTAAAAGGGCCCTAAGGCTCAGACACCACCTGCACAGAACCTCACCTTGTATTTGCAATGAGCCAAGCAGACATCACTTGATTTACATCATATACCAGTACTGGCATTGCATTTTTAGTTGAAAAAGTAAAGAAATCTATTGAATATATAAAAATCTTACTTAATACTGTAATTCTTGTATACTGGATGTAATGAATTTATTGTTATGTTATAGTGTTATGGGTCTCTAGGCGCTCGTAATGTAATATGAATGAACAATAAAAATCATTGAATTTGTCATAGATTATTCAAGGGAAGCACAAGATTAACTCTGTGCAAACTCAATGACAGGATAGCAGACGTGTAGCTTAAAGCTCCGGAGACACGATGCAAGAGCATCACTATCTGGCCACCATGTAATCACATTCAGCTAAATATGATGGCATTATGTTTCCTGTGTGGCCTGGGCTCTCCCACCCCATCTGCCTCTTATTATAGAGACCCATATCCTTCTGTCCCTTTATACACATGATATATAGCCAGATTCAAATGAGCGTAATGTAGAAGTCTATATTAGAATGCAAGTCTTGGCATGACCATGGGTCTGAAGGCCTGAACTGTAGAAGGGTATTCTGTTTTTTTATGAAGTTTTATAACTTTGGAATGCCATGTATGGGTGTGTTGGGAACTGCAGGACTGCTCAAGCCCTGGTCCTAAAAGACTTACATAAGTCGTGGGCTAGCTAGCTTCTATTAGCCTAGCGGACTGTTTTTGTTGTGAGCTCGGCCGGTGATGTTAGCACACGGGTGTGATGTTGGTACCTGTCTTGTATATTGCTGGTCCACATCCCCAAATGGTTAGTAACCTCCGGGTTTGTTGCAAGTCCCTTGGGCTCTTGTCACGGCAACCTGGAGTGGCAACTGACCCACCTAGGATGTTGGTACCGCCACCCACAGAAAAGTGGAAAAATAACCCAAGTTGTACAGTGGTGTGTGTATAGGTGCAGGTGCAGACAAAGGTAGACAAAGTCTTGTGCGTTTAAACCAAAAATGTAACAATTTACTTGGCAGATAAACAGTACACTCTCTGTAGACAGTGCAATCTTGACACAGACTCGCGCCCGCATCAGAACCTCCCACAGCACACAATGAAGCAAGCGGCCGGAGCTGCTCCCTTCATTGTGTGAACTGACAGGGTTTCTTACGGCCACAATTCATTGAGTTGCGGCCGCAGAAAACTGACACGTCAGTTATTCCCATAGAGGAATAGGCAATGTTCAACACTGCATAAAGTACGGCCGTTGTTGCCATTGGCCATACTTTTTCCTAGTGTGAACATAGCCTTTACTTTGTAATGTGTGTTATTTAGTGAATAAATGTTAAACGCTGCACTACCCCTTTAAGCATCATAGAGCCATATAATACAAGGGTTTGGGCTGTTACAAAACTACAATTCCCATCATGCCTGGACAGCCATAGTTTGACACCCCTAATACAATTGATCCCTATTTTAAAGGGGTTATTCAGCGCTACATGGCCACTTTTCCCCCTACTGTTGTCTCCAGTTCAGGTGCGGTTTGCAATTAAGCTCCATTTACTTCAATGGAACTGAGTTTTAAAACCCCACCCAAACTGGAGACAACATTAGGGGGAAAGTGGCCATGTTTTTGTAGCGCTGGATAACCCCTTTAATTTTGCTCATCAGACCTGTGGTTGTGCTTTTCTGAATCTGGTTTATAGCTGAAAGCATTTATCTGCTCTCTAACTTTCTGCCTATTAGCTCCTTAATCCTTGGGGATTCATTTTGGATAATTTTATGATGAGACAAACCTGATACAGCTGATACAAATGCATTGTAAGGTAGCCAAGGCAATGTCCTCATAGCTTGCTTCACTATCTTACAGTGAATCAGTCTGGCATCTAGATTGTATGGACAGTAAAATCCAGCCTTTTTTATACCCTTGGAATTTTAGAGTATTAACATGTTCTTTTATGTTATACTGCCATCTGGTGGCGTAAATGTAAAATGCGCCCAGTAAGATCAGGCTACAGTATATATTTACTAACCATGTTTTTCTATGTAGTATAATTGCCCTCTTTACCAAAAAGCTAAACTAATAGCAGCTTTAACCCCTTCAAGACCAAGCCTATTGATGCCCGTATCCGGGTCTTATTAATGCAATGTTCCTCCTCGCCTTCTAAGAGCCATAGCACTTTTATTTTTCCACCTACAGGGCTGGTTGGGGTGTCATTTTTTTGCACCATGATCTCTACTTTCTATTAATATTATATATATATCCTAAATATTTTTATTTTTTATAATGGGCAAGAAGGTATTTTAAGCTTTTATTGGGAGGGGGTTTATAATACTTTTAAAACCTTTTTTTATTACACTTTTTTCGACTTCAAAACATGCAATCAATAGATTGCATGTACTGATCTATGCTATGCCATAGCTTAGCATAGATCAGTGTTATCGGCGATCTGCTTGAGAGCATACTCTATGCATGGATGACTGATCCGACAGGACAGAGGTAAGTGGATTACCCCCACACAAGCAGCCATGCTACGGTGGTCCTGATCCCTCAGTGACAGGAGCGGGATTGCAGCTGCTTGTCATTATCTCCGGCTCCCGGGACACTGATGTGTGCGGGACCGCTCTCATTGCAGCGGTCCCGCACACATCAAAAGCCCCTTCATTTAGGAACGTATATACGGGTATGTTCAGTAGGAACATATATATACGGACTGCTGACGTGAAGGGGATAAACCTCGATATAAGAGCTCTGCATCATGGCCCTGAAGGAATCTGTCAGCTCTACAGGTAAACAGTCAGAGAGGCAGTTCTCTTGTGGTTTAGCACACCCTCTCTGACTGTTTACCTGCAGAGCTGACCAACACCTCTGACCGTGACTTACCTTTAGTAAGAACAAAAGAATCGGGCATGGTCAGGGCCGTTTCTGCCATGAGGCGGAATGAGTATTCCGCCTCAGGTGGCAGATTCTGCGCCCCTGCAGGGGGCGGCAGACAGCAGCCCTGCAGCCGCTCACCTGTCCTGCCGCAGCCGTCCCGTACCGCCGCCAACGCTTACCGCTGTCCCGCGCCGTCAGTCAGCAGCTGTCATCGCCCTCCAGCGAGTCGTGAGTGCCCAGGGTCAGCGGCGGCCGCGATGCCCCGCTGACCCCAGGCACTTCCGACTCTCTGGAGGGCGATGACAGCTGCTGACTGACGGGACTGGAGCGCGGAAAGGAACTGCGGTGAGCGTTGGCGGTGGGACGGGACGGCTGCGGCAGGACAGGTGAGCGGCTGCAGGGTCGGGAGACAGCGGTGAGCGTTGGCGGCGATGACAGCTGCTGACTGTCGGCGACGGACAGCGGTAAGCGGGACGGGACGGCTGCTGCAGGACAGGTGAGTGGCTGCAGGGCCGGCCCAGGGGGGGGTGGTGCGGGGGGTGCAGGCGCGGGTGATTCGGTTACGGCGGCGGCGGTGGGGGGGGGTTGCTTCGGTTACGGCGGCGGGGGGGGGGTTGTGAGGGGGCGGTAACTCACTTCACCATCCTCACTTCACCTCTCATAATCTATTGGGGTCAGTTGTGTGTGGCTTTATGCGTTAGATAGTTTGCCAATCCTAGGGAATATTGTTTTTTGAACATTAAGATTATTCCTGACTTATATTATGTGCCTAAGATTCATAAAAAAACAAAAACAAAAAAAACAACAACCTTGTTTTGACATGTAAAATACTGGAGGACATTGTTTTTTTACTTGCAAAAAATGGACCCAAAAGACCCAATTGTGTCATACGAGGATTAACAAATGTTATATTTTTAGTCACACATGATGTTAACTCTCTTATTCCTATACTATAAGGTTCTGGGGCAGACTTTTATTTTTCTAGCACAGAAAAACACCATGGGTAAGGAGCAGAATTTTTATATTAATATATATTTTTTAAATCTACATTTAATAAATGAATCCAGGCTATTAAGAATGATAGTTGTATCTAGTGGGAAAGAGGTGTTTTAGTTCTTTTTAAAGGGGCACTCCGCCGGATTGGGGGCATTTTTTTCCCAGACACCGGGTTCCAGCAGCGGGTCCCGCATCACGGCGCTCCGGTCCCCGGTGCCCAGCCGCTTCCTGGTGTCTGACGCGGGCCCGAGACGATACGGAAACGGATCCCGCCTCTGTCACTGACTGGCTGAGCGGACCTGAGATGTCACATCAGGCTCCAGGACACCAGGAAGCGGCTGGGAATCGGGGACCGGAGCGCCGCGATACGGGACCCGCCGCGTGAACCGGGGAGGTGAGTGGATGTCGTTTCCCTCAGCTGCCTACTCCACGGTGTCAGGAAAAAATGCCCCCCCCCCCCCCCGCCGGACTACCCCTTTAAGGAACTAATGAATCACTGCACAAATGCATGACATACTCACTAGAATACTGTCTGTATGAGTCAGGATTCCGTCAGTTCTTTGGATTTACATATGTACAGAGCAGTGACTTCAGGTCCTGGCAAAGAAGCAATAAATGCCCCTAATCAGAGACGGGGTCACATGAGCCCTGCAAAGAACGCCATATCAGGGAAAACTCATGGACGCAGGTGAGTGAACACAGTACCCTGATGTCAGACACTAAATAAACCCCTAAAACAGAGTGTTTCTTTAATGTTGATATGAATACTAGTGTGGAGGGAGCACATAAATGCTCGAGTGTTCGTTACTTGAGTCAAATATTTTTCAGTTCTCCAGAGCTCAACTCATGTAACGGACCCCATTGGAATGAAAGCAGTTCTCTACATTCTGGAAGCACAGGCAGATATATGAAAGGTAACTGATCCAAAAAGGCGAAGCAGACACTATACAAATAAGCGCACTTACAACCTAATAATGAAAAAAGTATGCCAATCTTTATTTACACTTATACAATGCTGCTTAAATAGGTGGTTCGACTTTTCAGGTTCTGGGGGAACTAGAGGTTATATATGTGCACAAATATACATGTTTGGAATACATCTATGGTTGCTATACCATATTGCTGATATGCACTATACTGTAGGTTTGGGGCAGGGGTTGTAACTAGCAATTTTCGTCAGTAGTGCTTTTAGTTAAAGGGACATTTGCAGAACCCGCTCAGCCACCTGGTGCTGCAAATGATGACAGCTTAGGGGGCCCAGTGTATTGGAGAAGCAGGTCATGGGCCCCCTGATGCGGGGGCCCCATAGCAGCCGCTATGGCTGCTACAGTGGTATACACCCCTGGTCTCACTCCAACTTTTTGGAGTTGGAGTGAGTCCCTGATAAAATACTGAAGTCGGAGTTGGAGTCAGAGCTGCAGCTCATGGATTTCACAGCCCAGCCTCCCCCTACTGTGTTACTTGTTTGCACTCTTTATACTGTGTTGTAATGCATTTTCTTTATATATGTAATCCACCTTTTTGCTTAACATTTTTGGTGTCTCTCTGCTCCATACAGGTTTTTCTGCTACATGATGCACAATTTTTACCATCTCAAAGCAGCACAATTTTTACCATCTGGCAGCGGCACGTTGGGCAGTGGCACAATTTTTGCCTTCAGGCAGCAGCACAATTTTTGCTTTTGGGCAGCAGTACAAGGGGGGGCTATATGGGAGGGGGGAGTGCACAGGGGGACTATATACTACAGGGGGAGAGCACACAGGGGGACTTTATTCTACTGGGGGAGAGCGCACAGGGGGGCTATATACTACTAGGGGAGAGAGCACAGGGGGACTTTATACTACTGGGGGAGAGAGCACAGGGAGCTATATACTACTAGGGGAGAGCGCACAGAGGGGCTATATACTACTGGGGGAGAGTGCACAGGGGGACTATATACTACTGGGGGAGAGCGCACAGAGGCTATATACTACTGGGGAAGAGCGCACAGGGGGAGAGAGCACGGGGGGGCTATATACAACTAGGGGAGAGCGCACAGGTGGACTATATACTACTGGGGGAGAGCGCACAGAGGCTATATACTACTGGGGGAGAGCGCACAGGGGCGGCTATATACTAATGGGGGAGAGTGCACCGGGGGGGGCTATATACTACTGGGGGAGCAACAGGGGAGCTATATACTACTGGGGGAGAGCGAACAGGGGGGCTATATACTACTGGGGGAGCAACGGGGGGGGGCTATGTACTACTGGGGGCAGTCACCCCCTTTGTACCTAATTTCAAAAGGCTGGTGAGAGAGAAAAAATGCCAGTTTTCCCACTAATAAGCATCAATTCTGTATGTAAATAAATAATAACAACATTTGTGAAAAGTAACAAAACACGTTTCCTACTGATGTTCAGCTCGGACCTTCACCTGACAATAGACCCCGGTAAGTGGACCTTCACTAAAAGTTGTTGAGTACCCCTGATGTAGGACATTACACAAAAGCTGCTGAGCCAGATCTACTTTACACCAGTGATCTGGTGATCCCCTGGTGTCTGAGTGACCATTTATGAACGAGCAGGGGTCAGAAGTCAGAGTCAGTCTCTTATAAAATCAGGAGTTGGAGTTGGAGCTGTGGCTTACTGACTCCATAGCCCTGACTATTACTACCCCTGCTCTAAACAGGTGTTTCTGGCAGCAGAGAGAGAGGCAGAAACTGGCTGCTGTTAAAACTTGCTGCACCGCTCCTGCTTCTCTCAGCTGCAGGGAGCACCTGTTTCGAACAACTCTTCTTTACAGGGTGTTCCCTACAGCTGAGAGAAGCAGGAGCGGCACAGCAAGTTTAAACAGCCACCAGCTCCTGCCACCCTTCTCCTCGCCACAGGCTCCCATTCTCCAAGGCTGGCGGCCCTCCACATCAATAGTCTGTCAGCCTCCAGCTCATGCTTCCTTCTGCCACCTCTGCTGACCTGCTGGTCTTCCCCATCCTTCGGCAAACCTGTCCAGGCTCCTAGCTGTCTGTTGGCCGATTTGAATTTTGCGCTGGATCACCGGCTGTCTCAGAAGCCTGGAGAGGTGTGCCAAGAGCTGGGGAAGGCCAGCGGGGTAATGCCAACAGCTTGGAGTGTCAGGAGAGGCAGCGGAAGGAAGCGAGAGCTGGCGGGTGACAGACCAGTGATGCGGGAGGGGGGTGCAGGGAGCAGCTGCAGGCTGGCGGTAGGAGAGGCAAAAACCGCCACCGGGAGGAGAGAGAGATGGTGGTTGGCAGGTGAGCGTGGTGGGTGACTGGCAGCGCAGAGGATTCCCACAGCAGAGTGCAAGTCAGGAACGGGTATAGCGAAGATGTCTATTATGTGAATACCCCTCTGTATCATTGTATTGGGGTGTATATATATATATATATATATATATATATAAAAATGTATGTGTGTGTGTGTGTGTGTGTATATATATATATATATATATATATATATATATATATATACAGAGGGTGAAGTGAGTGATTGCAGGAGTCATTGGGAGGTTTCAGCTGTTACATTGTATAGTATAGAGAATACACCAAGGCCACAATGGATGCCACTGTGCTCCCTCCTCTGGTCCTTCATTACATTTAACCCCTCCACGGATACATTCTGGGCTTTTATGACAGCACATCAAGATAACATCACAGAAAACCCAATAAATAATGGGGATATATATATATACACACAGGTATCACCAGGGATTAGGGATGAGCGAACCGAACCGTTACAAACCAGATTCGTTACGAACTTTGCAAAAAGTTCTGAACCTAACTTTCAAAAAGTTTGTTACGAAGTTCGTTAAAATCGCAACGGCGTCGCAAAACTGTATTGTTTTCACAGAATGGAAGAGGATATAAGGAATTATTACTCCTATAATCCCTTTTATCCTGTTATTATGTGAATATCAAGGTGTGTGACGTCACTCCAGGAACAGGAAGTGCCTGAGCGTCCATGTTCTTTCTCATTGTGTTTCCAGACGGCAGAGAGAAAGGAGGTGTACGTTAGGCAGAGAGGGAAAACACATAGATTACATATCCAAACAACTGGATAAGTACAGGGAGAGATAGAGAAGGAGTATATATTGTTTGTGAGAGAGGAAGATAAAAAAAAAAATCGCAAGATCCAGGGAAAGCTTGATAAGCCCATACATAGTGAAAGAGGCAGAGAAATCAAGAGTTAGGTAGAGAGAGGGATAGATAGGCATCTAACTCAAAAATTGTGATATCTAGGGAGAGATAGGGAGATAAAAAAAAGAAATAGGGAGAGAAAAGTGAGAAGAGTCACTCAGGACACGTAGCATTGAACCAGCTACTGTTCCATGACAGAGAGGAGACGCTAGACGTTGCTGCTCTGCTGGGTGCCGTTAACCGCGTATAGCCGCAAGCAAAAAAGTTTAAAAAAAAATTCAAAAAAAAAAAAGTTTGTTTGTTTGTGATCAGCTGTTCTAGGTGACGCTAAGTCAGCGCCTCACAAAAGCTGTCCGTTTGTGCTCTGCTGGTTGCCGTCAACCCCGTCTAGCTGCCCGCAACCAAAAAAGTTTGAAAAACCGTAAAAATAAAATAAAAAAAGTTTGTTTGTTTGTTTGTTTGTGATAAGCTGTTCTAGGTGACGCTAAGTCAGCGCCCCACAAAAGCTGTCCGTTTGTGCTCTGCTGGTTGCCGTCACACCCGTTTAGCCACCCGCAACCAAAAAAGTAAAAAAATAAATAAATAAATAAAAAGTTTGTTTGTTTGCTTGTGATAAGCTGTTTTAGGTGACGCTAAGTCAGCGCCCCACAAAAGCTGTCCGTTTGTGCTCTGCTGGTTGCCGTCAACCCCGTCTAGCTGCCCGCAACCAAAAAAGTTTAAAAAAACTTAAAAAAAAACAAAAAAATGTTTGTTTGTTTGTTTGTGATCAGCTGTTCTAGGTGACGCTAAGTCAGCGTCCCACAAAAGCTGTCCGTTTGTGCTCTGCTGGTTGCCGTCAACCCCGTCTAGCTGCCCGCAACCAAAAAAGTTTAAAAAAACTTAAAAAAAAAAAATAAAAAAAGTTTGTTTGTTGGTGATAAGCTGTTCTAGGTGATGCTAAGTCAGCGCCCCACAAAAGCTGTCCGTTTTTGCTCCGCTGGTTGCTGTCAAACCCATTTAGCCACCCGCAACCAAAAAAGTAAAAAAAAAATGTCAAAAAAAAAAAAAAAATAATTTGTTTGTTTGTGATCAGCTGTTCTAGGTGACGCTAAGTCAGCGCCCCACAAAAGCTGTCCGATTTTGCTCTGCTGATTGCTGTCAAACCCGTTTAGCCAAAAGAACCAAAAAAAGTTAAAAAATATAAAATAAAAAATAATTGTTTTTTTGTGATAACCTGTACATTTCTGCTTTGCTGGGTGCCTCCAACCCACAAAGCAATAGTCACTGAAACTTTGTGCCTTCTGGCCAATAGATTATTTCTTTTTCAAAATTTACACCAACCAAACAACTATGTCCAAGCATCCTACTTCCAGCACTTCCCAGGCAAGGACTGCAACGGCAGGCGGTGAGGGTAGGAGGAGTGGCAGCACCAGGCCCGGTGGCAGCCGGGGCAACAGGCGTGGCAGCAGGGTGCAGCTACCCCAGATGCCCATGGGTCATGTAAGAACCACACAGCCAGCGGTTCTAGATTGGCTTACCCAATCCTCAAGTTCCACTGCCCAAAGCTCCCAAACGAGTTCGGCTGGATCATCCGACACCACCCTTACATGGGACGGTCAGCGACAGTCCTCTGCCCCGTCCCCTGTTATTACTATGCCACTCACCGTTGGGGCACCTTCTGCCAGGGAACTCTTGGCAAACCTTGATTTGCCCTTGGAGTCTCTACCACTTTTTAGTGATGATGATGATGAGGAGGTAGTAGCCCCCCCAAAGGCAGCAGGTGGAACGTGCAGAGGCTGCAGAGGAGGTGTTGGCTGTAAGCAGTCAACAGAGTCAGGGAGGGGAATCCAGTGCCACACCTGAGATCCTGTCCCAGCCCCTGAAGGAAAGTAGCCGTGGTGGTGATGATGATGTCGCTGATCGGACGTGGCGCCCTCAAGCAGCATTATCTTCGGCGTCATCAGGGGAGGAAAGTGAGGTGCTACCGAGACAGCAACATCCCACTAGTGCAAGGAAGCGAGACACAAGAGGGAGGGGTAGAAGACAACCTACCAGGCAGACTTCATCAATACCTTTAAGCCTTGGTCCTGAGAGGGGACACCCAGGCAGCGGTGGCAGTGAACAACCAGCAAGACCCCCCGTGGCTGGCAGCAAACCACGGTCCTCTGTCGTCTGGCAGTTCTTTCGCCTGGGGACAGATAAGCACATCGCTCTGTGCCTGCTGTGCAACGAGAGGGTCAGTCGTGGCAGGGGTGATAATCTTGGAACAACATCCATGAGGAAGCACATGGAAAGGCAACACCAACAGGCCTGGAAAAACCGTGACCCAAATACCACCTCCTGTCAGGATGCACCATACACTGCAGATCCCATCATGCAGCATCCTGTCACTGCAACTCAGGCCTCGTCAGCCTCAGTTGCCAGCAGCAGCACAGTCTCACTGCCATGTACACCCCTAATGAGGCCGCAATCCCTGACCGAGTCCATGGCCAAACGTCAGGTGTACTCCAGCAGCCATCCCATGGCACAGAAACTGACTGGACACCTGGTTAAGCTGCTGGTGCTTCAGTCCCTGCCATTTAATCTTGTGGACTCCCAGCCTTTCAGGGATTTCGTGGCGTGTGCGCACCCTAGATGGCGAGTCCCCAGCCGCCACTACTTCTCGAGCAAAGCTGTCCCATCACTGCACAGTTATGTGAAAAGAAAGGTTGGCCACTCTCGGTGTCCAAGACCGTGCACCGTGCTGATGTCTGGTCCTCTAATTATGGGCAAGGCCAGTACATGTCCGTTACTGCCCATTGGGTCAACATCCTCCCAGGAGACCATCAGGAAGTTGGCCCATTCTTGCCACTGTCACCTCCACGGTGCTTTAGGGGGCCAGCAGCAGGTAGCACAAGTTCTGCCTCCACCACCACTGCAGTCCAACCTGACCCAGTATCTTACCACCGATGTCAGGCCCGCCGCTCTCAGGCTGTCCTCCATTTGGTGAGCCTGGGTCAACGAAGCCACAGTGGGCAGGTGCTCCTCCGGACCATTAGGGAGGAGATAGCTTAATGGCTGACCCCACGTCGACTAACCGTGGGAAGTGTCGTAGCGGACAACGGGAGGAACATTGTCTCTGCAGTTCGGCGGGGAGGGCTGACTCATACACCTTGTATGGCACATGTGATCAACCTCATAGTGCACAGGTTTCTCCGATCATTTCATGCACTACATGACCTTCTGAGGATCTCACGTAGAGTGTGCAAACATTTCAGCCACTCCTACGCTGCAAGGAACACCCTGCTCAGAATAAAGAGACAGCGCGGTATGCCCCAACATCGGCTAATCTGCGACGTGCCAACCCGCTGGAATTCTGCCCTCCATATGCTTGACCGCCTGTACGAGCAAAGGTCAGCCGTAACAGACTACATCATGGCGCAATCAGGCAGCTTCACGCCACACTGCGGCTTCCAAGTCAACAATACTGGCCTGAGAGGCGAGCAATGTACTGCTGCCTCCTCCTGTTCCTCAACTTGTCTCTTCTCAACAATACTGGCCTGAGAGGCGAGCAATCAACTGCTGCCTCCTCCTGCTGCTCAACTTGTCTCTTCTCAACAATACTGGCCTGGGTGCAATCAAGTGCTGCCGAATTCTCCTTGTAAACTTTTTTTTTCAATATTTTTTGTCACTATTTTGGCACTTTTATTCACTATATTTTATTAAAATTATTCCTATTAGTATTATATTTTTTTTTTCTCATTATTTTTGCACTTTTTTTCCCCCCACTATTTCATTGTAATATCAACTAAAACTAAACTATACTGTATCACACTCCCACTATTGTAGCTGCAATTATTCAGCCGTTAGAGCAAGGTTTGTTTTCGGTTCGGTTCGGACCAATCCGAACTTCACGAAAGTTCGCCGGATCGAACCGAACCGAACTTTTGAAAAGTTCGCTCATCCCTACCAGGGATGATAAATCTCCCCCACAGTGTTACTTGTTTGCACTCTTTATACTGTGTTGCAATACACTGTACATACTGGGGGAGATTTATCAAACATGGTGTAAAGTAAAAATGGCTCTGTTGCCCCTAGCAACCAAGATTCCACCTTTCATTTTCCAAAGAGTCTGTGAGGAATGAAAGGTGGAATCTGATTGGTTGCTAGGGGCAACTGAGCCAGTTTCACTTTACACCATGTTTGATAAATCTCCCCCAATTTCTATAAGTAATCCAGCTCTTTACTTGACATCTTAGTTTGGTTTCTTTCTGCTCCGTGCAGCTTTTCCGCCATCTGGCAACAGCTTTTCCACCATCTTATCATCTGGCAGCAGCATTTCCATCACCTTGCCATCTTGCAGCAGCATTTCCAACATCTTACTATATGGCAGCAGCATTTCCACCATCTTACTATATGGCAGCAGCATTTGCCCAACTTACCATCTGGCAGCAGCATTTCCACCATCTTACCATCTGGCAGCAGCATTTCCACCATCTTACCATCTGGCAGCAGCATTTCCACCATCTTACCATCTGGCAGCAGTATTTCCACCATCTTACTATATGGCAGCAGGATTTCCACCATCTTACCATCTGGCAGCAGCATTTCTACCATCTTACTATATGGCAGCAGCATTTCCACCATCTTACCATCTGGCGGCACCATTTCCACCATCTTACCAACTGGCTGCACCATTTCCACCATCTTACCATCTGGCGGGACCATTTCCACCATTTTACCAACTGGCGGCACCATTTCCACCATCTGGCAGCGTCATTTCTACCATCTTACCATCTGGCAGCAGCATTTCCACCATCTTACCATCTAGAAGCAGCATTTCCACCATCTTACCATCTGGAAGCAGCATTTCTACCATCTTAGCATCTGGCAGCAGCATTTCCACCATCTTACCATCTGGCAGCAGCATTTCCACCATCTGGCAGCAGCATTTCCACCATTTTACCATCTGGCAGCAGCATTTCCACCATCTGGCAGCAGCATTTCCACCATCTTACCATCTGGCAGCAGCATTTCCACCATCTGGCAGCAGCATTTCCACCATCTTACCATCTGGCAGCAGCATTTCCACCATCAAATCAGATTTTTGCCCAGAGAGGCTGCTCTATGCAAATATTTGTAATTATTTCCAAATATTCGCCAGGCGCAGGGATGATAAATCTCCCCCACACTTGTTTGCACTCTTTATACTGTGGTGTAATGTGCTGTACACAATTTCTATAAGTAATCCACCTCTTTGCTTGACATCTTTGTTTGGTGTCTCTTTGCTCCATGCAGCTTTTCCACCATTTTAACCATCTGGCAGCTGCATTTCCACCATCTATAAAGAACTGTGACATTCTGCCTTTACTGTCGCCCTGTTATCCTCTATCCTGATTTTAAATAAATTTTTGTTCATTCTTCAGGCTATGTTCACACTGCGTATATGTCTGGCCACGAAAATATTTTCGCGGCCAGACATATACGCGGTAAACTCCTGCCGGAGTTATACGCTACTTGCGGCCGGCTACGTACGGACCGCGAACTTACGCCTGTAGTCTACTTACGCTTCCCGAGCGCCCTACGTAGCGATCTGACAGCGGTCTTTTACTTGGAAAGCTTCGCCTAGCCCCGGACACCCCATAGAACCTTTTGGATCGGCACAAAAAGCCTCTTATGTGGCTATGGAGAGGGGAGGGGCTGTTAGGAGTGACTGAGCACGGAGCAGTCCTGCACAGCACAACATCCTGCAATCTCTCTCAGTAAGTTCATAGATAAGCACTGACCTTTCTGACCCCAGAATCCTGTGTTTTAGGTGCCCAGACAGTCTACAAACAGCTGACCTTCATGTCACCTCTTCCTGCTCCCTCATCTCCCTCGGCCCCTCCCCCCTCCATAAGGATAGAATGGAGAGAGCAGAACCTGTCTTCACTGGCTTCTCTGTAATGAAGACGTGTTTGCCTGATAATGCACAGATAAGAAGTCAGGGGGGAGGCTGGGAGATTGCTTCTTGAGGACAGAAGGAGGCTTTTTTGGCTGATGAAACCTATTACAGAGTTTCTTAAAATCGCTTATACTACTGATTTCTGCAATAAAAAAAAAACATGACAGTTACGCTTTAACGATCCAGCCCATGTGCCGGGCTGACACAGGTGGGGAATATGAGGCAATCTGCCTGGAGCATTCCTAATAATGAAGAGGGTGGGGACGAGGGACAGAGGGGTGGTGCAAAGTTAGGGCACAGATACTCCCGTTGGGCACGGGGCTGCAAGTTTAAAAGTTGTTTTTTAGGTCAATAACTGCATCACCTGCCGAACGGACCCCAGGACAGATCTCGTATTTAAAGCAGCTATCCGGTACAAGTGGTTTGGGGGGGGGGGGGGGGGGGAGGTCAGATTGTGGGTACAGAGTCGCTTTAAGGCTATGTTCACACTACTATATTTCAGTCAGTATTGTGGTCCTCATATTGCAACCAAAACCAGGAGTGGATTGGAAACACAGAAAGGATCTGTCCACACAATGTTGAAATTGAGTGGATGGCCGCCATATAACAGTAAACAACGGCCATTATTTCAATATAACAGCCGTTGTTTTAAAATAACAGCAAATACTTGCCGTTAAATGGCGGCCATCCACTCAATTTCAACATTGTGTGAACAGATCCTTTCTGTGTTTCCAATCCACTCCTGGTTTTGGTTGCAATATGAGGACCACAATACTGACTGAAATATAAGTAGTGTGAACCCAGCCTCAAGGGATTATCCAGCGCTACAAAAACTTGGCCACTTTCTTCCTGAGACAGCACCACTCTTGTCTCCAGTTTTACATATTTTTTAGACTTCCTATGTTCAGTGTTAGAAATTGGTGTTAGGAAGTGTTTTTTTCTGCTTAATGGTGCGTTCACACCTACAGGATCTGCAGCTGATTTTCTGCAGCAGATTTCATTTAAATAACTGAACACAGCATCAAATCTGCTGCAGATCTGCTGCAGATCCTGTAGGTGTGAACGCACCCTAACATGGTGCTCTCTGTAAAGTAGTTTTTTTATATAGGGATTTGCTAGTGCTCTGGACAGTTCCTGCCATGGACAGAGGTGAAAAAAAAAAAACTAGAAGGGGTATACACTTAAAAATTAACCTTTACTGATTTCTATTAAAACTTTAATCCCCACATGACACAACACAAACAAGTTATATACATATGGTGGCCTCAAATCCACCAAAACTAATAACGTCACTGCAATAATCAAAAAACCATCAGGGGTTAAATAAACAAATGATGCATGGTATTATCTCACCCATCTGATGTCTTGTTCAAGCGATGTTGCTATTGAGTGGCTTGCAGGGGTAGAGAGAGTCCAGCATCCAGGTGTTAGAGACCTGCTGGCCCTACTATGCCCTAGATGGATTATAGGCCGTACTACCCCTGCTCGCACAGGGAACAGCGGGGCACTCACCCTAAAAAGGGCGACCCCTACCCCGAACTACCCCTTTGTAAAGAAAACCCTAATTTTCCCTTCCTAATGTGCAGGTCCCCCACCTTCCGACGCGTTTCTGCCAGGTGTGATGGGGTTATCAAGGAAGCAAGGCACACAGGGAAAACAAAAAATCAATCAAAATAAACTAACAATTAGGCTCCGGTATGGTGTCCGTGCCTATAGGGGTACATGTGGATGGTCCCTGCAGTGGCAGGTGACCCCCTTCCTGGCATTAGTGTCAAGCCAGGACACTATGGAAGCAGTGGCCACAAAATGTAAATGCTTCCTTTTAAAAATTGTGTCCCATTGTCCACACTCTGCATATGGCAGTACAGATTAGCCCCAAGAATTTCTGAATTAATATGGGGGGGGGGGGGGATTGTTGTTTATCTTTCAGGACCCTTGTCTTATAGTCAGAAAGTATCTCACACTGGAGGATCTAGACTCTAGATGAAGATTACTGTGTAGTACTTTGTTTCTCCTGTGGGGGTGCTGCAGAGAAATTTAATTCTTGCTTCTGGGTTCTACCACAGGTTAATGATCACTTAGAGATACGCTGTGAGTAGAGATGAGTGAATTTTTGCGGCTTATTCTCTCCTGGTGCCTGGAAATGCTGGATTCTGTCCTTGGAGACTTCTCCCAGTTTTCCAGGACTGGATCCAGCTTTTCCAGGCACCCGGAGATCAAAGGCAGTCGATGTACAAGCCGACTGTGGAGGAAACAAAGCTCTTCGCATGGTTTGTAATTTAAATTCGCTCATCTCTAGTTGTGAGTAGTTTATATCTGACTACTTGTAAAACAAATAAAATAAATACAGGATCAGAGCGGAAAAAAAGTTGGTATACTAATATATTTTTATATATAAAGATATATATATATTATATCAAAACAGAAAAATTTTCAGCATTCATTTTGCATAGTACATAAAGTCTTTGTCACTGGTAGACTTTCAGTTGGAAAGGGCTCAGATGTCGCACACGGGCATACAGGCAGAAGACCATGCTGGAAGTTGTAGTTCAACACGAGAGCCATACTGTCATACAGTTCAATTTTCAAGGCAGTGGCGTAGCTACCATAGAGGCAGGTTAGGCAGCTGCTATGGGGCCCGTGCAGGAGGGCGGCCCCGGGGGAGAAGGTAATTGGCTCTCTGCTCTGCTAGTTACTCTTGTGGCTGCTGGAGATAATGAGGACCTTTACTGTTCAGGTATGGAACTGCAACTTGTTTTGATCCTAAGGCCAGTTTCACACATATCATATCGCAGCAGATATCACGCTGAAAGTTCCTCTGCTATACTCTTTCTTGTTATTTTCTATGGCTTTAAATACTTGCAGGAAATTTTTAATTCCACTGTGAGAACGTAAGGCCTTTTCCCACTTAACCCACTGCTGCTGGGCTAATATGTTACCTGGCTGTGCTCCCGCTTGCTTCTCTGGCTCCCAGCTCCCTGATGTTTCGCTCAGCCAAACAATGCCCGCGGTGGGGCAGCGCACTGATTGGCTGAGTGGGACACTAGGGAGCCAGGAGCCTAAGAAGCAAGCGGGAGCGCGACCAGGTAAGGTATTAGCTTAGCAGTGGTGGGTTAAGTGGGAAAAGGCCTTAAATTCTTGCATCAGAATGGATAATCCCCTGTAAGTATGTAAAGCCATAGAAAATAACAAGAAAGAGTATAGCAGCGGAACTGGCAGCGTGAAATCCGCTACAATATGGTATGTATGAAACAAGACGTCATCATGATAAAAATTTACTTGGATCAATAGACATTGCTGGGTACCAGTGACGTCTTCAAGGTGGAGTAATTCACTTTTAAATTTAGTATTAATTCATGTTGAGCCTTTAAGTCTATTTGTGCTCCTGGGAACAGAAGAGATTATTTCCCCTTAAATTAAGTACCTTTCATAAGCAAAACCATGATAGTATTGTACTATTATCTGTTCTCATCCCTTGTGGATATCACATTCTGAGACAACTGCTTATACCCGATACTAGTACTCATATATTTCTATGGCAGTTCCATTTTATCTTTAGTTTTAAAGAGACACAAGTTTCAAGTTCATAAATTTCTTTACCCCTGACGACTAAAAGGGAACTTCTCACCATGAAAATGCTATCGAAGCTATGGGCATCATATTATAGAGCAGGAAGAGCTGAGCAGATTGATATATATTTTTATGGTAAAAGATTGAGTATAACTCAGAATTTATTGAATGAAATCTCTGATGTTTCCATGCTAAAGAGTCCAGACCATTGAGTGACACCGCCCACTGGACTCCTAAACAAAGAATGAGCATGGATTTTAATGAACATGTTACAAGTTATACTGAATCTTTTCCTACAAAGATATATATCAATCTGCTCATCTCTTCCTGCTCTATACCAAGATGCCTATACATTAGATAGCATTGTCTGGGTGATGGGTTCCCTTTAAATCGGCCCTATAGCTACAAATAACTTTTGGCAGTTCATTAGACATTTCAAAAGTTTTTGATCAGAGCGGAGTCTCACTGATCGGGAGATATAGCTACGGAGAGATTGTGATAGCAAGATCAACCCCACGACCAGCCACTCATTTTGTTGATTTTTTTCCACAAAGACTTACATTCAAAAATATTGACGGAACGAGCGGCTGGCCAGAGACTGGATCATGCTGCCGTGATCTCGTTGTGGCTATATCTCCTGATCAGAGCGATTCTCAGCAGTAATCAATAACTTTTGTGCATTTTGATTTAATTTAAGTAAAAAAGAAACCATGGGCCTACTGCACATGGTGGTGTGCTGTTGTGATGTTGTATATGGGAGTTCCTTTAAGGTTTTAATCACTAAAGCCAAAATAGGACGACAAAATGAAGGAAGCCTCAATGAAATCCAAATGGACCTGTTGTGGGTTGTTCAGGTCCATTGTACGTTATGAACTGAGGCCTGAGCTTTATCCTCTTAGAAATTACATAAACTTTCTAACATTACATTAAATCAGCAGCATACGCAGCCCTGGCTGCAGCTTATTTTTCTGAGAACAAAAGGGTCAGGTGGTGATTTTCCATCATACCCGAACCCTATCTACCTTGACATCATGTGTCAGTAAAAGGTCAGGAGAGATCCATACGCCGTATACTGACAGCCGAACCTGCTGCGAGCGACAGGTACAGCCAACAAAAGTATAAAGTGCATGGGGACCTTTGAAGTCATTATATACAGAGCCCCCCACCCAAACTAAACCCGGAAGTGTGGTGCATTATACTCACTTGATTCGTGTCGACCCTGGCCGCCATCTTGTGACAATGATGTAATCTTCGGGAGGCCTGCCGAACCGCTGCAGCCGTCCCTCATGCTGGCCCCCCTCTGCCGCGTCATCAGCTGCTCAGCCGCGATTGGCTGAGCATACATTAAGCTAAATTCAGCCAATCGTGGCTGAGCAGCTGATGACGCGGCAGAGGGGGGCCGGCATGAAGGAGGTGCGGTCCGGCCGGCCTCCCGAAGACAACATCATTGTCCCCAAGATGGCGGCTGGGGTTGACACGAATCAGGTATGTAAAGTGCATTACACTTCCGGGGGTGGGGGGGACACAGGGAAGGGGGCCATTCACTAACATAACATACATTACAAAGTTGTATAACTTTGTAATGTGTGTTATTTAGTGAATAATTTTCTAACGCCGCACTATCCCTTATTGATGTGTCAAACCGGATCAGTATAATTTTTTTGTGGAGTCGAAGCGAAAGGAAATCTAGACCTTAAACCCTAAATATATTACCATAGTTAAAAAAAAGAGCAGTATGTTTGGCAAAGTATATAGGGCAGACTCTGTTTTCAACTGAAGGCGCAGGAGATTCTAACAATAAAGGTATACTCCAGAAAAAAAGAAAAATATTTTCAAATCAACTGTTGTCAGAAAGTTATACCGATTTGTAAATTAGTTATATAAAAAAAAAAATCTCTAATCTACCAGTGCTTATCATCTGCTGTACATCCTGCAGGAAGTGGTGTATTCTTTCTAGTCTGTCACAGTGCTCTCTGATGCCACCTCTGTCCATGTCAGGAACTGTCCAGAACAGGAGAGGTTTCTTTTTTTTTTTTAAGATATTTTACTAAAGGTTTTTTTGTTATAACTGTACAAGCGTTAATTCGGTACATTAAGAATGGTGTACATCTAATCAAGAGAAATTACATGGAGATTGTAACTTAAGAAGACAAGTGAATGGGGATTTGCTGCTTCTCTGGACAGTTCCTGTCACGGACAGAGGTGGCAGCAGAGAGCACTGTGTCAGACTGGAAAGAATACACCACTTCCTGCAGGACATACAGCAGCTGACAAGTACTGGTAGACTTGAGCTTTTTAAATAGAAGAAAATCATAAATTTGTTTAACTTTCTGACACCAGTTATTTTAAAAACTTTTTTTTTCCTTCTGGAGTACCCCTTTAAAGTTAATGTACATTTTTTTTATTATAAGGTGTTCAAAGGTTGACAATTGCTTTGAGAGGTTTATGTGACAAAAAGTTGGTTTTTCATCTGTTTCATAACGCGGCATAACCCGTAAGGATAGTTGGGACCCATACCTACTTATTGGGTACAGTTATCCATGACATACAATAAAATATTAGATTGGGATCTACCAGTCATCAATTTAATAGAACTTCCTTTTAGATATTTCCATACTACATCGTCCTTTACAGTGAACTTAACAATATGGCGTCTACAGCTTAAGGTCAGATATACAACCGGATCCTATTATTATTTTTGTGACAAAAGCAATGACCAATGTTTCACTTCACAGATAGGATACAAAAATACTGAATATAAACATTGTGAGTGGAATTATTTTTTTTCAAGGAATTAAAATGCTGTGTCCACGTCTGATTTCTGAGCAGTAGGAAAACGGGACATTTTAACGTCTTTCTCCTTGTCCATCTCGGTGCTTGTTATATTTCTCTCTCCAGTCTCTGTTCTGCAGATGCAGAGTAGTCCTGAGTATCGGTTACTCAGAGGCCAGCGAGGGCCTTATCCCTTCTTTTTTTATAAGGCAGATATTGTAATTTATGAATATGATGAGATGAAGCCTAGGCCTCTATGGTGGCTTAGGGCCTTCTTCCAGTTGTAAGGTCTTCTTCAGATTTCATCAGAGAAGAAAGAGGCATGGACGAGGTCAGGACTTCCAGAGCCTCCAGGGGGTGTAAAGCTATCCCCCTCCGATTGTTCTGACAACTCTCCATATTCACTGTTGTAAAATGTCTGCCCTCCACCATAAGACGGATATGATGACTGACTCCTGTTCTGGAGAGAGGAGCAGCTCGGTGCAGTACTTTCCTTATTTCTACGGGAACTTTTACTGCTGGGGAGGAAACAGATAAAGACAAAGCAAAATTTAGTAGATGCACTGGGGCCCAGGAACTGGTCATAAAAAAAAAGACTTTGACCTATAGACCCTGGTGGAGATTTATCAAACATGGTGTAAAGTAGAACTGGCTCAGTTGCCCCTAGCAACCAATCAGATTCCACCTTTCATTTTTTTTCAAAGAATCTGTGAGGAATGAAAAGTGGAATCTGGTTGCTAGGGGCAACTGAGCCAATTCTATTTTAAACCAATTCGATAACTCTCTCCCCCCCCCCCCACTTGTCTTCTGCAGTAAGACACTGAGTAGGGGAGAGAAAAACTCATAACAGTGTTGAGCGGACCTGTCAAACTGTTCTGGTTCAACAAAGTTTTCCAAACCTAAGCACTCTGCATTTAATTCCCGACGGCTTCAGAAGTTTTGTGCTGCCCTGGGGCTGCCAGGAAAATATGGATAGAGCCTATGGCTGTATCCAAGTTTTCCAGAACTCCCTAGGGCAGGGAATCAAATGCCGGGTTTTCAGGTTTGGAGAACTTGAACAGTTTGACAGGTCCACTAAAAGCTATTCATAACATTTAAAGTGAATGTTACATAGCTTTTCTGATATTTCCATGCATAGTGCGGCACCGGTGCAGGGATTTTTTTGAACTGCGGCCTGGTTCCCCCGTATGGCGCTGTTTTATTCCCGGGCAACGTCCGGGGGATGAAGCACTGGAGGTGGTCTGGCCAAATGGAGGAAACCCCCGCCCCTCTATGAAGCAGCTCCATTGATTCTAATGGAGCCACGTCATAGAGGGGAGAGGGTTCACCACACTGGGGGGTCCTGCTTCCAGTGCTTCGTCCCCCGGCTGTTGCCTGTGAATAAAACAGCGCCGCATGTAGGAGCCAGGTCGCGGTTCAAAAAAAGGACTGCAGCATCTATCCATGTAAATATCAGAAAAGCAATGTACCAGTGATACATTTTCTTTAAAGGCATATTCCAGCCAATAATACTGATCCTCTGTCCATAAGGTGATCGCTGTCTCTTTGTTCATTGTCTATGTCCTATACTTATGAGTAATTGGCTGGAATATCACTATAAAATCTCATGCAAACAAACAGGCATTTTGTGTAAATCACCTGTACACGCCATCTGTCCTGTGTCTGTTCTCTATCCTCTCCAGTTCTTCTGACGCCAGTACCATCCCACTGTCTGTTTGGTTGTCCTGCATAAAATCATCAAAATGACCATTGGTTTGGTGACAACAGTCAACATAACAGGACATAGTATGACCTATTCAGAGTTTTTATTAATAGTGTGGTTTAAATGGGTTATCCAGGGAGTAGAAAAGGTCTTACCTCTGTGTCAGAGGTGGTGAGAAGGAAGAAGGGGAAAACTTGGGAGCAGAACAGGTATAACCTTTCCTGCTATCCAGACAGCCTCTTTAAGAAACATTCAGTACTCAATTGTTTTTTTCCCAAGCAGAATAATACAGGGTAAAACCCATCAAGACTACCCCGGTCCATATGTCTTTGTGTCGTATCCCATTACAATATCCAGGTTACAATCCTTAATTACTGTATATTTCAGAGATGAGGTCAGTCAACTTTTTTTCTGCTTTGATACATAACACAGCACCTACCGGGTGACCTTTGTGCGTCACATTTGTCATTGGAAATTCTTCAAATGTTTTCAGTCTTGAGGGACATCGGATCTGATTGCCTCCAGTGAAGCAGCCAGGAAAAGAAACACAGTTGTAATACCTGCAGGGACAAAAATAAAAAATAGATATACAAATAGTTGTATAAATAGATATGTAGGCTTCCTATGAAATGTGTACTAGCTGGATAAGCAAAATAACAGTCAAGAGGTATCAATGGTTGTAATTGACTTCCTGGGTGGCACTGAAGCACTGACCGATCAGCTGTAGCCGGTAAACTAAGGGTGAGTTCACACTGCGTTTTTGCAATCCCTCAAAAAAGTAGTGTCAACAGTACTTTATTGTGCGTAAAAAAAAAACTGCATCCGTTTTGATTAGTTTTGTTTTTTTTTATAATGGAAGTCAATGGAAAAACGGATCAAAAACGGATGCACACAAATGCATCCGTTTTTTGCAATCCGTTTTTTTGCAAAAAACGGATCAGTTAAACGGATGCTGAAAACGCAGTGTGAACCTAGCCTAAGCAGTAGACATACATATATCCTAAAGGCTTCCATACACATTAGAGAAAAGTTGCCTGAACAATAGCAGGACTAGAAGACTGTCTATTCTCCCCTTACAGATCATGTTGGGTGAGAGAAGGATCAGGAATGTTCTTAACTGCCCAGTCCTCTTGTTCTTTAGGACATAATTTGAGAAAAAGCTTGATAAAGGACTTAGAAAAAGCTTTCTAGAAGAGGTCATACCAAATTGAAAAAGTCAGACAGGCAGAAAATAATAAAGAAAGTAAACTTGCCTATTTTCGTGCCCCTATTGCCGCTTCCGGGTCCCGTTGACAGACGCCTGTGTCCTGCAGCTTTTCTAGCTGCAATGTCACCTACTCAGCTGTATGACTGCCAATCAGTGACTGGGGCGGGACACAGCCTCATTCACTGACTGGCTGAGCGGGCAATCGTTCAGCTGGGATGTGACACTGCAGCTGGAAGAGCCTGATCCATGATGTACCTGGATTCATGCTGAAGATGACAGCCGAAAATTTCTCGCACCCCCTGTCTGCCTGAAGTTTTTTTATTTCATGGGACTCCCTCTCAGTTATTGCTTTCAGCTTCTACCTATGCTGTACACTATTTTACCTCACAGCCAGGTTATGACAGTGCAGCCTCATGTCACATTCCTCCTCATCCGAGTTGCTTTGGGGACAGATTGGTGACTGTGACAAGTCCATTTCCTCTGAGCTCTGGGAATCATTGAGTGGGATGTAGTCTTTTCCTTCCTGAAATGATAAGCAACAGAGAAGAGGGAATTATTCAAAAGTCTGGTTCTACCGATTGACCAAGCCTCAGCGAAATTTGAACCCAAGCTTCACCAATATCTCCAAAAATCAAGTATACCACTGTCTAAGAGTAATAAAAGCTGTTAGGTTACCTATAAAGAAAACAAAAAACACCTGTAAAACACACTGCACTAACTGATTTATGAGCTATTCACATGTCTGCAAAATACTGTCTGTCATGTGCAGGTGTAGGTGATAGAAGTAGAAAATAGAAGAGTGGTAGCTGATGTAGCTTTAGATGTATGGGTACCCTCTTAGGGGGTCTTGCTCGGGTAGTAATGCACTCTACCGGTATGTCTTTAGTAGAACAGTTGGAGAGAGTGGAGAATACTTGTACTCACGTATAGATAGAGTGCTATCTGACTGCCTTCTGCCCAACTAGTTCAGCAAGTGCCAAGTTGGGTAGTACGAGCACCAGGCCTTTACAACTGGACATAGCAGACTTTCTGAGGCTTCCCAGTCGTGCGTGGTCAGCAAGATACTTCAGCAGGATGCTATTTGTCTTGCTGAGGGTCAGTTTCTTGTTGTGGTAACTGCCCTAAGAATACAGTAGACGGGTCCCAATCGTGTACAAGGCTTTCCTCAGAGGACAGCTACCCCTCCTGAGGGTTTAGCATGGCATACTGGGGCAGGTTACTTACATGGTAGAATCTGTCTTGTTTCTAGTCCTTGACTTCGGTCCTGGCCTGGGCCAAGCTGGCTTCACTGCAGCAGGAACTTTCTCTGTCTCGCTCTTTCTCATACACTGACTAAAGCCAAAAAAAAAAAAAAAAACTCCTGCCAGGAACTAACCTCTCTTTTATAGGGCTTACTGTGATATGTGGGGCTGTAATGGACAGGAGAGAAAAGAAGTGTAATAGAAGGAAAAGTGAGGGAAAGACACCTGCACCTGTACTTGGACAGTAGAACAACACATGATAACCAACTGTTAACCAATTATCTTCAGCTGTGTTCATGCAAAAGACTTAGGGGCCTATTCCACAGAGCGATAATCGTCCGAATCGGCCTGATTCGGCCGATTTTCGCTCCGTGGAATAGAGAGAACGATCATCCGATGATCGTGTCATCGGCTGAACGTTCTTTTAGTTTCAAACCTAAAATCATCAGTTGCCACCCGCGCATCGCTACATGGAATAGCGACCGACGATTTAAAAACATCATACTTTACCTGTCTAGGCTGCAGGTCTTCTCCTGCGCTCCTTCTCCCAGGCCGGGGCGCAGCAGCAGCTTCGGAGCGGCCTGTCTGAGCTGACAGAATGCTCAGCCAACCACTGGCCTGGACCATCGCGGCGTGGCTCAGCTGCTGCTGCGCGGGAACGGCAGTAGGAGCGCAGAAGACCTGCAGCCTGGATAGGTAAAGTATGATGTTTAACAAGGGCTGCAAGGACATCGGTAACGATGTCCCTGCAACCCTCGCTAAACGATTATAGGCCCAGTTTACATTGTTGATCGGGCCCTGGTTGGCCCGTGGAATAGGACCCTTAGTTACATAACAGAGAGTGCCACCTAGTGGGGAACTAGAAATAAGCACCTTCAACCCCTTCTAGTGTGATACCTTACAGAAGCACTTTACCCAGGTGGTATAAGACTAAGTGGACCACCCATACCAGGACACTACAATAGACTTTCATTGTTTTCAATCCACTCCTGTTTAGGTTGCAAAATACTAAGCAAAATTCAGCCTTTATTTGTTGACTGAATGGTTCTGAGAGAATTAATTGTTGTGTTGATGCTCAGCATGACCCTGACTACCATACCTGCTGTACATTCTCTTGTAGTAGGTCACCCAGAATCTCAACCAGGTCAGTAAATGTTGGTCGTTCCTTAGGATCCCCATGCCAGCAGCTTAACATGATCCGATAACTATAATAATAATAATAATGATAAAAAATCTATTAATTCACAAACACATGTTCTTGCACCGTGAGACTAGCAATTAACATAAAGCATTAACACACTTATCCATGCATTACACACACAGCACAATAAGTTCAACAGAAACAATGTAATTCTCAACTTTCCCTGTGGGGGTGCTGCAGAAATAACAATCATTTTGCTGTTATTGTTGTTTGCTGTTACTTTTTAATTTTGTTGTTTATTTTTGATTTTTAGATCTGATCAGACAGATCTGTTGTCTCCAATGACAAGTTTCCTGACACCACAGGGATATTGACGCATTACACATTGCTCTACGAACTCAATGGGCTAGGAGTATAATTTATAGAGTGAGTATATTCTTTGTCCAGATTGTCTGCTTGGGCTGATAGATGAAAGTTCTGAGTGGGAGACCCCCCCCCTCTCCCTATATGAACTCATAATTCACTAAAAAGGTAATGAAAAATAGGTTTTTGAAGCCACACTCCCCTCCCCCCTTCTTGAGCTTGTATTTTATATTTTTCTTAGAATGTGTAAATTATGAGGAGGGGGGGCTAAGATCAAGACGTCTTAATAAATATCTTGCCTGTTCATTAACAAAGAGAAAGAACAGAAAATGTTTGTTCTCCGGTTATCACAGAGCTCCGAGGTTTTTTTTCCCCAGGAAATGATTGCTGGCTTACAGTCTAAAAAGTGTCTGCCTGGGATAAATATCGGAAAGTGTCTCTTGCGATAAGAAACCTTTCAGGCTTGAACATTACAAAAGCAGCAGGCTTGGCATGACAATGGTTTGTAATAACCGGGTTCCTGACCACTGAGGGGGTTCAATGAATGGCTGCCAGGAACACTACAAATACTTGTGCGGAATGTTATGTAGCTTTCAGTTTTCTCAAAAGTTGCCAACGAAAAGCTAACGTGATAGTTATCAAAAGGAAAATATCGGTGACCCAGTTGAATTCTGATTTGGAAATGTGAGCCGACTTCCAAATCCTGTTCATGAGAACTGGACGCTCTTTTAATGGCAGATCATGTGACTGATTGGCGAGTGTTATTTACTTCCTACACGTTCCTATTCACTTACATGTCTGTGGTTGCATATTCCGGTGCCCTCATACGTGTTCCTTCTTTCAGACGTTGGCAGAATTCTTCATTGATTTGGACTCCGGGATAAGGGGAGGCACCTGTTATACAATCATTATTAATAACTACCTCCTATAATTTAATACACAATAGTGGTTGTCAATGTTCTCTGAACCTGAACTTGCGGCATTTAAATTCCCTGCAGTTGAAGTTGAATGCTGCCATATCGAGTCCTGGAAAATATGGATACAGCCTATGGCAGTGATGGCTAACCTTGACACTCATGCTGTTGCCAAACTACATTCCCATCATGCCTGAACAACCAAAGATATGGCTTTGGCTGCCCAGGTATGATGGGAATTGTAGTTTTGCAACAGCTGGAGTGTCAAGGTTAGCCATCACTGGCCTATGGCCTTTGGCTGTATTCATGTTTTTCAGGACTCCCTAGGGCGCCATCCCACTTTTGTAACCGCGGGGAATCAAATGCAGATCGTACAGGATCAGAGGACTTTGACAAACCCCAATAGTTTGACAAGTTAGACGTGTCAAAGTGTGGAACAAACGTCAAGCCACTACTCCTCTTTGACTCTTACATTGAAAGACCCAAGACTGTAAAGGAACTACTGCACGGACGCAGTTACTGCAGGTAGCTGCAGTAAGTGTGAGCAGCAGCTGGTTCCCAAAAAACAGAGTTGGTCCAAGTCACCAAGGAACAGGCCAAGTATACATGGTCAGCATGCAGTGTTGTCAGCAAGAGAGACAGCTTGGTATCATGGATGAGACAGGTATCATAGAGGCACAAAAAAAAAAAAGAAGAGGTATAGCAGATCTCCCCTACACTACAACCTATATGTGTTATTCCGTGAGAAGGGGATATAGTGTTAGTATAGTGTCACTGGGTTCTAGTTACAAACTACATACCTATATAGAAACAACTGAACCTCCATAACTAGTTAACATACAAAAAATACTTTATTTCATAAAAAAGCACATACATTTGAAATCATAATACACAGTGAACTGCGACTGAGAAAATGCATTAAAAACCAACAGAAAAAACATACAAATGAGGGGTGCTACGATCAGGCAATATGTAGAGAGATGATAAGGGACAAAATACAATTCATCGGTATACTACCATAAACCAACCCTAAACCAGCTCTATCAACAAATTGGTCATACAAAATGTGTTACCTTACCCAAATGGAGGTGATGTGCCAGCCGGATAGTTGCCCCCACCCCAACGCACGTTTCGGTAAACAACCTTTTTCAAGGTTTCCTTGAAAAAGGTTGTTTACCGAAACGTGCGTTGGAGTGGGGGCAACTATCCGGCTGGCACATCACCTCCATTTGGGTAAGGTAACACATTTTGTATGACCAATTTGTTGATAGAGCTGGTTTAGGGTTGGTTTATGGTAGTATACCGATGAATTGTATTTTGTCCCTTATCATCTCTCTACATATTGCCTGATCGTAGCACCCCTCATTTGTATGTTTTTTCTGTTGGTTTTTAATGCATTTTCTCAGTCGCAGTTCACTGTGTATTATGATTTCAAATGTATGTGCTTTTTTATGAAATAAAGTATTTTTTGTATGTTAACTAGTTATGGAGGTTCAGTTGTTTCTATATAGGTATGAGGTATCATAGAGGGTGGCTTCATAGGCAAGTTAGGCAAATGGAATCATCAACGCGAGAGGCAGACAGTACAGATAAGGGTGGGGCAGATAGCGCAATCCAAAGAACAGGCACAGGTGAGGATAAACAGGAATACAGAAGAACGAGCAGACAGACACATTCACTTGGAATGCTAGAATCCAACAACTCTCAGGCAAGGCAGGTGGAGCTAGTTTAAATAGGTACAGGTGGCTCTGGATTGGCAGATGACAGTAGCAAGTGGAGACAAGCTGCCTCTACCAGAGCAGTTGGCCACATGCACACCTTAGTGGCCAAAGGCACCATTTCAGCAGAAGGAGGAAGAAGATGCCAGAAGAAATGAGGATGAACAGCCCCAGGACTAGCACAGAACACAACAGAGGAGCAGAAAGGAACATGGTGGCAAGGAGCGGGACTGGAACTCGAAAAGCACCAAGGGTCCTCAGTAATGGAACCCAGCAATGTTACATATTACTTTAGTAAACCTGCATCTTCAAGCCTGTAAAGTGGCCTCAATGTTAACATAACCTGAAACCAGGGCTTGTTTACCAAAAGAGCTTGCCCCCCCTCCCCGACTAGTAGGCCCCAAATCAATCATATTCCAGCTCCTAATGTTCAATGAATCATCAGAAAAGAATAAATCAATGATAATATGGACAACTCCAACTTTTACTTAACACCACTTTTGATCGATGTCCCTTTTATATTACGTTGCACATTTCCCATTGAGAATAGCTCAATAATCTATTTTCTATGTTATATTAAAGTATTTAACTTCAACTTTACAAAACGATATTTTTTCCATCTGGACCAACAACCAAATAAGGAATTGTAAAAGGTACGATGATTGAATAATTTGGGAAAAACCTCAAAATTCAACCTCTGAAATAAACCAGTCGCCATTAATTGACTTACCAAGTGAGAAGATTTCCCATAGCAGCACCCCGAAGGACCAGACATCACTCTGAGTAGTGTAAACCTTATCGAAAATGCTCTCTGGCGCCATCCACTTCAGAGGCAGACGTGCCTGTAAGAAATTACCATACATTAGCATGCACACAAAGAATCCTGTAAGGAATATCAAATTCTAGTTCAGACCTCCCTCTGATCATTAACATTCAGCTATGTTTTGCATTTAAGCAGATGTCGTGTTTGGTACAAAAAAAAAGAAAAGAAAAAAAAAGGATGCAGTGATTCCAGATGTGTTCTTTTCTCCCCCTTTTTTAACTTTTCATTAAAGGGATTATCTAGGATTAAAAAAATGCAGTTACTTTCTTGCAAAAACAGCGCCACTCCTGTCCTCAGGTTGTGTGTGGTATTACAATTCAGCACCATTCACTTTAATAGAACTGAGCTGCAAAATATCACCCCAACTAAGGTCAGGAGAGGTGCTTTTCTGGAAGAAAGTGGACAGAATTTTTTAAACTTCCATAGCTCCTTTAAAGGGGTAGTCTGCTCATTTTGAACTTTTAATTTTTTTTTTCAGGTCTTTCCAGGTGTTTCTTTTCATACTTTCTTACTGTTAATATTTTCTTTTCCATCTACAGTACATTACATTTATTTTTATTTTTTGTTATGTATAGATTGTACTACTGCAATATATTTTAAAATTACAAATTAAAAAAAAAAAAATCCCCAAAATATATGGAAACTTTATCCTCTACCAAGCACAGCCTTTAGAAAAACTATGCCGATATGAGGACTAAAAGGTTTAAAGGGAATCTGTCACCCTGGCATCCGGGGCAGAGTCCGCCCGACCCCCGATACTTACCCCCTTCTGCTGGTCCTGCTCCCGAAGCCGGTCCTTTGCGGAGAAATCACTGCCCGATGGTCTGCATGCTCAATATGTAAATGAGAGATGAGGCCGACGTCCATAAGAAATAACTGCTCCAGTGAGCCCTGGGGGCTCTACAGGAGGGTCTACGGGGGGGGGGGGGCAGTGTCTGCTTTGGGTGCCAGGGTGACAGGTACCCTTTAAAGGAGTACTCCAGAGAAAATCTTTTTTTTTTCCTTTTTTAAACAACTGATGACAAAAAGTTATACAGATGTGTAAATTATTCCCAGTTAAAAATCTCAAGCCTTCCAGTACTTATCAGCTGCTGTATGTCCTGTAGGAAGTGGTGTATTCTTTCCAGTTTGACACAGTGCTCTCTGCTGAAAAAAAAGGACATTTTGGCAGCACATCTATGACTCTGTTCACACTGCAGGTTGCACACTGCTTGTGGCTTAAGTACAGACAAAAAACAAAAGGTGCAACAGCAACCCACAGGTGCAAGGGCTTACCGTATATACTCCTCCCAGCGTACACACGCTGCTCTGTAGATATTAAAAATTAAAATGTAATTTTTTTTGCAAACTATTTCATCAAACAGAGTGTACCATGTTGCCACGTTAAGGCGTCCTCAGAGACACGGTCCCTTCTCTAGCATTTTCATACTAGAAATGGCCTCTCCTGGGCTGAATAAGCCTATAACTGGGCAGATAGGAACCAAATGATCTCTTTTATAGCACCCTTGGGACATGGGGGGAGTGCAAGCCAACAGGAGGTAGCCACACCCCACATTCAACAGAAAAAAAGGGAAATTTTGGCAGCACGTCTACAGAGCAGGTGTTTACCGTGTGTACGCTGGGAGGAGTATATACGGTAAGCCCTTGCACCTGTGGGTTGCTGTTGCACCTTTAGTTTTTTGTCTGTACTTAAGCCACAAGCAGCGTGCAACCTGCAGTGTGAACAGAGTCATAGATGTACGCTAAGCTGGAACACGATGTTGTGTTCTCTACAGCCAACCCTTACATAAGGCACATAAAATCGTACCACCGCTTTGGGGACGACATTTTTATTGTTTGGCAGGGCACAAAAGCCTAATTCTCTGAGTTTGTACATTTTTTGAATACACACAATCATGTTAATATGCTCTTTACGTCCAAGTTCGGGGGGGACTCACTCGAATTTCTGGACGTGCAAGTCAATATCCGTAATAATGAGATTCACACCTCAGTATTCAGAAAATCCACCTCCTGCAATTCCCTTCTCCACTTCGACAGCTCGCACCCTGCGCATGTTAAGAAAGCAATTCCATATGGTCAAATGCTGCGCCTGCGCAGGGTGAATTCTACTGATGAATCTTTCAGCACTCAAGCTGGTGAGTTGGAGAGGAGGTTTGCAGAGAGGGGATATCCTACCGCAATAGTGAGTGAAGCACGTCAGAGGTCCAGCCTCTATTATAGAACTACTCTAATTGCATCATCATCTAAACGAAGAGCTCAGGATAGGAGATTTAATTTCATCTTCCAGAATTCTCCTATGAATTCCGCTATTCAGGAGGCCATTAAGAGACACTGGCACCTGCTGGAGTCAGATCCTGACCTCAAGAATATTGCAGAAAAGAAACCTTGTATTTCATATAGAAAGAATAGAACAATAGCGGATCATCTAAATACTCCTAACCCGCACATTAATAATAAAAATACCGACTGGCTATCCCGTACATTACCTGAAGGCAACAGAAGATGTGGCCAATGCAAGTACTGTACCCAATTACTCAATGTCTCCTATATCCGCTTAGGGGGACATGACTGTACTATCAGGGATTTTATCACATGTAAATCTTCATATGTGGTGTATGCCATAATTTGCAACTGTGTTTTTTTTCTACGTGGGCAAAACAAAAAGACCTTTATGGGTAAGGTTTAAAGAACATGCCTACTCCGTAAGATCAGGGAAAGGCGTTCCACGCCTTATAGAACATGTAAGAAATGTACATCAAGGTGATGTTAAAACCCTGAAATTCCTTGGACTCGAAAGAGTTAACTCAGTTCCAGAAGGAGTTGATAAGCATCAAACACTCCGGAGAAAAGAGTCTCTCTGGATTTCAAAGCTTAATGCCACCGGCCCACTCGGACTCAATGAGAGAAACGATCTCAGTGTATTTGTATAATGATTTGCATCTGTAATATGTGTGTTTATTTCTTATGGTCACGTGCACGTTACCTGTATATAGAGCACTCCTCCTCTTCCCATGACGTTGCTACCTGGTCGACAAAGGGGGTGTGCCCCCGAAACGGCCGCCCCAGTGCGCGTCTAGCACCTGCACCTTTCCCTGCCCGCTATCCGTGGCCCATGGAATAAAGAAAGCTGGGTGAGTGCTGATTCATCTACCTTTATACTCACTGTATTGCTGCCGTATTTTCTTGCACCCTCGGTCCTCAGCACACCTGCCACGCAGAGCCCTGTTAGTCTTTGGACTTCTCAGATATTGGAGTGATTGAGTGTGGTGCGGGTCAGCTGTATCTCCCCTTCTGCAGAGTCATAGATGTGCTGCCAAAATTTCCCTTTTTTTCTGTTGAATGTGGAGGGTGTGGCTACCTCCTGCACTCCACCCATGTCCCAAGGGTGCTATAAAAGAGATCATTTGGCTCCTATCTGCCCAGTTGTAGGCTTATTCAGCCCAGGAGAGGCCATTGCTAGTGTGAAAATGCTAGAGCAGGGACCGTGTCTCTGAGGATGCCTTAATGTGGCGACATGGTAAACTCTGTTTGATCAAATAGTTTGCTAAGATCCTCACTTTTCTAAAAAAAATTTTTATATTTTAATTTTTAATATCTACAGAGCAGGTGTTTACCGTGTGTATGCTGGGAGGAGTATATACGGTAAGCCCTTGCACCTGTGGTTTGTTTTTTGACAGTGCTCTCTGCTGTCACCTCTGTCCATGACAGGAACTGTCCACAGCAGTAGTAAGGGCCTGTTCACACTACGGATTCGGCACAGATATTCTGCTGGGAACCTCTGTCCACAGACTCACGCTTCTCCGCTCTCCGCGCCTCTCCACTCAAAGAATTCACATGTTAATTCTTTGAGCAGAGAGCGGAGACACGTGAGCCCTCCTATTCAAAGACATAGCAGGAGGGATTCGGTGCGGAGTCTGCAGACGTAGGTTCCCTATGGAAGCTCCGCGCCGAATCCGTAGTGTGAACAGCCCCTAATTCCCCATAGACACAGGCAGCAGAGAGCACTGTGTCAGACTGGAAAGAATACACCACTTCCTGCAGGACATACAGCAACTGATAAGTACTGTGAGACTTGAGATTTTTAAATAGAAGTTAATTACAAATCTATATAACTTTCTGACACCAGTTGATTTAAAAGCAATAATTTTCCCCCACTGAAGTACCCCTTTAAATTATAATACTGATTGTACCTAAATGAAAAGGGTCCAATCTAACATCTTATCGAACATTCCAGATGGTAGGACAAGGATCTAGACAATGAACCAGGATGACATATATACAGAATAAATTCCTTTAATACACTGTATGGTCCCAGCACTTTGTTCCCCATTAGAAGATCTTCCTAATTAAAACGTTCTGCTCAGTTTTCCATTTCCTGGTGAGATTTTAGTGTTTTCATCCAAGTCCTATAAATAAGCCCGAGTCTCCATGAGTTTGGTAGAGAAGACATTTACTTACACTTCCCTTCCTGACGTAATCGGGATCTTTGTAAATATCTCTGGCCAGACCAAAGTCACAGATTTTTACAACGTTGTTCTCAGACAGCAGGATGTTCCTGGCAGCCAAGTCTCTGTGAATGCACTGCAAGGAGAAGAGAGAGAGGACTGTTTATTTTACTTTAATCATTTACATTTCATTCTTTATGCAGAGCCCAATGCTATTATACAACCACAGCACTGTATACTATATAGAGGGCAACCAACTATAATGTATGATGATGCATTTTGTGAATGCTTCATTGGTGGCACTGCTAGACTGATCTTGATTATTAGCAAGGATAGGCTCGGACCGGCCCACGGGGGAGCAGGGGAATCCCCCGGTGGGCCCTACACCTTAATATAGTAACTTAGGTTTTCATCTTATCATATAGAGGCAGGGAGTGACCAAGTGACAGGTATCAGCATGTAGTGTGCAGATTCACATCTCATGTTTCTCCGTAGCCTACCTCCTTCTCACAGGCTGCCTCCATCTGCTCTATGTGCTGCTGCTGGCAGTCAGGACACAGTAGGAGGGGAGGGAGTGGTGCAGCTGCCGATCTGACAGCATGTGAGCTATACCTGGTACTTTCCTGTGCCAGTGGTAAATCTGTGTATACATGAAGTATGTATACAATTCCCTGTTGGCCCAAGGTACCCCAGTCCAACACTGGCAAAGTAAATTTGCAATGCATGGGCCTCTAAATTATAGGTCTCAATAATGCCTGCTATGTTACATTTGCTGTCACATTACAGCTGATCAACTCTGAATGCAATGACGAGTAAATTAATTCTTAAAGGGGTACTCCAGAGGAAAAAAAAAAAGTATTTAAATCAACGGGTGCTAGAAAGTTCTAATGTGTGTAATATGTAATTTACTTCCATTTGAAAAACTAAAGTCTTCCAGTACTTATCAGCTGCTGTATGTCCTGCAGGAAGTGCTGTATTCTTTCCAGTCTGACACAGTGCTCTCTGCTGCCACCTCTGTCCATGTCAGGAACTGTTCAAAGCAGGAGCAAATCCCCATAGAAAACCTATGGCAGGTTCCTGTCATGGACAGAGATGGCAGCAGAGAGCACCATATATACCACCTGCAGGACATACAATAGCTGATGAGTATTGGAAGAACTGTTTTTTTTTTTTGTTTTTTTTTTTGCATTGTAGTAATTTGCTAATTTGTATAACTTTCTGGCACCAGTTGATCTGAAAACTTTTTTTTTTGATGGGTAGGAGGATGAGCAGTCAAGTAACGTGACAAGACATGTCATGTGTGGTGAGTTGGCATGGTGGGTATATAAAGCATGTTATATAGGCTATCTGCACACATAGGCCTCATTGCTGTCATGGTAAAAGGGTAAACATGCTACACACACAGCAGTCACTCTAGAATATTAGCTGCTGGTCAGTCATAATAATGTGACTCCACTGTGTATATGGAATGTAACATGTAATTACACACAATGTACACAAGATGTCGCTGTTTATTTCCTAATGAATATAAAGTAAGGCAGCACATTGGGGAAGGTTCTTGAGTTTTGGAAAAGTTTGATCTTTATCTTCCACTTATGTCATTCAAGAATGATAGATTTCCACTGATACCTTTACTGGGAAAAATGCTCTATTTTAGACAAATATTTCCCTAGATTCCCTGTTGGAGTATGAATACTCGGTTCATGTAAGGACATGAGAAGCCAGTGCAGCATAGACTCAGACATAGGGAATTAGTCTATTGCTTTGATTATCTGTTAGGACTTCCCCTTAAGGTGGTTCACAAAGCAAATCCCTCAAAACAACATGAAAAGGTTATCTGGGGCCAATGACTTGCGGAGCCTTCAGCCCTTCTGGTAATATCTCATTACATTAAGCGCTGTATTCTGGGCCAAAAAATAAAGTATAGACTCATTAATTACTTTGTAAGTATAGGAAATTACTATGACTCTGTGAAAACACGGGTCCGCCCGAAAACTGACAAGGGATAAATCATTCAAAAATTCCTCTCCGGGTCGTCTGTCCTTATAGTCACCTGCTCCTTATCAATTAGATCATGACTATGGAGAAAAAGAATCCAGAATGGGGGAGGGGGTCTTATTGTATACCCAATCCATCTCAAAACAGAATTAGTCAAAAATAAAAAATAAAAAGTAAGGAAAAAAAAAACAACAACTCCCGTTTATATGGCGTTCATCTTTGATGTAGTTGTTGGAAAAGAACTGTGATTATAGGCTGACAACATGATGTTCTTCTGCTGGGACCCTAAGCGATCAAATTCTAATGGAAACGAGGTAGCAAGTGCTCAGTCCCTGCAGTGCCCCCGCAGGGGATATGAAGTATTACATGATTCTCAATACGATAATACTGACTGTCCTGTCAGGTCCTCCAAAGCAGATAGGCTAACAGTGCATTTACACAGACAGAATTATCTGACAGATTTCTGAAGCCAAAGCCAGGAACTGACTATAAACAGAGAACAGGTCATACCATACTGATCAGCTACTGCATGTCCTGCAGGAAATTATGTTTTCTTTTCAGCCTGAAACAGTTCTCTCTGCTGACATCTCTGGCCGAGACAGAAACTGTCCAGATCAGCAGCAAGTCTTCATAGAAAACCTTCTGTCTTGGACAGAGGTGGCAGCAGAGAGCACTGTGTCAGATTAAAAAGAAAACATTTCCTGCAGGACATATAGCAGCTGATAAGTATGGGAAGACTTGAGATTTTTAAATAGAATTACAAATCTATATAACTTTCTGAATTCAGTTGATATGAAAGAAACAGATTTTTCGCTGGACAACCCCTTTAACTTGTATTGTGTCTCTCTTATATAAGTAAACCACATAATCCATCACTGGAAGGGTTAGTTCACACATAGCAACTTAGCTGCAGATTTCCAATCTGGACTTGTTAATGGGAATTTTAACAAAACTTGTGCAGTCATATTCTATGTGTAAATTGACTTGTGTGACATTGATAACGATAAAACCGGAGGGAAACTACATTGGATTGCCAGTGAACTCCCCATCAGTGATACAATAATACAATGGTATCACTACACAGATGGACGTCTCTCGCTCTGTAATCATTATGGCTTTCATACATAGGTTTATTTTTACCTTTCTAGATGATAAGAATTCCATTCCACGAGCGACCTGGAAGCTGTAGCAGATCAGATCTTCCATAGTAAGAGGGCTCTGCCATAGGTCCTTCACTGTATGAAAAATAGGACGTTACCATATTATGCCTCATTCGTGTATAGGATTTGGTTTGATTCTAGACAAGGTCCAAAAAAAAGCAAAAAAACATTCGATAAACCTTGACTTAAAGTGACTGTACCACCAGGCCCAGACTGAAGCACTGGAGGCTGACCCACCCTTAGTGGGAAGAAACTCCAGCCCCTCCATGACGTAACTCCATTAAAATCAATGGAACCCTATCATAGAGGGGCTATCGACCGGGCAGCCCATAGGATATAGTGGCGGCAGAAAATCGCTGCTATATAAGTAGTTTGTCTTTCAACATGTTGAAAGACAAACGACTTCAACGATCAGCCGACATGAACAATGTCGGCTGATCATTGCCTCCTATTCCACGGGACGATTATTGGCCGCAACGGCCGAATACGGCTGATAATCGTTCCGTGGAATAGGGCCTTTACAAAACCTGCACGCAAACTGGAGACAACAGTGGTGCTGTCTCTGGAGGAAAGTGGCCATGTTTTTGTAGCGCTGGATAACCCCTTTAGGGTACGTTTGCACGTACTGACTCGCAGTGGAAATCTCGCTGCGAGTTTTACAGCGAGATCCGCTACAAGTCAAGGTCCTGGCAGCTCCTGTGCACACATACTCGCACACGTATGTAATGCAGCCGCCCCCTTAACCCCTTCCTCCGCTTTTGCCCGGCTCCCGCTTTCTGTATACATTACCTGTCTCCCGCACAGGGTCCCGGCTTCGTGCTCTGCCGCCCAGCGACAGCCACTGATAGGAAGATGGGACCCCGTGCGCGAGACAGGTAATTTATACAAAGAGCGGGAGCGGATGAAGGGGTTAAGGGGGCGGCTGCATTACATACGTGTGCATCACATACGTGTGCGAGTATGTGTGCACAGGACCTGTGAGGATCTTGACTCGTAGCGGATCTCGCTGCAAAACTCGCAGCGACATTTCCGCTGTGAGTCGGTCAGTGTGAACGTACCCTTAAAGAGTCATCAACTCATGAAGCCAAATATGGCCCTTCATGCTATGTTCCCTAGTTGAGCTTAGTATTGTCAGACATACTTCCTATACCACATACATTAGCTCTTTCTACAGGATAGAATTTATACTATAGGCTTCTTGGCTCTGACTATATAAGATGTTAGTAGCGTTCCTTACGCTCTGTGGTCCTTTGACTTTGGTTCTTGGTCATCAAAAGCCTGCCAAAGATGGCTCCTTCATTGACGCCTTCTCTGCTCATCCTGTCAGCTATGACGGCTTCCACCATTGACCGAACCTGACTGCGGGACCGTGGCGATCTCTCCTGTAAGTGATAAAAATAAAGTAAAAACAGCCATTGTATTTCTTTCATTATTCTTCCCATGCCGCAGTCAGTACCCTGCTTCCCATTTCCTTAATGTAAAACAGATGACATATAATGCTTGGAAGCAGCATGAAGAGAGGGTAAGTAATAGAGCCGGAATCATATGACGGATAATACAAATAACAGGACTTCCCATACCCGGTAAGGAATGAATCCATCCCGCTTGGTCCTCAGGTAATTGGAAAGGTTGCCATACTTGCAGAATTCCACAATAACCATCAGCGGTCCTAAAACAGCAAATAGTGTAATGTTAGAGTAATGTGTAATGTGCTGCCCAACACTACTGTATATCAAGAATTGCGAAATTCACATTCAGTACGAGCAGGTAAGACAACCCGCATACAGATGAGCAATCATTCTTACTCTGGAGACAAAAAAAAATATAAAAAATAATCAGCTGTTGTTCGAAAGTTCTACAGATGTGTAAATTACTTCTTTTCAAAAACCTTAATCCTCCCAGTACTTATTAGCTGCTGTATGTCCTGCAGGAAGTGGTGTATTCTTTCCAGTCTGACACAGTGCTCTCTGCTGCCACCTCTGTCCATGTCAGCAAACCCCCATAGAAAACCTCTACTGCTCCCCAGACTGGAAAGAATACACCTCTTCCTGCAGGATGTACAGCAGCTGTAAGTACTGGAAGACTTGAGATTTTTTTTCATAGAAATAAATTACACTTTCTGGCACCGGTTTGTTTAAAAGAAAAAAAAATTGTTGATTTGCCCCTGTAATAGAATGGAAGTGCATGCATAATAAAAGAAAGCTGAAGTCGGAGGACTTTTCATGACTCAAGTATTTTAAAACTTTCTACCATGCTGTGCGTCTGCAGTCGTAACCCCATCAATTCCATGACATTATACCCATAAGACACATACAATAGACATCTCCTGTGGAATATTTCCATTCTTCTTGAGATGCTGAGAACAATGATTGAGTTATGGGGGAGTTATCATACGCAGCTGCCTCTCTTTATCTGCTTATGTTTTGCAGCCTAAATGTTCCATCTCAATAGTCAGTGATGACTAACGCACTAAATATGAGCACAATGCCACGCTCATCACATCAGCAACGCGAGACGTTCACGCTGAAGAATTTTTTATTTTTTTTCCGGAAGCAGAATGGTCATTTTCCGTCCTGCAATAGTCTGATGGTGACTCACAGCTTAGACCAAATAATTGTTTCAAAGGAATGTTCATATAAAATTTATTACGTTTTTGCATTTTTTTTGTACATGATCACAGTGATTTATGCCAGTATCATGTTACTGAGGAATAAAGAAGGGAGATTTATCAAACATGGTGTAAAGTATAGCTGGCTCAGTTGCCCCTAGCAACCAATCAGATTTCACCTTTCATTCCTCACAGACTCTTTGGAAAATGAAAGGTGGAATCTGATTGGTTGCTAGGGGCAATTGAGCCAGTTTCACTTTACACCATGTTTGATAAATCTCCCTCAAGATTTTTAAAATGGTGATTAATTGATATGATAATATAATACCCAAATAGTAACCTCCTTGTTATTGTAGTGTCTGTAATATAATACCCAAATAGTAACCCCCTTGTTATTGTTTTCCCCATTGTAACCCATCGCTTATCAAATAGTCCTGTAGTAACCCACCTATTATTGTATTTTCCTATAGTATCCCCCCATTATCATACTGCCTATAATAATAGTATACCCAGTTAGTATCCTCTATTATTGTATTAAAGTATTGTAGTCCACCTTATGGGCTATTGTTCTATAGTAACCCTCATAGACACATAGAAGATTGTCGGCAGAAAAAGACCACCGGGTCCATCTAGTCTGCCCAGTTAGTACCCCATTTATTGTACTGAACTATTGTATCCCACTTGTTATTGTCTTGCCCTATAGTAACTCACCAGTTATAGTATTCCCCTATAGTAACCCCCGTAATTGTATTTCCCAAAAGAAAAAATTAACTCCCCTGTTATCATATTACTCTTTGCTAACTCTCCTGTTATCGTACTGCCTAAAGTAATATAGTACTAAGCTATCCGTGGAATAATTGGATTTAGGCCTATATAGTCATGTAACACTCGATCTGTACTTTATGGGCCTTATGTACACAATTGGACATTCCTGATATTATCATAAGGAAATATTCCACCAACTGGGGGGCATATCATTTCCCTCATTCCTGTACTCTACAGCACGGCGACACCTGCGTAATTTAACAAAATCTAATTTGCTGAAACATTGAGAACTGGGCAGTAAGAAAAACAAGTAATAATTCAATTGCTGCTCTTCCATTGCTATGTGTTTGATGATACTCAGCCCTGCACTTTATCTGCCTTATCTTAGGAATTCCCAGAATGCAGCTTCTGTGAACACATTATAAATCTGACAGAAAATTGAAGTTGGCAAAGAAACAAGGCCGTCTGTCATATCATGGCTATGGGTGCCACATTCTAAGCTCGGGTCAAGCCGTAATTTTAAAGCAGAGGCGAAGCTTGAAGTAGGGAGATATAGTGAATCACTCATAAATGGATCCTTGCTGCTACTTGCTATTAATATTATAGATGCAGAGCTTCAGCTGACAGTAATACTTTAATGGATAACAAATATGGAGGCTTAAAGTGGGTTTGGGGCTAAATTTATTCAAGGCTCATGTTTAAGATGTGTCATGAATATAAGACCAGTGGAATGCTGACTCCTAGTGCCCCCTCAATAAGCTGTTAAAGCCCGCTTATATACTACAGCTCAGTTCCTTTCCCTTTAATGAGAGATGAGCTGCAGTAACCCAGCATGGCCACTACGCAATGTATGGCACTGTCTGCTTCTGGATCTCTTCTCTGGGTATTGCTATACTGTAGCTTTGGCAAGTAACTGGTTGGTTGGATGCTGGGTGGCAGCACTCCATTAACCTGATACTAATAATCTATCCTGAGGATAGTTAAACAAAAAGAAAGAGAAGAGTTGATTAAGTTCAACCTATTACACCACTGTGTTGATCCAGAGGAAGGCAAGAACTCTTATAAGCAAGATTTCAATGGGAATCCAATAAAAATGTAATGAAAATTCCCTTTAAGACCGAGTCTCACTTCTATTTGCTCCCTTAAAATTCTTACACCTAACAGAATACGGAAGACCAAGAGCTCAGAACAAGTGCTTACCGTTTGCTTTGGTACACGCTCCTAGTAAGTTGACTACGTTGAGGTGGTTGCCAATGTGAATGAGAATTTTCAACTCTGACATCAAAGCTTTGTGTTCACTGGCAGTAGCGCCCTCTGAAATGCACAAAGCCAACGTAATAAGTATAAGTGTATAAGTTTAAGTGTATATCTAGATGCCTTGTCTATGTCTCAGAGAAAATATACATTTTGAGTCCCATACCTTTTAACATCTTCACTGCCACCGTCTCACAACTGCTGCTCTTACTGATACCAAAAGCTGAAGCCTCCACCACTTTACCAAATGCACCATGTCCTAGGACTTTACCTGTAATACAATGAACATTAATGGGTAGCACATAAGTCGAAACAGATGTTTGTGTGTGTGTCTATATAATTTTACAGTTTTGAGATCCACCAGAGCATACACTGACCAGGTATCATATATTGGCCATAGTCATCTTACCAAGTCTCAGTCTGTCTCGGGGAAACTCCCACTTGCTTGAGTCATAAGGCAGATATTCACACTGTTCCTCCAAAGGCACCTCACCAGGATCCATGATAATGGAAAGGTATCCAGTCTTTATCTCCCCATGGCTGGGCTAAAGAATCAAAATCAGAATGTTGTATGTTGTTACACAGGATTGTGCCTGGAAAATCTCAAAACAATGTCATCAACACTAATATAGCCCAGTGGCATAGCTACTATGGAGATAGACCACGCAACTGCTATGGGGCCCGTGCGGAAGGTGGGCCCCGGCCCCCTTCCCCCCTGCCAGACCATGGGTGTCTCCATGGTACTGCCTCCGTTCTGAGCACTGTGAACGTGAGTGCTGTGATAGCTGTACAGGAGGAGGAGGGTGGGGTTAGGTGTGCTGTGAGAGCTGAGCTGATGTGAGCACTGTCGGGGGGGGGGGGGAGGAGGGAGGTGCGCTGTGCTTGCCACTGTAAGCACCATTCGGGGAAGAGGGGGGTCAGTTTGGTGCACTTTGAGAACCACTGTGACCGCTGTTGGGGGGTGGGGGACTCTCCCGGTGCTCTAAACTGACCCTCTCACAGCGCACCTCTTCCCCCAGGCAGCGCTCACACTAGTTCTTATGGGGCCTATACTGTTTTTTGCTATGGAACCCCATAAATCCTAGTTACGCCGCTGATATAGTTCTTTGTAAGTTAGAAACCTAAATCCTTAAAGGAGAAGTCCAGCAAAAATTTATTGTAAAAGTATTGTATTGTCCCCAAAAGTTATACAAATCACCAATATACACTTATTACGGGAAATGCTTATAAAGTGCTTTTTTCCCTGCACTTACTACTGCATCAAGGTTTCACTTCCTGGATAACATGGTGATGTCACGTCCCGAGCTGTGCGGGCTGTGGCTGCTGGAGAGGATGATGGCAGAGGGATGCTCAGTGTCCCTCCAGTGTCCTGTGTCCCTCAGTTTCCCCCTGCCATCATCCTCTCCAGCAGCCACAGCCCGCACAGCTCTGGGAGTCGGGTCGTGACATCACCATTTTATCCAGGAAGTGACATCACCATTTTATCCAGGAAGTGAAGCCTTGATGCAGTAGTAAGTGCAGGGAAAAAAGCACTTTATAAGCATTTACCATAATAAGTATATATTGGTGATTTGTTTTACTTTTGGGGGTCAATACAGTACTTTAATAAAAATTTTGACTGGACTTCTCCTTTAATATCCACTTCAAGCTGTCTGTGGCTCTTCATTTGCTGCAAAACCACAACTTTCAGCATGTCCTGACTGCCTCTGACTATTTTTCAGATCACCGGGATGAATGGTATGCGTCAGACCTCACTGACTTTAATAGGGTCCATCTGGTCTCCTGCAATTGTTTAGTATGCAACAGAGGAACCTCCAGTGCAAATGTGAACACAACCTAAGATTTAGGAGCACATTTACAGCCTATGCTCAGTCTAGACCAGTGCTTCTCAATTCCAGTCCTCAGGCCTCATCAACAGGTCATGCTTTGAGGATTTCCTTAGTATTTCACAGGTGACATAATTATACTCAGTTCATCAGGTATTATCACAGGTGTTCTTTGTATGGGATATCCTCAAAACATGACCTGTTGGTGAGGCCTGAGGACTGGAATTGAGAAGCACTGGTTTAGACCATATTTGTGCTTGACAAAAGGATTTGATGCAAGCCGTAGGGATGGGGAAAACCTCTTCCGATAGAATTTTTTTTGGTGGTCTCTCCTGTTTATCCATTGTTCCAAACCTTGTAGGGCAAAGCAATTCACAAAGACACTGTATGTAATGTTACTTTGCATTATCTAGATCTACAGTATATCAACTACTTACCCTTTTAATATTACAGAAGATGAGGATGAGGAGTATCCAGAAGAAAACCGCTATCACTCCAGTGCCAATAAGAATCACAATTTCAACATTGGTTTTGTCATCTACTCCTGGAGTAAGGGGTAAAAGAAAGGATGTTAATAGGTCTACCATTTAATTCCTATAGGCCTATATGGAGTTTTTCATATATTCCTCAGTGGCCAGTCTATGCAAAGTGTTGGTACACGCTCACGATCTATGATCCCAATGATAATTCTAGAAACTAATCTGGAATATATTAAACATTGTACAAAGAAGGAAATAAAATACTGGACTTATGGTATCACCTTCAACAGAGACAATGGCGGATGAATTTACGCATCCCTTCTCGTTGCAGGCAGTGCAGAGGTATATACCAGCGTCTTCTTCTCGAACTCGCTGAATGCTTAGTGTGTGGTTCTGGTCTCCCAGTACAATCCCTGTGTGAGAGATAATATTACATTATAAGAACATTTAAATTTTTCTAGGACTAAATTACTAATATGTAGTGATGAGCGAACTTACCGAACGTTCAGGTCCGTTCAAACTGGAACCCTTAGCATTTGACTCCCTTGGCTGGAGAAGTTGGATGCAGCCCTAGGGAGTCCTGGAAACCACGGGTACAGCCATAGTTTTCCTGACAGCCCTAAGGCTGCATTCAACTTTTCCAACCAAGGGAATCAAATGCTGAGCGTTCATCACTACTCATGAGGAAGAGTATACAGTATGTTTATCCCCGTTTATTGTCTCAGTATAACTATATGATCGGTAGAGTGGGCTCCAGAATGGGGCCCACCCTCACATGTTGGATTTCCATGCTACCTTGTAGTCCTCCAAGTGGACTTGCACAATGGCCGTATTATTACTATGCTAAAATGAGGCCCATTTATTTATTGTATATGAAACAATACATCATTTTCAAACATTTCTATCATCAAAATTTTGACATTTAAGCCCCATTTAATGTCCTACACCCCCAAAATGGGCCCAGTGGGTTTTCATAACTCATGCTACATTTGTGATCCAGTTTGTGGGACTGTCCTGTCTTAGTCCACGTTCACACACTGTATTTTTGCAATAAATAATGGCCGTTATTGCAGGTTGCCTCAATAGACGCTGTTTATTAACAGTTTGAAATTACATTAGGGTGTATGGAACAATGGCCGTAGTGTACACACTTTGTATACACTACGGACGGTGTTCTCTGCAGCCGCACAAAATAATTGACAGCGTACTTTTTTCTTCAAGTGATTTTTTAGGATGAGCTGTCCTGTGTGTGTACATAAGAAGCAGCATTATATCTGACCATATATCTGGTTATCTCGCTTCCAGGTGACTGTGACTGGAGATCAGGGGTCTGGGCCAATCCAGTTCTGATCCAGACCTCTGTCCTCCCATAATGCATCATCAGTGCCTACTGTAGGTGATAGCTAATTTCAGTTCTCTGACCCCAGCTATGTGTCTCTATGTGTTATCTCTATCTTTTCCTGGTATTTCTGACCCTCTGCTTTGTATATTGACCATCCTTATTATCTGCCTGCACTAACCTTGTTGCCTGACTTATGACTACTCTTTTGCCCACTGATTTTGTACCTCCATTGCCCGGCTGTTGTGACCTCAGACCGTCGACTATCCTTTATTGTGTTTGTTCGTCTGTCCACGGTTTTTGCGTCACACCTGCTCAGGAAGGGACCATCGCCAAGTTACCCCCTGCCGCCTAGGGCAGAGCACTGTAAGTAGGCAGGGACAGTGGGCGGGGCTAAGGCTAGGGTCCACTGTCTCTGTCCTATCTGTGTGTGCTGAACGACTGGTCCCTGCCAACTCCTAATACCTCCCCCCCATAGACTTGTATTGCTTGTAATCTGATCCCTAAATTAGCTACAAGTTATAACTTTATAAAGTTATAACTTGTTATAAAGTTATAAGTAAACAAAAATCATTACTAACTTTGGGTTATAGGATATCTGGGATGGGGGGGAATTTGATAATAGCAGAAGGAAATATTTTTGTCTGATAAGATATATTAAAAAGTTTCTTAAATTTACTTGAACTATTAATGTATGCAAAGTTTGTTGAACTGACATTGCCTTTAGGCAGCCCAGATATTACTAATGGCAACCCTGATTAATAGGTACGAATGCATTCAACTATCAGAATATGATCGGCCTCAACAGGAAGTGGTCTGTTTTATATGCACACCAGCTCTATTGTCTATGGTGGCTGCTGGAGATAGCTGACTGCTGTACTCTGCAATACCTGGCAGCTGCAATAGACAATAAATAGATAGTATTGGGCACACAAATGGTATTTCTATAGGAAACTCGAGTCCCTATTCTTGAGATCATGGTGGGGATAGGTGGGATTCAACAGTATAAACCCCTAATAGTTTTAATATAATGCTTAATATTAATATGCAAAACTGGGCAGAATAGGTCCTCCAGAGAAAGAAAAGCTCTTTGTAACCAGTTTCCATTGGGTATTATTTCATTTTCATTGTGTTATACCTGATACTTCTTCCACTAACTTGCTGTCCTTATACCACAGGACAGTGGGACTGGGGGCTCCATCAGCTTCACAATGCATCACCATGGAGTCACTGACATTCACCATCTTGTCAGTCAGGTTAAAACGGAAGTAAGGGGCTTCCTGTGCTACAAAGGAGAAATAGCAGATTATGTGACCTTATCCTCACAGTAATAGGTGACATCATGTCCTGTAACTAAATCTACATGAACCACAACCAAAGCCTAACGGTAGAAAATGTATACTATACATAGGCCCCTATACACCTTCAATAAGTGAAGGACCAATGGTTGTCTGTTATTTCTCCAGTACTCCCCTTACACAGGAACCTTCTGTATGGCCGAGTGTTCCTGTGTTCTCGGAGGGAAGGTTTAAGCCACCGCCGCCAGAGATTTTACATCACGCCCGACCTCTACCGTCGTTCAAAAGTTCCCAATACACCTAATATTGACGGCCAAACCAAGTAGCGGGTACGATTGACGAAAGTATAAGGTATATGGGGACCGTAACAAAATAATTTCACCCAATCCATTGTCTGTTCTGAGACTTAGAAAATGGGGCGGAGAAAATTATAAGAATGTAACTCCAAAGTGGCAGATTGTTTGCACCAAGAGGGGTGTAGCTTTGTGAGAATGGGGCTTGCTTATAATATATCAAATAGTGTGATCATAGGCTGGGGGTAAAATTGGACTCTATAAATCCCTGAGGCATCAAGGTGGGCACAGATGTAATAGAATGTGTCAGCCACTGGTGCTTGATGATTTAGGTCACTGAATGCGTTTACACAGACAGATTTATCTGAAATCCAGAAATGGATTTGAAAAGAGGAGAAATCTCAGTCTTTATTTATGACCTGTTCCCTGTTTATGGTCTGTTCCTGTCTTTGGCTTCAAAAATCTGTCAGATACATCTGTGTGTGTAAATGCACCATTAAAAGATCTATAGTACCCAGTACTGTCAGGCTATGTTTCGGCAGTTTTTTGGGTGCCTTCACACACACCGGATCTGCAGCAGATCCGCAGTAGATTTGATGGTGCAGATTTGATGCTGTGTTCAGTTATTTAGATCAAATCAGCTGCGGATCTGCTGTGGATCTGCAGCAGAAAACTCGCTGTGATACGGTGTGTGTGTGAAGCTACCTTTAAAAAACATTGTGGGAACATAGCCTCAAACTGCATTCAATGGCTTATTCTAAAGATTGTTGGTAGATCAAGGCTTTGTTCAAACGCCATCAAAATGACGGCCATTTTTATTGGACTGCCATCATTAAAAGGGAAATAATGACCGTTATTCATATAATGATGGCAGCTCAATGAAAACAGTCCTCATTTTGACGGTGTGTGAACCTAGTCTTACAGTGACAGCAATCTCTCAGTAGTGCCAAAGGGGTCTGAACACTATAAAACCCTTGTATTCTAGTAATCAGTGACCATCTATGATCACATTTATCCATACGTGTCATTGTTTTGACTACATTTCCCCTTTAAGTTCATTTACAGTCATACTGATTATCTATAAATTGCCCAATTTTTTTCTTTCTATTTAGGCATGTATCTGCAGATCACCGAACAAATCGCTCTATCCCCAATCATACCAAACTATTTCTCACATAACGTCAATCTCCTACTCACCAAGTACTGATATATACTTCTTCTGACAATGCTTCTCCCGAGTTTTCCGGTTTTGCACTTCACAGACGTAGGCCCCTTCATCTTTTATGGAGAGGTTGGGAATATTGAGTATCAGAGTTGCGTTACTTGATCCTTCTTGGTTCTGCAGTTTCCCTTCCATGCGGTCCGCATACTGATGCACGTTTTTACATTCTAATACAAGCGGGTTTCCCTCTGCGCCGTTTAATGTGTTGAGGTTCAGTCGGTACCACTGCATGTTCTCATAGGTGTATTTGTCTGAATGGCAGCTCAGACTGAGGTTCTGACCCTCTATCGGCTCCTTTAGAGGCTCAGGATCAATGGCAAAGCCATCTGGAATTGCTGAAAAGAATAATTTTTATGGAGAAATCGTTGAGTATCATGGTCTATGTGTCACATGATGTCATACAGATATGTTATATAGTGTAATAAAAAACAAAACAGAATACTCCTTTTAGCTGTCAACCGAACTATAATATGTATCCAGAATATTCCAGCATTGCCACAGTCACTTACTTGTCACATAGAAGTATACAAGTCTCTCGTCTCTCCCGGCCTTGTTGTGGGCTGAGCATTTATACATGATAGACAGGTTGGCTTTTTGTATCACCATCTTGCCCACAGTCTGTAAAAGTAAGAAAAGAACAAATATACAATTAGAACAGAGGGGTAAGAACAACAAGGGGTAAAATGTGGGTCCACTATACTAGATTTCAGAGAAATTTAGAAGTTTTGTGATGCGATCTTAAAGAGAATCTGTCAGGTTCGTCCCACAGATCACAGATAGTCATAAGTGATGCAGCTATCTATTGGGTTTTCATTTTCTAGGTTGGTCTCATAGACCTTGTTATCAGTAGGATCCAATGACATAGCAAAGACTTCAGAAGAGAAGGATTTAGTATGCTACGTTATGCTAGAAATTCGATGCTGGGCTGTAAAGCTAGATGTATAACCAGTAGGAAGAGGGAGATTGTGATCCCGCTGTATAGAGCTCTAGTGAGACCACATCCTGAATACTGTGTCCAGTTCTGGAGACCTCACTTACATAAAGATATTCATAAAATAGAACTGGTCCAAAGATGGTAGAGGGCGTCAGACATAAAACATATCAGGAAAGACTTAAAGCGACTCTGTACCCACAATCTGACCCCCCAAACCGCTTGTACCTTCAGATAGCTGCTTTTAATCCAAGATCTATCCTGGGGTCCGTTCAGCAGGTGATGCAGTTATTGTGGTAAAAATTTACTTTTAATCCAGCAGCGCTGTGTCTAACGGCCGGGGTTACATTTGTATATGCATTAGGCTGGAACAACCTCTCTGTCCCTCCTCCCCACCCCCCTCATCATTAGGAATACTCCAGACAGATTGCTTCCTATTCCCCACCTGTGGCAGCCCGGCACATGGGCTGGATCGTTAAGACACCTGTGCAAAGCTCAAACAGCAGTAAATGTTCCTGGATCATTCCTAACGATGAGGAGGGTGGGGAGGAAGGACGGAGAGGTGGTGCCAGCCTAATGCATATTCAAATGTAAGCCCCGGCCGTTAGACACAGCGCTGCCAGATTAAAAGTTGTTTTTAGGAGAATAACTGCATCACCTGCAGAACGGACCCCAGGACAGATCTTGGATTAAAAGCAGCTATCCGAAGGTACAAGTGCTTTCGGGGGGGGGGGGGGGGGGGGGGGGGGGGGCGGCAGATTGTGGGTACAGAGTCACTTTAAGGATTTGAATCTGTATAGTCTGGAGCACAGGTGTCAAACTCAGGCCCTCCAGTTGTTACAGAACTACAATTCCCATCATGCCTGTAAAGCAGTCAAAGCTAAAGCTAAATTGTAGTTTTGGAACAGCTGAAGGGCTTGAGTTTAACATCCCTGGTTTGAAGGAAAGAAGAAAAAGGGAGGACATGATTAAAACCTTTAACTATGTTAAAGGACTAAATAAGGTTCAGGAGGGAAGTGTTTTTAATAAAAACAAACACAAAAACATGGCTGCACAATCTGGAGGATTGTTGGAGGAAAGATCAGAAACCACACGAGAAAATGTTACTTTACTAAAAGAGTAGTAGATGCCTAGAACAAACTTCCAGCAGATGTGGTTGGTAAATCTACAATAACAGAATGTAAACCTGCCTGGGATAAACATATATCTATCGTAAGATAATAAGACAAGAAATACTTAAAAGGCGGACTAGTTTGACCAGGTAGTCTTTTTCTGCTGACAATCTGCTATGTTTTATTTTATACCACATCCAGCCTGGCAATGTGACGTATATGTCTGTGTCAGGATAATCATCATTGGGGATAATTGGGCTGATGAGATGTTAACATTATCCTTCCCTGAAGGGAACAGATGTGTGACAAAAAACAGGAAAATTGCAACCTGCAGGAGTGGTCCGAAAACAGGAAGGGACGAGGAAATAGGAAACTGGTTTTGTCTGCTAAATGTTAGTGATTTGGGTCTAATTTTATGCCCTTTAAGCAGGTACTTAGTCACAGCCAATCTATTCAACACATGAAGCCACCAGGGAGCTCCGAAAGGTCAGCAGATTTCACAAATGTTAGTATAGGTCACTCACTAGAAGACAGACGCATACTCTATATCCTGACAGGAAGTTGCACTGCTGCACGCTGTAGAACATTCCTTTCAAAAGGAAAATTGTAGGGTCTAATAATAGAGGTTTAAAGGGGTTATCCAGCGCCACAAAAACATGGCCACTTCTACACCACTCTTGTCTCCAGATTGGGTGTGGTTTGAAACTCAGCTCCATTGAAGTAAATGGAGCTTAATTGCAAACCACACCCGAACTGGAGACAAGAGAGGGGGAAAAGTGGCCATGTTTTTGTAGCGCTGGATAACCCCTTTAATAGGGGATGAAAAAGAGGACCATTTCACACAGGTGGTTGTGCAAGCATTCAAAGCATTACTGTCATTTGAAGCAACTTTTGAGATGTCATCATACATATAAAAACCTACTGATTACATTGGGTCTCACTCCTACGACCTGCTGCAATCCTGAGATACAGCCAAGGAAAGTGTGTGGCAGTGCGCTGCACTCCTCAGCTGGCCAAACATCTCATTACTTTGCCTTATAGACCGTAATGAAGTAAAAAAGTCAGTTGGTGAGGGATGTGTGCTGTATCTCAGATTTGGATCATGTCTCAGGAGTGAGACCTGAGCAAACAATCTGGGCAATCATGTCAAAAGTTACTTCAAATGATAGTAATGCTTTAAGACCGTGTTCACACTGCGTATAACACCAACCGCTCTGTGTCACAGAACAGCCGATGCCAGTCAAGTTCTTCCTGGCCGGTACTGCAGTATGAACTTAATTTCTTTAGAATTGGGATGCAGACACATTCTGGTGCACCCGCATTCCAATTACCCATAGCAGACAATGTAAAGTCCGGCCAGAGCCACACTCTACATTGTTTGAGCTGTCAGTCTTGTGCAACCACTATTCAATGAATAGTGGCCCGCACAAAACTGACATGTCAGATTTTTTCTGTGGCCGCAAGGAAAGTGTATACATTCCGCCCGGGATTCCATTACAATCAATGTAATAGGCAATTTCATTGAATAATGGCCTTAGTTGCAAAACTGCAACTACGGCCGTTGTTTAATGAAATTATACGTAGTGTGAACTTAGCCTAAAGGGGTTTTCCTATCTCAACAAATACAGTTATACTTGTAGGGCTCCTCAAGAAACATATTTGCAAATACATTCTACAAATACATACAAACTTGCCTCCTTCTCCTGATATGCTGCTCTTCCCCGCATTGTTGACAGCTCGTTGCCTGGGTTACCGACCACCACTCAACCTACCCCTTTAAGGTATTTTTAATATTTAATTTTTTTTTTAATTTGTATATTCTATAACTTTCTTATATACTTTGTGTTTTTATTCCTCACCATTTCTAATATTTCTGCTTTCTGTCAGGAAATAGCAACATTTTCTTTCCATGTAGCGGCTGCCAAACTGTCCCGACCTAATAATGGCAGTCTGAAACAACGCTATCCTCTGTCAGCTCTCTCCCCTACTGATAGTACACCGTCATGTATCACTATAGATAATGATATATCATCCTGGTATCCATTCTGTTCTGCTCATAGTAAAGGGAACAATGGGTTTTATAGACTTTGTCGATCTGCTTTATGTTTGACTGCAATGGCTGGACTATACAGAAAGTGAATGGAAGGTTATGACATCATCTTAAACAACATAGTAATAAAACTCAATGGCTTTTAGGAGCTTTTAGTACTTGAACTCAACAGCACTTGGCAAACGTCACTCTAAAAGAGGCTCAGTCCCTCTCCAGAGTCCTGACACCTTCTACAATACTTGCCACTGCTGCTGCACATAGGCCCTATAGTTTTATGACCATGAAAAATGCCAGTAATACTATATGGAGTCAGCGACAGCTGTGCGTGGATCAGACTCCCTAGTGGGGAAAAGGTTGCCAGTATTTCATAGTAACATAAAGCTGAGAAAAGACATTTGTCCATCTAGTTCAGCCTATAGTCTGCAGTGTTGAACCAGAGGAAAGTAAAACCCCCCATAAGGAACAGTAGAAGCCAATTTTCTTCACCTTAGGGAAAAGATTTCTTCCCAACACCAAGTCTGGCATTTAGATAAATCCCTGGATCAATGGCCCTACGCTACAATCTAGTAACTGCAACTTTCTATAAATCCATATAGTCATCCAGGCTCCATTCTGAGTTCACCATGATAACTTCCTCTGGAGAGCTTCCTAGAATTACTACTCTTACTGTAAAGAATCCCAATCTATGCTGATATAATTCCTATCCCTCCATACTACTGAGTGGTCACTAAATCAATTGGCTCTATTTTGCCATTGTTTGTGTTTTTCGTGGTCAGAATAGCGTGGTCAGCTGCATTATTCTTTCTTAGTAGACCTATGAGTCCTAGTAGTCCTGCACCTGAAAGCCTGATAAAGAGCGCTGGCCCGAAACATTGTACCAATTTATGGAGCTTAAAGGGCTTATGCAGGTCTTTCTTTAAATCAACTGGTTTCAGAAAGTTATATAGATTTGTAAATTACTTGTATTTAAAAATCTCAAATTTTCCTATACTTATCAGCTGATGTATGTCCTGCAGGAAATGTTCTTTCTTTTTTTTCCAGTCTGACACAGTGCTCTCTGCTGACATCTCTGTCCGAGACAGGAACTGTCTAGAGCAGGAAAGACTTAAAGCGACTCTGTACCCACAATCTGTCTCCCCCAAACCACTTGTACCTTCAGATAGCAGCTTTTATTCCAAGATCTGTCCTGGGGTCCGTTCGCCAGGTGATGTAGTTATTGTCCTAATAAACTACTTTTAAACTTGCAGCCCCGTGCCCAACGGCTGTGGCTTAGATTCTGTATGCATTAGGCTGGCACACCCTCTCTGTCCCTCCTCCCCACTCTCTTCATCATTAGGAATACTGCTGGAACATTTTCTCCATGCTGAACATTGCACAGGTGTCTTAACGATCCAGCCCATGTGCCGGGCTGACACAGGTGAGGAATAGGAGGCAATCTGCCTGGAGCATTCCTAATGATGAGGAGGGTGGGGAGGAGGGACAGAGAGGGTGTGCCAGCCTAATGCATACACAATCTAGGCCACGCCTGTAGGGCACGGGGCTACAAGTTTAAAAGTTTTTTTTCAGGACAATAACTGCATCACCTGCCGAACGGACCCCAGGACAGATCTTGGATTAAAAGCAGCTATCAAAAGGTACAAGTGGTTTGGGGGGGGGGGTCAGATTGTGGGTACAGAGTCGCTTTAATATGGGGATTTACTACTGCTCTGGACAGTTCCTGTCTCGGATAGAGATGTCAGCAGAGAGCACTGTGTCAGACTGGAAAGAATATGCCATTAGTAATGAAAGTACCTAAAGACTTGAGATTTTTAAATAGAACAGAAATTTAAATTACAAATCTATATAACTTTCTGAAACCAGTTGATTTGAAAGAGAAAGATTTTCGCTGGACAACCCCTTTATTTACTGATAAAAAGCACAGTGATGTCTGGCTAAAAAAATAGAAGAATAATTCTTGCCATTACTATGGTGCTGTCTCTCACTTTGAGCTATACCATTTAGTTAGAAGGTGGTGTACCTGAACCATTTTGGGTGGGACCTGGACCATCCAAATAATGAAAGGGTTGTGTTGCCTTAACCAATACAAATCTATTATATTTGTCAAATTCCTTTAATAGGAGGATCAATGACTGTGGTGTGAACAGAGTCTATTTTAAAAATATTGAAAATGTTCTATTTTATTTTTCTTAATTTTTGTTTTTACTTTTTCTAAAATATTTTGAATTTAAATATAATTTTTAAAAATCTGATTTAGTTTTTTTCCTTAAAATTTCTAAATTTAATTTTATGTTGATACAGATTTTTCTGCTGTACTTAGGTTTCTAATGAATGGAGTTGACTATTTTCATGCTTGGATGATGCTTCTATAGAGAACGATACAATGAGTAGTTCAAGGCAATTGTATAATGCTAACTGCACTTTTAACCCAGGAAAATAACCCCGGTGTTGTTTCTGCTTGCTGCTATGAATTTTTTTTTTCCGGGCATTTCCTTGATTGAAGAATAGATTGAGTACAGACGCTCATGTTGTTGTATTGTGGATAATTGACTTCCCCAATAATTCATGATTGTTCCTGCCAGGATGACTTTAGGAAGTGCAACGCAATCAGGGAGTATCACCCAGAGACTTTATAGATACCTTATTCCGCCCCTCCACAAACTCGTTCCAACTATCCATGCTTTCAATGATGTTCACATCACTGTCCAAGGTCACGTCCCTCCAGTCTTTGCACTCAGGCATTCTGTCACGTTGTTGCCTGAGGGGAGGAGAATGGTGGGGCCTACAAGGTGGAAACAATCCAAAATAAGAGTGAAGAAAAGTTTTATTTTACTCATTTAGAATTCTGACTTGAAAATAATTTTTGTATAAAGTAGAAATTCTTATTTTACATACAGAATATAAGGGTGAAGATGAGTGAAAGTACAGTAAGGTCGGGTCCACGAAACCCTGAACACTCGGCATTTGACCCCTGGTGGCTCATTCCATGTTTTCCAGGCAGACCTAGGACTTCTTCCATCTTCTCCAGCCACCGGAAGTCATATGCCAAGTTTCGCGAACCCAAACATACTGTGGGTTGTATGAAATTAGAAAAATTCTTATTCACAAAAACAGCTGGCCACACGGCAGGTCTCTTTTGATCTTACACAACCGAGTTTACGCCAACGGAGAACAAATAAGTGTAATTGTGACCTCTGTACAGCTAGTTTGTGGAGAGTTCTGTGTAATTTCATATGGCAAGAGCCAGTAGAAACCACATATCACATGGTCTACACATATCACATGGTTATACACATGGAGTCCCCTGAGGACACTGCAAAATGCAGTATGAAGAGTCTTACCCTACTATATTTCTATTACCACAAAGTAAGACTAACTATGGTAATGACAGATTAAAAAAGTGAACCTACGCGCTACGCCGTGCATACGTCTTGCATGGTGTCCATGGCCGCCACTGCCATTGGACGGTTGTCGGAGCTGGTACTCCAAAAACGGTACAGGTCAAGACATGTCGGCTACCTTGGGCATAAATATTTGGTGGTGAAGTCTCCTTCTCGTGGATCTGAGGTGGAACTGAAAAACAGTGGAACAATGGAGTTAGCATAAGATAAACTGGAGATTATATTCTTCTTAGAATAGTATAATTACTTTATTCACACGTTTCTCTTTCACAGCCATGTGTGCACTTTTTTGAGAGGCAATATCATATAAACTACAGAATAAGGCTATGTTCCCACTACGTATGACACCATCCATTGCATAGCAACGGATGGTATTAAACTGCCGGCCACCAGGCAGCATTCAGCGTGTTTCTGCAGCTGATACTGCTCTATCGGCTGCAGGAATATATATATATATTTTTACAATTGACTTGTGGGCACTGTTGGGTTTGCCTGCAAATCAATTATCCTTTCAGTACAATGTAAAGTACGGCCGCCGGCCGTACTTTACATTGTGGGAACATTGTGTGTTTCTGGACGCTGTTTGGTGAACAGCGTCAGGAAATAATAGGCATGTTCATTATTTTAAGGCCTATTTTAAAGAACAGTCGTTAAAATAACGCTTTCGAAACACAGCGGGCGGCATTGCATTGAATTGAATTCAATGCAATATCGCCCTTGCAGAAAAGAACAAACATTGATTTAATTTCAATCAGCGTCCATTCTTTTCTGAAAAAAAAGAAAACATAGTGGGAACATAGCCTGATGATGTCATCAGAGTCACATGGCATTGTGTACAATGGTTTCTGCACTTTCCCTAAGACCTTGATATACTGTATGGCTGTGTTCACTCACAGTTGAAATGACGGTCATTTTTATTGGACGGCATCTAATAAAAACAGTCGTCATTTTAATGGTGCGTGAACTAAGCCTAAAAGTGACATATACAAGTGACATAACGTAGGACAGCTCCATTGGTTAGCTACTAATTACTGGTATTGATAGGGACTTAGTGGTCCTGGTGGTTTCTATTTAGGGCTTATATTAGTTGATAATTGCTTTGCCCATGTGATCACATTTACATTTATAATTCAGAGCAAGAGGAACTAAGCACTACTCTTGTATCATGCTGCTCCCCATGTGTCAGTGGCCCCCAAGGTGTCAGGGCCATTGAAAGACTGTAACCTATGTGTTTTCTGTAGAAACGTCAATAGATCCCAACAGATGTAAAAATATTTTTTAAACATTTGTATCCGTTACCGTTTAATGCTCTTTTTTTTCTTAATAGAACCATTTGGGTGTACATATCAGTTATTTTTTTGGGTAAGGCTTAGTAAAAAAAAAAAGCTTTTTGTTAAAAAAAACATGATAACTGAACTGTCCAGGTTGTTACAGCTGTGGCGGTACCATATATGTGTATTTGTTTGTTTGTTTTTTTTAAAACATTTTTACAAAATAAAACACTTTATTTTATTTTTATTTTTTTTTATAACTGCACACATTTTTTTTTAAGTGTGGGGAGTTAAACGTTATCTCTGATCTCAGGTGTTCTGTACATTTTATACAACACTCACTGTTGATGAACTGTATGTCCATTTTTGCAGTTCCTTCTTACAAATTGATGTAGTTATATCCAATGGATGGCATGGACATAGCTTCTGTATCCCCACAATCTACTGGAAGTAACGGTACACCCCCTTGTGGGAAGTCACTGCAAAGATGTATGTAATCATGTCCTCCATGGGAATGGGGTAATACACCCTAACATCAAGTGATCGATGTTTTCGTGTTCGTCTCCAATCTGTCCGACATGCAGGTGGACCAATTCAATTTTGCTCAGAGTGGCTTTCCTGATCAGGTAATTTTTAGGGATCAGTAATACTCTGCAAAATAAAGGAGTTAACAAATAACCCTACTGATGGTTCATATAACTACACGTCACCAATTGGGCATTGTTGGTTTATCTCCATCCCCTTCATTTGTTGGTCAGAAGTTTGAGTCTCTTGGTGGAAGAGTAGAAACCTTTTAAGAGCTGACACCATCCATGGGGAGTGAGCCGAAGAAACATCTTGAGATGAGGCCCTCTTCTCCACAGGAGCTGCCTACACCATGTGTAAGTCCTTGTGTCCATAGGTCCATGATGCTTCTCCACCAGCAGCCATGAAATGAACAAGCTACTGAACGTTGGCTTGGATGCTACCCTGTTCTTTATAATATAATATAACCTCCTATATATGACGCATACAAAGGTTTTCTGATTTAAAAGAAATCTCTCGAAGGATTTTTATTGGAAGCTTACAGTATAACAAGACATTACAGCCATATCGTGCTGACAATCACAGAAACACCACCATTAGGATATGACTTCCAATAATCCCAAATGTTACAATGTACAACCTCGGGTGACCCGGAAAACATGATCAGAAACACATGTATGACAGTGGCATGTGCTGATGGGAAACACATGCTGACATGAAGGATTAGAACCGACGTGTCCTTTATCATAGGGGTTTTCACGTGTTCTTAATTTAGATGCAATGTTCTAATGCTGTCAGTACAATTTATATAAATGTATGTTTTAGATGTGGATGGAATACATCATCTCTGCACGTTGCACACACATTACACTTTTTTTTTTCCTTAGGTGTATATGCCAAGTCAGTTTTTTCCAATGATATATATACAGTGGCATCCTTTCAATAAAGGGGGGGGGGGGTCTACCCCGTGCTAATGATCAAAATAGGTTCCCCGATCTGGTGCCAGGTTTTGGAGACGGGCTTGGTTTTTCTTCCTTTCCATCTGGTCTTCAAGACATGGGGGAAGATTTATCAAACTGGTGTAAAGTAGAATGGTCTTTGTTGCCCCTAGCAACGAATCACTTTTCATTCCTCACCAATTCTTTGAAAAATGAAAGGTGGAATCTGATTGGTTGCAACTAAGACAATTATACTTTACACCAGTTTGATAAATCTCCCCTATGGTGTATATATAGATATAGATCAATCTTTGGGACATACAAAGTAGTTGCTTATTATTTTCTTAGTTACTGAAGTATATTTAATCCTCAGACTTGGCGCTGGCCTTTCACTTCCATCCACCCTTAAAACAAATGGATCGAAGGAGACTTTATTTGACCCCATGTTGATGCATTGGGGGACCTTGGGACTGCAGAAAACCCTCTAGAAACCAAGGTTAACGTCTGACATTATCCAGCTATGGTCAACGCACGTAACATCTGTGTACAATCACGTACTAGAGGAATGGTGTAGAGATCAGACTTGAGGGATGACAGTAATTTTGGAACATTACCAATTAAAAGTTAATTCACCAATTATGTAGCGGCTATACTATAAGGGAAGTTGAAAACTTCAATGATAAACACAGGTTGCTATGGAAACATCACTCAGCTATAAATTTGCTCAATTTTCGTTCAATGCCGATATAATGACATTTTCTTTGGTGTTCATGCATATGTCTACAGTATATTATTACTCCACATGGTACCAATTCAATATGGCACCAATAGAATTCTATGGCTCCTTTGAAGTCAACATTCATTTGATCAAGTCACCTTTAGGCCACGTTCACATGATCTATTTTTTGATTAAACAATGGCCGTTGTTTAATCAAAGTGGATGATCGGATACCCCTACGGATTTCCATATAGAGTCGGAATTCCATGTGGTCGCACAGAGAAATCACACATTTGAAAGTGCCAGAATTCCAATTAAGGCCAAGTTCAGAAGTGGTAAAACAGCGGCCGTTCTGTGGTACGGCCGTGTAACAGAATAGCCGCTGTCTGAGATGTTTAACCTGGCTGGTACTGCATTATCGGCCAGATGAACATCACTTCAACTTAATTGGAATACGGGCACATTCGAATGTGCCTGCGCTCCAATTAGCCATAGCAGATAATGTAAAGTACGGCCAGAGCCGTACTGTTCAATGAATAGTGGCCGCACAAAATAGACATGTCAGTTTTCTTTGCGGCCGCATAGAATCCCTGTCGGAGTGTATACAGTGTGTATACACTCTTGCCGAGATTCCATACGGCTTAATGCGATCGGCCACTGTGCAACGGCCGTTGTTGATTTCTATAAATCCAGCAGAATGTTTACTGTTGAGATCCTGTATACGGCTTATATGACATATAGTATATGGTTATACCGAAGAGGTTTTTAATTCACCATATATACTGTGCTTTCCATCTCATCTGTTTGCTGCCACGCTCCATGCTTACCATTCACCACCAGTCGTACAGTGACCCGCTGCTGCAGTCCAGCCTGCTGGTTCTTTAATGCCAGCGTGTATCTCCCGGCATCCTGCTCCACTATATCTCGGACCTGCAAAGAGTGTAGTGACTGGCGATACTTTCCATTGCTGCTGCTCAGCGGCCTGCCATCTTTATACCTGACAATGTAAAGAATGTATATATATATTAAAGTCAACTGCATAGACATAGAGTGATAAGACCCTATTCTCTTAGCTTTGGTGCTAACTCCATACTGTCCTGAACTCAATATTACAAGAATCTGCAGCGAATATTTCAGGGAAACAAAAGTTTGTCTATTAGCACTATGTATATACAAGGGATACGGAGCTCTATATAGGAGCAAATTGGGCTCTAGTTATGAGCGAACATGTTGGTAAATGTTCGTATGTTCGTACAAACATGACGCTAATTGTTCGTGTTCGCCGATCACAAACAATTTGTTAGATGATCGGAATGGTTGTAACGATCAATTTCAAACATATTAGAACTTGCGAATTTACACAACTGTGTAATTTATTCTTTTATCCGTCTGATAATCTGTACACATGTGCGTAACTCTGGACTAAACCGTACACAATCTGTACGCAAATGAATGCAAATGCGTATGCAACTGCTTAAAGCGACTCTGTACCCACAATCTGACCCCCTCCAAACCGCTTGTACCTTCGGATAGCTGCTTTTAATCCAAGATCTGTCCTGGGGTCCGTTTGACAGGTGATGGAGTTATTGTCCTAAAAAACAACCTTTAAACTTGCAGCCCTTTGCCCAACGGGCGTGGCCTAGATTATGTATGCATTAGGCTGGCACACCCTCTCTGTCCCTCCTCCCCACCCTTCTCATCTTTAGGAATGCTCCAGGCAGATTGTCTCTTATTCATTAGCTGTGTGAATACTAAACATGGGCTGTATTGTTAATCACCTGTGCAATGTTCAGACAGGAGTAAATGTTTCAGTGGCATTCCTAATGATGAAGGGGTTGTGCAAAGTTAGGGCACATAAACTCCTGTTGGGCACGGGGCTGCAAGTTTAAAAGTTGTTTTTTAGGACAATAACTGCATCACCTGCCAAACGGACCCCAGGGCAGAACTTGGATTAAAATCAGCTATCTGAAGGTACAAGTGGTTTGGGGGGGGAGGGGCAGATTGTGGGTACAGAGTCACTTTAATTTACCCTTTGCACCTTATAATCTGTATGCATGTGCGTAGACCAAAACATGCGCTTCTACCCTATGTTCATTATTTATTCATTATTGTTCAGAGAACACGAACATGAACTGATCACAATTTTTTTTTTATGTTCGTGTTCGGGATCTGAGCCCAACATCAGGATGTTCACTCATCGCTAGTAATGAGACTTCTTTTCTGTTTTTTTTCATTCACACTGCACTATGAACATTCAAGCAAAGCTAAGGAGAAACAATCAAAAAGTTCTTCTTTTAACATTACAGTAAATTTTTGAAAGTGGACGAACAGTTTTAATTCATTGTCCTAGTACTAGGAAGGAGAAGGAGGAAGGAGAAAGTAGTAAGGTGGAGACTGACAAACTGCATATGGAATCTTATAAGCAATGCAGTGCACCTTGGGAAAAATTATGCAAAGTAGATTTCCTCCCGGAGTGTGCTCTCTAATGCCATCTAGTTAAAAGCTATAGAAGTTTACATAGGGGTTCCTAGCAATAGCGGACAGCATGGTGGCTCGGTGGTTAGTACAGTTGCCGTATGTATGCTTTATTAGGTGAATTTAGATTGTGAACCCCAATGGGGACAGGGGCCAAACTGGCAAGCAATGTAAAGGGTTGCGGAATAAGTTGGCACTTCATAAATAAAGGAATTATTATTACTATAACCTTCTGCCCCCTATAATTTTTTTAGAAGTATAGGTGACACTTTAAATTGCAGCAGGTGACACTGAGTGAAACATGCCATGGAAGAAGTAATACATAGTGATTATACCACTGAAATGTAGGTGTTGGGTAGGCAGAAACTTTCACTGATAGTTTTGTCAACTTGTCGCCAGCAGTGGCCTCAGTGACTGTGTTCTCCTTGGTGTCCACAGAAATAAAAGGCGTTTCTATGGAAGAAAAAGAAGGTGGAAAACCAATAAGAAATGGAAAGAAAAAAAAACTTAACATACATCACCAATATCTGTGTATAAAATCCTATGTGCTAAAAGGAACAATATATCAGGTTATACTCCAGCTAAACAGGCCAATATTTTAGAATCAGATAAGCGTGGCCAATTCAAAGGGGTTGTCGGTTTTGAAAAATCCCTACTTGTTAGAAACCTTCCTTGATAATATGCTGATCACAAACTTTCCACCTACTGGAACCACCACAGATCAGCTGTGATCTAAAGAGAGTCCTGGCAGTAAGTGTTCTATTGTCCTGCACTGCCTCCGCTGGTGAAAGTCAACATTACAGTGCCCTTAATCACTGGGTGTAATGCAAGACCAGACAGCTCTTCTTGACTTTTCTCCAGTATGGAGAGGCTGTATAAGAATAAGCTTTTTTAAATTGGTGCATATATATATATATATATATATATATATATATATATATAAGCAAGTTTTACAATAAAAGTGTCAATTTAAAGGTACTGACACAGCGCAAGATGCATAGGCACACTTGCTTATCATTCCCTGACTTGATTGGCAGTGGGCTACTCTGGTACGTTATGCTATGTGCACAGCAGAATATACATAGAGGAGCAGGGACTCCAAACTTTATTTGCCCTGATAGCTCAGCTATAATATTACAAGGTAACCCGCACCGTTTCCCATTCATTCTGTACCGTGCACAATGACCTCGATGCTCTCCTGGTATTGCCACATCTCACTGATGGCACGACACACATACTTCCCCATGTCTGACTGGTTTACATTGGGTACAGTGAGAGTACTGAACATCTCTGTGTGGTCTTGTTGGGGTAGACGATCGGAGTGCTCTGTCACCAGTCGGTTATTCTGCAAAGAAATGAAGAGTTAAATAATATAAATATCTATTATAAAAAATTATAATCCATCATGAGTTATTGTTCAATATGAGAAAACATCTTTTTCTTTCAAATCAACTGGTTTCAGAAAGTTATATAGATTTGTAAATTACTTCTATTTAAACATCTCCAGGCTTCCCATACTTATCAGCTGCTGTATGCCCTGCAGTAAATGTTTTCTTTTTAGTCTGACATAGTGCTCTCTGCTGCCACCAGAGCAGAAGAGCAGGGGTGTAACTAGAAATGGCTTGGCCCGATAGCAAACTTTTCCTGACTGACCACTAAGCCCCCCCTTCCCGACTGACCACTAAGCCATCAAGTCTAGTCAGTCTTGTCAGGAGTGCATGCAGTTAAAAGGATATTTGCAGAACCCGAGAGGCCCACTTGGCCACCTAGTTCTGCAAATGACGACAGCTCAGGGGGCCCAGTGTATTACAGGAGCAGGTAACGGTGCCCCCTGATGTGGTGGGCCCCATAGCAGCCGCTATGGCTGCCACAGTGGAAGTTACGCCCCTACAGAAAAGGTTTTCTATGGGGATTTACTACTGCTCCGGACAGTTCCTGTCTCGGACAGAGGTTGCAGCAGAGAGCACTGTGTCAGACTGGAAAGAATATACCACTTCCTGCAGGGCATACAGCAGCTGATAAGTATGGGAAGACTAGAGATTTTTTAATTATAAGTAAACTACAAATCTGTATAACCTTCTGAAACCAGTAGGTTTTCACCCAAGTACCCCTTTAGATTTGGATTCACCCATTTACAATTTTCACATTATAATATATAACCCAACCTGCAACTTTAAGCTATGTTCATTTTTGCAATCATAGTTTTCTTTCACCTTAGGCATCTAAAAAAAAAATACATTTAGCAAAACACCTAAAGTTTAAAATTTAAATTTAAAATTTCCTATTGTTTTGTGTTTACAGCTCCTCTGTAGAGCTATGTGTTGTCATGATTACAGACTACAAACAAATCCCATGTGTAGTCTGATCCTCTATTAACAACACTCTTCTGTCTCTAGAGGGTATTGTCAAAGTAACACAAGACTGCATGATCAGACCGATTTTTTTTTTTTATTTTTTTTACTATAGTTGTAAATATCATTGCTATGGTTTACAATGGCATATTTGTATAGGAATTGGAAAAGAGGACTAATGCACAATAACGGGTTGTTCACATTACATTTTTCTATTATGTTCGCTACATGTGCCAGAAAAACTCCTGGCTGAGGCTCCTAATGTATCAATAATGTAATGCAGTTGCCTTGCTTTTGGCCATATGCAGTAAGTTCTTCTAAAATTCTGCTGTCAATCTGCATTTTTTAAAAAATATATCTATATCTCTATCTATCTATCTATCTATCTATCTATCTATCTATCTATCTATCTATCTATCTATCTATCTATCTATCTACACCACTGTGAGCCTAAATAGTATATGCCTATATGGCAGTGGCATAGCTACCATAGAGGCAACATAGGCAGCTGCTATGGGGCCCTAGGGGGAGGGGGCCCAGGGATGTACAGAGAAAATAAGAGCTGTCCTGTGTCTTTCTGCTTAACCCCTTATGTACTGCAGTGTATAGGTGACCCAGTATTCACTTACACACTGCAACACAAAAAAAGGCTTAATAAGCAGAGGACAAGGAGATCTCTGCTTCACTGCTCTGATAACCCCTGACCTCTGTTCTCCGGCTGCTGCAATCAAGTAGGAAAATTTGCAGAGCTCTATCCAAAGGTCAGGGGTTATCAGTAGAGATGAGCGGACCGTCGGACTTTTGGTCCATCGGCATTGGCGCTCTCTCATGATGCCTTTGATCCTGGCCACATACTTGCACTCCCGCAAATATGCGGCCAGGATATTCCAGGGAATTCAACAGGGATTCCCTGGAATATCCTAGCCGCATAGTCCCGTGAGCGCAAGTATGCGGCCGTGATTAAAGGCATGATGAGAGAGCGAACTGCTTTCAGACCAAAAGTTCGAGCAGTTCGCTCATCTCTAGTTATCAGTGCAGGAGCAGTGAAACAGAAATCTCCTTGTCTTCGTTTTTAACTTTTTTTTTGTGTCACAGCACGTAAGAGAACATTCAAAGTGGCTCGGGCGAGCCCAAATCGTAGCTTCCAACGCAATAAAGTCTTTGTGTAAGTCCAGCATCACAGGACCAGGATAAGCTTCATATCCAAAATCTTTATTGCAATTCCATAAAACCAGAAACAAACAGCTAGTTGACGCGTTTCGGCGTAGGCACACGCCTTGTTTACAACTTAGTCTGTGCCTACGCCGAAATGCGTCAACTAGCTGTTTATTTCTGGTTTTATGGAATTGCAATAAAGATTTTGGATATGAAGCTTATCCTGGTCCTGTGGTGCTGCACTTACACAAAGACTTTATTGCGGTAAGAGAACATTGGGTCACTCACACACTGCAGTACTTGAGGGGTTAAGCAGAAGGTAGTCTGCTCCTGCTCCTACAGAATTTATTTAACCACACGGGGTCCTAATGGGCCCTTATAGTTTAAATACAGTGGACTGACAGAACAAGCAGCCATTGGCTCTCTGCTCTGCCAGTAACTTTTGTAGCTGCAGGCAGGATTCTGACTCTGGCCACAGGAGATTTAATTTTCTGGCCACATTACCGAGCCTGTATAAGAATCCTAGCTACGCCCTTGCTATATTGAGGGAGGTAAAGACCTAGAAATATTCAATGAGCCAAATGAACTTAAATGAAAGAAAAGAAGTGAACTTTTAAATTGTTTAACATAAAACTATATTAATAAATGTGAAAAATTGGTAAAAAAGGAAGAAAAAATAAAGCTCCATCACCTTTTTACCAGGGTATTCCCACTGGAAGGTAACTGCAGTATTAAACTCAGCAATCACAGTGCAGTTTACTACTAGTTGGTCTTCTGCCAGCAGCTCAACCGTATCTTTGGGAGATAGGTACATGTCATAGAAATGGTATCCTGCAATGACAAGAAAGCAGATGATACGGTAGATATAGCAAACAGAACAAAAAAACATACATGCCGGGTGTATTACAGTTTCCTACCTGTAAAGTGGATCAAGAAATAATTGGACGTAAAGTCCTTCCCATCTATGGTGGTCATACACTGGGCAAAGAGGGAATCTCTTATCAGGTCTGCGGGCACGATCATCCCTTCTCTATTGTCCCATATAACGCTCTTCCCATTCGGAATAATGACTGCGCTTTGCTAAGGAATGAAGTAGGGAAATGTTGAAAAGAAAAGAACAGATTTCATCAAGAAGGAGCAATAGAATCAATTCAACTATATCTAAGTTCTGTTACTTGTATCCTAGTGAAATCACATTAATTCGTATAGTAGGAAAACTTCTTATAATGGCCACCATCATACCTAAATCGAACTCTTCTTCATATTATAGTGATAGTATTCGGAGTCATTCAGTGTCTTACTATACACATACTGCCACCACTGAGTATATACTATACTTAGTATAGTACTGTAGAGTAGCAAGAGATGGCTATATCTACAACATGGTCAATGGTTTTCTAGGGATATATATATATATTGTGGACATGTCACTGGTAAAGTGCTCGAGGGGATGTACATCTCACCCAGGTTGATACACAGTGTGAGATGGTGAGTCCAGGAGGCATCTGTGCTCAGCAGTGTTATGCTGCTGAGCTATTATTTATTATTGCCGGGCCTGGACTTACATGGAATGGCAGGTAGGTTTTGGTAGTGGGACTTGCCATTCCCTCCCCCTCGATCCAGTGTGGGTTTTGGGATCAGGTGAGCTCTGATCCCAATCAGCCTGAGAAGGCAAAAGCTGTGCTCAGTGTACAGGTCTCTCTCTCAGCCAGGAGTGAACAGCCTGCATGCTGTTTGGTGAGAGCTGGGAAGACAGCCGCTGCTGGGGCCTGTTCACACCCCGCAATACTGATCACTGAAGTGCCAGAGAGGTAACCTGCTGTATTAGTAAGCGCCCAGACGGGCAGGACTTTTTGTTTTGTTTATTCTCACTGCACAGTGTTGCTGTATTTATGTTACTGGACTGTTTATGCTACAAATAAACACCCAAAGCTGTTTTATGAGCCCAAGTTTGCTGCCTGAACTGTGTCCAAACACACCATCCCCCGGGAAGATCCCTACAATTGGTGCTGCGGAGCGGGCAAAACGGTTGCTAGGGGCAACGGTGTGCATCAACTTGGCTACAGCTGCTTATGTCCTGGGTGAAGGCTGTGGCTTCACTCCAAAAACAGTCGAGCAACATGGAGGAGATGATGAAGCAGTTAATACAAGTGAATATGCAGCAACAACAGGCTCTGACAGACGCTAACCTACGCCATGAGCAAGCATTGGCCGCACAACAACAGGCATTGGCCGCACAACAACAGGCTCAGGCAGCCGCTAAACAGGATCAGGCAGCCGCTAATCTGCGCCATGAACAGACAATGGCTGCACATCAGCAAGCAATGGCTCAACAACAGAGACTTATTGAGCACCTGATAGCAAAGCAAGAGGCGTCTGCAGGTGCTAATCCCCAGCTGGTGGCAGCAGCCGCGCCAGAGACTTTGTCTGTGAGAAGAGCTGTGCAGCGTGCGCTGCAAAAGATGACTGCTGATGACGATGTTGAGGCCTACTTAACTGTCTTTGAGCATGTGGCTGAGCGAGAAAAGTTACCCTCCACTGAGTGGGCAGAGGTCATTGCTCCCTATTTAACAGGCGAACCTCAAAAGGCCTATTATGACCTCAGTGAGCAAGAGGTCAAGGACTATCCTCGGCTAAGAGCAGAGATACTCGCCCGACTAGGAGTTACTGCTGCTGTCCGTGCCCGGAGGGTCCGCAACTGGAGCTACAGTCTGGACAAGTCAGCGAGGTCCCAGATGTACGACCTGATTCATCTGGCAAGAAAATGGTTGGAGCCAGACACCTCTACTCCTGCCCAGATCCTAGAGAGGGTCGTGATGGATCGCTACCTCCGTGCCCTTCCTGCTGATCTACAACGCTGGGTGGGACAAGGCGACCCTAGGAGTGCCGACGAACTCGTCAGCCTTGTGGAGAGGTTCCAGGCGACCGAGGACTACCTCCGTGATGTTCCTGCAGCACCGTCACCTCCCCGGAGTGCCAGATCTGTGCCATCATCTGGTAAGAGACTTCCATCTATTGGGGGAGTGTGGAGGGGTGCTGATAGAGGGAAGAGCGCTCAGGAGGTGTCTCAGGGGCAAAAGACTGGTGGGGGACCCCGGTGGCTAAGTGGCCCTAAAAAGGACTCCCTGCCAAGGAGACCAGGCCCTATCCAGTGCTGGAGATGCCACGAGACGGGACATATGTCTGCCCATTGCCCTCTTACCTCTGAGCCCATGGAGTGTGACGCTAGCCGGCGTCAGTCGCTATTTGCGGAGCCGTCTTTTGTTGCAGTCACTGGACTAGAGACTGAACCACAAGTCTGCAACATTACTGTAAATGACTTTCCTGTTAAGGCGTTGCTGGACTCAGGAAGCCTTGTCACCCTGGTGCATGCCAGCCTGGTGACTGGGGACTTTGTGCCAGCAAGACATATGAGTGTGGTATGCATACATGGCGATACAAAGGTTTACCCTATAGTACGGGCTAATGTCGGGACTGAACTAGGTGCTGTACAATATGAAGTGGGTGTGGTTAAAAACCTTATGCATAATGTTATATTGGGGCGTGATTTTCCTTTGTTCTGGGCTCTATGGGGAAAACAACAATCCCCTGAAAGGAGTGAGGAGACCCCTAAGCCTATTGCATTACCCACGGTAAATGATAAAAATGTACAGGAGGAATATGATGCTTTTCCTTTGCAGGTCCTGGCTGGTGAGGAAGAGGCTCCTCCCACTGCGCAAAATGTTCCAGACTTAGAGGTGTCTAGGGATAATTTTGGTACTGCACAATTACAGGACCCCACTCTCAAAAATGCGAGAGAGCAGGTCACTGTTATGAAGGGGGTACCTCAGGAACCAGAAGCTGAGAAAAAATTTCCACATTTTTCTATGACTAATGATCTCTACTACAGAGTCACTAAAATTAATGATGAGGTGGTGGAACAGCTTCTGGTGCCTAAGTCGTACCGGCGTCAGGTACTCGACATGGCCCATAATCATGTCCTTGGGGGACACTTGGGGACAGATAAAACACAGGAGAGAGTCCTCCAGAGGTTTTATTGGCCTGCGATTTATGCTGACATAAAAAAATACTGTGAGTCGTGCCCCACATGTCAGCTTAGCGCTCCAGTGTCGCATTTTCGCAGTCCTTTGGTCCCACTCCCCATCATAGAGGTACCTTTTGACCGGATCGCAATGGACTTGGTGGGTCCCATTGTAAAGTCGGCTAGGGGACACCAGTACATTCTAGTGGTGTTGGACTACGCGACCCGCTATCCTGAGGCTGTACCCCTAAGAAACACTACCTCTAAAACAATTGCACGGGAATTGTTTTATATGTTTTCCAGGGTGGGGATCCCCAAGGAAATCTTGACTGACCAAGGTACACCATTTGTGTCAAAGGTGATGAAAGAGCTATGCAAACTGTTTAAAATCTCACACCTACGTACCTCTGTATATCACCCACAGACAGACGGGTTAGTGGAGAGGTTTAATAAAACCCTGAAACATATGTTAAAAAAAGTGGTGGAAAAGGATGGTCGTGATTGGGATCACTTACTACCTTATCTGATGTTTTCTATTAGGGAAGTACCCCAAGCGTCCACAGGGTTCTCTCCCTTCGAATTAGTCTATGGTCGTCACCCTAGGGGTTTATTGGATATAGCGAAAGAGACATGGGAAAGTGAGTCCACCCCATACAAGAGTGTTATAGAGCATGTAGCACAAATGCAGGACCGTATAGCCACTGTAATGCCCCTAGTAAGGGAACACCTCCAGAGGGCGCAAGAGGGCCAAAGCAGAATTTACAATCGTTCTGCAAGAATCAGGACATTTAGCCCAGGTGACCGGGTACTCATACTTGTTCCCACGGTAGAAAGCAAATTCTTAGCAAAGTGGCAGGGTCCCTATGAAATTGTAGAGAAGATCAGTGAGGTCAACTACAAGGTACACCAACCAGGTAGAAGGAAGCCTTTCCAAGTTTATCACATAAACTTGATCAAGCCCTGGAAAGACAGGGAATCCTTGGTGGCGACAAAGCCTGTTAGTCATCTGTCACCACCAATCCCTCCGGTCAGGATTGGTGACACCCTATCAGTATCCCAGAAGCAGGAAGCTAAGGAGTTCCTGCAGAAAAATAAAAACAAGTTTTCTGACCTTCCAGGGCGTACGCATCTCATTAGTCATCATATTGAAACTGAGCCTAGAAGCAGAGTAAACCTGAAGCCCTATAGGATACCAGAAGCCCGGAGGGAGGCGGTATCATCCGAGGTAAAACGTATGCTTGACCTAGGAGTCATTGAGGTGTCCCAGAGCGAGTGGTCCAGCCCGATTGTGTTAATCCCAAAGCCCAATGGAACTTGGAGGTTCTGTAATGATTTTAGAAAGTTAAATGAGATCTCCAAGTTCGATGCCTACCCCATGCCCAGGGTAGATGAGTTGATAGAAAGGATGGGTAATGCCAGGTACATAACTACCCTCGATCTCACTAAGGGCTACTGGCAGATCCCACTCACTCCTAAGGCTAGAGAGAAGACTGCATTCTCCACCCCTGATGGGCTCTTCCAATATGTAGTGATGCCATTCGGGTTACATGGAGCCCCTGCCACTTTTCAGAGGTTGATGGACTTGATTCTGCGACCACATCGTGATTACTCCGCTGCCTACCTCGATGATGTGGTCATTTTTAGCACGGATTGGGAAAGTCACCTCTGTAAGGTCCAGGCGGTGTTAGATGCCATAAGTGATGCGGGTTTAACCATCAATGCAGAGAAGTGTGCACTAGCCTTAGAGGAGGCCAAATACTTGGGCTACATTATTGGGAGGGGGTTAGTGAAACCACAACTAAATAAAATCGAGGCAATACAGAATTGGCCTCAACCCCTCACAAAGAAACAGGTCAGAGCTTTCCTGGGTATTACGGGCTATTACCGTAGGTTTGTGCAAAATTTTGCCTCAGTTGCAGCCCCGCTAACTGACCTGACAAAGGGTGCGAAGTCCGCAATGGTGACATGGACTCCAGAGGCCGAGAAGGCTTTTCAAAGCCTCAAGTCTGCCCTGTGCCAACAGCCTGTGCTAGTTACCCCTGACTTTAGGCGAGAGTTTTTGGTACAGACAGACGCCTCTAACACAGGGTTAGGTGCCGTCCTCTCACAGGTCGTGAATGGCGAGGAGCACCCGGTGATGTACTTAAGCAGGAAACTATCCCCGGCCGAGAAAAACTACGCCATAGTTGAGCGAGAATGTCTGGCAGTGAAGTGGGCCCTAGAATCCCTGAGGTACTACCTACTAGGCAGGAGGTTTAAGTTAGTGACAGACCATGCCCCCCTAACATGGATGAAAATAAACAAGGAGAAGAATGCAAGGGTGACTAGGTGGTTTCTGTCCCTACAAAACTTTAATTTCACTGTGGAACACCGGCCAGGGAAATTACAGGCAAATGCTGACGCCCTATCAAGGGTACACTGCCTGTGGGGACAATACGCTCAGCCCTCCGGTCTGAAGAAGAGGGGGGGGATATGTGGACATGTCACTGGTAAAGTGCTCGAGGGGATGTACATCTCACCCAGGTTGATACACAGTGTGAGATGGTGAGTCCAGGAGGCATCTGTGCTCAGCAGTGTTATGCTGCTGAGCTATTATTTATTATTGCCGGGCCTGGACTTACATGGAATGGCAGGTAGGTTTTGGTAGTGGGACTTGCCATTCCCTCCCCCTCGATCCAGTGTGGGTTTTGGGATCAGGTGAGCTCTGATCCCAATCAGCCTGAGAAGGCAAAAGCTGTGCTCAGTGTACAGGTCTCTCTCTCTCAGCCAGGAGTGAACAGCCTGCATGCTGTTTGGTGAGAGCTGGGAAGACAGCCGCTGCTGGGGCCTGTTCACACCCCGCAATACTGATCACTGAAGTGCCAGAGAGGTAACCTGCTGTATTAGTAAGCGCCCAGACGGGCAGGACTTTTTGTTTTGTTTATTCTCACTGCACAGTGTTGCTGTATTTATGTTACTGGACTGTTTATGCTACAAATAAACACCCAAAGCTGTTTTATGAGCCCAAGTTTGCTGCCTGAACTGTGTCCAAACACACCATCCCCCGGGAAGATCCCTACAATATATATATATATATATATATATATATATATATATATTTGGGTGTGGTTTAAAAATTAAAAAGGAAGTGATACTCACCTTCCCCATTCCAACAGCTCCTGCTCCCCTGTTGTCACTACTTCATCCTTGTGATACATTGTCCCTAAAGGAAGTGTCCCCTTGTCTAAGCGCTGACTGAAGTAGGACACTGCTGTGGACACCGGTTGAGCGCAACATTTCCTGCAGGGACAACACCTCACAGGAACCAGGAAGAAGCACTGACGGGGGAACCAGGAGCCACCAGAGTGGTAGCTGTGTGGGATCAGGTTAGATGAGTATCACCTTTTTTATTTTTACCCCAGCCATAGATAGATAGATAGATAGATAATAAATAGATAGATAGATAGATAGATAGATAGATAGACAGACAGACAGACAGACAGATAGATAGATAGATAGAGTTTATCTCTGGGCAACTAATTTAGCTAATTAAGGGAAAGGCAATTAAAGAAAAATCTGAAAGAAAACTGGCCCCCCCAAAAACACATAGGGGGAGATTTATCAAACATGGTGTAAAGTGAAACCAACTCAGTTGCCCCTAGCAACCAATCAGATTCCACCTTTCATTTCTCACATACTCTTTGGAAAATGAAAAGTGGAATCTGATTGGTTGCTAGGGGCAACTGAGTTGGTTTCACTTTACACCATGTTTGATAAATCTCCCCACAGAGCTTTTATAGGCCCCATTTACACACTGTATTTTTGAGCTAAATAACGGCCGTTGTTCCCGATTGCAACAACGGCTGTTGTTTATTGACATTGATTGATTACATTAAAGTGTATGAAACAATGGCTGTAGCATATACACCCTGTATACACTACAACCATTGTTCTCTATAATTGACAGGTTCTTGATAATGACCATAAAAAACCAATAAAAAAATTAATATCCCGAAATTTAGTCTACCAAATTTAGTCTACTCTTTTCGGTTATCTTGCTGTATTCTACACAGGTCTTATGGTGGAAATAGAGAAGAGTTGACTGGTTCATACCGTCTGCAGAGTAACATTGAGGTCTGGAATAGATACTTGGCACGGCACTCTGGTTGTTCCCTTATTTATTACTATGGTCCCAAGTGGGTTGATGAATGGTTGCTCCCAGTCTGACAATACAAGAGAGAGAATCAAAGTCAGATGCTTTATAGATATGTAATCATTTCAGGTAATAGATGAACAGTCATATTTTTTTCCTTCTGTTTATTCTCAATCCATTTTCGTATTGTTGGATTCTCTCCAAAGATTTATATTTTTTTTACCCCTAACGTAAGTAGTGAAAAACAGTAAATAGGAGGGTGTGCTACACCAGCGCTGCCCCCCCTTTGTTCTCCCAGTAGGTCGGGGCCTGACTTCTGGAGGTGGGTGACCCAGTGATATACCATATCATCACTTTATGAGATGTGAAAACCCTTTTAATGACTTGAAGTGTAACTGATATTTAAAGGAAATCTTTTGTCATGCCACATGTAAAAAGTTTTGATCGGCTAAGGTCACATCTCAGCTGATTGCTATGAATGAATAGGGAAAAGTGTGCATCTTCTCTCCCATCTTTCTTCTCATTGCATTCTACAGAAAGTCTATGAAGACAAGGATAGAAGCGCCTAGCTGAGCTCTTCTTCTTTTTACTCCTTCTAGTGCTTGGTGGAGTCTCAGCACCCAGATCCCAAGTGATCAAAACTTTTCATGTGTCTCTGTGACAAGTCTAAAGTTTTTTTTTTTAAATGTCAGTGACATTTTAAATCATTCAAAGGGTTTGCACTTAAAATGACATTATTTGTGGCCATTATTACCTATAGACAGCCATCATTTTGCAATACCGTACCCTCATAGGAACATAGCCTTAACCCTTAGAGCAGGGTTTCTCAACCTGCGGCGCAGGCTGAGGGGGTACGCGGGAGGGCGGGTGAGATCTGGTGCAGAGCGGCAGAGTGAAGGAGCAGAAGCTTAGCGTGTAACTGTCTCTGTGTCACCTGTGGCAGTGCGGGGGCTGATGTGGATGGAGGAGACAGTGTGCTGCGGTGCCCAGTGTGCTTCCTGTGTGACCCGGTCACCGCAGTACACGTGCTGCTGCTGCCGGCCCTTCTGTGGGGGAGCTGAGGAGGCACTGAGGCTGCAGAGGTATCTGGCCGATAAGTGTCTCCCCTGCTGGAGGCCAGGGAGCACGGGCCCCACTACAGATGGAGGTAATGTGTGGTGGTGGGGGATGGTCCAGAGCTGGGGGAACACTTACAGGATTTGACCCCCGGCCGGCCCCAGTATGTCCCGGCAAGCTCCGCCCCCTGGTGCCACCCGCGGGAGGTATAATAACTACTGTTAGATGTCACCCAGCTTTCCAGCATCATCTATTGATGTGAGTATGATGGGGGTCACCCAGCTTTACAGCACCTGTAGTCAGTATAAGGGGGTCATCCAGCTTTACAGCACCTGTAGTCAGTGTAAGGGGGTGACCCAGCTTTACAGCACCTGTAGTCAGTATAAGGGGGTCACCCAGCTTTACAGCACCTGTAGTCAGTATAAGGGGGTCACCCAGCTTTACAGCACCTGTAGTCAGTGTAAGGGGGTCATCCAGCTTTACAGCACCTGTAGTCAGTGTAAGGGGGTAACCCAGCTTTACAGCACCTGTAGTCAGTGTAAGGGGGTCACCCAGCTTTACAGCACCTGTAGTCAGTATAAGGGGGTCACCCAGCTTTACAGCACCTGTAGTCAGTGTAAGGGGGTCATCCAGCTTTACAGCACCTGTAGTCAGTGTAAGGGGGTCACCCAGCTTTACAGCACCTGTAGTCAGTGTAAGGGGGTCACCCAGCTTTACAGCACCTGTAGTCAGTATAAGGGGGTCACCCAGCTTTACAGCACCTGTAGTCAGTGTAAGGGGGTCACCCAGCTTTACAGCACCTATAGTCAGTGTAAGGGGGTCACCCAGCTTTACAGCACCTGTAGTCAGTGTAAGGGGGTCACTCAGCTTTACAGCACCTGTAGTCAGTGTAAGGGGGTCACCCAGCTTTACAGCACCTGTAGTCAGTATAAGGGGGTCACCCAGCTTTACAGCACCTGTAGTCAGTGTAAGGGGGTCACCCAGCTTTACAGCACCTGTAGTCAGTATAAGGGGGTCACCCAGCTTTACAGCACCTGTAGTCAGTGTAAGGGGGTCACCCAGCTTTAAAGTATCTCATAGTAAGTATAAGGGGGTCACCCAGCTTTACAGTATCTCATAGCCAGTATAAGGGGGTCACCCAGCTTTACAGTATCTCATAGTCAGTATAAGGGGGTCACCCAGCTTTACAGCATCTTGTAGTCAGTATAAGGGGGTCAACCAGCTTTACAGTATCTCATAGTCAGTATAAGGGGGTCACCCAGCTTTATAGTATCTCATAGCCAGTATAAGGGGGTCACCCAGCTTTACAGTATCTCATAGTCAGTATAAGGGGGTCACCCAGCTTTACAGCATCTTGTAGTCAGTATAAGGGGGTCACCCAGCTTTACAGCATCTTGTAGTCAGTATAAGGGGGTCATCCAGCTTTACAGCATCTTGTAGTAAGTATAAGGGGGGTCACCCAGCTTTACAGCATCTCGTAGTCAGTATAAGGGGGTCATCCAGCTTCACAGTATCTCATAGTCAGTATAAGGGGGTCTCCCAGCTTCACAGTATCTTGTAGTAAGTATAATGGGGTCACCCAGCTTTACAGCATCTTGTAGTCAGTATAAGGGGGTCACCCAGCTTTACAGCATCTTGTAGTCAGTATAAGGGGGTCATCCAGCTTTACAGCATCTTGTAGTAAGTATAAGGGGGGTCACCCAGCTTTACAGCATCTCGTAGTCAGTATAAGGGGGTCATCCAGCTTCACAGTATCTCATAGTCAGTATAAGGGGGTCTCCCAGCTTCACAGTATCTTGTAGTAAGTATAATGGGGTCACCCAGCTTTACAGCATCTTGTAGTCAGTATAAGGAGGTCACCCAGCATCCTATACTTAGTATAAGGGGGTCACCCAGCATCTTATACTGAATATAAGAGGGTCACCCAGCATCTTATACTAAGTATAAGGGGGTCACCCAGCATCCTATACTTAGTATAAGGGGGTCACCCAGCTTCACAGTATCTTGTAGTAAGTATAAGGGGGTCACCCAGCTTTACAGTATCTCTTAGTATAATGGGGTCACCCAGCTTTACAGCATCTTATACTAAGTATAAGGAGGTCACCCAGCATCCTATACTTAGTATAAGGGGGTCACCCAGCATCTTATACTGAATATAAGAGGGTCACCCAGCATCTTATACTAAGTATAAGGGGGTCACCCAGCATCTTATACTGAGTATAAGGGGATCACCCAGCATCTTATACTGAGTATAATGGAGGTCACCCAGCTTTCCTAGCATCTTGTAGTCAGTATAATGGAGATCACCCAGCTTTCCTAGCATCTTGTATAGTAGTCAGTATAATGGAGGTCACCCAGCTTTTGCAGCATCTTGTATAGTACTCAGTATATTGGAGGTCACCCAGCTTTCCTAGCATAATGTATAGTAGTCAGTATAATGGAGGTCACCCAGCTTTTGCAGCATCTTGTATAGTACTCAGTATATTGGAGGTCACCCAGCTTTCCTAGCATCTTGTATAGTAGTCAGTATAATAGAGGTCACCCAGCTTTTGCAGCATCTTGTACAGTACTCAGTATATTGGAGGTCACCCAGCTTTCCTAGCATAATGTATAGTAGTCAGTATAATAGAGGTCACCCAGCTTTCCTAGCATAATGTATAGTAGTCAGTATAATAGAGGTCACTCAGCTTTCCTAGCATCTTGTATAGAAGTCAGTATAATGGAGGTCACCCAGCTTTCCTAGCATCTTATACTAAGTATGATAGATATGTGATAAAGAGATAGATAGATAGATAGATAGATAGATAGATAGATAGGACAGGAGGGGGTATCCAGGAGGTATCTGGCTACATGGGGTGGAGCTATCTGGCTACATAGGAGGACCATACCTGGCTGTATGAGGTAATACCTGGCTACATGGGGAGGTATCCAGCTACATGCAGACATATCTGGTATACTTAGCAGAAAGGGGCATAGCTAGCTACAAACAACATACAGGGGTGCAGGGGGCATACTAGGTTGTATGGGTCATACTTGGCTGCAGGGGGCATATCTGGTGGTGGTGGGAATACCTAGCTACTGGCATATCAGGTGGTTACAGGAAGAATTGCATCTAGCTACAGAGTGGGCATTATTACTTGCCACAGAGAGCATTATTATTGGGGAAGAGGCCATTATTATTTCTACAGGGGGCATTATTTGACATTAGTACTGGGTCCTACAGATCTGAAGTTGGTTTCCCATTCAGCAGTTTCTTATTCACAGGATTTTTAGTACAGATAGGGATGGCCCTTATCACACCCAGCCTGGCCCAAAGTGGTTCTGGGTGTAAAAACTGGTATTAAAGTTAAGGATGTCAAAAATCATTTAACCCTCTCCAGCACCTTCTCTGTGTGCTGGCAGTGTGATATCGGGGGTCCAAAGTCAATTTTTTTTTTAAACCACAATTTTGTGTTTTCACTTTGATGCCCATATTTATGCCAACCACTGGGTAGTTTGGGCCATTTTCAACTGCACTCTTTTCAGGGTACCTCACTTACTGGTAAATTATGATTAATATAACTTTACAGTAAAAAAAAAAAATGGCCAAAAAATCCTGTGAATAAGAAACTAACAGATCAGTCAAATCAGTCAAATTGATATGTGGGGTCTGATCTGGGAATCAGCTGCTGACAGAGCCTTTATACACAGCATATGGCAACAGTGTCATCTCGGCCTCAATAAGGCAAGACTTATAATCGATTGCATCCTCGGGGGTACTCGGCTGGAGTATCCTATCACATGGGGGTACTTGGCTTAAAAAGGTTGAGAAACACTGCCTTAGAGGACCGGGCCAATTTAAATTTTTGCGTTTTCGTTTTTTCCTCCTTGTGCTTAAAAGGCCATAGCACTTGCATTTTTCCACCTAGAAACCCTTATAAGCCCTTATTTTTTGCGCCACCAATTGTACTTTGCAATGACAGGCTGATTTTTTTCATAAAATACACTGCGAAACCAGAAAAAAATTCAAAGTGTGGTGAAATAAAAACAAAACAAAAACATTTCTTTTATTTAGTTTTTTTTTTGTTTTTACGCCGTTCGCCCTGGGGTAAAACTGACTTGTTATATATATTCCTCAAGTTGTTACGATTACAACGATAAGTAACATGTATAACTTTCATTGTATCGGATGGCCTGTAAAAAATTCAAACCATTGTTAACTAATTTATGTTCCTTAAAATCGCTCTATTTCCAGGCTTATAACGCTTTTATCCTTTGGTCTATGCGGCTGTGTAAGGTGTCATTTTTTGCGCCATGATGTGATCTTTCTATCGGTACCTTGATTGCGCATATGCGACTTTTTGATCGCTTTTTATTACAATTTTTCTGGATTTGATGCGACCAAAAATGCGCAATTTTGCACTTTGGGATTTTTTTGCGCTGACGCCATTTACCGTGCGAGATCAGGAATGTGATTAATTAATAGTTCGGGCGATTACGCACACGGCGATACCAAACATGTTTATTTATTTATTTGTTTATTTTTATTTATAACATGGGAAAAGGGGGGTGATTCTGACTTTTATTAGGGGAGGGGGCTTTTTACTAATAACAACACTTTTATTTTAACTTTTACACTTATACTAGAACCCCCCCTGGGGACTTCTAGTATATGCACTCAGATCTCTCATTGAGATCTGTGCTGCATAGATATGCAGCACAGTTCCATGAGATAGGCACACCGATTGCTTCTGGCTGCTGCAGCCGGAGGCAATCGAGTGCCAAGCCGGGATCAGCGCCATTACGTCGCTGACCCCGGAAGGGGTAAGATGTGCGGATCGCTCCTCAGTGACAACGTCCCGGAGGAGCGATCCTACCCACTAGACACCAGGGAACGGCTGCATTCGGTAATCGGATGCAGCTGTCAACTTTGACAGCTGCATCCGATTACTGTATTAGCGGACACAGCGATCGGACCGTGCCGGCTAATACCCGCAGTCCCGGGCTGCGAGATGCATCTGGGACCGTGGCGGTTCAGAGCATGGCCGCCACGCGGCCCCGCTCTGTGCGCGGGGAGGCGGCCCTAGACGGACTGGTACGTCCAGGGTCGCCTAAGGGTTAAAGTGTCACTGTCGTTAAATATTTTATTGCAGAAATCAATAGTCCTGGTGATTTTAAGAAACTTTGTAATTGGGTTTATCAGCCGAAAAATGAATTTTTATCATGAAAAAGCAGTTTGAAACTCTCCCCCCTGTCTTCATGGTTTTCCTATGGAGAGAGAAAGTAGAGGCAGCAAAACAGGACAACAAAGAGTTAATTTACATTCACATCATGGGCTCTCTGCTCTGACAGTCACCACTGACCTCTCTGACCTCTGAATAGGGCTCTGAATAGCTCCCCCACTGAGTAATCCTTTGTACTCAGCTTTCTGCTGCCCGCTAATCTCGCTCCTTCCCCCTCCCCCCTCCCCTCTTCATAGAACAGACAGATCCTAATGATGAAAAAACAGTCGAGATTTCCTGATTCTGAGCAGTGGATGACAGAAAGGAGAGGAGGGGGGGACCTGGGAAAAGGCTTTTTACATGCAGATAATGCCATAATTGTCTAATAAACCCAATTACAAAGTTTCTTAAAATCGCCTGGACTATTGATTTCTGTCAAAAATTTTAACGACAGTGACACTTTAAAAAGACTCTGTACCCACAATCTGCCCCCCCCAAACCACTTGTACCCACAATCTGCCCCCCCCCAAACCACTTGTACCGCCAGGTGATGCAGTTATTGTCCTAAAATACAACCTTTAAACTTGCAGCCCTGTGTCAAATTGGCGAGGCCTACAGTACCTGTGCCCTAGGCCTGCACCGCCACTCTGTCCTTCCTCCCCACCCTCCTCCTCATTAGAGACGCACCTGGTCAGGATTTCACCTATTTATCACTTGTCTGAACACTGCACATGTGCAGTGTTCAGACAAGTGATGAATAGGAGAAATCCTGCCTGGGGTTTTCCTATTGGTAAAGAGGGTGGGGAGGAGGGACGGAGAGGCGGTGCAGGCCTAGGGCACAGACACTAGAGGCCATGCCAAGTTGACACAGGGCTGCAAGTTTAAAAGTATTTTTTTAGAGCAATAATGGACCCCAGGACAGATATTGGATTAAAGGCATCTATCCGACTGTGCAAGTGGTTTGTGGGGACAGATTGTGGGTACAGAGTGTACCTGACATGATGGCCCGCTGCCGGATCAGTGGAGATTTTCTCTGTTAATCCGGAAGTTCGGGTTTCCATGGCTATGAACACACCATGAGACCGCAATGCATGTGACGCCCATTGGATCCAGTAGCAGGCCATGACAAGTACACTTGAATGGCATTTATTTGAAAAATATCCTTACATCATTCTGAGGATAAAATATCAAAGACTGTCATCTCACCTCTCACAAAGACATGGGTGCTGACAGCAGTAGTACCCTTGACTTTAGTATTAATGTATCTGTAGAAGCAAACGTAAGTGCCAGAGTCCAAAGCCCTGGAACCTATTATTCTAAAGATCTTGCAGTATGGTTTGCCCGCTGTTCCTTCACAATCCTCCACTGTAACATTACGGGTGCCGCTGGCAATCACAATCATTTCTGAGTCCTTGTCATTCTTGTTGGATTCTGCAATGCCCCCAGGCCACGTCCACTGCAGCGGCCACTGCCCCCTAGAAAACAAAACAATTAGAAGTTTAGCATAAGCATAGAAATTCTAAGTCTTAGGGACTAAGACAAAAAAAAAATTCCCTCCTGTCTTTCTCTTATTTTTATAGAGAAAAGCTGTGTAGAGATGACATTAGATTTAAAGAGGTATTCCCATCACCTAAACTTTTGTAGGTTATAGGGAATGTAAAAGATAGCAATTTTGCACTTGTACTTTGCATTAAAAATTTGCCCGTTGTTGTTCCTGTTGTGTTGATAGCGGTTGCTTAGGTTCTTCAGCTATGAGACAGGTGGCCGGGCTGCAATGTACTTGGGTGGTCGGGACCTTGAGTAGCAGTAATTTTCCCTGGAGACGTGTAACCTCTGTGGGAGACACAGCAATACTGAGCTGATTCTGCTCTTCAGTACTGCATAGTTGCCAACATTTGAATTTTTTTTCCAGGGACGCTTTAGTGTTAAAAGGGGGTGTGGCTTATTGTGAGTGTGGTCTCGGTGGGGTGTGGCCTATCATGGCTGTGGGTTCAAAATTTTCAGAACACAAAAGGAGCATTACACACCCCAGTATTAGGTCCCCAGTATATTACACACCCCTGTTTCAGGTCCCCAGTATATTACACACCCCAGTTTCAGGTCCCCAGTATATTACACACCCCACTCAGAGCAGGCTGAGACTCAGATAGCACTGTACTGACTGACTGTACATACTGGTAGTTTGTATCCATATGATGCAGCTGCACCCCATATCATCATCCTACTACCCCTTCATCCTACTGCTCCTCCATTATCATACTACTACCCCCTTCATCCTCCTTCTCCTCCATAATCATATTACTACTCTTTCATCATCCTCCTGCCCCTCCATCATACTACTACCCCTTCATCATCCTCCTGTCCCTCCATCATTATACTACTACCCCCTTCATCCTCCTGCCCTTCCATCATCATAGTACTACCCCTCTCATCCTCCTGCCCCTCCATCATCATCCTCCTCCTGTCCCTTTATCATCATACCAGTACCCCCTTCAGCATCCTCTTGTCCCTTCATCTTTATTTTAGACAAAATAAAGCTATACTTACCTCACCAGTATGGTTCCTCTAGTCCCCCTTCACTCACGCTGGAAAGGGCAGGGCTTCCTGTGACAGAGGCGGAGCTTCCCGGGACATACATGGGAAGTGGTTTTGCTGGGTCTGTCTCCTCAGAATCGGGACAGTCCCGGAAAAAGCGGGACTGTTGGCAACTATGGTACTGCATCCCAGCACAGCGAGAATTCCTCAGTGTGCACATACCCTTACAGGTTGAAATACCCCTTTAAGCCACTACCAGACATTTGCTTCTCTAACCAATGAAATATTCATGTATACCCAGCTCACAAATTAATAGCAGACATGGGAAGAAAAGCTATTGGCAGAGCAAGAAAGCTCTATTTATTCTGTTATTTATGAGCAACAAAGGACGTTCCTTGCTGCTACGGTAGTGGCCCTGTTATATTGTAGCACCTGGGATGCTTGAGACTGCTTTTTCCATTCTTATAATGAAGGTAAGAGGTTTTCTGTTTAGCCAAATGTTATAATGGTCTTTAGCCAGGAGCGGGAAAAAGCATTTCGAGGCCACACTCGCACATCTGTGTTTATGCCATCCATATGTCTGTAGGGTGGAACTTCTTTTTACAAACAGAGACTGTGAAAATTCTTATGGAAAAAAGTAGCAGCATTGATATCCCCAGTCCCCATGTCATTCCACGCCAGTGATAAAAATGGATACTGTAATGTTCTTGGAATCTCGGCCGAGCTCACATAGAGAGCTGCGCTGAGTCAGGACTTTGCGGTTCCAGAATCATGAATCAATCATATCCTACAGATCGTACTAAAAATATAAAATGCTCCATGCATGGGATAAAATCCTGATCCCTCCGCTTGATGGGTACTCATTATCTCCGCAAGGCACCTGCACCGCAGTAATGGGGGGTTCACTTAATGTAATCTTTTCCGGGTGGTCTGCAGTTATGATATTGTATGGCACAGCTGGACTTCATTAGAGAAGTCGGAGACAGCATGAAAAGCATCAAATCTGAACAGGGGTATGAATAAGGGCTTGGAGGGGAGAGATGAGAAGTTTGGCTTCCTTCCACTTTAGCTCCTTAGTGGGGTGAAAGACAATATCTCAAGCCCCTCTTGATCACAAATGAATCTAATAAGGTCCCTAGGTTTAAGCTTTGGGCTCTCCCTTCCAATAACAAACAATGTGTTGGAATAGGTTAGAGACTGTGTGAATAACACCCTTAGTGACTGACAGACGTTGAGGAATGAAAGGTGAACATATTTGAACTGAAGACAACTTGCCAGTTTTTAAGAAGTTCACTTCGGAGCATTCGACCCCACCCTTGTAAGCAAAAAGCCCGTCAAGGATAGAGAAAAAGTTGACAGAGAATAATAATACTAAGTAAACATGAAGACTTTACAGAAGAATATTAGTAAAAGTAAAATTATGGGATATCGTTCCTGCACCAATGTCTGTACGTTACCGACCCCTTCTACAAAAACATATGTTCCTCACCATCTCCAGATTAATGCACATGCCCTTTAAATTATAATTCATGTGAGTACAAACTACAGTGGATTCATGAGGATGTCAGGGTAAGAGGATAATGGGAACTTCCATGTGGACATATGGAACACACATGGGTTATTTACAGAATACAAAGGTCCATGTGATATTTTCTACTACAGATTCCCCATAATTATATGTTTGAACTTCACATTTTTCCACTTTTAGATTTAGTAACGTTTTAAGTCTATTAAATTTAATCCATTAGATTAAAGGGTTAATCTGAAGGAAGGAAAGCCAATTAAGTTCTTTGTCTAATCCAAATTATAGCAATCAGAATAAACCCTGGATCAGTGGCCCATCATCCCTAATGTAGAACAATCGACCCCTTAAACTCTTACTCTGACAGAACTAGAGATGAGCGAACTGGGCCAACCATCGGCATTTGACTCCCGATGTCTTCCCGTTCTATGGGGAAGGTGGAGAAAGCCTGAGTCCCCCCTGGACAACAGGGATACAGGTGGGACTCGGGCTGTCTCCACCTTCCCCACGTAATGGGAAGAGAGCAGGATTCAAATGCCGATGGTTCGGGTTTGTATGAACCCGAACCTTGTCTCAGTTCACTCATCTCTGGACAGAACCATTGAGTGCAGTTTTTTGTACCAAGATCAAAGTACCCTTGGCCAATAATCAACACATATAGGGGCTGTAACCTAGAGGCAATTAAATGTTTGTGTATGATGCTCATGCTGTCAACGCTAGATGTAGCACTGTCTTTATTTTATATTTTTCCATTACATTTTTGTTAATATGACATGTCGCCAATAAAAAGGAACCATTCTTGCCTTGTGTCCCTGTAGTTTTTTGGGGGTAATTTTTCAAAATGTTCTTGGCTTCCAAAAAGAAGAAATCGTTTGAAGAAATCAATTTTTTTTTAAGAACAAGACCATTAATACAATAAAACAAAACTTCCTTTAACTACTTATTACACAGGGTTGAGGATGTAGGCATACAGTATCTGGTTTGGCTTTTGGCTATGGCCAGGAGTGTAGACCCTTTAGGATGGAAGTCGGGTTTTGGCTGTAAGAGGGTACCAGGTTGCACCATTAAACCCGTGTGGTCTCAGTGTGGGTAGTGGAAAGCCCATTGGCCAAGTAGTGCTAGTGAGTGGCAGCAGGGGATCAAGTTAGGAGGTAGAGTAAGGTAGAAATGGTGGCAGCAGGAGTTATTTTTATCAACAGTCAGGGTAGGCAATAGGATAGATGAACAGGTGCGATCAGGAAAGGACCAGAACAAGAAGACAGACATGGATCAATACGCATGGTAGCAGGATCCAATACTGAAAAAGTCCACTAGTGACTGCAACAACACTGGATGATGGGTGGATCAACCTCATATAGAGTATTCTGAGTGTTGATAGAAGGAGGTGGGTCATAGGTTTTAGGGCCCTTCAAGTAGCAACAAGAGGCCATGCACACCTCCTAGGGGCAGACCTGGAAGGATGTGTGATCTGACGATGGCAGGAGAGGAGAAGTCCTCACAATGCAGGCCTCTAGAGAATGACTGGCCGTGGCAGGAGGCACCTGCTGGTGTTACACGGTCAGTGGATGGAAGTGGGGCATGGGAGCAATGTTATGAAGGAGGGCACTGGTGGGGAGCTTCAGCAAAGAATCCAATCTCACCTTCTTGATCTCTCTTTATTGATGGACACCCAAATATTTTTTTGTAACAGTAAAATCTAATTTTTGCCACAGCAAAAAGAAGCAACATAAACACAATAATCATTGTGACCCACATGCCAATAACTTAGCACCACTTTATACCTCTTGGCAGGGATGTACAGTAAATGATGGCACATTTGCTTTTGGCATTTGGCAAAAATGTAAAAACTCTAAATAAATCTTCTCTAACTTGTGGTTTGGGCATTTGAGCTGCCAATTCCTAATGTTTATTCAGAATGAAGGCAAAGAAATGTAGATTATCCTCTGTTATGCTTTTCATTATACTCATTAGGGAATCACAAGACCTCCATAATGGTTAGGGCTCATGAAATCTACACTGTCCTTAAAGTGCCACCCTCAATATAACTTTCAAAATCTAAATCAACAATAGATGTGAAATAAAGCAAGTTTGCAATTTACATCCATATTTTTTTTTTGTTATCATGCTGTAAAACAAAGCAGAACTTACCAGAAATCCAGGTCCAGTCTCTTGAAGCTTTTTAGTCTTGTGCTGGTTGAAAAAAACGAGACTAAACACATGAAGTCCTGGCCAGTACAGAGAGTTACGGTTCAATGTGTCCATCAATAAAATGACTGCCTTCTCTGTGAGCGCAGATGACCTGGGAAACACGGGACTTCCTGTGTTTAGACTCTTTGGAAAAAAAAAAGAGTCAGAAAACAGGAAGTGCCGTGTTTTCTATGATAACTAAAAAAAATTGAATGTAAATTGCAAACTTGCTTTATATCACAACTACTGTTGATTTCGATTTTGCAAAGTTATAACAGCGGTGAGTCTATAACATCCATACTAACGTCTCAAGTAATCCCCTGTCCGTATTTAAAATAATATTCTGGTGAAAGCATTAAAAAAAAAATTGGCTTCACTTCAACTGGTGTCAAAAAGATATACAGAATTGTAAATTACTTTTATTAAAACATTTTAAGCATTCAAGTACATATCAGCTGCTGTATTTCCTACAGGAAGTGGTGTATTCTTTCCAGTCTGACACAGTGCTCTCTGCTGCCACCTCTGTCCATGTCAGGAGCTTTGCAGAGTAGTAGAAAATCCCCATAGAAAACCTCCACTGTTCTAAACAGTTCCTGACATGGACAGAGATGGCAGCAGAGAGCACTGTGTCAGACTGGAAAGAATACACCACTTCCTGCAGGACATACAGCAGCTGATAAGCACAGGAAGACTTAACTGTATAACTTTCTGATATTGGCTGATTTTTTTTTTTTTTTCTCCGAAGAATCTCTTTAGTACAAAGTCAACTATTTTCTACTGATTTTTCTGGATCTCCTTATAGAATATGACATTTTTGATCACCAGTGATCCATGTCCTGAAGGACACTGAGTCTCATTTGCATCACAGTGTCACATTTACTGTCTTTGCTTCTGAGAACTACAGTGCTGATGTGGGCGGGTTGAAGGGGCACGGCGGTCGTGAAGCCCCGCCCAGGTGGCACAATCCACCAACCATAAAAAGCATTTTTCACTGGACCAAGCACCATGAAATCTATAATAAAGTACTGTAAGGGATAAAGTCCTTATACACAAAGGGGTGACAGTGCCACTTTAAATGTTGGTGATCCATGATACTGTTTTTAAGTAATTATGAAGAGAAGAGTGGGCTGCCTGGAAAATACCCCACCACCCATCATGACACAGGGCTAATATCAGTTTTGGAAAAAAAAAGGAATACAGGGCCATGCTGACAAGTAACCTATATATACCAGAGACACGGTGGCTATAGGTGGTACTTGGGCTATTCCCGATGTCTCAAAAGCTGCAATAACTCTGAACAGTGTAGGACTGGGATTTTATTATGGTTGTAGGTTATCTAGGTATAGTAGGACCCATCCACAGGTCTCGTTCGAGCCTCCTGCCATAGTGCGCTTGGTGACTGTCAAAATGTGAGGTCACTCGACCACATCTGAAGGATATTTGGCTCATGAGACCTGTAAGAAAAAAGACTATAGAGTCGAATAATTGCAAATCAACTGCACTCCAATAGAACGTTTGTTATGGAAAGAACAAAAAGGATAAAAATACTAGGTGCTAATGCTGGCTAGCAGTTCTAGATTTCTTTTTGTTGCTTATAAGTAGAATAGATACTTCCCCTTGAAGGGACTGTCTCATTTTGACCTTTGTTTTTGAAGGGAAACTGACTTGGCGATTGGGGTCCAGGGTCTAAAATACCTAGTGACTGGATCTCATTGTGACCAGCCATATAATTGCCCTGTATAGGAAATGCAACATTATATGGTGGTTAACCTGGCCATCAGGATTGAGATCAACCTGAGCTAGACCCCTCTCTATACTTACCTACCTCTATGGTTCCTACAAGCTTCATTTGCATAAAATACACAATAATTAAATAGACTCTGTCAGCAGGTTTAGGCTGTCCTATCTCAGGGTAGCATAAATTAGTGACAGAGAAGCTGAGCAGAATGATATATGCCTTACACTGATTCAAAAATATTTTCCTGAATAACCTGGACAATAAGTAGTTCTCTCCACTATGTGCCCAGTAGTCCTCAATATTCATGAGAAGCAGATAACTCCGTCCCAACTAGCTGCTGATTGGCAGTTATCTATCCATGCAGTGCATAAGCAGTCAACTGTCAACCAGCAACTGGAGGGCAGGGGGAGGGGTGTGGCAAGAAATCTATTCTCCTGCATATTAGGAGAACGGCTGAACAGAATGATATAAGTAATACACCGATCTGTTCTGTATTTCTGTCACTAGTTTATGCTGCCCTCATTTAAGGTGGAATAAACCTAGTGACAGATTCCCTTTAAGTTTATTTATTGTAATTATTTGTGGGGCTAAAATCTCTACTTGGAATGATGTAGTTAAAGGCAACAGAGTCTTTAAAAGTATTGACAGAGTTCAAAACCTAATTCTCCAACTTGATGAGTTCTGAAAAGTCAACTTTCAATACTTGGTGTATCCAGTGTTATATTTCCAAAGAAAACTGGGAACGGTTTCAAATTCAATTCATTACAGAGCTGGAAAAACAGTACCCTCCACCTTGGATCTCGGACAGCCATAAGTGATTAGTGAAGTATTTTTTCTTTTCTCTGGGATATTAAGTCCTGGGGCTAGGATCAAGAACCAATGAACAATGAAGGGGACTACTGAAAAACAATTGGTGCACCTGAAGTTCATGGAATACAATTTTAAATTCTTGTAATTTTTGTAAGATAATAATATAAGTATGTGAATGGGTTAAATATTTTTAGAGGCATAAAGTAATAGCCACAATGTTGGAAGTTAGCATTGTCTAACAGATGTTTGTGACATGTATTGTAATACAAATACTACTGCCCAGTACTACTTCTCTATACTCTATTTACTGCATCAGCTGCACACTCACAGCCAGTGCTGGCCATGGACCCTCGATCTGCATCTTTCCTAGGTGCTTTACTCCCTGCTGCCTGCTACATGTACCAGCTTCTCTATTCTACTCTATTGGCAAAGAGGTAAGGGTTCATTGCTCTAGTATGTTTCTCCAAAAATAAGACATAGCTTAAATTATTTTTTCTGTCAAAAGGGGCTAGGGCTTATTTTTGGGGTAGGTCTTATTTTTGGAGAAACATAGTATGCCTCTACATTGTAGCCTCATATGGCGCTCCGACTGGTCACCTGTTGTTCCTGGTGATGTCACTTCTATGGTGGTTGGTCGGTGGAATACAGCTCAGCGGGTTAGAGTGTTGTCGTGACCCCAGTGCTAACTCAGCACACAGGTGTGATGGTATACCTGCTTTTAGTGTGTGGCTGGCTATACTGTTCCCCAATGGTTGGTTACCTGCCGGGTTGTGATTGGTCCCTTGGGCTTTTATTAAGGTGGTTCAGAGTGGATATATAACCCACCCAGACTGTCGGCACTGCCACCCACAGAAAGGGGAAAATAACCGAAGGATGGTGTAGTCTGTGTATAGGGGTGATGGTGCAATTATCACCCAGTTGAATAAATACTGATCTTTACTGCTAAGTCTCTGATGACTTGATTTCACTGGATCTGTACTGAGAGTTGTTGAGGTAGAACAGTAGTGCCAGTTTAATTGAGTAGAGTAGAGAGTTCAGAAGAGTAGAGAGGAGTTGGTCAGGAGAGTTTAAACCCAATTTAGTAGTGTGCTCTCCTGGAACTTTAGTAGAAGAGATACTACTGTATATGGCAGTCAGCCGCTATACTGTATGTCCCATTGTTGTTAGGCTCCTATACCGTAAGGCCTTCATACTGTATACCTCCCTATCCCTCTGCAGTAAGGCCTCCATCCTGTATACCTCCCTCCCCCCCTCTGCAGTAAGGCCTCCATCCTGTATACCTCCCTCCCCCCTTCTGCAGTAAATCCCCCCCATACTGTATACATCCCCCATCTGCAGGTAGTCCCCATACTGTAACATCCATTTAGTAAGGCCCCCTCCCTCCCCCCTGTAGTTCTTCCCCATACTATATACATACCCATTTGCAGGTAATCTCTATACTGTATACCTCCTTCACCAACTGAAGTTGGCCCATGTACTCTATACTGTATACCTCCCTTCACCCTCTGTAGTTGGCCCATGTACCCACAGTCCCCCTCATATTCAGTGTCCCCTACTGTGCATCTTCTTACCCCTCCTGCCTCCCCTGTAGCTTGTGTTGAGCAGGTGGGAGCGGAGCCTAACAAGTCTAGCACTCATTGGCTGATGCTCAGAACCCAGTGTTAGGGATCTGGTCAGCTGACTATAACAAGGGCTTATTTTCGGGGGAACACCACTTTATAAGAGCAAATAGCCCAAAAACGAAACCTTCTTTTACTCCCCCTACCTAAAATATAACTTTTATTTGGCTCTTGTTTAAAATATGTTAGTGACTGAAGTGAATGACTAAAAATGCACTAGCACCACTAGACCTAGCTAAATAAGAGGCAAATAAAAGTTATATTTTAGGTAGGGGGAGTAAAAGAAGGTTGTGTTTTTGGGCTATTGGTGCCGTGGCCCGGGTGGCTGGGACCGGTACTGGTACAGTCCCTTTCATCTCTCCTACTTAGGGGGGTGACTGTCCTGAGTTTAAGGATTCACGACGTAGGCAAGGCGGTTGGTCACGAACTCTGAAGACAGGTGTTCTACATGTCCTGCCTGGCCTGAAGCCAGACCCCAACTAACTAAACAGAGGAAGAGGAGTGTAGAAGGGAGGGTGTGGGTGTAGCTAAACCTGACTTTGACTGTAGCTGTGCTCTGGGAGAGCATGACAACTAGTGGTTGGAGTAAGGTACAACTGCACTAAGTGTGACACTTGATAGAGACAGTTTACCTAGGTGTAAAAGAAGAAGAAAACATGTAGTGGGACACTACATTGGCTCTTATAGAGTGGTGCTATATATTAAGTCATCCCTCATACTCCCTTTGGGCATGTTGATGCATTCATTTTCAGGGCAGGGCTTCTGTTTGGAAAAGCATGGTACTAAAATATTTGTCGCAGGTGTACCGTGCGTACATAGATGTGATATTTGACTGTATACAATGAGTGTGTAGTCTTGGTAGTCAGTATCCACGCCTGTAGGCAGTGAATGTGTGTTCCTCGGTGACATGATTTTGCAATGTATGCTGAGTGTGCAGAATGCATGCTGTAAATATAGTGTGAATGTATGAAGTAAGTGAAGTAAGTGTGTATGCCTGTAGGTTGTGATTGTGTAGTGTAGTGCACTACTGGGCACTAGGCCAAAAAGCAGTACTTACAAAGCCAATGCCTAGAATTGTTATGCAATGGAGCATGCAAAATTTGTGTGAAAGTGATGCTTTTGTTTGGGTCCATAGTAGGCTTTAGGGCGGCACGAACAAGACAAACCAACAATATGGCAGTGCACTTGGGCCCTTGAGTTTTACAGGCGCCTATTACATTTGGGCAGCATATTCTTGTACAGACCTACATGTTATTTCCAGCTTTTTCATAACCAGACTGATGTTTTTACTTAAATTCCAGCCTGTGTTCTGCACGATCACAATAGAGATTCGATACTACCTGCCTAAACCAATAATAATAACATCTCCTTCACAGGGAACAGTTTCACCACGATCTGTCACTCTTATTATTGCTCACAGTAATTTACTTGATGTATCCATAGCCTAATATATTGGATAATGATACGTATCACATTTTACTTTGTTGCCTTTGCTCTGTACATGTTCTGCTGACCAATTTGTTAAATTGTTCTAAATTTAATAAAAATAAAGCCCCTGAGAATTTGTTTATGGGAAGTATATTACTAGTCTGGGCAAACTTTCCTTGGTTGTAGTGTAATAGACGACTTAAAGAAGTATTTCCCCCAAGAGCTAAAATTTTTTTAATGCTCCCAAACTTAGATATCTTACTCACCAAGTTCCCCTGAGTATTTTGAGCCATCTCTTGTCTTTCTAGTTGCCGCCATTCCTGGGTTACAAGTTTTTCTAAGAGCTGGTCTATATCCAAGATGGCGCTGGCCAGAAAAATACATTTCCCATTATGCAGTGCTTCTCCCTGATTGGTCATTTTTTTTTCTGCCCACTGCTCATCATTACTATGTGGGACTGTCGGAGTGAACTATACCTAAAACAGCTCAGAAAAGGTAATTAGTTGCTTTGAGCAATGTATGGAGCTGTGTGTGTGTGTATGTGGCTATTTAACAATGCAAAAAAAAATTTCCGGGGGGAATACCCCTTTAAAGAGAGTGGGTGACAACCACACAACATTATAATAACTTTAGGACATGGTTGTCCTTGAGTTTCCAACAAACCTAGAACATCAAATAAATTTGTGCTCTTCCTGTCTCCTATGTTATGTTACGGTATATTAATATCTACATCTTCCAATTTTAACCTGACATACAGTAATACAATGAATACCATTGGTACTATGGGATCCTATTGACCTATAATGGGGTCTGGTTAGTTCTACTGTATCTGTAGGTTAGCTAAGAAGAATAACCATGCCCGTAGCATTATTCTTCCTGATAAATTTAAGCCAACGATGCAAATGTGAACAGAGTGTTAGAGCCCTATTAGATGACCTAACATGCGCAGTAAGTGATCGAACTTCGAGAAAGTATTGTTATATTGTCTGTGCAGCCCTTGCTTTAAGGCTATGTTCACACTACGTATATTTCAGGCTGTATAGCAACCAAAACAAGGAGTGGATTGAAAACACAGAAAGGATCTGTTCACATAATGTTGTAATTGAGTGGATGGCCGTCATTTAATGGCAAATATTTGCTGTTATTTTAAAGCAACGGCTGTTGTATTGAAATAATGGAAGTTATTTACCGTTATATGGCGGCCATCCACTCAATTACAACATTATGTGAACAGAGCCTTTCTGTGTTTTCAATCCACTCCTGGTTTTGGTTACTATGAGGACCTGACATGAGGACCAAATACAGCCTCAAATATACATAGTGTGAACCCAGCCTCTAAGTGTAATAATAAAGTATATACGTTACCTCTCCACGTTCCCCGGTGTGTTCCTGTCTTCTCCCCGCAGCCTCCTGTGGAACTTCAGAGCCAAAAGTCTCTAAAGTTCCGGCCACTGATTCGCTGAGCGGCTCAGTGGCCGGAAATTATTACTTGCTGATCGTCGGCTGATCGTTGTCTTTATTACAATAAATCTGCTCCCAAATTCAGCACCCCAATGTAAAGTATAGGGCGCCTCCACTCTCCGTGGCTCTCCGCCCAAAGAATTGACATGTCAATTCTTTGAATGGAGTGCCGCGCCAAGGGGAGGCACCCTATACCTTACATTTAGGCGCTGAGGCTGGCAGAATTCCGAGCGGAGTCCGCAACGGAGATTTCATTCGGAATTTCGGAGCTAATTCCTCAGTGTGAACTGACTCTTATAGGGCCCTTACTGTCAGTCTTCAATGCAATCCTAAAATACTGATTTGGGCCGGGTTTACACAACAGAACGGCCGGTGCAGTACCAGCCAGATGAACATCATTTCTTCCCATAGTACACCGGATCGGTGGTGGCCGGGAGAGAAAACCGATCACGCCCTCCTGACTATTCAGGCCAAAGTGGCAGTAGTCAACCAAATAGTAAAATCTTTATATCTCGGGAGGGGGCATAACAAAGAGATAAAACAGCATTGGAATAAGGGCAACGAGGCTACAAAATAATCTAAAAACTGCAATTTTTTTTATGATCACAGCTCCTGTTCATTAATATATTTTTTTGTACCCTTATCCAATGAATCATATGCAGCACTTTTCTGTTTCTACAGACATTTATTAGGACCGACCAGTTCCCCAGTGTTCAGACCTACCCTGATCTCACTTTTTGGCATATTAAGTGACGCCTCTAAAAATCCTTTTAAGATTTTTCATAGGAGCTGAACTAACATTGCTGGAATATCCTTTATGGGAATGAATGAAATCCCAACGATAATTATTGCATTCCTGTGCTGCGGTCTTACCGGGGTGTGTTACTCTTCAGTTCGTGGTGGAGTCACTGCCTTTTTATTTTTCCTTTGTTTTCTCATTACATTTTTGTATAGTATTTATGGTATTATTCGCTTTATGGGAGAAGCAATATATGTGTATTGTATAATGGCCACAGGTGGAAACCATTTATGTCACTGTACACATATGAAATGTAGCTAGTGCCAAACATAGACGCACCCTAAAGACTAAAGACGAGGAAATGAGCGCTTCTCAGAATAAAGAGTTACAGAGTGATAGTGAGATACAGGTGATTATAGGGGTTACAAGGGTAGAAATCATAGCCAGACATCGTAGCTCATAGCTTAACCAGGTCACATAAGAAAAACAGATTACTAGAGGAACGTGCAATGACTAATGAAATGTTGCTATTAGAGGTAATCACAACTCCACCGAACGATTGGGATTTGATTGCCGGTGGTGGATTCAGCCCTAGGGAGTTCAGGAAAACATGGATATAGCCTATGGGTATTATTTTAATGTTGTATAGATTTTTTTTATTAATAACCTTATGTATTGAGATGTTTTTATGGCATATCCACAAATGTCCAGATGGGAAAGCCCCTTAAGAACAGGTCATTGCCCTATAGGACTTGAGATCTTATAAGGAGAGCATATGAATGTACTCTATTAGGGAATTAGAAATAGTGTTTAGATGGCACTTCTGTGGGTGGTGCACGTAGTAGGAAATAATCCCAGCAATACTGTGAATGGTCAATCTCGGCACTCACCATAAATGCTTCATAGTTTTATTGTAGAAAATACATATCCATCATAAACACAGTAGGACTTTTCGTCGAAAGGCCAACGCCGAAACGGCCTGCTGTGTTTATGATGGATATGTATTTTCTACAATAAAACTATGAAGCATTTATGGTGAGTGCCGAGATTGACTTTTCACACTATTAGAGAATTAGGTCATATAGATTCATATTTTGGCAGCTTCTGGGGTAACTATGGGTTTGGGTGATCATTGGCTGAATGGGCTCACTAATTCCCCATGTAAGGTGATCAGCCAACAAGCCAAGGGTCATTCGTACACTTAGTATGGTGCAGGCCTATTAATAGTGGGACGCTCCATGTGTGGGCAACATTGATGCTTGTGAAAGGTGCAGCCCTACCCGCACAATAATTAAGAGGAGAAGTCCAGCGAATTATAAAATCCGGCAGCTGGCAGGGGTGAAATTGATTACAAGTAATAACTTACCTCTGTCCTTGCCCGCGGTAAGCGGTAGGACTGGCCTCAGGAGCCACGCCGGAAGGCATTTTCCCGTGAGTTGTGATGACGTCACGACTTGGGGGGAAAAGGTGTCCCACCCCAGTCACTGACAGGCTTAGCGGCCAGTCCATCAGCTGGGTTGTGATGTGCTCACCGCTGGCACAGGAAGAGGTAAGATAGCCCTTGTTACCAATTTCCCCCCTGTCGACTGCCAGATTTTTTAATCCAATTCTCCTTTGACACTTGGAAAAGGTTCAGTAAATGAGTGCTGATCTAAAATTTCCTTGACTCTGAAAGCATCCTTGAAGCTTTTTTTTTACACAGTCTGACAGGCTGCATCAAGCCAGTGCCGATCTGGCACTCTTTTGCTGTGCTCTTACAAATCAGTAGGGTTGCACTCACAATCTATAAAAAATATTTCAGAGGACCAGTGTTCCCCAACCTGTTTTTCTCTATGGTGGGAGAACAGTACATTAGGCCAAGGGATGTCCAAGCTTTCCTGAATAGGGTTGCACTTACAAGCTCTCGTTTGTTCTCGTTATTGTCGGCTACACATCACCTGTTTGCAAAGATGCATTGGATGGATTGCACAAAGGATCTGATCAGCCAACGAAAAAAACTTCTTCTTGTATATCGGCTGATGGGTGGGCCCTAGCAACGCTCATTTTCATGATTATCGGCCCATGAGTCAATAAACTGCATGACTTGAAATTCTTTTCACTCGAGATTATATTTTTTACCGAGAATCTCTTACCTGCAGGTGAGACTCAGTGAATCATTTGTGTTGATCACAAGTTCGTCAGTGGTGATGTCCAGAACAGGCGGGGTCATAGAATAGCCACTCACCAGATCTAAAAGAGTCAAAAACCAGAAGAGAATACAGTAAAATAAACAGATCTCTCAAATCCGGGCTCTTGTTTCACATTTCAAATTAATACTGCTAATTGGACATGAAGTCTTCACCATTTAGCCGGAGTAAGTATGCCCCCCCAACTCCCATCTGTGTCAACATATTTAGGAAAGTTAAACAAAGTCCTGTTCATATTTAGGCAGAAATCCTGGGGAATGTTTAATGTCAAAAACCTGCTGTGGCACCAGCCCTGGACTTCAGAATTAATGTAGATCCCCAAGCTAATGACTCTTGTATGAAAATCTAGAACGCGGCGTATGTACATTGGTAAGGGGGCGGGGGAGGAGATCATTTCATCCATCACATCTGATTGCAGTCCTTAGAACAAGGGTAATTTACTAGTCCTTTAATTAAAATATCCCAGGCATTGTTTTTATTTCTTTTCCCAAGTCTTCTTTGAAAATGTGTCGTTTATTGTGATTTTGGCTAAATGAGGCAAAGAAAAACCTTCAACACCGGCGCTTGTTACTTTTGATAGAAAGCAGAGACGTGAAGTCGATTTATGATGTAGTTCCATGGAAACGGCCAAATGCATTTATATACCTGCTGCCTTCAAACAAGATAGAAATTTGTGAGACTCAAGTTTAGGATTCCCTATGTTTATGCTATGATGGGACTAAAGTTTTAGGTCAGGGAATAGCTTGTACTGCAGTCCCCATACGTGTGGGTGTGTAAGTTGGTGACATCACCAGTAAGTATAGATTCTACAAAGTGTACCATGTTGGGCTGGAATACCTGGAAAATTATTCTGCTGGGAAAACTTGGACATCCTTTGGCCTAATGTATTGTTCTCTCACCATAGAGAGCAACGTTCACAGGTCACATGATATTCCGGGATGCATAAGTTCATCCAGGAATATCACTTGACCTAACTTATCGTCCCAGGGGAGGAAGGGCCAATGGCTCTCCTCTGTTGGCTGTACTCTCGCTTATCTTGCGATTATGGCATACAATTACTGTCTGTGAAGGGGAGGGCGACGCATCCCGTAAGAAAAGGTACCCACTGCAAGAGGCCACCACAATGCGGTGGTGCTGGTATGCATTCAGGCTATGGCATGTGCATTCTCAGAAGAGGTCAACAGCTCCAGGGGTCAGAGCTGCACAGTAAGTGAGCTTTGGCTGGAGTACCCCTTTAATCAGTGGGGGGATATTTTGCTCCTTGAGCAGGCTCCCAAAATTTTAACCTGGTGGCTCAAAATTTATTTGGCTGATATACCACTCCTCCACTGATCAATGGAAAGAGATGTGATTTTTATGGACATGTAAGCCCCTTCAACAGGGCCAATCCACCTCCAGACTACACAATGAAGTATATGCAGGAACCAAGCAGGTAGGCCTTTAGATTTTATTCCAACTCAGACTCTCTTTCTCTAATTTCATTAAGACTCAAGCCGACTCTAATACTAATATGGAGTATTTATAGAGAATTCATTTATCTAACGCCTTCCTTTTAGAAAACTGTAATGAAAACTGTTTAGTAAATGTAAACTCTATGGGGGAGATTTATCAAACATGGTGTAAAGTGAAACTGGCTCAGTTTCCCCTAGCAACCAATCAGATTCCACCTTTCATTTCCCAAAGGGTCTGTGAGCAATGAAAAGTGGAATCTGATTGGTTGCTAGGGGCAACTGAGCCAGTTTCACTTTATACCATGTTTGATAAATCTCCCCCTATAACTATATATATTTTTTAATATCACCAGTAGATTGCAGCAGGGAACAGCGTTAGGGTATATGCACACAGAGTAATTTTGGTGGAAAACCCTGTGCTTCCCTCTCTGCCGGCTTCATGGACCCCATTCTATGGACAGGCGAATTCCATTGTCCGCCCTAAGAATTGACATGTCATTTGTTTGGGTGGACGACGGAATCCGCCCGAGCATATAATGGAGCCGGGCAGAACTTCAGGTGAGAGTGTGGGGGAGCGAGCGGTGGTGGAGGATTCCGCTCAAAGTTTTCAGTGAGAATTACTCCGCATGCATATACCCTAAACTAGAAGATGTCCACCTTCTACCAATAACTTGATGCAAAAATAAAGGTACACGGTCAAGTGAAATGTAAACAGAAGACACCATAGTATATGTTGCATCTAACCAACAGTTATTTAAAAAAACAAAACAAAAAAAAAACACCCAGTGGAACACTGCAATAGAGAACATACAAATTAAATTTTAGTGTTTTTTTCCCCCTTTCATTCAGCATTCCTGATTTGTTATATGGCTACTTCTACACTGGAAGTGAAAATGGAGACTTTGGAGAGATTTTGAATATAAATGTCTGTATGGCAGATGATATCCTTAGAAAATGTTGCCATACATGAGTAAAATAAAGATCTGCTGGGCACAAAGTGCAATAGAAAACCAGCAGAAGGGGTTCTACAGAATCAAGTATCGGAGAAGGTGCCAGATTTAAATTTAATCCACAAAGTAGATTTATGACGTTAGGTATAGAAATGTGCGGTTTGGCGTCTTATTTTTAATAAAAACCCTACACTTAGTGCCTAGGCCGCACGGTAACAGACACATGAGCTATTTGCAGGGTGAAATCTTTATTTAATGCAGCTGCTTTCTGGACTATAACTCTATATCTGTAAAGTTTTTCCTTATATTCAACAAACAGGGAAAGTTACAAACACTTCGTTCCTGTTACCGACAGTCTGACACTTGCGAAATTAAAGAACTTGTCATTGACTAGTTAATGGAGGTGGCACAGGAGTTTTTGTGCCAGAAAAGCTGACCTCATTTTATGGCACTATATTAAAAAAAATAAAAAGAAATAACAGAAAAGTCTTCTAATTGATGGGTTGGGTTACATGCAAATTGCCTGGCTGTAACAACTGTGAAGGTAATGGAGATTAATGAGATTTTGAATCTCAGCCCGTCAACCTCTACTGTTTTTTTTTGTTTGTTTTTTTGGACTAGAACTGGAGCTATGTGAAAGAAATTGAGATTGCATAATTGTAAAGGCTACAGTGGGAAACATCTAAGTTTCATACGTAAAGAAAAAAATATTTGGGATTATAAGTGTCACGTTGGGGATTTTCAGTAATGATTATACAGGAAAAAAAATCTAGAAAAAATGACAGCATATGCAAGAGGAAGGGGTATTTAAAAAAAAACCTTAGACGGGGGTAGACTGTAACCGACAGCGAGGGTGGACCCGCTGTGCTACTTAACCAGTTTGGCTTTGGGCCACACCAGGAGTGGAGTCTAAGGGTGTTATTACACGGGCCAATGGGGGCCCGATAATAACTGTAAACGAGCGCTGATTTTCTAGATTGGCGCTTGTTTACTGGGCCCGATTATCGTTTAACAAGGGCTGCATGGACATCGTGGACACAAGCTGCCTCTATAAATCCAGAGCAGTTGGCTGCCTGCACACCCTGGTGGCCAGAGTTGTCATTGCAGCAGAAGGAGGAAGAAGAAGAAGCCGGAAGACACAAGCAGCCCCAAGACGAGCATGGAGCATAACAGAGAAGTGGACAGGGTGGTGCTGCCGCCAGTGGGTCTCAACCAGCAGCTTAGAAGGAATTATCTATCTGATGTGCACTTTGAGTGAGATTGCAATTTTATCTATTGTGAAAGGTGGACATGGACAGAGGGCCCATGTGCAGAGCAGAATATGAGCCCCTTACTTTCCAGTAGTTTAGCATAGAGCACTTACTTCATGTATCTTTCAGGATTCACCAATACTTACATGTTATAAAGTTTTAGTTCAGTTCCTTACATACAATCTAGCAGAAACTGCTTTAAAGGGATTGTCCAGCGAAAAACTTTTTCTTTCAAATCAACTGGTGTCAGAAAGTTATATAGATTTGTAATTTACTACTATTAAAAAATCTCAAGTCTTCCCATACGTACTAGCTACTATATGTCCTGCAGGAAATGTTGTTTTATTTTCAGCCTGACACACTGCTCTCTGCTGACATCTCTGGCCGAGACAGGAACTGTCCAGAGCAGGAGAGGTTTTCTATGGGGATTCATAGAGAACCGAGACAAGAGTTCCTGTCTCGGCCAGAGATGTCAGCAGAGAGCAGTGTCAGACTGAAAAGAAAACAACACTTCCTACAGGACATATAGCAGCTAATAAGTATGGGAAGACTTGAGATTTTTTTAATAGAAGTAAATTACAAATGTATATAACTTTCTGACGCTAGTTGATTTGAAAGAAAAAGATTTTCGCTGGACAATCCCTTTAATGGTAGTCATTCGCTTCCTACCCCTAAGCAGCTGAAGAGGTTGCGCATATAGTATGCCCCCCTGCCCATTATAAGTAATGTTAAAAGGAGTCTTTCAGGATTTATGCTGCCCGAACACAAGCAGCATGGAATTCTCTTTGGTCTCCTTTGTTTCATATTTGTTACTCTAAAACGTTACAGAATTTTTAGAACTAAAGGGTGGGTGGTCTTTGTCACTGCTCCTTGCCTGATGCATTGTACCTGTCACCTCAAAAAAACATAGGGACATCACAAAAATTTTGAGCAGTAGGGTTCTGGGTGTTTAGACCCTCACCAACTGTGTATATGATAGTGATATGATAATGATTCAGGCTGGAGGGGCTGGTCGGTGGTGGTAACATCACTTAGAGGGGTGGGACTAGACCCAGCCCCACCTCCTGTGACATCAGGGGATGATGTGTTGTCTGAAAAGAGAGGGAGGGGCCAGGGAGCTGGAGACAATACTCAGTTTGTAGTCCCTCAATTTTCTACTTCCTTTCATGCTTTAAGCACACAAAAAGCACACAGAGGCCAATACTATTAGTGATAACACAAAATTAGTAACAAATATAGCTTGGGGTGATAGGTTTATTTAAGTACAATTTTAATACAGAATATCCCTTTAAAGTATGTTTTCTCCTAAACACAGCAGTGTTTCACAGTAAGATATAGTTTTCAGTAAAAAAAAAGGGAGCCCTTCAGGATTTGATGCCTTCCATGGTTCTGGCACCATACATCTCCTTTTCAAAATCTGTATGTTAAAGGGGTACTCCAGGCAGGTACCTTTTTAAATATATGCCCAGAGATAGATCATTTGAAAATATTAAAGTGCACTTACCTTCCTGGCTCCCACAGCGCTGATGATAGCTTACTGATCCGTCCCAGTGTTTGGCTGCTTCCGGGACCTGGGCAGGCCTTCTATGTTACGGCCACAGGACATGGCAACGGACAAACAGTGGGACAAACCAGATACAAGCAGCTCTGAGGGAGCCAGGTAGGTAAGTGTGCTTTATTATATTCAAATAACCTATCCCAAGGCATATATTAAAAAAACCTCTGCCCGAAGTACCACTTTAATAGAAATTTACAGTACTTGCGGGTTATTTCGATCACACTACACTATGATGGGTGATGGTGATTTCACTGCAGAAAGCTTTAGTAAAAATTCTTGCTGGCTCACAAAAAAAGGGAGTGGTATAAATATTCTTTTACATATCTCAGAATCACATCATTGTAATATTACTAGAAAATCTTGTTGCATTCTTCATTGAGCAGCAGTCATAATACAACTGGAAACAAGACCAGTTTATCCATAGTCTGTTGCAGACATGATTTAACAGCTTAGGCTGGATTCACATTCTTTTTGTAATACGTCTAGTCTCATGTGGTCAACACCTTCCCGCCACCCTAACAAGTCATGACCTTTTACACCATAATGTTGGCATCTGTGTATGACAGCCGTGATTGGGTGTAAGGGAGTGTAATGTTCCATGATTGACGTCAAATTCCATTTAGGTTTTACAACGACATCTAATGCTCCTTATGGCGGGCTGGTAACAAACACCCCCATTTAGAGAAGTGGTTGTAGGGCCACGTGGGCTTGGTTGTTCTACAAAAACTCAATCCTTTTTTAAACTGAGCACAGTCCCTTTAAAGATCCATTAGAAAATAAATGGATTATCTGGAGAGCAGAAACGGTCCTACCTCTTCTGCTCTTCGGTGTTCCACTACCTCCCTATGAACATCTATGGTGATAATTTCCCAGACAAGAGGGGGTGGTAGTATGTTGTGGATATTGCATGTGGGCGAGACCACACCTGCACACAATCTCCAGTAGCTGTCTGATGTTGCCATAATATTGATAACGGGGAGCTATTGATCATTGCCGCAACATGCTTCCATCCCCACTCTTGTCTCTCTTGTTATAAGTTATAATTAGAAACGGCCAGAAGGGAAGAAGTGGAGCACCGGAGAACAGAAGAGGTAGGATCTCTCCAGATAACTTTGTGATTGCTATGAGAAACTTTTTGAATTTTTTTTATTTTATTTCCCTTTTAGTTTAATTATTTATTGGAACTTAACAATGCCTATGCTGTAAGCGATGGCTTTGACCAACAATGTAGCCTTGCAGTAAAACTATTCAGCATTACATCTGAATGCAGTATTGCAGATTGTTGCAATTCTTCTCATAGTTTTCCCACAAGAATGTTCACTGTCATCATGGAAATACTCAAAATTCTTTGCAAAACCACTCGCTATACAAACCGTATGTTGTTACTTCTGATGAGAATTCTTGTGGCTACCTGGCTAGATTAGGTTTCCCCATACTAACAGTATAGACATCACCTTCATGTAGACAAACCATAGGATCCGGTTACATTGCTACAAATTAAAGGGACATATGCAGATCATTATTCAATAGGACAAGTAGGTATGGATGCCATTTATTAAGGAACTGGACATAAATTATCTACTGCTGCATGTCTGTATATGGAAGGTTTGTGGCATACTATGGATGTACTCAGAGGACTACAGTTGTGCATTGAGCTAAAGGTCTATTTCCCCTATGTCCTTTTCCCTTTAATTTAAGAGCTGCTGCCACAATCTCCTGTCCACCATGGGCCCATGCAGTCAAGTAAATGGCTATGTATGTACTAAATAGACAAATTCAGACGTCACCTGTTCTTAGACCTTCCTTGGTCACCTACTTAAGAATGGTTTTCACCCTTGGTGTGACTGTTTCTCCCAGATAGCCCCCAATGATATATTTAAAGGGGTATTCCTATCATGCAAAGAAGGCTTTCCCATTCCTTCAGGTTTGTTTGAAGCCACTGGTGGTGGTGGTGGTCAGAAAGCCAAAGCACAAGCGCTACAAAATTTACTTAACTCCTATTAATTTTAATGAGAATTTCACAAATGGCACAGACCCCCCCGAGCTGTGCTGTTTACGTAGCTTTGGGAGTTATATAAACAGCATGGCTCATGAAGTCAATAGGAGATATGCAAAATATGCAAATTGCATAACTCCCATGCTTGGCTGTATTTAGCTTCCCGACCACCTCTGTACAAAATCTGGAAGGGGTTGGGAAGTTATCTTTATGAGATGATAATACCCCTTTAGGTGATTGTTAAAGTGACTGTACCACCAGGCCCAGGCTGAAGCACTGGAGGCGGGCCGACCCAAGGAAGAAACCCCAGCCTCTCCATGATGTGACTCCACTGAAATCAATGGAACCCTATAATAGAGGGGCGGGGGTTTCCTCCCACTAAGGGTGGGTCGGCCCGCCTCCAGTGCTTCTGCCTGGGGCTGGTGGTACAGTCACTTTAAAGCAAGTACACCGCTATGGGCTTTTCACATAAACAGACCGGTGCTGGGGATGCCAGTGCTGTGGCCTTTTTATTGAACCGCCGCCTGGTTCCCACGCATGGTACCGGTCTATTCCCGAGCATCGGCCAGGCATGAAGCACTGGGGGCGGGCCCCTCCCGTCTGTGACGCGGCTCCACTAATTCTAATCGAGCCGCGTCATATAGGGAAGGGAGTTTCGCCACAGTGGGGGCCGGCTGGCCCACCTCCGGTGCTTCATGCCCGGTCAGTGGTCGGGAATAGACCTAGGCTGTATCCCTGTTTTCCAGTTGGTACTCGGGCTGTCTCCACCTTCCCCACAGAATGGGAAGGCAGTGAGAGTCAAATACCGATGGTTCGGGTTCGTACGAACCTGAACTTCGGCCCTGTTCGATCATCTCTACTTATTAGCATTATCATAGGGAGAAATAAGAATACATTTTGGGGAACCTTCGGCTATCCAGCTGTTGAAAAACTGCCCAGGCACGATGGGAAATACAGTTTTGCAATGGCTGAAGATTCCCCATCCTGGGTTTAGAGAATTATGAAAGAAATTTTGACCCAGCAGAGTCCAAAACGGGTCAAACCAAAGAACCCGGGCCGGTGAGGTGACTACATTTGGTACAATGGGCTTTGTAAATGTTAGCTGAAGCTTTATGCTATTGTGAACTTGGTTACTGGCCAATTGCTTTACTGCCTATTTCCCTTCTTCCCTAACCTGAGTGATGATGACATTTTAGGACCAACCCCAGAATTTAGAGTAGATTTTCTAAATCAACCATTCAGAAGCAGCTTATTGTATAGCAATGAGAGTTTCAGTGGTAACTGTTGAAATTGGTCATAACTTTAAGTCCATGTTCACACATTGTATCTTAGCAATAAACAATGTCCGTTGTTAGAGGTTGCAACAATGGCCATTGTTTATTGACAGCTATCTTTCACATTAAAGTGTATGGAACAACGGACGTAGTGTATACACACTGTATACACTACGTCTGTTATTCTCTGTGGCCGCACAAAATAATTGACAGGTCTATTTTGTACACCTGCTAATAAGTGATAGGTGGGAGTTTAAAATAGGCTGTTCTCACATTGTAAAGTACAGTTCCCGGACGTACTTTACACTGTGGTGTATGGAAAATTGGAGTGCACATCCGAATGTGCCTGCATTCCAATTAAATTAAGTGATGTTCATCTGGCCGATAATGCATGGCCGGGTGAATGTGTCAAACAACGGCCAATGTTCTCACATGGCCTTAAAGGTCTTTCATCTTTATATGTTGTATGGTAGATCTTTGGCTTGCAATCTACAAAAACATGGGAGTTCATAACTATAATGAATATGTCTCTAATGGTAGAGAAGAGTAAAGTATACTAAGTGGTTAATCAAACTCTAGAATGAACAGATAATTAATACTGGAAAAATATACATGAAAAATCAAGAGATCCAAGGTTCAAACTTGAGAGAGGGGGAAGAAGGGTCTACATTCTTGTATGTGTTCCATAAGCATTAAGTAATCATCCAAGACCCTTCCTATCCCAAGTCAAACAGAATACAGCACTAACTACTATTTGCTAAAGGTGACCTCGGAGGACAAGCAAAAATATGTGCCCTGCAGATATAAAACTAAATGAAAGCATGTCTACTAAAATCCCTTTCCAATGTAATAACATTTATTAAAGCAAAATATTTGTAAATCCTTGGGTGCATATTGGTCAAGACGCAAATATCCAAAATCCCCCTCCCCATCTAAGAGGGATGAAGTTTACAACTTGGGGTTATTGAAAGGTAAAAGCATAGAAAGAATAGTAACTTAGCTCTGGCAGAACTGAAATATATGTCATAAAACTAATAATTACCAGCAGTTACCAAATGTATGTACATTGTTGTATTACTAACATATACTCCTATGGAATATCAATAGGATATGATACAACATTAGGATCAGTGTGGGTTTGATCTCTGAAAGTCCCCGAAATATGCTTTAACTACATATTGTAAATGATAATAATGTTAAAAGTTTAAATGTTGGCTTTCTCAAAAATAATCTGGGTGGAGGAGGATAAGAAAAACACCAATCTATTAAATGCTTGCTTCTGTAATATATTTACACAAGAAAAGTCCAATGGCAAATGGCATGATTATATGTCACCTGCTTGGCCAAGCAAAAATGCATCACCACCATAGAAATTAAACTTACAGGTTTTTCACCAAGTACCGTGATAAACAACACCTTTGCACCCCTATTTGAATATTGGCACCATAAAATTACTATAGTGTCAGTTCTGTGCCACTAAGAATTAAGGTAAGTGGGATTTTGGGAAACTGGGGGCTTTGGGAGACAAGGGGGGAGATTTATCAAACTGGTGTAAAGTAGAATAGTCTTAGTTGCCCCTAGCAACCAATCAGATTCCAGCTTTCATTTTTCTAAGAATCTGTGAAGAATGAAAGGTGGAATCTGATTGGTTGCTAGGGGCAACTGAGCCAATTCTACTTTACACCATGTTTGATAAATCTTCCCCTACGTGTCAGGACTTAAAGCCCAGGGATACCAGGCAGGGAAGACAAATAGTGAGCGCTAGAACCTCTCAGAACTGTCCCTGTCTACGCGACGGCCTAACCCTAGGCAGTCAGCAACAACTTGGTGTCAGGCCCTCCTTATGTTACCGTGCACATAAAGACCAAAGAAGACAAAGAAACACAACAAGGTATATTCAGGCAAAAAGAAGTCAAAACCAGAGATAGCGAAGTCAAATAACGGTAAGCCAGAGGTCAGAAGATCAAAATAGCAAAAGGTAAATGCTAGCCAGATCTAACTAGACTAGGGATGGTCCGAACCTGCCGAGGTTCGGGTTTGTATGAACCCGAACGCTCGGCAGCAGATTCCCGCTGTCTGCCCGCTCTGTGGAGCGGGCGGATCCAGCGGGAGTAACACCCTGAAAATTGGGATACAGTCTATGGCTATGGCTGTATCCCAGTTTTCCAGGCGGTCCTCTGGCTGGATCCGCCCCCTCCACGGAGTGGGCAGACAGCGGGAATCATTACCGAGGGTTCGGGTTCGTACGAACCCGAACCGAACTCGGCTTGGACCATCCCTAAACTAGACTTATAGCAAGCACAGAATGGAGAGTCAGAGGTATTCTTATATGATGTCAGAGTCCTGGTCCAGGGCATGATTGGACCAAACCTCTGGCATTCAGAACACACAAAAACAGGCTAGTAGGAAAGAATAGGAGTGGTGAAGAGATCTGTCAATAACACCCAGGTTAACCGTCTGTAGCCCAGAACAAGGTCAGCCATAGAAACAAATGGGTTTGGCGGAATTCAATCAACACTGCAAGGAAGGAATATAGCTATGTTCAGACCACAAAACAATAAGTGCTCAAAATCAAGTCAACAGCTCATCCTCCAATGCACACCATGGACAGAGGTAGGTGCTGAAGCTCATGTGGGCATGGATGTTACATGTATATTACACTGCACAATTTTCCTATCAGATCAGTGCTTTCTTCCACCTCATTCCCCATTCGTTGCCTGTGTTATGCATATTCTGATGAAGGTGGTCGAGACATTAGCAATGCGTTATAAGCTTGACCCTTACCAGCTCCATACCCACAACAGTGACGTCACTTGAACTTTGTAGACTGCATGCAACATGCTGTTTGTTGGTTGTAGTGGTGTAGCTGAATGGGACCCAACACACTTCTAACCTACTCCAGATCTGAGGGGACGGAGAGGATATCATACAAACAGGCCCTTGACGTCCTCAAAAATACTAAGGTATGACCATAAGATACACTTTTGTGCACTTTTTGTGATAAAGGGATCAGTGCACTGCAACTTGTTTTAATGCTGTATACTATTATATAAGAGTTTTCATATATATACACACATAGGGGTATGGGACTCCTATAACTATATAGCAGCAAGCAACACATATCTGCAGTACAGCGCTGTGTTATATGATTTCTTGTTGTAGGAAATACATCACTTCTTTCATTAATATGTTCACACACAGTTGAAACTGAGTGGATGGCCGTCATTTAATGACACATAACGGCCGTTGTTTCAAAACCCCATATAGTTGCCATATAATATATTGTACAGGAACATTACCGAAAATCCATAATAAGGCCATGTTCACACAACGTATGTTTTGTATAAATCACAGCTGTTGTTGCAACAACGGTCGTGATTTATACAAAACAGACGTTCTATTGGAATTAATGTAATCCCAGACGGAATGTATACCTAGTATACTCTCCATCCAGGACTACATCCGGCTGCACGACAAACTGACAAGGCAGTTTTCGCAATGCAGCGTGCGGCTCCGGCTGCATGCTCCATTGTGTGTAGCAGTGAATTCGTATGCAGGCCCACACGGGTGTGTCCACATCTGAATTCAGCAGAACTGAAGATCATCAGTACTGCAGTACCAGCTGGGATGATCTTCAGTAACACTGGCCATTCTGTGATCCGCCAGTGTTATACACCAGGTGGATGACTGGTGTTATACACCATGTGAACATGGCCCTAGTATGTATTGCATAAACCTGCATGGTTGGTCTTAGGTAGCTGTGTCCCATTCAGTTACACCAAGAAAATCATCTGGCACGACTGCAGTGAACGCCATTGTTCTTCATGGTCTGGACACTTAGTACTTGCCTAATAATTCTAGCGATTGGGCACAGTTTCTTGAGCCCCATATGGCAGATATTTTGCAGTATACATACCACACCATGTAGGGACATAGGACCCACCGAATAAAAAAAAGTTTATCTTATTGACTTAAAGGGGTTGTCCAGGGAGCAGAAGGAAGCTAAAGCCTACTGCTCCTCAGTGCTTAGTTCCTATCATTTCAAATATTGCTTACAACATGTGGAGGGGCAGTCCCAATCATCGCGAACGGGTGTGCGATGAACAAGACTTAGACCCAAGCGTCCACATCTTGTGTGGGGTGGGGAAGTACTTTCATTGTCGGGGAGCAGAAGGTTTTAGCTTTTTTCTGCTTTCCCGGACAACCCCCTGTTCAATCGTGTCAAATATTCAAGAAGTTAATGACATTGGTCAATCCAGTCCTGGCACAGACATGATACCATATTCTAAACCACGGAAACTCTGAGGACTGTTTTATTTGTGAAGCCAGTTCAGAAAGAAATCCTGAAACTTTAGAATGGCTGGTGGAGTTAGTGGAGGATACACGATTAAATCTGCAACCTGCTACGCCTGGAGGCCAGACCCCAGCAATGTCAGCCGAGCTGTTGTAACCCCTCTGTGCTCCACTTTGTAGATTATAGAAGTGACAGAGATTGGAAGCCTGCCTGACAGCTAAACCCTGAGGGGCCATTAAGCCATCCTAGTTGGAAAACCATTAGCACGATCAAAGATTACATATACATACAGAACAATGGACGCTTTATCCACTTGACTGCGGCTCGTGCTGAAATTTTGATTTATTTATTCCCAGAGCTACAGGAAAATTTCATGCGTGTGGGCAACACCTCTCCTGCTCAGTAAAAATGTGCATTATATTGTGGCGGAGACACCCTTATTGATGTACATGACAGCCTCCTCTGGTGCGGGAGGTAATGTGGGACCGCTAGGCGTGTTACCAGGCACATACATGGCTCATGTCGGATTAGACCACTCACTATCACTCAGGAGGCAGACTGAAAATGTACCCAAGCCTCATAGTTCTGGGTTGGTCTCTTGAATTCATTCCATATTACAGAAGAGTAAAGATTTAACCTTGACTGGGGATGTATGCCAAGCCAAAAATCTCTCCAAAAGGAAAGACTGCCCATCTGCAGACAGCTGTTTTGAGGTTGTTGCCCCCAACAACTCCTACCGTGTTTCCCTGAAAATAAGACAGTGCCTTATATAAATTTTTGCTTGAAAACAGGCACTATTATAGGAGGAGATTTATCAAACATGGTGTAAAGTGAAACTGTCTCAGTTTCCCCTAGCAGCCAATCAGATTCCACCTTTCATTTTCAAAAGAATTTGTGAGGAATGAAAGGTGGAATCTGATTGGTTGCTAGGGGCAACTGAGCCAGTTTCACTTTACGCCATGTTGGATAAATCTCCCCCTATGTCTTATTTTCGGGGTATGTCTTATTGGTGAGTTGGTAAGTTGAAATAAAAAATACCCCATTGTATCATCTGTGCCCATACAGGCTTCAGCGCCATACTCTGTTTGTAAAGTACGGCAGAGGATGCACTTTTGACCATTTTGCACATTTATCATATCCTCTGGATTTCAGAGAGTTGGTCCACTCACACCCTGGACTCTCACATCTTATAAGAATTTCTGCATCCCGCTTCCGAGTGAACAGGACATGACCGATTCTGTATGACCATTTTTAAAGCGTAACTATAATTTAAGTTGCCAAAAAAATGAAATTTCTCAGATAAAAAGCCCTCGTGTTACCCTTTAAAAAGAGCCTTAAACTGCATTGATAGCTTGTGCGCTCGCTGAGATATCCCCAGTTGTTTGGCTCAGAAGAATAAATGATTTTTTCTTCTGTCTGAGAGAAAGTGGGCGTGGCCTATCCCTCATCTCCCTGGCTGCGTCCCTCTATTCACTGACCAGCACCTTAGCAGATGTATCACACACAGCAGGTTAGATACAGCCCCAGCATACAGTATCACAATGTAAGATTAGATACAGAGTCCCAAATGATGGTATCACACACAGTGGGATTAGATACAGTCATCTGCTCTCATAACACTGTAGGACAGGGGTGGGGAACCTCCGCAGCTCCCCTGTGATGCTCGCCGCTCTGCTGGGGAAGAAGCCGGCATACACCGCATCCTCCGGTGTCTGTGACAGCTGGCGGACACCGGAGGATGTCGGCTTCTTCTTGCGGGCCGCGCGCGATGACGTCATTTCATCGCGCGCCGCCTGCAGGAGAAGACCGGCACAGAGGACCTGGGAGAGAAGAGGACCTGGACTGCGTGGGAGCGGAGGTAAGGTGAGTGAGATGTTTATTTTTTTATTTGGGGGTTAACTAGGATCCCAGGGACATGACTGATGGGGGGGGGGACAACTAGGCTACCAGGGACATGACTGATGGGGGGACAACTAGGCTACCAGGGACATGACTGATGGGGGGGGGGACAACTAGGCCACCAGGGACATGACTGATGGGGGGGACAACTAGGCTACCAGGGACATGACTGATGGGGGGGGGGACAACTAGGCTACCAGGGACATGACTGATGGGGGGGGACAACTAGGCTACCAGGGACATGACTGATGGGGGGGGACAACTAGGCTACCAGGGACATGACTGATGGGGGGGACAACTAGGCTACCAGGGACATGACTGATGGGGGGGGACAACTAGGCTACCAGGGACATGACTGATGGGGGGGACAACTAGGCTACCAGGGACATGCCTGATGGGGGGGGGGGGGATAACTAGGCTACCAGAGACATGACTGATGGGGGGGGGGAATAACTAGGCTACCAGGGACATGCCTGATGGGGGGGGGGGGATAACTAGGCTACCAGGGACATGCCTGATGGGGGGGGGGGGGAATAACTAGGCTACCAGAGACATGACTGATGGGGGGGGGGGAATAACTAGGCTACCAGGGACATGCCTGATGGGGGGGGGGGAATAACTAGGCTACCAGGGACATGACTGATGGGGGGGGGGGGGGGAATAACTAGGCTACCAGAGACATGACTGATGGGGGGGGAATAACTAGGCTACCAGGGACATAACTGATGGGGGGGGACAACTAGGCTACCAGGGACATGCCTGATGGGGGTTAACTAGGCTACCAGGGACATGCCTGATGGGGGGGGGGAATAACTAGGCTACCAGGGACATGCCTGATGGGGGGGGGGGACAACTAGGCCACCAGGGACATGACTGATGGGGGGGACAACTAGGCTACCAGGGACATGACTGATGGGGGGACAACTAGGCTACCAGAGACATGACTGATGGGGGGGGGGGGGGGGACAACTAGGCTACCAGGGACATGACTGATGGGGGGGACAACTAGGCTACCAGGGACATGACTGATGGGGGAGACAACTAGGCTACCAGAGACATGACTGATGGGGGGGGAATAACTAGGCTACCAGGGACATGACTGATGGGGGGGGGGAATAACTAGGCTACCAGGGACATGACTGATGGGGGGGGGGGACAACTAGGCTACCAGGGACATGACTGATGGGGGGGACAACTAGGCTACCAGAGACATGACTGATGGGGGGGGGGGAATAACTAGGCTACCAGGGACATGCCTGATGGGGGTTAACTAGGCTACCAGGGACATGACTTGGGGGTTAACTAGACTACAAGGGGCATCACTGGGGGTTAACTACAATAGCAGGGGCACTAGGGGAACAATACTATGCCTTGTCCTGGGTGCTGCAAACCCCCGCTACTAACTGCCACGCACGGTATGCGGCCCTCGAATGATTTTATTAATGCCCGACCGGCCCTCGACATGGAAAAGGTTCCCCACCCCTGCTGTAGGATAATGTCAGCCATGGAGGTGGGGGCACCTGCTGCAGACATGTTATATGTACTATGGAAGGATTACAGCTGTGTTGTGCTTGTAGTCCTCCCCTCAGTGACTCACCCACTCTCCCTCATGTAGTACATTGGAGTCATGGCTGGCATGTTCCCCCTGGGTGAAGCACTAGGTACTTGCTCCTCCCCTGCGCTGCTCCTCACACACAACACCCTCAGCTCTGCTAAGTGACCTCTGTGAGGGGAGGGGGGAGAATGTGCTGCTAGGAGGTGGGGGAGGAGGTTTTGTTTCTCTCTGTGTCGGGGCTGTTATCTGATGCTGCTGGCAGAGTCCGTACACTCAGGACAGATTCCCAGAGAGGGGCGTGTCCAGCAGGAATGCAGAAATAACTCAGAGGCAAAGAGAGCTCTGAGGGGACAATCAGTTTCATGTATTTAAAAAACTGTTCATTTTAGATTATTATGGTATATTGCAAAAATTCTCATCATGACCTAAGCTAACTAAAACTGAATGGTCAAAATATTTTATAGTTACGCTTTAAGTGTTTGTTTGTTTGCCTTGTCTCGTCTCAGTGTGCACCTTCGCGTAGGAAGGGAAGTCGACCAGTTGTTGACAACCACTTAGAGTTAGATGGACAAGTAGGTAAGGACAGTTGGGGGGCTAGCACCAGGCCTCACTGTTGTGTCTACCCCGCACATGAGATAATTGGCTGATCCCACCTTTCCCCACGTTTTTTTAGGGTGGTGTTTTTCTCTCCTTTCTGGCATTTTTGAGGCTCCTTGGCAGTTATTCCAAAATGCAGCATGCTGAGGGTGTGGCCTTTATTTTGCAAACTGTGGTGTTTTTCTCTCATGGATTTCAATGGGAATCTTCTGGTCATCTCAAAAACGACATTACTGTGTTTTTTTTCTGGCGTTTTTGAACCCTTTTGGTCCAGCAACTATTTCATGTGATGGCAGAGGAAAAGGAAGTTCAGCCATCTTTGTGCACACAAAAACGCCTAAACTACAAAAAAGATTATTTACACATAAAGTCAAAAACATCAGAAAAAAAGCCAGAAAAAACGCAAACGCAGGAAAAAACAAAACAAAAAAACACTATGCGGCACGTTGGCGTTTATCTTTGCAGTACCACCACAGAGAATTTTCAGTATCACCCACTGCCCACTCATACCAATTGCCTGTGTAATAAGTGAGAGACAGTCTTTGTAACCACTCTCCACAATGACCACACAAGAAGCTAATGGTGGATTAGTGATGCAATATATATCTGTTTCAAGAACATAAAACAGTGCAGCTTAAAAGGGGTTATTTAACCTTGGAAAGTGGATGGCCTCCTCCAGGTAAACCCATAAATATAAGACTGGAAGGGGTTCAACCCATCAGCTTTTTGCTTGCCCATAGTGCTTGTGTGAGCGATTCAGCCCTGTCCACATTTACATCCCAGTAAAAGGGCAATTATTGTGAAAATTGTCCTATCGCTCCAAAGCCTCCCATACTTTGCAGTTATGCAGTGGTTAAACTTCATGCACTCAGTATTGTCGGCACTCTCGGAACCAGGTGGAAGGAATTAATGTGGTTAAAGGAAATGAAAGAGAGAGGATAACAGGTCAGAAATGTGAAAGTTGGTTCCGGCGGAAACATTCATGCAGGTGTGTCCTGTTCCCACTCACAGGGTTAACAGGACAGGAAAAAATAGCCAAATAGTCCGGTTATGAGCAGTCACTGCAAAGCGAAGCCATCCAACTGGGGCAAAAGTTGACTTTCTTGCAACGTAAACAATAAATCGGATACTGGTAGGGATAGTCCGAACCTGCCTAGGTTCGGGTTCGTACGAACCCGGACTCTCGGCAATGATTCCCGCTGTCTTAAACCTCCGTGCAGAGGGTGGATACAGCGGGAAGACCGCCTGGAAAACTGGGATACAGCCTATGGCTGTGGCTGTATCCCGGTTTTCTAGGTGGTCCTCCTGCTGTATCCACCCTCTGCACGGAGGTTTAAGACAGCGGGAATCAATGCAGAGAGTCTGGGTTTGTATGAACCCGAACCTCGGCTGGTTCGGACTATCCCTAGATACAGGTATAGAGACAATGCATTCCTCTGGTATACCAGTATGATTGTCTGATTTCACCTCCCATAGAACACAACTCTCCCAGTCTTCTGAATGGAAGGTCTTCTTAGTTACTCTTTGTTGTTCTCCTTCCATTATAAGGCTGGGTTCACACTACAGACCCGAGTGGAGAATTTCCGTCGGATTCCGTAGCTCGTACCCGTTCACGGCCGCGCACCTCTCCACCCGTGCCATAGACACGATTCTATGCATGGGCGGATTCCGCATTCCGCTGAATGCGGAATCCAGGCAGAGTGCGGAATCCGCCAGTGCATAGAATGATGTCTATGGCACGGGCAGAGAGGCACGCGGCCGTGAACGGGTACGAGCTACGGAATCCGCCGGAAATTCTCAGCTCGGGTTCTGTAGTGTGAACGCAGCCTAAAGTTTCCCAGGACTGGATTCAGCTTTTCCAGGCACTCGGGGCAGTAGGCTGATAAGCAGATTGCCGAGCTAACAAAGCGCTTTGCTTCCTTATTACTGTAAATTCGCTCATCTCTACTAAAGCTAATAGTAATAGTCATACCACTAATATTAAAACACATCACTCACCCTCACCATTAACATAACAAATGTATAAATATAAGCACAAACATTGCCATTAAGACAATATACACAAAATAACAAAAACAGCACTGCATTTCTCGTGAACTTCCGCGCAGGTAGAATAACATGTTTGCGGGGAGAGCCTCGCTCCTTGCCAATAATCATTGTCACTGGCTCTTGCTGCTAGTAATGCCATATAAACAATAGGAAATTCTGGACGGGGGTGTTCCTGTCAGTTATTGTCAGGTAAAGGAAAATGAAAGTCAGTTTACATATTCCCATGACTTAACCCTATGTTTACCACAAGAGGCACAGATTTAATTATACTGGCAGTGGTACACATGCAAGTTTTTCTAACCACAATAGGAGTATATGACTTTAGGCCGGGTTCACAGTCGGGTTCTGTGACCCGGCCGGTGTCTGTGAAGATAATCCCGGCCGGATGAACTTCATTTGTGCTGAATTGGGATGCGGGCGCATCTGTGTGCGCCCGCATCCCAATTCACCATAGCACACAATGGAAAGTGCGACCGGAGCTGCACTTTCCATTGTGTGAACTGACAGTTTTCCTGCGGCCACTAGGGATCCCGGACGGAGTGTATCCTATGTTTATACACTCTAGCTGGGATCCCATTGATTGCAGTGCAACATAAATTTTCTATTAATTACGGCCATTGTTGCAAATCGGTAACAACGGCTGTGATAAATAGAAAATTTACGTTGTGTGAACTTAGCCTTATAGTGTGAACTGACTTTTAACATAGCTCTCCAGTTATGAGGGTGTGTAAGGCCTCAAAAATAAGGCATGTGTACAACTACAATGTTTGAACCCCTCTGTACTCCTTATGACTATACTGTAAGTAGATCTACAATATACTTTGGTTTTAATAATACAATACTCAGTGCACTACTGCTTATCTCTGGGCTAATGTACAGGTGTGAATGTGTCAATGATCAGCCGAGAAGCAGGAAAATGCCCGCCACCTCGGCTGATCAAATTTTTAGAGCAGGCCTATGATTCCTTGTTAATTGGCCCCACATCTCCCTATGTAAACAGGTTATGTGTGGACAATAGCAATATATTGAAATGCTGCAATGATACAGGGATCAATTGTGTGGGCCGCTGCTCAACTAGTTGTGCTATGCAAACGAGAACCATTGATATGACCTAAAGGGGCTTGACTGTACTGCTAAGCCCATATCATGTAAGAGAAAACTGGGCCACAACCATGCCTCCTCCCTCCCACTTTCCTTTCTGTCTTGACTGATTGACATACAAGGCTAGTGGTGTGTTTACACAAAAAGATTTATCTGTCAGATCTTTGAAGCCAAAGCCAGGAACAGACTATAAACAGTGAACAGGTCATAAAGGAAAGATTGAGATTTCTCCTCTTTTCAAATCCAATCTTTCTGTGTAAACACACCATAATGCTGCGTTTACACGAAACGATAATTGGCCCGATCTTACGATTAACGATGTCGGAGTAACGATATTTTTTTCATAACGATCAGCATTTAGACGGTACGATATATCGTACGTAAAAATCGTTTTGCAATCGCGCGCTCGCAGCCCGGCCCCCCGCTTGCAGCCCGGCCCTCCGCTTGCAGCCCGGTCCCCTGCTCATCCGCAGCCCGGCCCCACGGTCACCCGCAGCCCCCTGCGCCGCCCCGATCGCCACCGCACTGATCGCCACCCCGCCGCCCCGATCGCCACCCCCGCCGCCGCTTCGATGGACACCTCCCCCCGCCGCCGCCGCTCTGATCGCCACCCCCGCCGCCGCTCCGATCGCCCCCCCCCAGCCGCCACTCAGATCGCCCCCGCCGCGGCCATACGTTACCTGCTCTGCGTAGCAGGTCTTTGACATCTCCGGATCCCCTCTTCAGTGCACTGATTGGCTGAAGAGGGGAGACGGGAATTTCAAACGGCTCCTCTTCAGCCAATCAGTGCTCCTCTTCAGCACTGATTGGCTGAAGAGGAGCCATTTGAAATTCCCGACTCCCTTCTTCAGCCAATCAATGCAAGGCAGCACTGATTGGCTCAAGAGGAGCCGTTTGAAATTCCCGGCTCCCTTCTTCAGCCAATCAATGCAAGGCAGCACTGATTGGCTAAAGAGGGGAGCCCGGAATTTCAAACAGCTCCTCTTCAGCCAATCAGTACTGCCTTGCATTGATTGGCTGAAGAGGGGAGCCGGGAATTTCAAACGGCTCCTCTTCAGCCAATCAGTGCTAAAGAGGAGCACTGATTGGCTGAAGAGGAGTCCTTTGAAATTCCCGGCTCCCCTCTTCAGCCAATCAGTGCACTGAAGAGGGGAGCTGGGGATGTTGAGGACCTGCTACGCGGAGCAGGTAACGTATGGTCGCGGCAGGGGCGATCAGAGTGGCGACGGCGGGGGGGCGATCGGAGCGGGGGTGGCGATCAAAGCAGCGGCGGGGGGGTGGCGATCGAAGCGGGGGTAGCTATCGGAGCGGCGGCGGGGGGGGGCAATAGGAGCAGGGGTGGCGATCAGAACGGTGGTGGGGGTGGCGATCAGAACAGCGGGGGTGGCGATCACAGTGGCGGCGGCGGGGATGGCGATCAGAACGGGATGTTGAGGACCTGCTACGCGGAGCAGGTAACGTATGGTCGCGGCAGGGGCGATCGGAGTGGCGATGGCGGGGGGCGATCGGAGCGGGGGTGGTGATCAAAGCAGCGGCGGGGGGGGGCGATCAGAGCGGGGGTAGCGATCAGAGCGGCGGCGGGGGGGGGCAATAGGAGCGGGGGTGGCGATCAGAGCGGTGGTGGGGGTGGCGATCAGAGCGGCGGGGGTGGCGATCAGAACACAGTGGCGATCACAGTGGCGGCGGCGGGGATGGCGATCTGAGCGGCGGCGGGGGTGGCGATCAGAGCGGCGGCGGAGGTGGCGATCAGATCGGCGGCGGAGGTGGCGATCGAGCCGGCGCAGGGGGCTGTGGATGAGTGGGGGGCCGGGCTGCGAGTGGGGGGCCGGGCGGCGTGCGGGGCTGCGGACGGACTATCGCGCGACGACTGTTTACACGGAACGATCGGCGAATTTTTTGCGAACGAAAAACGACGATTTGAGAACATGTTGAAAGATCAAAATGAACGATTTCTCGTTCGTCGTTTGATCGTTCGCTGCGTTTACACGTACGATTATCGTTCGAATTCGATCGTTATCGCGCAAATTCGCACGATAATTGTTACGCAGCATCAGCCTTCACCCCTATACATCAGTTAGCCAAGGCAGGAAGATGTGGGGCAGGAGGCGTGCATGCTGTGGCTCAGTATCACTTCTGTGGCACTTCAGCTCCAAATGAGGAAAAATGCTAATTATGCAAATGGCCATCAGTAAAGACAAAGGGATAATTTTTTTATCAGTTCTATCTCCCTATCACCTATATGTCTGTGTCTGCAGCTGTGTACCTGGTATAGACCTGACAGATCCACATGGCGTAAGACACCGGCCGTTCCATGACCCGGCCGGGTCATGGAATGGCCGGTGTCGAAGAAGATAATCCCGACCGGTACTGCAGTACTGGCTGGCTGATCTTCACATCTGATGAATTGGGATGTAGGCGCATCAATGCGCGCCCGCATCCCAATTCGCCGCTACACACAATAGCGCATGCGGCCAGAGCCGCACGCTCCATTGTGTGAACTGACAGGTTCTCTGCGGCCGCTATTCAATGAATAGCGAGTGCAGAAAACTTACATGTCAGTTTTTTGTGGTGCAGTTAGCAATTATGGCTGCAGCACAATGTAGGTTCAGTAGTAATCACGGCCGTTGTTGAAAATCGGCAACAACGGCCATGATTACTACTGAACTTATATTTGGCCTATGGCTGTATTCATGTTTTCCAGTCAATCTTAGGGCTGCATCCACCTCTCCAGCCACCAGTAATCAAATGCTGCATGCTCGAGGTTCTCTCATCTCTAGATCCTAGTGGGGTCCCTATGATACCTTGTAATTTCTGACCCTGCAGAAAGCACTACAATCCATACAGCGTCATTATAAAATTTAATTTTCCAAACCAGACATACGTATTTTTTGCCAATCAAATGTATCACATATATGTTTTTATATATATATATATATATATATATATATATATATATTTATATACATATATATATATATATATATATATATATATATATATATACACAGTACAGACCAAAAGTTTGGACACACCTTCTCATTCAAAGAGTTTTCTGTATTTTCATGACTATGAAAATTGTAGATTCACAGTGGAGGCATCCAAACTCTGGAATAACACATGTGGAATTAAATACTTTACAAAAAAGTGTGAAACAACTGAAAATATATCTTATATTCTAGGTTCTTCAAAGTGGCCCCCTTTTGCTTCGATTGCTTTGCACACTCTTGGCATTCTCTTGATGAGCTTCAAGCGGTAGTAACCTGAAATGGTCTTCCAGCAGTCTTGAAGGAGTTCCCAGAGATGCTTAGCACTTGTTTGCCCTTTTGCCTTCACTCTGCGGTCCAGCTCACCCCAAACCATCTCGTAGCACCCCATCACTCTCCTTCTTGGTCACATAGCCCTTACACAGCCTGGAGGTGTGTTTGGGGTCATTGTCCTGTTGAAAAATAAATGATGATCCCTGCGATGGTAACCTGCGATTTCTGAGGCTGCTGACTCGGATAAACTTCAGCTGTGTATCCACCTGACTTCTGCACAACACAACTGATGGTCCCAACACCATTTATAAGGCAAGAAATCCCACTTATTACACCTGACAGGGCACACCTGTGAAGTGAAAACCATTTCCAGTGATCACCTCTATAAGCTCATCAAGAGAATGCCAAGAGTGTGCAAAGCAGTAATCAAAGCAAAAGGCGGCTACTTTGAAGAATCTAGAATATAAGACATAATGTCAGTTGTTTCACACTTTTTTTTAGTATATTATTTCACGTGTTAATTCATAGTTTTGATGCCTTGTGAATGCCACTGTGAATCTACAATTTTCATAGTTATGAAAATACAGAAAACACTTTGAATGAGAAGGTGTGTCCAAACTTTTGGTCTGTACTGTATATATATATATATATATATATATATATATATTTTTTTTTTTTTTACAGTATAACAAACCTCTTGTGTTTATAGTAAGAATATACCATTTAACATGAAAGCAGCAACTACAACTTTATATCGGTCATGTCCTGTTCACTCGGAAGCGGGATGGTTTATAAATCTAAACTTACTCTTATAATTGATCTTGATGGATTAGACTCCATAAACTTAGCTGACGTATTCCCTCATATATGTCACTTTAAAAGCGTATATGAGATTACACAGGGACATCACAATCCCCTCAGCCATCTCTCCCACTCATATCCTTTGAGATTCCATTTATTTCATGATCCCATTAACCCACCACCCAACGAGTCACATCATCCTCCACCGAAGATCCGTCTAAAGTTGGGGTAAGACTGGTCTTCCTTACCGGCTCATACGTATTTCTTTTCCTAAATGTGAGTTAAAAAGTATAATAAATATAGCAATTAATTGCATTCCTTGGCCCTCTTCCTCTCCGCAATAGGATGGAAGACAGAGCTGGATGGCTGACAGGTTAAAAATAAGGATGTGTGATTAGATAGATGAAAAGATTTGCGCTCGCTTAGGCAGAACGAAACAGACGTACGGTTACACTCGGTACATTTATGTAAGTGCGTAAGTCAACAAACAGAAACTGCTGTGGGATATTGTATTTGCATTATACATTCCAAATCCACATATAAGGCAAAATATTCTTAAATCATCACATGTAAAAAAAAATACAAAATCGTCAATGAGGCAATGTCAGATGTCAAATATTATGTGGCTGAAGCAGCATGGGAAGCATACCGATGAAAAGTCTTGGCATTTGTATATACTGTACACTGATGGACAGCATTATTACCCATAGGGGAGGTCCTACTATGGAGCTTGGTTATACTACCTTCATGTTTTTTCCTTCTATTTATATATATCTATGAAGCCTAAGTATCTCCCTGATTAAAACATTCTACGCAAAGATTCTTTGTTAACATTCTAAGCAAAGATTCTATGTCAACATTCCATGCCATCATTCTTTTTCAACATTCTATGGAAAGATTCTATATCAACATTCTGTGCAAAGGTTCTATGTCAACATTCTATACAAAGATTCTATGTCAACATTCTATGCAAAGATTCTATGTCTACATACTATGCAAAGATTCTATATCAACATTCAATGCAAAGATTCTATGTTAACATTCTATGCCATCACTCTTTCTCAACATTCTATACAAAAATTCTGTGTCAACATTCTATGCCAATATTCTTTCTCAACCTTTTATACGAAGATTCTATGTCAACATTCTATGCAAAGATTCTTTGCCAACATTCTATGCCATTATTTTTTCTCAACCTTCTATACAAAAATTCTGTGTCAACATTCTATGCAAAGATTCTATGTTAACATTCTATGCCATTCTTCTCTCTTGAATATGCAAAAGAAGAGCCGTGGAGCCTCATTTAAGAGTTTAAAAACACAGCGATCTGTTTCTCTTATTCTTCTTTCTTAACATTCTATACAAAGATTCTATGTCAACATTCTATGCAAAGATTTTATATCGACATTCTATGTCAGCATTCAAAACAAATCTCCTGTCTGCAGGTGCACATAGGTTTGCAAGGAAGCTGCAAACATAAAACAGCAGTATTTTTGCACATTTGCCCACATTTTTATGTATTTAAGATGCAGTGGAGCAATAAAAATGATCACAAAAGTGTAAACAGCCTTTAAATAGAAGTGACATTGAATAGAAAAGAGATTTTTACGTGGATGTTATGTGGATTTTTGGATGGTTTCTTTTGACCCATAATATTATAGGGTGTTTGTAACAATGTCCTGTGATTGGGTCTCTAGTGGACTGAATTATTCGAAGTGTGTGTGAGCGCAGAGAACAGCTTGTGCTACATGAGTTGGCTAAGTGTCTGATATACATCTCAGAGCTCATGAGCGAGGCAAGAAAATGGTAAAGACTTTTTTTGGCTAGAAAGACGCAAGTGAGAAAATAAGAGCGCAGGGAGGTATGAGGGAAAACAGCTGTGGGCGTGGTGCGGGATATGGTGGAAGCAAAAATTCACATTTCTTTTAACCCGTATCTTACCGAACAATACTTTAGGTGAACAGCATGACATCGAAAGGTTGCGTTTGTTGGGGTAACTGTAAGGAGGCTCTAGAACCCTATTGGGCCACCCCTAGCCTGGATACACAATATATCTCCCGATAGACTAGGCCTGTTAAGGGCCTGGAAATGGTCTGGGCAGAGACAGGTGTGTGTAGTGAAGTTGCCATCTATGTCTGGATGGTAGACAAGGAAACTAGGAGCTGTTCATATTTGTTGGTGGACCAAATGATCATCTCTACTGGTGGTCTATAAAGCCATCCAGAGCCTGTTACCATGTCTGCATGCCCTCACATAATCCCTGGCCCTAATGCCTAATAACTGCTTGGCGTGCAATTTTTCTTGTCAATTAGTCAATGAGGTTGTCAGTGGGTATATGCCATGACTCTAATCATGAATAAAGATGAGCAAATCTTGAGCACACTCCGGTTCATGTGGCATTGTAACAACTGGAGTCGTGGATCCGCTGTACAACCACTGGAGATGACGTAAGCCGCACCAGGAAGTGGATGTCCAAGGGGCTACTGGTCTTCACCGGTGCCCAGCACAAGGGTGGGTGGACTTGCTGCGGCAGGCGACCCCCAGGTCCCTGCCCCTGGCTTGGCTTGCTAGTGGCTAGTGACTCACAGCTGGAACTGGGATAGCAGTCACAGGAAGGAACTACAGATAGCTGGAACCAGGAACCACAGCAGGAATCATGGGCAGGAATCACGGGTGAGCTAGGAAGTGAGGCCACGCATACCGGGCCAAGAAGCAGGAGCCTGGACTTAGGACTGCATCCAACTTCTACAGGCATTGTTAATCAAATGCTGCATGCTTCTGCTTGAAATGCATCTGCTTGAGATTCACTTATCTCTAATCATGAACTCACAGGCTCTCTCTGTGTCATTGTTTTGAGGGTTCACCTTCAAAACTCCTTCATACACATTTTTAAATTTTTGGGAAAAAAGTTATTTTTTCTCTCCCCACTCGCCTCTGATTGACAGCTTCCTGCCCAGGCACAATGTAGGAAGAAATCTATCAATTGGTAGTAGGAAGGCAGGAAGAGCCCACTACTCATGAATACAGTCACACATCCCACTGTGGCTGATAAAGAGTGATTTATAGGGCCAAATACTATACACTGTAAGAATAAGGAATAAATGGCGTATGACCATTCTTGTCACTAGAGTGTTAGATGTGAAGTTACTTACAGCTGTGTCTGTGAACGCAGTTTTTTTTCCCAGTATAATCTCTCATAAACTCTCATAAAACTACTCATAAAGTTTCCATACGCTGTTTAAATACACTGCTTCCAAATGTAGACGCTAAACCAAATGATACTTGTAAATGTCTATGTACACAAGACGGACCACCGGATTTCCAACCTCTATTGGATGTGATTAAGCCGTATTTGCTCACCCTTCAGACCCTAAAAATCGGAGACCTCCCTGAGCGGTCATTTATCATGTCTGCCAGAATAATAAAACTCTCTGGCATTAATCTTTGCTAATGTAGCTCAGAACTGGGACAGGAGAGGAACTGGAGAATTAAATAAAGAGAATATGAATATACATTTTGTGTGATAACTTGTCAGATGGTGCTATTTATACCAAAATTTGGCATGCACTATTTATGGGGTACAATGGGATCACTTAGCTGCTACTGTTCGCGGGGATACTTTTGTTCCTAAAAGGGGCATTTGATACACTTAGAGGCAGTCTGGCAGGATTTGTTAAAATCCCTGCTGAATCCAGTGGTCGGCCTTAGGGTCCCATTAGATGGGCCTATGAGGCCTCAATATTGTAAACGAGAGCCGATCTGCTAGATTGCTGCTCGTTTACTGGGCCTATTACGCGGCCTGTTTAGCAAGGGCTGCATGGACATCATTAGCGATGTCCGTGCAGCCCTTGCCCAAACAGTTAATACTTCACCTGTCCACACTCTGAAGCCACAGCACACGGTGTCGGGATGCATACAGAGCGCAGGAGAAGACGGGGAGTGTGGACAGGTGAAGTGTTAACTGTTTGGGCAATCATCAGCCGTTGCCCGCACATCGAAATTACAGCCGTTGATTTTAGGTCTGTGCCTAAAGAAACGATAAGCCAATGATCGTTTCATCGACTGATCGTGTGATTGAGTGATAATCGGCTGAATCGAGCTGATTCGGCACATTATCGCTATGTGTAATAGGGCCCTTACTCTACCATTGACTTCTTCTATAAGCATGCATACAGAGCTTGCCGTCAATCAATGATTAGGACCACCCCCTGGACTCCCAAGTGATTGAGCAGAGATTTAAAGGAAGAAAATAGGAGTTATACCAAATCTTTTGCCACAAAACTATATAGCAAATCTCACTCCATAACGCAATGTGACTTTGAACTGGGCATTTCTACCAATAAAGGCGATGATGAATTAGTAATGGTTTTGCCTACGGTGTCCCAGGTTACAGCATTCCTCATAAAGGGTAAAGTTCCACTAATAATGTAATATTAGAAAACTATAGTCTTAAAGGGAACCTGTCACCAAGCCAATGCTATGTAATCTATTGCCATCATGTTATAGAGCAGGAAGAACTGAGCATATTGATATATATCTTTGTAGGAAAAGATTCCATATAACTTGTAACTTGTTGATTGAAATCCCTACTCATTCTGTGTTTAGGAGTCCAGTGGGCGGTGTCGCTCAATGGACTGGACTCTTTAGCATGGAAGCATCATAGATTTTAAAAAATTATACAGAAATTTTTCCCATAAAGATATATATCAATCTGTTCAGCTTGTTCTGCCCTATAACATGATGCTGATACCATTTTCATGGCAATGGGTTCCTTTTAAGTAGCTTTACTTATACCAATACACTGTAAATAGTTAATAGCGCACAGAATTTTTTTTTTTTTTTTGCATTTATCTCATTCAGTGTTACAGAGACCACTTTGGTTTTCCACTTTCCCTGTGAAGGAACTGACAGATACCCTTGGTGTCCTCCCTCCATGCGTTTCCTGTTTTTAAAATTTTGTAGATTTTCACTCTTCTTCCGTCCCCTCCCAGCACACTGTCCTCCTCTTATAGCAAGGTCTCCAGCCTTTATTGCTATTGCCAGACGGACATTTTGTGTTTAGCTTTCCGTGTCCTTCCTTCCTTCCTTTACCTCTACACAGCTTCCCCCTCCACCAGCATCCTCACCGCAAGCAGAAGTGAGGCATCGCATGCCAGAGGCAGATACATTTTCACAAATACAAGCCTCAATGAAAGGGTCACCAGGGCCGCGGAGCAGACCTCCTCTCAGGACCTCACTGTCAGCACCATCTGCCAGCTCCCCTGGATGCAATAGCAAAGGATGCTCCCCTCTGTCCACCTCCCAGAAGCCGCTTTACTTCCCTTCCATAAAACTGAGCCAAAACTTTCCCCCAGCGAAGCCAATGTTATTGCATTGAGGGTCCGGCTTCCTATAGACAGGGCTTTATATCATGACTTTATATCATGTATTAAAACATACGCTGTCTCTCGAGTTATAAACGTGTCAGCTGAAGAATATATTCAGAGACATATTTTTTCAATAAACTCAGGATTGTTCCAAAAGGTTGAAACATTTATTTCACAGTATAAAAGGTTAAATGATAGCAAAATGAATATATCCCCCCCCCCAGTGTAAATGTTCCCATAGTTATCTCAAAGATGAGCAAATTCTTGACTGTTCTTCTTCCCAACCTAGCAAAACTTTTTTTCTTCTACATCATTAGGGCTTATGTATTGTGTTGATCCATTTGATCAGCACTCTGCTAGTACAGGCTGCTCAAGGCAAGCCATGGCAGCCATGGGGGTCCTAGAGAAGGCTGCCATGACAACTAATTAGTACAGGACATAGCAATGTGGGGCTAAATGTACCCCTGAACTACCATCGACTTGTTATATAAGTGTATGTCCCTTTGCTAGGTCCTTCCCTGGAGGGATGTCTGGCTAGTCCTGTGATTTAAAACTCATAACTGAGGCTCCGCGGACATTTTTGCATATTGATGTTTCCCAAGGAGCAATGCACCAAGAATTTCAATGTATTAAGGGTTTTAACCAGCAGCCAACACTGTCTTCTTTGGCTGGTCTCTGTTTGCCATATTGGTTTACCAGGCATTGCTCCCACCCAGCAAGAATCTTGTTCCACACTGATGAGGGCCAACACCCCGAAACACCTGTCTGAGGATGGATTCCTGGCTTTGGTATTTCCCTGATCATATCATCAGACTCGTAATTGGGTTGGATATTGACTGAAGGGGTCACTTAATATGATGGATTTGGGGTCTCCGTACAGGATCCATCCCTTTTCTAGGTCCTTCCCTGGAGGGATATCTGGTTAGTCCCATGTTTTGAGACTTGTAACTGAGGCTCCGCTGACCCTTTTGCATATAACTGTATAGATGTCACAATTGCTATTGATAGCTGTACCTAAACAGTTAAATGGCTGTTACTAATGCTGGTCATTGATGGTAAATGTCAGCTGGCACTCACCATGTACAGTGAGAGTTCAGCTACTGACCCCACATCATACTCCCTTTATGTCATTGGTCGGGAAGGGGTTAAGATAGAAACTGGTCATGGAGGAGGGATTATATGACACTATAAGATAATAAAGATAAGGTTTCATCTTTTGGGAGCCATGATCCTTTGCTCCTGACTAACTTCTCTAATGGGTTCCTGTAATTTCCTAGGTCTGGCCTGACATGAATGGAAGCTAAGCTGCAGTAACGTAGCTTAGCCACTGTGCAATATACAGAGCTGTGTCTGAGGGTATGTCGGGTGTCAGACCCCCCACCCATCAGATGTTGAATATGCTATTAATTGAGAAGTCCCAAAACAGCATAAAACATACCTCTACTTTGAGTAAGATATTACCTGGTTACACATACACTATAAATACGACCAAGGCCAGGTAAAAAGGGAGGGCAAAGTAGAAGTCATCAGTTCACTGAGTGATTGTCCAATCAACATCTACCAGGGACAAATGATTTAGAGGGTAGGTGAGCCTACAGAAACTTACCCTGGGTATCAACAGAGTTTGTTGTAAAAACAAGCGCTGCAAGGTATCCTGTAAAAATGTAATGGTCACTATCATGGAACAAACTTTTGACATGTCAGAGAGACAGGAGTCGGGGTCTTAATGTTCAGACCATGACCGATCAGGAGAACTAGTCGAGAGAAGTCCATGCACTATGCATTTACTCCTGATTCTGTGTCATTTTCCGACCTTGTTGGCACTATAAACTTACAGTAAGTTATGAAGTTGTCCAGGTCCCATAACGCAGAGCCAGGAGAGAGCTGACTTCTCCCCGTTCATTCTCCTGATCGGTCACCATCTTAACACTTGGGTCCTGACTGATCAAAACTTTTAACATGTCTCTCTGACATGTCAAAAGTTTTTTTTTTTAATGTCTAAATGATACCTTGCAGATCCTTCATAGATGTTGATTGGACAATTATTCAGTATTCTTAAAGCAAGAACCTACAAACTCACTTGTTGTCCAGATTGGATTTAAACCCATAGCTCCAGTGTGAATCAAGGCCTTGGCCAAATAGTCCAGAACTATAAGTAGACAGCAGAAGCAAAGGCCGAAAATGTGTCCTTGTTCAAGAATGGACACACTATTATATAAATGAAGGAAGACGTGGGTGTACTTTATTTTCTTAAAGAGATGGTGGAGCTTGGAGGTTGACCTTTTTCCTAAATTCTTACTAACCAGATTAACCAAGTAACTGGATGCAATTATATACAATATCTAGCCCCGGGATCCTCTCAGCCCACCCATGGCTGCATAGGCCAGATTGAAACAACCTTCTAGTTATATCCCTGGTAAGGCAATATCCAGGCTTTTAGAAAAGTATTCTGACTTGTTAGAACTAGTTAACCCTATCGGAATTCGTAAGACTAAAGATAATGTAACCTAATAATTTGTTTCCACAGATGAGGTCAGGATTAACCTGAGATCGTAATGATTTTAAATGCTCCATTACCGCTATAAACACAACCTACCTGTCATTCTGGTAGTGGGGGCCTGAATATCAGACAGTTCCCAGTTTTAAGGTTTTAGTTAAATAATACAGAAGCAGGAGGTATGTGTTTCGAATTAGGTTGTAAACTGAACCTTGTCAGAGACTGTGACTGAACAGAGCATTTCTGTGCAGCTGTCTCCGCGGCTCCGTCCAGTGACAGATCCCACAGTATCCCAAGCCAATAAAATCTACGAGTGCAGGAAAGCTCTGCCTGCAGGCACCTTCATGCGGTAAAACTCAAGATTACGATCGGGGCTTCACCGGATCTGTATTTTACGTTAGTGTTGGTTGATTGCTAAGATGTTATTTAACTCTGGCAATGTGCACATGTATCCAGACTGCTATCCAAAGACAATGGTGGGATGGGGACATTTGAGAGGAGATGGAAGGAGCAGATGAGCAATGTTTTGCTTAGACATAAAATTAAAGGGGATTTAATATAGCCAGCATGTGTAATACTATAACGATCCCTAGGGTCTTGTCTACCGGGACTTCGATGGACATCTATATGCAGGTTGTTACTGGCCATATATACAAACAACTGTAAAATGCGGAAAATCCTATAGACAATCTGGAAAGAAGACTTTTTCTATCATGCACTGTGGCACAATGGTTAGGTCAGGGGCCACTGTAATATAAGGGTCCTTTCAACATTTCTACAGCAATTGTATATTGTGATGGAGCGAGGTGGAGAAGTTGGCCCTATGTACTCCTTCAAATTTCCCTATGTCTAGACAAGGGTTGGGTTACTAGAACCTAGACTATAATTTGATAAGTCTTCTGTTCCAACTTACATTGTGACATTGACCAGTCTTTATAGAATCACTTAAATAGAATGTACCATCAGGTACATCCTCTTTAATATGACCCACAGATTGAATGGCGGTCCATTTTTTTAACCGCTGTCCATTAGAATCAATGGAGCCGCGTCATAGAGGGGAGGGAATTCCCTCCCACTGGGGGCGAGCCCGCCTGCCTCCTGTGCTTCAGCGCCGGCCCGGTACCCGTGGATAGAACGGCGCCCCTCTGGAACACCCTCCTGGGGCCTGTAATTACATCAACAGGATGGAAGTAGTCAAACGCATGGCTTCCAAAGGCGCTCGTACCCTTCCAGATCTAAGAAAAGCTGAGTCCAACACAAAGTGAATAGCGACTCTTTTATTGGTAAAATAGACAACGCGTTTCAAGAGACTTATTGGTGCCCTCCTAATCAGGTCCTCATGAAGAGGGCACCAATAAGTCCCTTGAAACGCGTTGTCCATTTTACCAATTAAAGAGTCACTATTCACTTTCTGTTGGACTCAGCTTTTCTTGGATCCTACTTCCATCCTGTCGATATATTTTTTAAAATAGCAAGTTATCGCCAATTCATTGGGTAGGTGATAACTGATACAGTAGATTAGAAAATGTCGAACTGCTGGGTCCCCAAAGATCACTAGTACAGGGGTCCTGGGTCCCTTGTTTGAATGAACTATCAGACATTCATATGTGGTACTGTTAGGTTCAAAACCTATGGCACTGCTGCAATGTACCAGCAGTCATGCAGAGTTCGAATATAGCAGCAATGTCCCATACCCACTCCATTCAACAACTAGGCACAAGACCCACAATTTTACAGATGGTGATGATCTCAGTTCAAACACCCAGTGATCTACCAGTTATAAGTGGCGCCAATACAATGATAACGGGAAAATCCCAGTGCTTCATACAATAGTAGCATACTCTTCCTTTGAAATGCTTTGTAACTTATCTTACAGTCTTCATAATGAAATGTAATAACGTTCTGGTGATATGATTTCCATGCGATGAGGTTCTCCGTAACAGTGTCACATGTAATAGGCTTATATATACTAGCTCAACTGCACAGTGCCCATGTAAAAGACGTTGGCAACCATCCAAGTCCTTTATGTTTATCGTGCTCAGAATTGTGAAGTCACAATCCTAAAAAGTGAGTCATTTGCACATCTCTCATTTTCTGTAAATGCACGGATTTACAATATATATAATTCCACTGTAGGATGACCAAGGTTTCCTCTCAAACAATAGGTTCTAAACAAGAAAATGATTCATATAAGTTATATGAAATGGACAAGAACACCAGACATGTCCATCCACCCTTTTAACAACAGGGCAACGCTCATGGACATTCCAAAGGAAAAGACAATCCAGACACGGCTTCCCTTATTTCTATTCATTCCTGTCTCTAGTAGAGGGTTTTTGGCCTTCTAGCAGGGAAAGCAATCCTTAGCTTGTAAGTTCTTTGAGGAAACAGACGGCACAGATTGCTGAGCCATCCTCCACCTCAAGAGCAGGAAGTGGTAGACCTCCAAAGTATTGCTGAATGAGGCGGGCGTGGGGGAGGAAGAGGTCACTGGATCATGAACTGTAAATGGAACACAAAACCTGAAATACACTATAGTTGACACTAAGGGCCCTATTACACTGAGTGATAATCTGCCAAATTGGGCCGATCTGTCAGATTAGCGTTCGGAGTAATAAAGACAACGATCTTCGGCTGATTGTGTCTTTAGGTCTGGACCTTAAATCATCGGCCATCTACCACTCATCGCTAATAGCGTAATAGTCACGCATGGCCGATGGCTAATGAAAAAATAATAAACTGTATATGTTACCTCTCGGCGGAGGAGAAGACAGAAAGAAACTGGAGAGCAAGGGCTGCACGGACATCGCTAACGATATATATAAATATATATATATATATATATATATACAGCCCTTGCTACACGATAATCAAGCCATGTAATTTTCTCAGAAAACTGCTTAATTGGCGCTCGTTTACTGAGTCTATTACATGGCTCGAATTTTGTTTAGGAAGGGCAGCATGGACATCGATAGTGATATCTGTGCAGTACTTGCCCTAAACTGTTCATACACTACCTCTCCACACTTCCGGTCTTCTCCTGCCCTCTTCTTGCTTCCCGGCACCAGGCACTGCAGCTTTTCCGAGCTGACGGGCTGCTCAAACAATCACTGGCCAGGATTGTCGTGGCTAGAGGTTGGCTGAGCTGCCTGACAACTCAGAGAAGCTGCAGTGCGTGGGGCCGGGAAGCAAGCAGAGGGCAGGAGAAAACCGGAAGTGTGGATAGGTGATGTATAAACAGTTTATTCATTCATTAGCCCTCAGATGCCCATTGTTACGTGTAATAGCAATGTGAGGCCAACGGCTAACGATTAAATAAACTGGAACCCAATGAATTTAGGTGATAATTGTTTCATCAGCTGATCTTTCTTTCTATTACAGTAAGCAATAATTGAGTGAGTCGGCTCCATGTGATAAGTCTTCTTCAGGGACTTTTCTACCCATTCTTTGGTCCATTAATTACTGCATATATTTTTCGCAATAAATAAGCGGGTTTGGAAAGTCTTTGCCCTGGCATACTAGACCACTGCCCTAATGAATGGCAGTATGAAGTTGGTTCTTCTGGTGCACTTCTTTCTAGACCGTGCACTATCCTATGTTACTTTTCCATAGACGGTCAATCTATAATAGTCATAGTGACATTTCTCCCGGACTTTAAACAAATAAATGTCCGCTATGCAGTTAAAGGTTAATTGACGACCGTGTTCACAGACGTAACACTAAGAAGGTTTGAACTGTTAACTCTCTTCACATGTTCCGCCTGTCACTTCCCATCATTCTCCTGTCTGTCTGTAATTCATCCATCTTGTCTCAGGGCTGGAATATCTAAGGGAATTTAAAAGAATTTCATCATAAATTTTCCTCCCTGGTTACAGGTCAGGTCTCCTTCACCTCCTTCCCTTCAAGTATTATGGATGAATTCCTTTATGTGTTTTTGTGTTTATTTATTTTCCCTGCAATTGTGTCTTTTTTTGAGTATTTTTTTATGGTGAGGGTCACGAGGAGTTCAGTTCTTGGCAGGATCTAGTGCCTCAAGTCGTTGACTGAGTGTCTGGCCTTGATGTCTGTATGGAATATGCTTGTTGTGAAGAAGAGTAGAAGAGGAAACTTCGGCCAACTCTCTATTGATTAACATAACAATGTTATTGGAAGTCCCCATAGATCGCAGCCAATGACACAGCATTGCTTATATAGTGTTTTTTTCATATAAAATAATTTTTCAATGTCATCGCTAAATCTTAACCCTTTCTCGACCATTGGTCATTGATTCCTCAATGCGCAGGTCGTTTTTGGACATCAGCTTATGGGATCATAATGATCCCATAAGCTGATGTCCCTATGTCTGCCCCCTCTCCTCTGTTCCCTGCCGCTGTCACAATCTTGTGACAATGGCAGGGGAAAGAGGGGAGGAGGCATAGCGCATAGGCGCGCGCCCTGCCCTATCTTTCTCCCCCAGCGCATGCCCTGCCTTCCCTCCTCCCCCCCGCCGGCCTTCATAGCCAGGAAACCAAAAGCCTGAGGCTTCTGGTTTCCATGGCTACCATTGGGGGTCTGCGATCACTTCGCAGAGCCCGGATGGACACTGGACGGAGAATTCTCCTTCTGTAGAGGGAGAATTCTCTGTCAGGAGTCCTATAGATGCTGCGGTCGTGCTGACCGCAGTATCTATAGGGTTAACTCTCAGCACTGATAGCCAGGACCCGCCACGGATGACACAGGCACAGCTTCTACGCCTGTGTCATCCTGCAGCGTAAATTAATGTTGCTGCAGCATCAGGCATAGGCTGCAGCGACGTTAATTTACGGGGCATCGGCTGGAGGGGGTTAATCTAGGTGGGATGTTTATAACATTGTTCCTTGTAGAACTACAGGCAGAGAGCAGAAGGATACAGGAAGCTTAAAGGGGTTCAACAGAATTGTAAAAACATGGCTGCATTCTTCCATAAACAGCGCCACTCTTGTCCTTAGATTGTGTTTTATATTGCAGCTCAGTTCCATTGAAGTGAATAAAGCTAAATTGGAATACCATACACAACCAGAGGTCAGGTGTGGTGCTGTTTTTGTTAGAAAGTTACTATGTGGGACAACACTTGTTTCAGATGTCTTGGCATCTCCTGGCATCACTTAAAAATTTTGACTAGTGGTGCAGATTGATGCTGATGAGAGAATTACTTAACGGGTTTCCCCGACAAAACATATTGATGACCTATCCTCAGAATAGTTTTTGCATTTACCTGTGAAAAAGAATAGGAAATCCAGTAGGAAGTCAGGAGGCCAAGGCCTTCAAGCCCTGAGTAACTACAGAAACACCTTTAGTACCAGCCATGTTACAGCATAAAAGCAAACAATACCTTTCCAGGATCTGATGGTGACTGACAAACTTATAAAATGCCTTTTTTATTTCTCAAACCAGTATCAAGGGGGTGAAGTCAAGCTGCTAAAGTGCTACTATCTGGCACATCCCCTCACTTGTGCTCACCTCTAAACCCCTCCTTAACTGACGTGAAGATCCCTATACATGAATCTAGGTGGGGTTGGGAGGTGAGAGGTGCCAGGCTGTGGCACTTGAGCAGCTTAGTTCTACCTCATTGGCCCTTGGCTTATATTAGCACAGTAGGGTAATAGATTAATCTTGATGGACTAATTTTTTCCCTGCTGTGTAACTTCTGTATGTTAAAGGGGCTGTCCAGCGAAAATCTTTTTCTTTCAAATCAACTGGGGGCAGAAAGTTATATATAGAGATGAGTGAACTGCGTTCGAGTCGATCCGAACCCAAACGTTCGGTATTTGATTAGCTGGGGCTGCAGAACTTGGATAAAGCTCTAGGGTTGTCTGGAAAACATGGATACAGCCAATGACTATATCCATGTTTTCCACATAGCCTTAGGGCTTTATCCAAGTTCATGCAGCCACCGCTAATCAAATGCCGAAAGTTCGGGTTCGGATGGACTCGAGGATGCTCGGGGTTCGCTCATCTCTAGTTATATAGATTTGTAATTTACTGGTGTCAACTGGTGTCAGAAAGTTATATTGATTTGTACTTTACTTCTATTAAAAAATATCAAGTCTTCCCATACGTATTAGCTGCTACATGTCCTGCAGGAAGTGTTGTTTTATTTTCAGTCTGACACAGTGCTCTCTGCTGACATCTCTGGCCAAGACAGGAACTGTCCAGAGCAGAAGAGGTTTTCCGTTAGTATTCATAGAAAACAGAGACAGAGTTCCTGTCTTGGCCAGAGATGTCAGCAGAGAGCACTGTGTCACACTGAAAATAAAACATCACTTCCTGCAGGACATACAGGAGCTAATAAGTATGGGAAGACTTGAGATTTTTTAACAGAAGTAAATTACAAATCTATATAACTTTCTGATATCAGTTGATCTGAAAGAAAAATATTTTCTCTGGGCAACCCCTTTAATGTTCTAAAATACCAAAAACCATTGTACTCACCTTTTCAATCCCCTGAAAAAGCATAGCAGATGACCTGGCAGTTCTTGTCTTGTTGCCAGGCTGGTAAGGATGATGTGCCGTAGCAGCGTGTCACATGCTATTGTCATGTGTCATATTTACTGGCTTTAGTAAATTCAGGTAGTATGGCACAAACTACTGAGGCCAATGATTGGCTACAGCCTATATGACACAAAGACCGGCAGGGGATGACCAGAACATCTTGCCCATGACTATGAGCATGACTATCTTTTCCTGTCCTAAACTAACCCTGGGGCAATGGAAACACTTATACAATAGCTATAGTGCCGCAATGAATTTTCTTTAAAGGAACACCTGGAGCCCGACAGACAAAACAAAGTGGCTATGGGAAATAAAGACTTTTCTTTGCAGCTTTCATGCAATTACTTTATAATTCGTGTATATATCACATCTCATAGAAAGAAAAATCAATCACGTAAGCGAGAGCTCACAAGTGTATTGACACAATTAGCTTGGTTCGCTCCTTCGAGGGATCCTACATTTAAGTTAGATTAGTAGGAGTCACGTTACCGTTACAGCTCTCTACTTATGCATGATGGTGTCACGGTGTACTGTAGAATGCAATGGATGTCCTGTACAGTTCAAGCCAACGTGCGATTATTTTTCCAGTGCAAATATAAGCAGGAATGTCTCTATAGACCCCAAGCTCTTTACAGCCTATTGCTCAGGGAAAAGCCCAACCTCACACTGGCGAAAAAAACAATGTTATTTTACCGCATCCATGAGGAGTGATGTAATTGGAAATGGCGCTTTTAATTACGATACGCTCAAAGCGAAGAAGAAAAGTTTCATAATACAAGATTGCACTATTCAAAGGGTAAGTTTAAGTTAAACATATGTATTTTACCTCCAAGTGGTGTCTGTATATGGGAAGACTAGTGTTGGGAAGCCAGATAGAAGAAGCAATTGTCAAGTTTACAAGAGAGACATGTAAGCAGCAGTGTTTTAGTTCTGTAATAAGTGTGGATATTAAAGGGGTTATCCAGCACTACAAAAACATGGCCACTCTCGTCTCCAGATCAGGTGTGCTTTGCAATTAATCTCCAATAACTTCAGTGGAATAGAGTTACAGAACCTACACCCAAACTGGAGGCAAAAGTGGTGCTGTCTCTGGAAGAAAGTGGCCATGTTTTTGTAGCACTGGATAACCCCTTTAAGAAATGTTCTTTTATGTTCATTTTTGGTAGGTAACTCTTCTAATGCACCCCAAATCTTGAAATTATTCTGCCATCGTGTATGGCATCTTTTAACTCTCCCTCGACAGATGTCGGAGGACAGAAGAATTGGGCATGTTTTTGAACTACCAGCCCTTATATTCTTAAAAAGATAAGCCAGCACCAGAGGAGTTTAGCAAGTACTTTTCCCTCCTCTCTCCATTGAGAACACATGAATATTTGGCTGAGGCGAACGTTCATTGTACATGAGGAATGGAAGAGCTGTCAACTGAGTGAACATAAGGCTGACAGCTATAGTGTATAAGTACCATTAAGCTTTAGGCTTTGTTCACACACTGTCAAAATGATGCCCGTTTTTAATGGACGGACATCATTTAACAGCAAATATTGACTGTTATTTTTATAATAATGAACGTTGTTCTAAAATAACCATTAAACCGTTATTTGCTGTTAAATGACAAACGTCCAATAAAACTTGCCAACATAGGCTTATAGGTAAAATGAACTCATTGATGTTATTTTTATGTATTGCCAAGACAGGACTCAGACACTGGACAGGTGAGGCCCTGCACTGGCATCTGCCCGCCGTCCCTGCCTGCTTACCACAATCTGCCCTAGGTCGCAGCGGGTAACTTGGCAACAGTCTCTTACCTGAGTTGGCGTAACACAGAAACGTGGAGAAGACAAACAAACACAATAGTCTCAAGTGAACAAGCCGGGTCGGTAACAATCGGTCGGTGCGGTACAAAGTCAGTAGTCAGGAAAATAGTCAAAGGTCAAGCCAAAAATCAGGAAAACCCGGGAATCAGGAATAAACGCTAGCTAAGTCACACTCTAAAGAGGCTCTATCGCAAGCAAGGAGAACAGGAGAAGGCAGAACTTTAAGGAAAGCGAAGTCCCAGCCCCAGGACCTGCTTTGGGCAGGAACTCCAACCTCCCCACAAGACCTAAAGCTGACTGGCAGCTGCACCTGCCAGTTAGCATTACAGTGATAAAAATCACCCAGGACGCCGGCTGGTGCCAATTATCAGGGACACCGTTGGTGCGTCCATGCACCCGACTGCAGACCCCTATTAGTGATAAGTAAACTTGCCCAAGTGGTGATACTGTATATCACTGCTTCCTCCTCGCTACTCTGCAAATCTGACTTGGAATATGAACTTTAAAAAATTTAGAGAATAAGATTCTCCGAATTGGACACAAAACAAATCGAAGGAGATTTGCTCATCTCTAATCCCAAGGCATTCTTGCACTTGCACTACTATCTTTGAATGTGAACAAGAAACACCCCTCATAGTAAATCAAAGTCTTCTGACCTACCAACATTTATAGCTCCATTCCATACAACGGTCATTGGATAACTCATGACAACTTATACTATGCTTTGTCTTAGCCATATGGTTATACAATACGGTAAGAACCAGCGGCTGATTATTTAATTTTACAAAACTAATAGATATCCGTAAAAGCACAACAAATAACCCAAATTAGATCTTTCAATAAATTAGACTGTAGCCTCTTACATGGAACAAGCTGTATTTTTTGGTAAGCACATTTCCTGTAAAAACAGCTACTTGTATCCCTAGTGAGAACAAACATAAGGGAATGATTCTTGTACAATAACACATAAAAGTAACACAAATAAAACAAGTAAAGTAGCATACAGCATAATATATGATCATCAAAGCTTGGAAGTCCTGATAAGTGTTAGGTCACATAGTTGCCAGATTATGTGCCCCCTAAAGACTGCTGGAGTATAAGAAATTCCTGTACGTGTTGTCCTACAGTTCAACAGTCACATAAATAAAGTAGGGCGTAAATTTATCATCTTTCAAGAGTAACAAATGTAAGTTAAAGAAGCAGACCCCAATTAATCAAAAGACAAAGAAATCAAGTAAATTGTGTAATTTCACAGCTGGGAGATTATTCTAAGTACATCCATATGTCTGATTGCACCTCTATAGAATAATATTAGCGTAGAGCGAGCACTAAAATGCTTGAGTGCTCATTACTCGAGTCAAGCATTTTTCAAGTTCTCGACTCAAGTAACGAACCCGATTGAAATCAATGGGAGACTCAAATAACGAACCAAATTCAAATCAATTGGAGACTCCAGTAATGAATAAGATTGAAATCAATGGGAGATTCAATTATTTAAACTGGTGCCCCCTGCTCAGCAGAGTGGCGGATGCCTGGTTCACCGTCAGGTAACTTATTACATTTTTGCATTCTATTTTTGGTATATTTCGCCCCTTGAAGGGATGTGTAAACGAAATATTCAAAAATGACAATGAAAAAATGCAGCAGGTTTTTGCAAGACACATTAGAACTCTGGAGGTATGCCTGCAATTGCCGGCGTTATTAAAGGTGTATGGACACAAGGTGCTCAGTTAAGTATCAAACTCAATCAAGCACACCGATGCTCGATCAAACACTATGCTCAATAGAGCATGCCCGCTCTACACTAATTAATGTATCAGCAACCACATCATCAGGATGGTGCCATAAATACCATTGGATCCCCAGTGCCACATTAGCTCAAGTGTCATGAATTGCCATTCGGCTACATAAAGGGAACCAATCAGCCCAATTGGGGACGAGGGACAGACAGAGAGGCCTATTACTGTCGCATTTCCCTGTCAATCATCCCCACCAAGTGCGCTGGCAGGGAAAGAGAAATGACTAGACATGGGCAGGGAGCCACCCAGATGACTACCAGTGCCCCTTTGCCTGCCGTTCGCCAGAGGATTAAACTTAATTGTCTCCGGTATAAAGCTGCTTCTGCAACCACAATGATATGTGCTGTGAGCTGCACAGGAGCATTATACAGTACTCCATAGAACTAAATCAGCCCATTTAGGCTGATTGGTTCCCTTTAATGTGAAAAAACAGATGTAGCCCTTGGCCTGATACTTTGACATTGCCTATGGAAAAATGTACCTGAGCTCAAGCTTTTCCGGGTGGCGGAAATTTGAGATGTACATTGTAACAGTGATTTCTTATAACTTTGTAGGTGAACATAACCATTAGGAATGGAGTACAGCTCGTACAGGAGTTTTATGATCATAAATGGAAGTCGTGTAAGATGCCAAATTACAGAACTTGGCACCTTCCATACCGCTGATTCATTTCAACGGAGAGTGACCATGCATGCCCAGAACAATGACTGACTCATTCTTTGGTTCACTGGAGTTCCCGGTGGCCTGATTACTATTTTATAACATGTCATGAAAATATCATAAAATACTACAAATGGAAAACCCATTTATACAGGAGGCAAACAGACAATACATTGTGTAGATGTTGCCATAACAGACAAATAGGCCATGTATATCATGTGTCCTGGGAACCCCCATTAACATACACTGTTCCCTCACTCTCAATTAATGGGAAACTTTTTTCCCCCCTAGGAAATCCTTTGACTTTCTTTACTTCCCTTACCCAGTTTTTATGGCTGAAAATATAGGATATAAATGTTTTTTGTTCATTATTCTTCTTAAAGCTTTCAAGAGTTTTCAGGAGAAAATAAATTACATATACAACAGTTTTTTTTCTTGCAGGTATCATTGAATGTTAACAATGTTGATCATCTCCAATGACATTAGTGCGTTATTTGCTACAATGTATTAAGATGGCACCTATGGGTATAAGCCTATTGATTAGAGATGGTACAGATAATCGACCCATGTAAAAGAAGCATTAGGCCTCATGAACATGACATGGAGACTGTATGGTGGCATGCATTGTCTTGTACAATCTATAAAGGCATAAGTACAGGACTATAGTGCTGTATGACATCGGAGGTATACGGTGGTATATAAAGCCAATAAGCCAAACTTGTGAGTCCGACTCCTCTATTTTTCTATATTTTTATTGCAGGTCATAAAAAAAACCTGCACTAAAATGGTAACACCAGGCTTTCTATTTTTCCAAACATCATTTTTATTCAAATCTTTTTCAAATGTTATGCAATACAGAAGATAAGATAGAAGGAACAATATGTCTCTCCCGTCGGCTACATAAACAGTATAAATCTTATAAACAATTTATATAACCCCCCCTCCCTCCCCCCTTCCACTCCTCCCTCCCATCCCCAGCTCGCAACAGAGGCTCTCCTCTCCCTCCAATTGTACTATGCCAACATTCTAGTCAGGTAGGCGTAGGGCACCTAGGGTGCCAGCAATATCTGCCATAAGATACCATTTAGTATTACGAAACGGCCTGACCACCTTTTGGCGTTCAGTGGGATCTAGAAAAGAGGTTATGAACTTTTTTCATTTTCTGAAGAAGGGCCTAGCCCTCTTTTCTCTAGATGGCTCAGCTTCCAATTGTTCCATGCGTAGATAGTGTTTAACCTGTTGTATCACTTGTCCAACAGTGGGCATATCCTGGACCAACCATCTAGACAAAAGACAGCGTTTTGCCACCACAAGGAAAGTATGTATCAGTAGAGATACCCTACCCTCCCCAGGAGGGATGTGAAGTATCATCAAACAGGGGTCTACTGGGACATCCACATGCAGTTTCTCCCGAAGTAAGGAGACAAGGTCTCCCCAGGCTTTCTATTAATAAGCTATGCATTAGGTAAATCACGCATGTGTGTGTGTGTGTGTGGGGGGGGGGGGGGGGGGGGGGGTTGGGCCATACTGGTTACATATTGATGACCGATTCAAAGGAAAGGCCGTCAATATCTGATTGGTGGGGGCAGGATACTCTTTTACCCTACTGATCAGGGATTCAATAGAACCACTGTGTCTGGATGTTAACAGCTCTGTACATTCTTTATTTTGAACAATAGGAATATTAAAGGAGAATTCTAGGCAGGGGGATTTTTTGCCAAAGTTCCGAGGAGGGGGGAGGATGAAAAAAATAACGTGCACTTAGGGTACAAACACACACCGTATACGCAGCAGATATGCAGCAGATCTGCAGGAGATTTGATGCTGTGTTTAGTTATTTAGATCTAATCTGCTGCGTATCGCAGCAGTAAATACGCTGCCTATATGGTGTGTGTGTTTGTACCCTTACCTCTCCAGCTCCAGCGCTGATGCCTGTATACTGAATCTCCTGTATACTGAATCTTCCTGGTTAAAGAGGGGACCTGGGACATGACACGTCAGGCCCTCTCAGCCACTTTATGGCCAAGGCTATGGAGCCAAGAAGGTGGGCGCACGTTATTTTTTTCATCCATGGCCTTTTGGCAAAAATTCCCCTGCCGGAATTCTCCTTTAAATACTATTCATTATTTTTATTTGTTGGTATATATCTACCAAATCCAACTGCACCCAAAACTGACTGGATGAATCTAATTCCACAAAGTTCATAGCAGAGACACAATGCTCTTCTATGATTGTCCTAGTATGGCTCCATATAAATAGAGCTGTACTATATCCATGTGCCCTATGTTGTCTATAACAACCGGAACACTATTGGCCAAGACACTATATGTCATCTGCTGTACTGTTCCTACTCAAACTACCCTCTATACTCAGAACCAACCTGTCATGTAGCGCAATCTTTTCACATACAATAAATCACTGTTAAACAGTAATCTATTGCAGTCTTCCCGTTTGTTATACAAACATTATACTTTTAGTTTTTTTTCTTCAAAAATCCTGGGCATTGAGGTTTGGCTTCCTTACACCAACGCTCTCGAATGAAAGATTGACTTTTAGCAACTCAAGAAATATAGGTTTTTTTTTTCAACCATGGGCTTAAATAGAGTGTGATTGAAAAAGTGCAAGGAGGGCGGCAGACTGCCATGCAGCTCATACGAGAGTTTTCTGGCTGAAAAAAGAATGAAAAGAAAAATAAAATCCCTGACAACTGTTCAAAAACATCAAACATAATGTGAAATTTACGGAATCAAAGTCAGATGATTGTCCACCGGGGAGACGGTTAACACTCCGAGGTTTTCTAGACAAATTGGACAAGCAAACAATTCCCTAGGTTTGGCACTTCAACAGCCGTATATTATAGGGGAACTGTGCTAGGTCTGTCTGGTCCAATCTTGGAGCCAGGTTTGCTACATCCCAGATCTCCTCTGGGCTTAACGTCTTTGTAGGCCTGACTCAGCATGGGGTTAATGACAAGTGATGAGACCAGACAGAAAAGGAGCCTGGGGAAGCCTTGGATTTGGTGATCTGCCAAGATAAATGGCAATGCAAAGTAAAAAGACCATGATCTGTCCTGGAAGTGTTATCCTGTCTTTGTCTAAACAGTTGGAGGGCTGTAAATATTGTGAAATGCCTTTGTCTGGCTTGTTGTTCTGACATTGAACCCGGGATCAATCTGCAGTCTCTCGTATGAACTTTGATATGAGAAATTTCGCATTAATACAAAAAAATTCTTATTCCCAGGTGGGGATCATATTAATACCGTCCTACAAATTATTACATGGTTCCAAGGGAAACACCTGATTCAATAAGTGGTGTTAAAATGGTTGAGATTATAATTGTATATTTTCTCTTTACTTGTGAATATTTATTTAAACAACTGGTGCAAGAATGTAAAAGTTTGGGCCTTGAAAGCCGCAATGACGATGACTTCATCAAAATTTTACATAAAAAATCTCTAGTCCCAAAGTAACAATCTTGGCAAAAAAAATCTTATTCGGCCACAAGGAATAGAAAAAAACTGTATAAATCAAGTACTAGTTGAAGCTTAGGGATGGTTAAGTTTACCTATCCAAAGCTTTACCAGACAATTCACACAGAGGTGCCAAATACTGGTTTCAGTGGCCAATAGTGGGGGTGCCCTTAGCTTCTTTACCTCATCCAAGAGTATGTGAACAACCCCCTCCCAAAAAAAAAACATAGAAAGAGAAGTAAACTAATACATACCATACCATAAATACCAGGCTTCATCTTGGTACTCAGGTGCACCCAGGACTTTATAGTAGGGCAGAATAGGGAAACCCACCAGCAATTGTACAAAAAAACATGCACTGGTATAATGCACATCAGCAATGGTATAATAAATCTGGGCTACAAAGTCATCAAAACCAAATACATTGTGGATATATTCCTCTAGCAAAATACCTAAAACCTAACCTAATACCTCAAGCCTAAAATACTTCCAGCCTCTAAACTACTATAAAATGTAGCACATAATAACATAGTCGCACTGTAATATAGTTGATCACAGTGTGACTATGTGTGGCATTAAAGGAGAACTCTAGCAAAAAGTTAAATTCTGCGGCATAATAAAGAAGACAACACTGTAACAAGATGCGGTCCCAGCACTGCTGCATAGAATGTAAACAGTGGACTACACGGACAAGCTGCTAGGCTTGCCTGGCTCTCTCTGAGGCGGCACTAAATGTGCTCTTCAGGTGGTGCATCAGTGCTCATGGTCCCCTGACAGTCTACTGTAGCTCCTGGTAGTGCAGAGGTTGAGATTGAGCCGATGCAGGGGTACGGGGACAGGTAAGTATAGCTTCTTTATTATGTTACCATCCCTCCGGCCACCCTGGAATTTTACCTACGCTGGAGTTCTCCTTTAACATTCTATACTACAAAAGCAGTGAATGAAGAGACAGAAAAGAAAGAGATAAATCCATTTTAGGTTTTCTGTGTACTAAATTTCTCTTGACTTTAGAAAAAAACTTGTTGGGTGTAGCATGGGGCCAAGACTTGCATTGGCACAATGATGATCTGCAATGATGGTATGGTCATAATAGATGAAGCCATGATTTCCAAGAGAGTGTGTTATTAATATAGTAGGATTCCATGATAGGATGTTTTGTGATAAACAATGAGCCTGAGACCGGCATCTGCATGCCAAAATGGAAAAGTCACTTTGGCGGACCAGCACGTCTATGAATTACGCGGCCAAGTGTGTGGCTGGCTGCACCTTTCCCCAGCAATATCAGTGGTAAGAGAGTTGTAACCTTAGTACAGAAATAGAACTGCTATAGTAGAATGAGACTGAAAAAGTAAGGTTGGATTACTGCTAAGCCTGCCTTTACTTCTATGACTTTAGGACTGATTTAGAACCCTTTTACTCAGGCTGAATATTGGCAACGAGCATTGCCAGAAACACTCATTCGGCTGATAATCGGTCCATAATCAGCCAAAGAGCAGGAAAACATCTGTTCATTGGCTGATCACATCTTATGTGCATCTCTATAAGTCATTGTCTATTGGCCGCACATCTCCCGATGTAATCAATTAGCAAGGGCTGCACATATATCGTTATTGATGTCTGTGCAGCCCTTGCCCAAACAGTTAATATTTTACCTGTCCACGCTCCCGTTCTTCTCCTGCACTCTGTATGCTTCTCGGTCCTGTGGCTGCAGCTTTGGAGCTGCATGTCTAAGCTCACAGGCCGCTTAGCCAATCACTGGCCGGGACCTCTGCCGCCATTGATTGGCTGAGCTCAGACAGGCCACTCTGAAGCTGCAGCGTACCATGACGGGACGCATACAGAGTGTAGAAGAAGAGGAGTGGGGATAGGTAATGCATTTACTGTTTGGGCAATTGTCAGCTGTCAGCCGTGAATTGCTATTACAAGTAACGATGCACGGATGGCGGCTGATGATTTTTGGTCTGGGCCTAAAGAAACGATCAGCCGATGAATGTTTCATCGGCTGATCGTTGCCTCTATTAAACAGAGTGATATTTGGCAGAATTGGGTCGATTTGGCCAATTATCGCTCAGTGTAATAGGGCCCTTAGTCTCGGGATGAAGCCTTGAATAAGCCGAGAGAGTCTGACTGTTAGGAGAGCATTTCCTGAAACTCCATGTAATGACCACTGATCTTGCCCCTAGCTACCAGCCTCAAATTACATAACTACTTGCCTCATAGATGGACTGGTATAGTGATGGCGGCACTGACACAACTAGGCTATGGGGGCCATAGACTAATAATAGTTGTTAGCAATCAGATTTTTTTCACAAGATACGTTTAGGTGAGGAACCTCTATAATATTTTAAGTTTTCCACCTTGTAAGTTAAGCATATATTTAAGATAACTGTCAGCTAGTTCGACTGACAGCTATCTCTTCAGATTTTGGCCAAAGGGGTAGTGACTCTCCTTAAGGAGAGCTCGTCATAAAGACGTGTGGAGACTTACAGACCATTGCTGCTCCACTGAGAATTCTGGGAAGAAAGGATATGCAAAATAGCTCTCACACCTCTTGAGCAAAGAGATGGCCCTTCAAGTCACGTTTCGCTCAATCAAGGAGCCTTAGAACATTAACTGGGAAATTTTTTTGCCAAGCCAAACAATCTCTCCAAAAGGAAAGATTTCCCATCTGCAGACAGCTATTTTGGGGTTTTTCAGTGCAGAGCAGGGTGTTGGCTGGCTAGTGAGAGGTCTATTGACGTCGGTCAAAGGGGTAATGACTCTCCTTAAGGAGAGCTCGTCAAAAAGACGTGTGGAGACTTACAGACCATTGCTGATCCACTGAGAATTCTGGGATTTGCTCAAGAGGTGTGAGAGCAATCCTTTGCATATCCTTTTTCTCCAGATTTCAAAATGCTCGGCTTGACTAAGTGTGCATGTATTATGAATGTGGAGGGGAAAGAAAACCACTGCCAGATACTTTTGTTGACTAAGGGCCCTATTCCACCGGACGATTATCGTTCAGATTATCGTTAAATAGTTCGAATCTAAACGATAATCGTTCGGTTGAAATGCAGTTAACGATTAACGACCGAACGAGAAATCGTTGATCGCTTTATAAGACCTGGACCCATTTTTATCGTTGCTCGTTCGCAAAACGTTCACATTGAGTAAGACGCCGTTCGGTCGTGCGCAATAGATACGAACGCATTAGCGAAGAAGAAACTATCGCAATTACGATCATAAGTAAAGATTATCGTTCCATGGAAATGAGTGAACATTTTTAGGTCTTTCGCAATAGCGGTCGTTTGAGATCGTTAATCGTTAACGATTATGCAAACAATAATCGTCCGGTGGACTAGGGCCCTTATTCCCCTTGTTGAAATTTAACTACCTGATCTTTCTCTTCCAACAATCTACCATGAGCATTTTGTAATGCCTGGGGTCTTTCTTCTGGACCTTTGGGTACAATGGTGCCACTCCTACTTTTGTATCCCGTGTAGATATAGGTAACCAAACTCTTCTTATAAGGGTTCTCCTATATCCGGGCTGAAGAAGCATGGATCTTGGTTGCTGGCTACCAGGGGACACCAAAAAGATGTTCTGCCTTGACCTACGTCTTTAGATACAGCAGGCTCGTGCACTGACCTGACTCGTCTCTGGGTGATGAAAAAAAAACTATGAAGGATAAAGAGTAGAGATGATCGAACAGTGGAAAATCTTAGGTTGTATAGAACTCGAACCTTGTAGAACCTTCCGCATTTGATTCCCGATGCCTTTCCGGTCCGTGGCGAAGGAGGAGACAGCCCAGGTACCGCCTGGAATTCTGGGGTACAGCCTATTACCTAGGCTGAATCCCGGCATGAGAAGCTCAACATGGAATTTGACTTAAATCGCTGCTTGAGGTTGCTGCTATATAGAGTACGCATAAATAGGATGAAAAACATGATCAGAGAACATTCCTGAGATGTTAGCCAGTCTCCTGCCGGGTCTCAAGAATCATTTATTTGTGTGATCTGAAAGTCAAAGGCATGGGGTGCTGTGCTGGGAAGCTCCATACCTTCTTCTTGTTTACTTTCCGAAAGAGGAAAGTAAGGAGGAAACAGTAGTAAGTAACAACATACACCCTCGTATATTTATAGCCCATAGATAGCAAAGGTACGTGTGAGGATCTACCTACAGCAAATAAGGCTTCAGACTGCATAAATCACTGCGGTAGAAATAATACTTTATAGCCATATATTTATTACATGCGGGCAATGCTTTGTCACATTATATTGAAGAAAGGATATGAAAATATATGAGAATAGAAACTCTGTGCCAAACACCGCAGGAAGGAATCCCAGCACTGACTGCTCTTCCTCAGCAGAACAACGAGGAATCAATTCTACAAATTATAGCAACGTCCATGAAAATATTGTTCTAATAAATCTATTAGAGGAACCGGTGAGAAGAATGAGAGAAGATGACTGAATCCATGTTCAGTGCAAAGCAAACTGGGAGATTTATGAGAATGAGTGAAGAAAAATAGAAGCACAGGGTGAAGGCAGATACAATGGATAATATATCAGTCTGATCTATCTATCTATCTATCTATCTATCTATCTATCTATCTATCTATCTCCCATCTATCTATCTATCTATCTATCTATCTATCTATCTATCTATCTATCTATCCATCTATCCATCTATCCATCTATGGTATGTATAGTGGGAGCAGCACTCATGTGGATAAGTCCTTGTGGGGGGTGCCAGCAGTGTGCAATGTGAAACCACCCGTGTACAGCTATGTAAACCACCGTGGCATTCCAGATGAAATCAAACAAACAGGTTTATTTCTCATCTGAAGTGCCGTGGTGGTTTACCTTGTCTGCCTGTCTATCTATCTATCTATCTATCTATCTATCTATCTATCTATCTATCTATCAATCAATCATGTACAGTGTCTATCTATGCATCCATCCATATATCTTACAGTATCTATCTATCTATCTATCTATCTATCTATCTACAAAACACAACAATCACTGAACTTAGGGAGATCAGTGAAAAAAATCCAATGAAGTACAATGAAGTCTCCACTGATTGCCCCCCGACAAAATTTGAACATGCTAAGAAGGGGTCCGTGGAGCCTCAGTTGCGAGTCTCAAAACATGGGAATAGCCAGATTTTCCTCTCTCCAGAGAAGGAAGCCTGTTGCCAAGGGGTGCCTCCCAGTAGGCAGAACACCAAACCACCCTGATACGTAGCCCCTCAGTGCATGCGAGCATTGGGACCTAAATGGGGAAAGACCAGGGTGGCCCCTACAGGTCAAAGTCTAACTCTGTTGCGAGTTTAACAACATAAGACAAGGGTTACCAAGGCTAGCCATCCATCCACCCACAGACAGCTGTTTCGGGGTATTTACTCCTCGTCAGTGTGGAGCAGGATTCTGGCTATCAGGGGTGGTAAAAAATACACCAACAAAACACAACAATCACTGAACTTAGGGAGATCAGTGAAAAAAAATCCAGAAACAGCTGTCTGTGGATGGATGCCTAGAATTGGTAACCCTTGTCTCATGTCCTTACACTCGCCACAGAGTTAGACTTTGACTTGTAGGGGCCACCCTGGTGTTTCCCTATTTAGGTCACAATGTTCGCAACAGAGTGAGGACCTGAGGGACTACGTATCAGGGTGGTTTGGTGCTCTACCCACTAGGAGGCACCCCTTGGCAATGGGCTTCCTTCTCTGGAGAGAGGGATATCTGACTATTCCCGTGTTTTGAGACTCGTAACTGAGGCTCCACGGACCCTTTCTTTGCAAATCTATCTATATATCTATCCTAATCTATCTATTGCAATATAGCAAGATCAAAGCATTGTGGTTTTGGGCTGAATAAACCATGTTATTTTTGCACTCTAAATTAAGTGCTGCAGTAACTTTATTATATCTATCTACCTATCTAGTTCTCATTTACAGTGTCTATCTTACTCTATCTATCTATCTATCTATCTATCTATCTATCTATCTATCTATCTATCTATCTATCTACCTATCTATCTTACAGTATCCATCTATCTTCTATCTATCTATCTATCTATCTATCTATCTATCTATCTATCTATCTATCTATCTATCTATCTATCTATCTACCTATCTATCTTACAGTATCCATCTATCTTCTATCTATCTCCTATCTATCTATCTATCTATCTATCTATCTATCTATCTATCTATCTATCTATCTATCTATCTATCTATCTTTCCATCTATCTATCTTACAGTATCCATCTATCTATCTATCTTACAGTATCTATCTATCTATCTATCTATCTATCTATCTATCTATCTATCTATCTTACAGAATCTCCTATCTATCTTTCATCTATCTATCTATCTATCTATCTATATATCTATCTATCTATCTATCTATCTATCTTACAGTATCTATCTATCTATCTATCTATCTATCTATCTATCTATCTTACAGAATCTCCTATCTATCTTTCTTCTATCTATCTATCTATCTATCTATCTATCTATCTATCTATCTATCTATAATCCTTCTTATGATGATTACAGTCCATTCCATGCATGTACAAATATGGGTCAATGTTAACTTTTGCTGCTTAGTTGCTTGTGATGGCTTCTGTTTTCTATTTCATGGTCACGGGGTAAATGCTACGTGTATATAGCCCTGCATCAAGACCTAAACTATGCAAAATACAATTCACGATTTGTATGTAGACCTTAATTTACCAGGACTCCTATAGATTTGTCTCTGTAGGATGTACTGTATGTTCCGTAGGATGAGTTCCTTTAACTTTCCATCTTGATTTCCCCAGCCACCTTATTACAATATTTCATCCTACAGAAACAACAATGCATCGCGATGATAAGATGAAGTCATCAGATTTCCAAGAACATCATTCTTTTAGATTTGGGAGTTGGGTCAGGTGAGGAAAAGAGGAATCAGAGGAAATGAATATAGGCCACATCACTGCTGTTATCTCCTTGAAGTCTGATGACTATCTCCAGGCCCTCAAAGCCGCTAATTGAGACATCTAAGGAGCTCCTTCCCGCTCACTTTTTCGAGCTGATTTTGTAAACAGTGGTGACAATGTAATTGGCTCACCTATGAGGCCGCAATCACCCACAAAGCTAACAGGCCGCTGTTTTTATTCCTCTGACAATGGGAGATGTGGGCTGTTTCCTCCAGCGCTAGCACTCTGTGTCACATACAACAAAGGAGACAAAGGAAATTAAACGTCCCTCTGAAGTTTTATTTCATGTTATTCATAAACACACTTAAAAAAGTATCCATCAGCCAGAGATGTAATCGCTAGAGCATGTGACGTTTTTATGTTGGCTGGATCACAGATTAGTCCTTCCTTCAATATGGCCGACAACTAGTGTTATCTATTCTGAGGAGAACAAATAGTCTTCCTGTTCCTATTTTGTTCCGTGAATAATATTAGTGTAGCTGGCAAAGTACCTGTGAAGTGAAGGAGTAGATCTAGGGGAGGGATGGGAAACGTTTGGCTCTGGAGATTCACAAGTTCACCCTGTCTTATCTAGGGAGAAGAATCTCTTTCCATATGGAAAACATAGAGAAAGGACCTCCACTCAGGATTCTCCTCAGTCAGTCTGGTTAAAGACCATGTTAAAGGGCCCTATTACACAAAGTGATAATCCGCCGAAATGGCCTGATTTGGCCGATTATCGCTCTGTGTAATAGAGACAGCGATCAGCTGATCGTATCTTTAGGCCCAGATCTAAAATCATCGGCTGCCAACAGCACTTCTTAGTGATGCGCGTCACAATTGAACAAACAGTTTACATTACCTGTCCAGGCATGATGGGAATTGTAGTTTGGCAACAGCTGCAGGGCCACGAGTTTGAGACCCATGATGTAGATGAACTTCGGTAGCAAACAATACTAAGATGGGACCCTAATATAAGTGTTGTCCCAAATCTTTGTCATTTTGAATTAACTAAACGCACGTCTGTAGAAACGGGAACAAACATCACCGGATATACACTAACGAAGAGATCTATATATATGGAAATAAATAGTCATGTTGGAAAAATTACATAAAGTTTGTAAGTATCTCCTAAAATTTACCACTAGGTGACCATTAAAAGACTTTGTTTTAATAACGAAATCCTTTAAATTGATATAAAATAGCCAGTAAGGGGCCATTTATAGACACAGACATTCTGTAGAAGTAACAGAGCTTTGCCTTCAAAGAGATATTTATTAAACTATGTGACAACCTTCCATAAATTCCTCTATTGTAGACCACCTCCCGGCATATAACAATGCCTCACTGACATGGACTCCTTAGGAAATCTGATGGTGTTACGCTCCATACATCTACTTTAACCACTAAATTATTTTAATAAAGTCCTTTCAAACTTGTCTGTTATTCAGGCAAGTTAAGACAAGCCAAGTATTCATGGGGAAATGTCCTCTCCATATAATGTAGTTGACACCCAGCTCTCTGCTATACAGTATAATCCAATGCAATCTGATATCTTCCTTCAGAGAATTGCGTATTATGTATGAAGCTACAGTACTACACATACATATTTCTTAAAGGAACATTAAGACGTCCATAAAAATACATACTGAAATTAATTACAGATTGGTCGTTTTATTTATATAAAATGGGCATCTCTTTTTTTTACATTCTCCAGATATAAGAGGGTGTTTATTATTAGAGCAGCTACAAAGAGGGTCTCCCACTCTGGAGGACCCAACATGTCCATGCATTCAAAGGACAGGCCATTGAATTCAATGTGAAATGTGTAATACTTTCTTTCTCCTGGAGTGGCAGTGTAGAAAAACTGAACAGTTCCTGTTAGAACCGTTAGACACAACTACAGGATCAACCTTCACAATAAAAGAAAATATGAAAATGAGTTTTCTATAGGAAACAACCCCTTTAAACTTTTCCACCTAATAAATATTGCCTAACCATCTATATCTCTAAGATCTTAAGTTGTTCCTTGTCTGAAGGTAAAGTTGACCATATACCTTCACTGCCTGACTGTTATCTCTCCCATCGTTCCCATACACATAAATGTTTGAGCATTCCTGTGTTCTGTATGGGGAGGGGTAAGCCTCTGCCAACTAGCTGGTGGTTTATCTCTCTGAAGACAAAGTGGTTGGGCAGTGAAATTCCATCATGCCTGACCCCAATCTCCACTCATATCATCTGTGTTTGGAGACTCGAGAGGCACCCATATAATTTATACTCTCCAGTGGCGGACTGGGCCATGAGTATAAAGTGTATTGGGACCTTTAGGTGTAATTCTCTCAAGACTTGTTGGCTGGGCCATCATTATGCTGAGCATTCCTCAGTCTGTTAAAATCCACGTTGTCCGAACCTTGTTTCCCTGCCAACGGGGAATATTTGGAAGACCCTTTACATTTTAGATGATCGACTAATCTCACTTAAATTGGTACGTTCAGCTGACCTATAGTGCAATATGTTTTGTAGAGTCCTTATCCAGGGAAGTATACTTTTATACTGTGTTTCCTTATAAATAAGAAGCACCATATAATAATTTTTGCTCAAAAAGACGCGCTATGTTTTATTTTCAGGGGATGTCTCATTTTTCCAGGAAGAAGAATACTAACCAAAGTCCTGGGTCCTGCGGCAGGACATGACCTAGGGCATGCGGTGGGACATGACATAAGGTGCACGGCGGGACATTTGGTGGGATGTGTGGGAGGACGTGACCGTGGGCATGCGGCGGGGTGTGACCTAGGGCTTGGGGTGGGCCGTTTGGCAGGACGTGCGGTGGGCTTGACCTTGTTTCCGGTGTGATGTTTGGCGGGATGTGTGGCAGGAAGTGACCTTGGGCATGCGGCAGGACATGGGGGTCATAGACCAGTGGTATGCCTGCGGAGGGGCTGTTGGTGAGGAATGGCCAAGGGTAGTGGCATGGTGATGGCGGAGGTCTTACTTTGGGGGGATGCCTTCTTTTTGGACGGAGGCCTTATTTTTCGCTATCCTGTAAATTCTCCACTATGCCTTATTTTCGGAGGATGTCTTATTTTCGGGAAAATGCGGTATATACAATACCTTACCAGCTATTTTACAATCATAATCTCCTGTCCTCCTAGCCTTCAAGCAGAAGCCACATTAATAAAGCCAACTATTTTCTGACTACTGTTGCATGCCACCTGTGTTCTTGGCTAGCTTGAATGTTCTGACAATACACCCTCCATCTTCCCTAATTCCCTAGCTGTATGCAGCTGCTGAGGACTGGAATTTACATTCAGTCGATAACGTTTAGAGCGAGATCTTATTTCCCTTTCAGGAACCTAAGTCTAGTGATGAAATCTTACTGTGCCAGCCAAACTGCCCACGGAGGGACTGGAAGCAAATGTCTCAGCTTTAATAGAGATCTATTACATCTTGGAAACCTCTTGTATACAGCGCAGGAAGCTACAAGAGGACAAGATTTGCAATCAGCTTCTGGAAAAAGCCTGGGACTAATTTTATGGTACTACTTGCCCAGTGCCAGATCTGTATGTAGACCAGACATATAGTGAGATTGTGCCTCTTTATAAATAGTGACAGACCTACGAAATGTGATTAATACAGTAAGACAGCAGAGACTTTGTAAGATCGTGTATATGAAGTTCTTGCGGCTTGTACTTAATAAACCACAAATATGTTCACTTAAATTACATGGAAATTAAAGGGTAAGCATATACATAACTGTGCCAGACATGACTCTATTAGTGGTAAAGAGACTGATGAGAGTCTTAAAATACTAATAATTATATTATACTGAGTGACTGTACATCACTGTATATCAGAGGTAGCCTCAGGCTGGATGGTGTCCATGGTAAATATAACCACACAGTGCATATATTGTCATAAGATGCCAAAGTAAGAGTTTCCTCTACCTTGTCTGATGACTGGCACCCCACTCCCCCTCCTCTGCTCATCGGTGCAAGTACCTTCCATAGGCGAGATGTTGTTGCAGGCAGAAATCAATAGCTGCCTGATGTTACCGATGTCACATGGACATCAGGCAGCTATCGGACATTTTGTGTGGACGTGGTTTCACCCGCACACAATGCCCACAGCGCCTGCACCATGCTCCAGCCCCCCCCCCCCCCCCCCCATGTCATCTGTGGAAGTTACTTGCATGGACGGGGAGAGGAGGGAAGTGGAGCGCCAAAGACCAGACAAAGTAGGACCTTTTCTGCTCTCCGGATATCCTCTTTAAGGTAGCTTCAATGGAGTATCCTTTATCTCGAATAAAAAGTAAGATAAGCTCTGGGTGGCTAGACCATTAAGACCAATGTAATAACAAAGAATCAATACCATGCTTCTGTCGCACACCCCTAAGGCCAACCCTACTGAAAAAATTATAGGCCTAATAACGTCGACCCTTGAAAATTATTGGTCTCTATGTATTGTCTCCTACACCCACCTCTGGCAACAAGGAATCTGTTTGGCACCACTATGGTATGATGGTTATCTATCTTAGGCTAAGTTCACACAACGTAAATTTTCTATAAATCACGGCCATTGTTGCCAATTTGCAATGAGAAAAAATTTATGTTGCACTGCAGTCGATGGTATCCCAGCCGGAGTGTACACACTTAGGGGGAGATTTATCAAACATGGTGTAAAGTGACATTGGCCCAGTTGCCCCTAGCAACCAATCAGATTCCACCTTTCATTTTCCAAAGAGTCTGTGAGGAATGAAAAGTGGAATCTGATTGGTTGCTAGGGGCAACTGGGCCAATGTCACTTTACACCATGTTTGATAAATCTCCCCCATAGTGTACACCCCAGCTAAGATTCCTAGCGGCCGCACGAAAAATTGACATGTCAGTTTAGTGCGGCCGCTGTTCATGGAATAGAGGCTGCACAACACTGACAGTTCACACAGTGGAAAGTGCACTCCATTGTGTGCTATGGTGAATCGGGATGCAGGCACACACTGATGCACCCGCATCCCAATTCAGCACAAATGAAGTTCATGATCTTCACTGACACCGGCCATTTTGTGACACGGCCAGGTGTGAACCAGGCCTAAGATTGCAAGGGAGTTTCCAAGAAAACAAACCCATGGCTGAATGCCTACACAGTATGTGGGCTAAACTGGCCTTACGTGGTTTGTCATTTAGGTACAGTGCAAAAATCTGGAGTATAATTCTACCATACATAGACATACAACAATAGAATATTTCTTACAGTATGACGCACTCGATATTTTGCAAATAAATTTTTTGGACAATGTATTAGAAATGATAAAGGAATGATCAAAACTGCAAAACTATTTAATAACCCCATTAGTATAATGGGGTACTCCATAGAAATAAATATATTTTCAGATTAATTGGTGTCAGAAAACTATACAGATTTGTAAATTACTTCTATAAAAAATATCATGTCTTCCAGTACTTATCAGCTGCTGTATGTCCTACAGGAAGTGGTGTATTCTTTCCAGTCTTACATATTGCTCTCTGCTGCCACCTCTGTCAATGTCAAGAACTGCCCAGAGCAGTAGAGGTTTCAATGGTGATTTACTACTGCTCTAGACCAGGGGCGTAACTAGAAATGGCTGGGCCCCATAGCAAACTTTCAAGTGAAGTCATAACTACATAACTGCTAGGTCTGGTCAGGAGTGCTTGCAGTTAAAGGGACATTTGCAAAACCCAGGAGACCAGCAGGGCCACCCGGTGCTGAAAATGATGACGGCTCAGGGGGCCCAGTGTATTGCAGGAGCAGGCCATGGGGCCCCCTGATGTGGCGGGCCCCATAGCAGCCACTATGTCTGCTATAGTGGTAGTTACGCCCCTGCTCTGGACAGTTCCTGTCACAGACAGAGGTGGCAGCGGAGAGCATCGTGTCAGAAAGGAAAGAGAAGTCCACTTCCTTCAGTGCATACAGCAGCTGATAAGTACTGAAAGACTTACATTATTTAAATAGAAGTAATTTAGAAATCTGCATAACTTTAAAACACCATTTGAGTTACTTTATTTTTTTCTCCGGCGTACCACTTTAAAATACTTAGTTAACAAAGTCCTACAGAACAACAGAAAATGTAAATAATATACAAGGCCAGTCTATGGTATTCCTTCCAAGATGAAGCTAATAGATAAAAGGTTATAATTAAGAACAAGTGAAGTCAATCTAAAAATATTCTTCCTCCTAGGTCCTAACAAGTCAGTGCTTCCTGCCTTCTGATCAGGCAAAAGGATTGTTTCTAACCTAATTTCTATCCCCAAGTTCTGGGACTAATATTATTTACTAAACCCATCTCAATGATTTTTTAAGGCGTCTCAGTAGTAGTTCTCATCCTTATCTTAATATATTATATATTATAGATTATGTTGTTCACAAGCCTTTGACTAATTGACGTCTTTCAGTCTAATTGAGTCTTTTGAGGAACTATAACCATCTAGAGCACCCAATCCTGATAAGGTTGGTCATTTCTGACCTCGACCTTCTCCACCTGGCAATCTGGTTTCGAGCCTTCTAACCACACAAAAACCAACAATCCCAGCTAGATGTTTTGGGGAAAAAAATCGATGAATAAGAAATGGAACTCTTCATTTACTGTAGAAGTCTAAGCGCTATACACTAGGTAGTAACTAAACAATGACTTACGAAAATATCTTTGCCAGGATTTGGCTGCCCATAGTCTGGATAAAGTCCCACAATTGTCATTGGGAAGTCGAAGAGCCTGAAATATCATATCATGGAATCACAGACCTGCTGTGTGGTCTCATATTTGTGTATAAGCCGTGAATTTAGAAAATGTAGGCAATAAACTATAATTCAATTTGGGCCTTTTTAAAAATGACAGAAGCCTTTATAGCCGTTTCCTGTTATAATTGGAGAGAATATTCTTTTTCAGGCCAGTAAATGTGTTATTACTTGCCTCAGTTTGACCTCAGTTTCTTTAGTCGCCTTTCTTTTACTAGGTCACCATACAGTATATATACGGCTAATATTGCATAGCCCCCGAATGCCATCAAATGCCATTATTCACAATAACATTTTGGTACATGCTAGATGTTGAGATTCCACATTTAGTCAGTGAATCACATTACTTCTTGAGAAAGTTTTTGCTAAAGTTATCAAAAATGCAATGTACAATGATCTCTATCTCTAGAAATCTGTGCTGGACCTGTTACTGTACAAGAACCTGCACAGATACAGTATGGTCACATGACCAAATGTCTACAGGTTCTAAAGCCATGAGCAGAGCTGTAACTCTTGGGCCTGAGAAGAAAGTGTATAGGGTCTATGTTAGATTAGTGGTCTGGTCTTGGGTCTTTAATTGTTTAAAGGGTTTTGGTCTGGAGTCTGTGTTAATTTAAGGAATCTGTCAGGGTACCATATTTTTAAGGGGATCTGGTGTCTGATTTGGGCTCTAACTACTGTATATTAAGGTCCAACAGATTTGGGGACTGTATTATTTGAGGGGTCTGTATTCATTTAGGGAGTCTGGCCTTGGCTCTGTATTTATTATGATGGCTCTTAGTTATTATACTGTTTGGTCTAAGGTCTGTATTTATTATGAGGGCTTTAAGTTTATTGTTTGGTCTGAGGTCTGTATTTATTATGGGGGCTCTTAGTTATTATACTGTTTGATTTGAGGTCCATATTAATTATGATGGCTTCTAGTTTAGTTTGGTCTGAGGTCTAAATTTATTGTCGGGGCTTCTAATTATTATAGTTTCATATCAGGTCTGTGTTTATTATAAGGGTTCTAGTTACTACTGTATATTGTTTGGTTGGATGCCTGCATTTTTTGCCTGCCCTCTCAGGTCTTTAGAGCCAAACTGTGGACCAATGAAGCTCTGCACATAGCCCGGCCCCTCTTGTACTTAGCCCTGCTCTCTTGGCAAGTGAGACACAGGGTGGCAAAAAGTAGCAAAATGCCTTGTCTCAGCAGTGCAACACGTACTTAAAAGTATGCTCTATATTGCTACCTTACTGTTCATGAGTGACTACACCCTACTTACATTAAAAAAGCCTAATCAGTGGATCACACTGTAGCTCTGCATATCCACCTTTAGGCTATGTTCACACTACGTATATGTCCGGCCGCATATTTTCGCGGCCGGACATATACGTGTAAAACTCCGGCCAGGAATTTACGCTACTTGCGGCCGGCTACGTACGGACCACGAACTTACGCCCGTAGTCTACTTACGCTTCCCAAGCACCCTACGTAGCGATCTGACAGCGGTCTTTTACTTGGAAATCTTCGCCTAGCCCCGGACACCCCACAGAACCTTTTGGATCGGCACAAAAAGCTTGCAAAATGAAGAAATCACCACTACGTACGGGACCGCATGTTACGCTACGGGCGTAAGTTACGGCATTTTCGTCCTCAAACAATGGTCTGGTTAATTTTTTACGGCGCCGCGTACGATCCGGACGTAAGTTCGTACGTAGTGTGAACTGTGCAGCCGTACATTGTATACTTTCCATTGTATGCAAACTACGTAAGTCTCCGGCCGCTTTTTCACGGATCGCACTACGTCCGGAGACTTTGAACATAGCCTTAAAGGCTGGGTTGACACTACGTATATTTCAGTCAGTATATTTTAGTCAGTATTGCAACCAAAACCAGGAGTGGATTAAAAACACAGAAAGGATCTGTTCACACAATGGTGAAATACAGTGGATGGCCGCCATTTAATGGCAAATATTTGCTGTTATTTTAGAACAACGGCTGTTATATTGAAATAATGGCCATTATTTACTGTTATATGGCGGCCATCCACTCAATTTCACCATTGTGTGAACAGATCCTTTCTGTGTTTTTAATCCACTCTTGGTTTTGGTTGCAATATGAGGACCGCAATACTGACTGAAATATACGTAGTGTGAACCCAGTTATACTGTTTTAGGCTACGTTCACACTACGTAAGTTTCCGGCCGTAGCGCGTTCCGTGAATAAACGGCCGGAAACTTACGTAGTTTGCGTACAATGGAAAGTATACGATCTACGGGCGCACAGTTCACACTACGTACGAACTTACGCCCGGATCGTATGCGGCGCCGTAAAAAATGAACCAGACCATTGTTTCGGGACGGAAATGCCGTAACTTACGCCCGTAGCGTAACATTCGGTCCCGTACGTAGTGGTGATTTCTTCATTTTGCCAGCTTTTTGTTCCAATCCAAAAGGTTCTGTGGGGTGTCCGGGGCTAGGCGAAGATTTCCAAGTAAAAGACCGCTGTTAGATCGCTACGAAGAGCGCTCGGGAAGCGTAAGTACGCTACGGGCGTAAGTTCGCGGTCCGTACGTATCCGGCCGCAACTTGCGTAAAGTCCCGGCCGGAGTTTCATACGTATATGTCCGGCCGCGAAAAATATACGTAGTGTGAACCTAGCCTTATACTGCAGCTTAGCCTTATTTAAAGTGACTTTGTACTGACAATTTACCATCAGAGAGCTGCTTTTAATCCAAAATCTGCCCTGGGGTCCATTCGTCAGGTGTCCTAAAAATCAACTTTTAAACTTGCAGCCCCGACCCCTTCACCATTAGGAATGCCCCTGGGTAGGATTTCTCCTAATCATCACTTGTCTGAACACTGCAAATGTGCCTTAACGATTCAGCACGTGCAGTGTTCAGACAAGTGATTAATAGGAGAAATCCTGCCTGGGGCATTCCTAATGGTGAAGAGGGCGGCTATTAGGGACAGAGAAGCTGTGCAAGCCTAGAGCACGGGTGCAATTTGACACAGGGCTGCAAGTTTAAAAGTTGTTTTTAGGACCATAACTGTGTCACCTGCTGAACGGACCCCAGGACAGATGCTGGATAGAAGCATCTATCTGACTGTACAAGTGGTTTGGGGGGGGGGGCAGATTGTTGTACAGAGTCGCTTTAAGTAAATGTGTGATAAAATAAAGATTCATCGGATTGACTACATATGTCAAAAAAAATTGTGAGTCACTTCACCCCATGCCAGCCTGAGTGTAGAACAGATTGCTGAAATCCTACTTGATTTTGCAATAGACAGTGTAATTGTCTTTAATGAGAACAATTTTTTAATCTAATTTAATTTAATGTTTTCCTGTTATTGTTTGCCACAGAGAAATGGGAAATGGTCAAGACAAAGAAACAGAAAAGAAGAAACATAATAAGAAGAAATTTCAATAGTGTGTCCGAAGCAAACCAGATGCATACAGTATTCATGTACTTGATACTGGTTGCACAATAAAATTCGCTACCGTAACTTAGATGGATTTAAAAGGAAACTCCACTTTAAAGTGAACGTCCACTTTTTAATACCTGATCGTAGTAAGCTGTACAATAAGGTCATATGTGCTCTGTAGCAGTGACTGTCATCATCCAGAATTTTATCCATAGTTATCCACAGTATTCTCCATAGCTAAGAGAGTGCACATATTGAAGGATTTAGTGAACCATGGCCCATCTAGACTCCATATAGCTTTGTATACACCTGCTAAGCAGTAACTTTTTAAGGCCAGTAATAGTATACATAAGGTTAATAGACAAATCTGAAACTGTCCAGCAGAATAGAAGCATGTCCTACAGAAAGCTTATGTGTCCCTGAGCCGTCGGCTATAGAAGGGGTCCCTGATTTGTTATCAGGCAGTGACAGATTCCGCTGTCTGATTCCTCCTGTCCATTAGAAGAGCTAAATAAAGACCAGGGATAGAAGGGTGGCAGGAAGAAGGGGGAGGGGGGTCAGGACATCCGCTCCAGCTGCCAATTTTTCTTTTCCCATGCACCAGGCATGACCTCCACCAATAGAAATCAGGGACAGGCAGCCTGGCATGGTGACCCCCTGCATTACCTACAGCATTACATTTAACCCTTTGCTCTTACACATAAGAATATAGTTAAGAAGCAAGTGTAGCGTCAAGTTCTTTTACATGGTTTCCGTCAAACAATGAACTCTCCTGAAAAAGTTCTCTGGTAACAAGATTGTCCCACAATAGTGTCCTCTATAGTAGCCAGCCCCCACAATAGTGCCCCATATAGTAGCCAGCCCCACAAAAGTGTCCCATATAGTCACCAGTCCCCACAATAGTGTCCCATATAGTAGCCAGCCCCCACAATAGTGTTCCATATAGTCACCAGTCCCCACAATAGTGTCCCATATAGTAGCCAGACCCCACAATAGTGTCCCATATAGTCACCAGTCCCCACAATAGTGTCCCATATAGTAGCCAGCCCCCACAATAGTGCCCCATATAGTATCCAGCCCCCACAATAGTGCCCCATATAGTAGCCAGCCCCCCACAATAGTGTCCCATATAGTATCCAGCCCCCACAATAGTGCCTCATATAGTCACCAGTCCCCACAATAGTGTCCCATATATTAGCCAGCCCATACAATAGTGCCCCATATAATAGACAGTCCCCCACAATAGTGTCCTATATAGCAGCTAGTCCCCCACATAATAGTGTCCCATATAGTCGCCAGCCCCCCCCCCACAATAGTGTCCCATATAGTTGCCAACCCCCCAAAATAGTGTCCCATATAGTAGCCAGTCCCACAATAGTGTCCCATATAGTAGCCAGTCCCCACAAAAGTGTCCCATATAGTCACCAGTCCCCACAATAGTGTCCAATATAGTAGCCAGCCCCCACAATAGTGTCCTATATAGTCACCAGTCCCCACAATAGTGTCCCATATAGTAGCCAGCCCCCACAATAGTGTCCCATATAGTCACCAGTCCCCAAAATAGTGTCCCATATAGTAGCCAGCCCCCACAATAGTGCCCCATATAGTAACCAGTCCCTACAATAGTGTCCCATATAGTAGCCAGCCCCCACAATAGTGCCCCATATAGTAGCCAGCCCCCCACAATAGTGTCCCATATAGTATCCAGCCCCCACAATAGTGCCTCATATAGTCACCAGTCCCCACAATAGTGTCCCATATAGTAGCCAGCCCACACAATAGTGGCCCATATAGTAGACTGCCCCCCACAATAGTGTCCTATATAGCAGCTAGCCTCCCATAATAGTGTCCCATATAGTCACCAGCCCCCCCCCCACAATAGTGGCCCATATAGTAGCCAGCCCCCCCCCCCAAAATAGTGTACCATATATAAGCCAGGCCCCCACAATAGTGTCCCATATGGTAACCAGCCCCCCCACAATAGTGTCATTGTAAAAATGACTGGACTGGTAGCAGGCAGGTGATGGGTAGACATGGGGCAACACTATCAGTATCAAAGACGGGGCAGGCAATGAACCAATTTACACACCAGCGCATGTTCTGACACCATATGCACAGTACGAAGGATACGTGTTCAGCACTGTGTAGTCACCTGAATGCTGCTGCCATCTTGGTACCTCTGCTGGTGACAAGCGCACACTTGGTCCACTTGCTGCCTAGAGAGAAGGGCCATGGTGATGGCACAAAGTGCCACTCCTAGCACGGTCTCCGGTGCCCAGCGAGCATGATAGCCAGAGCCTGTTGGATCCGGTAAAGGCCTTCGTCTGGTGCTGCCTGCCATAGTGGGAGAAAAGCACTTTATCTCCTGCATAGAGCTGTGGCTCATGTGACTGGAGGGAAGAAGAGGGAGGAGCCAGCTCTGGGTGGACAGGACTGTGAAGTTGGCATATCACAGCAGATTATAATATGGGCGGTCCAGAAGAGCAAGGACTAAAGCTGTCAAAATGGCTGCTGCAAGGGATCTGGGGAGGTGAGTATCACTTTTTTTTAAAATATTTTTATAGAACCCCCAGTCATATATACATTTTTTATAATGAATATATAACAATAGTTCTAGATAGAATAGATCTGAGGGAGGTCCGGGGCTTATGGTCATACTACAGTGTGCTTTCTTGTTTTTATGGTCACCTACAGTGTTAAATCCCTATAAATCTTTGCCTAAAAGAACAAAGGTCCACAGGAATATAAATGCCCGTAAACAGGAATCACGTAATACTGGTTGTGAAATTTGTACATTTCATGTACAAGGTAATATAAGAGATAACAGGAAACACACGCCCAAGTTATGACTGGAGCAAGTCCTACAAGGAAACAATAGGGCAGTAAATCAGGGATTTTTGGACCCTATGAGAGATATTATAAGGTAGTTAGTAATTCTTGAGTCTCCAGAGATGACTATGTAGATAGGACATCATTATCTAGTGACTGGAAACATTAGAAACATTAGACTTGAAACACCTTAGATAACTGCCTACCGGACTATATAGGCCTACACAGGCATGGTTTTTTGGACAGTGAGAGGGGAGTAAGCCACTGACAGACACTCTGATGGTGGCTTATCTTACAAACAAAGGGATTGGGTATGTTAAAATCCAACTTCTGCAATAGTTGTAATGTCAGGAATCAATGTACCACCACTATCGATGACGTAAGCCACACCAGGTCTTCACCAGTGCCCACCTCAAGACGGGACAGACTTGTGCCGCAGGTGACCCCCAGGTAGCTACCCCTGGCTTGGCTTGCTAGTGGCGGCGGGCGAGGTGCAGCTGGAGACACTTAGGAAAGCAGTAACACAGCAGGATGTCTTGAACCCGAATAGCACACAGGCAGAACCACAGGTAGCTGGAACGAGGAATGGCCGGAACCACGGGTGGGAATCACGGCAGGAATCACGGAGAGCTGCCACCACACACTTATGGGATGCATGCAGAGGCTCCAACAGGAAATGTCATGACAGCTGCTTTATTTAAAGAGCAAGTGATTGGTGCACTAACCAATTAGGGATGCACTTTTCCTTTAAATCTGTGACAGCCAGCGCATGCGCACCCTAGGAAGCAGAGGCACGCGCCGGTCAGGACAGTGGGGAGCAGGACAGTGGAGTGGTGAGGCGCCCTCAGGGGCAGAAGCAACAGCAGCGTCGGGCCCCTGCACTTGGTCCCCAGCGTCTGCAGCAGACAACTGGCTGAGAGAGCGGATGCAGCGGCCCAGAGAATGAGATGTTCTGCAACAGCATTGGCTGGGGAACTAGCAGGAGTGCTGGGGGAGTGGAGTAGGCAGGGTGGGAGGACAGTGACGAAGAGCTGAGAAAAAGCAATGCATTCTGGGAATTGTAGTACTGACCAACTGCTCAACCAGTATAGAACTAAGACCCCAAAAGCAAATGGATGTTTAGTGGTCTCAGAACTGGTGCAGACAGGTAAGCAATGTTACAGTATATGCTTCCACAGCATGTTTAATACAGCGTGGGTAGGAAAAAATGTATAACTAGGAGTACTTGGACACTGTTGGCTAACCTAATGCTTGGAGCCAGCAGAGACCCATTTCCACTCGAAATCTGAAAAACTGCAGCTACCCCAGTAATTGTAGCCCCATGTTACTTCAGTGGAGTTAGGCTATAGATCTTTCATCTAGGGCTATTTCATGGCCTTTATGCAACCATCAGATGGTAACACCTTACTTTACACTTATTTTGATTAAAAGTTCTGACGCGGATAAACTTTGATAGTGTTTTATGTCGATATCAAAACTTTCTTAAAACTAATTAAATTTCCCCTTTGATTAGAAGAACTTTAATTGCTCTGTGATTTTTGGCAGCACATTCATTCCATTGTTATAATCAGCTTAATCTCAGGTTATAATAAAGGAATACGTAACCTGCAAATATCAAACGAGCCCGGCTTTATTTCATGTTTCCATTCCATTAACAAACATAAAAGACTTAGCGCCTGATTCTCGTTTTAGCATGCTACCATTTTATGTGGAAATGACCTTGATTAAAATGGAGAGAAGCAGTTACGGACCCCTGACTTGGATTTATAGTATTTTCCTCTGACTGTGGATTTTTATGAGTTGTTTGAAGGCATAAATGATCAATCATTGTTCTACTGGTGACCTTATATGAGTTGTGTCTTTCCTTTGTGGACCATAAAAATAAAGTATGGTTCAAAATGCTGATTTAACATGCCTGTGGATAGGGGATAAGTAATATTAAAACAGAAAACCTCTCACTTCGCACCCAGTATTTTCTTTAAATGGATAGCCTAATGGTTTCAATAGGTTTAGTGTAATTCAAATTTTTTTTTTTCTGTGGTTGCAATGCAGACATACTGAACACTTAGCACATATATTAATATTGCGCCCTGGGGTTCGCTAAGGAAAAGATCATATATTGGCCTTTTCTGTGGCATACACCAGACATTATCTTTAAATCTCTTTATTTAATTTTCTTTTTGACTTTTATGTTCAAATCTCTTTATACACCAGAAATTAGCGCAGCTTGCCTGATGGACAGGTTGGAGAAGAGGGGGCAAGCAAAAAGGAGAGGAGCCTAATTTATTACGGGTTACATGGCATTGCTCCGTAGAAATCTACACCCCGCTGGCAGAAATCTATGCCATGCCATGCAGAAATTTTTCAGGTTCGGCCAGAAGTGTGAACGGAGGCGCGCAAGGCATCCAATTGAAACAGTAGTAGGCGGGATTACAAGCAGAGTCCGTGCGGAGTCCGGGGGCAGGGGTTCCGCTCAGAATTTCCACCGGTTTTCCTTAGTGTGAACGGATCCTAAGGCCTTGTAAGGATATGATCTGATAAGAACTTGTATGGCATATGGCATATATAGTAAATTATGTAGGTGCTGAGGCCAAAAAAAAACCTTGAGTTTTCTCCACTGGGGTTGCATTGAGGATGTCTTGTATATTGGTCACATGATGCAGCAGCCATTCACTGTCCTCAATTCAATAAAAGACTGCTGGGGCCAGTGACTGTAGAATCACATGAACAATATTGGTGATGTCATCCCTGCCAGACTCATAAGGGACCACTAAAACAGTGGCAGTGATGAAAAGGCTGTGAATTTAAAGGAGTGGCGTACTAGAGAGTCCCGGAGAACATGGATAGAGCCTATAGCATATGGCTTATGGCTGTATCCAGGTTTTTCACGGAGCTTTAGGGCTGCATTCAACTTTTTCAGCCACCAGTATCAAATTTCGCATGCTTGGGTTTGGACCAACCAGAGCGTGCTCGAGGTTTGCTCATCTCTAGTAATGGGTACAGAAATAACTAAGAGTGTCCAGTATGCATTGAAAATTAGGAGGAAACAGTAGGGAACATATAAAAAAAATCAGGGTATTTGAGGATGAATTCAATGAGCGCATACAAAAATCTCAATAACTTTGACATGAAACACAGACAGCCCTATTAGATAATATTTTGTGGTTTGCATTTTATTGTAGGACTCATGAACCCGTGCCATAGAAGATTACTCATTACACTGCGCTATAGAATTCCAAACGAGAGATGTATCAGCTGAGAAAGGGAATCTTTGTAATCCATATGGCAGCGAATGACTCAGAATACTTTGCAGTCTAGGGTGTATGTATCGAGACGTGAAGAACATAATGGGATTCAGTGACTCATGGGGCTCTGCAACATAATACTCACCAGAAAGCATAGGGAATTACCGAGTGTACTGCACTAACTCAAACCTACTTTAATGTACAGACAAGAACAGTGCTGGCTGGGCTTAAAGGCGAAGAACCAGTTGGGTCGTAACTTTCAAATGTGTAGTGTACATGAAGTGTATTGAATATACTCCCACACATGAGGATGTCATTATTACAGACTTACTACTACCACCAGCGTACTGAAGTGCTGATGTACTTGGATTTCATTGATACTTGATTGGAGATCAGTAGATTTGTGATTCTCTTTGCCAAAGAAATGGACTTCACCAAGGAACCTGATTGACCCTATGAAAAGCCAATGGGCTCCATTGGGTGCTGTTGGGGTCCCGAATGGCCATGGTTCTTGTTATAGAGAAAACCATTACAGTGAAGTGAAGGTATTATTAAGAAACATTCCTTCTCCTTTCCACGCACCTTGCAGTGGAATGACTGTAAGGCCCTGAACACCGGACAGATTAACTTCCAGTTCCATTACCCACCAAAACTGAACAGTAGAAATACTTGTACTAGAAAACATAAAAAAAACACACATCAATGATGTCACTAATCCCATGTGCTTATGTCCATGGATGGAAAGACTCAAAAGAAATAATGGTGATCCCTAGCGTTAGGGCACCCTGTTAACTATAGAACTCCCATATGCCTCAAATACTAACATTATCTATATTGCTCATTTCTAAAAACAGCAATATAGATACAAATAATACACCGTTATAAAGATCCGGGAAATAGTTTAAATTTAATTGAGCATCTGACCCATTGCATGTTTTTACCTGGATTTAACCCATATGAAAGAAAGTTTTGAGTACTATAAATGACTAAGTTTCCCTGGCACCCCCAAACTTAAAAATCTGCTGAACATCTTTGGCTCATGCATATTTTTTTCTCTGGCCTTCAGATGTAATTATAATGGTTGTTGGAATCCAAAAGGATAAAGTAACTGGTTTAAAAAAGTCGATTTAAGAAAGTAAACCTTCAGTAACATCAAGTACATATAGTGATGTATGTGGATAAGTGAAGACGAAATCACTTCAACTGGTCCACCATTACTTTGCCCGCTTATGCCACCAACAACAGTAAGGCTTTGCATCATTTCCCCTTCCATAACCACTTCTAGAGCCTTTGGGCCAATTCCCACCTCTTTTACTATCAATGGTCTCTCTCTATAGACAGATAGCCACAACCAATAGCAAAGGGGAAGGGACTAGCTATAGCATGGCCCCTTCTCTTCAATAGACACTCAGCAGAGGCTAAAGACTATGACCACTACTTTTTGGGTCAGAACCTATGAATGCTCTCAGCAACAGGATTTCCCAAACATTAAGCATTGGTTGCCTATCCGCAGAATATTTGATTGGCCATGTGCCAGCTGTTTGGCAGAGCCATGGCACCGACACCTACACAAAAAACAGCTGAAAGTCATCATGTAGTGGTGGCGCTGGGGTATTGCTCTTCAGTATCTCAACTCCACCGCTATATAATGAACAGAGGAAACTGTATGTACTGGAGCCACAGCTCTGTCAAACAGGTCAATCGGACATTGATGGTCTATGCTGCGTATCGGGCATTAATGTTAAATGCCTAGAAAACTTTAAGGTCTCTGATTTTGAACCACACAATATATAGGGAAATCTAGAAACAAAGGACCTCTATGTTATATTAGCACACTGATGTGTGATGGTGTGAAGCTGACTTATAGACTGTTCATTTTGGAATCGTACAACAAACGTCCTTTGTGCGTCAGTGAGCGCTCCAATGCTTCAACCTCATGCTCTCATCACCCTTTCCTTTTAGGACATCACCAGAACATTATGATCAAAGCTGAGCGTTTGCTGCCTAAAACATTTCACATGGAAGTGACCTTTGATTTACGGAACATCAAGAAGAACTTAAAAGATTAGGATTTTAATAGTCCAAAAACCTGTAAAGTGGAAAATAATGTCTTCGGAGGAGGAGGTGGGGAGGGGGACTAAGTTGAATCCTTAAATTTGAAAGCCCAATTGTACAATGTATTCCTAGATTTAGGGATCTGAGTAATGCAGCCAGATGTAAGAGATGCTTATGAACCGGAGACTATATTAACATATGACAAGTCTTTGCCCTTGTAAAGACTGCGTATCGTTCAGCAAGTTCCGACACCATTTTAAAGACCATCTATCATCATGACATTGTTATTGTATCGTGTAACCTAAAATGGATGGTGAGGTCATATGGCTCAATGCTACGCGACATAAAACTGATTGTTTCCTCGCCGTACTCTTTTGGGATCACTACTCTTATTAATGCTGAGCAAAGAACATGTCTTTTAACAACTAAAGCTATGTGAGTTATTATAATTTACATTAATATACATGTAATTGATCTTGTAGTGAACTGTGGAGTACAGTTCATGTACGGTACTCAGGCTCTATAGCATTGTAGATCTTAAATTATATGGATTAAAAAGTTGTAAGATTAGTATGACTTCTAACAATATGTTATTGCCATGTTATGACTGTCAGAGCTGTCATACTACTGTAATCTTACTATACTAATCCAGGTAACCTGAGGAACATTGGTGCATCTAGGCAATAGTAGAGCTAACCTTCGTATTTGGTATAATACGGTGATATATCAATGGGTTCTATTTATTCAATGAAATGGCTTCCAATGGTAGTCTTGAGTAGCATGTTTGCCATAGGAAACACCGTCTCTCTCCATTCTCATAGAGAAGGTTACCCTAATGTCCATGCCTATGCCTTGGCTTCCTTCAAGAAACAACCCATTGACAGGGCAAAAAAACTTGCTCTACATCAAACTTGCTATTGACAGCAATGGTGCTGTGTTACTGTATCTCGTAAGCCTTCAGTTGCCCTAAACATAAAAATTATATGATGGCCTCCATTGTCTATTATTTCATAGTGATTAACGTGACATGTAAAATAGAGTCCATCAAATGGTTTATGCTGCTTGAACTATGATTAGCATGAAATAGCTATTGACTATCTTGATAGGTAGGTTGTACTCTGTAAGGGATGTAAACGGACGCTGATCCCAATGACATAACTTTCAGAAGACTCATAGTAACATAGTTTATAAGGTTAAAAGAAGACAAGAGTCAATCAGGTTTAACCTAGAGAAACCCTACTGTGTTAATCCAGAGGAAGGCGAAAACCCATATGAGGCAGATGACAATTGCCCCATCACAGGGAGAAAACTCCTTCACGATTCCAGTAGTAGACATGAGCACAACGCGAGCATGCTCGAGTCTGATCATTTGGCATTTGTTTACTGGTGGCTGAAGAAGTTGGATACAGCCCTAAGGTCCTAAGGCCACATCCATGGCGGCATCCATGTTTTCCTTGACTCCCTAGAGCTGCATCCAACTCCATCAGCCACCGGTATTCAAAAGCCGAAATATCCGACTTGCGCATGCTCATGTTGTGCTCATCTCTACTTACTGGTCATTCATGTGGCTCTTGCCTGCAATCCGCTGTTGCCTGCACACATTACATGACGGATGATGGGCCAACGGATGATGATTTTTTAGCAGGTCAGAAAGGACTAATCAGAAGTCCAACAAGTGTTTGCCTGTTTGTCGGCTAATTGCTATTCCTATTACATAGTAGTCCCATGTAATAGGGTACTAACTCTCTACTGTGGGCCACAGTGCTAAATGCTGTCTAGGTGGTCACCAATATCTTCTTCCCACCTGGCTGGTCAGAGGTGGTCATGTCACACCATACTTTATGATATGTGGGTCCAAGAGGGAAGGTAAGAAAGGACATGGTATTACACATTCTACCATCTTTTTGGGTTAATTATATTTTAAGTCAATGGAGAACTATATAGTATGTACTCCAGATAATCCAACAATCAGCAATATGCCGAGGCCCATGGGAAGACTGTGTGAACATCTGGTAAGTAATAAGCTCAAGTCTGTTTGATACTCAACATTTTTTTTTTACTATCTTTACTTATTAGTGCTGGTATTTCTTCATATATCCTAAGAGTCATTTCTGTGTGAAATGTCATCCAGATGCCTAGCATTAAGGAGATTTTAGTTCTGTAGGACTAATAAGCCGAAAATAAATTGCAGATATTGTGACTTCCCCACCCCCTCCTTTCTTCTTCACTTGACTACAATGACTGAAGTTTCGATAATCTCTCCTAGTTTAGTGCCAGGATGCTGTTAGTCTCACTGTGAGAGACTAAGACCGAAATAGGGTATCTCTTCAAAGAGCACATATGTAGAGTACTTATATATGTATTATTAGTAAGAGGGATAGAATAATATCCCAGATCATCTAATATCCCATACAATACAATATGGCTGCCCAACCCATCTGGGATCTTGTTTCTTAGCTCCAGACTCTTTTATGTCCATTTAATAAATAATACGTATTAGTGAGGATCTAAGCAGCGGGCGCAGAATACTCAGGGGTGCAAACATCAAAGTCAGGCTGTGCACAGGCCAGAGAAGAGGTATTGCAGAAGGGATCATGGGACAGATGAAGGCTAGGCATTTTTACGTCCTCCTATATAGCAGATACTGACCCATTTTAGACTCCCTTAACCCATTCTGTTCATAAAAGGACAAAAAAGTCTCAATACTGCTCACTACGGTTCATAGGCCAGTCTGGGTGCACATGTAAAGAGAGCACTGATGCATACAGTTCCTGCAGTGCCTACAGGACCAAATTCCAATGATAGGTGTCCCTGCTCCTGCCGTACATTCAAAAGCAATCCAATAGTGTAGCATGCTGAAGAAGAGTAGAGTAGAACGCCGCCAATCATGTTGGAGGCCGTTACATCTGTGTGAAGTCAGGGCTCTAATGCACTTGGTTACCCATGGGATAGGGGTAACTAGTAGAGATGAGTGAACTTACAGTAAGTTCAGCTGACCCCTAACCTGATCGTTTGGCCGTTGATAAACGCTGCCAGGAAAAGATGGATCCAGCCCTGGGGCTGCCTGGAAAAGATGGATACAGTTGTAGGTCTCCTAGGGCTGCATCCATCTCTTCTTGGCAGCGTTAATCAACGGCCGAGTAATCAGGTTTGGGTTTGAACAAACCTACTGGTCTTGTAACAAGCTGATCAGCTGGATTTGGCCACTGATCCAAGATCTTTTCTGGGGTCCGTTCGGCAGGTGATGCAGTTATTGTCCTAAAAAACAACTTTTAAACTTTCAAACTGGCATGGCCTAGAGTGTCTGTGCATTAAGATGGCACAACCTCTCTGTGCAGTGTTCTGACAAGTGAGGAATAGGAGAATACCTGGCTACAGCATTCCTAATGATGAAGAGAGCCGGGGGGAGGGACGGAGAGGTGGTGCAAGCCTGGGCACAAACACTCTAGGCCACGCCAGTTTGACACAGGGCTGCAAGTTTAAAAGTTGTTTTTCAGGACAATAACTGCATCAGCTGCCGAACGGACTCCAGGACAGATCTAGGACTAAAAGCAGCTATCTGAAGTTACAAGCGGTTTGGGGGTGACAGATTGTAAGTACAGAGTTGCTTTAAAGGAAGTTTTCTAGGTTTTTAGCCTGGAAAACCAGTTTAAAGACAGAAACTGTACAATAATCAACACATTTTTTTCTACTTCTCCCAAGAACATCACTCAGTACCAACTATGAGCTTGGTGAGTAGGAGATGTAGTGGATGAAGGCCTATTTACATAGAAAAATTAAAGCTATTGCTATGAATCAATATTATATTTGCACAGGTAATGGATCCCAATGTAATGTTTCCACTATCGATTTCTCCAGTGATCATCGCTGTTTTGTGTAATTATTATCTCATTTAGCTTAATCCATTATCCTTACAGCCGTCCATTCTCCAATCTATAATTAATCCTTATAAATGGGCTGTCCCAGAACTGGGAAAAAGATATTAGAGTCATTCATACCAGTGGGAGTCAATGGCATTGGTGGAGGTCGCAGTTAGAGATGAGCGAACCTGGAGCATGCTCGAGTCGATCCAAACCCGAACTTTCTGCAATTGATTAGCGGTGGCTGCTGAACTTGGATAAAGCCCTAAGGCTATGTGGAAAACATGGATATAGTCATTGGCTGTATCCATGTTTTCCAGACAACCTTAGAGCTTTATCCAACTTCAGCAGCCCCCGCTAATCAAATACCGAACGTTCGGGTTCGGATCGACCCGAACCCGGTTCGCTCATCTCTAGTCGCAGTGTGTAATGCCGGACTGCGGCTCCTTTCCCCACAACCCCCCCAAATGAGGGTTACCCTCCATCTATACAAATCATGGTCATACCCACTTATAATTGCAGTGGACTTTTTCTTGATATCATTACACACAGGAAATTTCATCAATGAGATCTAATAGGTTAGTCGTGAATCAGTCCATAAGAAATACACCCTAGTGGCAAGTCATTGCCTCCAGATAGGGCTGTCTTCTGTAGGATTTTTGGGTCCCATTACCCAATGATGGATCCTTTGGGACTACTTGGGGCCAATCTGAACCTGATAACATGCATGTGTTGCTTTAAGTTGGTTTAAAGTAACGCTGTAGGGTTCAATGAAGGTCATGATGAAGAATGAGCAAGGACATAAGGAATGATAATGGGGTGTTGTACAAGTCAGGTGTGAGAATAATCGACATCGTCCTAGATTACAGGATGATAAGACACCATTGGAATGGTAATATAATGGGGAGAATGTATTATGAAGTGCTGGTGCTGGATGGATAGTGTGATAATAGGGTGTCTTTATTACCACTGGGAGGTTATAATGAAAATGTGAACCTGGATGTGTATATAGTATATAGGAGATTGGGTCTTGTGTGTGCAATACATTAAGATCTGTTATGACAAAGGTTAAAGATACAGTATATAATAAGAGATGAGGCACTAACCAGAGAGGACGCAGAGTAGAGAGGTAGATGTTCTGGTAGCAAACTAAATTTTTGCTTTGAGTGAGTTTCAGGTACAACTCTGTCTCTATATATAGCAATACTAGGATATATATATATATATATATATATATATATATATATATATATTCAGTCTGACACAGTGCTCTCTGCTGCCACCTCTGTCCAACACAGGAACTGTCGAGAACAGCAGCAAATCCCCATAGAAAACCTTACCTGCTCTGGACAGTTCCTGACATGGACAGAGGTGGCAGCAGAGAGCGCTGTGTCAGACTGAAAAGAAAACAACATCTCCTGCAGCAGCTAATAAGTATGGGAAGACTTAAGATTTTTAAATAGAAGTAAATGACAAATCTATATAACTTTCTGAAACCGAATGATTCAAAAGAAAAAGATTTTCGCTGGATAACCCCTTTAAGCTTACTATTGACCTGATGCAGTTACAAACCACAATGCAAACGGAACCCAACCTGATTATGTATGTACACCCTATTACCTTCAGTTCCCCCTGTATCACTATGTACACTGGGGGATCTTAATGTTCTTATTTAGCTGATTGTTCATCCTGTAAGCTCCTGGCAGAACAAACCTCAGCTTTTCTCTGATTCACTGTGTGTGAATATAATCAATGACAAAAACAGCTTGAATACAAGTTACATGCGCCTTTCCTTCCCTGCAGCATCTCAGTGCTGTAGAATGTCTCCAGCTCGCTACTATATTTGAACAATCTAACTTATCGAAAACTTATAGGCAATTTATATTTTATGGAATGCTTCCTTCAATAAGTGTCCAGGTGCAGATGTAGCAAAGCTGAATTTGTCATTCAGGCATCTGAGCTCCTATTACTGATGTTTGGAATACTTATGTGCCGTTCCGGACGTGATGATAGAAAACTGTGACCAATGACAAACTCGATTTTGCTCAAATTAACAAACTCAGCTCTGCTCCATTTTTAACACAGTAGAAGTAATAGCATTAGTATTATATTTTATAGTATTGGTTTTAGTTTTGTATCCACTTATAAGATGGATTTCTATATCTCACCTTGTAACGTCTATTGTGATAAAGTAGGGTAATTCAGAGAAGGAGTATAGGATTCTATTGAAAACCTCATTGTATTACGTATAGTTACATTGAAGAGGTAAGAAATGTATATATTCAGTTTTAGATGACAAGTTAATTCATCCAATAGTCAAAATATAAATGAATTAGTTCCATAGGGAAATGATCAGGTACTATATTCTCATAGAGTGATGAGATGATCAATTATCATAGTAAGAGTGATCAGATTATCAATTCTCATAAACGGAATGATCAGATTATCAATACTCATACACGGAATGATCAGATCATCTATTCTTTTAGATGAAATGATCAGACTATCAATTCTTATAGATGGAATGATCAGATAATATATTCTCATAGATGAATGATCAGATAATATATTCTCATAGATGAATGATCAGACTATCAATTCTTATAGATGGAATGATCAGATAAAATATTGTCATAGATGAATGATCAGATAATATATTCTCATAGATGAATGATCAGACTATCAATTCTTATAGATGGAATGATCAGATAAAATATTGTCATAGATGAATGATCAGATAATATATTCTCATAGATGAATGATCAGATAATATATTCTTATAGATGGAATGGTCAAATAATATATTCTCATAGATGGAATAGTCAGATAATATATCGTCATAGATGGAATTATCAGATATAGTTTCATAGAAGAATTGTCATTGATTTTTCGCAGATCCATCAGTGAGGATGGTAGAGATCAGGTACCTGTAAAGGTCACTATATGTACATATAAAGCCAATACATTTTTAAAAAGTTCAAAGTCAGCTGACACATGTACGTTTGCCATTGTAAGAAAGTGTGGTAGTGGCTCATTCGGGAATGAAATAACTAATGAAACATGGGAAATGGGATTAACCAATTGCTTGAATTTGGGAAATAAAATACAGAGTATGTTCGAAGACAGGAATTGATCTGCAAGAACAATATTGGATAGGACTGCTATCGAGACCCTATATACATAGGTGGAGATTTATCAAACTGGTGTAAAGTGAAACTGGCTCAGTTGCCCCTAGCAACCAGTTAGATCCCCCTTTTCATTCCTCACAGACTCTTCGGAAAATAAAAGGTGGAATCTGATTGGTTGCTAGGGGCAACTGAGCCAGTTCTTCTTTACACTAGTTTGATAAATTTCCCCCACAGTTCGTATTTTTTGCAAAAACTTTTATAAAAGACCCTCCTAAAGTCCGCAGCTATCCATCCACTGTCAGGCTTAACATAGTAAGAGTTAACACGTAAAGCTGCAATGCCTGAGAATGTGTTATAGCTTTTATAAAAGTAAAAACAGCCCTCCGCTATTAGCTCACATGTATATTATACAGTAATGGTTCTAAATCCCGTGTAAGCTGTTTCCTGATAATAACAGATGGTGCATGATGTTTATAGGCGTTTGGAAACTAGGGTCTGCTGCGGTCAGGATTCTGCCTTGTTTATGTTTTGGGTGTAACATGTAGTCATATGGCTCGCTTGTGTTATTGATGGACAGGTTTTATAGATCTATAGTGTAAGGAGATTATACAAAGGGCAACGGTGGAGATCGGTGTAAAGCAATCCTATTGGAATCAAGGGGGGTTCGATAGTTGGCTCCTTGGGCTACTTCTTCTATTGTTTTATTTTTAGGAAAACTTCGTAATCAGAATTTCCATCTATTGTTTACAAACACGGTCCTTATCTTACAAATATGTTCTTGTCCTAAAAGCTTGTCTTACAAGTATTGGCCAAGTCCTAGAGGCAATGTCCACGTTCTAAAAGTCTGATATATCTTTTCTTCATTGTTAAAAAAACGTAGATTTCATATCTACTATATACAAACCATGTCCAACAATTTTTGTTCATTTTATACAGACACTGTCTTAATCCTACAAACATTGCCCATGTCTTACAAGTGTTGTCCATGTATTACAGACACTGTCCTCCTCCTACAAACATTGTCCATGTCCTACAAGTGTTGTTTATATCTTACAGACACTGTCCTCATCCTACAAACATTGTCCATGTCCTACAAGTGTTCTCCATGTCTTACAGACACTGTCCTCATCCTACAAACATTGTCCATGTCCTACAAGTGTTCTCCATGTCTTACAGACACTGTCCTCCTCCTACAAACATTGTCCATGTCCTACTAGTGTTATCCTTATCTTACAGACACTGTCCTCCTCCTACAAACATTGTCTATGTCCTAAAAGTGTTCTCCATGTCTTATGGCCCTATTCCACGGAACGATTATCGTTCGTTTTCGGACGATATCGACCGCTACGGACGATAATCGTTCCGTGGAATAGAGTGCAACGATCAGCCGACATCGTTCATGTCGGCTGATCGTTGCAGTCGCTTGTTTTTCAACATGTTGAAAAACAAGCAACTGATATAGCAGCGATCTGCTGCCGTCGCTCCGTTGAATAGGAGCATCGGCAGCAGATGCTGCTATATCCTATGGGCTGCCCGGACGATCTAGCGATCCCCCGGGCACCCCCCCGCAGCTCCCCGCCGCCCCCTCCCGCACTCACCCGCTCGCTGCAGCCGCGTTGAATAGCGGCGGCAGCGAGCGGCGAACGAGGAGCAAACGAGCGCTGACAGCGCTCGTTTGCTCCTCCAACGACCCGTGGAATACGGGCTTTAGGGCCCTATTCCACCGGACGATTATCGTTCAGATTATCGTTAAATAGTTCAAATCTAAACGATAATCGTTCGGTTGAAATGCAGTTAACGATTAACGACCGAACGAGAAATCGTTGATCGCTTTATAAGACCTGGACCTATTTTTATCGTTGCTCGTTCGCAAAACGTTCGCAAATCGTTTGCATTGAATACGACATCGTTCGGTCGTTCGCAATAGATACGAACGCAATAGCGAATAAATAGCGAAGACAAAACGATCGCAATTACGATCATAAGTAACGATTATCGTTCCATGGAAATGAGTGAACGTTTTCAGGTCTTTCGCAATAGTGGTCGTTTGAGATCGTTAATCGTTAACGATTATGCAAACGATAATCGTCCGGTGGAATAGGGCCCTTACAGACACTGTCCTCCACCTACAAACATTGCCCATGTCCTACAAGTGTTATCCTTATCTTACAGACACTGTCCTCCTCCTACAAACATTGTCCATGTCCTACAAGTGTTATCCTTATCTTACAGACACTGTCCTCCTCCTACAAACATTGTCCATGTCCTACAAGTGTTGTCCATGTATTACAGACACTGTCCTCCTCCTACAAACATTGTCCATGTCCTACAAGTGTTATCCTTATCTTACAGACACTGTCCTCCTCCTACAAACATTGTCCATGTCCTACAAGTGTTGTCCATGTCTTACAGACACTGTCCTCCTCCTACAAACATTAGCCATGTCCTACAAGTGTTGTTCATGTCTTACACACTGTCCTCATCCTACAAACATTAGCCATGTCCTACAAGTGTTGTCCATGTCTTACGGACACTGTCCTCATCGTGCAAGCATTGTCCAAGTTATGCAAGTGTTGTCCATGTATTACAGACACTGTCCTCATCCTACAAACATTATCCATGTCCTACAAGTGTTGTTCATGTCTTACAGACTGTCCTCATCCTACAAACATTAGCCATGTCCTACAAGTGTTCTCCATGTCTTACAGACACTGTCCTAATCCTACAAACATTGTCCATGTCCTACAAGTGTTGTCCATGTCTTTCAGACACTGTCCTCATCCTACAAACATTGTCCATGTCCTACAAGTGTTGTCCATGTCTTTCAGACACTGACCTCCTCCTACAAACACTGTCCATGTCCTACAAGTGTTATCCATGTCTTACAGACACTTTCCTCCTACAAACATTGTCCATGTCCTACAAGTGTTATCCATGTCTTACAGACACTTTCCTCCTACAAACATTGTCCATGTCCTACAAGTGTTATCCATGTCTTACACTGTCCTCCTCCAATAAACATTGTCTATGTCCTAAAAGCATGTCCTACAAGTATTGTCCAAGTCTTTGAAGAATTGTTAAATGTGACACACTTCCAGGAAAGGAAAACTTAGTAAATCAGATTTCCTATTTATTATATACAGACATTGTCCTTGTCCTACAAATATATCCTACAAATATTGCCCTTGTCTTACTAACATTGTCTATATCTTAAAAGCATGTCCTACAATTACTGTTCAAGTCCTAGAAGTACTGACAATGTTCTCTAATAGGGAGATACATCTCCTGTCTTTTCAGGAAAATTTCCTATCTATTACATACAAAGATTGTCCTTGTCCTACAAACATTGTCCTTATCCTACAAACACTGTCCTTATCCTACAAACATTGTCCTTATCCTACAAACACTGTCCTTATCCTACAAACACTGTCCTTATCCTACAAACACTGTCCTTATCCTACAAACATCATCCATGTCATAAAAGCATGTCTTACAAACATTTACCTTGTCCTACAAACATTGTCTATGTCATAAAAGCATGCCCTACAAGTTCCATCCTACAAGTATCGTCTTTTTCCTAATAGTGTGATGCATCTGTTTTTTTCAGGAAATTTTAGTTTTTTATATTTCCTATCTTCTACTTAAAAGCACTGTCCTTGTCCTAAAAAAAATTACCTTTTCCTACAAATATTGTCTATGTCATAAAAGCATGTCCTATAAGTACCATCCAAGCTCTACAAGTATTGTATATGTCCTAATAGTGTGATACATCTACTGTTTTTTCAGGAAATCTTAGTTTTCAGATTTCCTATCTGCTACATATAAACACTGTCCTTGCCCTTCAAATTTCTTTGTAGTAAAAACATGTCCTACAAGCATTTTCTATGTCCTACAAGCATTGTCCATGTCCTAATAGTGTGATACAGTACATCTCCTGTTTTGTATAAAAAAATAAACTTAGTAATCAGATTTCCTATCTAATATATAGAAACAATACTATGTCCTACAAACACTGTCCTTTTGAAACTAGTCTTGTCCTACAAATTGTCTATGTCCTAAAAGCATGTCCCACAACCAAGTCCTACGAGTGTTGTCCATGTCCTAAAAACTACTACAACCACTGTCCAAGTCTTACAGAAAGTGCCCAAAATTCATGTCCTATAAACACTTTCCTAAATAGTTGACCATATTTATCAAAACCTGTTCCTACCCTACATACTTGCCCATGCCCCATAAACATGGTCCATGCCCTACACGTGCGCCGACATTCAGTATAAATCATGAAACAATCGAAAAGGCAACTGAAACGTCTTACCTGTTCTGTCAACAGTAGCCAGCCAAATGCCAAGAAGCACGCAGAGGACTCTCTTCATTTCCAGCTTTCCCTTCTGTAGGTTTTAAGTATCACCACAGGAAAAATGTCTCTACCTGATAATATTATTCCCAGGATGAAGAAAAAAAAGAGTAAAAATAAAAAAATAAATAAAAAAGCACAAAACCGTACCAGCCGCAGCAGCCGGCCACTGACGGGGGAAAAAAAAGCCTGTCACTACTGCCTGTCACCCACAGTGACCTCCAAGCTTTACACACAGGTGGGAGAATTTTCAAAAAAAAAATTCAAAAAATTCAACTTTAAATTTAAAATCTCCCAGTTTCTGGCTGTCTCGGACTGAGGGAATGTTAGAATGAGAAATTAGAGAATCCCCTGGACCTCAGAGGAAACTTTTGTGTGTGTGTCTGTGTGTGCACAGGGATGAGGATGCATTATACAATAGTTTCCTTTTCCTATGTGTGTTATTAGACGAGCTCTCTCTCTCTCTGTATTTCCACCAAGCTGCCAGGAAAAAAAAAAAAAAAAAAAAAAAAAACTTTTAAAGTACAGCACTTTTGCAAAGGAGGGATAAGGGGGTGGGGAGGAAAGAAGTTCCTGTGTGAACGTATTTATTATTGTTTTAATCTACGTTGCTTGCTACAGAGCAGCCTATGGAGCCCCCTCCTCTCTGATCCCTGTGTCTGTTCAGCACAGGAGATACATGCACAGATGCCAGCAGGAGAATACAGTTTCTAGGGACACGGCGTGTAGTGTTGTGTAGGTAAAACTAGGCATGTATCTGGTTGTGCAAATCTACTGGGCAATAGAGATTGATGTAAAATTCCCCTTTAATAAATAGGAAAGAAACCAATATCATTTATAGATCATCAATAAATTCATTGCCATGACCGGTGATCTACGTTTTCTATTGTAAGCTATAACATATAATGTATAGATAGTTTCATGGCTATAACGGCTTAAGTATATAGCAGCATGGCTGTATATTAGTATCAAGAGTCTATTTGGAGCAAGGCTACATTGGGTTATATGTATACAATATGCACGTTTGCAATACCCATAAGGAGACACTATCTATATATATATATATATATATATATATATACTGTATATTTATATATATACATACATGTTAAACTTATCTCCACTTGCATTGAATGAAAATGCTATATACTAACAATTGGTAAGAAAATTTTATTATTCAATGTCAATTGTGTAAAACAAAATAAAATAAAAAAAAAGGTTTATAGAGCGATTTCACATGACATCTGTCACACATCGATCTTTATTCTATGGGTTTTCATGTGTGCAGTGGCGGTCTTTGGCACCAAGCACCCCAAGCGATCGCTTGGGGCCCCCAACATCCAGGGGGGCCCCCACGCCCCGCTCTTGTGCTCAAGACCGCTGGACAGGGCCGCTGCCCCGCTCGCTGCTGCCATCTGAACTGTAACTATGAGCACTCGTAATGAGCGCTCATAGTTACATGCAGCAGCACTGACAGGGCGGGAGACATTGGCTCCCTTCCTGTCAGTCACTCTTATGGCCGCAGGAAGGGTTTTCCCTGCGGTCACAAGTGGCAGCTTTGTCCTTGTGGTGCCACCCTTCCTGCGGCCACAAGAGTGAAGAGAAGAGGAAACGCCTGGACCCAGGTGAGTATAGGTGTTTGTTTTATTGTGTTATATACTATATGGGAGGGGGAGCACACAGGGGTATGTTTCACTGGGGGAGCGCACATCGGGGGTCTATATAAATGGGGGGAGCACACAGGGGGGGGCTATATAACAGGGGGAGCACACAGGGGGTCTATATACTACTGGGGGAAAATACAGAGGGTCTATATACTACTTGTGAAGCACACAGGTGGTCTATATATAACTGGGGGAGCACACAGGGGTCTGTATACTACTGGGGCAGCACACAAGGGGTCTATATAATACTGGTGGGGCACACAGTGGGTCTTTATACTACTGGGGGAACCACACCGGGAGTTTATATACTACTGGAGGAGCACACAGGGGTCTATATCCAAGTGGGGGAGCACACAGGAGATCTATATCCAAGTGGGGGAGCACACAGGGGGTATATACAACTGGGGGCAGCACACAGGGGGTCTATATACAACTGGGGCAGCACACAGGAGGTCTATATACTTCTGGGGGAGCACACGGGGGGCTATATATAACTGGGGGAACACACAGGGGTCTATATACTACTGGGGGAAGCAAACAAGGGGTATATACTACTGGGGCAGCACACAAGGAGTATATATTACTGGCGGTAGCGCACAAGGGGTAAATACTACTGGGGGCAACACACAGCGGTCTATTGTTTTTGAACGCGTGTCGAGGGGAGGGGGCCCAGACATAACTTTGCATGGGGCCCCAGAAATGCCGCCCCTGCATGTGTGCCACCATTTACCACGGCAATACATGGCCAAGCGCTAGGCAAACAGTACAACGTCCTCTAAATGGCTTTCACATGCAAGATTCTATTGTACAAATGTTCTATTAAGAGATGAAGGAAGCGGATACAGCGATTCAAAATTGAATTTCCCACCCATCCGTTAAGGAAATTCGCAAAAAAAAAAAAAAAAAAAAGCGCATATCCCAGTGTCACTGGGCGTGAGAAAGGGATCTTACTGATATTGGTAAAATTGGCCAATCGTCTTATGTGTTTGGTGATCGGAATCACTGATGGCCAATGGTGTTGGAGAGAAATATCCGGTTGGTGTTATACAGGGTTAGAAGAAACACGGCTACTTTCTTATAAAAACAGCACCAACCCTGCTTCCAGGTTGTGAGTGGTATTACAATTCACCTCCATTCACTTCAATAGAACTGAGCTGTAAAACCCACACCCACACTAAGGACAGGAGAGGTACTGTTTCTGGAAGTAAGCAGCCATGTGTACCATGTGTGAGGAGTCTGGCAGCGGCTTATTCTTTTCTCCCCCTTCTTTCATAATGTGTATGTGGGGTCAGGTTAGATAGGATTACACTGTTTGATGTCTGACAGTAAGCTTCAAGCACAACCAATAACATCATATCTTGATTTTCCAACCTGCCCTGGAAAAAACACCTGACTGGCCGCTATAAGCAATAACTTCATTCTTGTTTTTTATATATGCACGGTCAGGCTTATTACTCTCCTCTCCTTACAAACATCTGGTTTGCTACAAGGGAATATTATCTGCATCAGTTCCATAGCAGAGAATCCCTTTTACTTTAAGGAGTTAAACATGCCTGACTTGCCGTCCCATATGTTTGCTATTTGTAATTCTTTATATTAACAAACCCTAAGTGACTCTTCAAATATTAAAGATAAACTAATAAAACCAAACATTAACTGACAGAGAAATATACAGCAAATCGGAACCATTTGGCCCTCCCAGTATGCTGGGGCTTAAAGCGAAATACACAATGGCTATAAGATTTATTTAGCTTCGTATAGATGATCAGTAAAGCATGTGGGTGTATGGAGATAGCTTTGTCTGTCCTCATTTCATTTACAATTAGGAAAATAAACTGCGCCAATTTTTCTATGTTAAACATTAAAATTGATAAAGCAGAATTCATCTTTTAATAATATTTCACATTCTACACATACTTTTTATACGTTTTGTACGCTTTATTTTAGTATTTCACTTCTCTTGTAACTTTCTACATCCAGAATTGTTTAATTGCTGCATTAAAAATTGTGCTGGTTACCCTTGGAAACAGACAACAGTTTAGCCGACAATTGGTTGTCAGACACTTAACCTAAAGCTGGCCATACACATGTGATAGAACATTCGGCTAGTAACTCTCCTACATTTTCTCCGAACATGTAATTGTTCAATTTGGCAAAATATTCATATGTTCTAAATGTCAAGATGAACGGTAAATTGCTTAAAGAGGAACTATCAGCAGGATAGATAAATCTCCTAGTGCTGGGGATGCAGGTATGTGTCTCACCGCAGGTATGTGTCTTACCTTCCTCCTTGGCGACACTCCCACGCTGTTAATCGAGGTAAATGCCGTTCTGGAGCACCCTTGGGAGCACTGCCACGTCATCTGGCCCGCCCCCTCCATTGATTATCATTAGAAGGGCCGGCCTGGATGACACAACAGTGCTCCTAAGGAGTTTACTCTGACTAACAGCGCGGGAGCGGCGTCGAGGAGGAAGGTAAGACACATACCTTCCTCCTCAGTGTCCCCGGAGCTATAGGGGACTATCAGCAGGTTAGATTCGTTTAAATAGGGCAGTTCAAATCTTACATGCCCGATACTTTTCTATCCCGCAAGAGTTGTTTCACCTTGAATTGCATCTAATATGTATGTAGTGTTCCACTAGGTCAACTATAGAACTTTTGGTTAGGTGTTTTATGTAACTTTTAGATTTAATGCTCTTTAGTGGTGTTTTATGCTGCAGTATGTTTCACTTATTACCTTTATGTATCTGTATACATTTGAGAGGGTTACCCACTCAAAAATTGCAGGCATAGTCTAAAAGAGGGAAAAGCTCACTGCTAGCCCAGGTTCTCCTACGGGAGACATCATAACTAGTGTTAGACAATTACATTTTACGTTCAGGAGGCTGAGAAGTAAAGAAAAGTAATGTCAGTGAGGGGAACTTGTACAAGGTCCTCAGACCTTGAAGTTAGGACCATCACATTTCCAGCCAGACCTAGTGCAGACATAGCTGTCAAGTTATGTATATGTTTGCAACCTACAGCAAGGGTATCATCTGGGATCTGCAGTACTAAAAGCTAAGTGAAATGAGAAAAGAAGACAATCTACAAAAGACTGACTTCTTAAAGGCTCCGAGGAAGCTACATATTGTATTTTATAGGAAATTCTGTTCAAGTAAACTTGCTTGAAACCATTGTGCCTCCATTTTCAGGTACTGTATACATGCCAACCTTAACTATGCTAAGTAAAGAGAACTGAGTTCCATTTTTCAAGTTATGCCTCTCTGGCCCCCGCTGACCGCAGCCCCGCCATTTCGAAGATGGAGTCATTCTGGCAGCATACTCAGCCAATCACTGACTGAGACAGGACAGCATTGTGGCCAGTGATTAGCCGAGTGGCCTGTTACTGCAAAGACCAGTACACTCTTGTACAAGTAGCCACTTTACTTGCATAAAAGCGCCCCTCTAGGGCCATATTTTCACTTCTTCTTGTAACAGTACAAGGGCCAGCAGTCGAAGGAATTGGCTTTCCAAACCACATGGGGTAGATGGAATCCCCTGCTGGAAAAGGTGCAATAGAATTCAGTTTGCACCATCAGTAGTCAAATCTATTGTCTCTCTTTTTTTACATTAGTATTGGTAAAAGGAGAAGTCCAGCGAAAATGATTGAATTGCCCCCAAAAGTTATTCAAATCACCAATATACACTTACGGGAAATGCTTATAAAGTGCTTTTTTCCCTGCACTTACTACTACATCAATGCCTCACTTCCTGGATAAAATGGTGATGTCACTTCCTGGATAACATGGTGATGTCACTTCCTGGATAACATGGTGATGTCACTTCCTGGGTAAAATGGTGATGTCACTTCCTGGATAACATGGTGATGTCACGACCTGGATAAAATGATGATGTCATTTCCTGGATAACATGGTGATGTCACGACTTGACTCCCAGAGCTGTGCGGGCTGTGGCTGCTGGAGAGGATGATGGCAGGGGGACACTGAGGGGGACAGGGCACTGGAGGGACACTGAGCATCCCCCTGCCATCATCCTCTCCAGCAGCCACAGCCCGCACAGCTCTGGGAGTTGCGTCGTGACATCACCATTTTATCCAGGAAGTGACATCACCATGCTATCCAGGAAGTGACATCACCATGTTATCCAGGAAGTAAAGCCTTGATGCAGTAGTAAGTGCAGGGAAAAAAGCACTTTATTTGCCTTTCCCATAATAAGTGTATATTGGGGATTTGTATAACTTTTGGGGCACAATACAATACTTTAATAAAAATTTTAGCCAGACTTTCTTTAAGCTGCAGCAAGTTTCAGCAATACTGTCTTCTTATATACAGCTAAGAAAATGCTGATTGATCTGATCAATCCCATTGCTTGCCAACATAGGTGCTAGAAGGAGGCCTGACGATGGTAGGACTATGCCTTTTCAGCGCTGAAATACACAATGGTTGCTTGAGGATTATTTGAGGAAATGTAGTATTGTACCCTGTGAGGGGAGAGTGACTGACTTTAGCATAAATAAATATATATATATATATATATATATATATATATATATATATATATATTATTTTTTTTGTATCGCAGTTTTTGTTGTCCTGGGCCAAAAAGTACAAAAATGGGCAGGTAAAGTTGCTGGTAATTTAAATTTTCGCTTGGCCACTTTTTAGCTGATAGGATGGAGACATAATGTCGCACTCCTTATCCTTTCTTTATCTTGGATTGCACGTATGGTTTGGGTTCCAAGCCATATGCTCGGTGCTACTACACCTCGTCTAGGAAAGCCAGGATTAGTTGGCAACAGTAGAAAATATATGGGGTTACTGAACCATTTACTGAATTCTACACGTGTGGGAAGAAACTTCTACCTTCTGGTAAGTAAAGAATTTTTTCCCACACAGATCAATTTAGAGAAAGTCTTCCAGCCAGCGATAATATAGGGCGAAACTAAAAAAGACCAGTAGCTGAGCTAAAACTTTCTATTGTTACAGTGTGTGCGAATAGGTTGGCTGAAGAAGTAAGGATCGGGCAATCTAGTGGTTAAATCAAAGAAAGTCTTGATAACGCTGCAATCAATTTCTGGATCCAGTCTTTTGGATTCCACTGTTAATAGATATCACACATAAGTATCATGTTTTAGTGGTCGATTGAGTAAAATTGCTTTGTGGGCCCTCAGCCAAGCAACAGCCGTTCTCACCCAGTTAATCAACATGTTTCTAACTTTCAAGTGTGAAAAACACCAGAAAATACCAGACTAAAAAAATAAAAAAATACTAAAAACTAAACCAAACCTTATGTGGCATATATTCAGCATCTGATGCCAAATCTAAATACATGATACTGACCTAAGGATATTGTAAAATTCTGACACAGGTGGTAAAGACTCATATTTAGGCTATGTTCCCACTACGTAAAAGTACGGCCGTTGTTGCTGATGTAGTGTGGAACATAGCCTTACTTTCTACTTTGTACGGGGCCGCAAAGAACTGACATGTCACTTTTCTGCGTCCGCAATTTAATGAATTGCGGCCATAGGAAACCCTGTCAGTTCACACAGTGAAGCGAGTGGCTCCAGACGCTTTCTTCACTGTGTGCTATGGGAAGCTCTGATGCGGGCGTGCACTGATGTGCCCGCATCAGAGCTCCGCGGCCGGCAAGATCACCCGGCCGGTACTTAAGTACCGGCCGCGATGATCCGGGCAGGGATCGGCTGTTCCATGACCCGGCCGGGTCACGGAACGGCCGGGCTCTTACTGAATGTGAACATAGCCTTAAAGGGATTGGCCACTTTATAGTAAAATAGTTCAGTGTACTGTATTATGCTGTTATGATGTTTACACGGAGCGATTATCGTGTGAATTTGCACGATAACGATTTAATTTGAACGATAATCGTACGTGTAAACGCAGCGAACGATCAAGCGACGAGCGAGAAATCGTTCATTTTGATCTTACAACATGTTCTAAAATCGTCCTTCGTAAAAAAAATTTGCAGATCGTTCCGTGTAAACAGTCATTCACCGATTTTACCTATGTGCGAGATAGGCTTTAGCGATCACAAAACGATTTTTCCGTACCATATATTGTTCCGTCTTAACGCTGATCATTATAAAAAAAAATTGTTCTTTCAATATCGTTAATCATACTATCGGGCATATTTTTTAAGTTAATCACGATTAATTAAAAATCATGATTAATTTAAAAAAATACTTTCCACCACTGAGCCTGTATATGTCTATGGTGGAAGCTGGGGGTTGTGACATGGTCTCATCCTCCTCCATGTCGGCCATCTTATAGACAGATTAAAAGCAGAGCAGGGCAGCACAGCCTGGAGGAGGGGGGTCTGATTTTAGCTCTATGAGGTACACAGGGAACTGCTGTCAGTAAGTAATGTGAATACACTTACTTATACTACAAACAAAACAATTTTACTATAAAGTGGCTTACCCCTTTAATCTATAAGGAGATATAGAGTTAAAAGAAGGTAATTCCTTATTTGGGACGTACCCATAGTGGAAGCTACAAAGAGCGTCTCTCAGTCTGGAGGACCTGACATGGCCATACTGTACATTACATGGTCGGATGACGGATTTCAATGGACACCATGTAATACATCATTTTTCCTGTGGTGGCACTGCAGGAGAATTGAATACTTCCTATTAAGTTCTCCAACTGATTTAAGTAAATCTAGAGTAGGAAAACCTCCATGATTTTAAAGGAGTATTCCAACTTATAAGACATCAACTATGCACAAGATGTCTCTCCAGAGAGCAGCAGTCCTGTAGGGGGGGGGGGTTATGTAATGATACAGAGCTGACCTGCTGTTCTTAGTGGTTAAGCATCACCATTGCTTAGATTGTAATTAATAAATAAAAAAATTTAAAGGGGAACTATCAGCAGGATAGACAAATCTAATCTGCTGATAGTCCCCTATAGCACTGGGGATGCTGATAAGGAAGGTATGTCCCTTACCTTCCTCCTCTGCGCCGGTCCTGCGCTGTTAATTGGGGTAAACTCCACTCCGGAGCCCCCTTAGGAGCACTGCAGCGACATCTGGCCCGCCCCCCTCCATTGATTATCATTAGAAGGGGCAGGCCAGATGATGTGACAGTGCTCCTAACGGTGCTCCGGAGCGGAGGTTACCCCAAATAAGAGCATGGCGCCGACGCCGAGCAGGAAGGTAACACACATAGGTCACTATGGTTTGGCTTGCATTTATAGATATTCTTCAAATCCGGTACCAAATTACCAAGTTCTCCATTAGGCTGGGTTCACACTGCGTTATTGCAATCAGTTTTTTTCATTTGTTTTTTACAAAAAACGGATGAAAAACGGATGGAAAAAATGGATGCATTAGTGTGCATCCGTTTTGATCCGTTTTTCCATTGACTTCCATTGTAAAAAAAAACGGTTCAAAACGGATCCGGTTTTTTTAACTGACACAAAAGTAGTGTCAGCTACGTTTTTGTGTCCGGCAAAAAAAAACTGATCCGTTTTGATCCTTTTTTTTTTTTTTTACAATGGAAGTCAATGGAAAAACAGATGCACACTAATGAATCCGTTTTTTTCATCAGTTTTTTTTTTTTCAAAAAACGGATGAAAAAAACAGATTGCAAAAACGCAGTGTGAACCCAGTCTTACAATGTTTTCTATTGTACTGTGCCTCTACCAACATCCCAGAAATAGTTAAAACATTCAGAAAGCTGACAAAGAAAAAGAAAAATTTGTTTCCTGTTTAGCCTTTTTTTCCCATTGAACAGGAAGTGATGTCATCTGTCATTGCATATGGCAGTCACAGGAAAACAAGGATTATTTTTCCTCGAAGCCTTAGTTCCTGCATCTTGACATTTCCAGGCAATGCTGTAAACTAGTAAACCCTCTCGCCTTGCCTCCACATTAGAACGCCGCACTCTCTCTCCTTTCCTTAGGGACCGCACGGCGATAATTATTGCGGTAAATAGGTGTTTTACGCCGTCCACTAGACAAATAACACATGTGGTGACATCACTGGCAAGTCGGAATCATGTGATACTACGGCCTCATGAACAGGAAGCCGCTGCAGGGCTGGTCCCGGTTTCAAAGGGACAGACGAAAACAAAACAAGCGCTATAGAAATTTGGGTACAGAAAAACACAGACATGTGTCACATTGTATCTTTTTTCCAATAGTGACACAATGAAACAAAGGGTCAGTGACTCACAGCGTCTGCCATGTGAACAGTGAAAGGGCTCCTGACTACACGGATATATCTGTAGATTGCTTAAAAAATATTGTGTATTTCATAATGGTTTACCCAAATAATGGGCCTTAAAGGGGTCGTCCAGCGTCAGAGCGGCCTGTCTTAACTGATAGGCCGCTCAGCCAATCACTGACCGCGGCAGTCCCGGCCTGTGATTGGCTGAGCAGCCTGTCAGCTAAAACAGGCCATTCTGAAGCTGCAGTGCGCGGGACCCTGGGAGAAGCAGACCGCAGGAGAAACCCTGGACCATGGATAGGTAATGTATTTACTTCGCAAATCACCAGCCGCCGCCCTATTACGCTTAGCGGTGCGCTGTCGGTGGCCGACAATTATAGGTCCAAACCTATATCAATGATCAGCTGATGACAACGATCATCAGCTGATCGTTGTGTTTATTACACAGAACGATAATCGGCCGGATAGGGCCGATTCGGCTGATAGTACCCTTAGACTTATGAAGTAGTAGTGGTGGTTCAGGATTGGATTTGAAGACAGCATCTGCCAAAAGATGTATGCCAAAGCTCTGTGCCCTTTGAGGGACATTGTCCCCCAGGGTATAGGGGCCCTTTAGGACACTTGTCAACGTACAGCACTGTGTCCTCTTTTTGCCAAATGTCTCTTCTACTGTAGCCTAATGTTCCCTTTCCAACCACAAAAAGAGTCCGAGAGACAAGTAACGTACATTTTGTTGCATTGTCCAATATGAACTATAGTCTAAATGCTTCTAAAATAAACAGTATGGAACTATAGATGAGCAAACCTCCAGCATGCCCAGGTTCATCCAAACCCGAGCGTGCAGCATTTGATTGCTAAAGCAGTTTGTTGCAGTCCTGAGGGTGCCTAGAAAACATGGATACAGCCATAAGCCATAGGCTCCCTAGGACTCCATCCAACTTCTTCATCCACCGGTAATCAAATGCCGCACTCTCAGGTTTGGAGGTTCACTCATCTCTTGTCCTGTACTGTTTATTGTATTAGCATATAGATTATAGTTCCCATTGGACATTATTACATTTTTTGATGCAAATCTTTCATTTGATGTGGTTATTATTCTGGAAATCGGAGGCCAGGCAGACCTACACACACAGAGCTATGAAGAACAAAGTTTCTGTGACAAATTTACAGCCTTTGGCAGCAAATAAAGAAATAAACAGGGACTGTTATGGGCTGGAAAAGACCCAAGTCCCACCATTGTCTGAGCGTTCCCTACGCTATTGTGCGCCTCTAAATTATCCACCAATTGGGCATTGAGGGCCTATTCAGGAAACAGGTAACATAACTATAGCTTTAAGTATAGGAACCATAGCAGCTGCTATGGGGCCCATTCAGGTGTTGGAACATTTTACATATTTCTAGGGTATACCAAGTTAGTGATTATTGTCTGCTATTGTCTGGCTACTAGTGTTTGATTATTTCCCTCATTTATGGTGTGATTATTTTACCTTTAAAGCATCACTGTCTCCTTGAAGGGTTATTCTGCTCAAATGTAGCTTTTAATATGTTGCTGCCCTTGGGGAGAACATAACAAACAGGCTGGGTTCACACTACGATTTGTTCATCATTTTTATTTTTCATCCATTTTTGCAAAAAACGGATGAAAAAACTGATGCATTTGCGTGCATTTGTTTTTCCATTGACTTCCATAATAAAAAAAAAAGATCAAAATGCATCTGATTTTTACCGTTCACAAAAATGTTGTTGACCAGATTGTGGTGCACGCTGAAAAAAACGGATGTGTTTTGAGAAGTTTTCTTTTTATAGGAGATAGATGATAGATAGATAGATAGATAGATAGTTTATAGATATATAGATTAATGATAGATAGATAGGAGATAGATAGATAGATAGATAGATAGATAGATAGATAGATAATTGATTGATGGATTGATAATAGATAGATAGGAGATAGATAGATAGATAGATAGATAGATAGATAGATAGATAGATAGATAATAGATGGATAGATAATAGATAGATAGATAGATGATAGATAATTGATTGATCGATTGATAATAGATAGATAGATGATAGATAGATAGATAAATGATAGATAATTGATTGATCGATTGATAATAGATAGATAGATAGATAGATAGATAGATAGATAGATAGATAGATAGATAGATAGACAGACAAAAAGACCTTTGTATGTATGTAAACCATTGGGGTATATGCTCTTGGTGATCATGGCATTGTGACATCCCCTTTGCAGATGTAGACTCACAATAATATAACAAGGTAAGGAAGAGGAAGCCTATACAATAAAAAGAGACAAAAGAGGAATAAAGTGGGAGAGGCTGTGCTGTGAATGACAGATATATAGAGAGAAAGGGAAGAAGGATGAGACAGTGAGGGACAGAGGAAAGGAGCAGAGGAAGTGTGTGTGAGGGATGTATAAATCACCCAGCAGATAAACAGGGGGAGAGGGAAAGGCAGCGGAGAGTGGGGATACAGAGAAATGAGGATAAATCATGGCTGGTGACAGCGGCCTCTGCAGACAGGGGGGCAACACGTGGGGTGGGGGAAAGCTCAGGCACTTTGGAGAGAAAAGTGATTGATAGGGGTAAACAAGAGGGACAGCTCAGTGGGAGACAGGGGGAAAGTGATTGAGGAAGAAGGGAATGAGAATGTATGGAGAATGTGATGTGATCCACTCTACCTTCTCCAACACTACAGGACTGAGGCCTAACTGACGTATAGGGATTGTTCTGCATATGTTCTTGCTCCACAGGAGTGTAGATAGTCACATTATCCCCGTATCCCTCTAACCAACACGAACAAATAGTACAATGCTGGATGTGAAGCGTAATATATCTAGGTACTAGTTGCCATGTTTAGCTGTAATATATAACTGGAATTACAATTGTTCTGATGATCGGTATATCAGTATATTTGTTTTTTTTCTGTTAGCTAAGCCACCAGGAGAGCTGTCTGGCAGCGGCTTACCTCCACTTTCCCATTCACAACATTCCCTATTCTCCAAGCCCTACTTTTATTGTTAGGGTAGGTTCACACTACGCAACCCAAATGGAGGATTTCCGATGGATTCAGTAGCTTGTACCTGTTCCATAGACACCACGTACCCGGCTCCATAGACACCATTCTATGGGCGGCCCAATTCTGCTATGTCATGTCAATTCTTTCGGCCGAATGCTGAATCCACCCGTGCATAGAATGGTGTCTATGGCACGGGTGGAGAGGCGCGCGGCCGTGAACGGGTACGAGCTGGGAATCCGTCGGAAATTCTCCACTCGGGTTCCATAGTGTGAACCTACCCTTACAACCATTGAAGGTGAATGGACACCTGAAAGCTTCCTGCTTGAGACTGTTTGCATCTAATAATGACTTTCAGCTGAGTTTGCTGCAATGGTTGTTCCTCTCCATGGGCTTAATAAAAAAACATATGAGCAAATAACTAGATGTGATGCTGCGTTTACACGGAACGATTATCGTGCGAATTTGCACGATAGCGGTCGAATTCGAACGATAATTGTACGTGTAAAAGCAGCGAACGATCAACGATAGATCTTTCAGCAGGTTCTCAAATCGTCGTTGATCGTTCGCAAAAAATTCGCAAATCGTTCCATGTGAACAGTCGTTTGCCGATTTAACCAATGTGTGAGATAGGCTTTAAGCGATCACAAAACGGTCGCAAAACGAATTTCCGTACGATATATCGTACCGTCTAAACGCTGATCGTTATGAAAAAAAACGTTACTCCGACATCGTTAATCTTACAATCGGGCAAATTATTGTTCCGTGTAAACATAGCATGACAAATATCAATTTGTACTGTTGTATATGGTCATATTGCAAGGCGACCGTATTAAACTGTATAAAACCATTGAGAGGAACAAGCAAGAATAAATGGGCTGCACCTCATAATATCCTTTATTAAAGGTGTTATCCAGCCGTAATCTTTTTCTTTCAAATCAACTGGCTTCTGTATGTCCTTCAGGAAATGTTTTCTTTCCAGTCTGACACAGTGCTCTCTGCTGCCATCTCTGTCCATGTCAGGAACTGTCCAGAGGAGTAGAGATTTTCTATGGGGATTTGCTCCTGCTCTGCACAGCTCCTGTCTTGGACAGAGGTGGCAGCAGAGAGCACTGTGTCAGACTGGAGAGAATACACTACTTCCTGCAGGACATACAGCAGCTGATAAGTGCAGGAAGAAATTTTTAAATAGGATTAAATTACAAATCTGAATAACTGTCTGACTCCAGTTGATTTTTAACATGCAACCAAAGGCCGCAATACATTTAAAAACACTTAAAAGAGAAAAAAATAGAGAATACATATACTGGTCCCTGCTGAGTCATAGTATAAACCTGGATACCCAATAAAATAAATAAATAAAAAAATAATAATATTATAATAATAATAATAATAATAATAATATATGAGTTTTGTGATATTTGTGTACCTTATTAAACTGTGCAGTCCAATTTTATATTTCGGTCTCAATAGCATCTGAGTATCTTCTAAGTTATGCTATCTCAATGATTTATCAAACATGGTGTAAAGTGAAACTGGCTCAGTTGCCCCTAGCAACCAATCAGATTCCACTTCTCATTCCTCACAGACTCTTTAGAAAATGAAAGGTGGAATCTGATTGGTTGCTAGGGGCAACTGAGCCAGTTTCACTGTACACCATGTTTGATAAATCTCCCCCATTGAGTTTACCTTTGGGATACATTGCCTAGTGTGACACCAGCATTATGACTTTTCTGTATCATTGTTTTTGGGAGATTTTCACTTTATTTTACTCTCAAAGTACTGGGGATAGTGTTTAGGTTACAGGTTGGGCTGTTGCAGGTTGCTTTATAGGGAAATATAAAGTTTTCCTTGCTGTATAGTAAAGGGTTTGGATTTTGCTAGAAGTTTCCATTAATGTTTTTTTTTTTTCCTCCAAACAAATTTTTATTAAGGAAAAGACGTCATATAAGAGCGTCACCAAGCAGACAATAAAAAATAGGGACACGCAGATCTCGGCATAGCTTATACAGCCTTTAAGACATTCGTGCATTATTCATGTTTTAACATTTTGTGTGAATATTTTCTCAAATTACAAAGGTCCAGAAAAAACTGAGACCATGAATGTTATCACCCCATACAGAGGTGACACTCAGAAAAAGGAAAGAACAAGTAATCAAAAAAGAACCAATAATAAATGCGGAACCTTGTTGTTCAATGGGTAGTCTGGCCTTCATTCGGATTAGGGCAAAAGGGGTATGGGTGCTTAAAGGGGTTATCCAGCGCTACAAAAACGTGGCCACTTTCCCCCCTCACTTGTCTCTAGATTGGGAGGGGTTTCAAACTCAGTTCTATTGAAGTAAATGGAGCTTAGTTGCAAACCACACCTGAACTGGAGACAAGAGAGGGGGGAAAAGTGGCCATGTTTTTGTAGCGATGGATAACCCCTTTAAAGCCTATTTTTTATAGTAGTTATTCCACGGCTCCCAAAAGGTCAAAAATTCTGATTGGTGTGCCCTTCTGTCATGAAGCTTAGATAGTTCCTCCAGGCCAATGGATTTACCCCTATAAGTGGACTCTAGTCTTCACACCTTTTCCCGAGGAGGGGGCATTGTTACATATAAGTCCAGACAGACTTATCACTGCTAAGACCTGGCTGAGAGGGGGTCCTTGTAACAGGTTTCACCAGCCACCGAACCAGAATTGTGCCTCTAAGGGTGGTATAACACGGGCTAATGGGGGCCCAATAATACCTGTAAACGAGTGCCGATCTGCTAGATCGGCGCTCGTTTACTGGGCCTATTATACTGACAGGCCGCTCTGAAGCTACAGCGAGCGGGACTCGGGGAGAAGCGGGCCGCAGGAGCAGCCCTGGAGCGTGGATAGGTAATGGATATCATCAGTCGCTGGCCGCGCACCGCTATTACACGTAGTGGTGCGCGGTCGGCGCCCGACAATTATAGGTTCTAACCTATATCAACGATCAGCCAATGACAACGATCATCGGCTGATCGTTGTATTTATTACACAGAGCTATAATCGGCCCGATTCGGCCGATTATCATTCCGTGTTATAGTACCCTAATTTGGGGAAGGATTGTTATCACCATTCTCGTCTGTACTTCTTGCCAAGGTACCAATAAAGCATCGACTTAAATGACTGTGTTCATGTGTATCACTTCGGTGTATCCTGACGGTCCCATTTCCTTCCTTAACAGAACCATCAGGCATGCCACCTGCTCCAAACAGTGCTCTGCTGACAAATGCCGACCCTTGTGCATCCCACACTATCACAGCTGGGACGAGAATTAGATTGGATCTCACACAACAAAGAAACATAAAACCTCCATGGTTTTCTCTTTGGAAAGGTTTACATGCTTTATCCTGATGGGATCTGTTTTTGGCACAATTTATCCGTCTCCCACACTGAGCTGTGTTATGGCTATCTACATGCAGATGTACTTAGGTCTACGTCCAACAGTGCTCCGGTCTCTCACAGAAGTTTAAGGACAGGGCTACACTGAGACTTTTTTTTATAGTATTATGGATGTACAGTATGTAGTTATTGAGATATAGCAGGGAATTGAATACATTGAGTTGTACACAATTCAGTAGACGGCAGCTTTTGAAAGATATAAAAATCAATCAGTAGCCGTACAAAAAAGCTTAATGTATCCTTAGCCTATATCTGATGGCAAGAACCAGAGTAGAAGCTAGGTTTTTCTTCACTTGGGGCAAAGGTTTAGTCTTATACCCTAGTACCATGGCCACAACAAAATGGCCTCTAAACCAAAAAAGACAAAGAATATATCCATGTTTTTTATGCCTCTTTAGGGCTGTATTTAACTTGGTATTCCAATTCCAAACAATTGAGTCCAGACCGTGACCAATTGGGAGAAGGAGCCGGGAGAAGTCACGCTCAGCGCAGTCCTCTCCCACCTCTGTGTCACGTGAGGAGATGGCCACATAATGAAAGTCTATGGGGCACGTCTCTTCTCACTGACACAGAGTGGGAAGAGGAGTGACTGGCAGCAGGGTCCTCTCCTCGCTCATTCTACTCGATCAGTCAGGGTCTGAAAACTCAGACCATGCCTGATAAAAACTTTAAAAACTTTTTTTGTCCCAGGTTCACACACTATTAAATTGACTTATTTTATAACATTTTATATCATTTGAATAGCGGCCGTTGTTTTAAAATAATGGTCTTTATTTGCCATTAAATGACAATCATCTGATAAAAACGAGCATCATTTTGATGGTGTGTGAACAAAGCCTAAATGGAAATCGTTCAGAAAGAAACCTATAGGCTCAAATGTAGTGAAGGCATCAAGTACCCACTAACTGCTTGCTGTGTTAGTACCACATGATTTTAAACCCACATCATTGTAAAAGTACAACACACGGTCAAGTTCCTGTAATTCAGCAGCGGCAAATTTTATGTTAGGCTTCTAGAGACAGCCTCATACCCTGAAGAGAAAATAAAATTACAAAATACCTGTCATGTTCAGCTGACGCTATACATATTACAATCCAAATGGTTGAAACTAAATAGAACAGTCATCTACGGCTAGGTTCACTTCTGTGTCAGAGGTTCTGTTTGGGAACTTACAGAATTCATCCAAATGGTCCGACAAAATTTTTATAAAAAGTAAAAAATGGCACAAATCTTTCTATAAAAAGTATTAAAATAAGCCAAATGTAGCTTAAAAAAAGCAGCAAAAATATTTTTGATAGCTCAAGAAATAAAAAACCATTAAACCAACACATCAAAAATAGCTAGGATGTGCAAAATAGCTCTCACACATCATGAGCAAAGAGATGTCCCTTTAAGTCAAGTCTCGCTCAGTCAAGGAGCCTCTCACTAGCCAGCCAACACCCTGCTCTGCACTGATGAGGGGCAAAACCCCCGAAACCGCTGTCTGCAGAAATCTTTCCTTTTGGAGAAATTGTTTGGCTTGGCATAAAATCCCCAGTCTAAGGCTCCTTGACTGAGCAAGACTTGACTTGAAGGGATATCTCTTTGCTCAAGAGGTGTGAGAGCTATTTTGCATATCCTTTCTTTCCAGAGTTCTCAGTGGAGCAGCGATGGTCTGTAAGTCTCCACACTTCTTTATAATAATGTGGTTCATATAAGTGGTTGAGCCATGTTCTTTTTTCCCCTTCGAACTACGAAATCTTTTCCACAAACTAGCATTTAGGCCGTATTGAGACACTGTCTGTCTTAGTAAAATAACGGCTGTTCTTTTCGGTCTTCTATGATTTCCATCGAAGTCTATGGAAACAAGGGCCATTAGATCACACAATGCATACAATAACAGCCATTGTTCACAGCGGACAAAAAGATTCATGTTCTGGACATTTATTGGCAGCAGTTATTTAGAGAACAACAGATATTATTTTAAGTTGTTCACACACAGATTTTTTTTTTTGGCTGTCCTTTTACTATAGCCACACCCAAAAGGGTGTTGAAAGGGGCCATCATTTAACCTAAGCTTAAAAAATAAACCAACGTCCATCATTGCAACGCCGTCCATCAAAGTATGTTAAAGGAGAAGTCCGGCAAAATTTTTATTAAAGTATAGTATTGTCCCCCAAAAGTTTTACAAATCACCAAAATGCGTTATTCAATGCATTGTGTAAACTAAAGGCCTTTGTTTCCATAGACTTCAATGGAAATCATTGAAGACGCACGTTATTCTAATAGAAAAGACAGTGTGTGAACATGGCCTTATAGTTGTATCTTGCTGATATATTATCCCCTATTGTTCCAGGAACTGCAGTAAAAAATATATTCTGCCAAATTTCATGTTGGCTACAGTTCTGCGTGCTTGTAAATAACCATTATACTTGGCAAATAGTACAGGCCAGGACTGGCCCATCGGAGTACCAAATATATATTTGCTGGACCCATCCTCTTTCCTAATCCTGGACTTTGTATTGTTACTAGGGTCAATTTCCTTGGGTTGATTTAGAACTAAACTATTAGGGATCTATTACACAATATTCACCTAAATCAGACCTATCTGGACGATTATCCTGCTGTGTAATAGAGACAACGATCATTGGCTGATCGTTTCTTTAGGCCCAGACCTAAAATCATCGGCCATCGTCGGCACATGGCTAAATGTAATAGCAATGCACAGTTATGCAGTCTATATTACCTCTCCGCGTTCCTGGCCTTCTCCCGGTTCCTGGCCGCTCATCCAATCATCTGCCGTGATAGTCCCGGACAGTGATAGGCTGAGCGGCCTGCTCTGAAGCTGCTGCTGTGTGGGAACTAGGAAGGAACCAGAGAGCAGGAGGAGACCAAAAACTAGGCCCAGTAAACGAGCGTCGATCTGATAGATCTACGTTTACAGTATTGATCAGGCTGCCATCGGCCCGTATAATATGATACTTAGATGCTATTGATGACTATTACATGTTATAGTACTGCTCCCCAACCATTACATATCATTCATAGTACTGCTCTTCTCCTTTGTTGCAGAGGGGCTATTAGGCCCCCCAGCCCAGGGTGTGACTATAACCACGGCACCCAATTTAGTTACGCCTCTTACTTAGACAAAACAATGAAGAACATCAACAACAAGGAGTGAGCGATACTGACACATCCATTAGCAACGGCACCGTGCAGAAAATGTGCTTCAGACAGCTGAAAACTTAATATGATGATTTATGTCAGGGAAAAGTCCTACAGTTCAGACACACAACCTTATAGAAGACTTACAGTCCAAGAAGATAACGCTGCCAGACACTTCATAAATCACATCAGAACATGGTGTCTTTGATTGAATTTTCTAATGCTGCTTCGAGAAATAAATAACAGAAATTACTGGTTTTATCTCCGCTAAGAGCGCAGGTTGGATATCATCCTATACGGTCACACCTTAAACACATTGTACATATGATGTGCATTCCTATGCTATGGGCTAAGAGGACAGGGAGCGATGAAGTCATTGGTCTCTTGTCAGTAATAGTGTCTTGGCTAATGACACATACGGACTTTATGTATAGAAGTGGAGCTGACAGCACAGTCTCTTCTCATCAGTATTACATTATCATTTTATTCTTATGCTGGACGTCACCTCTATGGTTTCTACTTACTTCTGATGTGCCGTATTGAATCTTTCTTAAAGGGATACTCAGGCGAAAAGTAATTTTTTTTCCTTTCAAATCAACTGGTTTTAGAAAGTTGTATAGATTTGTAATTTTCTTCTATTTAAAAAGTATTGCAGTACTTAACAGCTGCTGTATGTCCTGAAGGAAGTAGGGTATTTTTTCCTGCAAAAAGTAATTTTTTTTTCAAATCAACTGGTTTCAGAAAGTTATATGGATTTGTAATTTATTTCTATTTAAAAATCTCAAGTCTTCCAATACTTATCATTTGCGGTATGTCCTGCAGGAAGCAGTGTATTCTTTCTAGCCTTAGAATAAGGAAATCTTAAGGGAGAATTCCAGTGAAAATTTTTATTAAAGAATTTTATTGCCCCCCAAAAGTTATACAAATCCCCAATATACACTTATTATGGGAAATGCTTATAAAGTCCTTTTTTCCCTGCACTTACTACTGCATCAAGGCTTCACTTCCTGGATAACATGGTGATGTCACTTCCTGTATAACATTGTGATGTCACTTCCTGGATAACATTGTGATGTCACTTCCTGGATAACATGGTGATGTCACTTCCTGGATAACATGGTGATGTCACTTCCTGGATAACATTGTGATGTCACTTCCTGGATAACATGGTGATGTCACGACCTGACTCCCAGAGCTGTGCAGGCTGTGGCTGCTGGAGAGGACGATGGCAGAGAGACACTGAGGGACACAGGGCACTGGAGGGACACTGAGCATCCCTCTGCCATCATCCTCTCCAGCAGCCAGAGCCCACACACCTCTGGGAGTTGGGTTGTGACATCACCATGATATCCAGGAAGTGACATCACCATGTTATTCAGGAAGTGACATCACCATGTTATCCAGGAAGTGAAGCCTTGATGCAGTAGTAAGTGCAGGGAAAAAAGCACTTTATAAGCATTTTCTGTAATAAGTGTATATTGGTGATTTTGTATAACTTTTGGGAGGCAATAAAATACTGTAATAAACATTTTCGCTGGACTTCTCCTTTAAGCTAGCCATACATATAGGGTAGCTCTTACCTTCCCATATACAAGCCTGTTTAGATGGTATACTGCTATAGTGAGATGGGACACTGCCAGGCAGCTCTTGTAGTGCTTCTTGAAATAATCAGACATGTTGAAATCCCATATCATGGTCTTTTCTAAGCTGGGAGAGTTGCAATAGATTAGAGTTATGTTAGAGCCAATTGCATTAGATTGTCAGGGAATTCCAAGAGAACTGGCTGGACCTGTCACTGCTTATCTAGTGTAAATGGTTATCAGAGAATTTTAACATCTCTGCTCAGTTCTGCGTAGGCTTGCACACTGAAACATTGTGGCACATACGGCTTACTTATGAGCCATCTGATATGAGGGATCTGGGGCCTACCCCACAGAGGAATGGCACAGCAGATAACATGTCCGACATTTATTCTCCCTCCAAACTGTCCAAAAAAGGAGAGGTTTTTCTATGGGGATTTGCGACTGATGTGGACAATTCCTGTCATGGACAGAGGCGGCAGCAGAGAGCACTGTGTCAGACTGGAAAAAATACACCATTTCCTGCAGGACATACAGCAGCTGATAGGTACTGGAAGACTTGAGAATTTTAAATAGAAGTAAATTACAAACTTTTTGACACCAGTTGATTTAAAAACTCTTTTTTTCCCCTCCGGAGTACCCCTTTAAGCCAGGCTTCACCCAGTTTACACGCCTGGTGGTTCCCAATGCTTAAGCACAGTTCTTTCTATAGTGACTATATGGTGTCCCACCACGGGTGCTGCCATTGGTTACACCCTTCACAAAAATCTGTACTCTCTCGACATCCTCCTCTCTACTCTTCTAATCCTTTTCTATCTCTCAGCACGCAACCCAGCCAGCACAGCTGTGTCACTCTTTCAACTCTCAGTAGAGATCTGGACTCTCAAGTATTAAATAACTTATCAAGATAAAAGTATACTGTATTTTCCTGTATCAAGTATCTTCACAGTAAAACAAGATTATATTTATTCTAACGGGACTTTGTGGTTCTTTACCAAGCACCGAGGCAGTAATCACACTCTCCTTGGGTTATTTCCCCTTTCTGTGCGTGGCAGTGCCAACAGTCCGGGTGGGTCACTACTCCACTCCGGACCACCGTAATAATTGCCCAAGGAACCCCCAAACAAACCGGCAGGTTACTGTCGACAGGGGAAAAGGTATAGCCAGCCCACTCAAAATAAAAGCAGGTGTGCCAGTATACCTGTGTGCCCAACCGGCACTGGCGTCACAACAAATTACCAGCGGGCAGAGCTATGTCTCGGCCAAACAGTACACCAGTGGAGTCACGTTGTTCCATCTAACTTGTGACCGTACGTCTGTCCCTGCTCACCGGCAGAGCGGTAACCACCACTGTGATATGCCGTGTCCCTTGAGCTGTTCACATCAGCACTGTCAAAACACACTCTGCTTACATTACTGATCCCGCCACTATGATAAACTCACAGCTCCTGCAATTGCAGAGAAAAAGAGTACAATTGAATTTTTTGGGTCACGCTTCTATTTGTAAACCAGAAAAACTAATAATCTTTGTTAAGTCCAACAATAAGACATGACACACCATGTAAAACACTTAACATTGTTCAGAAACATGAGCAAGTGAGCCAAGCAGGCAGCACTCAACCCTCAGAGTCCAAAACCTGGAAGATCACTACAGCTTCATAATATCATATAAAGCAAACATTTATATCACCCAATGTATATAAGATACAGAGGTGCCAAAGCTAGGCAAGAATACACACAGGGAAAGTACACCCATGTACTAAAGTGGCCTCATACAAGCATATGCTAAGGGAAAATGAAACATGAACCATCACAAATAAAAGCAAATATTTTACCTAAATAGAACCCACTACAATGAATCCAAGTGAAAAATATATATGACCCAAATAGAGCAAACTAGTTTGGTCCTGTGAAACCTACAGTATGTGTATTGTTAACACAACTTTAAGGGTCTCTATACAGCTCCTTGACTTAGTCATGGCTCACTGCCATCTTGGCCCTAAAGACAATCACACAGTGTTCATAGTAGCCTAAGGGTCCTATTCCACGGAGCGATAATCAGCCGAATCGGGCCAATTTGGCCGATTATCGCTCCATGGAATAGAGACAATAATCAGCCAATGATCATGTCATCGGCTGATCGTTTATTTACAGTAGGTTCAAACCTAAAATCATCAGGCACCAACTGTGCATCGCTGTGTGGAATAGCGATGCGCGGCAAGCGACCGACGATTCAACAAACACCATGCCTTACCTAAGCATGTTGCAGGGCTTCTCCTGCGCTCCTTCTTCCTCCCAGTCCCACGCGCAGCAGCAGCTTCGGTGCAGCCTGTCTTAGCTGACAAGCCGCTCAGCCAATCACTGGCTGTGGCGGTCCTGGCCAGTGATTGGCTAAGCGGTCTGTCAGGTAAGACAGGCCGCACCGAAGCTGCTGCTACGTGCGGAACCAGGAGGAGGAAGGAGCGCAGGAAAAGCCCTGCAACATGCTTAGGTAAAGTATGGTGTTTAAACAAGGGCTGCAAGGACATCGGTAACTACGTCCCTGCAGCCCTCGCTAAACAATTATCGGGCCGTGTAGTAGGCCCAGTAAACGAGCCCAGATCTAGCAGATCGGCACTCGTTTACATTATTGATTCGGCCCCAATTGGCCCGTGGAATAGGACCCTAAGCCACAATAACTTCAAATTGTCAGCTTCCCTCCAGTCAAGAGTATCAACAACAACCCCTCCTAGACAAGAAACCCCTGTTTGGTAAAAGTAGGTTGTAAATAATGATCATGTTCACTGTGCACTGCCATTCAATTTTTCCATTGACTTCAATAGAGTGCATTATTATATAGAAAATACAGCTGTATTATAACCTCAAAATTACAGCCGTATCTTACCTTTATTTTACAGTATGTGAACATAGCCTTAGAGTTCATTCACATTCAAAAGTCACACTTCAGAGCTATACATCGGAATATTTTCAAAATCCGCTGTAGTATACTTGTGGCAAGTCCACAAGTATGAGGCTATGTTCCCACACAGTATTTTGTTCAGTATTTGTGGAATAACAGACGTTATTTGGGTGCAAAATGACTTCTGTCCACAAAAAAAAAAAAACGGCCAAAGAGAGACATTGTGTGATTGTGGCCTCTATGATTATTAGGAAATTCACCAATGATCCTGTAATGTGAATACAAAATATGAATATTTTTTCACACTTTAATGTGCGAATAATTCAGCAAGGATCACAATCACATAAATATATTTAGTCACAAAATGTCCCTATGAGAACTTTCCTAAGACTATATTTGAACTATTGTGTGAACTCCCTGGGGTGCCTTTAAAAGTGGAATTCCCAATTACCCTCCCCCCTGCGCACCTCCCCACACCCATAGAGTCCCCTAGGGACCTAATCCAAGAACAGCAGCATAAAGAATAGGTGAAGGGCGTATAAAACTAAGATGATAAATACAACAAGATTCAATGAGATCTAACCTCCTGGCTTCCAACAATACAGTCCTACAAACAGTGCTGCTTCTCATACTTGGTTCTTGTTCCTTTGGCAAAAAAGCAAAAGGCAATAAAAAAAGCTATAACAATGTCAATACAAAACAAAAGGAAAGTGAATGGAACTGCATCTGGACACCAGGGATAATATCATTATTAGTATAATATCATTTTGGTCTCCTATGAATAGTTTATGAATAGTTTACTTGGATTTACAAAACACAAGAAAAATCCCCCCCCCCTTTTTTTTAAAGGACAGAAAACAAGAAAGAAAGAAAGAAAGAAACTAGGGAAAACACTGTTAATATTGGTATATTAAATGCAATGAGATCGGTGTATTACTTACATCATTCTGTTCAGCCGTTCTCCTAATATGCAGGAGAATAGGATTCTTGCCACACCCCTCCCCCTGCCCTACAGCTGCTGATTGACAGTTGACTGCCTATACACAGCATGGATAGATAACTGCCAATCAGAAGCTGGTGGGCGGAGTTTTCTGCTTCTCATGAACATCCAGGACTACTGGGCTCATGCACATAATGAAGAGGACTACTTATTGTCCATGTTATTCAGTAGGAGATCTCTGGATCAGCTGCACAGAACAATATACGTGATAGATCATTCTGTTCAGTTTCTCTATCACTAGTTTATGCTACCCTAAGATAGGACACCTTAAACCTACTGACACAGTCTAATTAACATATCTACTACCAACTCTCCCTTGACTACCATGTGATCAAGGATGAGGCTCATGCAAATATGTCCCATGTGTCATGCTCAAGTAGAAATAAGTGGATCTGAGTGCAGCATGCATGCCTCCTCCCTCCCCTACCCTGTCCTGCACGATTGATGTTCAAAGCTCAATGCTGTAAGTCAAGCAGAGAGGAGTGGTGGAGGGAGGAGGCAAGCATGCAGAGCTCAGCACTACCTCTTGACACTTGAGCTCTGAGAATGAAATAGAGCTGACCGGTTACACAACATAACGGGTTGTGTCAAGAGATGGGGCAAGAGAGGCAGCTGTATAAAGTATATATAGAAGCATAGTCATTTTATTGTCTGACTTTAATGTCTCATTACTGTCCTTATTGTATTTTCATCTGTATTATATTATCTATATGACATGATTCAGGTGCAGATCACATGGCAGTAGTTCAGTTTCCATTGGGCTCACCCAGTCCAGGAGACTCGCATCAGATTATCTCACATCAGGAGATTGAATAAGATGTAAGAAGAATTCTTCATTTGCTGTTACTAATTCACTTCATCTTGAGGGAAATGCTGAGATCGGTGAAACGTGAAGATGCTCCAGTTATCCATCTCCGCTACGATCAACATTCCTGCCTTAATCCCGCGCAGTGTCTGAAGGAATCCCTGAGGAAGAGCTTCATGTCAGCATGAAAGCAGAATGAGAAATCATGTTTTTAGTGCAGAAACCTGTCCAGGAAAATGTGCTCACTAAATACTGATATGTGCAAAATGTGTATACGCTCCGAGCCGAGCACATCGATCTTACAGGCTTCCAAAAAGAGGAATGTTAGCTTTGTACTCTTCCAATTAGCTATGTTCACATATGCCTCGGTGACTCCATCGCAGATTGTTGGAAAATTACAAACGTCTCAACAGAACCCAATGGACCACACTAAAACTTAGTGGGATTCGTCATGTGAAGTGGGTAGTAGTCATATGATGGATCTGGCACTGAATTGTGGTTTCCATTATAAGCAAAACCCATGACACAGATGTGAATACGGCTTAAATTATACTGTATGTACAGAGTGTTTCTTCGAAAATAAGACAGAGTAGATCTTATTTTTGGAGAAACATGGTATACCCCTACACTGTAGCCCCACTCTATATCATAGTTAGCCGCCATACTGTATGTCTTACTGTAGTTAGGCTCCTATACCTAACTGTTCCCTAATAGTTAGGCCTCCATACTGTATACCTCCTCCCTTTCTAGTTCTTCCCCCATACTGTATACATCCCCCCTCTGCGGTATGGTCCTCCATACTGTATACCTACTTCCTCTGTAGTTCTTCCCCCATATTATATACATCCCCCTCTGGAGTAATGTTCCCCCCATACTTTATACCTCCCTCCCCCCTCTGTATTTTGCCCATGTACCCTTTGTCCCCCCATATTCAATGTCCCCCACTGTGCATCTACTTACCCCTCCTGCCTCCCCTGCAGCCTTAGCAGGTGTGTGTGTGTGGGGGGGGAGGTGGAGCATAACAAGATGGCCCTGATTGGCTAATGCTCAGCCACCCAGTGTCAGGGATCTGGTCAGCTGACTGTTACTAGGGCTTTTATTTGGAGTGGGGCTTATATTTCAAGCCTACACCAAAAAGCCTGAAAAATGAAGCTAGGTCTTATTTTCAGGGAAACACAGTAGGTTTTAAACTTTAAAAAAAAAAAAAATCACTCAGAAAGTTGAATAGACATCTCAAACCAAAGAACCTGGTCAGTGGTCAGCCAGGACTGGATATTCCATAAGATCATGTACATCATAAATGGGTTGTCTTATGACAAGAACCCCGGTCTTGTCATGGACTGTACACTTTGGAGCCCCATTTATAAACCAGAATTCAGTCTACTGTACAGAGTAGATTACTTTATTAGAACAAATGAGAAAAAAAAACGAATAAGAGGATATGTAATACTATATAATGATGATAATATAATGACACTAGCCTACAAGCTCTTTCAGCTTCAGATATATCTTGGATGCAGCTATTTTCTTTTTAATGTGAATATTAGACACAGTAAAATTCAATTGCTCTAACTCAAAACAGGGGGGGGGGCATGGGGGCAGTGGCTCCTGGGCCCACACTGGCAGGGGCCCACTGAGGTCTCAGAGGCTTAAAGAGAACCAATCATCGATGAAAATCAAAAAAAAAATTTCCCCTAATTAGATGTATTTACTTATTTTATTAATATTTGTAAATATAATTCATTACTTTTTTGGCTGTGTTTTTAAAATATTTACTTTTTACTTTCCTATCTCGCGCCGGCTCTTTTTAAAAGAGCCGGCGCGAGACAGGAAGCTCCCGTCATGCAAAGCGGCAAGGTCGGGCACCGCCATCTTGATGACGTCACTTGCGTTTCACCGCTGGAACGCAAAAGACTAAATCAAGATGGCGGCGCCGGCCTTGCTATAGCGGTCCAGAGGATCAGGTAAAGTATAAGATACAGACTGCAAAGGCAGTCTGTATCTTCATTTTGTCTATTTATTAAGATACAGACTGCCTTTGCAGTCTGTATCTTATACTTTACCTGATCCTCTTGTTCGGTGCAGGAAGGCCGCGCGCCGCCATCTTGAATACGTCACTTGCGTTCCAGCGTTGGAACGCAAGTAGCGTAATCAAGATGGCGGCGCCGGCCTTGCTGTAGCGGACCAGAGGATGAGGTAAAGTATAAGATACAGACTGTAAAGGCAGTCTGTATCTTTCCGAAGTCTATTTATGAAGATACAGACTGCATTTGCAGTCTGTATCTTATACTTTACCTGCTCCTTTGTTCCGGTGCAGCAATGCCGGGCGCCGCCATCTTGATGACGTCACTCTGGAACGCACCGCTGGAACGCACGTGACGTCATCAAGATGGCGGCGGCCGGCATTACTGCACCGGAACAAAGGAGCAGGTAAAGTATAAGATACAGACTGCAAATGTAGTCTGTATCTTCATAAATAGACTTCATAAAGATACAGACTGCATTTGCAATCTGTATCTTATACTTTACCTGCTCCTTTGTTCCGGTGCATTAATGCCGGCCGCCGCCATCTTGATGACGTCACGTGCGTTCCAGCGGTGGTTCCAGCGTGACGTCATCAAGATGGCGGCGCCCAGCATTACTGCACAGAGGAAGAGAAATTAGGTAAAGAATAAGATACAGACTGCAAAGGCAGTCTGTATCTTCATAGATAGACTTAGGGAGAGAAAATCTTTGATAATAGGGATAGTAAATTTTAGGTGATTGGTTCTCTTTAATGCTGTCTGCAAAAGCTATTTCTTTTGCAGACAGCCTGCAGAGCGATGAGGAAGGACCTGTGGTGATGTCATGAGGGGGCGGGGCTGAGAACGGGAGAAGATGCTGGTGCATGAAGGACATGTGATTATTGTCCTCTTATATCTCCTCCTGTAATGTGATAGATAGATAGATAGGAGATAGATAGATAGATAGGAGATAGATAGATAGATAATATATAATAGATAGATAGAGATAGATAGGAAATGGATATCTAGCAGCTCATCACATATCTTGGATTGTACATGTATGATCACAACGAGCTCACCCCTTTGAGGCTATATTCACACTGCGTATGTTTCCGGCCGTAGTGCGAACCGCGAATATACGCAAGTAGTTTTGAGGTTGATGCGTTTGCTTGAAAGTATACAATATACACCCGCACAATGACACTACGTATGAGCTTACGACCGGATCGTATACGGCGCCGTGAAAAATTAACAAGACCATTGTTTGAGGACGGAAATGTTGAAACTCACGGCTGTGGATTTACATGCGGTCCCGTACGAAGTACTTATTTCAGCCAAATTGAACCTGATTTTTTTCGATCCAAAAGGTTCTGTGTGGTTTACGGGGCTGGGCAAAGATTTCCAAATAAATGACCTGCCTCAGATCACTTCGAAACAAGCTAGGGAAGCATAACTCTACTACGGGCGTATGTTCGCGGTTTGTACGCATCCGGCCGCATGTCGATTTTTTTTTTTTTCCACGCCCGTAGTTTCCGCCTCACATGTACGCCGGCGTACGAAATGCGGCCGGACTCATACGCAGTGTGAACATAGACTTAATGTCTAAAAACTTATTACCTATACAACTATTATTTTTAGGCAAAGATAATCTGGTTAAAAGGGTTCTCCAGAATTAAGAAAAATAAAACATAGTTGCTTTCTTCCAAAACAGCGCCACCACTGCTCTTAGGTTGTGTGTGGTATTACAACTTGGCACTATTCACTTCAGTCGAATATCACACACAAACTGAGGACAAGAGTGGTGCTGTCTGTGGAAAAAGGCAGCTATATTTTTCTAATCTTAAGCACTTTAAATTTTTTTGTGGTTCTATATGTGAAATGTACAGAAGCCTCTTACACTGCTCTTTATCCTTATCCACTATGAGTAATGTAGAAGAATATTCCCTTTATTATTCAGAAAGCCTTGTCACCTGCTGAGGTTCCCTATGGGTAAGTTTGGTTGGGGGCCCACTCAGACTCACTCGCCCCCCCTAGGCTGAACCCCTAGCTACGCCCCTTGGTGAGACCGCGGCCTTTTGTTTGTTCTGGATTACCTGAGAGAAAGGAGTGGTTTTTTTTCATTATACTGAAGAAAAGCTATTTTTATTTGTAAGACTGCGTTCACACAATAAAGTGTCTTTTTGTTTGACTGGAACCCATGCCCAAGGACTATCTTTGAGCTGAACCCCCACAGTACATATACATTATAGTGGTCTCATAGATCAGTAGGTTGTTAATACTTTCCTAAGGGTTTACATATTGAACGCATACACTTGTCTGCAGAGTGCAGCAGGACATGCAGTCTTTTTGGCAGCTGAAATAAATGTAAGTGAGTTGGCCGGAGACATGTCATACGTTATTATAGTCTAGAAGAAGTGCTGGAGTTCAGTGTTGTACCTCTAAGGCAGGTAGTGACAAGGTAGCTTAGTGCATACAGCATAATATATACTCAATAGAGATGATAGATTTGCCGTAAAGTTCAGGTTTATCGGAACTGAACCTTAAACGAACCGCACTAAAACAGCTAAACAATTGCAGGAGTTTGTCCATCTATACTTACACTATACTATAACTATACTGTCCGCACTCACCCATTGTCCTCCTTCTCCAGTCTCCAGTCCCTCGCAGCCACCAAAATCCTACTCAGCCAATGACGAGACGAGACAGTGTCTCAGCCAGTGATTGGCTGATCGAGCTGTCGCTCTTATCTCAGAAGTGACAGCCCGGTCAGCCAATCACTGATGGACTGAGATGGGACAGCACTGTTAGCTGCGGCCCTGTCCCTTTTCTTGCACTGATTGGCTGAGTGGGCTGGAGACGGATGAAGACACCGGAGACCCGTAGGAGGACACCAGGGGAGTGTGGACAGATGAGCATACTATTTTTTTCTTCTTCCTGTTTTTTAGATGTTCGGACGCCATCTTTATGAACTTGTTCCGGACTTTACAAAAAGTTAAGTTTGATACCAAACCAAACTTTTTGTAAAGTTCTAAACAAATCTTGGTTTAGAATATCCTATATTCTATAGTACTGAGCAATTACAGCAGGTCTTCAGCATTACAGCAGAACAATCAATAATTTACCCATCTTTTACTAATAATGAGATGGTTCATTCTGTCCCAGTCTATACTGTAAAGCTGCAGTGAGCTACTAAACCCATATCAGCAGCATATCAGGAATGTTTGCTAAATGAATGTATTCACAATAATATTTTTCTTGAGGAGTCCTACAAGTATAACTATATTAGCTGAAATTGGAATATCCCTTTAAGGTTAATACTCCTCAATAGATGAAGAATACCTGGCTTCTGCTGTCTATCACCATCTTGCACCATCCATCAGCTGAGAATGGTAACAGGGTGTTCACACTGTACGTTTATCTGATGAAAGACAAGTATAAAGACACTGGAGAGCAATCAAACAATTATCCGGATAACTCGCTTTTTTCATGTACGGCCTGATAAATTATTCCATACAAATACTGCAGTGTTTTTTGCCATCTGGCTCAAGTCCACACTTACTGATCGGTGCAGCTTCAGCCAATTTGGCCAAAGTCTCACATAGATTGCTTTATAATGTGCAGTATACTCTACACTGACCAGCCATAGTATTAAAACCAGCTGCCCTGTGTGCCTATTGTGCTGCCAAAACATCTCTAATCAGTCAAAGTATTGGGTTGACTTCTGAAGGTGTCCTGTGGTATGTGACACCAGTATATTAAAGGGAACCTGTCAGCTCGGCACCCAGGGCAGAGCAGCCCCCATCCCCCGATACTTACCCCCTATTACTGGTCCTGCTCCCGAAGACTGTCCAGGTGCAGAGAAATTGCCGCCCGACGGTCTGTGCGGTCAATATGTAAATGACAAGAGAGTCCAACGTCCATAGAAAATCAAATTCAGGGACATTAGATCCCACAGCACTATGTGTTAAACCCATGGGGCGACATGGAGGAGCAAACGTGCGCTGCCAGTGCTCGTTTGCTCCTTGTTCCCTGCTCGCTGCCGGTGTGTGTAATATCAGCGAGCAGTGTAATGTAATAGCATGTAATAGCAGCGAGAGGGTAAGTGTAGGGGGGGCTGCGGGGAGGTGCAGTGGGCTGCTTGGGTGATGGCTAGATCGTCCGGGCAGCCCATAGAGGATTACGTCGGTCTGCTCCTTTTCCATGGGGAGACGGCAGCAAAGCGCTGCTATCACAGACAAACGACAGCAACGATCATCCAACATCTATCATGTCGGCTGATTGTTGTCTTCTATTACACGGGATGATTATCGGACGTAAGATCTCTTGACCTGATAGTGAGGTACTACTATGCACACAGCTCAGTGGAGGAAAACTGGAAAAGTGAGTTGGGTCTACATATATATGTCTTTATGAATAGTGCTATATATTGCTCATAAGAATAGGATTTCACTTCAATCAGCAGCCGGCAGTGTTATCTTTGACTGGTCTCCCCGAGATCAGTGATCTGCTTCTCTTGTAAGAATAGTGCCACACAGTAACTCATACAATACTCTAAACACCCTATTGCTTTGAATGCACCAAGATTGCACCTACATCTTCTGTACCTGTCTGTTTCCCAGTTTATTTGGCCTACATCATCCTATGGATAGCACGATCTGCACATGGACCCCAGGCCATGTTCCCACAACAGCTTTTTAGGTAAAATAATGGTCATTGTGGTGATCATGGTCATTATTAATGTCTTGAACTGATGTTTTTTTTTTTTTTTAAAGACGTTGGGAAACATAACCTAATACTTTCTATGGTCTCTGTATGAGATACATTTCTGGAGTGCTTAAAGAGACTCTGTGACTAGGTTTAGGCTGTCCTAAACTAGTGACAGAGAAGCTGACAAGAATGATGTATTACTTACATTGTTCTGTGCAGATGATCCAGAGATAGCTCTCTGAATAACATGGACAATGGACAGTATGTGCATGAGCCCAGTAGTCCTCAATATTCATGAGAAGCAAAGAAAAACAACAACTCTGCCCACCAGCTGCTGATTGCCAGTTATCTATCCATTCTGTGTAAAGGAAGTGAACTGTCAATCAGCAGCTGGATGGTAGGGGGAGGGATGTGGCAAGAATCCTATTCTCCTGCGCATTAGGAGAATGTCGGAACAGAATAATGTAAGTAATACACCGATCTGTTCAGCATTTCTGTCACTAGTTTGCGCTGCCCTCATTTAAGGTGGCATAAACCTAGAGACAGAATTCCCTTTAAGTATGCACATAATAAATATCAGAGCAACAATAAATATAAAAATGTAAATAATGACGATGAAAAAAACTTTCATTATGGGGAAACTGTTGCTGCCGCCATTGCTATGGGGGTGCTGTGGCTCTCACTATTGACTCTCTCACTATTGCACCATTGTCACTGCAACAGCACATATACCAGTTTTTATGTCCAAAAGGTAGGAGTTATACAGTGCATTAATATACCCTAACAAATAAAAATCAGTTTTAAAATAAAAGTCATGTTTTTCCACAGATGACTCTAATTTGTTAGTTTGTATCCCCCTCCTGACATTGTTACTATGGAAAAGACATTGCTTTCCCTGAACGTATGTACTTGATAATCATGTTTTTACTCGGCAGAGTTGTTTACTTTCCCTGCAATGTGATCTGACAGAAGTGATCTCTAAATCTGACGTCATCCTATACGTTGAGCTTAGAGGACTCCGACTGTTTCCCAGCACAACTATAATAACAAACTCTGGATTTAATACTTGAATTAATTAGCCAGAATGAACAATATAAAATACGAAGGATAAATAGTTATCTGCAGGTGGACAATTCCTTTAAGTTGCAACATGTTTTATTTATCTCCTTAGAGACCACCTAATCTGACCACAATGTATGCATCATAAAACTTAGTATGTATGTAAGATGTGGCAGGCAGCTCCATCACAGTCTGATACATAACAGGAACACTGTGAAATCTGCCCCTTAGAATAACATTAACAATGTGATATTATCAGACTAGAGATAAAATAACATCACTTGATACATATTGGCCTTAGAATCGGTTCCCGCTCCTTCCAAATATATAGTGTTTTAGACATAATAATCAATATGGGACTCAGATGTTTTATAGACGTGTTGGAACGGTTCATGATCAGGGTCTGAGATTATTTATAAGGTCAAGTAAGGATAATGTGGGGGAAATATTCAATTTCTGGGCAAATTTACCATCACATATTGATATACTGGAGATCGATCTACCACCATGATGATGGGTAGTTCCATCTAGAGCCAGGAGCAACCACTTTATATGGTCTCCAAGTAGTAGACCCTTTGTGTCACATGTAAGTTTAGGGGGGGGGGGGAAATCTAAAAAAATCACATTATCTAGAACTGGGGTGTCAAACTCAAATACAAAGTGGGTCAAAATTAAAAAAATTTACAAGGTTGCTGGCCAACCATGTTAATTATTGAAGCGTGCATGCGGAGGTCTTGGCATTGTCAGTGGTTGCGTCTCCCAGCACTGTGCACTATGATAAATGACATGATAAATTGCTATGATATGAATAAACCCCAACTCATGTAATAGTCAACCCCCCTCCCAATATTGCCCCATGTAGTAGCCAACCCAACCAAAATTGCTTGACATAGTAGCTAGCCCTCCCAGTAGTGCCCAAATAAGTGCCTAAATAGTAGCCAGCCCCCCAAGTGTCCTATATAGTAGCCAGCCCTTCAAAATGGTCTCTTATAGTAGCCAGCTCTCTCCTGTAGTCTCATATAGTAGCCAGCCCCCCCCCATAGTCTCATATAGTAGCCAGCCCTGCCCCATAGTCTTATATAGTAGCCAGCCCTCCCCCATAGTCTTTCATATAGTAGCAAGCCCCCCCAATTGTGCCTTATACAGTAGTCAGCCATCCCCTGTAGTCTCTTATATAGTAGCCAGCCCTTCCCCATAGTCTCCTATATAGTAGACAGCCCTCCTCAGTAGTCCCATATAGTAGCCAGCTCTCCTCATAGTCTCTTATATAGTAGCCAGCCCTCCCCCATAGTCTCTAATATTGTAGCCAGCCCTCCCCAGTAGTCTCATATAGTAGCCAGCTCTCCCCATAGTCTCTAATATAGTAGCCAGCTCTCCCCAGTAGTTTCATATAGTAGCCAGCCCTTCCCCATAGTCTCGTTTTATAGCAGCCATGGTGAGCCAGATGCAATTCAAACTCTGAATTGCCCGGTAAGCCAAAAATAATGGCACCGTGGGCCAGAGTTGGACATGACTGATCTAGAAGGCTTACATTATAGACACTGACTATTTTGGTCATTTGGCACCAAAAGAACAATGGAATGCATCTGCCGAATGTTTCCCATGGATAATACTAATAAGTATTGTTAAGCACTCAAGACTTTCTATCATAGCTGTCCAGGGTACACGCCAGCATGCCAAACCTTCAGGACAAATTGCCCCGAGTATGTAATAGTAGAACATAGAGGCGAAATTGGAAATTTTAATTGCTTTTGGAATTTTTGGGCAATTTCCTAGGCTGGACTCCAGACTGGGTCTAGTGGTCAACAGTCCACGTTTCTCATCTTGCAAATGTTGAATGATGAAGAGCTGCTTTTATGGAGTTTACCATATAATCTGTTCACAGAAGTTACAAAACTTTAGGAATCAGGACTCCACATGGAATTTCTCTAACCAAACCAAGCTGTGATATGGAGCATATCTTCTGCCTTCATTGGACTCACTTAGTTAGGTTCTCTAAGCTGCTGGAGTGACCCAAACTTCCAGCAGTCCTAGACACACTCATTTCCCTCTCTTAGGGCCCTATTCCACCGGACGATTATTGGTCAGATTATCGTTGAATCTAAACGATAATCGTTCGGTTGAAATGCATTCAACGATTAACGACCGAACGAGAAATCGTTGATCGCTTTATAAGACCTGGACCTATTTTTATCGTTGCTCATTCGCAAAACGTTCACAAATCATTCGCATTGAATAAGACGTTGTTCAGTTGTTTGCAGTAGATATGAATGCAATAGCAAAGAAATAGCGAAGAACAAACGATCGCAAATACGATCATAAGTAACGATTATTGTTCCATGGAAATGAGTGAACGTTTTCAGATCTTTCGCAATAGCGGTCGTTTGAGATCGTTAATCGGTAACGATTATGCAAACGATAATCGTCCGGTGGAATAGGGCCCTTAGGGTCGTATTACATGGCCCGATCATTAAGCGCCGATTTGCTGCTGGAACTTCAGAGTGACAGGCTTCTCAGCTAATCACTGACCAAGACGGGACAGCGCTGCGGAAGGCATTGGCTGAGCAGCCTGTCACTTAAAGGACCAGTACAGAAGCTTCAGCGCCAGTGAGCAGGCAGAAGCTAGGAGAACACCGGGGAGTGTGGACAGGTATGTATAAAGTTTATTTAATTTGTACATGGTCATCAGCTGTGAAACGCTATTACACGTAGTGATGTGCGGTTGACGGCCAATGATTTTTAGGCAGTACCAAAAGACATGATCAGCCAATGATTGTTCTCATTGGCTGATTGTTGTCTTTATTACACAAAATGATAATTTTCCGACTTGGCCTGATTCGTCAGATTATCACTCCGTGTAATGGAGCCCTTACACTGCTTAGCACTGCCACACATGAGACTCCTGGTCAGCCAATATGGTATTAGTTGTATCTCCAACATGGAGGCTGTGGGCTCCAACTTTGGAGAAGACTCACAACCTAACAAGAAACCTATGCACATAAAACAGAGGGGGGAAAAACAAAAGTATAAAAATATAAATAAGAAAAAATGGAAGAGAACATTTAACTGCAATGGGGAATCTAACTATAACGCTACACTTTTCATAGAAATTTTTTATTTATTTATTTATTTATGTAAAGTGGATTATAATTACGCAATACAAAAATTCTATATGAAAGACGAGACATGTGACCGATCAAGACGTTACTGATAGCAATCACAGCATAGAATATATACACCAGCAGGGATATATTTGTAGAGAGCTGTCAGGGTGATTGAACGTCTGTTAATTTTATGTATGGTTGTAGAACAGACCGTCTTTTCTTGTTTTTAACCCCCCCCCCCAAATAACCATTTTGCTCGTGCAAGAGAGTTGTAAAATTTTAGTACAAGATGAGAAGCGAGGGCATCATAAAAAGCGTCTGCTGGTGGCGTTTTATTTAATTGTTAGGCCCATAAAAATCTTAAGGTGGAAGACAGACAGGCAACTGTTTGTGGGTGGCATAAGACTGAATACCAGCTCGGAGGAGAGAATAATTTGAGGAATGTTTATCGGACACCCTGGAATGACAGCTATACAAATATACCATATTTTCAAATTACTGCATAAGGAGCACTTCAAAAATGACGTTATTGCACTGTTTATTTTAAGGAGCGGTGGGATGCCGAAGAGAATAGAAACACTTCAATAACGTAAAAAAGTGACTCTAGAGTGTTGTATTAAAATAGTGGGAACAGCAAATAAATATCACCAATTGGGATGTGGTTTTGGCACCTGGAAGCAGGGGTGGCCCATTCTGACTTTTTGCCAGAGCATGCTTGAGTCTGATGGTTCAACATTTGAGTACAGGTGGTTAAAGAAGTTGGAAGTCCAATCATTCGGCATTTGATTACTGGTGGCTGAAGAAGTAGGATGCAGCCTTAGAGCCTTAAGGTGGTATTACATGGGATGATTTTTCGTCGATTAAAGATAAACAATCTCAAATGACCGCTACAACAAATGATTTTAAATCGTTCACCCTATTACACAAGACGATGATCGTTACTTATGGACGTTCTTGCGCTTTGTCTTTTCTTGGCTGATAGACCAGGAAACAACCAAACAACGTGTTATTACACTGAACGACATTCGAACAATTTGTGAACATTGGACTGAGTCCAACTTCTTCAGCAATCGGCAATCATGTGCCGAATGATCGGACTAGTGCATGCTCGAGTTGTGTTTACCTCTTTATTAGAATAGGACAGGAGTCTACAGATATCTTAAAGTAACTAAAGGTAGTGTACTCACCTCCCAGCTGATCATGTTATTCCCCTCCCCAATGGCTCTTGCTTATTTTTGACCTTTGATTTCCTCGCATATGAGGATACCTTATCCTACTTTGATATATGGGTGTCTGTAAATTAGAGGGCTGTGTCTTAAACAAATCTAGGAATCCAATGGATTATCTTAATGGGTGCAGAGTCACCTGCATCTATTGTCTTAAGGGCCCCCAAATTCTTAATTTAATTAACTTGTAAACTTGTATAGGGGGTTAGGTCTATCTAAGTTTTCTAGTGGATAAATTCAGAGGCTCTAATTTAAACATTGGTCCTCCATCAAGCAATACCACACGCTTCTTGAAGTTTTGTTACAACCCTGGGAATCCTTTACCCTATCTTTCTCAGGAAGAGCCAATCTAGTCAAAATGATTGCCTTCCCCAAGCTCTTTTATATCATGCAGTCCCTTTCCTTGTATCTCAAACAGTGCGAGATCAAACTGATTACGGTGGCGTAGAGAAACTTCTTTTTTTAGAATAACGCTCCACCTAGAATAGCCATGCGATTTCTACAAAAAACTAAATACAATGGAGGCCTTAATCTCACTAATCTTAGAAACTACAACCTGGCTGCCCTTTTATGCATAGTTAGGGATTGGATCCATGGCCTCTCCTGTTATACTTCATATGACAGACAGTAACTTGCGTTCACACTCTTTACTCTATGCTCTACATGCGCCCCTTGACCAACTTCATGAAGAAATTAAGCACAACCCACTGCTCTCCCCGCCCATAAAGGCCTGGCAGGCCATCCGTAGGCTCTCAGACCTACCCATACATGTATCCTTGTTGCTCCCCTTTCTGGGAAATTCTCACTTCCAAATAAGTCACAAATAAGTCCTAGACATATTTTCTCCTGCACTAACCTCTACCCTGTCTTTTTCTGATGCACAATCTAACTTTGCCCTTCCTTCTTTTGCTTTCTTCCCGTTCTTGCAGGCCACTAGCTATGCAAAGAAGATCATGCAAATAGTAACACCGCAAAAAAAGGAAGGATACTTTATATAGGGCAGAAAAAGTTCTCCACGCTGCATCCTATCGGCGATATGACGATCAAAATTACACATAGGGTGTATATATCTCGGCTTCCAAACTACATAATGAGACGCATTCCATTGTCCGCGTGCTCCAGATGTCAGGCCTCAAACGCTGGCTTTTACCATTGTTTTTGGAATTGCTCTGAGATCCAGGTCTTCTGGAAACAAGTTAAAGATTTCGCCTGTACTAACCTGTTAAACTATGTACCCTTAACTCCCGAATGGGCCATCTTCGGCCACGTAGATTACACTACCCAACCCTGCTCCAAAGAAGCCAAAAAGCTTCTCTTCATAATATCTGCAGCTGTTAGGAAGTCAATATTGCAGGAGTGGTTCTCCCCGACCCTACTTTTGCTAGAATCCAACAGAAATTACGAAATGCGTTCCAACACACCAATTGGTACTTGGAACAGTCACTTGTGTCTAATCCCCCTATTTGATCTGAGTTGATTGGTATTTAACTACTCCTATTTACTATCCACTTCTGGATATGGATCTAATCAGTAAAATAATGTTTTTTAAAAAAAAATCAGCGATATATTTACTTTGAAGCCTGTATTGTATAATTGTCCTTACTGGGGTGTAATAAAAATTGTGAGATCCTCATAGTTATACATATAGCAGTCACAATTCTACAGTAGAACGAGCCTCTCCCCTAAATCTCTGGCATTGGATTTTAACCATATTTCCATATGCTTGCTTTACTAATCTTTGTGATTTCTAACTTTCTTGTTCGGGTCATAGATTCCTAGATGTCTCCTTTTATTTCAGGAATACATCTTCTCCTGTACTATATCATCCCAGTCCTTCGGGAGTCATTACACAACTTTTCTAGCAGAAATTAATTTAATTGAGGGTCTCTCTCCGCTGCTCTCATAGGTGACTATCTGGGGAGCGGACGAGGATGACAACATCATGAGAGGTGTAGCCGTCGTCACTCTCACAGGAGATTAAAAAGTAGTTTCCATAACATCTGATAGCGAGTTAGATCAAGAAGAGTTCTCAGATCTGTGGTATGGTAATAAATTTAAAGCATCCCACCAGGCTCCCCCTTACTAAGGCTTAATTATCTCAGATCTGATATTCGTCCTTTTCTCACTGGTAGTTTAGTAGTCTGTACTTGCTGAAATGTGAATCAGCTCTCTGAGCAATCACTTTCTGATAAGCTTGTGCTGGGCTTGTGCTTCTACTAAGCAGCCAATCTGAAAAGGGAGAGCTGCAGGGGGAGGGAGAGGCAGCAGCCTCTCCAATGATGAGACATCACATCACATGTGTCTTAGACTACCATAGACTCCTTGAAAGCCCTATAGCTAAACTACAGTCACACATAACTAGCACAACTGTGCATCCACAATGCTAATACAATGGAACATACAACAAAATGAACCTGTATGGATTTTAGTCCACTTCATACACAGCAGTTGCTGGTGACTATTAGCAGCTGACAGCCATTACTATTGGCAAAGGTAAGGGTCCATTTACACAAAAAGATTATCTGACAGATTATCTGCCAAAGATTTAAAGCCAAAGCCAGAAACAGACTAAAAACAGAGATTAAGTCATAAGGGAAAGCCTGAGATTTCTCCTTTTTTCAAATCCATTTCTGGCTTTGGCTTCAAATCTTTGTCAGATAATCTGTCAGATAATCTTTCTGTGTGAATGGACCCTAACAGCAACTGCTCTGCTGTACTCTGCTGCTGCCCATACTGCTGAGTATAGGCCCCAGCAGAGAATAACAGAGTAGCACTCGTCCTGCTTGCCTGGCTGTTCTGGGTGCTACGCAAAGGTTACAAAAAAACTGAAAAGAAGAAAATAAATGTGAAAAAATGATGGTTTAACATATTTTATCCTGCACAGTGAATACTGAAAATGGAACAAGTTTGTCTCTAGACTGAGAGTGACAGATTAGCTGAGCAAATATAAAACAACTAAATTTAGCATATAACTATACACAATAGTTAAATTTTTACATCAAGTATTACCAGAGAGATTTCTATAGAGTCACTAAATTCCTAAATAATGTTGGGAGATTTTAGCCCTGAAGTAGAATTAGAGATGGATCACATAACAATTGTGTTCCCACATACTCACTAAGAATAGGTGATGTAGCACTTGGCTGAACTTTTTTTTTTTTAATCTTTGGTCCATTCAATTGTTCATTCTCCAAATAACCTTACACAACTTCCTATCACCTGGGGGACATTATTTTCCATTACGCCGATCACATCCTGAGTGACAGATTTTCGGTACCTTCCCAAAAAGAGGAAAATAAATCAGTTTGTTTGATGTTTTGGTCTCAGTTGGAATGTTGAGATTATGATTGTGAGAGAACTGAACATCAGCCATGGATGTATCAGACAATGTATTTCACTGATGTCCATATTTTAAAGGATGGTTGCTTCAGATAATTAGTTATGAGCGAATACTGTTCGATCGAATAGATATTCGATCGAATAGTAAGGTATTCAATCTATTGAATATTATCGGATACTTAGCCCAATATTCGATAAATATCCGATAAGCGTTCAAATCCACCAGCTTCCGTTTTTTACCTCCAAGTGGTCGAATAGATGTTTTTCAATAATCAAATACTTGTTCCCATAGACTTTAATGGGATTGAATATTCGGGGGACATTTATTAAGTCCGGCCTTTTTTGTACGCCGGGCTTACAAATGTCCCCACAGCTCCGGAGCTCAGAGGATTTATGTAGAGGAGCATTGCCTCTACATAAATCCCGTGCGCACGAAGCCCGTCGAGCTGACGTAGGTTTCAGTATAATTTTTCCCCTGGAAAAATGATAAATGCGGCGCACGGAGAGGCCGTTCCCCCTCTGCCACACCCCCCATAACGCCCCCTCTCCGCCCCACTGGCGCAGGAGGTGCAGATCGGCCTGATGCAAATAAAATATACGCAAATAGAACATTTGGCCAATCTGCGCCTGAAAAAGGCATTTTAGCCTTTTAATAAATGTCCCCCTATATGTATACGATATATTAAGATGAACAGATAAATAGCATGCATTGCAATTTTCCTAGTAGAGGGAATACACACAGACAGTGGCTGTTATCAGAATAATAAGAAAGCTTAGTAAGTGATACATCACCTATGCCTCCATACATATACTTTATATGGAGTATATGCACCTTTTGCACCTTTATACATAGAATTGATTGTAATAAACCAAAACCATGACAAGACCTCCTTAACTCTCATGGTGTCTAATTTTTATTATGACATAGTTGTAGGCCAAATAGCTGTCAGATGCTATATGCTACCAGAAGATACCAAAAGAAAGATTCTCCAGTTCCACTTAAACTCCGTCCATCTTTATCCCATATATTTTTTTTGAAAACTCACATTTCGAATGACAACAGCTTCCTTAAAGAGGATGTACCATCAGGTACATCCTCTTTAATCTGACCCAAGGATAGAACGGCGCCGTCACTGCAGTCCGCTTTTTGAACCACGGCCCAGTTCCCGTGTACGGCCCAGTACTATCAACGGGTCCCGGGCCGGAGCTGAATCAATGAAGCCGTGTCATACAGGGGCGGGGGATTCCTCCCATTGGTGGCGGGCCAGCCCACCTCCAGTGCTTCAGCTCCGGCCCGGGACCCGTTGATACAACGGCGCCGTACACAGGAACCGGGCCACAGTTAAAAAAACGGACCACGGCACCGGCTTCCCCATGATGGCGCCGTTCTATCCCTGATGGTACATCCTCTTTAATCGTGGCTGGAAATGATCTTTTTAGACATATGTATATTGTAATATCAATAGTTTCATCAGTACAATTCATTCCCAATTTGCACTCTGGGTAATATACATGCCTAACTTTAAGTCCTGATGCCTAAGCAGGCAAGTGGTCACTCCAGAAAACACTGGACATACAAATTGGGAGTGTTGGTGTAGTGTCCCAGTAGTAGACTACAGCTTTTCTGTCACCTGTCTAAAGGTAACTTTGTCAGGTGTCACACTCTGGGATGATAGGTGCCTAAATTAGGATGCATTTGCACAGACAGATTTATCTGACAGATTTTGGAAGCCAAAGCCAGGAATGGATTTGTAAAGAGGATAGATCCCAGTCTTTCCTTTATGACCTGATCCCTGTTTATAGTCTGCTCCTGGTTTGGGCTTCAAAGATCTGTCAGATAAATCTGTCTGTGTAAACGCACTATTAGTTAGTTCCTGGCAGGAGGGTCTTCTTTAGTGAATGGTGGAGATAGCAAGACACAGACAGAAAGTTCCTGCTGCAGTGTATACCCGGGCCTGGCCCAGGACCAGAGCCCTTGTCAGGAACTACAGCTACAGATTTTCTTTTGAGACACTTTCAAGCTGAGATGCACTGCTAATCCCAAAGGTTGGGTAACTGTCTCACCTGGATTAAACCTTGCCTACAACTGGGATCCTTCTAACAAGTCAGGACAGTCTACAGTCAAGGATTGGTCCTCAATCCTCAGTGGAACAAAAGACTAACCCGGTAGAGTACTGCACTACTTAGTCAAGGACCCCAGGACAGCCCCCTATCTCAAGTCAAGCAACACTTTTTTTTTTTTTTTTTTTTTTTTACAATTACAATCAGTCACTACCTTAAGCACTACCAACACCCATCAAGCTATTTAAACTTTATTGCACTGAAATTATCAAGTAAAGTAATTCCTTGTTTAAGTGCTGGACTCATTTTTCTCCTCCGCATCTGCACTTGATCCCATATATTGTGCTACCCTGGGCTACAAAGCCAGTGCTAGTGTGCCTTTAACATTAGAAGGTAGTTCAGACTGAAGCTAAGCTGGAACGAGGAATGCATGGAGATCCATATTGCTATAAGATCGCAAGGAAGTGGCGGATAGGCAGGGAGCAGAGACATGGTTGCTGATTGACAAACAACAACAAAGAGGTGAGGAGTAGAGATGATCGAACAGCGGAAAATCTTAGGTTTTATCAAACTCGAACCTTGTCGAACCTTCGGGCATTTGATTCCCGATGCCTTCCCGGTCCGTGGGGAAGGAGGAGACAGCCCGGGTACCGCCTGGAATTCCGGGATACAGCCTATTACCTAGGCTGAATCCCGAAATTCCAGGCAGTACCTGGGCTGTCTCTTCCTTCCTCATGGACCAGAAGGGCATCGGGAATCAAATGCGGAAGGTTGCATAGGTGAGTAGGTGAAGACTATATATACTCTCAGGAGAACATGCCAGAAGACTTCAGAGCCTGTGGGCTATGCTTATAGATACAAGTGGACAGGCACATACCTGTCACTAGAGGGAGCCCATTCTTCCAGGAGGGCAGCTCAGAACTAGAGAAGCTGCCCTAGGCTGAAAGAATGGGAGATCACATCGCAGTGCAATCCAGAGCAGGTAGGGGGTAACGGATACGACACATGCCATTACAGGGTGGTAGGTCTCTATGAAAAATTGATATTTGGCTGGAGTACCACTTTAATACAGGTAAAGCTGTCAATCACTATACGTAGGTGGGGTCCGCAGGACTCCTTCTGTTAGAAGTCCTGCCTGAATTTACTCTCCTTTCACTCGAAAATAAACACTAAATCATAAACGTCATAGAACTCAGCTTCTCTCCCATTATAACCCAATCCTTGATAGGACGGCAAAGATCACCTGACAGGTTCACTTTAAAGCCAATGTACCAGCAGGCTCCTGTGCAGTCCAAGGCTCTATGCACTGGGGGTGGGCCCAGCACCCCCCAGTGTGACGTAACCCCTCTCCTGTGTGACCAGGCTCCATTAGAATCAACGGAAACATTAGAATTGATGCTGCTTGAGTTTCAGAATGTAAATTCAAATGTACAGTTGATTTATGGGGAAAAAATATGGTTACAGCATTTTAACCTATTATATTATCATAAAATTTATTTCACAGCAAATTCACAACCAGCATTCCAGTTTAATAGGTAATCAGAAGAAGAACATGAAAGAACGAGCAGAGATCAAGAAAAAGAATAAATTGTGACTCTCCCTTTCATGTTCCTCTGAACAGAACGTCTCTTGGTCGATCGGGCAGCAGAAAATCTTATTGTAGTTTTAATAAGAAGAATTTGTCTCCACCACAAGAAAGAGATAATCCAATCTCTAGATAAGCAATGATCCATGTCTGGAAAGTGTTTTGTGGTATGAACCAGAAAAATGGAGATTTGTGGTAGAGATAAAAGAATAGAATGAGTCTGGATCTCGATCAGTAAAGTGTTATTTTTGTGCTCCGTCTTGGAAGGATCCGCAAAGTCTTTCCCAGCTCATACATAAATATTTCACTTGATTTTACGGTAATTGTTCAGTTAGTCAAGGTTAACATTGCAGGTTTATGGCTGACTTTGCAGCATGGGAGGAGCCCATAAAGGGTGATAATTGTAAGGATGATGCATCATGTGCACTAGAGATGAGAGAACCAGGCTGAGGTTCAGGTTCACACACTAGCGGACTATAATAGGTCCGTTTCGGGCGGTAGCCCGGGGCCCTAAGCTCCTGGGGGCCCATGGCCACCCAAACAGACTTATACTTTCAGTGGTGTACTGTCTCCTGGCTACAGTTCTGCCATGATTTGCAAAATTTGCTGCTTTTGTACCTCTGTTTTGCACAAATCAGGGCAAAGCTGTAGCCGGGAGACAATTCAGTAACATTAAAGAACATACTGAAGGACCTTATCATGTGATTATAATGTCACCATAGGTCCTGTACAGTCTGAACTATGGAGGAGCAATACTAAATATATAGTTACAGTGGGGTAGGGGGGCCCAGGCTTGGTGAAAAGCCCTGGGCCTATGGTAAAGTTAATCTGCCCCTGGTTCACACTAACCCAAACCATTGGCATTTGACTCCCACTGTTTTCCCGTTCCATGGGGAAGGGGAGACAGCTCAAATCCCGTCTGGAAAACAGGAATACAGCCTAGGTCATAGGCTGTCAGTGACAGGGGCGGGACGCTGATTGGCTGAGCGCGCTGTCCGTTAGCTGGGACAGGCATTTTACCCCGAGTTGTGACGTCATCACAACTTGGTGGAAAATGCCTTCCAGTGGGGTACCGAGGCCAGCTTATCGTGGGCACAAGGAATGGTAAGCAATGCTTCATTGTTACCCTCTCCCCTGCCCCTGCCGCCTGCGAGAAGTTGGCCAGACTTTCTTTTAAGACTCCTTTGCCGCACAAGAGCACAACAGTATTATAAATAGTACATAGTAGGTGAGGACTCTGATATAGACATTGCAGGGACTAAGGACCTTTCAAGGGTTTTGCCACCATGAAAATGTATTCCAGTCTTGTAGCCACACTCCTGAAGCTCCCAACTGAATACTGGAATACTGTTCCATATACTATCTTCAGGAGGGGCAAAGATAACGCTCACGTTGGTGTTCAGCTATCTTTGGTAGTACTATAAACAATAAATGGAGCAGCAGTTGAGTTTGTACACTACTGATGCAATCAAACAGGAGGACTGGAAGTCCTGTCCTCAAGATAATGGGGGTCCTATTGGTCAGACCCAACTATGATCATACGTGTTGACGTTTATGGTAACAAAACCACTTTGAGGCTATGTTCACACTACGTAAGTTTCCGGCCGTAGCGCGTTCCGTGAATAAGCGGCTGGAGACTTATGTAGTTTGCGTATAATGGAAAGTATACGAAGTACGGCCGCACAGTTCACACTACGTACGAACTTATGCCCGGATCGTACGCGGCGGTGTAAAAAATGAACCAGACCAATGTTTGCATATGAAAATGCCGTAACTTACGCCCGTAGCGTTACATGCGGTCCCGTACGTAGTGGTGATTTCTTCATTTTTGCAGCTTTTTGTGCCGATCCAAAAGGTTCTGTGGGGTGTCCGGGGCTAGGCGAAGCTTTCCAAGTAAAAGACCGCTGTCAGATCGCTACGTAGGGCACTCGGGAAGCGTAATTAGACTATGGGCGTAAGTTCGCGGTCCGTACGTAGCCGGCCGCAAGTAGTGTAAATCTCCGGCCGGAGTTTACCGCGTATATGTCCGGCCGCGAAAATTTGCGGCCGGACATATACGCAGTGTGAACATAGCCTAAAGGGGTACTCCAGCCGGGACCCCTTTATCTGCAATGCCCAGGGAGGTGGTGGATGAAAATCTACTCACATCACTTCCACATTACCACCAGAGTCTGGCCATTTCCTGGTACCACATTTCCCCAGTGTCTGACCACTTCTAGGTCTGAGCTGGAACGGGGTAGGACACCGTTACAGATGCTACATGGACATTGAGGTCCCCATACACCTTCATTACCTGATGGCTCAACAATCATTTAGCCTTCAATTATGCCTCTTGTTTGGCCCCCGTCCTCCTCCTACCCAGGAACGTTTGACTTGGCCAATTTCTTATGTTCTCTATGGGGAGGGGAGGGTTAAGCTGCAGCCAGAGATTTCCGGCTGTGGCTTATCTCTCCCAGAAAAAAGGGGAAGACCCCATACACCTTAAACCACAAGCACCCTATACTGCAAGCAGCAGGTATGGTCAACAAAGTATAGGGTGTATTTGGACATTTGGAGGTATTGAAATGTGATATGTCTAATTTCTGTAGGAGCACTGTATCAGGGAGTAGCCTATAACTGAAGACTTGTTTATATTACATGTAATACACTAAACCTTCTATGTCCTACAATATCTGAGCTGGGACTATCCAAAACTATGGTGACAGCAAAAATGGAAAGAATGCAAATGATAGATGACATACTGTTATGCGGCCTAACCATCTCCTATTTTGCCCCCCAGGATACTCACAAAATAATGCTGCACAACTCAAAGTTATAAAATTTGCCCCTTAACAGGTAAAATTACAGCAAAACTTCAATCACGGGGCGAGTAACTCCAGCAGATTGTAGCATTTAACATTGTAGCGTAGAACAATTATACAAGGCAGGGGATAATAACCAGTCCCCATGTGACTGTGGAATATCGGCTCATTTGTCTCTGTGTTCACGGCCAAAATGATGAATCTGGAAAGATTTATAAAGAGTTCGAAGTTATGTTTTCTTCTCCGCTAAGCAGGAGAACTGAAAGCTGTTTAAAGGGGGTTGGCCACTTTATAGTAAATTTGTTCAGTGGACAATATTAGTAAGTGTAAGTGTACTCACAGCCCTTACTGACAGCAGCTCCTTGTGTCCCTTATAGAGCTAAAGTTAGACTCGCCTCCTCCAGGCTGTGCCGTCCTGCTCTTTGGTGACTCTGTCCATAAGATGGCTGATATGGAGGAGCATGTGACCTCCATATTTGTTTTTAGTAAAAGTATTGCCATAATTGGTTACTATGTATGGTGGTGGGAGCACACATTGCGGCATGCGTGAGGAAGGCAGCGCCACCTCCCGAAATGTTTATTCAAGCTGCGTGATTACATGCCTAACCAGTTTTCGGTTATGCAGCTGGAGGATCACTTTCTCCGAGAGGCAGGCCTGTATTTAGAGTTCATGCTGCCCTAGGCACCTTGCTTGCTGAGGCGCCCCCCCGGCACTGGCTGGTTACATGCATGGTATATACCCTGGCACTTGGGTGCCGCTCTGCTTGATGCCCGCTATTCTCATCAAACAGACGTGATGGAGGAAGGAAGGAGGCCGGGGACATCTTAGTTCGGGGACCACTTCTGTCCAGTGTAGGACTGGGGCACCTGGGGCACCAATATAGAACCAGTGAGACTTGACATGCTGACCCACTCCTTTCCTGAATTCATCTGTATCTGTGACAAATCCCTACATTTGTACAGCTCTCAGGCTATGCTGGGAGTTGTAGTCTCTGAGAGGACAACCCTGTAATAAATCACTGTGTGCACTGTGTGACTCCTGGTGGCTGCAATCTGTGGGTGACAACCATCAGCCCTGAAGGTCCAGCAATACATCTGTCTACGCTGTACTACAACTCCCAGCATATCCTGAGGGCAGCAGACTGTCAGTACATGCTGGGAGTTGTAGTGCCTGCAGCTGTTGTAGTTGGGTCCTAGGTGCATTATACACTGGATGCTTTGTGGCATATAAGAATACATAGATCTGTGGGTGCAGGGAACTGACCCCAGAACATCACTGATAGGGGATAGAACAAAAACATCTCCCCCTATCCCTATCAGTGATGTTCTGGGGTCACTTTCCTGCGCTGAGCCCCCACTGATCTATATATTCTTATATGCCACCTAGGGCCCAACTCCAACAGCTGCAGGCACTACAAATCCCAGCATGTACTGACAGTCTGCAGCCCTCAGCATATGCTGGGAGTTGTAGTGCCTGCAGCTGTTGTAGTTTGATTCTAGTTTAAAAGTTTGCGCTAGTGTACTGTAGTGTCCGCGGGGCTGTGTCAGTACACTACCGCAAACCATACACTGACCCATTTAGACCCCAATGGTACACAGGCTCTGCACACTATAGAAGTGTTTACAGTGCAGTTACTAATGACTCACAGGTGACGTCTTCTCCCATTGCCATTGCTCACTTTTTGCTTTCTTCTCCATCTGGCAGCCATCATGAAGACTTCTCCGACCACAACTCGTCTGCAGGCGGGCAGCTGGGGGTGACTGGGGAAGGGAGGCAGCTGGGGGTGACTGGGGAAGGAAGGCAGCTGGGGGTGACTGGGGAAGGGAGGCAGCTGGGGGGGGGACTGGGGAAGGGAGGCAGCTGGGGGTGACTGGGGAAGGGAGGCAGCTGAGGGGGGGCTGAGGAAGGGAGGCAGCTGGGGGGGGGCTGAGGAAGGGAGGGAGCTGGGGTGACTGGGGAAGGGAGGCAGCTGGGGGTGACTGGGGAAGGGAGGCAGCTGGGGGTGACTGGGGAAGGGAGGCAGCTGGGGGTGACTGGGGAAGGGAGGCAGCTGGGGGGGGACTGGGGAAGGGAGGCAGCTGGGGGTGACTGGGGAAGGGAGGCAGCTGGGGGGGCTGAGGAAGGGAGGCAGCTGGGGGGGGCTGAGGAAGGGAGGGAGCTGGGGGTGACTGGGGAAGGGAGGCAGCTGGGGTGACTGGGGAAGGGAGGCAGCTGTGGGTGACTGGGGAAGGGAGGCAGCTGGGGGTGACTGGGGAAGGGAGGCAGCTGGGGGTGACTGGGGAAGGGAGGCAGCTGGGGGGACTGGGGAAGGGAGGCAGCTGGGGGAGACTGGGGAAGGGAGGCAGCTGGGGGGGGCTGAGGAAGGGAGGCAGCTGGGGGGGGCTGAGGAAGGGAGGCAGCTGGGGGTGACTGGGGAAGGGAGGCAGCTGGGGGGGCTGAGGAAGGGAGGCAGATGGGGGTGACTGGGGAAGGGAGGCAGCTGTGGGTGACTGGGGAAGGGAGGCAGCTGTGGGGGGGCTGAGGAAGGGAGGCAGCTGGGGTGACTGGGGAAGGGAGGCAGCTGGGGGTGACAGGGGAAGGGAGGCAGCTGGGGGGGACTGGGGAAGGGAGGCAGCTGGGGGGGGAGTGGGGAAGGGAGGCAGCTGGGGGGGCTGAGGAAGGGAGGCAGCTGGGGGGGGACTAGGGAAGGGAGACAGCTGGGGGAGACAGGGGGGAAAAGCTGGGGTGACAGGGGGGGAGCAGCTGGGGTGACAGAAAGGGGGAGCATATGGGGGTGGCAGGGGGAGCCGCTGAGGTGGCAGGGAGAGGATGGGGGCAGTTGGGGTGGCAGGGGAGAAGCTGGGGTGGAAGGGGGAGAAGATGGGGGGCAGAGGGAGAAGCTGGGGGGGCAAGGGGAGAAGAGGGAGCAGCTGGGGGGCAGAGGAGCAGCTGGGGGCACAGGCAGGGGGAGCAGATGGGGGGCACAGGCAGGGGGAGCAGATGGGGGCACAGGCAGGGGGAGCAGATGGGGGGCACAGGCAGGGGAGTAGATGGGGGCAGGGGGGCACAGGCAGGGGGAGCAGATGGGGCACGGGGGGAACAGGCAGGAGGAGCAGATGGGGGCAGGGGGAGCAGATGGGGGGCACAGGCAGGGGGAGCAGATGGGGGGCACAGGCAGGGGGAGCAGATGGGGGGCACAGGCAGGGGGAGAAGCTGTGTGGGGAAGAGGGAACAGCAGGGGGCAGAGGCACACTAGGCAGGTCCCCCCAAAGCAGCTTCGGGGGCGTCCGGGGTGAGCTCCTTCCGGCACACGCTGCTTCTATCTCAGGCCGGAAGCTCACCCGTGCAGCCCCGCGGTGCCCGAACTTCTTCCTGCTGCAGCGCTCGTGACGTCATCACGCCGAGCTGGAAGAAGTTCGGGCACCGCGGGGCTGCACGGGTGAGCTGCCGGCCTGAGATAGAAGCAGCGTGTGCCGGAAGGAGCACACCCCGAGTGCCCCGGGGCTGCACAACGGTGGCGGTAGCGGCGGCGTCACACCCTTCCCCCCCTTCCAGCCGCGGACTAGGCACCCGTGGTCCGGTACCTAGGGCGGCGGGGGTTAAAAATATTTTTTTTTATTAAAAAAATATATATTTTGATCCCTGCAGGTGCCGCCCCCCGCAGGGCGCCGCCCTAGGCACCGGACCACGGGTGCCTAGTGGCAAATACGGCCCTGCCGAGAGGACTGATATGATGATCCGCAAGTAAAGGACGTCTGCCAGAAGAGCACCTGGGTCACATGGTTTCTATGTTTTTTTGTGAAAAAATTGTTTGCCCGATATACATAGAAAAAAGTTTGAGTAAAGAAGCTTTCCAAAAAGGAGCTGTTGGTGTCATAGCGTGGTGTTTCTATTATCTGACGGTGTCCAGAGAAAATCCCCATAGAAAACCTTTCCTGCTCTCCAGACTAGAAAGAATACAATTTCCTGCAGGACATACAGCAGCTGATGAGTAATGGAAGACTTGAGGTTTTTTTTTTTTTTTAATAGAAGTAAATTACAAATCTGACACCAGTTAATTTGAAGGATTTATTTTTTTTTGTGAACTACCTGTAGTTGTTCAGGGGGTTATTATGTACAAAGATAATGGTTTAGCTTCTTAGGTGGTAAAGTCCTTTAAATTAGTGGAGAAAGCTCACTAATGTGGTTAGCCCTTTTCGAACCCCTAAAACCCTAAATTTTCCTTTCAGTACATTATTATGGGGTGCAACCATCTTAGCCACACTGTAACACTATTTAGAGAAACACTTTACAGAAATCCCTTTGGATATAGGCACAATAGTTTGAAGCAGACTCTATTTGTTTGCATAAGAGTGGTTTCTAGGCATGCTCTGTGACCAGTGCGGAGGTCATTCCACAGGAGGCAGGAGGCTGGACTCATCTATTGTAAATGAGGGTGCAGTGGGGCGCTGGGAGTGTTTATTTGGGTGGACTCCCTGTCCACCCTGAGTGGGTCTAGGGTCACTTGGGCACTTGTCATAGTAGCCTAGAGTGGTGTAGAACCCTCCCCCCACAAATTGGCGCCTGACCAGCACAAAAAAGGAGATAAACCCAATTGTACAGATGTGTGTGCGGGTATGGAAGAGATAAGCCAGAGTACAGTGCTTTAGTAAAGTACTGTAGAACAGTTTACTTAGTAGAAACGTAGTGCAATACAGGAATAGTACTTGTGGTAGTAATACAGTCCAGTGCAATACAAAAGATACAATCTTGCAATAACTCAGGTGCTAGTAGTTGAGGTAGAGTCCAGGTGCTTTTAGTAAGAAGGTTCTTTGCAGTAGAGAAAGGAGAGAAGTTGCCAGAGGGGCCTTGTCCAAAGTAGAGTTGTACTCTGCCGAAACAGTAGAGGTATGTAAAAGAAGAGATAAAGAATACTCATACTCACGGATGACTTCTAGTCTTGACCACCTTATGCCCCCTAGTTGCGAGCTACCCATCCTAGGTGGGTAATACAAGCTCCAGGCCTTTTTATCTGGGTTGAGAAGACTCCTAAGCCTTCCCAGTTGTCCTGCGCTACACGGTGGAATACGTAGACATTCCGTACCTTTGTTCCACTGGGGTTAGTCCCTATGACTCCTAAGGTAACTGCCCTGCACTTTGTAGAGAGGAACACGGCGTGGACAAGGTGTTCCCTGTTTGGATTTTCTCCCCTTATAAAGGTTTAGCACTGCATAGCAGTTCCAGTGCTCATCAGAAAGAAACTGCTTGACTAGTTGGTTCCTGGTAGGCTGCATCCAGACTACAACTCCAACTGAACTAAATTCCTCCCTCCGGGAACTAGGCCCTAACTACAAGGGTTTATCTGGTGGGGCTGTGTTTGTGGGGGGTGAGAGAGAGAGAGAGAGAGAGCGGAGAGAGCGAAGATTGGAAAAAGGAGGGAAAGCACCTGCACCTTTGAGTGGACAAAAAGGCAACATGTGACACATAACAGTTAACTCTAGGAAGACTTCAGCTGTGCACAGAAATAAGTTAAATAGAAACACAGTTGCGACACCTAGTGGGAAAAACACTAACTGCAATACCTCTTCCCACTTGTGTGAACCCGAGGGAGTTACCTTACTCAGGTGCAATAATATTTAGGGGCCCGTACCGAGCCACTACAGGGGTAGATCCTGATCCTGTGTTATCTATATGCTGGTGTCACCTTTCGCTGTACTCTTGTTTGTGATGATAAGGACACTGCTGAAAAATGATCTTTACACAACAGGAAGTGTTATCTTATCATTACGCCTAGTGGCCAGAATGAAAACTTCAAGATTTGTTTGAAATATTTAATACTAAAAAATTCTTTAAAAAGTGGCTATTTTTTGATACCGCATTCCCTTGGGGTATAATTTGTGCCTCTTCCTTGCACTGCACCAACTGTCTGCAAAATCTTTCCTGCAAGAGTGCACCACACCTTACAAATATATATTCCAGACTAAACAATATGATGAAAACTAGAAATTAATGTTTACATGGAAAAATACTATTTAATGTGTTTACAGTGGAAAGTATTCTTTGAACTTACGACTATAACATCTTTTATCAATTCTCACACTTAATTTATTTGACCTTTCCCCATAATATGTAACAACTCTTCCCAAATTTAGAGAAAATGCCAGGCCTCGCCTATCTCAGGCATTACGAAGGTCAGGCCCTTTAATGCCGCTATGAAATGAACAAGGTAGAAAGATATTTAAGGACGATGAATGGAGACTATAGAGAACATTTTATATTATTATAGCAATTATACAGGTGACTCATTGGAGAATCATAAGTTAAAGGGGTTATAATAAGAGAGATGTCAGGGAACCACTGCTGAATATACTAGATCATACCTAGGTTCAGAAAAGTTTGGAACAGTTGTGTAATTAGAACTTATATGTACGCTTAAAAAATGGTCAAATGGTGTCAGAAAGTTATATAGATTTGTAATGTACATCGTTTTAAAAATCTCAAGTTTTCCAGTATTTATCAGCTGCTGTATGTTCTAAAGGAAGTGGTGTATTCTTTCCACCCTACTTTCCTCTTTGCTTTGCACTCTGGAGAGCAGGATAGGTTTTCTATGGGGATTTGCTACTGCTCTGGACAGTTCTTGACATGGACAGAGGTGGCAGCAGAGAGCACTGTTAGAATGAAAAAATACACCACTTTCTGCAGGACATACAGCAGCTGATAAGTATAGGAGTTGAATTTTTTTTTAATGGAAGTAAATTGCAAATCTTTACCACTTCCTGTCACCAGTTGATTTGAAAGAAATCTTTTTTTTGTGAACTACCCCTTTAACTAGTTCTAAATTCAGTCTTTGGCCAGTGTACCGCTAGTGTGACAAAGTGATCGCTTGTTACCTGTTTACATGAATAGACATTACAGATATTTAAACATATATCAAATAAAATGCAAGATGCAGGAAGAATACGGACAAAGGGAAGGATGTATGCGGAAAGAGGAAATGGAGAATGTTAAAAGGTCACTGAGCAACAGAGGATATGTCTATTTTGATGGTGACATATTTAATAAAGTGTCATCGCCTCAGCCTTTTATTGGAATAGATTCTGAAAACTAACTAGTGTGATACTACAGGACGTGGTATAAATAAGTTAAAAAGTCTCCTGTGGGGGCCAACCCTCTATCTCACCACCAATACAAAAATATAAAGTATAAAAACAACTAACTGTTCAGGTGATACAGAGATCTAGGTGTATCACCCATGCGCTTTGCTAATAAAAATTGCAAAATATAGCAAACTTTCATAAAAAAGAAGAACTAAGAGTAACCTGTGTTGGGACCAGTAGTTGATAAGCCTCTGCAGTTCTTGACACGGCCATTGGTGGCAGCAGAGGAACAATGTTGCCCCTTACTGCTGACACTCAATGTCGGGCTATGTTCACACACCATTGAAATGAAGGCAGTTTTTCTTGGACGACCATCATTTCATGACAAATAACAGCTGTTGTTAGATAATAAAACAAATGTAATTTATTTGCTAGAATACCTCTTTGAGTGCCATCTTTTTGTTAGGTCTCCTTAAGGAGAGTCGTAAAGACGTGTGGAGACTCTAAGGCCATTTCTGTGCCACTGGAAATTTTGGGAAGAAAAGATATTCAAAACAACTCTCACACCACATTGGAAGGGTGGTAATCCTACAAGTCAGTGTTAGGGCGGGTTCAGACTACGGAATTCTCGTGGATAAATTCCACTGAATTCCGTTGCCTGTACGCGCTCACGGACGCGCGCCTCTCCACCCGTGCCATAGACACCATTCTATGCATGGGCGGATTCCGCATTCCACTGAAAGAATTGACACATCAATTCTTTCGTCGGATAGCGGAATCAGCCAGCCCATAGAATGGTGTCTATGGAGCTAGTGGAAAGGCGGCGGCCGTGTGTGCGTTCTAGTGACTGAATTCGGCGGAATTTATCTGCGAGAATTCCTCAGTGTGAACCCACCCTTACACTTCATCTTAGAACATTGAAGGGGAGCTCCAGATAAGAAAAATTTTAACCCTGTTAAATCCCCATCCATAATCTAAAATTGTTTGTAATAGGTTTCTATTACATAAATTTATCCATTTGTCTGCAGTACATCCTGACTCCTAAAAATCCTGACACCCCAAAACTGCAGACAAGACTCACTTCCTGGTCCACTCTGTCTCTACTCCTCTGTCCTCTCCCTTCCTTCTGGGACAGAGATCACATGATCTCTGTCTCTTTTGTTGCCAGGCAAGCTGTAATACCTCATCTGTACCCCCGCCCACCACTGACATCACGCAGTGATCACCTGGCCATGGGTGGGGAAACAACAGCCTCTCCTGAGTAGTATAAGGGAAAAGAGACACTGTTGTTTCATCTCTTTCTCTCTCTTTTTCTCTAATCTATGAAGATGAATAGAAAGATAGATAGATAGAGTGTTTACTGTGGAAAGCAAAAGCAGAGTGAGTGGTGGGTAGATAATACAAGACCGGGACAAGTACCCGGCAGTTGGCTCTGAGGTACAGTGCATGTAGAAATGTAGTTTCTCAGCTGGCTGCCATGATGTAAACTGGAATCATTTGTAAAACTTTGAATCTGGCGCTAGGATCAGTGTAGACAAGTGGAAAAGGTGTAAAATAATCAGTGAGGGATCGGTGAGTATATCTATATGCTTTTTGTGCATTTTGTTTTTTTATGACAGTTCCCCTTTAACTAGGGATATATTACAAGCCAAACAATCTCTCCAAAAGGAAAGACTGCCCATCTGCAGACAGCTGTTTCGGAGTTATTGCCCCTTGTCAGTACAGAGTAGGGTGTCGGCTAGCTAGTAATACTATCAGGGATTATCAGGAGGGCCAAGACTACTAGAGAAACCAGCGGCTAATTCCCTCTATCATCCTATGTCCACAATACTGTGTTTCTTCTCCTCACATTCGTCATATCTAGGGTAGTAAAGGCCAACGGGAATTCAGTTTTAGACATCTCAAGATTATTTCTTGGTAAGATATTGATCAATGCAATTTCACAGTTTTCTACTCAAACACCTTCTTTACACTCGCTGACACATATAGAAGATTTATTTTGTGTTGGAATTTGGTTTGTGGCCTCCCAGTTACATGAAGTTCAGCTGAGTTCTTAATATTTCCCATTATTCCTTCAACAGTAAAGTCAATAAATGCGCTGAAGCATGAGAAATCTATAGAACACATCATTTCAGTGTGTGTTTGCTGAGGGTAATTTGGCTTCTGATTTGGCCAACATATATGACAGTTGTTATTGGACATTGTGTTTGCTATAGTACAGAATTCTGTATTGTAATGTTATTCTGGAACTATATTTTATTACGATTTTGACATTGTGTGAATGTCATAGTTAGATTGTTATTTCATTCCCTTAAAATGTTTTGAATACTAAATAATAATCACATTTTAAATGCTAAAAAAAATAAATAATGCATAATAAAAATATTGCAAATAAAAAATAATGCATACTCACCTGCCCTGATCCCATGCCTCTGGAATTCTGATTGTTCAAAGTTTCTGCCAATCACTGCTTCTTCCTGGATTCTGGGACAGTTAAGGCCCTATTACACAAAGCGATTATCGGCTATATTCGGCTGATACCGACCATTACGGCCGATGTAATAGAAGACAACAATCAGCCGACATGCACAATGTAAGCTGATCGTTGTCTTTATACAGGCTGAACGATCAGCCTGTTAATGATCTGCTGCCATCGCTCTGTGGCAGCAGCAGACCGCCGCTGTCTCCTATGGGCTGCCCGGACAATCAGACGATCACCCGGGTAGTCCCCGCCCAAAGCTCCTCGCGCCGACCTGTTGCCGTTTTAGTCACTTGCTCAAACCACCACAATCAGTGACTGGCTGGGCAGTTCCTGCTTCACAAGAACCAGGAAGCAGTGCTACAGTAAGTGGCAGGAATTAGGGACTGTCAGAGTGGAAGTGACAGGGGAGAGGGAGTATTTTTTTTTTTTTTTAAATTTCCCCTGAAGCTGGAATACCCCTTTAACAACTGTATGTTACTATGTTCTGATATGTGGGTACCATGGGCAGAAATTAAAAGAAAAACAGTATTTTACCCCTGATACATTCCTACTAGCTTAAGTATAATTACTGGATATTCATAGGGAACTCCTGGGACATAGATGTGGTTAGGTGTCACTCACAGGTCTAAAGATAGCACCTGCAATCCAGACAGATGTCTGCTATTGTTGAGAGAGCAATTGAGACATTGAAGGTATTGTAGGTCCCAGAAAAGGAAGAAATGATGATTGAGTTTGGCCAGATGCCTTCCATATGCAAGTGTATAAAGGACTAGATAGATTGTTAAGAAAACTACTTTCAAAGTATATATATATATCAGTGCCTGGTGTTAGGATTATGTGGTAACTCACTTTTTTATATAAAGTACAGCATTGTAGTATAATATGTACACTAAAAGGGGAATCTGGCATGGGATTGGTTGTATATTATATGTTCATATATTAAATATAAATTGGAGAATTATGACTATTGGCTCTATTGTATAAGTATTAGTATTCTAGTACGGTAGACTATGGTGTGAACAGTGAAGACCATGTCCCTTCATGTAACAGAATTAGTCAGTGGTGAACATAAAAGAAAGGAGGTTCCACAGGAAAGGTTAAAATGGTTCTCCACCACCTCAACACTGCTCACCCTCTAGCCAAATCCCCACCTTAGCTTGCTAACAATATGGTTGCTCTGCTGGGAGGCACCACCAGGGCCTGTGTCAAGGGGTGACAATCATTGGCCAAAGACTTCAGCGGGACAGCTATTGAGAACACACAAATGTTCATTGATATGTTGAGGTTGGAAAATAGTGTTGGCTAAATATTGAAGGGGTATAAATACCGTAATGACTGACTGCAGTTACCCATTGTGGATTTGCAGGTGTTTTTCCAAGGGCTAGCTGGGTCTTGTAGTTCTGCATACTAGCACTAGCAAAAGGATTTCACCCCGGGGCAACCCACCGCTACACATAGAGGTATTGGGGGGCTGCACTGATGTTTGGGTGCTATTTGTCTTTCACTTTCCCCTAAAGTAAAGTCAGGGCATCGGGAGTAGCATGACTGAGACAAGAGAAGAGTGCAGTGCAATGGCCAACAAACCATCTGCATACATGTTCAGAAATAGTGCTCTAGCAGTTTACAAGTGTTCCCGTCATTATAACCTTTAAAACCTAAATCAACAGTAGATGTGATATAAAGCAACTTGGCAATATACTTTCATTATCTTGTTTTTAGTTATCATGAAAAACACGGCACTTCCTGTGTTCTGACTTTTTTTCCCCCCAAAGAGTCTAAACACAGGAAGTCCCATGTTTCCCAGGTCATCTGCGCTCATAGAGAAGTCAGTCATGTGGCTGATGGAGGCATTGAGCCATGACTCTCTGTACTTGCCGGAATTCCTGTACAAGACTAAAAAGCTTCAGGAGACTGGATCTGGATTTCTGGTAAGTATAATTTTGTTTTACAGCATGATAACAAAAAAAAAAAAATAGAAAAAAGGATGTCTATTACAAAGTTGCTTTATTTCACATCTACTGATCATTACGTTTTTAAAAGTTATAACAACAGGTACACTTTAAAGGAGTAGTTCACAAAATAAATAATCTTTAAAATCAACTGGTGCCAGAGATTTGTAATTTACTTCTATTAAAAAATATCAGGTCTTCTAGTACTTATCAGCTGCTGTATGTCCTGCAGGAAGTGCTGTATTCTTTCCAGTCTGACACAATGCTCTCTGCTGGAAGATAGTTAAGTGTGGGACTCTCTTCCTTCCATCAGTCCTGTAGAAATCAAATGGAGTAGCAAGGGCCTGTTCTCATGATCGGTGGAGCCCCCAGTGGTCAGAGACGTATAATTTACATTAAAGGTGAACTCCAGGCTGGGGTGATTTTTGGCAGAGGGTTGGGGAGGGGGAACATGAAAGAAGTAACATGCTGTCACCTCCCCACTCCGGTATCCCACAGCTCCGGTCCTCTGGTCACGGGCACTTCTATGTCTGAGTGGGGATCTGGGATGTGATGTGCCATGCCCGCTTAGCCAGTCAGTGGCCATAGTGTTTTCCCCCTCCCCAGCACTCTGCCAAAGATCACCCAAGCCCGGAGTTCTCCTTTAACTATGTATAGTTGGTTAGGTGTCAATCTGAGGACAACCCCTTTAAATCTCTATTATTAGTAAAATAAATTTGGAGACCTTGGATGGTTGAAATAGAAATTTCATTGACAGTATTCACTGTATGTAAATTGTAGCAATACACTTGGAAATGACTATGGTTATCTAACCTTCCAGCTGTAGGACTGAAGTCATGCAAATAATCCATCTATAATGTTCAAGAATAAAAATCCTGTATTAAAAGAAAAGTGTTTTATTCATAGTTTGGTTTTAATTCAACTCCAGTCTGGCATAATTCTGTGCACGGCCTTGCTTTTTCCGAGCACGGACATAAAATTTCATTAAATCTTATTACATTCCTTAAACTATGAAAGTAAGGGCACTTTATTGCAAAAAGGAAATTATAAGGGTATAAAACAATATTAACCACCTCTCTCTATTGTGTTCTGGTTATTTTATGTATTGTAACTACTGAGTTCATGACAGAATGGAGCACAATGTCCCCTACAATGTTCTACGTTAAAGGAGTCCTCTGGTTTTAGTACAATTTGCTCTTCTCATGGATACGCCTGACACTTACCCCCAAAGCAAATTTCAGGGACTGCAACTATATGGACGTGGAATATTTTGTTTCTGTGGAGAAGGCATAAATCATAATAAATGAGCTGCAGGAGGAGGCCACACCTCCTCCCACCTTGCCGGGCGGGATATGGCAAGCGTACGCCAGGGAGAAGGGGTGAATCTGTGCCTTCTTCCTGGCATATGCCCCTGCCCTAACTTTGATAAATGTCCCCCATATCTTCACATCTACATTATAGCTATATAGACACCAGCCCAACCACTAACTGTATTAGTTAAGATTGGAATACCCCTTTAAGAGATTTGAATATTAAAAACTGTCAGCAAAGCCTATTGTAATAGTTGCCTTAATGGGGAAGGGGGCCAGACAGATAGTTTACACACGTTACAAAGTTATATAATTTTGTAATATGCTTCAATCACCTATCTGCCCCCTTCCCTATCTCCCCCCCCCCCCCCCTCAATCCCCCACCAGGAAGTTAAGTAAACTCATTCTTACCTAATGACTGTTCAGGCTTTTCTGTGGCAGCCATTTTGTGGCAATGACATCATCAAGAGGGAGTCGTGTCTAAGCCCTGTTAGGCCAGCCTCCCTTTGTCAGATGACACAGTTTGCTCAGCTCTGATTGGCTGAGCAAGATGTAAGCCATCTAACAGTTCTACAGAGTCAGTTAGACAAAGTGCATCATGGGAAACCCCAAACTAGGAAGTAAAGAAAAAAATGAAGACACCAACTGCAGCTTCAGGGATTTGCAAACAGCGGGAAATTCAAACGGAGACAGACTCCGGAGGCATGGTAAGTATAAAAAAAAATGTTTATGATTAATTGATTTTTTTTTTTTTATCTGCGCTGGAGTACCCCTTTAAGGCAGCCATTACAGTCTCCCAAGGGATTGTCATTTTAACCCATGCTTCTCCCAGTAAGAAAGCTAGGGTGGTGGGGGGGGACAACTAAAAGGTTCTAGACTCCCGTACTGGTTTAATGGTGGCTCAATGGTGGATTATGTTCAGTGAAATTAGAAAACATTAGAAACATCTACCCTTTGTTGAAGGATAAGCTACGAGGTGATGGTGAGGTAGCACACACCTAGTTAATGTCTGTTGCCTGCAAGCCATGGGGTAATCGGCTGTTGGTAAAGCACATGTGTGTTGGTTGGAGGGGGGCAGCCTGGGTGATCGTGTAGTAGGGCCTTTAGTAACAATAGGATTTCTGTCTTCTCCATGGACCTGCTTGTTGGGTGGGCGGTCGGCTTTACAAAGCTGATTATACAAAGTTTTGATGACAGATGCCCTTTAAACAATGCGTGCGACACTTTAGATCTTCCATGTGCAAGCACTCCTGGATAATGCTTACTCTAAGCGTGAAAGATATTTAGTCATTTCCTCTCGCATTTTCCTGTGTGCAGGAAGCTGACAAATGGATTTTCGCCACTACACAGAAAACCTGTATCCTTTCCGATGTTTATGGCAACTGTGAGCATGAACAGGTCAACAGTTCCATTCAGTACATGAGTATACTTGGCTTCATGCTCCTCCATATTTATTGTAGGGCCCAGTGGGCTTCAATTCTCATGACCTTGCATGTTTATTTTGAGTAGCCTTTTGAAAGGATATTGGATATTATCATTGAACGCAGCTTTGGTTATAATTGACGTGAAGTTTCATCGTTCTACTATACTACCTGTTCAGTCTGTTATCAGCCACGTGACTTGGATTGCTCAATCATGATTAGTTATGGACCTTAAGGTTGTCCAGGAAAAATTCACTTTTCCCCCTTCCACAGAATGGAGGACCTTTGTACCCCCCACCTGCCAATCTCCATATTGGGCCCCACCGGCTCTGTTATGCATAGAGCCGCAGGTCCAGCAAACAACCAGCGACTCTATTCATTCCTATGGCGTGACAGAAAGAGCCGAGTACGGCGCTCTTCCAGCATACGTTATCCTGTAGGGCAGACCAGGAGCGTGAACAGGTAATGTATAACAAGGGCTGCACTACATCACTAACAATGTCCTTACGGCCCTTGCTAAACGATAATTGAGACATGTAATAAGCTCAGTAAATGAGGGCCAATCTAGCAGATCAGCTCTTATTTACATTATTGATCGAGCTGTCATTGGGCCATTTAATAGGACGTATGTGTGACCTACTAGGGTAAATAAAGGATCCCTACACTGACATAGTATTCAAGTACATGTTAAGTTCTGCATCCTTCCTAGACAGATACAGTCAGATACAGATGTAGATCTGTAAAAGTGCGATGCCCAAGCCCCTAGGGGACTCTCCGCTGATAGGTGTAGTTACTGGCAGGAGCCGGAGCAGCTGCTGAGCAGAGGATTGTCACGGTTTAGGCACGAGGGTAACAGCTGAGAACCGGGCTCCTGACCATGCAGAGGCTGGGCATGCAATTCTTCGTTGTCCTTAGTCAGGGCACCAATAATTACACCAATGTCAGGGTTCAGAAACAACGGTAGTTATATATGTATTATAACAGTGGTAACTAATAGCAACAGTCTCTCCGGATGCAACCGCGTATAAGGCAGACTTGGATAAAGCAGAGTAATGGGTGATGCTGCAATAGGCTGATGATAGCGTACTGAATGATGGGAGTAGTAGTGATACTGAGGAAAAGATGCTGGGTGGAATGAGACTGAGATGAATACTTGCTGTTGATGATTAGAGAAGATGATGAGAGGAATGACTGAAGAACGGCACCCAGATCTTGAGAATAGATGAGAATCTTGAAGACTTGAGAATAGAACACAGCCAGGAAAACTTCTTGTGGAACTGGAGCAGCAGAGCACACGTATCTCTCTCCTGACAGGGGAGAGAGAACACACGTAGAACCTGTCCCCCTGGTGGTGGAGGAAAAGACTGAGGTAGAACAGGAAGTCACATGGTATTCCCCAGCCAAAACTCGATGGCCATTGGAGTTACCATGGAAGCAGGGGCAGTCACGTGACATCCAGGCATTGCATCATCACACCCTTAAGCATATACAGTGAAATATACATGAGAAGTACCATACTTGAACACTGGGAGGCGACATAATACCCTTAGGCACTGATACCTGAATATGCATACAAGAAATGAATGGAATAGCAAACCTGAACACTGAGAGGGGTGACACAATACACACAGTTTGCAGTGAACCATAACTTCCCAGAACAGGAATGGTCATAATAAAAGTGTGAGGATAAGAGGACCTGTTCTGGGACACTGCAAAAGGAGTAGTACAGGCTTAGGAAAATGTGGCCGCATTCTTCCAGAAACATTTCAGGGCCACGGGGAACCAAGAGACAAAGGACAAGTGGGCCTTATAGCTAACACCCCCCACACTGTCCCTACATACTTGCAGTGCAGGTCCTAACTGACTGTCTGCAACTGGGCGTCCGCAAATGGGCATCAGTCCCTGCACTCAAATAAGTGCAAAACACAGACAAGACACAGTACAGGCGAACAAGGTACAATGACATTAGACAAGGCACAAACACACACAGAAGGACAGGACCAAGAAGGCAGCAAGGAATGGAGAACCAAACGAATGGAGGACAAAAGCCAGAGATGCAACAAGGTAAACAGAGAAACAAAAGCCAGAGATAGTAGCAAGATAAACTGAGGACAAGGCAAGGAACACTGAGGACTAAGCGAGGAACACTTAACCAAAAGACAAAGAAAGGCAAGAAACAAGGAAAAGGATCAGGAAACAAGGAATACAAACAATAAGGCAAACCGCTGGACAAAGCTATCAAGAGCCCAGAGTGAAGGGAGAGACCAAGCTATAAGGGAACAGAGGTCCCAGACTCCAAGCTGATAGGTAGAGCAGGAGAAACACACAAGAGAATCACAGAAAGCCAGATGTGAAGAGACCTGTCAGTCAGAACACAGCAGAGACAATTAGTGAATAGACCACAGCAAAGAAAGAGCAGGGAGAACTGAGAAAACATGGACCGGATTACAGAAGACATAAGCAAAAAACAGAACAAAACCAGGAATGGACTTAATGCCAAAAGCGCAGTAATATCATACATCAAGTAATATCATACACAACCTGGGGAAAGGGGTGGCACTGTTTTTGCAAGAAGGTGGCTGTGTTTTTTTTTTTTAAATCCTGGATAACCCCTTTAATCAGCATTCTGGTCAAAACTTGGGTACAAAGCAAATTGTAATAATAATTATGCATCATTGTTTGTTACCAGACTGCCCATATAGCTTTAGCAACAGAGTGCTCTTATGAAGCCTGTCTGTCAGAGAGTGTCTACTTTCCAGAAAAATGCCCCCCATATACAGTGCCTACCAAAAGTGTCCTCAGGCCTGTTATTGTCCTGCTAACATACCATGCTTTCCAGAGAGCAGTGGTGTAGCTACCGTGGAGGCAGACCCTGCAACTGCTACAGGGCCTGTGTGGCAGGGGCGCTTGCCCCCCCCCCCCCCCTTCGGGCGAAATGTGGCCTGCCTCCATGGTATCTAAGGCTCAGAGCACGCAGGGGCTGGGGCTGTACAGGATTCATGGGGCCCCATATAGTTTCTTGCCCCATAAATCCTAGCTATGCCCCTGCCAAAGAGAAACCCCTACACAATTCCTCTTTCTAAATGTGTACCATATACAAGTCCTGGAAACAGAGCCGGTCCGAGACAATTTACTCCAGTGAAAAATATTTATTCAAATCAACTGGTGCCAGAGATTTGTAATTTATTTCTATTTAAAAAATCTCTAGTCTTCCAGTACTTATCAGCTGCTATATGTTCTGCATGAAGTGCTGTAGTCTTTCCAGCCTGGAGAGCAGGAGAGGTTTTCTATAGGGATTTGCTACTGATTTCAACAGTTCCTGTCACAGACAGAGGTGGTAGCAGAGAGCATTGTGTCAGACTGTTTCAGATTGGAAATAATACTCTACTTCCTGAAAGGCATACAGCAGCTGATAAGTACTGGAAAACAGAAAGTTATATAGATTTGTAATCTACATCTATTTAAAAAATTTATGACACCAGTTAACTTTTTTATAGTCATTTTAATAGAAGCAAATGACAAATCTGTGGCACTTTCTGGCACCAGTTTATTTGAAAGAAACCATTTTTTTTTTTTTTGCTGGAGTACCCCTTTAACAGGAGAGGAGGAAAGTAGCCTGTAAGATATATTAAGTTTGTTAAAATACAGAGAATTTTTGTAATGCCACTAATTAATTTTAAAGAGCATTTACCAAGTTATACACTGATCGCCTAAACACAGATCACTGTGGTAATAGCGAGCGAACGGAGCATCAGCAACCATGCGTAACTGAATGCATACAGGACACAAAACTCCTATTCTAGTGACTGATGCAGGGGGGTCCCAGCAACAAGACCATCACCCACTTATCACTTATGTTGTCTAATTTGGCTAAACCCCTTAAAATCAAGTAATAGCTATAGTCATAGTAAAAGCTACAGTCCCTAAGACTGTATACAGCTCAATGGGGTAACTTTTTTTTTTTTTTTTTTACTGATATAAATTACACCTATGTTTTTAAAAAATTACTGCCAAAAAATATTTTTGCAGTTCGCTCTAGGGTAAAACTGACATGTTATATATGTTCCTCAAGTCAGTACGATTACAACCATATGCAACTTGCATAACTTTTATTTTATTTAATGGCTTTTAAAAAATTAAAACCTTTGAAAAAAAATATATGTTCCTTAAAATTGCTCTATTCCCAGGCTTATATCGCTTTAATCCTTTGGTCTATGGGGCTGTTGGAGGTGTAATTTTTTTGCGCCATGATCTGTACTTTCTATCAGTACCTTGTTTGTGTATATGCAACTTTTTAAACGCTTTTCATCACAATTTTTCTGGATTTGATGCGACCAAAAATGCGCAATTTTGCAATTTGGATTTGAATATGATAATTTAATAGTTCAGGGGGAATACGCACGTCATGATACCAAACATGTTTATTTTATTTTTTAAATTTATTTATTTTATAAAATGAGAAAAGGGGGGTAATTCACACTTTTATTAGGGGAAAGGATTATTTTATTATTAAAAAAAGAAAAAAACTTTAATAATTTTTTTACAAACTTAATGGAAGTCCCCCTGGGGGACTTCTAGTATCACTACACTGATCTCTCAATGAGATCTATGCAGTATAGATATACTGCATATACTTGATTCATATTGGGCTATTCACACAGTCCGTTTTAATTTTGATCCGTAATCCGGACATGTATTGTGATTGTGGTACGGATTACCAATAGAAGTCTATGGGATCTGTGTTTTTTACGGACGTCACGGATGTCACATACATGACGGCCGCAAAATACACAGATCAAATCTATACAAACTAGTACTATTCACATTTTACGGAAACGAATGCAGTTATGAATGCAAACGTGGATGAATTTATACGGACCACCAGAGTTAAAATAGCAGGAGGTTTTGCAGTCCAGAAAAATCACTGAACGTGTGAATGAGGCCTGAGACGATGACACAGGTTACTATGGTATGATTATATGTGAGAAAACAGCGCCCTCTCTTGGTGTAAGACATAATAGTCAGCCTGTGCTCATCCAGCATGTGTAGTTTATAGTTAGCAGTCAAAGCTTTAGGTTTGGCTGGCCAGGCATGATGGGAGTAGTTTTCGCCTATATCATTGCAACGTTATGTCTTAAATAAAGATGCATCGGTGGGTAGATAGATAGATAGATAGATAGATAGATAGATAGATAGATAGATAGATAGATAGATAGATAATATATACGAGATAGATGGATAGATAGATAGATAGATAGATAGATAGAGATCTCCTGACAGCAGACAATGAGGCATGTTGAAGTGAGTATATATCAACATTTACATATACAGTATAACCTGAATATGGACAGTCAAATAGATTAATGAGGATAGATGGATAGATAGATAGATAGATAGATAGATAGATAGACGGATAAACCAGCAGCAACTCCGTTCTTTGTAGTTCATACAAAAAGTGAATTTATTCCATACAAGTGCGACGTTTCAACCGCCTCTCTAAGTCTTTTTCAAGCATTTTCAAGAGGCGGTTGAAACGTCGCACTTGTATGGAATAAATCACACAGTTTTTGAATGCTGTTAAATCACTCAATGTACCAGAGGAGGCACTATTAGTTACACTAGACGTAGTTAGTCTCTACACGTCAATTGATCTGACTATGGGTGTGAATGCTGTCAACATCATGCTTGATAGACTTGGGTTGACACCTAAAGAAAATGACTTTGTACTGAGACTTCTTGAACTTGTCTTACACAATAACTATTTCTCTTTTGATGATCAGATCTTTTTGCAGAAGCGCGGAGTGGCCATGGGTGCCAATGTTGCACCAACTTTTGCAAATATTGTTATGACTTTTCTTGAGGAAAATCATATATATGTAACCCACCAGTTCCAGCATGTGCTGGTCTGGTGGCGTTATATAGATGACATATTCATGATCTGGACAGGGGGCGCCACTGAGTTACAAATGTTTGTAGAACATCTGAATAAGATTGACAGTACCATCAAATTCACTGCTACAATTAATAAGGCTGAAATAAATTTTCTTGACGTAAAGGTAACAAAAGAAGGTAAAAAAATCTCCACTAATATCTTTATTAAACCAACAGATTGCAACAACACCTTGAGATACAACAGCTGCCACCCCAGAAGGATGCTAAAATCATTACCTAAAAGCCAAATGCTACGTGCAAAGAGGATCATTGACAAAAAACAGGACCTTGATATTACACTGAATAGAATGACAGCACAGTTTGAAGAAAGGGGATACCCATATCATCTGCTACAGGAGTGTAGACAGGATGTAGAATGCATGGACAGGGACATGTTACTACAAAAACAGTCCACTAGTACTGACATTACACGTATACCCCTTGTAACTACTTATTCCCATATCTCACCAAGAATTGGAAAAATCATGAATAAACACTGGAACATCATTAGTAAAAGCCACCCTAACATACCTGAGTTTCAAACTCCACCTTTATTATCCTACAGAAGGAGCAGCAATATTCGCGACAAAATTATTAAAACTGACATTAGTCTAAAGAGTGAAAAAATACAAACTTACCTTACTACAGCACGCACAGGCTCATATCCTTGCCTCAGTTGTGTAAATTGCAGGTACATGGTGAAGGGGGACACCTTCATACACCCTAAAACTAAGGAAGAATATAAAATCCAACATTACCTCACTTGTACATCTGACTTTGTAATTTACATCCTATGGTGTCCTTGCAACAAAATATATGTGGGGGAAACCACACTTGAGTTCAAGACTAGATTTACCCAACATAGGTACTCCATTAGAAAAGGAAAAACAGATCTTTCTGTACCTAAACATTTCCTAGAGGCAAAACATACGGAAAAAGACTTAAAGCTCATGATCGTTGATCGGATACTAACCACAAAAAGAGGCGGTGACAGACAACTTGCACTAAAAAAGAGAGAACTCCACTGGATTTTTAAAACGGGAGCCCTTGGCCCTGATGGATTAAATGTTGAATATAAATTCTCTAAACACATGACTAAGTAAATATTCATCATGTAAATGTCCCCCAAAAAATTTGCTCAGTATATTTGCTGTATACCCCTACAGTTATAACATAGTGAATAACTTGTAACTCTATATCCTTGATTTTTCACTGTACTTACCTTTGTTTTCTTTTGTCTTCAGATTATTTGGACTTTGAACACAGTTGAAGAACCCACCCTCAAGCGGTACCAAGACGAACCACGAGTTGCCATCATTTGGTATTTTTTATGCCGGTGTTCACATTGAGCAAGTTTATGCCTTTGTTCACACTAAAGCCAGTTTATGGCGGTGTTCACACCAAGCAAGTTTATGCCTTTGTTCACACTAAGCCAGTTTATGGCGGTGTTCACACTAAGCCGGTTTTTGGCGGTGTTCACACTAAACCAGTTTATGTCTTTGTTCACACTAAGCCAGTTGTGAGAGCGTTACTGCTGCGGTTAAAACCCTACATGGAATTCTTTATTCTGGGTCTGGAGGGACCAGGTGAGCAGATCGTGGTATACCTGTGTGTAACTATATACACGGAGAACCCGTGATTACCGCATTTAGGCCAGGTTCAGACTATGTAACTGTGCGGCTGTATTTGCGGCTGTAATTGTGCGGCGGTATTTTTGGTGGTTCATGCGTACGCTGGAAAGTATAGGATATACGGCTGCACAGTGCACACTATGTATGAATCTACGGCCCGATCGTAAACGGAGCCGTAAAAAATGAACAAGACCATTGTTTGCGGCTGGACATGCGGCCGAGGATTGACAGGCGGTCCGTACGGAGTACTTCAAAAATAGCCGGCAATGATGCCGAATGCCAATGCCTCTAATAGTTAATATATTAAATTAATAAAACACATTCTCTTTGTAATAAAGTCCCTTTCGTTGGTCAATAATTTAATTCTAACGAATCCATCATTTTGCAATTAAATATACTGTTAAAATAAATAGATATATAAATAAATGTATATTTATATATATATTTATTTTTTTACAGTATATTTAATTGCACAATGATGGATTCGTTAGAATTAAATTATTGACCAACGAAACTGAATTTATTTCAACAAAAATGTGTTTTATTAATTAAATATTAATAAGTACAGGAAGCTCCATAAGCCGTTAATTCATATTCCCGGCAAAAGAGCATTCTGTACTAATCATCACTTTACTTTAATGAAAACATCAAATGTTTCTTCTAATTATGTTATCACAATAGCATTATTAGAAGAAACATTTAGAATTATATGTGCGCTCAGCTGATTGGCTGATCGGCTGAGCGCACATATAATGAGCCGGTCCGCAGTACAGTGACTTCATTGTGCTGCGGACCAGCGAAGAGGACACATCGGGGTGAGTATAGAGCTCTCCCCACCCCCTCCCCAGCACTGCACCCCTCCCAGCAAGGAAGGGGGGGTCAGTTAACCCCTTCCTTGCTGGGATGGGTGCAGTCTGACATCAGTCTGGCCCCCAAGGGGTTAAGGGGGATGCAATACATCCTCCCTTAACCCCTTGGGGGCCAGACTGTAAGCAGCGATCTGTAAAGATGCTGCATACTGTAAGGAGCACAACACCGCTCACAATGATGGGTGTTGTGCTCCTGTTTGTGTGTTTCTCCCTTTTTGTTTTTCAGATATCGGTATCCTGTGGATTACGTCGGATTCCGTGGACTACGTCGATGACCAGCGGTTTTTTAATGTTTTTTTTTTAATAAAATGGTCAATGAGGGGTGTGGGGGTGTTTTTATTTGAATAAAAATTTTTTTTAACTTGTGTCTTGTCTTTATTTCTTTACTTTATAGACTTAGTAGTGGAAGCCGTCTAATAGACGGAATCCATTACTAAGTCGGGGCCTAGTGTTAGCCGGTATAAAATGGCTAACACTAACCCCCTATTATTACCCCAGTACCCAATGCCACCAGGGGTACTGGGAAGAGCCGGGTGCCAGTGGTCCCGGAGCGTTTTTTTTTTTATTAATTATTTACTTTAAAAAAAACGCATAGGGTCCCCCCTATTTTTATAACCAGCCGGGTTAAAAACCAAACAACAGCAGCCTGGTAACACCAGGGTGGGAAGAGCCATTGTTTTAGGCCCTCCCCAGCCTAAATCTTACCAGCCTGCTGCCGCCCGGTCCAGGAGCGCCAATTTTGACGCTCCGGGACCACTGGCACCCGGCTCTTCCCAGTACCCCTGGTGGCATTGGGTACTGGGGTAATAATGGGGGGTTAGTGTTAGCCATTTTATACCGGCTAACACTAGGCCCCGACTTAGTAATGGATTCCGTCTATTAGACGGCTTCCACTACTAAGTCTATAAAGTAAAGAAATAAAGACAAGACACAAGTTAAAAAAATTTTTTATTCAAATAAAAACACCCCCACACCCCTCATTGACCATTTTATAAAAAAAAAAACATTAAAAAACCGCTGGTCATCGACGTAGTCCACCGAATCCGACGTAATCCACAGGATACCGATATCTGAAAAACAAAAAGGGAGAAACACACAAAAAACACACAAACAGGAGCACAACACCCATCATTGTGAGCGGTGTTGTGCTCCTTACAGTATGCAGCATCTTTACAGATCGCTGCTTACAGTCTGGCCCCCAAGGGGTTAAGGGAGGATGTATTGCATCCCCCTTAACCCCTTGGGGGCCAGACTGATGTCAGACTGCACCCATCCCAGCAAGGAAGGGGTTAACTGACCCCCCCTTCCTTGCTGGGAGGGGTGCAGTGCTGGGGAGGGGGTGGGGAGAGCTCTATACTCACCCCGATGTGTCCTCTTCGCTGGTCCGCAGCACAATGAAGTCACTGTGCTGCGGGCCGGCTCATTATGTGTGCGCTGAGCCGATCAGCCAATCAGCTGAGCGCACATATAATTCTAAATGTTTCTTCTAATAATGCTATTGTGATAACATAATTAGAAGAAACATTTGATGTTTTCATTAAAGTAAAGTGATGATTAGTACAGAATGCTCTATTGCCGGCAATATGAATTAACGGCTTATGGAGCTTCCTGTACTAATTAATATTTAATTAATAAAACACAATTTCGTGGAAATAAATTCAGTTTCGTTGGTCAATAATTTAATTCTAACGAATCCATCATTGTGCAATTAAATATACTGTAAAAAAATAAATATATATATAAATATACATTTATTTATATATCTATTTATTTTAACAGTATATTTAATTGCAAAATGATGGATTAGTTTAAATTTAATTAGTGAACAACGAAAGGCACTTTATTACAACGAAAATGTGTTTTATTATTTTAATAGATTAACCATGAGAGACATCGGCATACTGCAGAGGATCGCAAACCCCAGTAATAGCAATTCATGTAAACTGTTTCCCTGCTTTCCCAGATGCATCCAGAGGTGTTTGCATCACTTTCTTAAGATTTTATTTGTTATTTTTAGTTGAACCAGATTTCAAAGTAAATGACCGTATGTTTTGAGCCGCATGTCTATTTTTTCCCACGGCCGGAGTTTCATCCGCACATTTACAGCCGCATAAAAAATACAGCCGCACAGTTACATAGTGTGAACCTAGCCTTATACTGCATATCTACTGGCTTTGACTTATGGCCGCACACTCACAAGGCTGTGGACACTATATGATCTGCCTCTTCAGTATCTACAACTGCCGACACCGTGGTTCTGAGTCCGCAGAGAGTGGTGAGAGTCTTCTACTGTGGAATATGAAATTGTTAATTGTATCTACATGGACTATATGCAACATAAAACAGCCCGGCTGTTTATCTTTTTCAAGTTTTTTATGGACTTCTACACACAAGTCACTATTCACATTGGGTTCGCTATAACACAGGGATTTACCTATATGTTTGTAATACAAACTCGTACTGTGATGGACACCTGAATCCACCAATAATTTGCACTGTTTAATTATGTCACCTGTTATTTAAGGAAATGAAGTTATTCACTGAGCATGCTTGAAAATGACAACGTGAGGTTGTCGAAACGTCGCACTTATGAATTATTGCTGTGCTGTGCACCTGTTCTTCATATGATTTTTTGCACAAAATAAATTTGGATTTTTTCACCTGAATGGAAGTGCTGCGGAATATTTTTACTTAGATAGATAGATAGATACACGGATAAACCAGCAGCAACTCCGTTATTTGTAGTTCAAACAAAAAGTGAATTTATTCCATACAAGTGCAACGTTTCAACCGCCTCTCGAAGTCTTTTTCAAGCATTTTCGAGAGGCGGTTGAAACGTCGCACTTGTATGGAATAAATTCACTTTTTGTTTGAACAAAGAACAGAGTGCTGCTGGTTTATCCGTGTATATACTACTGTGGACCCAAGTCTACAGTCCGACCCACTTGAAGTTGTGCTGCTCCCATCCTTGGAATAGATAGATAAATAAATCAGAAGAATAGGGCAGCACTCATGGGATAGAATTCAACGCAACGTGTTTATTTCCCCTAGGGGAAATAAACGCGTTGTGTTGAATTCTATCCCATGAGTGCTGCGGTATTCTTCTGATTTATATTACCTATACCGGGTAGTCGCTGGTATATACCGCCTGGCACCACATCTATCGTTACACGAGTGCTGCATTCATTCTGAATTTCTTAGATAGATAGATAGATAGATAGATGGACACACCTATGAAATCAGTCCAAATTGTAGTTATTATCCTCTATGTGACCTTTCATAGTGAGCCATGAGCCGGTCAGCTTTACACTGTAATTCATATAAAACTGGTGGTGTGTTTTTGCTGGCCTGGGTCCAGGCTTCTCCCTGCATATCACCAGTGAGTAATCTGCTAAACCTTTCCCTGGAGCACAATGCTACAATGGAATCAATTACGTTATGATAAATGTCACCCATTATGTGTTAATGTCAGAGGTTTGTGTAACGTGACAGCGCTCAGGACTACCTCAGAAGTTTGACAAAGTGTCTTACAAAATAAGAGTGAGCGTTTTTGGTGACTGCAGGTCATGATGGAGGCCGGGGTGCACCATGCACATTCCAGGAAAGCTGGAGAGGAAGGAGAAACCACTTTACCCTGTGTTGACTGAACTAACTTACTTATTGTAATAAATCAACCTGGTCCCAAGGCCAAAACTGAGGGTCACTTTGTTACACTGAGCAGTTTATATTTCTCCATTCACACATGCCCCAATGCTAAACATTTACTGTTGTTTCAAACAACTTCCCTCTATTGGATGCCAATGTGAATTCTAACATTTTTAAATATTTAGTAATGCCTAGAAAAGGAAATCTCCAGTAATGGCTAGATTAGGATGGAACACAGGAAGATGGGGTGGGGCTTAGCTTGAGCTTTGGGAAGGAGGGAGAGAGCTTGAAAAAACATGTGCTGTGTAACTGCAATCTGTGAGACAGTCTGCCTTATCCTGATGATCCACACTGTTTCTGAAAGGTAAATTAAAGCCTCCCTTTCATCTCTCACCACCCATAAGGAAAGGAGCTGTCCATTATATGAATACTAATACTAATACTGTTTGTACACAGTGCTGTAGTGTGATCCCCCTTTGTGCCAATCACTCTTTACCCATCTTTGGAAACAGTTACAGTTATAGGGATTATCCAGGATTAGGAAAACATAGCATGGCCACTTTCTTCTAGAAACAGCATCTCTCTTGTCCTCAGTTTGGGTGTGGGTTTTACAGATCAGTTCCATTCAAGTAAATAGAGCAAAGCTGTAATGCCACACACAACTTGAGGACTGGGGTGGCACTGTTTTAGCAAGAGAGTAGCTGTGTTTTTTCTGCATTAAGGTTTTTCTATCTATGTCGACACCAAACTTTAAAGGGGTTGTTGCATGAAGACATGAGGAGTATAGATTTGCATGTGTGTGTGTGTGTGTGTGTGTGTGTGTGTAAGGGGGGTGTATTGTATATAAAGTAATCTCCTTGCAGTCACTTAGAATACAACATGGGTTTAAATACAACATGAAAAGAGACCCTAAGGATAATTCGTATGAAGATATTCTCGTTCAGAGAACACCTCAACTCGCGCCTTGAACATATCTACACAGTGCAAGACAGTATCCTGAACAGAATAACTGATCTGGATAGAGCAAAGCAGCCATAATCAAGGCCTACGTACTCTATCTCGCAGCACAGGTGACACTGGGAAACACTTGGACACTTTGCTCAGCCAGGACTGGGGCTTGTGTCACCCATGTAGGACGGGTACCTCGACTCTGCAGGGCATAAGGTGGTTATAGCGATAAAGGTTGAAACACGGGCACAAGTATTCTTCTTCTTTCAAGTATTTCTTCTACAAGTATCTCTTCTACTAAAGTTCTGGCAGAGCACACTACTAAATTGGGTTGGGTCTCTCTCCCGACAAACTCCTCTCCACTCTCTACTCTACTTAACCAAACCAGCACTACTGTTCTACCTCAGCATTTCAGCATCTCTCAGTACAGATCCAGTGAAAGTAAGTCTGTATCAATCACGTATTATACTATTCACCTGTATCACCAGAGACTTGTCAGTAAAGATCAGTTTATTTATTCAACTGGGACTCAGCAATAATTGCACCAGCACCCATATACACAGGCTACACCATCCTTGGGTCATTTCCTCTTTCTGTGGGTGGCGGTACAGACAGTCTCCAGATCACCGTGATAAAAGTCCTAGGGACCCATCACAACCCGGCAGGTCACCGACCATTAGAGGTCTATGCAGCCAGCCACACACAAAAAAAAAAAAATGAAAGCAGATAAACTACCCTACCTGTGTGTTGAGTTAGCACTGGCGTCACGACTATACCACCATGGGCTGAGCTGTATTCCAACCAACGACATAACATCATCCTGGAGGTTGGGCACCATACAACCCTGTGCACATCGACAGTGCACCCACCACACACAGACAAGCTACAACACCAAGAAACAGATGGTAAAGGGTCCAAAATAAATCGAGACCCTTCTCTACTGTAGGCCGTGCAGACTCCCTACTATTGTCACTTGAACGGGACAACATTGCAGAGGTTACAGACCTCACACAAGAGCTGCAGTCCCTTTAAACAGCTAATCTACAGGGGTGAAGGGGGATTGATCCCCACCAATTTAATGCTGGTGGCCTATCTAGAGGACTGGATAACCCCTTTTAGGTCTGATGATTTATAAATAAATAATCAATTATATCACATTGATGATCAGTCCTGTGTGTGCTGTATTACATTAGTTGGTGAGGGTGTATGGAGACCAACTCTCATAAACATTTCCACTAGACAAGCCAAGGAAACCTATGGTGACACTAGTCTTTATACTCTCCTAAAGTCCTACCTACTTACTCCTAAACCAGGTTTGCAACCATGGATTTAAAAGCATGTGGTGTCAAATATAGAAACAGTAGATACTTCTCCAAATGTGCCGTCAGCCATAGAATTCTCTAGATAAGTTGTACTATACCCTGTGTAGGGTACAGTATGAAGGACAAATCTCACACATGGTGTAAAGTGAAACTGGCTCAGTTGCCCTTAGCAACCAATCAGATTCCATCTTTCATTTTCCAAAGAGTCTGTGAGGAATGAAACGTAGAATCTGATTGGTTGCCCGGGGGCAACTGACCCAGTTTCACTTTACACCATGTTTGATAAATTTCCCCCAGTGTGACTGTGCTCTGGTTAGTATTGTTCTCTGCAGATCTTGGCAGGTAGGTAAATATTGAAAACTTGGTTGAAATTATTTCCTTTAAAATAATATGCTATTGATATTTCATATAAAGAAGACATTTTCTAGATCCCCTGCCCCAGGACTGGATCAAGATTGGTTGAAGGCGGTCTTATGAAGTCATATTCATGGGTAACATATGTTGGCCGTGCTTAGTGGATAGTTATGGGCAGTTAATAGTCAGATGGGAGTGAACTTGTTATTTTCAGGTAATAGGTATGATTATACTGTCAAGGGGAAAGTATTAGGTGTGTACGTCCCTCAATGTAAAACATTCACACTCCATGACCATATAATCTACCCATCACATGATATTCACTTCCGTTATTAAAATCAGGTTCACACCTACCTGACTATGAACTACAATGTCAAGCAAACTTTAAACCCATATCTCTCAGGAACGGGAGGACATGTCATGAAACTGTAAAAAGTCCTCTTTTAATAGGGATCAACCTTCATCTAGTTGATAAGTACCTTCTGTATATGGGCCCTTTTATACATCAGGGTCATGTTTCAGTTTATGTAGCCGCACTATAGCCATATTATCATGATCACATTTAGATACATCCTAAGAAAATCATGCCATATAATGAAATTACCTTATAAAATCAGCCTGAATTAGAATCTAAGAATCTTCAATGCAATTATTCACCGATGTTACCCATTGTTTTTGCATCTTTTTTTCTTTCATCATGCATTTCCAGTGGGCCACCACTAGATGGCACTGCTGCTAAGCCACTGTGTATATAATTTACCATATACAGGTATTTGTTCTGTGTATGTTTTCCAAGGACCTGTCAACCATGGTGTACAAAATGCTGGAATAGATAATTATTCCAAAAGCGATGTAAAATTACCTCACATGGAATACATTAAAGCGCCACTGTCATTTGAAGTAACTTTGACATGTTTTCAGACTGGTAATTATTGTGGTGGGTCTCGCTGGTACGACCTGCTGTAATCCAGAGATGCAACCAGGGAAATGTACGGCAGTGCGCTCCAGTCCCCCGCCAGCTAAACAGCCGACTCATTCACTCTATAAATTATAATGGATTGAACAAGTCTGATTTGATTGACAGCTGGGAAGGAAAATGTGCTCCCCAATTTTCCCTCTAAGCTCCAGCCACGGCTGAGCATAATGGCAAGAGAGCTCGACAAGGTTCAAGGAAAGTTGGGCAAACCAGCCTTTTTTGGCTACTGTGCCAGTAATAGTTATATTATATAAATAAATAAATAAATATATATATATATATATATATATATATATATATATATATATATAAATGTTGTTTACCTGTTAGGGTTCTCTGCATACTATATGCTGGTTTATATAAAAGCTAATGTAGCATAACAAATATAGTGGAACAGTTAGTGAGTACATTCACATTTGCCTCCTTTGTAGTATGAGCCCTCTTTGTTCCTCCACATAGTATAGGTCCAGTTTTTGCAACTCTGTAGCATATGTCTTCTTTTTCCTCCATATAGAAGTTAGACCTCTCCGTGCTCTATATAGTAGTTAGATCCCTCCGTGTCCCCAAATAGTAGTAAGGTCCATCTGTGCCCCCATCTAATAGTTAGCTCTTCCCTGTGCCCCTAAATAGTAGTTAGCTTCCCTTTGCGCATCCATTAAGTAGCTAAACTTCTCTGTGCCCACATATATTAGTTAGGTCCACTCTTTGCCCTAAAAAAGTCATTAGATCCCTTCTGTTCCCTCATATAGTAGTGTGGCCACCCTTGTGCATCCATATAGCAGTAAGATGTAAGAGCGCCTTTTGTGGCTGGAGGCATAATCCTGTGGGATTGCAGCCGGGAGCATTGGGATACAGAGTGGGATCACGGCATGACCCCTCTGACCCTCCCCTAGTGGACACATGCTGTTCAGGAATGGCATGTGTCCTTAAGTGTCGCTGTCGTTATAACTTTTAAAATCTAAATCGACAGTAGATGTGAAAAAAAGCAAGTTTTGCAATATAAATTCATTCTTTTTTTGTTGTTGTTGTTATCATGCTGTAAAACAAAGTTGAATTTACCAGAAATCCAGGTCCAGTCTCCTGAAGGCAGATTTTTGGCCAGTACAGAGAGTCACGGCTCAATATGTCCGTCAGTCACATGACTGCCTTCTCTCTGTGATCCACAAAACACAGTAATCACTGAACTCAAGGAGAACAGTGAAAAAAACTCCAATGAAGTACTCAATCAAGAGTCTCCACTGATGCCCCCAAAAATGTAAATATGCAAAACAAGAGTCCGTGGAGTCTCGGTTGCGAGTCTCAAAACACGGGATAGCCAGATATCTCTAGCCTGTTGCCACGGGGTGCCTCCATGATAGGGAGAGCACCACACCACCCTGATAAATAGCCCCTTAAGTCCCACTCGGTTGCGAGTATTGGAACACAAACCGGGAAATACCAGGATGGCCCCTTTTTGTCAATGTCTAACTCAAGGTGCGAGTATTGCGATCATGACAAGGGCTTGCCAAGGCAGGCTTCCATCCACAGACAGCCGTTTCAGGGTATTTGCCCCTTGTCAGTGTGGAGTAGGATTCTGGCTAGTTGGGGCAATAACAAATCGACCAACAAAACACAGTAATCACTGAACTCAAGGAGAACAGTGAAAAAAACTCCAATGAAGTACTCAATCAAGAGTCTCCACTGATGCCCCCAAAAATTTAAATATGCAAAACAAGAGTCCGTGGAGTCTCTCTGTGATCCCTCAGATAGTCTGGGATACACAGGACTTCCTGTTTTCTGACTTGTTTCCTGTTTTTTGAGAGAAAAAAAAGTCAGAAAACAGGAAGTGCCGTGTTTTCCATGATTATAAAAAAAAAATATGAATGTAAATTGCAAACTAGCTTTATATCACATCTACTGTTGATATAGATTTTGAAAGTTATAACGACAGTAACACTTTAAGACTAGTGAGGCTCAGAGGGACCAATAACAGGCACCTGTGGCCAGCAGGTGCCCTGAATAAATACACAAAGCATCAGTGAGAAGAAAGTAGAGGATGACGTAGACATGGGGTCAGGTGAGTTTCTAACAGCTAGAGAAATAAATAATTATACAGAAAAAAGGAATTGAAAGTTTTATTGGTTTGTTCCATTCCTGCCAAGCAGACGGCAGAACTAGCATTGACCATCTATTCCATCAACTGATTGACTACTCTAGGGCAGGATCAATATACTGGTTTACAGAAAATAATGTTTTTAATCAGACAAAAAAAACAAAAAAACAAAATTGAATCTCACTGAAACTCCAGCATTGGTGCATTGTACTGGTAATCCATTATTGCTCTTTTTTATTGATTTACCTTCGGGACTGCTTGTTAAAGTAAAAGGAGTCTGCAACTATCTCATGGTTAACATCACAGAGGAATTAATGGAAAAGGGGGGGGGGGGGCGACATTTTCGACGTCTTCTTGACACATTGCATTGTTGGCTTCTCTTTAAGCCTTCCTAAAGGAAATGTTCTGTTCAAGAAATCAACTATTAATGGCATTAAATCAGGAATGTGACAAAGTGGGACTGCACCGTACTGGTTTAGAAAGCGCTACCGAGGCAGGAAATGTAATGATCACAATTGGATGGGTTTTAAATGGGGTGTGGCTAAGAGGAGAATATATACAATTTGGTATACTCACTTGGATGAGTAAGAGCATGTCTGCTTGAAACGCTTAGGATGCTCAAGAGTTATAAACCATTCCAAGATTTTAACGTACAGTGCACCCAACAGAAAAATAGATTTTACTTGTATTAGAAATCACTGAGCTCAGGGAGATCAGTGAAAAAAATCCAACTAAGTATTAAATCAAGTCTCCATTGATACATTGCCCCCTATAAATTTAAATAAAAAAGGGGTCCGTGAAGCCTCAGTTGCCAGTCTCAAAAGACGGAAATAGACAGATATCCCACCAGGGAAGGAAAACCTGTTGCCAAGGGGTACCTCCCAGTGGGGAGATCACCAAATGACCCTGATAAATAGCCATTTAAGTCCCACTCAGTTGTGAATACTGGAACATAAATAGGGAAATACCAGGGTGGCCTCTATTGCGTTAAAGTCTAACTCAGTTTTTTTTTTTTTTCTTCCTGCCACCGATGGGGGAGGGGGGCTAGGGGGTGGGATAGGGGATTGTATTTTAGCTAACTATAGACAAAAGGACAACATTGGATGGATGAAATGAGTAGAAGAGTTAATAACAAAAGAGAGAAGAGTTAATAACAAATGGTACAGAACAGGGATGAAAGAGCGAAGAATTGTGAACGGGCGATCATCCCCCGGGGCACTGGAATTAAATATAGTAAGGGCAGATTTTAAGATTAATAAATATATAGAGAATAAGGGTGGGGACTCTATGGCACCGGTTGTGCGGCAGATGGCAGGATGCCAGTGTATTATTTGGGATGAATAATATATGCTATCGTAAGCAGACATTAAAATAAGTTATGAGATGAGATAGATGATCAGAATGTACAAAGGGGAATATGATGTTGTTGAGCAAGAGAAGTGTGTCCCGCCTCCTTTGTCTGATCTGTTGATCATAATATATGGTTGGGGGATCTGTCGGAGGAGTCGGGTGGGATGCGAGTGGCTCCACATTGGTGGGATCACTGGCACCAGGTTGAAAGTGGGAAAAAGTGGACTTGAGGGTGACCAGGATCCCCGAGATGGGAACATGGGCCCCAAGAGTTCTGCTTTTAGTGAGCGTGTTTACCTGTGCTGGCTCCTAGTCATTGCCCTAACATAATGATGGAATATTGAAATAACCTTGTATAGGAAGTAAATATGCTATGGAGGGGTCGTGCCGTCTGTAGCGTAGCCAGGTTCCATGGTGTCGTAGTAAGATGTGTGTAGGGTGGTTGGATTAGAGTTGGGAAGATAGAATAGAGGTAGGGTAGGTAGGTTTTGGTCAACAGTGCCTTGGGGGTTGGATCTCCTGGCAGATATAATTAAATGGATGATTATGATTTTGTCTTGAAACCGCTCGACGAGATACTCTTAGGTGATGTGAAGAAATTGATGCCACTGTCTGTTCTTTTGAGCTGCTTTTTTGTTTAAAATAAAATAAAAGGAAAGGAAAGGAAAGGAAAAAAAAAAGTCTAAGGCTGGGTTCACACTGCGTTTTTGCAATCTGTTTTTCTCATCCGTTTTTTGCAAAAAAAAGGATAAAAAAAACGGATGCATTTGTGTGCATCCGTTTGGATCCGTTTTTCCATTGACTACCATTGTAAAAAAAAACGGATCAAAACGGATCCGTTTTTTTTAACGGACACAAAAATAGTGTCAGCTACGTTTTTGTGTCCATCAAAAAAAAGGATATGTTTTGATCCGGTTTTTTTACAATGGAAGTCAATGGAAAAACGGATCAAAATGGATGCACACAAATGCATCCATTTTTTTTATCCGTTTTTTTGCAAAAAACGGATAAAAAAAAAACCGGATTGCAAAAACGCAGTATGAACAAAGCCTAACTCAGTTTTGAGTATTGCGAAATGACAAGAGTTTACCAAAGCCAGGCATCCATCCACAGACAATTGTTTAGGGCATTTGCCCCTTATCAGTGTGGAGCAGGATTCTGGCTAACGGGGGCAAAACACGTGAATAGCTACTTTTTATTGCTCCCGTTAGACAGAATGCCGATCTGGGCAGAAACAGCTGTCTGTGGATGGATGCCTGGCTTTGGTAAACGCTTGTCAGGTTGCAATACTCGCCACAGAGTTAGACTTAAACGCAAAAGGGGCCACCCTGGTGTTTCCCTATTTATGTTCCAATACTCACAACCGAGTGGGACTTAAGGGGCTACGTATCAGGGTGGTTTGGTGATCTCCCCACTAGGGGGCACCCCTTGGCAACAGGTTTTTCTTCCCTCAAGGGATATCCGGCTATTCCTGTGTTTTGAGACTCGCAACTAAGGCTCCACGGACCCCTTTCTTGCATACTGATAAACATTTGACTGCTTTTTATATGAATACCTATGATCTCGAGTTTACCATTAATGGAATATGGATGGATATGGGACTATGTCCTAATAGGGGATATGGGCAAGGGTTGCCTTCTCTAACACAAATCCATCTACCCTCTCGTTCTCTCTCTCCCCCAGACTGTATTTTCCTTGACCAGAACAGTGGAAACTGTTAGCTAATTAGACTCCGTAGACTGGAAGTGATGGATGAAGACAAGACGAAGACAAGATGAAGACATAAGGCCATTATTCAGAGGAGAAAGATGCATCACGCAGGAAAATGACTGCAATCACGTTACATGACATGCTGTATCTGACTAGGAGCCTGGTCTATTAGCAAGATCAACATCCATTACAGCTTCCTTATTGGACTTCCAGCATATAAAAGCAATAGTTCCCTCACATGTTCGAGCAGAAGCAATCTTAGCCATAGCATACTGTGAGACCTAGATTGGAAAAAAACACCATGCAGATTGAGAGTTCTTTTGGAGTCTAACTTTAAATACAATACAACCTAAGGGCTTGAACAAAAAGTGTGACATTATATACCATTATGGATTATTGTTCTTTCTTCTCTGATGTATTCCAGTTATTGACATTTGTGCATTAGTATACAATGGTGTTGTGGCAGCAGAGTGGCGCTCCATTCATCGGTAATGGAAAATACGCCCACACCTGTGTGCTATACACAAGAGGGTTATATAAAGTCTCACAGTAAGCATAAGCAGAATACTACTTATATATGGAAGTTCGAAATAGAAGTTTTATTTCATGTATTTTTCCAACAAATAGGGTCTGAAGTATTGGGGTGTCATGTCGCCCCATTTAAACAGAGTGGTAGTTGGGACCCAGGGACACATTACAAGTGAAGCCATAATGCTGGCACCCTCCCCTCTGTCCCTTCCTTTTGGAGTGATCGGCTCCTTAGCAGGCCGGCCCCAACTTGAAGACTGGCCGCTGTTTTAGTATAAGTGGAACACAGAGACAAACACAATATTCGCAGGGTCAGCTTGCGGGTCAGAATCTATCAGTTGTCGCAGTACAAAATCAGAAGTCGGAGGAATAGTCGGAAAGTCAAGCCAAAATTAGGAAACCTGGGAATAAGAATAAGGATACAATGCTAGCTTAGTCACACTCAAAGAGGCTCTGTCGCAGGCAAGGAGGAGGATTAGAGGAGTAGTATTATGGAGGCTGGAGTCTCAGCCCAAGGACTTGATTGGGCCAGAGACTCCAGACCCTGAATCCCCCCCACCAGAGCTGAATGGCGGTGCTGTCCGCCAGTGGGCATGATACTAATGTGGTCCACCTGAGCCGTCCAGCTGGGGGGGGGCGTTGAGGCTCTGGCCGTGGCAAAAACTAAGGAAACCATCGGCATGTCCCTAAATATTGGCCGGTCCGGTTCTCAGGGTCATAGTCGTTATTAGAAGGCCAGCCACGTGCTCCAGCAGTGCCAGGAGCCGAGCGTGACGGCCGACGCCTAACACCAGCTTATGGCCTTTCTAATTCCCAATAATCAGCAGTTTTTTGTGGCAGAAGCCTTGTTTACCAATATCTGCCCCCCGTGGGCAAAAACTAACCTTACATGATATCTGCTTTCACAAAGTTGCTCTGGCTCATAGATTATGGTTGGGCATATGGACATATGGATATACTGTATACAGCAGATGTTTAATGCATCTAAAATTAGAATTTGTAAACTTTCCGAGCTGTTCAGGTTCGGCAACATTCTCCGAACCCAAATGCTTGGTATTTGACTCCGCATGGATACAATATGGCTGTATCTATGTTTACATCCAACTTTTCCAAGTATTCAGGTTTGGAGAATGTTGCTGGACCTGAACAGTTTGGTAAGTTCGCTATCTTGAGTACTTGGAAACCAAACCATACTTTTATAGTGCCCCATACATGCAGTGACCCTGGGCATGAATCTAGTTACTATATATTACACTATCCAGGTAGAAGCAGTGTGCTACATGACTTCACCAGTTTACATTGATATATTCATGTCTCTCGTATCATACTATAATGTGGTTTTCTTAAACCCTATGAACCAATGTCAGATTCATTAGGTTTTCCGTTATACAATGGCACTTAGCAGTAAGAACAGAAGCTTTTTATTAGGCTGTGGCAGAACATTTCTCTGGCATTAACATCTGTTAATTGTGTACTGTATGCTATTCTTTCCTGACATCCTCCTACATACCTGTCACAATGGTGTCAAGGCAGAAGACAGGAGTTCCTTACTTCTATGTATAACCACTGAGTGATTTTTACTCTATCCAAGGACTTTTATCAAATTTAATTTGTGCAAGTGATGCGGCTTACTAGGTGAAATACTATATGTCATGCTGTATATCTGGTTAGTAACAATACCATCACATGTGTAAAGCAGTGATGTCACCTCTGTATGTACAATGTGTCACATAAATTTAGGGTACAAACCCACTTGACGTATTTGCTGCGTGAATCAGTCTTAAAAATAAGCAGGCAAAACGCAGGTTGGCTTTATACGATTGTTCTGCGTTAAAATACGCAATTGCGTATTTTTGAAGCGTGAAGCTTGTTGTTAGCAAAGCATCAGTTGTTAACAACCTGTGCGAAAAACGCATGTAGCTTCATGCTTCAAAAATACGCAATTGCGTATTTTAACGCAGAACAATTGTATAAAGCCAACCTGCGTTTTGCCTGCTTATTTTTAAGACTGATTCACGCAGCAAATACGTCAAGTGGGTTTGTACCCTTAAAGCGAATGTACCATCAGGTACATTTGCTTTAACATGACCCACAGATAGATTGGCGCCGACGCAGGGAAGCCGGTGCCGTGGTCAATTTTTTGAACCGAGGCCCAGTTCCTGTATGGCGCCGTTCTATCCACGGGTACACCTCCAGTGCTTCAGCCCCGGCCCGCCTTCCAGTGGGAGGATTCCCCCACCCCTCTATGACGCGCTCCATTGATTCCGAGGATAGAACCAGGCAGCGGTTCAAAAAATGTACCACGGCACCAGCTTCCCTGTGCCGGCGCCTATCTATCCGTGGGTCATGTTAAAGCGAATGTACCTGATGGTACATTTGATTTAAAAGAGGTTCCAGGATAAAAAAAAAAATTGAAGACCAATACCAATTATCCACTATACAAAAGATAAAAAAAAATCGAGCAAACAAAAAATCAACATGTTTCAGGCCCCTCCTACTGGTTCTTTCTGAGAATTAGCAAATTCTTTTTTAAAAATTTGGTTTGGTGGGTTTAATGAACTTTGAGGTAAACTTCAGGTTGGTCTAAATCAAACCTTAAATGGGTCAGCCACTTCATAGTAAAATTGTTTTGTGTGTAGTATTTGTAATTGTAAGTGTAAGTGTAATTCACATTACTTACTGACAGCAGCTCCCTGTGTACCTCATAGAGCTAAAATCAGACTCCCCTTCTCCAGGCTGTGCTGTCCTCCGCTATGGTGAAGCTATCCATAAGATGGCTGACATGGAGGAGCATGTGACCATGCCCTACCTCCATAGACATATACAGGCTCAGTGGTTGACACTGGGGGGCGGAGCATGGTCACATGCTCCTCCGTGTCAGCCATCTTATGGACAGAAACACCACAGAGCTGGGCAGCACAGCCTGGAGGGGGGGAGTGTGATTTTAGTTCTATGAGAAACACAGGGAGCTTCTGTCAGTAAGTGCAGTGAGTACACTTACTAATAATGTACACTGAACAATTTTAGTATAAAGAAGCCAACCCCTTTAAGCGAACCCCACTTAAACAGCTTATTGATTGCAGGCGTTAAGCTGTTTTAGTGCAGTTCATTAAGTTTGGTCATCTATACTTACTTGTCCATGCTCCCTGGGTGTCCTTCTTCTCCGGTCTCCGGAGTCCCCTGCAGCCACCAAAATCCTGCTCAGCCAATTACTGACTGAGTCAGGCAGCGAGAGTCATTTTTTTAAAAAATGGGGTATTAGATTTGAGGTTCTGAGGTTATGGATTTGAAGTTCTGGGGGGCTAAAAGGGTTATTTATCTCTCTCAAATACCTTATAATGTGGCTTAAAACAGTTCCTTCAGGCCCTACACTGAATATAATCTTTTGGATAAAGCTACATTTTGGTTCTTACAACCGAGACATGTTTACAGTTCAACTAAGAATAAAACAAATCTATCAACTAAAGCCAGAGGGGTATTGTACTCTATAATGAATTTTCCCATAAGACTCGGAGTTGTGTCTTGGTTCTATAACATTTTGTTAACACATAACAAAGGTCCTCCAGACTTTCAATTACAAAAGAAATGGGACAAGGACCCTGGGGGCTTATCGAGGCCTCGCTGGATTGGCATTTATAAATACATCCTCAATGTTCTGCTAACCACAATCACAGGATCACACTGTATAGACTTTACTATTCAGTTAGCTTTCTTGTAGGGACATACAGTATAGACGTCTTAAAAGTTTTTATTCTGAACCAAACCAGGTTCATCTCACTCGGAGAAATGTCCGAAATTGTTTAGCCTTTGAGAAGATATTCCGATGTGTTTGGAAAAAAATTTCAAGTGCACTTTTTTTTCTTTTTTCAATCCTAGACTATGTCTCCAAGGAGACCCGTCTATCCTTCCACTGCAAATAAATACAATTTTGCTTTTTACAGTTCTTTATTTCTTTCTCAGAATCTAACCCCTCCATTTTGGCTTTCTGGTAATGTTGTTAGCTCAAACAATAGAAAAGGGAAAGTGCACTATTTTATAATCTGCAAAGCCAAGCTTCATAGGGTAAAAGGAAATATAAAAACTTATATTTAGTATCATTGGTTAAAATAAATAACTAGTGCCTTTTTTCTGCTCACATGGAAAGAACAGGCTTCAGACGGGAGAAGGATTATGGGCATTGCATTTGAAAATATTCTTGTTGCTATATTACTATCTTTGAATCCAAATAAAGAAAAAGATATAAAAAATAATTATCAGATTGTTCTATACTCACTTCACTGCACTCCGGGATTTTTGTTTCTTTGGTCCCTGGTCCTGTTTACATCACCATAGCAATGAAGTTACATACAGTACCATACTGCGATCAGAGGATATCACCACCCGGCCCAGTGATATACTACAGTGGTTAGATACAGATGTAAAAATCACACAATGTTGTCTCCTGCACCCTATATAACAACTAAAATGAAATGTTTTGTATTGTATATTCCATTGTCTATTGACAGTCTCGAGTCTGACACTATATCTATATCTATATAGGAGATAACTGCTAATGATAACGTCATACAGACTTAAGTGGTCATTGATTCTCTTTTCTTTCACTTACCGGTAGGTGCGCTTATAAATAATTCAACAGACAGAGCAACGCCACAGTAATAGCGTATCATGAGGCCGGCTTGACCTTTTTTCTTTATGTTGTGTTGGCACTCTTTATGTGCTATATAACTAATGTTGGAAAACATCAATTTGCATTTGTTTACATATCGCTCCATCTTTATGTATTAGAAAATTCTAATGCATTTGGATCTACTATCCAATACATTAGAATTAAAATTACAAGAAAATGATAGATGGAAAGGAGGTCTTTCTTTGCCCTTCTGGCAGGTAATGCAGTGGATCATTCCTGAGGGTCCACCAGTAGATGTTACCATCTGAGCACTCCATAAAGCAGTACTTCTCCTTGCATAGTACTAAAGTTTACTGCACGCCTGTAAAGATATATTTATTCTTCACTTGGTGACCAGATGAGTCTTAACTAGGAGGCGCCACCCTCCCATGTCTCTTTTGTCTTTTCAATAGGTTAAAAGGAGGCACTTGCTCATCAAAGACAGTTTTAAAGGGGTTGTATAGGTTAGAGAAACATGGATTCTTTGTTCCAGAAAAAATTTACCACATGCCCATTGGTCCTTAGTAGGGATGGTCCGAAACTGCCGAGGTTCGGGTTCGTATGAACCCGAACGCTCGGCATCAGATTCCCGCTGTCTGCCCGCTCCATGCAGCGGGTGGATACAGCGGGAGGACCGCCTGGAAAACTGGGATACAGCCTATGGCTATGGCTGTATCCCAGTTTTCCAGGCGGTCCTCCCGCTGTATGCACCCTCTCCACGGAGAGGGCAGACAGCGGGAATCATTGCCGAGCGTTCGGGTTCGTACGAACCCGAACCGAACTCGGTTCGGACCATCCCTAGTCCTTAGGTTTGTATGGCAATGCAGCTCAGCCCCGTTTAAATGAGAAGGTTGGGCTTCTCTAGTGCCACTGAGTAGCACCTGGCTATGTCCCTATGTCGCCTGTCCGCCCCTCTGCTCCACTCCTGGGTCTGCTCCTTTCTATCTGCGTCCTTGTGTCTCCCTACATTTACTGGATTTAACGGGCCTGTGCGTTCCCACCTGCTTCTGCCAATCTAGTTCCACCTGCGCAAATTTAAACTCACTCATTGCTGCCTGAGTGTTGTAGGATCATAGTATACTCATAGTGAAGGTGTGTTCTATAGTTCTTATATTTCCGTATGCCTGTTCTACAGTTTCTGATTCCTGTCTGACCCTGTCCGTACTGCTTGCCTCTCTTGTTGCCAACTCGGAGTGCCTAACCTGCCACTGAAACAGCCTACTCCAATCCTTTGCCTGTTCTGATGTGGCCCAAAGTCACAGGCATGTCTTTCCAATGCTGAACAACCCCCTCTATTTTCCCTCAAAATTTATTTTATACCATAAGCATGCAATACTTTGTAAAAGGTTTTAGAGATAAAGTGGGAAAACCCAACTGGATGATACACAGAAAACCTCGCTTAAAAGAAGAATTCCGGCAGGGGTTGGGGGAAGGGGTTGGGGGAAAATAAAACAATAAAAAAAACACAATATGCCCACGCTGCAGCATATCAACTGGCTCCTGGACCCGGCCGACTGTCATCTCCCGAGTTCTGAGTCACAACCCGGGTTCAACATCAAAGATGGGGGATATTAAGCCCACCCAGCCAATCATAGACTGCAGGGGTGTCCCACCTCACTCACTGCATGGCTGAGCAGGGCAACCGTGAGCTGGGTCATAACATAGCCAGAGGGGGGGGGGGTGTGACAGAAGACAGCCGTCAGGGGTCCAGAAGCGGGACGCGGCTCTGTGTGGGTGTCGGGACAGGTGACTATAACTTCTTTTTTATTTACCCCCCACCCCCTGCCCGTAATGATTTTTACCACCTCCAACCCCCCCTCCCCCACCAAGACTTCCCCTTTAAACACTTCCCACTGGATTAGTTATGGAGCAGAGTATGCTCTGCTAAAGACTTCATTTACAGAAGCCATGTGACTAAAGAAACTGTGTGCTCTACAGGGATGCCACACAGACCGCTCCATTTCACTTCTTACTTTCATGGGTAATTAACCCTTTTTACTCTAGAGGGAACCATTATGTATCAGTTCTAGTTTTCATGGACAGATAATCTCCAAGCCACTGGGAAAAATAAATCTTATTGTAAGTGTATTAGAAGCTGAGTAAAAGAAACTAGCGAAAGCTCCACACATCACAAACCTGTTCTGTTTCAGTCTCTTTTTAATTTAGTACTATTTTTACATTACTAGGAGAAAAAAAAAAAAAAACTCGATTACTCATGAATTGCCCATAGACTTGTTATACACGACTTCTGCTCAACCAACTGCACTAGCTGAGATGATGAATAGGGCTGGATTTAAGGGAGGTCACAGGGAGCATATGCTCCAAGTCCTCCATTATATACCATCCATGACCAGGCTAATTATTTCAATTTGCCTTGCATCAATGGCAGCCAAAAATATGTATAGTATATACACTGCTAGCGTATAAGAACCTCAACTCTTAGGAAAAGTCCCTTTATACCTCATTTCCAGCCCATAAAAGGTTAGAAGCCAGCTATGTCTTCTCCTGGCTCAGGCGTTCATTTCTGCCCCCCAAAATAGTAGTCACGTGCACCGTTCCATCTGAAAATAATAGATTAATATGCTATGGGGGGATTTATGAAGACCGGTGTACAAGTCTTAACTTAGGCCCCGGCCCCTTTTCCCCGGCCAAATTCACTAAGAGGCACACGCTTTTTAGTAAATCCAGCCAGGTGCCCGAACCTGTTTCCAGCAGGTGTAGATTTGAATCATGACGCCTCCTCCCCGCCTTGGCGCCCCCCCCCCCTTGCCCCTATTTAGTGCTTCTGCATAGGGCAATTGCTTTATACCCCTAAATATTGTCCACAAGAGGAAATCCTCACTTATCTCTGATCACGTACCACCACCCAAGGATTCAGACCAGGTCTACTCTTTTCTGGTCAGGCTCGTCTTCTCGGGAGCAATGCAGATGGTACAATAAAATCATATCTTAGACTTCCCATGTGCCCCTATATAGTAGTTAGGTCCCCCAGTGCCCCCATATATTAGTTAGATCTCTTTAGGGCTACTCTTTGCATTCATATAGTAGTTAGGTCCCCCTGTGTCCACATATAGCTGTGGCCCCGTATTGTAGTTAGGCCCCCTTAGGCACCTTCTGTGCATCCATATAGTAGTTAGGTCCCCTCTGTGCATCCTTTTAATAGTTAGCACCTTCTGTGTGCCAATATATTGGTTAGGTCCTTCTTTGTCCCCATATGGTATAAGACCCTCTGTGGCCCCACATGGTAGTTAAGCCCTACTCAGTGCATTTATACAGTGGGTAGGCCCCCAGTAGGTAGTATCCTCCATAAGGATATCATTAGGATCCTGTAGTTCTGCAAGCCAGCCATTTTGACAACCAGTTCAGAAGACCCGTGTAACAGGCCAGAGTATATCCCCAGCCCAAACTATACCCAGGGTTAAAATGGCCTAGGCTAGATTATACCCCGGGTATATTTTGGCTTAGGCTAGTTTATACCCAGGGGTATATTTTGGTCTTGGCCAATTCATAATCTCTCAGGCCAGTTTATACCCCCCATGATATCAGTAGCATTGAGTGATAGACACAAGAATTACTTAATTTCTCAACATTTTATTGGGGATTCAGCTTTGTCTGGTGAGATAAGTGAGAAGCTGACAAACGTAAATCTTAAATACCTAAACATATACAGAGATTTATCATTCTTTTTGTACATTTTTTTTTTGGCTAATAAGGAGATTTTGTGCACTTATTAGGGGTTTGCGCTATTTTCCATCAATTTTCACTGCCATTGGAATAACCCAGCCATGTGTTTGATCAGTTTTTCAATCCGTTTTTTTGTTTGCAAAAATAAATGAAAAAGACGGACTGTAAAAAACTGAAAATAAAGAAGAAAAAAAACAAGGGCACCGGCGCCTCGTGTCTCACCGTGGTGGAACCAAGAAACGGAAAGTGAATGATTGCACTCACCTTTGTGCCCCTTGGGCTGTAAGCGTATCGACCCACAGGGGTAGCTGAAGGTCCGTGAGGAAGTGATGGTGGGTAGGATCAGGGACTGCAAAGCCGAATGTACCAAAAATGGGATTCTCCCAAAGCAGGGGCCCGTAATACAGCAAATATAGAACAAAAGAAAAAAATGGTACTCACAAAAACAGCGCTGTCCCAAAAAATCCAAGTGCGCACCAGCAAATACAGCAAATATGAAGAATTTATTATATTTATTGTGAAAGCACAAAGTTTATGCGTTTCAGGAGTTTAATAATCTCCCTTCATCAGAACAGTGCATCATGTACAATCAGGTAAGTATGCAGTTTAAGGCTATGTTCACACTGCGTATGAGTCCGGCCGCATTTCATACGCCGCCGTAAATGTGCGGCTGAAACTACGTGAGAAAAGTAGACATGCGGCTGGATGCGTACGAACCGCGAACATACGCCCGTAGTACAGTTATGCTTCCCTAGCTTGTTTCGAAGCAATCTGAGGCAGGTCATTTACTTGGAAATCTTCGGCCAGCCCCGTAAACCACACAGAACCTTTTGGTTTGAAAAATCAAGTTAAATTTGGCTGAAATAAGTACTCCGTACGGGACCGCATTGAAATACACGGCCGTGAGTTTCAACATTTCCGTCCTCAAACAATGGTCTTGTTCATTTTTCACGGCGACGTATACGATCCGGTCGTAAGCTCATATGTAGTGTGCACTGTGCGGGCGTATATCGTATACTTTCAAGCGAACGCATCAACCTCAAAACTACGTGCGTATATTCGCGGTTTGCACTACGGCCGGAATCATACGCAGTGTGAACATAGCCTAAAAGGACAAAAAGCCCGCCAAACACACCCTTTTCCCAATGGGAGGGGGAGGGGGCAAAGGAAGGACAGGGGAGGGCATATATGCTAAATGTAACAGATCATAGTTGTAAATAAACATAAGGAATGACACAGATGCAATATAACAACCTGTGGTTGCATATAATAAATAGCCATAGTAGTCATGTCAGCTTATGGAAAAAGTCCGGCTTGCCTCAAAATATGTTGATTGTGAGATAGATGTAGCGCGGCTTGAGCACTGTCAGCGGCCACTGAACATTAAGTGAGCGCACGGCAAGGCTTTCCAGAGACGAATCCCCATTTATTATATGCAACCACAGGTTGTCATATTGCATCTGTGTCATTGCTTATGTTTATTTACTACTATTATTTTTTACATTTAGCATATATGCCCTCCCCTGTCCTTCCTGCACCACAACCATAAAATTTGGTTCAGCACATACAAAGCTCCTCCTGCTCAAAAAAATTGTGCAGACGATGCACTGATAGGGCAGCGCCATCTACTGTCAGTTCAATGGAAGCACTGTACACCCTGGGGTATAGTTTGGTCTAGGCCAGTGCTTCAAAATTCCAGTCCTCAGGCCTCACCAACAGGTCATGTTTTGAGGATTTCCCATACAAAGAACAGCTGTAATAATACCTGATGCACTGAGTATAATTATATCACCTGTGAAATACTAAGGAAATCTTTAAAACATGACCTGTTGGTGAGGCCTGAGGACTGGAATTGAGAAGCCCTGGTCTAGGCTATGTTACACCCCAGGGTATAGTTTGTCCTAGGCTATTTTATACAGCAGGGTATAGTTTAGCTTAGACTAATTTACACCTTGGGGTATAGTTTGACCTAGGCTATTTTATACCTGGGGTATACTCTGGCCTAGGCCATTTTATACCCCGGGGTATACTCCGACCTAGAAAAAAAAGGAAAAAAATAAATAAAAAATTGGTCAGCTCTCCTAGAACACTGTTCACACTAGGCAGGAGCTCGTTGCCATGGCTGAAATTGGAAAACACACAAAAACACAGAAAAATGCAACAGCTCACCGCAACAGCAAGATACAGACCCACCATAGACATGAAAATAATTAAAAGCAGCCCCCCCAACTGCCCAAAAAATTCCCACAAAAATAATGAGTCTCTTGGTTACTATTTGCAAACAGCGTAAACTGCCTCACCACGATAAGGTGGACTCATATCGAGGCAGACCCTACACTGTATGTACACTATGGCCTCTCCATGGCGTATAATACGCCTATGCTCTGGGCATGCAAGATCCGTCTAATACCTGCAAAAATAATTGCACCACCTGGGTGAGACAGGCTATTTTATACCCCTGGGTATACTCGGGCCTAGGCCAAACTATAATCTGGATAATCTGGATAAATATCATCTGGATAGGGGTTAATCTGGCCTGCTACACCGGGAAGAAGCTACCAGGGTTTTGTGGCTGCATTCTGGGGTCAATATCGGTGATGTGGGAGGAACCCATATATTTGCTGGACCTATTGGTGTATGTATTGATTGTCTTGCAATGTGATAATTGCACAATGTTTCATCTTTAAATACTGGGAGTTATTCTCTAACAACCCCCTATCCTTTGGAGACATTGGCCATTTCCATCTTTCATGTTTTGCTAGGCTCACAGTGGGGTATGGTTAGTTAGGGGCTCACCTCACTACAGGACCCAGAATAGCCCCAATTGTTGCCATTATAATATTTGTCCATGTGATGTTAGAGGGGTCATATAAAGAGCTGTAAGTGCCAACTATTCTGACTCTACTTCTTCCCTCTGGCCTTCTCAGAAGATACTTAAGAGGCGAGAGAGGCAAGGTAAATATTGCAAGCATTGTGCACAGCAAAACCACGCCTATACACAATGTCCAATAGCTTCCTAGCTATTGAACATCGCCCCACAACATGCCCCAGAGGGAGGAAGTGGAATGCCGGGGAGCAGAACAGGTAGGACCTTTTTCTGCTCTCCAGATAACCTTTTTAAAGGAGAAGTCTGGGGATTTCTAAAAAGCGGCAAGGGCAAGGGGTAAATTGTTTACAAGTAGGAACTTACCTCTCCTCGTGCAAGCGGTAAACGGCGGGATCGGCCTCAGAACCCCCGTCGGGCTCCAGGATCTCCACCGCAAACACGTCACAACCCAGCTGATCTCCTGTCTGCTCATCCAGTCAGTGACTGGGATGGGACACCGCCTTAGTCACCGATTGGCTGAGCAGCCAGTTCATCAGCTGTGACAGGCCTGATGATGTCACAACTCGGGGGAAATGGCTTCCGATGGGGGTCCCTCTCATCACGGGCACGGAGAGAGGTAGGTTCCTACTTGTAATCAATTTCCCCACTTTCCGCCCTGCCCCTGCAGGCTTGCCGCACTTTAGAATATCGCCAGACCTCTCTTTTAAACATAGCATAGTATAGTATAGTGTCAAAAAAGACAGAGGCTTCCTCATGAAGATGTTCTTTTGTAAATTGCCAAATAAAGGGGATTCTGTTCTCCTAAATTATACTTTTTTTCCCCTTAATAACAGTATTGATCCTATAATCCTATTTTTTTCCCAACACATAAACAGTTTTTCCCTGACACAGTACTGCATTATTTTTGCAAGCACTGTTGTCTTTGTTGCCTTTGAACAGCCCCTTACTAGGAAACCCCCTTTAAAAAAGTTATTCTTTATTGCTTTCCAGTTCTATGAAGAATGATAAAGTAAACCTCATAAAAATTCTTTAAAGAAGCTAAGATTCCTCTGGCTATCTGCAATGACAGAGAAAAACAGACGATGCACTGACATGCTCTTTAAGGGTTCACTAAAAACTAATTAAATGACAGTGAAGGAGCTACACAGAGCCGCATTGATCCTTAATAACCATATCAGAGAAGTACAAGATTAACCATTATCCTTATCAGGCACCGAGCTGCTACGGCTAATTGGAAGACCATTGTTATTTTCTACAAAAAAAAAATCTATCTTAAACTTGCATGAAAAGTTTTATCTTGATTTTTTATTTTTAGACTTTGTTAGATGCAAACACAATAATACAGCTTAATGATGTTCTTCATAGACACAATACTATGAAATAACTACCTGGTTAGTCAACTGATGCTGGGCCATCATTCCTGGAATACTCTGAAGTGGTCTTATAGCGAGTGGACAATGTACTCAGAAATGAATGACAAAGAAGAGCTCAGCTTGCTGTGTCCCTATTCATCCATCTGGTTCTTGTAAAAACTAATACTCCTATCTTAGGCAATCATGGCATGTTCATAGGCTTCTTGGACTCTTTTTGCAACTTTCGTGGTCTTCAAATGGTAGGACTACATGCAAACATGGCCACCTCTGTGGTGTTCCACCGGGTGATGTTATGACAGGTGGTTGTGTCATCTCAGCCAAAGGTGTTAGTGTTGTGACGCCAGTGCTAGGTGTGATGGTGGTACCTGCTTTGTTTTGTGGCTGGCTATTATCCCCAACTGGACGGTGACCTGCCAGGTTGTAGTTGGTCCCTTGGGCTCTTATCATGTTAGTCCTGAGTGGCAACTGACCCACCCAGACTATCGGCACTGCCACCCACAGAAAGGGGAAAAATAACCCAAGGTGTGCGGCTAGTGTGTATGGGTGCTGGTGCGTATAAAGGATGACCGAGTCCCAGTGATATCAAAAATAGAACATCTGTACTGTGCAGTCTTTCAATAGTGCAACACACTTTGGTAGAATAGATAAATCTTTACACAGACTTTAGTGCTTAACTCGGTTGCGCTTGAGAGGTGCTTGAAGAAGTATAAGAGAAGAGAGGTAGTTGTAGTGGTGCTTGGTAAGTTGAGAGTAGAGTAAAAAAGAGTTTGTTGAGGGAGTGCCAACCCAGTGTAACAATGTACTCTGCCCGAAACTTTGAAGACATATACTGTAGTGAGATGTTTACGTGTACCCGTGTTTAGACTGTGTCTGACCACTTTATGCCCTACAGTGTCAAGTAACCCATCCTAATAGGGTGATACAAGCCCCAGTCGTGGTTATCTGCACTGCATATTAGATATAGTATAAGTAATAGTGAAAGAACCTGTTGTCTTTAACTGCATCTGTACACTTCTGTGTCTCAGACTAGACTACTCTGCACACATCCCTCATGTCTCCTCTTCCCCTACCCTCTGCAAGCATTTGATTGACGTCACTCAATCATTGAAGTGTTAGGGAAGAGAGTGGTCTCTAGTGACCACAGGAATAATGGCTTCCAGCCATTTAACTTTAAGTTATGTTACATATGTCTTGTATGCAACTTTTCTGGAGCACAAATGTTGCAAGTTTTTGTGCAAGTCTTTCACACTGCAGTAATTTGCCATTTTCACCTTTTTCCTATGCACTTGGCTCTTTTGAAAAACAAAAGTAGGCGGGGCATAAGAGAAGGGCTGGGGTATCAAATTTTTATAGTTTTATATTGAAGGGTTTGTATGCCTAATACACATAATGTAATATGACGCCTATTACCTGATATTCACTTCTATTATAAGTCCATGCCCATCTGGCATAAATTGTCAGAATTGTCAGACATATTATAAACTGATAAAATGAGGAGAAAATGAGGAAAAAATACTGAAAAATTAGGTCATAATAAAATGAGGATAAAATGAGGGTAAAAGAATGACAAAATGAGGGCAAAATACTGACAAAATGAGGACTAAATACTGAGGAATTGAGGAGAAAATTAGGACAAAACAATGACAAAATGAGGACAAAGTCCCAATATAACCTTTGGCGCAGCTAGGGGGTGTGAGTGTTTTATACTAAAGGATATGTATACCGAATACACACTGTACTCTAGTGGCATCACTCCACCACCAGAGGAGAGGGCGCCTCTTCGCCTCTTGTGACCACAGACATCATACTTGCTGTGTCAGCGTGTCATACCCTTTTAGGACCACTTACAATTAAAGGTCTATATGGGCGAGTGGACCACCCAAGAAGCCCTGGGTTTGTCAATTGCTGATTCCGGCCCATTCTGGTACCTAATATCATGTCAGCACTGTAAGAGCACTTTAATTTGGTTAATATATAGACTCCCGTTGACCTTATTGGTAATTAGGTAAATGGCATGGCCCTCCAAGCTATGCTGTTTACATAACTCCTGGACCTATGCACACATGTCAATGAGAAGTCCTCTTTATAAGATGGGAATACCCTCTTAATAGTTTATCTTCACCAAATAACAGAATGCAAAGTGAAGAAAGATTGTTTCAAACATCTTGGAGAAGTAACTTGGGTTCTTCTGTGGGTGTTGCTGCCCAAATCCTTCAGTCTCTTCATGTAATCCCATGACTCCTTGTTCTTCTTCATGTGGACGACAGATCTTAAAAGAAAAGTCCTGTGGATTATAAAAGCCAGCAGCAGACAGGGGCAGAGGAGAAATTGATTACAAGTATGGACTTACCTCTCCCTGTAGCCGCTGTGAGCTTCAGGACTTGCCGCGGGACCCCCACCGAAAGGAATTTCCCTCAATTTGTAATGACCTCAGGACTTGGGGAGGAGGGGGAAGGAGGCCTGTCCAGCTGATCATTGACTGGAGCAGCGTCCCACCCCACTCACTGACTGGCTGAGCAGCCAGTCCATCAGCCAGGTTGTGATGTTTCAGCTTAGGAGATCCCAGAGGCCGGCGGGGGCTCCTGCGGCTGGTCCTGCTGATCACAGCGGGCACGGCGAGAGGTAAGTAGTCCTTGTAATTATCCGTCCTGCCCCTGCCAGCTGCTGGCTTTTATAATCCAATTTTTGGGGTTGTTGTCATGCTGCAGAATAAAAAATTGAGGCCAATAAGTTTCCCCCTTGTCTTACTGTTCAGCATTTTTCCACACATGTCTAACACTTTTGCACATTACTATACTTAAACAAAATGCGTAGTAAGGCTATGTTCACACAAAATAAATTATCAATTAGTCATGAATAGGTCGGGAATAATTGATAATTTACATTATGCTTATACACATAGGGCGACATGTATCATCCGGCGTACGGATGATTTTCGGCGGAAAGTGCCGATTTGCGTATTTTTTTATTCACAAATGGCTGATTTGCAAAAAAAATATTCGCATATCGGCCCTTTCCGCCGAGTACGCCGGGGGGCAGGGAGGGGGTGTGGAGGGGGCGTTACGGGGGGCGCGGACTGAGAGTCCGCGCGATTTATCATTTTTTCAGCACAAATATACGCCGAAAACCTACTCCACCTTTCAGGTGGCGTAGGTTTTCGGCTGTGCGCACCAACGCGCACGGGATTTATGTATAGGCAGTCCGCCTCTACATAAATCTCCGTAGCGCCGGAGATACGGGGACATTTATAAGTCTGGCATAAAAAACGCCGGACTTAATAAATGTCCCCCATAGTATACACTCTGTCCGGGACTGACATGTCAGTTTTGTGTGGCCGCTATTCATTGAATAGCGGGCACACAAACCTGATAGATCACACAATGGAGAGTGCAGCTCTGGCCGCACTCTTCATTTTGTTCAATGGTGAATTGGGATGCGGACGCACACGAATGTGCTTGCATCCAAATTCAATAGAATTGAAGTCTATCCCGGTCGGTACTGCAGTAAACTTCACCGACACCGGTCACTGAACAGCCGGTGTTTCACGTAGTGTGAACCCAGCCTAATACTGTATGGCACTTATATGTGTAGAAATATTTTTCAAGGTGGCACTACTGTTATATTATTAGTACATTCATCTTGGTGGCACATTTGAGTAATGCCTCCATCTGTTTCATCTTGTGTTTGTTGGTTAGAAAGAAGAAAGGTTAAGTGGACGAGAGTGCAATAGGACTACAGGATCAGACTATACTGTAGTCTGTAACTATGGCGACACATAGGACTGATTAAGAGCTTTTTTTTTACACTCCACTGGGGTGTACTTCAGAAGGACTGGCGACCTTTACAAACATTTTGTCAGACTACTGTACTGTTTATGATAAGACACTTACACAGAATGCCTTCATTGTTAGACCATGCCACTTTGCCCCCTGCTAACCTATACAATACACAATACACATGACCCCACCCCCTTCACTATGCCTGTACTACTCATTCGAATTCACTGTAACACTGTGGAGAGCAGGGGCGGATTAACTTTACCATTGGCCCCAGGCTGTTCACCAAGCTTGGGCCCCTCCAATCCACTATAACTATGGCGACACTAGCTTTAGTCTTTTTCCTCCATAATGCAGCCCGTAAAGGACCTGTGGTGACATCATTGTCACATGATAAGGTCCTTTAGTATGTTCTCTAATGTTGCTGCATTGTCTCCTGGTTGCAGTTTTGCCTTGATTTGTGCAAAATTGCAGTAAAAAGCAGCAATTGTTATGTAAATCATGGCAAAACTGTAGCCTGGAGATAATACACCACTGAAAGTATAAGTCTGTTTGGGGGGCCATGGGCTACCGGGCTACCGGCTAAAACGGACCTATTATAATCCGCTACTGGTGGAGAGTAACGTGTTCATCACATGCTCCTTCATAAGATGCCACGTACGGATGGAGGAGCCTTCTGCCGCCCCACCAGGACAGGGTATCAAAGGGGGCAGGGCCATGTACTTATAAAGAACAGGCCCGCAGTGAAGGCACTCTCTGTAAGTAAGCATTACTGTAGTCAAAAGTCTGTAAAGGTGGCTTTAATGAATATGTTTCGAAATGTGCTTCCTTTTTTATTTTGGATTTACAGGAGCAATTTCCTTTTTCACTAAGTAAATATAAGATTAATTCAAAGTCAGAAGTCTTTCAGTTTCCCGAGCACAGCTCTTTCTATGTGCAGTGGTAAGAACAATATCTGCCATAAGCGATATATAATTTCTGTTTCTGGAATTGCACCTGCCTATAATATTCCTGACAATCTCTTCTCCTGCAGAGAGTCTGCCTTGCAGACCTGATAACTCATTCTCCAGGAGATACACAGCAATTTTCTATGTATGCATATAATTGTGTGTTTTTCCTTCCTTTTATCCGATTGCCTCTTTCATGACTCATTTAGCCCTTTTGGGGGATATTTGTATACTTTATTTGCTTCAGCAGAAAGTTTTCAATTGAAAAAGGAGAAGAAAATAATAATACTTTAAAATTGCTTTCCTCCTATTCCACGGACAATGTTATTTTCTACTTATTTTGTGCCCTTTCCTGTCATTGTTCTTAGATAAAGATAAACTGTTTAGTTCATATTACCGTTCAGTTTAGATATGAGCATTTTTGATGATTTTCCAGCTTTTTATGTAGATCTTAAAGGGGTACTCAAGAGAAAGAAAAATGTTTTCCAATTAAACTATCAGAAAGTTATAGAGATTTGTAAATTACTTCTAAAAAAAAAAAAACTCCAGTCTTCCAGTACTTATCAGCTGCTGTATGCCCTAAAGGTAGTAGCATTTTCTTTCCACTCTAACACAGCGCTCTCTGCTGCCATCTCTGTCCGTAACTGGAACTGTCCAGAGCAGGAGAGGTGCTGCTCTGGACAGTTCCTGTCATGGATAGAGGTGGCAGCAGAGAGCACTGTGTCAGACTGGAAAGAATTCACCGCTTCCTGCAGGACATACAGCAGCTCATAACTACTGGAAGACTTGTGAATAGAAGTGATATACAAATCAATATGACTTTCTAAAACCAGTTGATTTGAAAGAAAAAAAAAATCGTTGGAGTACTTCTTAAAGTTCATCCTGTTTCCCTATATAGTAATTAGGTCCCACTGTGTCCCCATATAGTAGTTAGGCCCCTTTAGGTACCCTCTTTGCATCCATATAGTAGTTAAGTCCCCTCTGTGCATCCTTATAGTAGTTAGCACCTTCTGTGCCCCAATACAGTGGTTAGATCCTTCTTTGTCCCCATACAGTATAAGACCCTCTGTGCCCCCACATAGTAGTTAGGCCCCACTCTGTGCATTTATATAGTGGGTAAGCCCCCAAAAGGTAGTATCCCCCATGAAGCTGTGGGCCGGTATCAGCGTTGTGTATCAATATGGCGCTAGCACAGCTGAAACTTTTTAAATTTTCTGACACAGCCAGAGAGTTCCCGATATATATGACACCGGGAGTTCCCCATGCCGGCCCGCAGCTTCCCACTCTGTAGCATCTGGGATCTACGGAGAGTGAGAATAAGGCCTTAGCGTTCTTCTTTACCACAATGTCAGCAAACTAAGACTCAGGGAACTCAAAAAGAACAATGAAGAAGTGGGTTCCATATTCTCAGGCCCCACTTCACCATGTGCTTATACATTTTCAACCCTGAAATTTTTACTTACTGTTAAAACCAAGGAACAGTATGGTGGGAAACGCAGTGTGCTCACAGTTTACGGATCGTACATTGTGTCAATAAAGTTTTTTTTAATGCCATCAGGCATGCTGAATTTATCGTCCTCTCATTAATCCCTGACCAGAACAGCATGTACATGCACCCTGGGGGATTCTGCATTTAAAGTGCAGACCACAGAGTTTTCCTCCGATCTGCATCTGCCTTTTCCAATGGAGCTAACAGATTGCTTCATGGAAGGTTTATTCACAATGCTTTGTAAAAAAAAAAAAAAAAAAAAAAAAAGAAATTACTCCAAGCCGTGTGTTTGCAATAAGTACAAAAACTTTTTTTTCCTGAAAACCTCATATCTATCTTACCTAGATCTCATATCTACCTTGTTATATACTTAGGAGTACAAGTCAGAGAGACTGCTGAGAGTTGGGATCTGTTCTGTACGAAGGGGATTGTCAGCAGCTGTAGGAGGCAGATACCCCAAATAACACTTTGCTACATTAGGAGAGGTCTAGGGCTGGGCAGGGTCTGTAATACAGATTGATTCAATTTTCTGGGATCGACTGAATCCAGAGGACAGAGGAGAAGATACAGAAAAGAGGACTTTCCACCTTTTGGCCATGTTCACACTACGCATGGGACCGGCCGTTCAGTGACCCCGGCCGGGTCACGGAACGGCCGGTCTCTGCCTGGATCATCCGGCCGGTACTTAAGTACCGACCGGATGATCTTTCGAGCCGCGGAGCTCTGATGTGTGCGCATCAGCGCGCACGCGCATCAGAGCTTCCCATAGCACACAGTGAAGCGAGCGTCTGGAGCCGCTCGCTTCAATGTGTGTACTGACAGGGTTTCCTACAGCCGCAATTCATTGAATTGTGGCCGCAGAAAACTGACATGTTTATACGCTCCAGCAGAAATCCCATTGAAAATAAGGCATTGTTCCACCCTGCAAAAAGTACAGCCGTTGTTGCCGATGGCAACAACGGCCGTACTTTTACGTAGTGTGAACATAGCCTTAGGCTATGTTCACACAACGTATAGAGACATTACAGACTGATTTACATTACAGACTGATGCCGGTCAATTCCCGACAGTGTGACAGTTTTCATGTAAAAAACCAAAGCAATGTACCTAGCGGTATTTTAGCTTTAAGTCAATAAGTGTCAGAAAGTTATACAGATGTGTAATTTACTTCTATTTGAAAATCTTGTCTTCCAGTGCTTATCAGCTGCTGTATGTCCTGCAGGAAGTGGCGTTTTCTTTCCAGTCTGACACTGCTCTCTGCTGACATCTCCGTCCAAGACAGGAACTGTCCCCATAGAAAGCCTCTCCTTCTCTGGACAGTTCCTGTTATAGACAGAAGCGGCAGCAGAGAGCACTGTGTTATAATAGAAAGAATACACCACTTCCTGCAGGACATAAAGCAGCTGAAGAGTACTGGAAGCAAAGTCAACAGCCTGAGTCAAAGCAGGAAAGAATGTCATGGGCATTAGCAGCACGTCAAAGAGAAACACAGAAAACTGGCCATAGGAAAAAAAAACATGAAGAAATGTCAGAGGTAAAAACAACCAAAGCAAAACCAGAGACAAGCCAGGTCAAACCTGAAGGTCATATATAGACAGAGTGCAAAGGAACACTAATGGAGGTACAGGCATCTGCTGTAGGTAGAAGCTCCCCTAACATCCACAACAAATAGTGGTTGGCACTACCACCAAGTGATTACAGCCAAAAGTAAGTTACGGACAGTCTTTTACTACTACGGGGTGTAAAGAAGTGAGTCCTGCCCCTTCTCCTAACAGTCTGTTCAATAGTATTACCTAATCGGTCTCCTTCCCCGAGTCCTGACTCTGATCCCTTCTGCCCCAGACACTGAAAACTGTGTGTGAGTATTCCTCTTCATCCAGCTACTAAATTCCCTCTTCCCTCCACAGAGTGCTGAGACAACTGGACAGGGACATTGGTCACATGATCATTCCCCCCCAAAAAAGGGGGGGGCCTCGGTAGCAGGATGGAGGCACAGTTTTTAGTGTCTGGAGCAGAAGGGAGCACAGTCAGGAAAAGAGATTGATAAGGTAGTAACAACTATTGAACAGATTGTTAATCTCCACGAGGAGGGGGGAATATTGAATATCTATTTTACTTAACCGGATAATCCCTTTAACACAGTAATCTCAACAGTAATGTTGATCCAGCCTTTCTTAAAGGGTTTTTTCAGGCATCTATCAAGCACAAGCACCTGTACTGCTTTGCCATGCAGTAAAATAAAGAACGAGCCCCTGCCTACCCCTTTCGTTCCCCTGCTGTTCCAGCTGTGCAGTAGTCTGGTCCCAGTCTTCTCCCTCTTTGGCTGAATGGGGAGCCAGACATCATGGGAAGCTCTCAAAACAGAGGCCTAAAGTTATTTCTCAACAGCAGACGAGCACTGCATACAGAATGTTCCGTTTTTGTCGATTATGAGCAGTAAAGCTGGTACAGTAACTAAGTACTAGAACCCCCGGCTCTCATGTGAATAATAACAGAAGAGTTTCTTCTCTAGAAATCTTATACAGCAACTCTAGTCTCTCGTGGTTTGTTTTTATTTATTCTCTTCTACCTTTAGCTTTATCAGCAAAGACCTAATTACACATGGATCCCGGCAGAGATCGGGGATATGAGCCACTATATTTCTATATAAACATTTATAAAACATTATTATCAAGTTTTTATAGGGTTATTTTTTTTCCTGTGCAGCATGTATTATTATAGGTTAGGAGCTCATTTATTTTTATTTGGCTCTGTTCACATTGCATTAGCAGGGTCCTTGGAGGTTTCTGCCAGCCTTTATGGTACTTTAATCAGCAAAAAAAAAAAAAAAAGGACTGTTTGCAGCACAGTTTTTGAAGTGAAAAATACCAGAACATAAATGGATTACATTAAAGTCAGGGCTGTGCTGTTTGATCACTACTCCACATACAAAGAGAAGTTTAAAGCGAATTTTACCATCAAGTACATCACTTTGGGTGTTACACCTTAATGAATCAGCACTGGCGCAGGGATGCCGGTGGCACTGACCTTTTTTTCCGACTGCCCCGCGGTCCTCACGCATGCCGTACTGAGGGAAGGCCCGCTGCCCACTGGTGAGACAGAACCCCCTCCTCTCTGTGAGGTGGCTCCATTGATTCTAACGGAGCCGCGTCACAGAGGGGTGGGGAAATTGTCACACCTAACAGACAGGTGCCGTGTGCGGGAAACGGGCAGCGGTTCAAAAAAAAAAAAGGACGCTAGCACCAATCCATTATGGTATAATACCCAAAGTGATATACTTGGTGGTATATTTGCTTTACAATTTATCAAATTGTCGAAAATCTAATTGAACAAAATATTAGCATCAGGTGAGGTCCTTGATTTGCTTCTGGGGCAACTAGGCATTATTCCACTGAGAGGTAATAAAAATACTGAGGTTTGGGACGACCCATGAGAGGTGCCCATGCATGCACCCAGATTTGGCCCTAGCCAATGCAGAGCGCAGGCCTGAGGAGGAGAGGAGAGGTTTGGTCTCCCTGCCAGGTCAGCTGGTACGGTGGTGTGGTAGCTGAGAGGGTCTAGGGTCACTTGGGCACTTTTCACAGTAGCCTGGAGTGGTGAAGGTGCCGGTGCGTAAGGATAGGCCAAAGTCTAACACTTAGAATGAAAATGGAACTGTTTACTAGTAGGAACTTAGTGCAATACAAAAAAGTACGTTGATAGGAATACTGTTTAGTTCAATATAAAAATACAATCTTGCAAGTTACTTAGGTGCTTGTAGTTGAGGTAGTGACAAGGTGCTTTTAAGAAGAGAGAGTAGAGGGAGTGCCTGGGGAGCCTTGTCCAATGTAGAAGTGTACTCTGCTTGGAACAGTTGTATGTGTGTAGAAGAGATATATAGAGAACACTCGTACTCACATATAGACTCTAGTCTGACTGCCTTCTACCCCCTAGCTGTGGGCTACCCATCCTAGGTGGGTAGTTCGAGCCCCAGGCCTTGTTATCTGGGCTAAGCCGACTTCCAAGACTTCCCAGTCGTCTGGTGTTGCGCAGTGGAATACAAAGACTTTTTGTACATTTGTTCCACTGGGGGCAGTTCCTGTGAATGCTGAGGTAACTGCCATGCACGTTTAGAGAAGTTTTTGGCGTGGTCAAGGTGATCCCTGTGTGGCTTCTCTTCCCTTGGTACTTCCTTAGCACTGCATAGTTGTTGTGTTACTCATAAGGAAGAACTGTGACCTGTTTGATTGTGTCCCTCTCAGAGGACCTGGCCAAAGCCAGGCCCCGGCTTACTTTCAGCAGAGACTTGTCTGTGTCGCTCTCTCTCACAGACTACAACTAACTCCTCCCACCAGGAACTAGGTCCTTACTACAGGGGTCTGTCTAACCCTGCCTGTGATTGGTGGCGCTGTGTGTGTAGGGAGAGAGAATGCAAAGGATAGGATAGAGAAAGGAGGGAAAGCACCTGCACCTGTGAGTGGTTGAAGAACAACATGTGACATACAATAGTTAAAGGGAACCATTCACCCCGTGGCCCCCGGCAGAAACTGACATACAGTGACATAAAGGTGAATATACTTACCACATCGCTCCCGGTCCCGTCCCGGATCCCGTTGTTGACACGGAGAAATCGCCGATTCTTCTTCTCCCGCCCATTATGGTAATGAGCTGAGATGAGTCCAACGTCCATAGGAAACGACGGACGAGTCCAACTTATTCATGAGGTCCTCTTCTCGTCGCCGCCCATCCACGCCTCCTGGAACTTGATTGACGTCTTCAGTCTTCAGTCTTCTGCCGAATTCCCGCGCAGGCGCCATTGCGATGGTCTCGTCATCTCTTCTGCGCCTGCGCGGTAAACAGGATACGTGTTCGAGCCAATCGGCGCACGCGCAGTAAACAGTGAAGCTGCGGAGCGGCTTCAATTGTGAACTGCGCATGCGCCGAAAACGACTGTCACGGCGCCTGCGCGGGATCCGGCGAGAAGAAAGAAGACGAGGAGGAAGAAGATCCGGCGTCAATCAAGTGTCAGAGGCGGGGAGAAGGCTGGACTTCGGGCCGGCGGCGCTCATTACCATAATGGGCGCGAGAAGAAGAATCGGCGATTTCTCCGTGTCAACAACGAGATCCGGGACGGGACCGGGAGCGATATGGTAAGTATATTGACCTTTATGTCACTGTATGTCTGTTTCTAACGGGGGCCACGGGGTGAATGGTTCCCTTTAACCTTTAGTTAACCCTTCAGCTGTGCATAAGAAAAACAACAGACACTCTAATGACACCTAGTGGTAAAAACAATAACTGACGTGGATACATCATCTCACTTGTGTGAACCCGAGGGAGTTACCTATAAATGTTAGGAAGGTGTTTTCTTATGTATGTGATTTCATTACCGTGTATGACCCTGGCTTGTTTTCTTGATCTTCTGTATGCCAATTGCTTTGTACTCCGCTATATATCGACTACATCTAACTTCGGACCACTTCTTATGCAGTCTTTCCTGACCTATTTGCCCATCCAAAACTCAGCTAGAATCCAGACTACTCTCCTGTCTAACCCTTTAATGTCCCTTGGCCATACCACCGCTTCAGTCCTCGGGCCTTTCCTGGTCTGAGCAGGGACCTGAGTTTTGACGTGTGAGGTCCGCTCAGCCAGTCAGCAGCTGTAGTGGGGTCCGGCTTTGGCCACTGACTGGCTAAGCGGACATCACAACTCGGGTCCCCGGAGCGGCGGTATGCGGCCACCAGCGCTTGAGTAGAGATGATCGAACAGATGATCGATGTTCAGGTTCATACAAACTCGAACCTTTGGTATTTGACTCCCGCAGTCTTCCCATTCCGTGGGAAAGGTGGAAGCAGCCCGGGCCATAGGTTATATTTCTGTTTTCCAGGCGGGACTCAGGCTGTCTCCATCTTCCCTACGGAACGGGAGGATTGCGGGAGTCAAATACCGATGGTTCGGTTTCGTACGAACCTGAACATCAGCGCTGTTCGATCATCTCTATGCTGGAGCAGGGGAAGTAAGAGCATGTTATTACTTTTATCCTCCCCCTCCCCAGCACTTGCTAAAAAAAATGGGTCTAGCCAAACTTCCCCTTTAAGGATTCTACACACTGCTAAACTCACATCTTATAGTACACTCCTCCAAAGGATGCTACATAGTGCTGAACTACTCCATGTCTTGCATAGATTATATTATATACTATATAAAATGAACAACATATGCTTGTACCTGGATGCCCATAGTCTTCAGGTGTTCTCCTGTTCATTAAATATATCAAGAATATTTGTTCATACATTTAGCATATTTCCTATGGATGTAGCACCTACACACAAGAAAAAGTATCTGTGGCAGGCTGATTAATAGTACTATTTTCTATGCAGAGATTATCAGCACTTTGCACAGTTGAAGGGGTCTGCCTGCATGCCTGTGACATTTCCACGCTACCTTCCAGATAAACATCATCTGCCCTGGTACAGTCATCTCAGTGTTCTTCAGATCTGGGAATATGGGTCTTTTTCTGTCTGTGATACACACAGTCTATTCATCAAAACGCTTTTTAAGTATTAAAAAGAAAATTATTGCATTGACTCTTCTTTATTCTGCATTGAAAACATAGCTGATGCGGCAAATTATTTACTACTCAAAGCATATCTGCTGTTTCAAAAGATTAGTTTTGTTAGATTAGCCCTTTAAATAGACAACAAGGTGACTTTTAGGCTCTGACTGCTATTAGTGACCTCCATAGTGCACAACTATTTCTCTCATTTCCAACATAAGCAGAACAAGGAAGGAATTACACTAAGCACTGAACTGCTGCTGCTGAAGGGTTACACTGCAGCACCATGGACATATATCAGTAGATACAAGGATAACTTATACAAGGGGCAGCTGCCCTGACCTTTATAGGTGGTTAAAATATGAGAGGTAAGCCATGATTTACCTTTCAAGAACAGTGTAGATTATTTTTAAAAAGTAAAAAATGTTCAGCTTGCAGGTACACAGCCCAGGCTCTCAGGCTCTCCCTCTGTCTCCTGCATATAGCACATACGAAGTGCTGAGCCCACTTCCTGTGTTCTGTCCTGATCTAGCTGTTACTAGAGATGGATTTCTCCTAACAACAGAGGTTTGCAGAAAAGTGAGAGACCAAGTGGCCCACATTTTAGAGCAGGTTTTTTTTTAGAGAAAAGAGTAAATTTTGATAAATGAAGTGATTTACAAGCCCCTATTCAAATGCCTTGGATAAAGAGTTTCTAAAATATGGATCACATATCCTTTTATATAAGGGTTGTAACCCCATCCCCACCACTGCACTGTGTCTTCCCTAAGATAGAAAACATTGATCTACTTGATTTTCTGTCTTGAGCAAGAAATCATGTATGAAGAGCTGACGTGCATTCGCAACATAAAATCATAATATTTGTTGCAATTGAATTATCAGTCTAACATGGTGTGCCCCCTGTTATTCTCTGCTCATCCTCTATCAGGGCATATACAGTATTATGCAATTGAGCAACCCAATCTAATGAATAGAACTGTTATAACTGTTTGGCTTTCAACCAGGATCCAGTGGATTCGATTATGTTTTCCATGCACCATTCTATGCGGCATGTAATGGTCTTGACAAATTGAGCACTCTCCTCGCTTGTTACCTGTTAACAATCACAGTCGCGATCAAGTGTACCTGTGCCATGCCAGTTAGGAGCCTTACAAAGACCCCATGCTGTCATAGTGGCAGGTTCCTTTAGGCTGTGCCAGAGGCATAGCCTAATACTGTACCACTGACAAGCAATAACAATGCTTGGTATACTAAGTATAACCTTGTCAACACTGGAAAGGGTTAATCAGGCAAAACCATACATTTCTTTTATTAAACACTTTAATGGGGAGCTATTAGAAGATTAGACAAATCTTGACTTAAAGTGAAACTGTCACCCCCTGTTTTCATTCTGACTTCTCTACACAGGTGTAATGGGTAAATTTAGCAGTTTTCACACCTTATTTTAAATCATACGTCATGCTGCTAGTTCAAGTAAAAAGTGATCTTTTATCATCTTCAGATTGTGCTAAGTGCGCGGGGCTTCACGGTAGTAGCGCCACTTGGCCCCGCCCCCATATCACCACTGTTGGCCCCGCCCCTCCACGACATCATAGGCACATATGCCCCACCCCCTCATCGACCATTGGAACAGGCTGGCCTAAGGGTCGTGCCAATTACGTCACAGAGGGGCGGGGACAACGGTGGCGCTGTGAGCGGGACTAAGTGGCGGTGCTGCAGTGAAGCCCTGCCCACTTAGCACAATCTGCAGATAATAAAAGATCACTTTTTACTTGAACAAGCACCATGACGTATGATATAAAATAAGGTATGAAAACTGCTAAATTTACCAATTACACCTGTGTAGAGAAGTCAGAATGCAAAAAGGGGGTGACAGTGTCACTTTAAGGTATTGCTAAGTTCCTTCAGTGTAACCTTAACCTCTCTAAACCACACTTTTATCTTTACCCCTCACCAATTGGAAATATTGTCCATAACAGCCTATTTATTAAAGTGCTTCAAATTAACAGATAAAATACCATTAAATAACAATAATACACATCAGGTCTTGTGAGTACTGGATAATGCTGTGGGGGTGAAGTGCTCCTAACAGCGCTCCAGGCCGACTAACAGCGCAGGACCAGCGACAAGAAGGAAGGTAAGACACATACCCTCCTCCTCAGCGTCCGGGCGCTAGATTCTTTTAACCTGCTGATAGCTCCCCTTTAAGTAATTGCTCATTATGGAATACAATACATTTGTGTTGAGGTTTCCATGTTCCCATGTCACCCTCTGTTTCACATTACAAGAAATACGAACAATTTCTTTAAGTTCAATTTTTTTATTTTTTTTTAGCTAACAAATAAAAAAAACTTGTCCAACTAATATCTGAGTACAACCTAGGCTTCCAATTCCACTGTGTTTATTTCTTTTATGTTCCAAGAGGGAATTCAAATAATTTATGCCCCAGGGAATAGTAAGGAGACCTTGGTTCACACCAGACGCAATGCCAATGCTTTAAGGACATGTGTGCTACAAGTCATGGTAAACACTTACTGGATAATCCCACGAAAAATATTAAAAACATTTGAAGATTGTTAAAGTTTCTTGTTGTTTTTTTTCCCTCTTTTCCTGGAAGTTATTTAAAACATTTTCCGCATAATAACACTTTTAAGACTATATCCCTTGAAGTTGCCATCCAGATGTGATTTTAACTTTATATCATATAGAGAAAATGGTGGTATTCTGTTTATAATCACTCGGTATGCAGTTATGTCTCAGGCAGATATGTAAATCGTCTGAGCCACAAGGGGGCATACAACTGTTTTCCTGCTGCCTTATAGAAAGGCTCTCAGAGTCTACTTTTGGGTAGTGTACCTCTAAGGAAGAGATCACTGACTGGGAGCAGTGGTTACATAAAGGCACACACACGGTGAGAAGGCTCTGGACACCCCACAGAGACCCCCAGTAGAGAGCAGTTATTGATCCCACAGCTCCCAAAGTTTCCTTATCCATCATCCAAACACAGGCAACCCTTTTATAATACACTCCTGTCTCTGCCTGAGCTAGAAGGTGAAAATATAGTGTCACTGTACGCAGTAGGTGTCCTTCTTTTGACAGACAGCCACTCTTACTTTCTTATGCAGTCGTGCATAGCTATTGACAGGAACTTGTCTTTGGCAAAAAGTTCAGGTTCTGTTTGGGATCCTATGACGGTCAGGAGTATGAAGACCTTGTGGTCAGCACTTCAATTCTGCCTTTGTTGTGGAGAGACACACTGCCCCTTGCTGGTGTGGTGACGTGGGGTATGTACAGGACACACTTCGGCCACATGTGTTGTCTCTCATGGCTTCTAGCTGCAAAATAATGGTCGTCCACATACAATAAGGGTTTTCCAGGAAAGTTTTTACCAGACTGAAAAACTTCCTTGGCTGCATGGCTGCCAGATGTATTGCCAATTGCGCATTTATCATGAGCCAGAAACCTATGAGTGTGCAGGATATACAGGCCCAGCTGCTACATGTATGGGCAAATGGTTGCCGTACGGAATCTGTATATCTCTATGTCCAGTTTTTTTTCTTAATATACTTATCCTTTCACTTTGCTGGGTTCACACTACGTATATTTCAGTCAGTATTGTGGTCCTTATATTGCAACCAAAACCAGGAGTGGATTGAAAACACAGAAAGGATCTGTTCACACAATGTTGAAATTGAGTGGATGGCCGCCATTTAATGGCAAATATTTGCTGTTTTTTTAAAACAACGGCTGTTGTATTGAAATAATGGCAGTTATTTACTGTTATATGACGGCCATCCACTCAATTTCAACATTGTGTGAACAGAGCCTTTCTGTGTTTTCAATCCACTCCTGGTTTTGGTTGCAATATGAGGACCACAATACTGACTGAAATATACGTAGTGTGAACCCATCAGGCTGCGTTCACAATCCGTTTAATGGGGAAAAAAACTGATGAAAAAATTGATGAAAAAAGGAAGCGTTTGTTTGCATCCGATTTGTTTAGCGTACACAAAAACATGGTCGAACACGGACTCAGACTGTCTGACCTACATCTGAAACCACCTGCCCTGATCCTCCTGTGGTGTCCCACCACAGGTGTTTCGTGCTTCTCCTTCACACCTGTCGCAAAAGCTTCTTACTCTAGGTTAAGTGGTGATGAAGGTAGTATTCTCTAGTTTCACCAGATGTCAGTGTTTTATATGTATGCTCTTATGTGTTGCACAGCTGAAGCTAACTAAGGGTTATTGGTTTATGTGCTTTTGTTGACCTATGGTAGATGCTCTTTCTTTTAGCCTATCACTCTTCTTCTTTTCCTTGCACACATCCTTTCCACCACTCACAGGGTAGATAACACATCCTTTGTAGGAACTAACTAGGTGGGAGGAAGTGAAGCATCAGTTCTACCCAGATTCTGGTGGGAGCAGGACACACACAGAGCAGATGCTCCTGCTGTAGCCAAGCCGGGGCCTGGATCTGCCAGGACCCTTGTCCAGGACAAGTCTAGTTCAGTCTAGATAATGTGTTCAGTGAGTGCAGTCTACACGTGTATGCAGAAGCAACCAGAAACACTCAGTTTTTCCAGTCTATCTACTATATCTATTATGCAGTGCTAGACACTACCAAGGGAGAGGAGTCAAGGATAATCCCAGCCCACGCCATGAACCAGTCTAAAAGGTGCATGGCAGTATCCTGATATACAAGGGGAACCAGCCTGGATAGAACAAAGCTACCAGAAGGTCTATGTATTCTATCTCGCAACACAGGTAACCGGGAAGGCTCGGACACTTAGCTTCTCCCAGATAACCAAAGCTTGGGCTTGTATTACCCTAGTAGGACAAGTCTCTTGACACTGTAGGGCAGAAGTTGGTCAGACTATAGTCTATACACGGGTACATTTCTCACTCTTAAGTATCACCTCAAGTTGCGGCAGAGCACAGTACTACAATGGGTTAGAAATCCTCTCCTCTACACTGCTCTACTCTGTTTCCAACTCTTCAAGCACCACTACAACCACCTCTACTCTATTCTACACTTACAAGCATCTCCGCAGCACAACCAAGTTTAAGCACTAAAGCCTGTACATTTGCTACCAAAGTGTTCTGTATTATCCAGAGACAGTACAGTAAAGCTGTTCCATTTTTTCATCACTGGGACTCAGTCAACTTTTCCTTTGCACCAGCACCTATATACCTTCACCACATACCTTGGGTAATTTTTTCCCTCTCTGTTGGTGGCAGTACCAATAGTCTGGTGGGTCAATTGCCACTCAGGACTACCGTGACAAGAGCCCAAGGGACCTATCACAACCCAAAAGGTCACCGACCATTTCTGGGGAATACAGCATGCCTTTTTTTTTTTTAATCTTTTATCTTTTTATTTAATTTTCCAATAAAATTCAATATAACTTGTTTAACAATCCTCCATATTGGAGACAACTACAAACATTTCATTTAGTACATAAATCCAGAAGGACAATAAAAAGAATCAAGTATATTCAACCCTTCTCAATGATGACCTTCCCACAATAATGACTATCTTAATTCTTACTTTATCAATACTCCAAGGATAAGTGAGTTAATCTTTCTACTACGTGTCCCACTACCATGAAAAAGAAAAACCACACCACCCCAACCCCCCCCCCCAACCCGCCCCAATCAAGTGGAAAAGGAGGAGAAAAAAAAATACAGCATGCCTTTATACAAAGCAGGCACCAACATCACACCTGTGTGCTGGACTAGCACTGGCGTCACAATACTTACATCTTTGGTTGAGCTGTCACAACCACCTGTCATAACATCATCACGGTGGTACACCACACTGACTCTGCAGCCTCATTCCTGGTACTGTGCTGCTTATCCTGTCCATGACCCAGCCTGCTGACTGTGTACATTGTGCCTTTTCTCGGGTGCCTCACACTGGCACTGTTTCATTCTTAGTAGAGATGAGAGAACCAGATCTGAGCAAAACTGATCTGTTCTCGTATCCATCAGGCTGGCCGCTCTGTGCAGAGGGAGGATACTGCCTGGGGACTGACTTCAAAATGTCTGAAAAACATGGATACAGCCATAGCTCTATCCATGTTTTCCAGGCAGTATCCTCCCTCTTTGTACGAAGCTAAACACATCTGGCTAGCTCATCTCTAGTTCTTGGACCAGCCCCCAACCACACTGGGAACATGGTGTCCTCTAACCACAGAAGCCTAGCTTCCACAGCCAGATAAAGGGTGAAGACCTAGAGGGCACTTAAGGCCCTATTACACTAAACGAATATCAGACGTATTCAGCCGAAAATTGTCTCGTGTAATAGAAGACAACGATAAGCCGACATGAACGATGTTGGCTGATGGCTGTCTGTCATTGTCTTTCAACAATGCCTAAGATAGCAACAATCTCAATCTGCTGCCATTGCTCTGTGTAATAGGAGTGGCAGCTGTAGACCGCTGCTATCTTCTATGAGCTGCCCAGATGATCTAGTGATCACCCGGGCAGCCCCCCCCCCCCCCCCCCCCCCACGGCACCTTGGTTCTTACCTGCATGTAATAGCACCATCAACGAGCGAGGAACAAGGAGCAAGCAAGCGCTGACCTGACAGGTCGGCGCTCGATTGCTCCTCTGCATCGCCCGTGTAATAGGGACTTCAGACTCTGCTCCTTGGTATGGCCTAAAGCCAAACCGAAGCGGTAGCACAGCTGGTCAACATCTGCTGCCCATTACATTGCAATACCATACACAATATGAGGACAATAGTGGCACTGCTTCTGGAAGAACGCAGCTATGTTTTTCGAATCCTGAATAAGCCCTTCCTTCTATTGGACTGGTTGAGAAACCACTCATGGTCAATTAGGTCTTATCCTTAGTGTGGTCCCATCCATGATATAACCCATTTAAAGGGAATATACCATCAGGCCTGGGCTGAAGCACTGGAGGCGGGCCGACCCACCCCCAGTGGGAGGAACCCCCCGCTGCTCTGTGACAGGGCTCCATTAGAATCAATGAAGCCGTATCATAGAGGGGCGGGGGTTTCCTCCCACTGGGGATGGGTCGGCCCGCGTCCAGTGCTTCAGCCCGGGCCTGATGATACAGTCCCTTTAACTGTGCAGATCAACATGTCTGGAAGTAGGTTTGGACAACTACCAGTTAACCTATTTACATATACGCATACATACATACATACATAGACACAGCACATACAGTCCACACATTTCCATAAGATGCTCACACTGGTGAGCGCAGTGATACATTTCCTATTCTCAATCCACAAGCCAGATGTTCCAAACCCTTCGCAGGCAGGAAAATTTGCATGCCGATCCTAAGAACATTTCTGCATGAGAACGAAAATCATTGGATTCTGATCATGCATGAGCAGGAAATATTCTGAGCACAAAGCGAGTCATTTAAATATCAATTATTTATTAAAATTAACAATCAGCCAGCCAAAGACGACGTAAAAAAATGGCACTATTACAATCAATGCATTCTAAATGTTATAAAGGTGACAGTCACAATGCGGATGTGAACAAAAAAAATATCTGTCACCTTCAAATGCAAATAAACATTATTCCATTGTTGGTATTCATCACCAGGAGAGACTTAATTGTAAAGGCGACATGAAAAGATATTCAGACTGACTATATGGTAACATTAATTGTAACTGCCTACAGCCTTGATGTGCAAATCACACTTTGCTTATCTTTTACTAATCCTGAGTTACAGCTGGCGTTAGAATCCGGAGCTGCATTCATAATTCTGTTGTTTTTTGTTGAAAACAGTTGACAAGCTTGTAGTCAGATATGGTGCTTACATGAGCTCCTATAATACTGAGGGACAGTTCTAGGAACCGCGCATCAGATCAATATATAATGCTTGATATGAAGCGACACTTACCAGTTTGTTGGATAATCTGTCTGAGTTTACTCCCATTGCTGTTATATACATTCAAAAATTGACTCAATGAGGGAGATTTATAATGTCCGCCAGGGAAGTACTCCACGGACAAGGCATAGATACTTACCTTCTCTGTGGTGTACACCTGCCGTATACCCTGCTTGCCTAATGGGTGGATAGGGTGTCACAGTGAGGCGGGGAGATGGCATAGATACTTACCTCCTTCGTGGTGTATGCCTGCCGTAACCCCCGCTTACCTAATGGGCGGATGGGGGGGGGCACAGCAAGGTGGAGAGAAGGTGTGGATACTTACCTTCTCCATGGTGTACACCTGCCGTAACCCTCGTTCGCCTAATGGGCAGATGGGGGGTCACAGTAAGGTGGGGAGAAGGCACAGATACTTACATTCTCCATGGTGTACCTATGCCGTAAACCCCGCTCACCTAATGGATGGGGGGGGGGGTTGTCACAACAAGATGGGGAGAAGACATAGATACTCACCTGCTCCATAGTGTACACTTGCCGTAACCCTCGCTCGCCTAATGGGCAGATGGGGGGGCCCAGCAATGCAGGGAGAAGGTATAGATACTTACTTCCTCCGTGGTGTACTCCTGCCGTAATCCCCGCTTGCTTAGGCGGGGGGGGGGCATCACAACAAGGCGGGGGGAAGGTGCAGATACTTACCTTCTCTGTGGTGTACACCTGCCGTATACCCTGCTTGCCTAATGGGTGGATGGGGCATCACAGTGAGGCGGGGAGATAGCATAGATACTTACCTCCTTCGTGGTGTATGCCTGCCGTAACCCCAGCTTACCTAATGAACAGATGGGGGGGGGGGGCACAGCAAGGTGGAGAGAAGGTGTGGATACTTACCTTCTCCATGGTGTACACCTGCCGTAACCCTCGCTCGCCTAATGGGCAGATGGGGGGGTCACAGTAAGGCGGGGAGAAGGCACAGATACTTACATTCTCCATGGTGTACCTATGCCGTAAACCCCGCTCACCTAATGGATGGGGGGGGGTTGTCACAACAAGATGGGGAGAAGACATAGATACTCACCTGCTCCATAGTGTACACTTGCCGTAACCCTCGCTCGCCTAATGGGCTGATGGGGGGGCCCAGCAATGCAGGGAGAAGGTATAGATACTTACTTCCTCTGTGGTGTACTCCTGCCGTAATCCCCGCTTGCTTAATAGGCAGGGGGGGGGGCATCACAACAAGGCTGGGGGAAGGTGCAGATACTTACCTTCTCCATGGTGTACGCCTGCCGTAGCTCCTGTTCACCTAATGGGCAAACAGTGGGTCACGGCAAGGCAGGAAAGAGGTGTGGCCTCCTTCCTTGCCAGATTTTCCATGATTTCTGCCTGCTTGCAGGTATAAATCATAGAAGAAATCTACACCTGCTCAGGAACAGGTGTAGATTTTTGCACCCACTGTGCGTCAGGCGCAGGTTAGTCTGGTTTCACTATGAGGCACTTGCCTCTTAATGAATCCGTTGGGGTAATCGGGCGGGGTCTAATTAAGTAAGCCGGTCTTCATAAATGTCCCCCAATGTGTTTGCTAGGGGACTACACACTGTCTATTTAACTCAATGGGTTTGGTGCTGGTATGTCATCGGTATCTAAACTGGATGGGTAGTGAACTAGATGTATCCATCTAGTGGTGGATTCTCTGTGTTGCATCTGAAGACATTATACTCTTTGCTGTTATCTATGAACTCTGGGGTATAAATCAGGGTGTGTGGGGTAGGTTCTGATTGTCCCTTGTACATGGCACCTCTTTCATTGTCAGTAGCTTAATTCATATAAGAGAGGTGGTCTATATATGGTTTAGATGGCCACCACTATGTATTATTATGGTATCTTGACCAGTCACCTACTAAATAGTTCCTGGTGATGCCACTTCTATCCTGGTTGGTCGATGGTATATAGCTCAGCTGGTGTGGATGTAGTCATGACGCCAGTGCTAACTCAGCACACAGGTGTGATGGTATACCTGCTTTTAGTTTTTTGTTACTGGCTATGTTGATTCCCAATAGTCGGTCACCTGTCGGGATGTGATGGGTCCCTTGGGCTCTTAACACGGTGGTCCAGAGTGGGGAAATGACCCACCCAGACTATTGGTACCGTCAACCACAGAAAGGGGAAAATATCCCAAGGACGGTGTAGCCTGTGAGTATAGGTGCTGGTGCAATGATCACTGAGTCCCAGTAAAATAAAATAACTGATCTTTACTGACAAGTCTCTTTCAATACAGTATAATAGGATAACGAGTGGCTTCTGAGGTACAGACTTGGGTTCACTGAATCTCTGCTGAGAGATGCTCACATGCTGAGGTAGAATAGGAGAGTTCAGATGAGTGGAGAGGAGTTTGTCGGGAGACCCCAACCTAGTTTATATCTGAGTGTTTCTTTCAGACATAAACTGCCTACAGAGGACTGATCTGCAATCAGAGACACTGGCTGACAGCTGAGTGAGCAGGAGGCTGAGCAGCACTGAATATTCAAGGAGAGGGAGGAGGAAGTAGTGGTGAGGCATGCCAGAGTGCGGCACAAACAACTCCTCTTTGACTCTTACATTAAAAGTATGTTCACACATGTTGTAGTTTCATTGCGTTACTAGTATGAAGGGCAGCTTGAGTCACATATATCCCCCTCTGAAAAGGGCATTGATGGTTAAGCAGACATATACATAGACCCTTAACATAGAGCACTTTAATAGTGTGAGCCTAGCAGAGGAATGTCACTAAACTGGAACCATAAAAAAATGCTTAAAGAAGTACTGGAGAAAAATAATATTTTCAGAGCAACTGGTCAGAAAGTTATACAGATTTGTAATTGACTTAAAAAATCTCAGAACTTCCAGTACTTATCAGCTGCTATATGCCCTACAGAAGGTGTTGTATTCTTTTCAGTCTGACACAGTACTCTCTACTGCCACCTCTGTCTGTGTCAGGAACTGTCCCAAGCAGGAGAGGTTTTCTATGGGGATTTGCTCCTGCTCTGGACAGTTCCTGACATTGACAGAGGTGGCAGCAGAGAGCACTGTGTCAGACTGGAAAGAATACACCACTTCCTGCAGGACATATAGCAGCTGATAAGTAATGGAAGACTGGAGATTTTTAAATGGAAGCCAGTTGATATGAAAAAAAAAATCACTGTAGTATGCCTTTAAGAATTCTCATAGATCCTCTTTTCCAATTTAGTTATCTATAACCCAGTCATTGACTTTCTAGTATTTCTTAAGAACGTTTTCCCATTTCCGCTAATTTTCAGTCTCGCGGATGAGACGCTGCAGGTAGAAGGTACATCTTCCTGTCATTCTTCCCTCCATTCCTTCCTCAAGTCTTGTATCCTGAAATTATTTTGACTGCTGAGAGGAAAGATAATTCTGAGAATTGGGGGGGGTGAAATGATCCCTGCTGATGGGGGACCCTGTGCTGCTCCTCACTGGACTCACTCCATTGTGTTCTTCCACTCCAGGACCTCATTGACTATTCTATCCTCTCTTCACCTGTCATCCACAGCAAATCCAGAGGGTGACAATGGAGATAAGTATTTAAATGTGTTCCCTGGAGGATACAACACTTGGCGTGGTTTAACAGTGTGCAGTAAGCGTTCTGAGTAAATCCACCTCCCTCCCCTCAATTCTGCTCTCTGCCTCTAAGCATCCACACATGTATCCGGCTGGCGGTGGATTCTCTGCCTGTTGGACGTTTGAAGACAAACTCCAAAGGATTCAGGAATGTAAATCATACAGGTAACACAATATATCTTATTCTATACATCTTATTAGGAAGAGCGGCTTACAGGTAGGAATTATTATTCAATTCTGTTTAATCAGACCAATAGAGTTAGATCCTATGGGAATTCAATGTATGGAAATCACCTTAGATGCTATATATGTGTTCTCTTCGTCGTATGGTCAGATCTTACAGGAATTAATATGAATTAGGTCACCTAAAAGAATACATTGGCGCACACTTTAATATATCTATATATATATATATAGAGAGAGAGAGAGAGAGAGAGAGAGAGAGAGAGAGACGGTCATTATAAGAAGCATTGTCTTTACCTTGTGGTAGTATGAGTAAGGTATTGGAGTAGGTTTACTACTAGTCCTATGTAAAGTCACAGATAACACTTTGTAATACTGGGCATTGCGCCAAGTTAAAAAAAAAAAACGGACACGTTTATCTTTTTTGTATGGATACAGATGGAGAAGAGTTGAATTTGAGTTAATATAACTTGATAGGTTTCTAGGTTTGTTGGCAGCCTTGTGGAAATTCATAGATAATACGTCATGGCAGGTGACATGATGATGAGCTTGGATGGATGGATGGATGATGAATAGATGATAGATGGATGGATGGATGGATGATGAATAGATAGATAGATAGATAGATAGATAGATAGATAGATAGATAGATAGATAGGTGGATGGATAGATGGATGGATAGATGGATAGATAGATAGATAGATAGATAGATAGATAGATAGATAGATAGATAGATAGATAGATAGATAGATAGATAGATAGATAGATAAATAGATAGACAGATTCTATCATGTATGTATGTATCTATCTATCTATCTATCATCTATCTATCTATTAGATAGATAATCTATATTTTTCATAGGACTCCAGGTATATGTACATTTGGACATCAGAGTACTATAACAACTATACTATATCACTCTATCACTATTATATTACTATACTATATTACTATACAATCTATATACGAAATGCTACATAGATCTGTACAGATACAGTACATCAATTCAGAGTTTGTCATCTATCTATCTATCTATCTATCTCAGTGTCATCTTTACATACTGTAGCTTTAACCATTTGAGCACTGTACTTCTTTTTAGCAATGAATGGAATCCTAAAGTGCAAGACAAAAAAAAGTCGTCTGACACTTTAAAGAAGCTAAGCTCCCCTCCAAGCACAGTGACTGTTGTCTGTGAATTAGCCTCCCCGAGCCCCTATCCACTAATAAGTTCATTTTTCACTTGTAAGCAGCAGAGTCGCAGATTATTTCGCCGCTTGGCAGGTTCTTTGTGCTTTGCTGTTTTTTTTGTGTGACATCTGGTGACATTATTATACATCTGCTATCATTAAAGTGGTTCGATCTCCTACACCTTCAGCGAGACACACAGTAAATGTCATGAGATGGCTCCTGGGTATGAGAACAAACGGAATCAACGAAAAGAAAGAGAACTTACTGCATGTGTCACTCTATAGACCCTAACGGACTATGAAAACACACTGTACAGTAGAGGGAGCTATAAGGCTATAGGGGGAAGTTACAATGGTTGTATGCCAGTTTTTCCAGTTTGTGATGTGTTACACCCCTTTCCCAAGCTTAAAGGTTTTGTCCAGTGAAAATCTTTTTCTTTCAAATAAACATGTTTCAGAAAGTTATATAGATTTGTAATTTACTTCTATTAAAAAATCTCAGGTCTCCCCATACTTATCAGCTGTTGTATGTTCTGCAGGAAACATTGTTTTCTTTTTAGTCTGACACAGTGCTCTCTGCTGCCACCTCTGTGCGAGACAGGAACTGTCCAGAGCAGGAGAGGTTTTCTATGAGAATTTTCTGCTGCTCTGGATAGTTCCTGTCTCAGACAGAGATGGCAGCAGAGAGCACTGTGTCAGACTAAAAAGCAAACAACATTTCCTGCAGGACATAAAGCAGCTGATAAGTATGGGAAGACTTGATATTTTTAAATAGAAGTAAAGTACAAATCAATATAACTTTCTGACACCAGTTGATTTGAAAGAAAAAGATTTAATGGGGGTATTCTACTGCTATATCTATATGGATCCCTTTCTACACTGTTCGTCTTTGTATCTGTAGCATTTTTTCTGTTTAACTGTATAACAGATATCTACTCTAATTCTCAGTTGGGCAAGATTTCATAGTCTGTTCTATAGACAATGATAGAGATAATCTATTACACCTGGTGCAGCTTTTTTTTAAAGGTGTATCCTGGTGAATAAAACTTAATTTACTTTGTTGTATAACTTTATTAAAGAAAATGTGATTTTTTTTTTCTCTATTTGTATATTGACTGGCAGCAGTAAGGGGTGACTCTGCTGCCACCAATGGCTTTGTAGGGAACTGCAGGGCTTCACAAGGGTCCAAGGTTCACAAGGGTCCTGGGTTCAAATCCCACCAGGGGCAACATCTGCAAAGAGTTTGTATGTTCTCTCCTTGTGTGCGTGGGTTTCCTCCCACACCCAAAAAAATACAGATAGGTGAAGTGCTGCAAAATCTGTGTGCGCTACATAAATGTATGTTTGCATTCAAATTAAAGAAGTTGTGTGTTGTCCCACCACAGGTGTTTCTAGACTGTACACCCTTCTCTAAAGTCTAAAGTTTAAGTAGTACCCTAGTTTTGCCACTAGATGTCGCTGTTATGTGTATTATGTACCTAGGTATTGTATGGCTGGATGTAACTAAAGGGTCATTGTTTTAGGATCTGTGCACCAATGGGAGTTCTTTCTCTTTTCCTTCTATCTCTATCCTTCTCTTTCTTTTGTACTCTCTTCTCACCCACTCACAGCACACCTTATAACATCTTTAGAAGAAAGTCACATGGGGAGAGGAAGTGTAGCCACGCCTTAGTGAGTCTTACCCTGGTTTTTGTAGAGGAAGGACGCAAGCCAGGTCGGTCCCTGTAGTAGCCGAGAAGGACCCTGGCTCCTGCCAGGTCCCCCGTGGACAGTCTTACTCTGGTCTCTGTAGTGGATGGATGCACATGAGACACATTAGCACTTTTTCTTGAAAACAGCACTTGATGAACGCACTCTTAGAGAGGACAAGTCAGGGATCACCCCAGCCCACATCGAGAACCAGTCTAAAAGAGCTGGACAGTATCCAGCAGAAGAAAGGAACTGATCCAGATAAAACAAAGTTGCTAGGAGCCTACATGCTCTATATCACAATGCAGGTGTCATCAGAGAACTCTGAGCACTCTTCTCATCCTAAGTAACAAGGTCTGGGGCTTGTGTCACCCTTTAGGACGGGTCACCTGACACTAGTGGGCAATAGGTGGTGCAAAGACCAAAGAGTCAAAATACAGGCACAAGTATTTTCTCTACTCTCAAGTATTCTACTTATTCTCCTTCTAAAGTTCCGGCAGAGCACACTTCTACATTGGGTTGGGACTCTCTAGACATCCTCCTCTCTGCTTCTCTGAACTTCTACTACCTCTCAGCACGCAACTCAGTCAACACCACTGTATGTCTCTCACAACTTCCCAGTACAGTTCAAGTTACTTAAGATATTATCAAGTCAAGAGCCTAATATATATCACTGTATTAAGCCTTACTATAGTAAAGAAGAGTTTATTTATTTTAACTGGACTCAGTGGTTATTCGCCAAGCACCTACAAAGCCATTGCTTCCTCCTTAGGTCATCTCCCCTTTCTGTGAGTGGTGGTACCGATAGTCGAGGTGGGTCATAACTCCACTCCGGATACAGCCAGTCCCTTTAAAATAAAAGCAGGTGTGCCAGCATACCTGTGTGCCCCACCGGCACTGGCGTCACGACAACCTAACATCAGGCTGAGCTATACTCTGACCAACCACCATAGAAGTGGCGTCACACGTTACCACCTAGTAAGTGACCGGTCGAGCATACACCACAGTTGTGTCAGCAGCGCTGCAGCCCCAGCAGCATGTATCAGAGCGAGTGATAATTGACAGTTATCCCAGCTCGTTGCGCTACAAGGTCCTGCGAATGAAGCTCCACTGACACAGACAGCTTCCCCACGTGCAATGTCTAGTCCAGGGGTTGGAAACCATAGCTCTCCAGCTGTAGCAAAACTACAACTCCCATCAGGCCTGGATGATGGGAGTTGTAGTTTGGTAACAGTTGGAGAGCCACGGTTTCCAACCCCTGGTCTAGTGTAATGCTAACCTTAAAATAGACATCATGGGAGGCTCAGTATCAGTACCACTAGGTAACTTCTAGGAGAAGACTACTGCAGTTCCCAACATAACCATTGATGGCAGCAGAGGGGCCATGTTGTCCCTTTACTGCTGGCCCTTAATGAAATTTTATGGGAAAAAAAATTAAGAAATGACCATTTTTATTCACCAGAGAGAGTAGGGGGGGGGGGGGGGTTACTTTAAAAGTGTACTCCAAAGGAACAGGGGTAATGGGGTCAGAAAGTTATACTAATTTGTAAGTTATTTCTATTTAAAAATCAGGAACTGTCCAGAGCAGCAGCAAATCACTATAGAAAACCTCTCCTGCTCTGGGCAGTTCCTTTCATAGACAGAGGTGGCAGCAGAGAGCACTGTGTCAGAAAGAATACATCACATCCAGCAGCTAAGTACTGGAAAACTGGAGATTTTTTAATAAAAGTAGTTTACAAATCTGTATAACTTTCTGACATCTTAAAACAATCTTTTTTTTTTCACTGGAGTGCCCCTTTAAATAAAACCAGTGTTCAAGAGCAAGAAAGGAATAAGTATGAGTGTGTCCCATAAACGTGATGGAAAGAAATGGAGCTCACAATAACGATTGCAGACAATGACATTATATAAACATTTATTATCTATATTGCCAACCACATATGACAAATTTAGTCTAGGGGTATGGACATTACCTCCGTAATCTGAATCTCTATGGAGACAGGATCCAGGGGTTACTTGCAATGGCTCCGCTCTTGTGTAATCCGATAGTGCTTGCCATCAAAGGCTGGATAGATCACTTAGAATGATTCAATAAATTCCTTTAATGCAATTGTTACCAAAAGAAACAGGTAAATTCAATTTGTTAGCTTAAGAGAAGTCCTTTTGCATGAGACGGGTTATTTCTCTTGGTTCGATAACCAGCGTTTTTTTTTTCCTAATATGTAGCGGAATAGAGATTTTAGTGGAGCAGAAAATGGTAGCACCCGAGGGCAGGAAAAGATGAGAGGTGGATTTACGCTCTCCGCTGGAGTGTATGAAATTTTATGTCGAGATTTGTTTGGCTTTGACAGGTGATACACGGCAGCTGGCTGTCACGCTGGTAGCATTTATGTAAACTGGGATTGGTCTTTATAGTAACTTGGTAACAAAAACTAGTAACTAAATCTAACATTTACAATCTATGAAGACTGTGATTGATCTTACTAGTAACATGGTACCTATATGCATACTATATAACTATATTCAGTCCAGATCAATACACCCAATCCACAGATCAGGGTTATGAGAGAAAGCCAGGAACAGATCCAATAAGAAGAAAAATTATAGACCAGGTCTTAAAGGGAATTCCTTAAAGGGAATCTGTTACTAGGTTTATGCCGCCTTAAATAAGGGTGGCATAAACTAGTGGCGAAAATGCTGAACAGATCAGTGTATTATTTACATCATTCTGCTCAGTCGTTCTCCTAATATGCAGGAGAATAGGAGTATTGCCACACCCCACCCCCGCCCTCCAGCTGTTGTTGACTGCCTATACACAGCATGGATAGATAACTGCCAATCAGCAGCTTGTGGGCGGAGTTGTCTGCTTCTCATGAATATCCAGGACTACTGGGCTCATGCACATAATGGAGAGGACTACTTATTGTCCATGTTATTCAGGAGGATATCTCTGGATCAGCTGCACAGAACAATGTAAGTGATACATCATTCTGTTCAGCTTCTCTGTCACTAGTTTATGCTACCCTTAGACGGGACAGCAGAAACCTACTGACCTGCCAACTTTAAAGAAGAAAGTAAAAATTTTTCATCTGGCAGGGGCAGGAAGAACATAAAGAATCACAACTCAGCTTTCCCAGTGCCATAGCAACGCTAGATTGCTACTCGGGGACCCCCGCTCTGGGATCTCCTTCAGAGCTGACATCACAACCCGATTGATGGACTGCCCCCTCAGCCACTCTGGACTGTCCATTAGCCAGGACAGGCAGTATCCCCTGAGTCGTGATGTCATCGGAACTCGGGGATTTTTCAAATGGCCCGCCTTCTCCTTTAAAGCGACTCTGTACCCACAATCTGACCCTCCCAAACCGTTTACCTTTGGATAGCTGCTTTTAATCCAAGATCTGTCCTGGGGTCCATTCTGCAGGTGATGCAGTTATTGTCCTAAAAAAAACTTTTAAACTGGCAGCCCTGTGCCCAATGGCCAGGGCTTAGATTGTGTATGCATTAGGCTGCCACAACCTCTCTGTCCCTCCTCCCCACGTTCCTCATCATTAGGAATGCTCCAGGCAGATTGTCTCCTGTTCCTTAGCTGTGAGCTGTGAATACTGAACATGGACTGAATCGTTAGGACACCTGTGCAATGTTCAGACAGGAGAAAATGTTCTAGAGGCATTCCTAATGATTAAGCAGAACCCAGAGACTTTTCACTTCCAAGCTCTAGCTACAGACAGTATGCAGTATTAAACCCTTAAAGTCAGAGATTACCCCAGCCCATGCCATGAACCTCTCTTAAAAGTGCAGGGCGGTATCCTAAGGCAGAGGTACTGACCCGGATAGAGCAAAACTACCGCAACCAAGGTCTATGCACTCTATCTCTCATTGCATGTGAATCTGGGACATTCTCGGGCACTTAGCTTTGCCCAGGTAACATAGTCTGGGGCTTGTGTCACCCTCTTAGGGCGGGTACCCTGACACTGCAGGGCAGAAGGGGGTTTAGTAAACATGGGCACAAGTATTCTCTTCTCAAGCCTTCTTCTCTTTAGTACTCTTCTCTCAAGTTCTAGCAGAGCACATTACTACCTTGAGTTGGGGCTCTCCCGACAAACTCCTCTAAACTCCTCTACTCTCCTCAACGCTAAACTCCACAGACACTGCTACTCTACCTCAGCACTTCAAGTATCTCCCAGCACAGATTCAGTGAACTCAAGTCTGTACCATAAAAGATATCCATTGCCAAGTTATCCTGTATTATCAGTATTATCCTGTATTTATCAGTAAAACCATTTTATTTATTTTACTGGGACTCAGTGATCATTGCACCAGCACCTACACACACCGGATACACATTCATTGAGTCATTTTCCTCTTGCTGTGGGTGGCGGTACCAACAGTCCTGGTGGGTCATCTTCCCACTCCGGACCACTGTGACGAGAGCCCATTGGGGACAATATAGCCAGCCATAACATAAAAGTAGGTGCAACACCCCACCTGTGTGTTGAACTAGCACTGGCGTCACGACAGTACCATCAGTGGCTGAGCTGTATTGGAACCACCAGCATAACATCGTCTGGTGGCTGAGCACCATACTGACCACTAAAGTCAAGTGAGATTCTTTTGGCTCAGCATAAATATCTGGATGTACAGTATAAATCCGACCTATATTTGCTTATGTGCCAATATGACATCTTTACCTTTTTATGAAGAATTGGTAACTATTATTTTTTAATTATTGAATGTTTCTTTGCTGTGTAACTGACAGATGGAATATATATATATATATATATATATATATATATATATATATATATATATATATGTATATATATTTGCACCATTATAGAAACATACTCCGGTTACCACTTAAGCAGTAGTTATGACTCAGTTGTGGACCAATTACTCCAATCTGTGGCTGCAAGCAAGTGATGGTCAATGTTATAAAGGTTGATTTCAGACAAGTGCTATGGAAGTAAATCCTGTCTGTACTGTGGGACTAATGACCTGAACTTAAAAAGCAACATAGAGATCTGTGATGCTTTCAGTTTAGTTCATTAAAAAGAGTTTATTCAGGCTTAGGAAAAAAAAAAAAAAACATGTCCGCATCACTCTCATCCTCAGTTTGGGTGTGGGGGTTTTGCAGCTCAGTTTCATTGAAGTGCATGGAGCTTAACTGCAATACCACACACAACCTGAGGACAGGGGTGGCGCTGTTTTTGCAAGAAAGTAGCTGTGTTTTTTCTAGTCCTGGATAATCCCTTTGTAACCCATTGGCCAGGACTAAAACTGGGTTTATAGTATATTTCACTTAAATGGATTTTATGAAAGGTAGGTGCTTATGATTAAGTGTCTTTAATGGTTTTTAATGGTTTAATTGATTTTAATGGTTTCCTCAGACTTGACTTTTCAATTGTTCATGCCTGTCCTTCCGATCTTGCCAACAATATCTAATCTTTGGTTTGACAACAATTAGCTGTTCAACGGAGCCACATTCACAATAAAAGGAGCTGAAAGTAGATCCGTACATTGTCTAGTGGGCATGCTGGCTTATTACGGCTCAGCTCCCAATCACTTCATTGTGGACACCACATTTTTAGCAAATAGCTGATAAATGGGGCTGTTAGATGTTGGACTTTAACTAATCAGATATTGTTGGGCTGTCTTAAGAATAACCCATCAATGAAGAAGTCCTAGTGAGTCTTGCACTGTCAGCTCTCATTGGATAGCGTCATTCAGTTATTTATTGAGTTATACATTTATAGTAAGAATAAAAGAGAAACAACACTGTGGTGACAAGTTACCTTTAAAGGTGTACTTCAGGGGAAAAAAAAAAATATATGAGGTGTCCCACCACCGGTGTTGCTATTGGTTGCACCCTTCGTAAAAGCCTGTACTTTCAAGTGTGGATGTAGTGGTACCAGAGTTTTGCCACAAGATGTCGTTGCTGTAATTATGTATGCTTAGATGTTGCACGGTTGTAGTACCCAAAGGGTTATTGTTTTGTTTGTGTACCACATGGATCTGCACACCAATGAGAGTTCTTTCATCTGTTCACCTATCATCTCTCTTTTTACTTTTCTATATGCACTCCTCATCCATTCACAGCACACCTTACATGCGCTGTAGGAAGGAAGTAACATGGTTAGAGGAAGTGTAGGGTCTTTTGTCTTTGGATTCTGTAGAGGTAGGACGCTACCTACAGTTTTCTACCAAGTAACCGTATTCAACACTATGCAATTTTAAGCTTCCACTAGAGAAGACAAGTCAGGGATCATCCTAACCCATGCCGTGGACAAGGAGAGACACAGTACAGGACAGTATCAATCACAAGGAAAGGAACTGATCCGGATAGAGCAAAGTTGCTAGAAGCCTATGAACTCTATCTAACAGCACACCAAAGGTAACGAGTTCTAGGGCTTGTGTCATCCTCTAAGATGGGTCACTCGACACTGGTGGGCAATAGGTGGTGCAAAGACCAAAGAGTCAAAACACAGGCACAAGTATTCTCTCTACTCTCAAGTATTCTTCTATTTCTACCTCCGGCAGAGCACAGTACTACATTGGGTTGGGACTCTCTCCATATCCTCCTCTCTACTCTTCTGATCCTCTATTTTACTTCTCCTCACACAAGCTGGGAGAAGTTTCTTAAGACAGGATACAGCTTTTCCTGGCACCAGGGGACGAGCAGCACAGAGCGGAACAGAGTAAAAAGGCAGACTTGACGATCAAACGGGTGATTTGCTTATCTCTACTCTTTGGCATTGCCCAGTAAACATGGACTTAGGATTCTTCTTGAAGACCTGGACTCAGACCCGCTGTCACCTGAGAATCTATATAAGCCGAAAAGCAAGTGCTCTGGTTTTTGTAAATTTATACTATATCAAAATTTCCTGCTTCACCAATGATGACTGTGTTATCATATGTCATAGACCATTCAAGTAAATGGATTCTCACTTGAGAAAATGAATGATTCTATGAATGATGATGATAGCCTCGGACTACTGACCAGTGTGAAGAGATGATACTGGGGGAATAAAATCATTAGACCACTGGATTGATATCTCCTGGGCAGCTGGAGAACACTAATCATATAGAGCCGATATAAAGCAAGCCTATCTGTCAGGGCTTTGTCCTATACACTTTATACACTGATCACACATCTCACATGATTTACCACTCATTCTTCAAGACCTCATGAAAAGAATGAGTATAATGAAATTCTTACATGCGGATCAATATCCCCCTTATTGATTACATTCTCCGAGATGATTGTGTACAGTATAATGGAGATTTATAATCCTTCGTAGGTTTCAGGATTTGATGACAACTTTTCATCTCATCTCCCACCACTCAAAGCCTGATATAGGGGGGTATTATTACTATAGACTCCAACGATCCAATTCTAAACTAATAAAATAGTCAGAATAAGAAAAAACTGCAGGATTTCAGGATTATTTTATAAATGGAAAATTAGAAATAGAGATGAGCGATGAGATGAAATGGTCTATCCGAACGTAAGCGTGCAGCATTTGATTACTGAAGAAGTTGGATGCAGCCCTGATTCTGCCTGGAAAACATGGATACAGCCATAGGCTATAGGTGCTATCCATGTTTTCTAGGACTTCCTATGTACTTCTTCGGACACTTGTAATCTAATGCCGCACGCTCAGGTTTGGACAGATACAAGTGTGGTTGAGTTCATCTCATCGCTCATCTTTAGCTCTAACTTTCCATTTATAAAATAATCCTGAGATCTTGCAGTTTTTGCTCTGACCCGACCACTAAAAATAATAATATGCTGAAAACTTTTCAGTATCCTATTCATCTCAGACAGGAATACAGCTAAAGGTGACACTTGTATATACATAAAGTGGGATCAAGCCACTTATAATAGGTAATGGTCCGAGCCCCTCCCCTCTCCTGCACAATGATCACAGAGCATGCTTAGAAAACTCTACTGTAGAATGCAATGGGTGAGCTACAGTCTATTATCTCCTATGTGGAGGAGAGCTCCAGGGAAAACAAAAAATTTGATGCAGGCTGAGGGTGAGAGGAACATAATAAAGAATGTATACTTACCTGTCTCTGTTCCCCTGCAGCACTGCTCTCACAACTTGTTGTCAGCGGCTGGACATAATTTTTTCCTGTACGCTATGATCCGGGGGAAAGTACCTGCTCAGCCAATCAGTGACTGCAGTGGTGTCCCATCTCAGTCACTAATTGGTTGAGCAGGCATTCCTGAGTTGGGCCGTGATGTTTCAGGAGCAGGAGCTAGAGGAGGGCGGTGGGGGTGCAGGAGCGGTAACATGGCAATGTGGGGGCATGGAGATAGCTATTCTAAATTGGTACTTTGGGGGGGGGGGCAAAATTAAACAGTTGAGTGAGGGGAAATTGGGACAAATTTACATTTACAGCTAAAACTAAATACTGCATAGTGAATAGTAATTGCAAAGCAATGAAAAAGGGGAAAAATGCTGAAAGAGTAACAGCTGCAGATTGGGATATATTCTAACTTCCCATAATTACAGAGTTTGTGCTTTAAGTGCATGTGAGCAGCGACTCTCTGCAGTGTTTATAGCGTCATGCCCCGGGCACAGCGAGTGACGGACAAGTAGAAGCGCCGGGTGAGGGATCACAGTACCAGTGTCTATTTCTGCTGCTACTTGCTCGGTCCCTGGTGTAATTGCACTCATAGAAGATGGCTAATTGAGCGGAGGACAATGGCGCTGATGAGAATGAATTAGTGCTCTCGCCGTCGTGTGCAGGTGAGAAGAGAAGAATGCAGACTCTGAAAGCAACGCTACAGGAGCTCATTCTCGCCTTTGTGCCAGGGAAATATAGCTGATTTATTTTATATGTTTCAACTACTACACCCCCTCATATTTCAGACGTTTCCATCACCCCACCCTCCCCCATCAAAATAATCATTCACATAGGATAAATGTTTTGTATAAACACATATAGGACCTATATGGACAGGGAATGTATCTGCCTTTGTTTTTTTTTTATATAGGATATTTTAGTTTAGGTAGGTCGGTCTTTTCAATTGCAGAGTTTTCTTTAGATACATACTGTATATACAGAGTGGATCATTGTCTACTTTTGACGTTGGCTCATGTGGAAAGTGATGTGTGGTGAGAGGGCATGGTGGGTATATGAGGTAAGTGACAGGCTGTCTACACACATATCCTTCATAGGTAAATAAGAACATTTTATTAGACTTGCAAAATGGGATGTTTATTGGCGTTTAGGCCAAGGGTGGTGATGGCACCTTTGTGAATATGTGACACTGAAACTCTGGGACCTATATACCTATTATAGTGACCTATAATGACTAAACTTGGGAATAAATTGACAACTGGAAGTTTTCAGCAGGGGGCAATTTCCCTGTACTGTCCCTGTCCTATCAGTGCTGACTATATCAGACAGAGACACACCCCTATCTAGAAAAAAAAACAGTTGTCAATTTATTCATCTGATTCTAGGAGGAATAAGAGAAGAACAGCCCAAGAGCATAACACATCACAACATTATAACTGCAAGTATTTACCAAAGTATCAGGGTTATCTAGAAAAGGAAAGAGCACAGCTACTTTCTTAAAACAACAGCACCACCCTTGTCTACAAGTTGTGAGTAGTATAATATTACAGCTCCATTCACTTCAATGGGACTGAGCTGAAAACCCAAGGACAAGAGTAGTGCTTTGAAAAAGCAGCCTTTTAAAAAAGAAAAAAAACCTAGATAACCCCCATGGATCCCAGCTACGTCCCTGTATCCGTGGATAACATGGTGCGGAATTAAAATAAAATAATTAAGTTGTACAAAGTCTAATTTATACAAAGACTAAACTGAATAAATAAATGACTAAATGTATAGCAGTCGGCAATAGGCAATATAGAATTGAGACTAATAACACCTAGCTCTGATTGGCCAGGAGCTCATCACTGCTAGTTATTCAATATATTGGCCATGATAAATTCATTGTCCTCCTTTCCATAAATCCTCATATCCATCTGTGAAGGCATTATATAGTATTTTGCAGGTTATAATAAGAGCCACTGATCTAGATTTCTCCGGTCTTGGCAGAAAGCAGAAGCAGATTAAGGAAATTACATTGCCATTATGCCGTAGACAATTAATAACGTCTGATTTAATAAACACAAGGGCAACGATCAGTAATTCACTCCTAACATTCGGCTTTGCGGCTACGCTGCCTGACACCACGTATCGGCGTTATTATATTTAATATATTAGGACAAGCAAAGAATTTTTTTTTCCTCATTTAAGAAATAACCCGTTTTTCTTCTAAGTATCCTGTAAGAAACTATACGCAGGAAATATTCTGGACGCAATAGTTACAGTGGCCCCATTTGTGAAACATTCATAAACAGTTTGCTATGGCATAAAATAATAAATTAACACTATAATTGCATTACGTACCTTTCTCTAGCCCTAATAGTCAGACAGCTAGATACAATGATGTTCTTCATTGGCTGTGAACCAATTTAGAAAGTATTGATGGTTAGAAACTGAAGCTATGAGGCTCTTGTGGCGTATCTGCTTAGGTGCGTTCACACCTACAGGATCCGCAGCACATCTGCAGCAGATCCGCAGCAGATTTGATGGTGCAGATTTGGTGCTGTCTTCAGTTATTTAAACGAAATCTGCCGCGGATCTGCTGCGGATCCGCAGCAGAAAATCTGCTGCAGATCGGGGGCCCAGTAACCCCATAAAACTGATCACGAGTGGTTATATTTTCCTTTTTGTTCCATCCACCATCTTGGATAGCTGTCCTTCTACTTAATATCCCATAATGCCTTTTTTTGTGTTAGAGGCAAAAAAAAACTACAAGGCAGAGGCTCATGGGGTCTCTATGAAATAGAATAGGACACAGGGAAGAGGGAAGGTTATGGTAATGTAGTGATGTCACCTTGCAATTTGGAAAAACCACTGTACCCACTGTCAAACTGAGCATAAACCCATAGTGCTGGATGGCAGTCAGACTTGGCTTTGTTCGACCTGTACAACTGAATAATCAGGTAACATGTCTAACTGAGACCGCAGAGACATGTCAACAGTTTTGATTGGTCAGGGTTTCACTGTTGAGGCCCCCACTGATCAAGAGAAAGTAAGCAGAAGGACACAGTAGCTCATCTCCCTCCCCTGAGCACAGCAATATCTGTGTAGTGGCTGCATTAAAAGGCTATAGGGCTGCTGGACAGAGAAGATCGACAGCAGGTAAGTAAAGTGCTCCTCAGTGAGCTTCTCCCCACCCAACAGCGAGACTCCCGACCGATCAAATGTTTTGACATGTCACTTCCATGTCAGAAAGAAAGTCAAACAGCCTCAAGACTTGCAAAAAAATTTCAAGTTTTTATTGCATATCCAAATTCAGTAAAGCAATGTTTCGACTAACAGTAGTTTTTATCAAATATACTATGTAAAGCATAAAGAGACCATTGTTGGTTGAAACATCACTTTGCTGTACTTGGATATGCAATAAAAACTTTTTGCTGTAATATTGTCCTATTACACGGCCCGATCATAAACTGTAAAAGAGATCAGCTAGATCGGCGCTAATTTACTGAGAAATTACAGGATTATTGGGCAGCAAGGGCTGCACGAACATCATTAGCGATGTCCGTGCAGCTCTTGCTATAGTGCAAAATAATAAAGCATTAATTTACCTTACCACGTTCCCTGGTATTCTTGGGCCTTCTCTGGTGTACTTGGGCCTTACCTGGTCTCTGAAACTCTGCCTTCTGTTCCGGTTTTTACACTGGCAGGCCGCCGGACCCTCAGCCAGTCACTTGCTTCTCTCTATTACACGGAGTGATAATCAGCCAAATCGGCCTGATTCGGTGGATTATCACTTTATGTAATAGGGACCTTACTCTCTAATATATGTTACTTGACTGAAATTTGGGGTTGCCAACAGTCTAGCATACACCCACCTCTCTACTGCCCTATTGGACTTATCTCCATGGTGCTGTTGGACTTTGCTGATTTCTGTTATGTCTCTTTAAAATATCTAAAGTTCTTCTTTAAGAGGCTCTCAAACAATACTACATAACAATGCATTTCCTTAAAGGGGTGTTGCTGCTTTCAGCGCTCCGTCCTGCTCCCGATTACTGGTTTGGAAGGGCAGAACATTCTAATTTGATTACCACATGTGAGTCAAGTAAATGGTCACAGAAAGGGACCCAGAGTGGGCCGAAGCTGTAAATTGGAGGCCATGTCAGGGGTAGGAACTACTTCTCATACACACTCCCAAGACCCAACAGTCCTCAGTTGTGATGTAGCTGGAAAAAATGCACAGGTCAGGACTACTGGGAACCACCTGACAACAATGACAATGAGCTGGTGTTAAAATCTAGGACACCATAAAAAAACAGATAGCTGTAAATAGCAAATAGCAGACGGCACTGCTCCATTCCCACTCTGATACAGACAACACCATTCAGACCATGCATCTAAAAGCCTCCATGGTGCTCAGTCCTGGACAACAGCGTATGCGGCAAGATACTGTAAAAAAAAAAAAAATAAGGACGGCACTCAGCAACTTGAATTTCAAAGCAATCTGGATTTATTGGGAAATCAGAGAAGCGGGGGAGAGTGTTTTGCTGCACAATGCCGCTTTGTCAGACCCCCAAACAAAAAGCCCCTGACAAAGCGACGTTGTGCCGCAAAACTGCAGGGCTTTGAAAAGTTGGTGAGTGCCGTCCTTGTTCCTTTGTGATATCTTGCCATAAAAAAAACAGAAGTCACAATAACACTTTATATGGCCAGGTGGATCTTTATAAATCAATTTACTTAGATGGAAATACCCCTTTAAGACAAAAAATTTACTTCACAACTTTATGTTGAGGAGTATACAGCGCATGTTTATCAGCTTCTGCTAACTTTCCTGTTATCTGTTAGGATCTATTTATATATGCCTGCGTCTCGCTGCCTGCTGAGTATATTCCTGTAGATAAGAAATCACCACAGAAGCTGTGCCTGATGTTGGAGAATTTGTTTGCTGCTTGGTTTACTGGGAACATCTAACACTGCGTACAAGGAGAATGTGTAACTAGTGACAACTCCGGAGAAAACAACTCATCTGTATGTAAATTACCACTAAATGAAAAAAAAGCTATTATTTTAAGAGATTCTAAAGATATTACTAACACAATTTGTTAGAAGAGACCAAAATTGCACACATAGAGGCTGTTTATGTAGAACCTGCCCACGGGCATAACATAGCCAATCCCAGACTCGTGCTTAATAAATCAACTAAATTTCATTTTATCCACACATTGGGGGAGATAAAGGAAAGTTTTCCCAGTACGTTCAGATGAGTTTTGTGCCTATTTTGTGGCACATTGCCGCAATATTTTTCCCAGAAAATGAGAAACCTGACATTTCCCTGAAAAAGCCAAATACTTGACATAAAAAAGATTGACATAAAAAAAAGGACAAAAAACAACAAAACATACACACTTTTCCAGATTTTTTAAATTTATTCTTCTTTGGTATGTGTGTGTGGTGGAGAGGTTGGGGGGTAGAGGAGTAAAAATGCCTGTAGGCAGGGCCGGACTGGCCTTCTGGCAGTTATGGCAAATGCCAGATGGGCCTGTGTCCTCTGTAGGCAGCTATTCTCCTGCTCCTGCAAATTATGGCAAAAACTACACAGACTCATAAGCAGCTAGAAGCTCAAGGACCTGTGATTGAAAGTTCTTGAACAGTAACTAAAGTTTAGCAGAGCCAATGAGCAAATAGAAGCTTAGAAACCTTAGATGATGTCATAAAAAGTCCTTGAGCTCAAGCACAACTATGCATGAGAATGAAAATTAGGTTGTGACAAATCTTTGAGGAAGGTACAGTGTATGCTAAAGGGAGAGTGGGTCATGGAGACAAGTTGGGGTGGGGGAGGGTGTCTGAGAAAGGAGGCTGTAAAGAATGGTTTCCCTTAAAAGGGCTTTCTGGATCAGAAAAACATAACTGCCTCCTTCTAAAACATATCAGTATGGTATTGACGTTTCGCCCCTTTCACATTGATTAAGAAGAGCTGCAATATGATTTACAACTCATAGATAGACGTGGCTCTAATGTTTGGATGCAGCCATCTTCTAGTCTAGGTTTTAAGAACACTGGGGTCCTGTACACGGACGTAGATAAAAGATAGTTGGCCCTGGTGCAAAAATTTGGTTTGCCTCCCCCACAGGTTGTAAATCTACAACTCCTGTCATGAATGTTCATACATGATGGGGGTTGTAGTTCTGCTGCCAGGATAGCCACAGACTGCATAACTACAACTCCCATCATGAACTGTCAGGTAGACATGATTGGGGTTGTTGTTCTGCCACTGGGAGAGCCACAAGTTGGGAAACACAGCCCATATTAGTCTGTCCCCCTTGTAATGTTCACCTCCCGCTTTGCTCTGGGGCTCTGGCCTCTTCTGGTCAGGTCTAGATGCAATGTAATGTGGGCAGAGCTAATTGTACTGCTGTGAATAACACAGGAAGTGGCAGGACAGGGATCACAGGGCTTTCCTTCTGTCACTCGGCTATTTGGTTTTATCAGCAATGTGCTAATACAGGTGAATAGGGGCAGAGCTGCTCAACGCAGTTCTCCTAAACTGGCCACCATTGAACTAGCCGTCATCTTCACAGCTGCTTCGGGAGAACTGAAGCAGGTATGGACAGGAGGCGGCGACCCAAAACGCTATACCACTGGTCCTGTATGATTTATTGTGTGCTAATGCTGTTGTTATCCCATCTACTGCTCTTACTCAGAAAGCAATGACTGTGGAAAATTAAATTTTGTACATCAGTGTTCATTGTATTAATATGTGCTAATTACCAAGTAATATGTTGCACGGCAAGCACATCTTCGCGCACAAGTACCCTTGTTTTAACCTACATTTCTATATTCATTTCACAGAGAGTGATTTTTTCACTCTGTAATGTTCCCTGAGGTGTGTGCCCAGTTAGTAGATTACTTTGCCAATTGCTTTTCCCCGCTGCTGTAATCACAGAGCGGAAAAACAACCTGTCATGGGAAATGGAGAAAACTTTGTTTGGATTATTCCATCTCGCAGGCCAGCCTGCACGGCCCCATAATCCTTCAAGTAAATATTTACACGGTGACAATTATCAGATGCGTAATATAATTGAAACAACGTAACATCCTCCCCTTACAAGCACCTTGGAGTCTGGGCATTGTTTGGTTACTTGGGAGTACAAGTGGAGCAGACATACAGAACCATATTCAATAATACTACAAAAATCATAGCGAGTTTTTGTCTAAATATAATATTCTAGGTGACAAGTTTTTTGACTAAATTTGTCGGCCTTGGATCTGCTATCTGTTGCCTGTTGTTAAGGAAAGTTTGTCTCTAGTAACAGGGGTTGCAAAAGAAATCACAGCAAGTTGGAGGAGAAACTAGTTACTGCTATGTACAGGAGAAAGGGAGAGAGAGTAGCACTTACCCTGGGCTGTGTGCATGTAGGCCAAGGCTTTCTCCACCCTCCAGAAGATCTTCAAGGCTTCTGTAACAACCGCTGGTATGGTCTGGTCAGAGAAGGGAGGGGAAGAGGCAGACTGTGAACCCTGAACTCTTCCACCATGCCAACTGTCCCTGCCTACTTGCGTCTAACAGTGCTAAGTGACCGCGGACAACCACGGAGACAGTCCCTCACCTGCAGCAATGTGAAACATAAAACAAAGACAAGACAAACACAGAAGGAGTACTTAAATGGGCCAACGTCAATACCAGATGAGCAACTTAGTACAATAACAGAAGCAGAAGTAGCAAGGTACAAGGCAGGGAAGCCAGAGTCTAGGAGTAGGGAAACAGGTCAGTAAATGTAAGAGAATGCTAAGCATGCTTTGCAGGAAAGACTAATAGCTAGCAAAGGGTTAATAGACCAAGGAAGTGTATATAGGAGGTCAGGGGTCTGGTCCCAGGCTGTCGACAAAAAGGATTAATGAAAAATCAAAAGCATAATAAAGGTTAACTGTTTACTGACGGATCTATGCAGGAAAGAGATGGGTGTAGTAGATAATCAATTACCAAGGTAGAAGGAATTAAGCTGAATTCAGAGTGGTGCAGATGAAACATGCAAATGACAAAGGGCGCAGTCTTGGCCATATACCACAAGCTGAGGACCCTCCCGAGGTCCTAACACGTACAGTCATGACAGCTTCTCTGTCATCCAAAATATTACAATATATAGCTGGGGTCTAAGCAATGGAACACAATGTGATCATTCTAGGGGAAATCTGCGGAACCATTCCAACAAAAAGGCAAAACAACTTTTAGAAAGTTCTTAAGTATTAATTTAAACACTTGGGACAATTTTTTCTAATCCTGGGAAAAATTAGCCAATAAAGTGAGTTTTACCATGAACATGACAAGACACGGCTCACATCATATGTGGGAACTATATTTAGCTGATACATTGGGAACTGCTCCCAACATACATGTTCAGTCCGCTGCCCTCCCACAGCCACTGATTGGCTGAATGGAATGTCCAGACGCCGGGAACCTCCGAAGCAAGCCGGAGCGCAGACCTGTAGTGTGTGGACTGGGCCACGGGGGGGCGGGGAGTAAAGGGGGCTGCCTTTTACCTGCTCGCAGCGGAGTTGTTATCCCGCTGCGAGTATGTAATTATACTGAAAGTGACAGTGAAGGGATCTGCAGCTGATTTTGCTGCAAACTCGCAGTGTGAAATCCGCTGGGGATCAGTTAAGTGTGCCCCTACCCTAAAGGTCATTACCTTAAAGGGAAGCTACCATAATTCCCCATTCAGACAGGATTGTCTGTCCAGGTGCCTAACCAATGAGAAACGTTGGCAGTTTTCAAACTTCTCATTGGACATATTGGGTTTCTATAATTTCTATTCTATATATTCTATATTCTATGATTTTCAGTAGAGATGAACAAAGTAAATGTGGCGAAGCAAAATTTGCAGCGAATCACGCTTCCAATTCACTTTGTTGTGCAAAGCGAATTCAGTTCAGTATACCAAGTAACTGGGTGGTTGTGCATTATCCCAAGTCACTACTGGCTGCTGAGTGTGCATTATATCAAGTAACTGGATGGTGGTTATGCAGTATACCAAGTCACTGGGTGGTGGTTGTGCAGTATACCAAGTCACTGGGTGGTGGTTGTGTAGTATACCAAGTCACTGGGTGGTGGTTGTGCAGTATACCAAGTCACTGGGTGGTGGTTGTGCATTATCCCAAGTCACTACTGGCTGCTGAGTGTGCATTATATCAAGTAACTGGATGGTGGTTATGCAGTATACCAAGTCACTGGGTGGTGGTTGTGCAGTATACCAAGTCACTGGGTGGTGGATGTGTAGTATACCAAGTCACTGGGTGGTGGTTGTGCAGTATACCAAGTCACTGGGTGGTGGTTGTGCATTATCCCAAGTCACTACTGGCTGCTGAGTGTGCATTATACCAAGTAACTGGATGGTGGTTATGCAGTATAACAAGTCACTGGGTGGTGGTTGTGCAGTATACCAAGTCACTGGGTAGTGGTTGTGCATTATCCCAAGTCACTACTGGCTGCTGAGTGTGCATTATATCAAGTAACTGGATGGTCGTTATGCAGTATACCAAGTCACTGGGTGGTGGTTGTGCAGTATCCCAAGTCACTGGGAACAGTGAAGACATTGTCCATTCTAACAAGTCTCTGGGAGCAGTTAAGACAGTGTCCATTCTATTAAGTCAGTGGGTGCTGTGAGAACAGTTCCTATTATCAGTCAGTGGGTGCTCTGAAATCAGTGGCATTATCCACCATCCTAAAAAATGTATTTTGGTCCCTCTAAAATTAAAAAAACTAGCAATATGTCCAAGCGTGCAAAAACAAATGAGGCTCTTCTCAAGGTATGACCAGTGCCAGCAACCAAAGTCGTGGGGGTGGTGATCCTAATTGGATTGGAAGAAGGTTTCAGCTCCCGGTTACACAGAGTGGGCAGGTGAACACCAGCCAGGCTGAGATTCTTAACTGAATCCTTCAAAGTTCCAGCTCCATGGAAGGCAGTAGTGTATTCTAGACACAGCAGTCAACAGAGGGGTTGGAGTAGTCACAACCATTCCATAGCAAAATGTGTCTCAGACCCACTTCCGTTTGCCAGGGCCGTCAGGAAGAGAGCTCCTGGTGAGCCTAGTACTGCCCCCAGGGTTTCTGATTTAATGCCGATGATCCACTAATGTCCACTGCTGTCCTGGGAGAAAGCACCATTTTATGTTGCTCATTTAACAATATCCACTGCTGTCCTGGGAAAAAAACGTCCACTGCTGTCCATGGCGGAAATGGACTAATTGACTCCAATTTTTTACACTGTAACAACAACATCTGTTGGAGAAAACCTTACTCTGTAATAGTCATACTATTGTAGCTACCAAAGTTGGACTGTTTTAATTAGATTTGGAATATTCACAATTCCGAGCCAATATTCGCGAACCTCCCGAAACAAATTTATTGACTGTTTCGCTCATCTCTAATTTTAAGCATCTACTTCCATGTATGAAACCAATATCCTATTCATTGTTTGCTGTTTTATATTCATGCTTGTGGTTGTTATTTTTAATGTTTCTTATTAATAAGTCATTATACTTCTGCATGTGGTTGGATCCCTACAACCAAAACACGGAGTAACTAAAATAATCAATGTTGTATTCTGTCACTCCCGCGGCTTCCTGCTCTGTTTGCCTTCCGTTCATAAGGTCATATAATGCAGGGGAAATATATTTTATAACTAGCCAACTGGCAGAAAAGAACGTGCTGCAGAGTCGTTTTCCATCTGGTAGAAGAGATAAACAGAGCGGCAAATAAAAGTAAAATCTCAACTAATTAATCCAATACGACCCAATATAGAAACGTACACAACCTGGAACGACTCTTCTTCCTCATCTCAAAGTCTAACTTGTTGTTAAGAATTGACTTTATAGTGTTAGGATTTGTCAAATATTTGTAATTCTTATCATGTAATGCCCAGTTATGGACAAAGGACCTAAAAAGCTGGTACAGGATTAGAAAACTCTCTTCAAGAACAGTGCTACACTTGTCCACAGGATGTGTGTGGTATTGCAGCCCTGCCACTGCAATGGAGCTGAACAAAACACAACCCTTAGACAGAGGTAGGACTGTTTTTAAGATAGAGCAGCCATGTTTTTTTCCTCTACAACTGTGCCATATAAACTAATGGTCCTCCTCCTTGTCCATCTGTATGGCTACACTGCCATCTACTGGTTGTGATAGGCAAAAAGTTCCAGAATTTTTTAGAAGGTTCTAGTCAAAGGGAGGATTAGTTATTAGAGATGAGCGAACCTCGAGCATGCTCGAGTCGATCCGAAGCCAAACGATCGGCATTTGATTAGCGGTGGCTGCTGAACTTGGATAAAGCCCTAAGGCTATGTGGAAACCATGGATATAGTCATTGGCTGTATCCATGTTTTCCAGACAACCTTAGAGCTTTATCCAAGTTCAGCAGCCCCAGCTAATCAAATGCAGAACGATCTGGTTCGGATGGACTCTCATCTCTATTAGTTATCTATAAGTTGTCCACTTTGGTAGACTTACAGGATCTGAAACATCCTGACCTATAAAGGGCTCCTTTAAAAGTGCATAGAAAAAAATCCATGTCACCACCTCAACCCTATCTGAAGAATCCACTTAACTATAACTATAACTCTCATGACTACAACTCTCAGTATACAAGGTTAAGCATCACAAGGACTCCAAAGTTTGCTTGTGGATCAGATGTCACATCCCTACTCAGATCTGCATTATAAGATAGTAAACTGCAGCTCAACCACACTACAACTCCAAGCAATTGTGCCTACTGGGAGCCATCTGGTGTGACCATTACCAGTGACAGAACCAGGGGGTATACATATATATATATATATATATATATATATATATATATATATATATAGGCAGAGGCATAACTTTAAAGGGGTTATCCAGCGCTACAAAAACATGACCACTTTTCCCCCTCTCGTGTCTCCTATTCAGGCGTGGTTTGTAGTTAAGCTCCATTTACTTCAATGGAACCGAGTTTCAAATCCCACCCAATCCGGAGACAAGAGCGGGCCAAAAGTGGTCATGTTTTTGTAGCGCTGGATAACCCCTTTAAGCAAGTGGGCCCCAGTGCAAAATCTGTCACAGGGCCCCTTCAAATATAATTCATCATATAGTACTGGCCTTTTCATGGGTGAGGTGATCAGGGGTTGCTAGATGGATCGTGCAAGGGCTGGTGTTGAGGTACTGATGCGGCACTTGTCATGGGGCCTTCAACGCCCTATTGGTGGGAACTTTCTAGAATCAAATTGTGATAGGCTAGGGAATGGAAACTCGCTCAGACACAGAGAATCACGCCCCAAGAGAAGTGTTTACGGATGAATGTTCACTCTATCGGTGACTATTTGGTGCCGGAGGACCGCCCACATGACTAGATAATTTACATACAGCACAGGATGTTTTTAAACTTCATTTTTGGGAAGGGGGGGTATGTGTAATGAGGAAAGAGTACTTTTACGTCTGGGAACACTGCTACTGGCTGTATTATGCTATGTTACTAGCTTCTGTCCCGATTCTGATTGGTTCCCTTTAATGTTTTTAGGTCCCTAATACAGTGCTGAATAATATTACAATATGTCTTCATAGCAGTTGGTTCTATACTTTTTTTTTACAGAGCTCCAAAACCTTTGTATAGGGTTGTAAGCTGAAATTTAGTTTTTCAGTAGCTGAATAACATCTTATGAATGGCAATTTTATATTCTAATGAGTCTAAAGGAAGCAGTGTGCAGTAACTATTAAACTCCATCTAGTGCTGATGACTGGAGGTGGTCGAAACTTTAGTATTCATCTGGAATAAAGATGCTGCAATTATCTGTATGAGCTTTATTTGCAACTATTTGATGGCTTTAGGTCACTCTTGCCAATTTTTATGGTTCTAAATATTCTCTTTTTAGTTTTCAAAGACAGTATAATCATTACAAACCAACACTATAATTAAAGCATGTGAGTATGGAGGTCACAGCCTCCAAAGCAATCAATGATGAAAAGCATAAAGCATAATCCTTCTAAAACCTAGCTTTTCTCAAAGGTGCCAAATAAGTCAAGCCTAAAAGAAACAACAAACATAGAGAGGTGGAGGGGAAAAGGAGGAGAGTCCCCTGCCGCCAAGTACTGCAAGGAAAAGACATTGGGCATTCATGTCGGATAGGAACTCTAGAGACAAGGTTGACAGTATCTAGGAAGTGTGCCAGTAGCCACCATGGAGGCCAAAGCTGGACAAGAGCAAAACTGTAACCAGGAGAACCAAATGTGGTGCCCTGCTGTAAGGCTCGACCGGTCAGATGGTGAAGAGTGACGCCACCCCTGTGATGGTTGGTCAGGGGATAGCTCAGCCAGATGTTAGGTTGTCGTGACGCCAGAGTCGGTTGGGCACACAGGTATGGTGGCAAACCTGCTTTTATTTTAGAGAGGCTGGCTATACCCTTTCCCCTGTGACCTGCCAGGTTGTGAGAGGGTCCCTTGGGCGCTTATCAGGGTGGTCTGGAGTGGAGTTGTGACCCACACGAACTATTGGTACTGCCACTCACAGAAAAGAGAGATAACCCAAGGAAGGTGTTGTTACTGTGTAGGTGCTTGGATAGAAATCACTGAGTCCAGTTAAAATAAATAAACTCTTCTTTACTGCAGGAATACTTGATACAGTAGTATACAATAGACTTGTGCTGAGAGCTTGAGAGGTAGAATAGCTGTGCTGACTTGGTTGCGTGTGGAGAAGTAAAGAAAGTTAAGAGGAGTAGAGAGGAGGATGTCGAGAGAGTCCCAAACCAATGTAGTACTGTGCACTGCCGGAACTTTAGAAGTAGAATAAGTAAAATACTTGAAAGTAGTAGACTCTTTTGGTTTTTGCACCACCTATCGCCAACCTGTGTCGGGCAACCCGTCTTAGAGGGTGGCACAAGCCCCAGACCTTGTTACCTGAGTTGTGCAGAGTGGTCAGAGTATTCTGGTTACACCCATGCTGCGATATAGAGTACGTAGGCTTCTAGCAACTTTGCTCTATCCGGATCCCTTCTGGCTTGCATCCTTTCTGCTCAGCAATGTGACTAAGGCTCACTAACACTTCCTCTCCCGATGTGACTACCTCCTACAGGGTATGTAATACCTGCTGTGAGTGGGTGAGAAGAGCTCTCATTGGTGCACAAGGCAGAAACAACAATAACCCCTTGAGTACTACAGCTGTGCAACACCTAGGTACAAGATATACATACTAGCGATACCTAGCGGCAAAACTTAAGTACGACTACATCATCACTTACACTTAGAGTACAGGCTTTTGCGAAGAGTGTATCTAGTAGCAACACCCGTGGTGGGACACAACACAAACCGAGTTCCTCTAGACACCTTACATGTTTCAGGGCATCTACTCAGGCCAAGAGGGTAGGAGGCTCATGAGATCTTAATGTCCTGGGAATGACCTGACCTCATGGCCTTGATAAAATGGGGGCCTTTTCTCTAAGCTTGGACATGGATCCAGATAAAACCAAGAGGCGTCCCCTAGCACCACTGTATTTCATAGTCTATATAATTTGCTCAAATCTTTCTTTAGAGCATTTACCATAGAGTCTAATCGCTGGCCCTATGCTCTATAACAAAGAGATAATATGGACCGAAACTTTGGAGGAGAGGCCAAAGTCGTCAATTTGGTGTTGATGGACAAGAAAGAAGCAAATGCAGCAATGTAGTACTGGAGTTGAAGTAATTGTAGCCAAATTGGGTTTGTAGGACTAAGTGGGAGCGGTATGGACTCCCGCGGTCTGACAGAGTTACTATAATTTACATTTTATTTACAGGACTCAATTATAGATGAACTCTACGCCAGTTATCAGATGGCATATGTTTTATTTCCAAAGTGGAGAGAAAGTTGTAGTTGCCAAATGTATTACAAGTGTACCTCTTAATACATTGGCACATCTTATACTAGATTAGTTTGACCTATGAACAGCGTATTCAACTATTCCCTTTCTATGTTCTCAGGGAACTTTCATCTCTATATCAAAACGTCTCTAGGAGAAGCAATTTCTGTATATATGAAACTATTCAGCACAGGGGTTTAAAACTAATACAAAATAGTGGTCAAAGATGGACTTACACTTTGGGGCTATGTTCACACTGCGTATGATTCCGTCCGTAGATCGTACACCGCCGTACATGTGCGGCTGAAACTACGGGCGTGGGAAAAATAGACATGCGGCCGGATGCGTACGAACCGCGAACATACGCCCCTAGTAGAGTTATGCTTCCCTAGCTTGTTTCGAAGCGATCTGAAACAGGTCATTTACTTGGAAATCTTCGCCCAGCCCAATAAAACACACAGAACCTTTTGGATCGAAAAATCAAGTTTAGTTTGGCTGAAATAAGTACTCCGTACGGGACCCCATGGAAATCCATGGCCGTGAGTTTCAACATTTCCGTCCTCAAACAATGGTCTTGTTTATTTTTCACGGCGCCGTATACGATCCGCCCGTAAGCTCATACGTAGTGTGCATTGTGCGGGCGTATATCGTATTCTTTTTTAAGCGAACGCATCAACCTCAAAACTACGTGTGTATATTCGCGGTTCGCACTACGGACGGAATCATACGCAGTGTGAACATAGCCTAAGACTGGGATTAAAGTGTTACTCCAGGGAATTTTTGGTGTTAGTAAGTTATAAAGATTTATACATTACTTATTCCCATACTTAACAGCTGTTGTATGTTCAGGAAGTGGCATATTCTTTCCAGTCTCACACAGTGTTCTCTGCTGCCACCTCTGTCCATGTCAGGAACTGTGCAGAACAGTAGCAAATCTCTATAGAAAACCTCTCTGACTCTGCACAGTTCCTGTCAGGTACAGAGGTGGCAGCAGAGAGTACTGTGTCAGACTGGACAGAATACAACACTTCCTGCAGTACATACAGCAGCAGATAAGTAATGGAGGACTGGAGATTTTTAAATATAAATAATTTACAAATCTGAATAAATCTTATTTTAAAACATTTTTTTTCTATGGTGTACCCCTTTAATGTATACCATGAAAGTGTGATTGTTGGTGTCCCACCTCAAGAACCCCCACCAATCAGGGTTCAGAGCAGCTTCCTTGCAGATGGTCATTTTGGTGTTGCAGCTATGCTCCTTTCACTTAAAGGGAATGTATAACCTAAAGTTTTCTCATTGCCCTAAGTACAGTATTTTATATCTTTGGTGTGTGGCACTGAGACAAACTAGTGAATTCAGTTAGATACACTGACTGAGCAGCGATTTGTCTGTGAATGAGAATCTGAAAAGCTGGCAATTATAGTTAGGTGTGAACCTGTCCAGAGCACTGTAAATTTACACCTGGTTCCTGTCACATTGACATATCTCTCCTAGAATTACTTCTAAATTGATGTTCATCACATAAAGATTGAGCCTTGTGAGGAAACAAGATTACAGCATGCCAGATAGATAGATACATATGAGATAGATAGATAGATAGATAGATAGATAGATAGATAGATAGATACATATGAGATAGATAGATAGATAGATAGATAGATAGATAGATAGATAGATAGATAGATAGATAGGAGATAGATAGATAGATGATAGATAGATAGATAGATACATATGAGATAGATAGATAGATAGATAGATAGATAGATAGATAATAGATAGACGTAAAAGATGTAAAATGTGAATTGATTTGTTATATATTCTTATATTTATACATAACCAACACCCTTAGAATTTTTTTGTGCATTTTGTCTGTACAATATTCAATTTGTTGGATGAATGTTTGCAGTATTAGGCTATGTGCACACTGCGAATGAGACCGGCGTTCCGTGACCCACCCAGTCTCTGCCCGGATGATCGTTCCGGCCGCAGGGTTCTTATACATCATGCATCAGAGCCTCCCACAATCCCACAACAGAGCCTCCCGATGGCAACAGCGGCCGTACTTTTACGTAGTGTGAACATAGCCTTAAAGGGGTACTCCAGCAAATAAAAATGTTCTAATCAACTGGTGCCTGAAAGTGCCAGAGATTTGTAATTTACTTCTATTAAAAAATCTCCAGTATGCAGTACTTATCAGCTGCTGTATGTCCTGCAGGAAGTGGTGTATTCTTTCCGGTCTGGAAAGCAGGAGAGGTTTTCTATAGGGATTTGCTACTGCTCTGGACAGTTCCTGACATGGACAGAGGTGGCAGCAGAGAGCACTGTGTCAGACTGGAAAAAATACACAATGTCCTGCAGAACATACAACAGCGGATAAGCGCTGGAGGACTGGAGATTTTTTTAATAGAAGTAATTACAAATCTCTGGCCCTTTCTGACACCAGTTGACACCAGGCTACATTTACACTCAGAGAGAGAATTGCAAGGTTAAGTTTAGGAACATTTAAGTGGTCTGCCTCTAGTAGACTGCTCTGCAACCACCAAGCCTATTGAACCACCAAGAGTTATGAGCAGTCAACAATCCTATCTGCGCTACATGGCATTTACTGTAATCATCAAGGTTATGTGTCCCTTCTTAGGAAACTGCAACCATTTACCGTATTGTGCCACTCTGTGTATTGGAAATGGTTAACTCCTTGACCACCCAGAGGACTCTGTAACATACAGTGACTCTTGTGATATTTTCTCTGATTATAGACATTTTCTTTCTTTTTCTTATGTTTTTTCCCAAGCCATCTCCACAACTTCTTCCAGCTTTTTCTTACTCGTGGGATTTGCCGTCCAGATCCCTTTATCTCCATACTTTTGCAGCAGATCCTCACTCTGTATATCAAAATAATCTTTTTATAGTGCCACACGCTGCTCCCAGACTAGACTACACCGTGCCCCCCATGAATACATTAATCCTACACACTGTGCCCCCACAATACTATAACACATTGTGCTCATGATACTCACGTGTCCTAGTTTCCGCACTGACATGAAGGGATGACGAATTAGCCAGACCTGGATTCCCCAGAGGGATAATGTAATCCTTCCAGGGGCCAGAGCGAGCCACATTAGGATCCTGCTTCTCTCTGGTTACGAGAACCTGTGACCACCAATACATAGGTAGAAAGTATACACTCAAAACTCTCTCAGATAAAATCATAGATTTACATGAAGCAAATGTATCAATTAGTGATGAGCAAACTGCAAACATCCCGATGTTAAGTTCGGATCACAAACATGAACATTAAAAAAAAAATATCGGGATTGGTTCGTGTTTGCCGAACATTCACAGACATTACAGTGTAAAATACATAATAGCAAAGCAATTACGTAGCATTAGCGTATATTTTATTTGCTTGTGCGGATATTCGCAATGCCTTATATACTACAGTGTATATTCATTACACTTCGCAATCACTGGCACACAGCAGAGCCAGACAGAAAGATTCATGAAAAAAAAAAAAAAAAAATATATATATATATATATATATATATATATATATATATATATATATATATGAATTAGCCCTAAAAAGGACTGTTGAGTTCTTACATTTTCTTCACAGAGGACGCCTGGTCACTACAAGGTTAAGAAATGAATCCTTATAGTGCTAAAATGCTGGATTCTGTCACCCTCCCTACACTGACAATTTCACAACGTTCTAAGCCCTACTCAGTCAGCTCTCCCTCCCTACACTGACAATTTTACAATGTTCTATGCACTACTTGGTCAGCTCTCCCTCCCAACTCTGACTAACTACCACTGTGAATATTGCTGCCTAACTAAATTCAGATGCTGTCCCTGCTCCTTTCACTCTCCCTACTGAACGGCACAAGAATCAGGAAAGACTGTGAGAAAATTCGGCATCGCTCAGCATTGCTTTTTTTTAGCATGTACGTAACGCATACGTAATGACGCTAATCGTACAGCCAGTCACAGTAATGCCAGTAGTGAACATGGCTACTACATTACCTGATGTGCCCTTCCTTCCCCACACGTTCATTGGCTCTTTCAAATTGGTGGGGGTAACGTACACAATTGCTACATTCGCATGTTCGAAACATGTTGTAACAGCGTAAAGAAAATGATGATCATGCGGCACTCGTCTCTTATCTTCGTGCAAATTCTTTATTCAAACATGGAAACAAACATATAACCTCAAGTGCTGTAGAGGTTACATAGCAGGTTCAGGTGTGCTCTACTAGAATGATCGTTATAACCATTCTGATCATCTAACAAATTATTCGTGAACTCCGAACATTCGCCAACAATTGATCGCCAACAATTAGCGCCATGTTCGTACGAACATTTCCGAACATGTTCGCTCATCACTAGTATCAATACTAAAAAGTGTAAAACATAAATTCAGCTACGTTGGTTCTTTTCCTTTCGGCAGGTGTGGAATTAATAAGGACTTGTGTAAAGACCCTTTTTTATTACCTTCCATAATTAAAGATCTCAGTGATAGCACTAGTTAAACAATGGCACTCTGAGCCGGATAATGGCCTAGTTACTCCTGTCATTGAAAGTGACCTGCAGTTACAGGGAATGTAAAGCTATAAGGTATAAAAGCAAAACAAAATCAGTAGAGAAAAGCAGATGCATTTTTGTAAACTAGAACATCCTCTAGTTATAGAAGTCCATACAGTAACATAGGATGTCAGATCAGCACTCATTTGCTCTTCATTCCCTGCTCGCTGCTGGCTCTATTACACACACGGAAAGCGAGCAGGTAAGAGCGGGGGAGCTGCGGAGAGCTGCAGGGGGGGAGCTACCCAGGCCATCTGTAGTTCAGGTAGCCCATGGGAGTTAGCTGCGGTCTGTTAGCTGCCGCCACTTCTGTTGCGCGAGGCGAGGGCCAACAGACCAGAGTTATCATTAAAAAATCTTTCAACGTGTTGAAAGACAAGGATCAGCCGACATTGTGCATGTCAGCTGATCGGGGCCTCTTGTCACAGTGCAGTAAGATAGCAGCAGGATTATTGTAGATAGATAATTGATAGAAGATAAATACATAGATATGTGGTACTACAACCCATCACCTGCTAAACTGTTCCTTGTGACTCTATAGTGGTTGGCCGGTGGTGTACAGTTCAGCCGGTGAGGATGTAGTCTTGACGCCAGTGCTGGTTCGTAGTGATGAGCGAATAGTGAAATATTTGAATATTCGATATTCGTACGAATATCTCCCGAATATTCGAATATTCGATCGAATATTCGATCCCATTAAAGTCAATGGGAACAAGTATTCGATTATTGAAAAACATCTATTTGACCACTTGGAGGTAAAAACCGGAAGCTGGGGGATTTGAACGCTTATCAAATATTTATCAAATATTCGGCGAACTATTTGATAATATTCGATAGATCAAATACCTTACTATTCGATCGAATATCTATTCGATCGAACAGTATTCGCTCATCACTACTGGTTTAGCACATAGGTGTGATGGTGTAACTGCGTTTAGTTTTTGTGGCTGGCTATATTGATCCCCAATGGTGGGTGACCTGCCGGTCTGTGATGGGTCCCTTGGGCTCTTATCACAGTGATGCAGAGGGGAGAGATGACCCACCCGGACTGTCGGTACTGCCACCCACAGAAAGGGGGAAAACGGTGTATATGGGTGCTGGTGCAATTATCACTCCTAGTAAAATAAATAAAATGATCTTTACTGACAAGTCTGTTGCAATACAGGACAATAAGGTAACGAGTAGCTTCTGAGGTACAGACTTGAGTTCACTGCATCTGTGCGGAGAGATGTAGACGTGCTGAGGTAGAATAGGAGAGTTCACAGGAGTGGAGAGGAGTTTATCAGGAGAGCCCCAACCCAGTTTAGTAATGTACTCTGCCAGAACTTGTGAGAAGAAGAGAGTGTCGCTAAACCACCTTCTGCCCTGCAGTGTTGGGTTACCCTTCCTATGAGGATGACACAAGCCTCAGTCTTGGTTACCTGAGTGTAGCTAAGTGTCCGAGCGTGTCCCGGTGTCACCTGCGCTGCAAGATAGAGTACGTAGGCCTTGGATGCGGCTGCTTTGCTCTATCCGGGTCAGTTCCTCTGTCTAGGATACCGCCCTGCACTGTTAAGAAAGGTTCTCGGCATGGGTTGGGGTGTTCTCTGACTTGACCTCCTTAAGTGCCTTGCACTGCATAGTGGCTGTAGGTGTTGCTGTTAGGAAAAGAGTCTCTGTGTTCTCCATACATAGTCCAATATCGCCACTAGACTAAACACTAGACTGGACTCTTGTCCCTGACAGGGGACCTGACATAAGCCAGAGCCCAGCTTAACTACAGTAGGGACTGTTTTGTCTTGTTCCCTCTCTGTACAGGAACCTGACTAAGACTGACTAACTTCCACTTCCTCCTACCAGTGCAAAACTGGTCTAAGTGAATTTCCCTGGGGTTGGTGGGTATTTGTGTGCAGAAATGATAGGATAGAGATAGGCTGAGAGAAAGAAGCATCTCCATTGGTCAGCACAGACCATGTGGTACAAAAACAACAGTAACCCATCATACACTACAGCTGTGCAATACTCAGACATATACAACACTGACATCTAGTGCTCAAACACTGAAAAAACTTCTTAAGACTTTATCACCACTTAAGCTTACGAGAAGAGCTATTTTGACAGGTGTGTGAAACATGAAAAGAAAAAGAACCACAGTGGTGGGACACCACAGATAGATAGATAGATAGATAGATAGATAGATAGATAGATAGATAGATCAATAAATCACCAATATTTTGAAATTTCAAGATGTGCTGTGGGAAATTCCTTCAATTTAGATAGATAGTTAGATAGATAGATAGATATGCACAAGAAAGGATAAGCGGCACTGCTTCTCAAACGCGGTGGGTGCCAGCGGTCCAAGTCCTGATGGGGAGCGATATAAGTAGTAGAAGATAGTCCACGGCACACCAGGTAACGGTGAAAAAAGTTTAGTGTTTAATCACAACAAATTCATGTTACAGCACTCCAGTGACGCGACATTTCTGCAGCCTCGCGCTGCCTTTTTCAAGCGTGAAATGTGAAACTCATACAGGTATTAAATACATCTTAGTGACAAGGTGATTGGTTACAAGAAATTACAAATTAAATACATCTGTGTTAGAAAGTGACGATGTCTGTGTTGTAAGGAGAGCACTGCCCACTCGTGGGCGTGTATACTCCAAGGCATGTGATCAATCATGTGAGCATCTCAATCCCACCCACTGTGTGTTGAAATATCTGTGCATCACAGTGTCCGTGCTTCATTAAAAGTCTCTATATACAAAGTCCACTTGGAAAAGGATGGCGCTTCTATATAGTCCTTTAGCAATAATAGGAAATATATATCCAAACGAATAGTAAAAGTTATATTTCATGCTATAGTCGGATCCGGTTTCAACATTCCACTCGGTGAAAATACTCAGTCAGCGCATGCGTAAAAAGCAAGGCCCCCGCTTCCTGTGTTGTCATGGCGACTGAGCTCTGTGTACGCCCGGAGGATCACTCAATTACAAAGCAGTGATCCTCCGGGCGTACACAGAGCTCAGTCGCCATGACAACACAGGACGCGGGGGGCCTTGCTTTTTACGCATGCGCTGACTGAGTATTTTCACCGAGTGGAATGTTGAAACCGGATCCGACTATATCATGAAATATAACTTTTACTATTCGTTTGGATATATATTTCCTATTATTGCTAAAGGACTATATAGAAGTGCCATCCTTTTCCAAGTGGACTTTGTATATAGAGACTTTTAATGGAGCACGGACACTGTGATGCACAGATATTTCAACACACAGTGGGTGGGATCGAGATGCTCACATGATTGATCACATGCCTTGGAGTATACACGCCCACGAGTGGGCAGTGCTCTCCTTACAACACAGACATCGTCACTTTCTAACACAGATGTATTTAATTTTTAATTTCTTGTAACCAATCACCTTGTCACTAAGATGTATTTAATACCTGTATGAGTTTCACATTTCACGCTTGAAAAAGGCAGCGCGAGGCTGCAGAAATGTCGCGTCACTGGAGTGCTGTAACATGAATTTGTTGTGATTAAACACTAAACTTTTTTCACCGTTACCTGGTGTGCCGTGGACTATCTTCTACTAGATAGATAGATAGATAACTTGTAGTAATTTAAGCAGCACAAAGGAAAAGCAAGTAAGTGCCAGTCGCAAGTTCCAACCAAGAACGTCACTTAAATATTTTGGTAATTCAACGGCACCCCGAATTAGATGCAGAAAAATTGTGTTCTTTATTCCATAATTTATAGTGCAGCACAGCACTTTTTGCTGTGCTGCACTATAAATTATGAAATAAAGTACACAATTTTTCTGCATCTAATTCGGGGTGCTGAATTACCAAAATAGATAGATAGTATAAAACTTTCCTTAATTCTTTATCCAAAACTGTGTTTAGAAATCTTCTACATATTTCCAGACAACACCTCCATTTGTTCCCCGCTGACTTTTCGCAGAAAATAAACCTTGGCTCTCTCGAGTATATAAGACTGCAGCAGAAAATAGTCATTAGTATTATTCTCGTTTTCTCATAAGCCGCGCCAGCTCCCTAGGTGTGACAGATTGCTTTCATTTCTGAATGTTCAACTCGGCCAGAATTTGTAGGTGTAATTTAGAAGGTAATTTGTACCGTGCCAGCTCCACTTAAACAGTAAGATCCCCTCTCATCTAACCTCTTCAAACTTGCCCTCTGTAGGATCAGAAAAACATGGCTGCTTTCTTTCCTAAAAAGTGCCACGAGCTGTGTCTGGTATTGCAGCTTTTTATTATCATTTTTATACAGTTATTGCATTTTTAGAATTATTTGGCTTATAATGTGGAAAAATAAAGTAGTAAAAAAAAGTAATTTTTCAAGTTTAGCTATTTTTTTCTGGAATCCCATGACAGGCATTATATGAGTTTGTGTGTATTATTACCAACCATATTCGATATTCGTATGAATATCTCCCGAATATTCGAATATTCGATTGAATATTCGATCCCATTAAAGTCTATGGGAACAATTATTCGATTATTGAGAAACATCTATTCGACCACTTGGAGGTAAAAACCGGAAGCTGGGGGATTTGAACGCTTATCGAATATTTATCGAATATTCGGCGAACTATTCGATAATATTCGATAGATCGAATACCTTACTATTCGATTGAATATCTATTTGATCAAACAGTATTCGCTCATCACTACCAACCATTGATTTTGATACGTAATTTAGGGCAACTGGGCTAAAGCATTGGGCTACAGCACCAATGGGGAGGGAAAGTTTGTGTGTAGGGGCAGTAATGGAGGAAATGGCAATGATTCTGTCTTCTTTTCTGGGTCCCCAGCAGTCACTAACCCCAGAGCATTCAGCTGCTGCATTTAAGCATGCTATCCTGTGGGTTTAAAGACTAGCTGCCCCCACTGAAATCCTCAGATGAGCAGACCCAGTCAAGAACATAGAAAAAAAATGTCAGAAACAGGGCAAAAGGCATGGGATCAACCAAGGCATGGCACTTTCACTCCTATGGTCCCATAGGAACTGTATGGTCTGCCTAGGTATGTATGTCCTTGGGTAGACCTGTTAGAGTTGGGGTTTTTTTTTGAACACTCATTGACAGTTGTTGGAATAGAATTAAGCTTTCTTTGTGTGAATGTAACACTGTATAACTGAAAGGAGGCTCTAACATCTTGTTGGGCATCTCTAGCCTGGATACAAGATGAGATATAGTTGGGCATTGAGGCATATATAGTGTGAGCTGTTAGCATTCCTGGTAACTGTTCATCACACCAGCAGCGGGCAGTGTGTCCTTCCAAAGCAAAGGCAGGATTGAAACGTTCACATTAAGGCGTTCATATTCAAACCCAATTGTCCCAGATCCTAGTTGCAAAATATGATACTTTTCCAGTCTATAGCAATCCTGGTTTTCCATTCTGCAAACAAAAATGACGATGTCTGGCTGTCTATGGCAAGACATGTAATAGGCATTGCAAATACCAAATTGCCATTTTGCTATGTACCTGGAAATGGTCTGGGTAGAGATGGGTGTATAAGGAAGGTGCCACCTGTGTCTGAATAGTAGACAAGGAAACGGTGGGAGCTACTTGTGATTGTTAGTGGATCAAATAATCCCCTGTATTGGTGATCTGGTCATCTGGAACCTGCGTACGTTAACATAACCACTGCTCCCAATCATCCTGCTTACTAAATTATTAGCTGAGTAAGGGTATGTGTACACTACGGAATCCGGGTGGATGAGCCGCCGAGGATCCCGCTGCTCGTCCTCGCTCGCACCCACGTGCATCTCTGCCAATGGAATAGACTCCATTCTATGCATAGGAGGATTCTGCCGTCTGCCCAAAGAATGAACCAGTCTATAGCACGGGTGGAGATGCGAGCGGGGATGAGCAGCTGGGAGTTCTCCGCGAGAATTTCTTAGTATGGACATACCCTGAGTGCATTCCTAGCAGTCAATGTTACACTACCAAAAAGTGGTCTCTGAGAGCCTTTTTATAAGGCAGAGGGGAGAGTGTTTAATTCAACCACACCTGTAATCATTTACAGGTCAATAAATTCATTTTTGTTTTTTATAATTGACAATTTAATAATCATCTTTTTATTTTTTTTGTAGGTAAAACCAATGTTTTTTCTTGGTACTAATGGGAACGCTTAAGCAAAGCAACATGACGGAAGAACTTGACTTGAGAGGATGGCATTCGAAGAGCACCGTTTCCCCCATCCAGTATTTCCATGGATCCAGTTTTATGGCGGACAGCACCAACCTTATTTCGGTTCAAGTCATCCTCATCACAGCATATTCTTTAATTATTCTACTTGGGCTTGTCGGCAACTCTCTCGTCATTTATATGATCGTAAAATACAAAAATATGAGGACAGTAACCAACTTTTTCATAGCCAACTTAGCTGTGGCAGATCTCATGGTGGACAGTCTTTGCCTGCCTTTTACTTTAGTCTACACACTGATGGATGAGTGGAAATTTGGATCAGTACTTTGCCACTTGTTCCCCTATGCACAAGCCATGAGTGTCAATGTCTCAACGCTGACCCTAGTTGTCATTGCTTTGGATAGATACTGGTGTATCGTATTTCACCTGAGCAGTCGGATTTCCAAGAAGTTTAGCTTCTTAATTGTCTCCGTCACATGGGTGGCAGCTTCCATTTTTGCTATTCCGTTAGCTATATTTCGAGAGTTTAGGTTTGAGGACTTACCAGCCTTGAAACTAAAAATTGCTGTTTGTGCCGAAAAGTGGCCCTCAAATAACAGCCGGGATGCAGCCATCTACAGCATTTCGATGCTTATTCTACAGTATGTCCTGCCTCTCGTTGTAATATGCTATGCTTATATCAGAATATGGATGAAACTGAGAAACCACATAAGTCCAACACCCAGAAGCGACACCCAACAACGACGAAAAAATACAACTAAGATGCTGGTGATGATGGTCGTTGTGTTTGCAGTTTGTTGGCTTCCTTTTCATGTCTTCCAGTTGGCCATTGACTTGGATTGGGTCCTTGTATTTCAAGAGTATAAGCTCCTTTATTCAATCTTTCACGTTATTGCCATGTGTTCTACCTTTGCCAACCCTCTCCTCTATGGGTGGATGAATAAGAATTACAGGAATGGATTTCTTTTGTTCTTTGGTTGCAAAAACAAACTGCAAAACAGCCAACCAGATGGCTCCCTCCGGGGCCATTCTTATACTTTCCGTGCAACCACTTATCATGGTAGTTTCCGGCATGCTGTAGAAAATGGACAACCTCCTGCCCATGTGTAATTAGCTTCTGGGCTATTCATAAAATTTCTTTCCGTAGCTATTTGGTTGTCATCGTACGTTATCCAATACATATATATAGTATCAGTTTTGAAACCCAGTGGAGAGTAAGACTCTATAGCAGACAGGAATCTATTGGACATATCTATAGATGACCTAGTTGTACGTACAACCAAGTAAATATGTTAATAGGGTGACCAAATAAGTACAATTTACAACTAAGGTATCTCCAATTTATTTTCAGGTTCAATTCATCAAATGATTGTAACCAAATATTACCAAGCAAAGACTACAGTATTATTTTATTTGAATTATTTGTGTATTTTACATCCAATGTACAGAAATTGTATATTTTCAAAGAACATTTAATAGAGAATTATCGGTTGCTTCGGTATGGTCTACAAGAGGTGGTTTATTTTATATTTTATCTATACATTGCTACTGTGTTTCAGTTATGTGTAAAAATTAAACATGTGGTCTCTAAAGTTGTTGACTTTGCTAATTCATCTTACATAAAGCTATATGACAACTATGGAAAACACACAACAATGGCGGCTAGTTTATACATGGCCATGGGCGACCCATGGTCTAGGACATAGGGAGTTTGAATATTGCAGTTATATCGGTAGGTGGTTTATCTTGAATTTTCACCCTAGTTCCTTCTTTTAGCATATCGCTCCCGAAGGCAGTGGCATAGCCATAAGAGGAAGTGAAAATAGTCTTTAGAGATGAGCGAACCGGGTTCGGGTTCGAGTCGATCCGAACCCGAACGTTCGGTATTTGATTAGCTGTGGCTGCTGAACTTGGATAAAGCTCTAAGGTTCTCTGGAAAACATGGATACAGCCAATTTTTCCACATAGCCTTAGGGCTTTATCCAACTTCAGCAGCCACCACTAATCAAATGCCGAAAGTTCGGGTTCGGATTGACTCGAGCATGCTCCAGGTTCGCTCATCTCTAATAGTCTTGATCAAGCAGGGTCAAGTATGAGAGGGGTACCGTATTTTACGGCGTATAAGGTGACTTCACACCCCGAAAAATCTTCTCAAAAGTCGGGGCTGTTTTATACGCTGGGTATGGTCGCCCCATATGGTGAGGGAACTCAAAAACGTCCGCATCCCCCACCATATATGGCGACCCCTGTAAAAAAACTAGCTGTTCAACTGACCTGTCACCCATTTTCGGCAGCAGCGTGTCCAGTCAGCATCTCCCATCACGTTCCAGGTCCAGGCATTGTGATGCGCACTGCCTGCGCTGGTGGTCCCCGAAGCTCTCCTGACAGCTGACAACTTCAGTTAACCCGTGCAGAAGCAATAGGAGCCAAATATAGGGGTGACTTGCATTCCTGCTGCCAAAGAAACCAGTTCCAAGAAAGAGTCATGCGGTCTTGTTATCCAATTCACACTTAAAAGCAAATAATAATAATAATAATAATAATAATAATAATAATAATAATAATAATAATCATCATCATCATCATCATAATAATAAATTTATTTGTATAGCGCCAACAGATTCTGCAGCATACAGTACAGAGGTACATAATACACAGTTAAATAATTAGAATAAATAAAAAATACATAAATACAAAGTATAAACAAGACCTGCTCGTTTGAGCTTACAGACTACAACTTGGGTTGACACCAGGCATAAGTGCTTCATTTGTCCATGGTCCAGCCATTGTACATAGTTAGAAATACAGGATGAGCCAGCAACAACGCCAATGTCTGATTGCAAGTAAACATATGGGGGAGATTTATGAAAGGGTGTAAATATACACCTGGTGTAAACTGCCCACAGCAACCAATCAAAGCTCAGCTCTCAGCTCTGGTAAAATATAAGAGGAGCTGTGATTGGTCACTGTGGGCAGTTTACACCAGGTGTATATTTACACCCTTTCATAAATCTCCCCCAAAGAGTGCAGGAACCGTCAGAGATAGAGCAAGGGAAACAACTGAAGGGGGAAACAAGTTTAGGGAACGTTATAAGCGAGTCTGAAGAGATGAGTCTTTAGGGCACGCTTGAAACTGTGAATATTGGGTATGAGTCTGATGTCTTTAGGTAGGGCGTTCCAGAGAACTGGTGCAGCACGAGAGAAGTCTTGGAGGTGGGAATGAGAGGTTCTGATTATGGAAGATGTTAAGGTTAGATCATTAGAAGAGTGTAGAGCACAGGAAGGATGATAGGTGGAGATGAGGGAGGAGATGTATGAAGGGGCAGAGTTGAGGGGCAGGGGAGAGCTTTATGGGTGAGGGTGAGGAGCTTGAAGTGGACTCTGGAATTAATGGGTAACCAGTGCAGTGACTGGCACAGAGGGGAGATGTCGGTATAGCGGCTGGAGAGGAAGATGAGCCTGGCTGCTACGTTAAGGATAGACTGGAGAGGGGAGAGCTTAGAGAGAGGAAGACCGATTAGTAGGGAGTTACAGTAGTCAAGACGGGAATGGATCAGGGCGACAGTCAGAGTCTGAGCGGTGTCAGTGGTGAGAAAGCAGTTGTACCGTTCATGTCTTTTATTGAGTACATCGAGTAAACCTCCACAGTGCAGAGATAGACAGTAAGAGAACCTTAAGAAGTCTTAATGACTTCCCCAAAAGCTAAATTGGCAAAATGTGTTTGAGTTAAGAGGATTAACTGATTTGTATTTACGCCATTATCTTTTTTTTTATCACTTAAGAAGATAAGATGTATGGGTTTCACAAATACTTTGCTCATTAAAGAGTTTCTGTCACTATCCCTGAGGGCAGCACATACAAGTAACGCTTAATCTAACTATGTATCACTTACATCTTGCAATTCAATCGTTATCTTGAAATCCTTGCTGATATCAAGGATCAAGTACAAGAAAATAATACTTTTCATTATGTGCTTGCACTAAGTAGTCCTTGATATTCATGAGGACACTCTCTCTGCCCACCAGCCCTGATATAGAAGCTCTTTGATATAATGTTTTAGGCAAATATCTGTAAACCACCCGTTCATGGGTGTGGGGAGACATAGCAGTATGGTGCTCATTATCCTGCATCTCAGGAAAACAGCTGCATTATAAGATGTAAGTTTAGCAGTGATTTAGGACCATTATACAGTTAAGCCCAAAGTCTCTTTATGTTTTAGTCAGAATTTCTCTATTGATTTGCCTGCTCCTCTGGGAATTCTCCTTTGGAAATTTTCAAATTTCCAAATTTTTAGAATTCCGCTTTATGGGTATGTTCACACTGAGTAAAACAGGCGGAATCCCTCTCTGCTGACAGTTCTGACAGTTTAATTCTTTAAGCAGAGAACGTAGGCACGCAAGACATCCAACTGACACACTGAGGCAGGCGGGATTCCGAGAGGAGTCCGTGGCAGGGGCACCACCTCAGAATTCTACCAGTGCAGGTTCTGTAAGGTGCAAGAAAGTGATCTGGCACTGAAGGGGAATGGGAGGGGTAAGTATACATTCTTTATTATGTTCCTTCCAATATGTCCGCTTCTCCTTTAAGGGCTGGTTGGTTTTCTGGCTTCCAACTTGCAGGATCAGGTGCCAAGTACCAGAACAAGGCCACACAGAGTCCAGTACCGAGATACCTACATTGTAACCTGCAGCGCTATGATGGGAAACCATAAAAGAGGTTCATGCTAAAGCGGTAAGTGCACACAAGGACTATATAGGGAGCGTAAGGGGCCTATTGTGTAAATGTTGAACAAGCAAACTTGAGTGCATTGGGAGATAAACTTATTGACTGGAGGCAGAGACACAAAAACGTAGGGAGCCTGGGAGTAGCTAAGCAGAACAGACAATATGCAGCTAGCGTAGGAAGATGGTGGGTTAGAGAGGTTGAAATAGTTACTGTGCAGCCAAGACCAGGTAAAGCCCCTGAAAGAGAGAGACCAGTAAAGGTGCTATTACACCAAGCAATTATCGGACGTGAGTGTAATAGGCTTGGTGTAAAAGGTAGAACGACTCCCAGCATGACTAGACTGCTGTTCTTGTGAAACTGTGGCTCCCTTAATGCCGCAGTTGTTGTTCAGAGGGGGGTCGGATAGTTGTTTGTATGGCTTAGGGGGGTAGGAATTGGTGTGTGTGTGTGGGGGGGTAGTCGAAGAAAAGTTTCGCACAGGGTGCCATCTACTCTAAGGCCAGCCCTGACCTGGATGATCTAAAGATATCCAGGCAGCCCCTCCTTTATCTTCCTGCGGACCCCCATTCTTACCTGCTCGTTGTCAGTGAGTGTAATAGCGCTGACAGCAAGTGGGGAACGAGAAGCAAGTGATCGCTGTCCTGACAAGTCGGCGCTCGCTTGCTCCTCATATAGGGCCTTGTAATAGGGCCTTAAGCTGGAAGAGAGCCTGAAAGTCTTTGGACTGGTTCAGTGTGGGGGCTGTTGGTGCAGCAGTTGGCAGAGTTGGCTGACCTTTAGCCTAGTGTGGGTCTTACCCATCTAAGATTAGCAGAGCAAGTGGACGGTAACAGTCCTAGTGTGATCCCTCCTCCTGCATGTGAAAATTAAAGAGCAGTGTTCCTGTTCCTACGTAACAATGGAAGTAAAAAGTTATTTCTACAACCACCAACCATTGTGTTCCTAAAGCTGTTGTTATTCAATTGATATAAGTTTAGTGAGTGGTCAGTATTCACATTCTTACAGAGAGGGATCTTGAAACTGGTTCCATAACTAAGCAACAAAAATGTCCAGATTATTTTTAAAGGGGTATTCCAGCCCTTTAAAATTTTTTATATATTGCTGCCCTTATAAGGGAAATAATAAAGAGCCTATTCTCACCTTAATCCCCCGTGGTCCTTGTGCGGCATCTCCAGGTCTTCTGCTGAATAGTCCTCCCGCCATTTCAGAGGTGGACCAGTGACCAATTACTGACTGAAGCGGGAAAAAGCAGCAGCCAGTGATTGGCTGAGCAGTCTGTCAGTGCTGAGTCCGTCTCTGAAGTAGCAGCATAAGCGTTTAGCAGGGAAGCCGATCAAGCAGCAGAAGGACCCCAGGGAAGTGTGGTGAGGTAAGAATAGTTATAGGTAAGAAAACTGAGTGCACTCACTGGTTAATGTGATGTTTGTATCTTTATTTCGCCTATAAAATCCATCTAGTTCGTGGTACAGGGGGCTAGAACGTTAGGTACCTGAGCAATGAGTATTGGGTTAAGTTTCACTATTGGAAGACTGTTTTTAGATGGCCACCTTGCTTTGGCCCATAGATGGCCTGTAGGGAAATCAGTCTTGTATAATGCATACAGAAGACAATGACAGCTCCATCTTATGGATATCTGTGAGCTAAAAATTAGAAATCAACAGACATACATTTTTGAGTCGGGACAGAGAAATACACAACAGGCCCATGACTGTGGCTAGGGGTGAGCGAATCGCCTATCTAAACAAAGCAAAGCACTTCATTTACTCGGCAAGCACCTGCCTTTCAACTCTGTTCCACTCCCTGCCACTCCTCCCAGGATGTCAGGAAAAGCTGGATCCAATCCTGGGAAACTTCTCCCAGTTTCGCAGGACTGGATCCAACTTTTCTTGACACCCAGGGTGGAGTGGCAGGGAGCGGAACAGAGTTGAAAGGCAGGCAGTTGATAACGCTTTGCTTCATTTAGACAGGCAATTTGCTCATCTCTAACTGTGAATCTATCTACAAAGTAGGGTTCTAAAAGAAATGGATTGAAGGGGTTATCCAGAGTGTAGAAATGGTCCTACCTCTTCTACTCTCTGGAGCTGCAGTTCCTCCCTCTGCTTGGTGGGAGCAATTGGTGGGCTATGATCAATAGCTGCCCAATGTTGCAGCAACATCAAGCAGCTATTGGACATTGAGTGTGGGTGTGGTTTCACATACAATGCCCGCAGTACCCGCAACAAGTTCCCAGCCCCTTTCTAATCTGTGGAAGTTATCGGCACAGAGAGGCAGAGGGAGGTAATGGTAACACCATCAACAGGACAAAATCCAACCAACAGATCCTGCCAGGACACTGCATCCATTAGTCTTGGCCGGTAGTGTAATTTAGTATAATTTAGCCTACACTTTCACTACTAATAATTTAACTCATTTAAATGATGATAAAATTCAGTTCAGGTAGTGAATCTTTTTTTATACAACACTGTCATAATGTTTGTACAGTACATACAATCATTTGGACTGAATGAAAGCATTAAGCCCAGTGTATTAACACACTCAGTACACCAAAGGCCTCTATAGATAAGCGGTGGAGCTGCACTATCTACAGAGAACACCTTTTTGCTTCCACACTGCGCTCAATTATCCATACGGCTACTACACGAGGGGGGGGGGGACGTGTGTAAAAGATTTATTTCTTAGGAAAAATTGCTTCTCTGCTTCATCGTATTGCTGTGAATGATTTGCCACCTTCTAAAGTGAAGCGAAAAAAAAAATTATGATAATAATTATTTTGCCTCATATGTAAGATATGTTCAAATATGCCTGAATATTTCTATATCTCACTCAGTATATTAAAACAGTATAATTTGCTATAGATATTACAAATAGATAGATAGATAGATAGATAGAGTAGTAATGGTCAGCGGCACACCAATGGCTTGAAAAACGTGATGGTTTATTCAAATCGAGCAAAACATTCAACAAGTGCAGCACAGCATAGCACGACGTTTCGGCGGGGTATCCACCATTTTCAAGTGACTTGAAAATGGTGGATACCCCGCCAAAACGTTGTGCTATGCTGTGCTGCACTTGTTGAATGTTTTGCTCGATTTGAATAAACCATCACGTTTTTCAAGCCATTGGTGTGCCGCTGACTATTACTACTCTATGGATCCAAGGTTCGTGGTCTGAACCAAGTCAGCTGGAACCCGCTTCGCTGGGACTCGTAGTGCCACTCACCTCCACTATTTATTAGATAGATAGATAGATCTGTGTAAAAATCACTAAGCAGCACTCCTCATTTTAGGTGAAGTGGGTGCCAGTAGAGGGGGGGGGGGAAGGGGGTGCACGGAATAAAAAAAAAGTCATTTTTTTTTTTTTGCATTGGAAGTGCTGTGGATTTTCATTAAACTGTAGATAGATAGATAGATAGAAGATAGATAGATAGATAGATAGATAGATAGATAGATAGATAGATAGATAGATACCGTAGATAGATATACACACACAGATATAGATACCATGATAATATTTTGATTGATTTCAGGACTCTTAAAAAGAACAATGGTGGTTAGAGTACCCTGCTGATACAGTAGGTACCTGTACCAGCAGAGACCCATATACCATCACTAGTCTTCTTTTTGTCCTCTGTGGTGCCAATTTTAAGTAATTAGAGCTAAAAAAAAAAAAAAAGCTAATTAGTCCAATTGGTGCATTGGAGACATTCCTCTGATCTTCAGTGCACGGTCCCACCCTCCCGCTGGCATAAGTAGCCGATAGAAGGGGACATACCAGTCAGCAGGTGGGGGGCACAGTGCACTAAAGATTAGAGGAATTCCCCCAATACACCAATGGGCTGATTAGCATATTTGTTTTTGCTATAATTCAAAAAAGGCACCACTGTACAAAAAGAAGACCAGCAATAGGATCTGGAGCTCTGCCAGTACAAGTACCTATCAGTAGGTTCATATGCTCGCTGATTTTCCCTTAAGGCCAGATTGACGCTCCACATCTGCATAAAACCAGGCCCTCATGCAGCAGCCACAGTGTGAGAATCCAGCCTAATTCTAAATAAATATTTCCACCAGGGGCATAGCTAGGATTCATGGGGGCCCATAGCAAAAAACTGTATGGGCAAACCCCCTTCCCACCAAGTAGGCAGATTCTGCTAAATAAGTTAGATCCGCCAGAGCACTGGGAGAGGGTGAAACCTCTTGTTGAGGCATAATGCTGCCTGCGGCCACAAGAGTGGCTGTCACAGCAGGGAGCCAATGGTTCCTCGCTGTATCAATCATGGCACATTTTTTAACTGTAAGCATATATACGTTTCAGGCCATGGGTCTCCTGAAAGCTATGAGCCCAGGGCAGCTGCCTAACTGGCCCCTCTTACAACGCGCCACTGGCCGGAAGGCCCCATAGCAGTTGCATGGTCTGCCTCCATGGTAGCTACGCCATTGATTTCTACCTAAACTAAAGTGCAATTTATCAGTTACTTTGAAAGTTGCCTGGCTTCAGAAACAAAGCTGTCATTATAGAGTCAATCAGACTTTATACAGGCTTCAGTGCACATTGATTGAAAGACACGGCTGCGATGGACCTTTCACTTCAGTGATCTGATGGAGTCAGATATTGCTTCAGGAATTGGCCACTACCATAATGTTTTACAACTACGAAAAGCAAGATCAGAAGACTCCCAGCTGTCAGTATCCACAATGCTGATGGACACGTCTTTGTTTCTGGAAATAACCAAGTTAGTAAGGTCTTATGAAATGTATCAGGACTGACAGATAAGTGTAAAATATGGTAATGACATGCGGTGAGATATCATGGGTATAAATATAAAAAAAAATATATGATGTTTCTAAAGGATCTCTAGCTCATGAATGTTCTACGATTTAGTTTACTATCTGTACTTTCCACCGAATAATCAGATGGATAGGAAGGGGTGTGAATATGGGGCAGAGGGGGCATGAACAGGGCATATGGGCAGGTTGTCTTCAAGAGAAAATCCCTTGTATCCCTATTAACAAATATATGAAGCAAACAACCAGTGTCGGACTGGCCCACCAGAGAACCGGAGGATCCTCCAATGGGCCCCCAGCTTTAGAACCTGCACATACACTGACTAACATGTCGTTTTTCACTGGTTCTTCATTGGTGGGCCCCCAGGATCATTTCCTCTGGTGGGCCCCAGATACACCAGTCCAACACTGCAAACAACAGTACAGATCTTGTCCCAGCGCTTACTGACACCACCAACATATTCTGCCTTTCTGCTATTGGGTCCGGGCCTCCTCCTATAGCCTTCTTTTTGCTTCTTTCCCTATGGCTACCTACCTGTCTAATATGTCCTCTACCTATCACTGCCTGGCAATACCTATTTAAACCAGCCCCATCCATTTACCTGTGCCTGAGGTGTGTTTTTTTTTTTTTATAGCAAAGGTGTTCTATCCCGTATCTGACCTGTGTCTGGGTACTTCACATAACTTCTAATTGACCTTTGTGTACTATGTTGACCCTTCTGTGCATGATCCGGACCACTGACCCTGAGCCTTTGCCATCTACCACAACTGCTGATAACGTGGCACCTGCCTAGGCTGGCGCTGAACCCATGTTGCCTGACACAACTCATCTGCCTTTAGCTGACTCTGTCAACCGACTTCTCTTACCTGCCCCAGACCCTTCTCTATGCCTGGCTCCAGAACCATCTGCCCACACCACCCACACAGGTAGCACTCTTGGGGAGCATCGTGGTAATAAGGGATGAAGACTCTATTCTTGAGTTTGACCTAAAGTCAAACCATTTGGGTAGCATGGCTAGTCCGTGTCTGTTGGGTCATTACAATAATGTGTGTCTACTCTACCCCAAACAGTGTGAGTGCAGAGGGCAAGAATCACAAGGCCTTTCCGGATAAGGGGGTATGATGGAAAAAACCAACAACAGTAGAGCACTATGATCTTTGATATCAGATTCACTCATCCTGTCTGCTTTATGTACATTACTGATTTAACTAAAAATGTCTGTAAACTTTTCAATAAAGATTATGGAAACAATTCTAAAAAAGAGCATAATGGATCACCTAAGAATCAGCAATTTGAGGGATTCAGACCAGCATGGCTTTACTGCGGGCAAGTCATGTCAGACTAATCTCATTGATTTCTTTGATTATGTCACAAAAGTACTGGATGAAGGTGGTGCTGTGGATATTGCCTATCTGGACTTTAGCAAAGCCTTTGATACAGTTCCCTACAAAGAGCTGATAGAGAAGTTGGAGAAAATCGGACTTAATCCCTGGATAGGTCAGTGGATTTGTGGTTGGATGAAGGATAGATATCAGAGGGTTGTTGTTAATGGTGTATATTCCGAGCAGAGACTGGTTACAAGTGGTCTGCCACAAGGGTCTGTTCTGGGTCCTATTCTTTTTAATATGTTTGTAAGTGACATAGGAGAAGGTTTGGTAGGTAAGGTTTGTCTATTTGCTGACGACACAAAAGTGTGCAATAGGGTTGATATTCCTGGAGGTGTCAGTAATATGGAAAATGATTTAGCTTTGCTAGATAAGTGGTCCAAACTGTGGAAATTGAAGTTCAACGTTTCCAAATGTAAAATTATGCACTTGGGGGGGAGGAATCCTCTATCAGAGTATCATATCTGCAGTTCCGTGTTGGCAAAGACTTCAGAAAAGAAGGATCTAGGGGCAATGATTTCTGACAGCCTTAAAATGAGTCACCAGTGCAACCAGGCGGTGGGGAAAGCAAAATCGTATGCTGGGGTGTATAGCTAGAGGTATAACCAGTAGGAAGAGGGAGATTGTGATCCCGCTGTATAGAGCTCTGGTGAGGCCACATCTGGAATACTGTGTCCAGTTCTGGAGACCTCACCTAAAAAACGACATTGATAAAATAGAACGGGTCCAAAGACGGGCTACAAAAATGGTGGAGGGTGTGGGGCATAAAACATATCAGGAAAGACTGAAGGATCTAAATCTGTATAGTCTGGAGGAAAGAAGGGAAAGGGGAGCATGATAAAAAAAAAACTTTAAATATGTGAAAGGACTAAATAAGGTTCAGGAGGGAAGTATTTGTTTTTGTTTTGTTTTTTTGGGGGGGACTGAACTCAAGAACAAGGGGATACTAAGCATAAAGTTCATATTTTTAAGGGAAAACCAAATCTGAATGGACATTTCCAATCATCGAAATCTCATAAAACAAACTAAGGTGGAAATTACAGAAGGTTCAGCTGTTTCACTGGTAGCTATTAGATAATGAATAATGTAAAAGCTGTAAGAGACATTCACATTCAACATTTACTTTTCATGTTCAGGCACCGTACAGCTCTGTCACATCTGACAAGACATTTTCATCTACCTAAAAACTGGTGGCCTTCGGGTCATGTCTGTATAACAGGCATATGATTAAATTCACTGTTGGAATAAGATATACTTGTACATTGATGGGATTCATGACTGTATTTCTGTATGCTGGAAAGTGTGAAGAGTGTCATTTTATTTTTATGTTGATCTGCTTGATATGTGAGTCCACAGAAGTTTAGTTACCTAGTCAGATGTAAAACATAGGATAGACATAGTGACAGATAGGCAGGGGGTGTAATTCTAACACTAGGCAGTACAGTCAGTGACTGCTTTGGCACAAGGTACAGCCAATGGACAGCCACCCTCCTTATAATGATCATGCTGGCTCACAATAACCCATCTGGCAGTCTGACGGACAAGTAAATACCAGGTTACCTGCCTTACTTCACTATGCCAACTGTACAGTTTGGTGAGGGTGGGATAATGCGATAGGGTTATTTTTCAGGGGTTTGGCTTATTCCCTTTAGGTCTACTGAAGTGAATCTGTGATGGTGGCAGGTCACCGCGATGGTGTTTTAATGAGGCATCCTGCTTTGGCCGGTTTGCTATTCCCAATGGTTGGTAACCTCCGGGAGTGTTTAGGGTCACTTGGGCACTTGTCATGGTAGCCTGGAGTGGTAGCAGACCCGCCCTGGTAGTTGGTACTGCCACTCACAGAACGGGGAGATAACCCAAGTAAACGGTGGTCAAATCTGACTAGAGTCCTGTGCGTTTAGTAAAAAAATAAATAAAAAAATAACACTTTACAGAAGTAAGGTTTAAAGGGGTATTCCCCCAAAAATTATTTTTGCATTAATACGCTGCCCACCCATAGCTTTCCATCTTTCCAATATAAAGTTAGTATAGATTCTGCACAGTTTTGCTGTTATCCCGCTGCATTCACCCCCACGGATTGCAGAGAATCATCAGACCTCAGTCCAACCCGACACGCTCCCTGCTCCTGGCCCCCACCCTCCGTGTCGGCATCACGTGTCCTCAGTCCCAGCACAGTGAAGTGACTGAGAACACTGATGGGGCGGCTGCTGTTACAGAGGGAGACAGTGATCAGCGCAGCTGTGACTGCATCCCTCTTTAACAGCAGCCACCCGGTCACTGCCAGCCCAGAGCTCACCCCCTGTGTCCAGAGCCTCCCGAGCGCACCGTCCAGCACTCACCCGCAGCACACAGCCCCCCGGCCCCCCCCCATCACCCGTGGCATCCCTCACCCGCAGCATAGCCTCCGCACTCACCCGCGACACCCCCTCCCGCCGGCGGCAAGCTCCGCCCCCCCGCAATCGCCCGCGACTAGCTCCGCCCCCCCGCAATCGCCCGCGACTAGCTCCGCCCCCCGCAATCGCCCGCGACTAGTTTCGCCCCCTCAATCGCCCGCGACTAGCTCCACCCCCCGCAATCGCCCGCGACTAGCTCCGCCCCCGTGTCAAGCTCCGCCCCTCGCAATCGCCCGCATCACCGCCAACTCAGCTCTGCTACATCGGCATCCCCGCCAACTCCGCTCTGCTGCACCGGCGTCCCCGCCAACTCAGCTCTGCTGCACCGGCATCCCCAACTCAGCTCTGCTACACCGGCGTCACCAACTCAGCTCTGCTACACCGGCGTCCCCGCCAACTCAGCTCTGCTGCATCGGCGTCCCCGCCAACTCAGCTCTGCTGCACTGGCGTCCCCGCCAACTCAGCTCTGCTACAACGGCGTCCCCGCCAACTCAGCTCTGCTGCACCGGCGTCCCCGCCAACTCAGCTCTGCTACACCGGCGTCCCCGCCAACTCAGCTCTGCTGCACCGGCGTCCCCGCCAACTCAGCTCTGCTACACCGGCGTCCCCGCCAACTCAGCTCTGCTACACCGGTGTCCCCGCCAACTCAGCTCTGCTACACCGCCGTCCCCGCCAACTCAGCTCTGCTACACCGCCGTCCCCGCAGACTCAGCTCTGCTACATCGGCGTCCCCGCAGACTCAGCTCTGCTACACCGTCACCGCCAACCGTCAACTTTAGCTCTTGGGAGGAATACCCCTTTAAGTTTAACAGTACACGTGATACAGTAGTGCAAATCTTGACACACGACATTAGTGCTGACACAGAGGTAACTTGTGCTTGTAGAAGGTGCTTTGTATAGAGAGAAGGAGAGTAGTTGCTAGGGGAGCCTTGCCCAATGAATGTGCTCTGCCGGAACAGGTATATGAGTAAAAGAGATTAGATACTCGTACTCACAGATGCCAGTAGTGGCTCTGAACCACCTTATGCCCCTAGTTGCGAGTTACGCATCCTAGCTTGGAAATACGAGCCCCAGTCATTGGTTATCTGGGTTAAGCAGACTTCCGAGGTTTTCTAGTCGTCCTGCACTGCACAGTAGGATAAGGAGACCTTGCACTGTAGTTAAGTCCTACTGGGGTCAGTTCCTGCCCTGCACTTTGTTAGAGAGGTTGCTGGCATGGGCAAGGGTTTTCCTGGATGGCTTCTCTCCCCTAAACTAAGCTTAGCATTGCATAGTTGCTTTAGTCACTTTGCTGAGAGAAACCTGTGGTTGCTATCTTTGGACTCTGTCAGGGGTCCTGGCCAAAGCCAGGCCCTGGCTTAACTTCTGCAGAGACTAGTTTGTCTGCGTCCTCTCACACTGAATACAATTAACCCTTAGTACTTCAGCTGTGCAACAGGTGAGACCAGACAGTGGTGACACCTAGTGGGGAAAACACAGTACTACATCTCCCACTTGTAAACCTGAAAGAGTGACTTGCTCAGGTGCTCTAGACAGCACCAGTGGTGGAACAACACAAATCTGTTAGTTGCAATCCAGGTTCCAAACTGTTGACAATGCCAATGAGACACATGGTACCTTTCATATATCTATCTTTTCTTCCAGAACATAGAAAAAGTTTATATTCTCATGTGCAAATAGTCAAAGAGGCTGTACCTGGGTCAGGTGACCCTAATGATTCTGAAGTTTATGTATTGTTTCTGGGCTTTTCTAGAAATTTCTGTTTGGCAGAAAAGGGCAGGTTTTTAAATGTCTCAGAATATGGTTTTCTAATGTTGGCATATATGTACAGCATATATTATAGAACTCAATGCAACACATCATAAAAAAAGAAAAATGTAGCTACTGTACATATAATTCAGGGACAAAACCTATATTTACTGTTTGTACAGTTGATTCTGTGCAAGTCTATCAACATTTCCATTAGCATTGCTCATAACTGCTTATTATATTGTCTTGAATGTTCCTAAAAAGGATGACATTAACCAAGTAATATTCTAGTATTTGATGCTTCCTCTAATTATTATGATCCCTCATCCAGATCTAAGTGGATATGTCAGCAGCTTTATAATGCCTAAACTGAAGGCAATGTACAATAGGGCTTCTTACCCTGAATCCATAGATGCCACCACTACGAGGGGCTGCTAATAAGTCTTTGGCTTTGTGTTCTTATTTTGTTTCTATGGTGATGAATGTTACATCACATGAAATCCTTGTGTGTCTAATGTATGCTTTTAAAATTTTGTTTATGTAGCTTATGGCAACAGTGATCTAGGCAGGAAAATAAAATGGCGGAGTTTAGGGCAATATTCACAGAAAATGAGAGCAGAGGAGTGATAAAATTCTTGTTTCTGCAAGGAAAGTTAATTCATGGTGATATGTCATTGGGGGATCAATGCCCTTCATACTGTGCAGTTAAAGTCTGGCAAAAAAATTTATTAAAGTATTGTATTGCCCCCCAAAAGTTATACAAATCACCAATATACACTTATTACGGGAAACGCACATAAAGTGCTTTTTTCCCTGCACTTACTACTGCATCAAGGCTTCACTTCCTGGATAACATGGTGATGTCACTTCCTGGATAACATGGTGATGTCACTTCCTGGATAACATGGTGATGTCACACCCTGACTCCCAGAGCTGTGCGGGTTGTGGCTGCTGGAGAGGATGATGGCAGGGGGATGCTCAGTGTCCCTCCAGTGCCTTGTGTCCCTTAGTGTCCCCCTGCCATCATCCTCTCCAGCAGCCACAGCCCGCACAGCTCTGGGAGTCGGGTCGTGACATCACCATTTTATCCAGGAAGTGACATCACCATGTTATCCAGGAAGTGAAGCCTTGATACAGTAGTAAGTGCAGGGAAAAAAGCACTTTATAAGTATTTCCTGTAATAAGTGTATATTGGTGATTTGTGTAACTTTTGGGGGGCAATACAATATTTTAATAAAAAAATTTGCCGGACTTCTCTTTTAAGAGCTGGGTTGCCAAATGATAAGAAACGTCCTGGTGGACCGAGAATGCGTGTTGTTCCGGAGATCATCAATGCCACGCACAACGTCATACCGGAGAATCAGCGAATTTCCGCTAAAGGAATAGCAGACATCATGGGGATTTCTCGTGAACCCATTTGTGTCATTCTCCATGAACATATGAACACGAAGAAGCTATCTGCAATGTGGGTCCCCAAATGTTTGACAACAGGTCAGAAAAGCATGTCAGTAAAAACTTCCCGGTCCGTTTGTCAGCGTTTTCGGACTGATATGAACTTCCTGGATCCACTGATCACTATGAATGAGACCTGGATTTATTTGTTTGACCCTAAAACCAAGGAGCAGTCAAAAGAGTGAAGACACAGTGGTTCTTATAGTCCAAGTAATTTTAGGCTGGGTTCACACTACATATATTTCAGTCAGTATTGTGGTCCTCATATTGCAACCAAAACCAGGAGTGGATTAAATACACAGAAAGGCTCTGTCCACACAATGGTGAAATTGAGTGGATGACTGCCATATAACAGTAAATAACGGCCATTATTTCAATATAACAGCCGTTGTTTTAAAATAACAGCAAATATTTGCCATTATATGGCGGCGATCCACTCAATTTCAACATTGTGTGAACAGAGCCTTTCTGTGTTTTCAATCCACTCCTGGTTTTGGTTGCAATATGAGGACCACAATACTGACTGAAATATACGTAGTGTGAACCCAGCCTGATCAAGGTGATGGCATCTGTGTTCTGGGATAAGAAGGGTTTGCTGCTAGTGGACTACCTTCAAAATGGTTCCACCATCAATGCAAGGTATTGCATTGAACTTTTGGCCCAATTAAAGGCAGCTCATAAGTCCAAAAGAATCTTGTTCCTGCAACGCCTCAACTCACACTGCTCAAGCGACCATGGCAAAACTGTTAGAACTAGGCTTCCAGGTGGTTAACCACCCACCTTATTCACCAGATCTAGCTCCCTCTGACTATCATCTGTTTTCAAACCTGAAGAAACACCTCAAGGGAACCAAATTTCTGATGCTATGGCTGCTACAGATGACTGGTTTGGGGCACAATTGAAATCCTTCTTTTTGCAAGGTTTACAGAACTTGTAATACCGATGTAAGAAGTTTGTTGCCATCAGTGGAGACTATGGGGAACACATGTAAAGTTTTATCTTCCTATCTTGTTTCTTTCTGGGTAAAGCCAAAGACTTATCAGTACCCTCGCTTATACTGCGTTACTGTTCTGTCCAATCACAAGTGCCGATGCCTCACACAGCTTTCCGCCAGCTACACTCCTTGCCTCTCCTTTCCCCACACAGCCCCACCAATGGGAGATAGCCTTAGTTTCGCCTATAAAAGGGTGGTTAGTTCCTAATGTAATGTCTTCAGTTGGTAGATGGTGGTCGGAGACACAGCCAAGAGAGAGATCCTGCTGCAGTGAAGCCAAGTCAGGCCTGGCCCAGGCCAGGGCTTTTGTCAGGGACCAGAAGAGAAAGATTCTTCTATGCAACAGACTTTTGCTAGTATGCAGTGCTAAACCCTCAGGAGTAACCATCCTGTAGGGCAGATCTTGTCCACACCAGGGATTCTTCTCAAGTATTCTCAGGACAGTTACCACAGCATGGAACTGATTCCCAGTAAGACAAAAAGCAAGCAAGCTGAAGTATCTTACTAAATAATACATGCTCTCCTGGGAGTTCTCGGGAGGTCTGCTACACCCAGTAGTAAAGGCCTGGGACTCATACTACCTCACAAGGTGGTTTCTAATATTGTTTAGGCAGAAGGTGGTCAGATAGGAAGTATCTAAACATGAGCACGAGTATTCTTCTACACTAGAAATCCCAGCAGAGTACAGTTTTAATTGGACAAGGCCCCCAAGATGATCCCTACACCTGAACTAAACTACTTTTACCTTCTCTCTTCAGTCCTGTCACCTGCACCTGCTGAGTTTGCTACTGTTACTTTTTTGTATTGCTCTGTAGTCTTTCCCAAGTCAAAGTCACCTTGGTTAAGTGCTGAATTCTGTCCTATTTTTGTTTCGCCAACCTACATCCACACCTAGGCTACCCCGTTGTCAAGTGCAGTGCCCGTGTGTCCGTGGATGGGTTCTAGCACCACTCCTGGCCACTGTGACAAGTACCCAAGCCCACCTTGCTGTACCACGACCACACAGCATGAGGCATAGGTAAAATGGAAAACAGTTACGGTAATTGATAGAGGTATAATTGGCTAAAGCCATCTTTAATAAAGCTCAAGTAAAGGTGTCTAAATGGCTAAAGCATTTTGCTCTCTGGCAACCATTTCTTGAGATTCCACGGCTCAGAAGTAAACCTTCCAAGAAGTGGAAGGGTGGGGCATGCATCGGTCATGACTTAGCCCTGTCTTGGAAGGGAGGATGGAAAAGTTTCCGTTCTGGGGGGCAGACTTTAGAGTAAAGTGCATGGGGACCTTATAGGAAGAAAAAAAAACAAGGAACCAGCTGTTCAGGGTGACAACTTTTTACCTGATTAATCACAGGAGCAGATAATCCACCCTTACTTGTGGTACTAACAGATCTTATCCACAATGAATGAGAAGAGAAGGAAAGCGTCAAGATTTAATTGTTCTTCTTTCCTAGTACAAACTTTTTCTTTGTCCTCCAAAGCTTCAAGTGGCGGCTTCTGCTCTAATGTAACAAGATCAATTTCTCTAAAAGAATATGAATATCTGAACATGTCCGCAATGGTTGTCATTTTCACTTCCATGTAATTAACATAACAAGTTGTCAATTTCCTCCTAAGAAGTCATTGCAACTGCTTACAGCTCATTGTATTCAGCAAATGTGATTAGTCTGATCCTTTCCACAACATGTGCCCCAAGATCATCTGCAAAATACACTGCCATAAACTCTCGCTCTTTGGATGAAAGGAACCAAGAACACTTTCATGTGATAACAAGACCATGAACCGTAACCATTGTGTAACCATTTATAGTGTTTTTCTAACACTAAACTCAATGCTACGTACGGTAACTTTCATGATCCCCTCTACATCAAAGTCTGGAAGTAGAACACAGGGATGATGGTTTCGCAACATCTATAGTGGCCATGACTTCTATGATGACCATGGTGGGAGGGAGTAAAGCCCCGCACTGCTTCTCTTGCTTTTCAGTACATTCAAAGCATTTCTTTTAGGGGTAAATCACTACGCAAAGATTTTCACAGAGCTCTTCACACTTCCATATGCACTGAGCTACTCCCTAATAATAGCTTCAGGCAGTCAGTGTTTTAACAGCTGGGCTATGTGCACATGAGCCCAATGAGAAGCTCATGAATGTTAGTAGCTAACACATGTAGCCATAGAAGTGTGGCTGGAGTGGATTTGTGCCAGCATTAGCGGGTTTTGAAACAAAGATTGCTATTAATAATGTGCTGTGAACAATGCAGCACTATAATCTTCATACAATGATATAATACAAGATATTATGTTACTCACCAGGTTCCGTGGCCCGGGTGCTGTATGCAGATGGTGGGCTCTGGTGTTTTGGGGTAACCTTGTCATGATGGCCAAGAGTGGCAATACCCACCCCTGGACACACGGGCATTGGCCCTTTGGTAGAACAGTAGTGAGGTGTGAGGGTGCAGGTGTAGGTGCGCTGCAAAGGAGATGACAGAGTCAAGCACTTAACCAACAGTTGATACTTTACTTATAAAACTTTGGTGCAATACAAAAGACACACGGTAGGTATTTGCTTACAAGCTTAGTGCAAAAGTAGTGCAAATCTTGAGGTAGACTGCAGGTAGAAGTAAAGAATAGAGAAAAGACTTGGTAGTAAGGGTAGTGTAGGGGTCATGTAGGCGTCCTTGTCTAACTAGTGCAGTGGTGAAGATACTTGAAAGAAGAACTTCTTGTACTCAAATATATATATGGACTGGACATTTATGGCAGCCTTCTGCCCCACCAGCTCGGAGACCTAGGTTGAACTCCGACTGAAGATTTCCCCAAGTGGACAAGCGTTGTTAGTCAGATACGTCGGCACTTAGCAGCTTTGTCTTACTGGGGATCAGTCCCTCTGCCTCTTTTCTAGGAGGTGACTGCCCTGACGTTTTAAGATACACGGCAACGTTTTAAGATACACGGCATAGACAAAGGTGTCCCAACCCACAGTTACCCCTGTGTTTATGTGTGCATCCCACACTCCCGTGAAGCCAGAATCGGTGGATTGGCACTGCATATATAAGGCGATGAAAATAAACCTGACGGGTAATTTAAAGGATTTTCAGAGGCATTGCAGAGAAGAAATATTAAAGGAAATCCACCATCACTTTTTTTGCTGCTCCAACCATGAGTCACCAGGGCAGCCCCGGGTTGCTTTTACCTGCCTTGTTGCCTTTGATGGAGAGATCATGAGTGCGATTTCATTAGCTGTTTGGCTGCTGCTTCTTTAAATGAGCTGACATTTAAAAAAGTAAAAGTCAAAATGTATCTCTATAGAAAGTCTTGCAGATTATTATTATAACCAAGCAGCTTTCAATGTGGCTTCATCTCTGCATGGTCTTTTGTTAACATTGTGAATAGTTATAAAACAGCAAACAAACCTTTGGTCACGTCTAAACGCAGGAGGTCCACTGGAGAGAAATTACACACAATTATGGCACATTGTATGAACCTGTTTTTTTAAGGTAAGAACTGAATTTTTTTTTTTTATTTATAGGGGCTCTACGTTCATAATATAAGGTAGGCCTGCCATATGCGAGCGTAGCTGTGCGGTGTTGTGGCTGCTGCTTGGGTGTAGGGTGAATTGGGCACTTGTCACGGTGGCCAGGAGTGTTGTTGGCACTGCTCTTGAGGTTTAAATAACCCAAATGTGATCAGGTGTGTGGGTGCAGGTGCAAAAGAATAGAGTAGAGTCTAGTGGCTCAACCAGAATACAGAATAAAAACACTTGTGGTAACTGCAGGTTCTGGCAGGAGGTAGTACCAATAAGAGTTGTAAGAACTGAGTAGATTAGAGGAACGTCTTGAAGGCCCTGTCCAAGGTAGTAGTGTACTCTGCTATAGCATAGTTGAGAGTAAAAGAAAAAGATACTTGTACTGACATATAGATACTGTGGATCTGACCGCCTTTTGGGTTACCCATCCTGCAAGGGTAGTACGAGGTCCCAAGTCCCAGCGCTGGGTTGAGCAGCCTTTCCAAGACTTCCTGGAACGGCCATGTGTTACAGTAGGATACATAGGCCTACAGGCTGCTTTGTCCTACTGGGGTCAGTACCTAGCCTAAGGTATACTGCCCTGTGTGTTGCTGAAGGTATCCTTGGCGTAGACAAGGTTCTCCTGAAAGGATGTCCTCCCTTCTTAGGGTCTAGCACTGCATGTTGGCAGTAGTTAGCTGCATAGAAGACATCTTTCTGGCTTTGTGGTGTCTCTCTCCACCACGACTGACTAAAGAAGACCCTTCCACCAGAAACTAACTCTTTTTTATAGGGTCAACTTAGCTAGCCTGTGATTGGTGGGGCTGTGTGTGTGTGTGTGTGTACAAGACAGAATAGACAAGATAGGAGGAAAAGTGAGGGAAGACAAGCCTGCGCCATGTGACATAAAACAGTTAACCCATGAAACCTTCAATTGTGCATAATACAGTACATATTCAAGAAATACAACAGTGACACCTAGTGGGGAAAAATACATAACGCAATCTCCTTCATCCCCTTCTGTGAGAACCTGAGTAAGTTACTTTACCCAGGTGTATAAAAATTAGCGGCTTACCTGTGCTGGGACACTACAGGCCCATAATACAACAAGGCCCCTGTCAGGCTGCTTGCCATGTTTTCTACAGTCCTCTCAGAATCCTGCTCCTGCCCATATATATAAAATTTGGAATCTTTTAGAATCAAGAAACAAAAACTTCCAACTTTAAGTGTGGCAGAAATACACTTTTATTGCTCTTTCCATACGTGCATCTGTGCCCAATACTTTCACTGTCTCTTTCTTATAACCAGATACAGTCATAGATGAAAGCTTCATACTTGGAAAATGTATAATTTTATGCTCCACTTGGTAAGTTTATGTTAGCCTCTGTTCACGCTTCATTTCTTGGAGGTATATGTTTCCCCCGAGTGTATACTTCCAAAGAAAGTCTCAAACATATATCACTATATGGGCATACAGGAATATCACACTGTGTATTACATTTTAATTACTTTGTGTCTCTGTATAGAAAAATACAGTGTGTCCTGTGGATACATTCGTAGTGTCCCAATACAAGGATGGTACACTAAGGTATTTACTGCCTATCTAAAAGTATTTTTGTCAGGTGCCACACCAAGAGCTATGAGCTTTGATTTCCACTCCAGCCTCTAGGTGTCTCACTCTTTTCCCCCTGTGCACAGCTGCAGTATGTAAAGGTTTAGTGTAACCCCTTCCCGCAGAAGGATGTACCGAGTTATATTAGAAGTCACTCAGGGGGACTTCTAATTAATGTATGCTTTTTTTTAAAAAGTTTTTTTTATTGATAAAAAGTCCCCTCCCCAATAAAAATAAATAAATAAACATGTTTGGTATCGCCACGTGTGTAATTACCCGAATTATTAAATTATCACATTCCTGACCATGCACAGTAAACGGCGTAAGCACAACTATAAATTCCAAAGTGATCCCCAGAAATGATGGTGGTTTTGGGGTGCCAGATCTAAAACTGTATTTCTATTCTGCCCACTTACATCTATGGTGGGAAGGAGAGAATGTACCATTACTTCAATGGGTCTTAGGGAAAGAAAAAGGAGAGAAGAGAGATATAATTGTGAAGTTGGAATCGGCTCAACTGGAGAATAGGGAATGGGGCAGTTTCCCCACAGTCCGAATGTGGACGAAATGTTGGCTGTCTCTAAAAAGTTATTTAATTTAACGGGATCAATAAATAAAACTCCACTATAGGAAAACTCTAATTTAGAAGAAATCTATAAGCTAAAGGATATACAAGAACTGAGAAAGGGGGGTGTAGAAAGAGTACAAGACGCCTTTGTAGAGGGTAAGCTTAGAACTTGGTCAGATCTGCAAAGGGAATATAGCCTAAAGGGTATGAGCTGGCTTGAGTATGGAAGACTACAATACGCATATATGTCATCAAAGGAGAAGGAATTATTCTTTGTGCAAGAATCCCCAGAAGTATTAAAGTTATTAGAGATGGGAGACAAAAAGGGACTAGCAAGAATATATGCCAAAATGAGAGATTGTGTGTATAAGGAGATGCCAATAAAAAGTAGGGATAGATGGAAAAATGATCCCGCCGGGTCCCGCTTCTGGAGGTGGTTGGGTGACTGAGATATGAGCGCCCAAAGCCCGGCGCGCACACTCCTCAGATGAGTCCAACGCTCATAGAGAATGAAGGCGAGTCCGACTTTCCATCATTCTCTATAAGTGTTGGACTCATCTGAGGAGCGCGCGCGCCGGGCTTCGGGCGCTCATATCTCAGTCACCCGACCACCTCCAGAAGCGGGACCCAGCGGGATCAGGTGAGTATAGGGTGCTCCAGCGGGGGGTCGGGAGCCTGTCACCCCGGCACGGGGGGTGACAGGTTCCCTTTAAGCATGTCTCTATAAATAGCAGGCTATATGGAGGGCTATATGGAAGGTATGAAAAGAAGGAGGTGAATTGATAGGCCCAGTTAGAAACAAGATAGTAATGGTGAAATATTATTAGTAAATAAAGTATTTAATTTATATTTTATAATATCACTTGCTTGGCGGGAAGGGAGGGGGGAGTACAGATCACTTGCTTGGCGGGAAGGGAGGAAAGTACAGATCATGGCGCAAAAAATGAAACCTCACACCGTCCCATAGACTAAAGGTTAAATACGTTATAGGCATGGTCATAGAGTAATTTTAGGGTACACTTAGTTTTTTTTAAAAGGTTTAAATTTTTTAAAAGCTGTCAAATAAAATAAAAGTTATGCAAGTTGGCTATCATTTTAATCATACCAACTTGACGAACATAGATTACAAGTCAGTTTTACCATAGGACAAATGGTGTAAACACAAAACGACCCCAAATAAAAAATATTGCGTGTTATTTTTAATTTCACCGCGCTTATAATTTTTTTAATGCAAAAATTAATTATGTCATTGCAAAGTACAATAAGTGGCGCAAAAAATAAGGGCTCATGTGGGTCTGTAGGAGAAAACATGCAAGTGTAATGGCCTTTTAAATACAAGGAGGAATAAACAAAAATGCACGAAAATTTGCCCAAGGGGATAGGGGTTAATTGTTGTTTTGACCAATCACAGGTGCAGACCTTCTACCCTCGCTCTCACTCTCTATCTTCCTTTCTTCCTGTGACACAGCCCTATATACTGTAAGTTGGAGTGGTTTCCTGGTCTGGGTCATTTTAGAGTTCAGTTGAGTGTATGAGAGACAGACACAAGACACCAGTTCCTGCTGCAGTGGCTAAGTGGGCCTGGCTTAGGCCAGAGCTCTTAACAGGGACTGAGATTATTCTTAGAAGTGAGGTAACCGTAATTTGGGTAAACCTTTGTCTATGCTTGGGATCCTTCTAAATGTCAGGACAGTCACCCCCTAAGGGAAAGGAAAAGGGACTGATCCCCAGTAGAACAAAGTTGCTGAGAGCCAAAGTATTATACTAACTATGCTTGACTACCTCGAGGGATCTTGAGGAGTTAGCTACACCCAGAGACAGACCTGGGACTTATGCTACCTAACCTGGTGGTCTCCGAGCTGGTTAGGCAGTCATACAGAAGTTAAATGTGTGGTGTGCCACCAGATAATGTTGTACTGGTGGTTCTGACAGCTCAGCCACAGATGTAAGTGTTGAGACACCACTGTTAGTCCAGCACACAGGTATGGTGATGGTACCTGCTTTGTATTGTGGCCGGCTGTGTTGTTCCCCAAAATGGTCGGTGACCTCCCAGGTTGTGATGGGTCCCTTGAGCTCTTGTCACAGTAGTCCTAAGTGGCAATTGACCCACCCGGACAAACGGTACCACCACCCATAGAAAGGGGAAAAATTACCCAAAGTATGTAACTGGTGTGTATAGGTGCAGAGGAAAGGATGACTAAGTACCAGTGATGAAAAAATAGAACAGCTTTACTGTACAGTCTCTTAATAGTACAAAACACTTTGGCAGCAAATAGATAAATTCTTGTACAGGCTTCAGTGCTCGAACTCAGTTGTGCTGAGGAGTTACTCGAAAATGTACAGTAGAGTAGAGGTAGTTGTAGCAGTGCTTATGTAGTTGGAAGTAGAGAAGAGTAGCATAGAGGAGAGGAGTTTATCAAGGGAGTCCCAACCCAATGTAGTACTGTGCTCTGCCGGAACTTGAGGAAATACTATAGTCTGACCACCTTCTGCCCTACAGTGTTGAGGCACTTGTTTAATAGGGTGATACAAGTCCCAGCCTTGGTTACCTGGGTGAAGCTAAGTGTCTGAGTCTTCACAGTTACCTGCACTGCGAGATAGGATATGTAGACCCTCTGGTTGCTTGGTCCTGTCCAAGCAAGTTCCTCTTGTGTATCAGGATACTGCCCTGCACTTTGTGGAGTGGTTCTCGGCTCCCTGACTCTTCTCCCTTTTGTAGTGTTTAGCACTGCATAGTAGATATAAGATGAGTACTGAAAGAACTGGTTGTCTCTAACTGTATCTGACCACACGTGTGTCTCTGTCACACTACACTGAACACACTACACTGAACTGGACTTGTCCCGGACAAGGGTCCTGGCAAAGCCAGGCCCTGGCTTGGCTACAGCAGGGACGTCTTCTCTGTATGTTCCACAAGAATCTGAGTAGAACTGAGGCTACACATCCTCCCACTAAGTAAGTTCCCACAGGGGATATGCAAGGGACCCTGTGAGTGGTGGATAGGAATGTGTGCAAGAGAAAGAGAGGAAGAGATAGGCTGAGAAGAAAAAAGCATATCTTATAGGCTGACAAAAGCATGTGGTACACATAAAACAATAACCCTTTGTTAGCTTCAGCTGTGCAATACATTATAGCATACATATAAAATACTGACATCTAGTGGTGTAACTAGAGAATACTACCTTCATCACCACTGAACCTAGAGTAAGAAGCTTTTGCGACAGGTGTAAGAGAGAAACACCACATATGTATCAAGGACTTCTTCTTTCAAGTTGCAAGTACTGTATCTATACTACACAATTCTGTACTGCACTAATTAGACAAGAGCCCCTGCATGGCCCCTACACTACCCTCTGTACACCAAGTCTTATTCCACTTCTTCAGCTCTACCTAAAGTCTACCTCAAGTGTTGTTTATTTTGTACTAGCACCTTTGAGCGGTCATGTTATTGTATTCTTTGTATTGCACTGAAGTTTCTGCAAGTAAAGATTCAATCCTTTCCTTCTGTCACACCTGCACGCTAACACCTCACTACTGTTCTACCAAGGTCCTGTGTCCATGTGTAGGTACTGCCATTCCTGGCCACCATGTCAAAGCCACTTCAAAACACCAGACCCCACCAGCTGCCAAAACACCTGCATCCGGCACCCCGACACATTTGCCACATGTGCAGGGCACTTTTCTGGTGCATATACCCCTCATATATAAGTATATATATAAAGTGTAAACTTTTCCTGTTTTGATGTGAAGCATTTTTACATTTCCTACTCTTGTATATAAATTAGTTTCATTGCTGCAGGACACGACTATCGCTCATAAAGGCTAACAATCATTAGCAGGATTATATTATCCAGAGAACATTTGAGGATAAGCCATATCTGTGACCCATGTGCTGTACGATCAATCCGGCATTTTACTGTACTGGAACAGTAAACAGCATGTTGTGTTTGTTCTTTTATAGAAAACATATGTTTATAAATGGCCAAATCTCCGGGGGTTCAGTTGCCAGAACAATTTACATTAAAATTTTCTTTTCTGCAAATTCTTTTACAGCTCATAATTGGTTGCTAAAGAACGACTTCATAGCAGAAGTTGTTTACAATTTAGTTATTTAATTTTATAAGTTTTGTCAAAACTTTATTCCATCTGTTTTTCTTTTTTTTTATGTTTTCTAAGCTATGTTTAATGCCTTTTTCTGACATTTAGTATTGACCCTGCTTCCATTACTTGAACAATACAGGGTCTCACTCCCCAAACTAGGGCAACATTTTTAAGGTTTTTAAACATATTTGATGCACTGTGACAACTTCAAGAAATAGCTATGGCTTTATAGGGCAAACTTTGTATATGATAACTTGGAACACATAGATGACACATTATTTTTGGCCATCTCCAAACCTTATAGGGGTACTCCGGGCTGGGGTGCTTTTTACTGTATGGCCGGGGAGAGGCTGAATATAGACGCCGCCGTGTACTTACCTCCCCGGTTCCAGCGCCCGGTCCCGGATTGCGCTGCCCCGTTCTCCCGGCCCACTGCCACTTCCTGGTCTGAGCTGCGGCTTGAGATGTGACGTCTTAAGGCAGCTCAGCCATTCAGCGGCCAAGGCGGGACACCGCTGCGACCACTGAATAGCTGAGCTGCCTTAAGATGTCACGTCTCAAGCCGCAGTTCAGACCAGGAAGCGGCAGCAGGACGGAAGAACGGGGCGGCGCAATATGGGACCCGGTGCTGAAACCGGGGAGGTAAGTGGACGGCCTCCCCTCCCCGGCCATACAGTAAAAATACCCCTAGCCCAGAGTACCCCTTTAAGCATTAGAAAAACATGGCTGCTTTCTTCCAGAAAGAGCACCACTCGTATTACAATCAAGCTTCATTCACTTCAATGAAACTGAGTTGCAAAACTACACCCAAAGTGAGGATAGGAGAGGTGTTGTTTCTGGAAGAAAGCTAACATGTTTTTTAAGCCGGGATAACCAGTTTAAACAAGATTATTTTCAAACCATTAACTACTACTAGACCAACATGAATTTGCATACTACCTTGCACCACAAACCAAGAGATAAAACACAGATGCCAAACAAACTAGTGTTCACCCAAGGTTGGTGAGAGTTAACCTGTATAAAGACTACTGGGGGTAAATAAACCAGGCCAATTGTTGGCCCACTTATAAACTCCAGAATGGATTAAGCCATTCAATCACACTAAACCATTGTGATTGCACGTGTTGCCATAACTAATGCCATATTAACTAATATGCCTCATTGATGACCCTGCAAAAACAACTTTTATGTTTTGGCCACTAGGTGTCCTACTTCTCTGCAATCTACTGTCCACTGCCTGTGGTCAGGGGAAACTTGTCTCTAGTAAAAGACAGACCAGAACAAATTACAGTAAGTATGGGTAAGGATTACTATGTTCTCTGGGCCTGACTACCTGCAACCTGTGAGTGAGCCACCTGGGGAAGATGATCTGCACTGAGAATGATCAAAGATAAATTAAAGCATCCTTTATCCAGTATGCCTGTCCACGCATTAGGCTGCAGTGTCATTTACCCCACAGCCTTTTGTTTTGCCCCTCAGAAACAGCACTTCCCCCATTCTATCTAGTATTGTACTGTTTAAATCATCGGCCCAGGAAAGTGCCAACCTTTTTAGTCCAGTGCTACCGACATTTGTAAATGCTGTCTTGGAAAGTCACTCTAAAGACAAAAGAAAGACTGCCTTGATCATTACATAGACATTTGTAAAGATTGTCTTATACAGTCTCTACAGAGACACTAAGGGAGGTAGTCTTAGACTGTCACTACAGAAACCTTGTAAATGCTATATTGAACAGACACTACAGAGATTGGCTAATTATTTCTTGTGCAAAATTCATCAAGCAGGATTTTGTATTGGAAGCATAGGAAAGATATCATGCAAGAGACCTCTCACGAAACAGTTACTATTGTTTTATTGTTTCCGCAAAAACAAAATGCCAAAAGATAAAAGCAGTCCATTTAGCCACAGTTCCCCAGAGGTTTCCTCCACAGGAGGTTTTTTCTCTCATAGGAGCTAATTGGTTCTTTGTGAGTCATATTACTGGTCCTTTTGGGGCTTTTTTAACTGTCAAAGAAAATGAAAAATAGTTGAGACTACAAAAAGGTATGTGCCTATTTTAGTTTATATTGCATTATATGTTTCCAGAAGTTATTGGCATTTTTGGAGCTATTAGAGGGTTTTGCATATTTTTTATATTTTTTATTGGTTAGGCTTTCGAGTATAATGTATTTAATACAAAAAAAAACTGCAAAAATGTTCCCAAAAACATAAAATTTTACAGGCCATGACAAGCGGATTTTGTCCTAGCTCTAATCTCCACATTTTGGAAAATATTTCCAAATTTACAAAATATACATAAATTAGTAAAGACATATAATATGGTCTGAGGCACTAAGTTATATAGTTTCCTAAGTGCTGTATGTACATGGCCCTGTTATTCTCTGGTTTCCGCTTTTACAATAGGAACCCTCACATTGTTGCTGTTACTATTATTTTGGTAGTGTGTAATTTTCCAGGTGTGGATTTACATTTATAGACCTTTCCGATGACCCAGTTTTCTATAGGGTAAGGATGAATGAATGGGAATTGGAAACACAGTTGAATGTGGTTCCAGAGTTGAATGTGGTACCATGTTTATTTAAGAAGATGAAGTCTACAGACACCACGCTCTGTTTAGACAGTTGTAACGCCTGGAGTAGTGGATCCACTGGACCGTCACCAGCGATGGCACTAACCTCACCAGGGAGCGGAGTCTAAGGGGCCGCTGGTTTTCACCAGAGCCCGCCGCAAGGCGGGATGGACTTGCTGCGGCAGGCGACCCCCAGGTCGCTACCCCTGGCTTGGTTGCTGGTGATGGCAGGCGAGGCGTGGCAGGAGCAGTAGGCAGGAGATGGTAGTGGCAGAGGTCTGTAGTCGTGACCGCAGGAGACAGGCTGAAGACAGGAGCAATAGAGTAACGGGGAAGCAGGAACCAGGAACAAGGACTAGGGACAGGGTAGTGGACAGGAATCAGGAACAAGGACTAGGGACCAGGTAGCGGACAGGAATCAGGAACAACAGGGAGCTGGGCCAAACGCTATGGGAAGCATGTAGAGGCTCCAACACCTGTAGTGGGGCAGGGCTGGAATTTATAGGGAGTGATTGTGCACATGGACCAATTAGGAGAGCACTGCCCCTTTAAATCTGAGACAGCCGGCGCGCGCGCGCCCTAGGAGGCGGGGACGCGCGCGCCGGCCGGCACAGCGACGGACAGGAGCGTGGAGAGGTAAGGCGCCCCCCGGGGCCGAAGTGACAGCAGCGCCGGGTCCCTGCCTACGGACACCGGCTGCTGCATGGGGCAGTGGGGAGTCGCGGCGGCGGCCCGGAGCACGGGACGCCGCCGCGGCCGTGACAGTACCCCCCCCCCCTTTGGCCTCCCCCTCTTTCTGGCCTGTAGGAACCTCTTGATGAGGTCTTGGTCCAGGATGTTAGCCTCGGGTTCCCAGGACCTCTCCTCAGGACCAAATCCTTTCCAGTCCACTAGGAAGGATCGTCTCCCTCTGACAGTTTTCATAGCCAGAATGTCTTTGACAATGTAAACGTCATCAGAGACGGCTTGTGGAGCAGAGAGCGAAGCCTTATCGGAGAACCGGTTGAGGACCACTGGCTTTAAGAGGGAGACATGGAAGGCGTTTGGAATCCGCATCGTAGGGGGTAGGCGGAGTTTGTAGGTGACAGGGTTGAGGCGTTTTAGCACCGAGAAAGGACCGAGGAATCGAGGACCCAACTTGTAGCTGGGAATCTTGAGTCGGACATATTTGGCCGAGAGCCAGACTTTGTCACCAGGGAGAAAATTCATGGCGGGTCTTCTTCTCTTATCCGCCTGGTCCTTCATGCGGACAGATGCCTTGAGCAGAGATTGTCGAGTCTGTTCCCAGATTGACTGCAGGTCAGATAACAACTCCTCCACGGCTGGGACCTCAGAGGATGGAGAGAGAGGCAGAGGAGGACGAGGGTTACGTCCATAGACCACATAGAAGGGTGACTTGCCTGTGGAGCTCGAGTCCAGATGATTGTAGGAAAACTCTGCCCAAGGAAGCAGACTGGACCAGTTGTCCTGGCGAGCGGAGACGAAATGTCGAAGATAATTGCCAAGGACCTGATTGACCCTCTCCACTTGCCCATTGGTCTGGGGATGATAAGCCGAAGAGAAGTCCAGCTTCACTTGGAGTAGAGAGCAGAGAGCACGCCAGAATCTGGAGACAAATTGTGAGCCTCTGTCAGAGACTATATGAAGAGGAAGACCATGGAGGCGGAAGATATGCTGAAAGAACAGCTGGGCCAGGCGAGGGGATGATGGTAATCCAGGAAGAGCCACGAAGTGGGACATCTTGGAGAAGCGGTCCGTGACAACCCAGATGACTGTGTTACCCGCAGATGGAGGTAAGTCTGTGACAAAGTCCATGCCTATATGACACCAGGGGCGGTCTGGAACTGGCAAGGGCTGAAGTAGGCCGGCAGGTCTTTGATGAGAGGACTTGTTTCTGGCACAGATGGTACAGGACGCCACAAAGTCTTTGACATCCTGGAGTAGGCTAGACCACCAGTAGTGGCGGGAGATCAGTTGCCCGGTCTTTAGAACTCCCGGATGCCCGGCCACCATAGAGGAATGACCCCATTTCAAGATGCGTTTACGGAGTGCGGGGCGCACATAAGTCTTACCGGGAGGCAACTGCTGCAGAGTAGAAGTGGCAACTGGTACTAGGCGATCGGGAGGTATTATGTGTCGAGGAGATTCCTCTTGCCCCATAACATCGGATGCTCGGGATAACGCATCGGCCTTGATATTCTTCTCGGCTGGACGGAAATGAATGGTGAAGTTGAACCGAGAGAAGAAGAGGGACCACCTGGCCTGCCGGGGATTGAGGCGTTGAGCCGATTGGAGGTAGAGGAGGTTCTTGTGGTCCGTGTAGATGTTGACGGGATGTTTAGCCCCCTCTAGGAGATGACGCCACTCCTCCAGTGCCAGCTTAATAGCCAGGAGTTCCCGATCTCCTATAGTATAGTTCCTCTCGGCAGGGGAAAAAGTCTTAGAAAAGAACCCGCAGGTTCTGGTCTTGCCTGATGTGTCCCTTTGCGAGAGGACTGCTCCGGCGCCCACAGAGGAAGCATCAACTTCAAGAGAAAACGGCTTGGAGACATCCGGGCGGACTAGAGCAGGAGCAGAGGCAAAGGCAGACTTTAGGCTATTGAAGGCATGTTCGGCCTCGGGAGGCCAGCGTCTAGGATCCGCCCTCTTCTTTGTGAGAGCCACTATGGGTGCAACCAGGGTAGAGAAGTGAGGGATGAATTGCCGATAGTAGTTGGCAAATCCAAGGAATCGTTGGATAGCTCTAAGTCCCTCAGGACGAGGCCACTGGCGAACAGCTGAGAGCTTGGCAGGATCCATCTGTAGGCCCCGGTCGGAGACAATGTATCCAAGAAACGGCAGGCTGCGCTGATGGAAAACGCACTTCTCCAGCTTGGCATACAAACGGTTGGCCCGTAGTCTCCGTAGAACCTGTCGTACATGGGACACGTGGGTCTGCTGGTCGTGGGAGAAGACCAGGATGTCGTCAAGATAGACAATGACGCAGACGTAGAGGAGATCGCGGAATAAATCATTCACGAATTCCTGGAAGACCGCTGGGGCGTTGCATAGGCCGAATGGCATGACCAGATATTCGTAGTGCCCATCTCTGGTGTTGAACGCGGTCTTCCATTCGTCTCCTTCACGAATACGGATCAGGTTATACGCTCCCCTGAGATCCAACTTGGAGAAGATCCTAGCTCCACGGAGACGGTCGAATAGTTCTGGGATTAGCGGAAGAGGATAGCGGTTCTTGACAGTCACCTTATTTAAGCCCCGGTAGTCTATGCATGGGCGGAGGGAACCGTCCTTCTTCTGCACAAAGAAAAATCCAGCGCCAGCGGGAGACGTGGATTTACGGATGAAGCCCTTCTGTAAGTTCTCCCGGATGTAGGAGGACATGGCTTCCGTCTCAGGCACAGAGAGAGGGTATACTCGACCACGTGGGGGAGAAGTTCCAGGAAGAAGGTCTATAGGGCAATCATAGGACCGATGAGGTGGTAGAGAGTCTGCCTCCTTGGCCGAGAAGACATCAGTAAAGTCTTGGTATTCGTGCGGTAGACCAGACAAAGGCTTGGCATTAGCAGGTGACCTCGTAGAGCACTTGGGTTGAGGAGGTCTCAGACACCTATTAGGACAGTCCTGGCCCCAGCTGAGAACCTCCCCAGTTCTCCAGTCCAGCTTAGGGGTATGTAATTGCAGCCAAGGAAGACCCAGCAAGATGGCGGAGGAGGAATGGCGCAAGACGTAGAAGGAGATCCTCTCCTGATGTAAGGCGCCCACCTGGAGGACTAGGGGTTCAGTCTGGCAGTGCACAGGTTCGGTAAGAATCTCGCCCGTGATCGAAGAGATAGACCGGGGTTGGGCTAGCTGTATCACGGGTAGCCGCCATCTTTGGACCAACGAAGCAGAAATGAAACTGCCAGCAGCGCCAGAGTCGATGAGGGCCGTAGTCTGGAGAACTTGCCCTGAGGGTGTCTGGATGGAGACTGGCATAGTCAATCTTGGAGAGGTGGCATTCACACCTAGGGAGACCTCTCCCACTGGACCTAGGTGCGAGCGTTTCCCGGACGCTGAGGACGTTGGGGACATCTCTGCCGAAAGTGATCAGCGCCACCGCAGTATAGGCAGAGATTCAGCTCTAGTCGACGGGCCCTTTCTTCAGTCGTCAAGGGAGCTCGATCCACCTGCATAGGAACTTCTGGAGACAACTGGGGCATAGGAGCAACGGGATTTTGGAATACTGGTGCCAACCGAGGATGGCGACGGGGCAGACTCAGACGCCGTTCTTGTCGGACCTCCTCCTCTCTCTCGGAAAACCTGGTGTCGACTCTGGTAGCCAGTAGAATGAGTTCGTTCAAGGAGGTAGGAAGGTCTCGGGCAGCGAGCACATCTTTCACTCGAGTGGAAAGGCCCTTCTTGAAGGTGGCTAATAGGGCGGCCTCGTTCCAGTCCAATTCAGCTGCCAGGGTGCGGAACTGGATGGCATAGTCACCAACAGAGGAGCTCCCTTGAGAGAGGTTGAGGAGAGCTGTCTCAGCTGAAGTAGCACGGGCAGGTTCCTCAAAGACGGAGCGAAACTCGGCCAGGAAGGTTCGGAGATTGGCAGCAACAGGGTCATCTCGGTCCCACAGCGGCGTAGCCCAGGCCAGAGCTCTACCCTCCAATAGGCTGATGATGAAAGCCACTTTAGAGCGCTCGGTGGGAAACTGACAACTTAAAAGTTCAATATGCATGGTGCACTGAGCCAGGAATCCCCTGCACAACTTGGGATCGCCTCCATATTTAGTCGGGAGGGCCAGTCGAAGTCTCGAGGTGGCTGCTGGTGGTGGTGAGCGCTGGGCTGTAGCATGCTGCTGTAGGGCGGCAGTCAATTGCTGGATTTGCTGCGACTGTTGCTGGATTTGTTGAGCCTGTTGCGCGACCACTCTGGCGACGTCACGGAGATCAGGCACCTCGCCGGGATCCATGGTTGGAGCCTACTGTAACGCCTGGAGTAGTGGATCCACTGGACCGTCACCAGCGATGGCACTAACCTCACCAGGGAGCGGAGTCTAAGGGGCCGCTGGTTTTCACCAGAGCCCGCCGCAAGGCGGGATGGACTTGCTGCGGCAGGCGACCCCCAGGTCGCTACCCCTGGCTTGGTTGCTGGTGATGGCAGGCGAGGCGTGGCAGGAGCAGTAGGCAGGAGATGGTAGTGGCAGAGGTCTGTAGTCGTGACCGCAGGAGACAGGCTGAAGACAGGAGCAATAGAGTAACGGGGAAGCAGGAACCAGGAACAAGGACTAGGGACAGGGTAGTGGACAGGAATCAGGAACAAGGACTAGGGACCAGGTAGCGGACAGGAATCAGGAACAACAGGGAGCTGGGCCAAACGCTATGGGAAGCATGTAGAGGCTCCAACACCTGTAGTGGGGCAGGGCTGGAATTTATAGGGAGTGATTGTGCACATGGACCAATTAGGAGAGCACTGCCCCTTTAAATCTGAGACAGCCGGCGCGCGCGCGCCCGAGGAGGCGGGGACGCGCGCGCCGGCCGGCACAGCGACGGACAGGAGCGTGGAGAGGTAAGGCGCCCCCCGGGGCCGAAGTGACAGCAGCGCCGGGTCCCTGCCTACGGACACCGGCTGCTGCATGGGGCAGTGGGGAGTCGCGGCGGCGGCCCGGAGCACGGGACGCCGCCGCGGCCGTGACAACAGTGTATCTACTTGATCACTTCTAAGCGTTCCTCATTCATAAACATACTCCTACAATCCACAGAAATCTCCATAGAGAAAACACACAGCCTGAATTCCCTGTAAAGGAAAAAAAAAAATCCCTCGTATATGTGATAATATTATACCGTACTAAGACATTCCAGAAACTGTTATTATTCATATGAAGGACCCCCTGTCCTTAAAAATGTTTTTAGTGAACATTCCTCTAAGGCGTTATAATAGAGAGTAGAAAGCAGTGTGTAAGGCCTTCCTTACACACTGGGGACACTTATAATAGAATGAGACGTTCTGGTAATCCTTCTGGCTATCTTACTGTCTGCTTACAATATCACAGTCTCCTTTGCATAAATAAAGGTTCTGCTTCGCCTCACGCCTTTACGTGTAACATTGTCTCTGATTACATTTGTAACAGCTAAAATCAACTTTTACAACTAGTGGAAATTAAAGTCCTCGATGGTTCATGATAGAAAACAGTAAAAAAAAAAAAATGCAGTACTAAGTAAGGACATCAAAACAATGGAGGTAAGTGCGACGGCATACAAATATGCTCGAAAAGCATAGTAGTCATTTTTCCAAAACAGGTAACATTGTATATGTTTCTACCATCACTAGGGTGGGTCTTACTGAATACTGGGTTACCATTGTCTTCAATCTATTAACAGTATATGAGTCATGGCCAAACTCTTGTGGGTCACATTTTGGCCCTGTTTACTTACAGTATATTAGGTGTAAGGGCCCTATTACATGGGACGATTATTAGGCAGAAAACCGGTATATTGTTCAAATTTAAACAATAATCGTAGGCAATTATCGATAAATCATTCTTGTGTCGTTGATCGTTAATTTAAATCTGACCCTAAAATCATTGTTAAACATTCGCTAATCATCCGATGTAATTCCGCATGTGTTCGCTGTCATTAGTTCACTAATCCTTCAGTGTAATTCCAAATTGTTCATTCTTTTGCTGGGATCAGATGGAGTAAACGATCGTAGTAACGATTGATGTAATAATCGTATCAAACGACTATCGTTCTGTGTAATATACAGTAAGTTCAGGTTAGCGATAAACAATCTCGTTAGTCTTTAAAAATCGCTTTGTCTAATAGTACCCCAACACAGCACACTCCACAGAGCGTGTCTTTGCCAAATTCATTATCTAGGCCCTGCCCTTGTAGGGGTTTAAAACCCTCTGGAAAACAGGATCCAACTGGGGTCCCATTGATTTGCATCCAGCTCGAAGGTTCCTGTGTATACCCACAACTCTCTCCATGTGGTAAATGTGGCTTCTGTGCTACATATTCCATGTTGTGGTCTCCATCAATTCTGACAAAAGAAATAATGCAAAATTTAGAGCCGTTCTTGTGGGCAAAAATACGGAGACCTTGATAGAAGCTCTACAAGAAGCCCCAATACAACAAGAACAATTGGCTGTAGTTAGGATTAGCATTGAGCAGATCTGTCAAAATGTTTGGTTTCAGCAACATTACCCAAACACGAACAGTATGAAGGGGGAGATTTAGACCCCACCCCTTTTCCTGGCTGGATTTGCTAAGAAGGGCACACCATCTGTGCCTTCTCCATGCCGTACACTTCAGGCGGGACCTTCATAAATGTCCCCCTCTGTTTTTGATTCCCCATGGCTGCCAAAGTTGGATGCCGCTCTAATGAGTCTAGAAAAACATGAATACAGCCATAGACTTTTCCTGGCAGCCTTAGGGTGCATCCAACTTTTGCAGGGAATCAAACACAGAGTGTTTGGGTTTGGGTAACTCTGTCCAAACCAAACATTTTGACAGATCCGCTTAACACTAGTTAGGATCCATTATATCCCCATTATATCCGAGCATGTCAATTCCAGTCCCCATGGCTCACCAACAAATGTTTTGAGGCTCTTCTTAGTAATTCACAGGTGATCTAATTATTCTGGGTGCATCAGTTAATATCACAGGTGTTCTTTGTATAGAATATCCTCAAAACATGACCTGTTGGTGGCCATGAGGCCTGGAATTGAGAAGCACTGGATTATATGACAGATCTGGCACAGCAGTATGGCTTCATTTATAACCATAGCCCCAAAAAGGGTTATCCAGGCTTACAAAAACATGTCCGCTTTCTTCCAGATACGGCACAACTCTTGTCCTCAATTTGGGTGTGGGTTTTGAAGCTCAGTTCCATTAGAGTGAATGAGGCTGAATCAGGGGCGTAGCTAGGATTAATGGGGCCCCATGAATCCTGTACGCTCCCCCCACCCCACTCTCAAACACAGACAATGACGCACATATACACACACAGAGGCACCATTAACATATATACAGATACGCTACTGACATACACACATATATACGCTGTAATGTGATTACACTAGTGCTGATGTATACACCTAGAGTAGACTGTACACAGGGAAATCATATCAGTGTAATAAGAAATACTGAACCAGAAATAAAAGAAAATGCAGCAGATATTAATGGTTGGTTCTTTTATTAAAGCCCAGCATTAATAGAAGCTGCTGCAGAACATCTTTGGGAGCAAACCTGTCAATCACTTGAGACACTACTGACATACACAAACACACACATATACACCAGTGTTACAGACACTACTGACATACACACACATATATAGCCACAGATACATACACATACTGACATATACATATATACACATATACACACACTGACATATACATATATACACACACTGACATATACATATATACACAGATAGATACATACATACATACACTCACTAACACATACACAGCACTTAAAGCTCCCAGGCTTCCCCCCTCCTCCTCCTGTAGTCCGGGCTGATCTTCACGTAGAAGTATTGAGGACCTTTGGGTCATGTGATCATAAGGTCCTTCATCCCTCTCCTTCTGTGCCACAGGACCTGGTAGGTCCTGCTCCTCTGTTCCTCTCCTTTTGATGTTCAGTCTGCTCACCCAGTACTACAGTGAGGGGGCTGAACAGTGCAGTGGCGGGGCCCTCCTCCTCTCTGGACCCTTGGGGGAGCAGGGTACAGTGGTCGGCTGTCAGTGGCATAAGTACCTACCATGAAGGCAGAGCAGGGCTTCCTCGGGCCCCCTTCATGCAGGGGCCCCATAGCAGTCGCCTTCCCTGCCTTCATGTTAGCTACGCCACTGGCCTAAATTATAAAAACCGAGGACAGGGGTGGTGCTGTTTTTGCAAGAAAGTAGCCGTGTTTTTTCTAATCATGGATAACCCTTTTAAAGGATTAAAAAATAAAGTATAGACCAAATGCAAAAGGGAAAACAATCTATTTACAGGCATTATTAATGACAAGGCACAGGAGATATTTTATTTCCCTAAATTTAATCACTGCTTATTGAGACCGCCCACTGGACTCCTGGACTCCTAATTTTAACACAAAATTGTACACCAATCTTCTCAGCATCTCTTGCTTTGTAACATGATTCCGGTAGATTGGACGACACTTTCATGGTGACAGGTTACCTTTAAACTTTACCTTTAATTGACCTTACTATGTGAATCAGTAAATTAAAAAAGATAACTCCTAGGTGCTTCTATTGCCATATAACACAATGTCTGCGCTGCACATGCTCATGCAGAATGTACCACAGTGATATGTAATTACGGTGCATAATTGTTCTAACACATTCGGCATAGCAGCAGGTAATTCCCCTGTAATTATACACGCTCATGTGAGTTACTGCCTAGCGAGTGTCCCTTATAATTATATCTGCATTGTCTTCTGTTCTGTATTCGGAGACGAACAATTAATTCACTGTATAGATGTAAAGACTTTGGTCTACAATCAAACAACTTTATTACAAGGCTTCATCTGACACAGAATTACAGATCCTTTTTTTTTTCTATGTTCAATAGCTTTGTGGATTTTTGGCACTTTCGGTGACGTAAATAACGTAGTAGCGTTCAGCTGTTTTAATTATAATAAGGTGAAAGTTGCCGCCCCATTAATCAAATGGTGGTATATCCTATCATTATATTTAGTGTTAGAAAACCTAAATAATAGCAGTTCCTATACAGCTAAAGTGAAGTGACGCAGTGTCCTGAACCTGCATCCCAGCTGCTTATTACACTGCCGTGAGCGTGGTTCTTGTAAAGTTAGGCCCCAGAGGTTCCTTTTTCTAATTACTATGTGTCTTCTTTATACCTGTTTGTAAGCCTTTGTGATTTATGTGTCTGTATTCTGTGACTATTGTGTGCTTTGAGCTTAGGCACTTGCACTACTAATATAGACCACTAGATGGGGCTAATGTTATATCATAGATTCCATTCTAAATTTTCATGGTAATTAATAAGTACTATATCCTTTAGTCTTGACTGCGGCCTTGCTTTATACCAGTACTTGATGTACCAATATTCTGGTCCTTCTTAGTCTGTGTGTTCGTTTTAGTGATTGTTTTGTACTAAAAGGATTTTATTGTTTTTAATAAAGATACATCTTTGTATTAATTTTTTGTTGTATTAATTGTGTAAGAGATATACATCTTGAATTTTATACTTTGAAAAGAGTTCCCACTATCACTGTTGTGGATGTTGATAACCTCTCCATAGCACAGTGGTATATGACAGCATTATATGTGCTATAAAAAACACATTTTTGAGTCATTTTCACTGAGCAGAACTATTGAATGCATTATATGCACATTACATCCGCTTGAATGGACAGTGTGTGATGTGTCATTGTGGTGACACTGCAGGAGATTAAAATACTTGACGCCTCTACATGAGTTTCCTAGTTTTAGAAAAAGTCCCCTAAGGGAGACTCTGGCTTTTTACTAAGAATGCAAATGTGTGCAGATGTATGCCATACTATTTACTCTGTCTGCTCATTCACTTCTATAATGCAGAAAGGTAAAAGCAGTGACATACTGTAGTAATAGCATAATAAATACTAACATTATGCAAAAGCTGTTGCATCAACACGGCTTGGCATGGCTTTTTTATATCATCAGGTGTCGTTCTCCTACTGCCACCTGCTGGTATAGAGTGAGATGGCACAGACAATATTCTGGAATAAAAGTCGTATTTATGCATTTCTTCCTTTTTTACCATTGGGGAAAGTTTGCAATGCATTTGCAACACACACTCACATATATATATAGTATTTCCACCAGCATTGGGTGAAAAAGGCCATTGTACAGAATGGCTAGAACTTGAAGGGAATGCATAAAATAAATTATTCCATACATTTCCTGGGTTTCCTATAGAACGTCCAGTTTGTTTTAGGCAACGGGTGAAACAACCTAACTTTTCGTATTCCTGATTTACAAACCGGTCATGTTAACTATAGCAACCAGGCAATGGAACACTTAAAATGTACCTGCCTTATTTCTGTCCATTAAATAACTTGGTATATATCACCAATTTTCCCTCTGCAGACTTCATCTTTTATTTTCAGTTGTTCCCGAGCTTGGTGTGAAGTTTAGTCTCCCATACACTACAAACATACAGCATGAAGGACAGTACAGAGCAGTACTGAACAGTGCAAGCTGCTACTGTATATCTCTATAGTGCACAATTAGAAAGTGCAGCAGCATGGAGGTCATTATGGAGCAGAACTGAGCAGTATAAGCTGCTATTTCAGCATTGATATGAGAAGTAACACTAACTACTAGCAACTAGAGTCTCTCTGGCTCTCTACAGCCATTACTCCTTTTCCTCCACCCATCTCCATAGGCTTCAATAGACAACTATAACCTGACATTTCAGTGAGCTGATCCGATTCTAAAAAGGGAATTTGATAAGCAGTGCGGCGACGGGCAGTGAGGTGTTCCGGCGGGCGGTCCAGAGACCTGTGGGGCGGGCGGCCAGGCAGCGCAGTGCGCGGCGGCGATGGGAGGTACAGTGTGCTGGCAGGCGGGAGGTACAGTGTGCACCAGTTCCCCACAGTATGCCCCAATCCCCCACAGTCACCGCAGCTGCCCCATTCCCCCAGTCACCCCCAGTCCCCCTCAGTCTGCCCCAGTCTCCACAGTCAATGCAGCTGCCCCAGTCCCCCACAGTCTGCCCCAGTCCCCCACAGTCACCGCAGCTGCCCCAGTCCCCCACAGTCACCCTCAGTCCTCCTTAGTCTGCCCCAGTCCCCACAGTCACCGCAGCTGCTCCAGTCACCCTCAGTCTTTCCGTGTCGCCCCAGTCCCCCTAAGTCACCCCCAGTCCCCCTTAGTCACCCCCAGCTGCCCCAGTCCCCCGCAGTCACCCCCAGCTGCCCCAGTCCTTCTCAGTCACCCCCAGCTGCCCCAGTCACCCCTCATCTATACCTCCACTACTACACTCTACCTAAATGGAGGCACAAAGAACATCTCCTACACTATATGGGGACACTGAGTGGCACATATTTGGCAAACCTACTTATATGGGGGCACAGAGGGGGCTTGTCTAGTACATGGGGGCACAAGGGGAGCTCTGTTACACTGTAAGCAATACAGTTGTCTCCAACGTCATTAAAATAGTATCTGACGCTTCAAGGAGAAAAAGTTTGTTTAGCAAAAAGAAAAAAATCGAGATTTAAATCGAGAATCGTCAAAAATTTCAAAACAAAAATAGAGATTTTATTTTTTGATCATATCGCCCAGCCCTAATATATATATATATATATATATATATATATATATATATATATAAAACAAAATTTTAATATTGGGTTTTTCTGTTGATTCACACAAAGAAAATGTATTGTCTAACTATAGCATTTTTACTGTAGCTCTGCAACTCGTAAACTGATCCTAACAATAGCTATATATATATTTGCTCTTGCTTGTCAGCAATGCTATATAGGGCAGACCATCTCAAAATGAGCACAAATCTACCAGACACAAAATGTTTCTTATTAGGCGAAGCATCCAGCACTGGCAATTATCCTCCATTACTCTGGTAAACACGCTTCCTATTTTAATGGAATTTGCATGATAAACAGCGGAATCTTTTTTCATTTAGGATAATTTCCAAGTATTACTGATAACGGCCTATAATGCATACACATTCCATTCCATTCTGTGCCGTGTGATCCCAGTATTTATCCGATCTGTTGAGCCTGGCTTATCTGGGAGCTCAGAACAGGCATGTGTAATGATATAAAGCTATACATATTCATTATGGCTGCAGACCATACATTACGTGTCCATCTCACAGCATACTATTTATCAGAATAGAATGCACTGCTGGATTAATGCAGATGGGAGCTGTGAACTCTGCACTGTTATATTGTACGTTTGTACATGAAAGCTGGAAAAGAGCCGCACATAAACAGGGCGATCAGAGGATGACCGTGGCACGTTGTCATTATGGTAAAGTCTTATGACCTTCTCCACAAGTTTCTCATACATTATTCCCAGTCGTGTCGTTCTGCATCTGTAATGAGGCAGGAGTAGCTGGATGGCTGATTTTCGCATATTTTCTTTTTTTTTTTGGATCCCTCCAAAATGAAATGGGAAAAAGTAGTTTTTAATAATTTCTTTCAAACTGTGTTGGAATAATGGATACAAGATCATCTTACTAAAAGTGGTCAAGGTGTTTGTTAGAATCCATGGTTTTAAAGGGGTTGTTCAACAACAAAAAAATTCATCCAAATCAGCCGGCGTCAGAAAGTGCCAGAGATTTGTAATTTACTTCTATTTAAAAAAAATCTACAGTCTTCCAGTACTTATCAGCTGCTGTATGTCCTGCAGGAAGTGGTGTATTCTTTCCAGTCTGACACAGTGCTCTCTGCTGCCACCTCTGTCCATGTCAGGAACTGTCCATGTCAGGAACTGTCCAGAGCAGTAGCAAATCTCCATAAAAGCCTCTCCTGCTCTTCAGACTGGAAAGAATACACCACTTCCCGCAGGACATACATCAGCTGATAAGTACTGGAAGACAAGTTTTTTTTACAAATTACAAATCTCTAGCGTCGGTTGATTTGAAATAATTGATTTGCTGAACTACCCCTTTAATGAGACCTTTGCAACTATGAGAAAAGAGTATCTTCTCAGGATAGGACTACTACTGGGGATTTAGCACATGGCGGCCACAACTCTGCCAGCTCTCTCTTACCAACAGACACAACCTGACGCTTCCTTACTATGTCCTGTTACCAGATATGGGGCAGGTTGTTATGGGGCGTATGGTAGAGTATAGTGCGGGTAGAGTTCCTCCAGTATCAACTCTAGTAACAACTGGAGCTTAGACCCAAGCAGCGAGATATACAAGAAGTGGGATGGTGGATAACACATGTCCAATACAACTCATATATATATATATATATATATATATATATATATATATATATATATATATAAAAACATGCAGATAGATAGGTATATAGAGAATATGGATGAACTTGATTGGTTGGTTACTGGTCACATGACCCCTGCCACGGCAACCGTGACATCACAGGTGTATGTATACATGATTGCAACCTAGAACTGGTAGTTGGTGTTGACAAGCGACGGTGGAGGAGATGTCTGCCAACCCCAAACCGAGTGCGACGATAGAGAAGGATGGAGACGGAGGACGACGGAGATGGAGAGAGAGGAGCGGAGAGGAGGACGAAGACAGAAGACCCCAGAGACTCAGGTACATACACAAAGGGGGGATTTATCACGCTGTATTACAGTAAGATTGTCCTGTGTTGCCCATAGCAACCAATCACAGCTCAGCTCTCATATATAACCAGCTCTGGTAAAATGAAAGCTGAGCTGTGATTGGTTGCTATGGGCAACACAGGACAATATGGAGCGGTGACATATGGCGGCTTTCATTGTGTTTTGTACATATAATAATATTGTATAGTATAGCGGCGTCATCTTGGGGCACATATAATGTTACTGTTTGGGGGGGACAATAATAAAGCTATTTTAGTCCTTTTTTGTATGTTGTGGCTACAACCTATAATGTGCAATATAATATATAATCATATCATATATATAAGGACACGGCCCTATGGGATCTTGTGTATTGTAGCAGAAGGTGTATTGGCTAAAAGTAATATCTAATATATCATAAAATGTACTAAAAAAACTTCTGGGGGGCCCTGCTGGTTTATGGGTGTCAGGATTACAGAGGTCGCCGTGCAGTATAAATAACAGGATCACTTTATGGATTAGGAGGAATATTATATTGCCAAATTTGTAACGTTTTCATTTTACCTTTTTTGGGCCAAATTCATTCATCAGAGAATAAAACCCCCTCTCTTCATTACTCATAGACACCGATCCCAGCTCAGACGCCATTTCTCACATTGCTCTGGTAACACGACAGCTGAGCTGGGATCGGCTCCTATGGCAAAATGACTCCAGTGCTTATCAGCTGCTGTCTGCCCTGCACAAAGTGGTGTATTCTTGCCAGTCTGACACAGTGTTCTCTGCTGTCTATGTCTGTGACAGGAGCTGTCCAGCACAGTAACAGATCCCATAGAAAACCTTTTCTGCTCTGGACAGTTCCTGCCACAGACAGAGGTGGCATAAGATAGCATTGTGTCAAAGTAGAAAGAATACACCACTTCCTGCAGGACATACAGCAGCTGATAAGTACAGGAAGGCTTGAGAATTTTAAATAGATATGAATTACAGATCTAAATAACTTTTTGACACCAGTTGATTTAAAAGAAAAAAATAGAATGGAGTATTCCTTTCCATATCCATGTGTGAGGGATCGGTTTTTGTGGGATGAAATGTAGCTGTTATTGGAGCATTTTAGGGAACATCAGACTTTTTAGTCACTTTCTTTTACTCTCTAGTTTCAGGGAGGGAACATACATGAACAAAAATAGCAATTCTGTTAATTAAAGGGGTTGTCCGGCGCAAAAAAATTATTCACAGAATAACACACATTACAAAGTTATACAACTTTGTAATGTATGTTATGTCTGTGAATGGCCCCCTTCCCCGTGTCCCACCACCCCCACCCGTGTACCCGGAAGTGTGGTGCGCTATACATACCTGTCACGTGCCGACTTGTCTCCGATCCTCAGCAGTGACGTCTTCTTCGGGCAGCCGGCGGATCTTCCCGAGTGCCGGCTGCCCTCGGCAGCGTCATCCGAAGCTCAGCCGCGATTGGCTGAGCATAACTGTGCTCAGCCAATCGCGGCTGAGCGGCTGATGACGTGGCCACGAGTATCTTCTCAGGATAGGACTACTAGGGGATTTAGCACATGGCGGCCACAACTCTGCCAGCTCTCTCTTACCAACAGACACAACCTGACGCTTCCTTACTATGTCCTGTAACCAGATATGGGGCAGGTTGTTATGGGGCGTATGGTAGAGTATAGTGCGGGGAGAGTTCCTCCAGTATCAACTCTAGTAACAACTGGAGCTTAGACCCAAGCAGAGAGATATACAAGAAGTGGGATGGTGGCTAACACATGTCCAATACAACTCATATCCATATAAACATGCTGATAGATAGGTATATAGAAAATATGGATGAACGTGATTGGTCGGTTACTGGTCACATGACCCCTGCCATGGCAACCATGACATCACATGTGTATGTATACACAATCGCAACCTAGAAGTGGTAGTTAGTGTTGACAAGCGACGGTGGAGGAGATGTCTGCCAACCCCAAACCAAGTGCGACGATGGAGAAGGATGGAGATGGAGGACGACGGAGGAAGAGAGAGAGGAGCGGAGAGGAGGACGAAGACAGAAGACCCCAGAGACTCAGGTACATACACAAAGGGGGGATTTGTTGCCCATAGCAACCAATCACAGCTCAGCTTTCATATATATCCAGCTCTGGTTAAATGAAAGCTGAACTGTGATTGGTTGCTATGGGCAACACAGGACAATATGGAGCGGTGACATATGGCGGCTTTCATTGTGTTTTGTACATGTAACAATATTGTATAATTTAGCTGCGTCATCTTGATAAGGAGGATTAGGAGAAATATTATTATATTGCTAAATTTGTAACATTTTCATTCTACCTTTTTTGGTCCAAATTTATTAATCTGATGATAGACACCGATCCCAGCTCAGGCGCCATTTCTCACATTGCTCTGGTAACATGACAGCTGAGCTGTGATCGGCTCCTGTGGCAAAATTACTCAGTTATTGATAAATTTGGACCAAAAAACTTATTTAAAGTGGTTATCCAGTGAAAAAAATAATTCTTAAGTATCAACTGGTTAAATAGTTATATAGATTTGTAATTAACTTCTTTATTTAAAAAAAAAAAAAAAAAAAAAGCCTAATCTTCCAGTACTTATCAGCTGCTGTATGTCCTGCACAAAGTGGTGTATTCTGTCCAGTCTGACACAGTGCTCTCTGCTGCCTATGTCTGTGACAGGAGCTGTCCAGCGCAGTAACAGATCCCATAGAAAACGTTTTCTGCTCTGGACAGTTCCTGTCACAGACAGAGGTGGCATAAGATAGCACTGTGTCAAAGTAGAAAGAATACACCACTTCCTGCAGGACATACAGCAGCTTATAAGTACAGGAAGGCTTGAGAATTTTAAATAGAAGTGAATTACAGATCTAGATAACCTTTTGACACCAGTTGATTTGAAAGAAAAAAATAGAATGTAATAATCCTTTCCATCTACATGTGTGAGGGATCGGTTCTTGTGGGATGAAATGTAGCTGTTATTGGAGCATTTTAGGGAACATCAGACTTTTAAGTCACTTTTAAGGCAATTCTGTTCACTAAACTCTGTTCCTCCTGCCCCCCCCCCACCACCACCACCACCACCACACACACACGCGCACACATATACCCAGACTGGTCACCCGTGACCCGCCTAGCCCTCCCCTCTCCCCAGACTGGTCACCCTGTACCCCTCTTGCCCCCCCCCCCCACCAAGACTGGTCACCCTGTACCCCTCTTACCCCCCCCCCCCACACCAAGACTGGTCACCCTGTACCCGCTAGAAAAAAATCTATTTAAAAATTTTAAGTCTTCCAATATATATCAGCTGCTGTATGTCCTGCAAGAAGTGGTGTATTCATTATACTCTGACTCTACTGCCACCTCTGTCCAAAACTGGAACTGTCCAGAGCAGGAGGGGTTTTCTATGGGGATTTGCACAGTTCCTTTCACAGACAGAGGTGGCAGCAGAGAGCACCGTATCAGACTGGAAAGGATACACGACTTTCTGCAGGACATACAACAGCTGATAAGTACTAGAAGACTTGAGATTTTTAAATAGAAGTAATTTACTAACCTGTATGACTTTCTGACACCAATTGATGTGAAGACTGGAGTCCCCTTTAAGTATGTGTGAACGTATCCTAAGAGTACAAATTTGATGGTTGCAGATTTCAGCTATTCATATTGGATAAAGCGGTTGGCCACATTATAGTACAATGGTTCAGTGTACAGTATTAGTAAGTGTATTCACTGTAGTTCCCTGTATACCTCATAATGGTAAAATCAGGCTCCCCTCCTCCGGGCTGTGATATGATGGTCTGTATGCTAAATGGTGATTCTGTCCATAAGAAGGCGGAGTATGGAGGAGCATGTGACCACGCCCCTCCCTCAGTGTCCTCCATAGGCAAATACAGGCTCAATGCTGGACACAGGGGAAGGGACATGGTCACATGATCACACTCGGCCTTCTCATGTATACAATCACCAGTCAGCATACATGGTAACTGCAGAGCTCACTCACTTCTACCATTAATTTTTATACTATCCCTATTTCTGAGCTGCAGACACAGCAGTCCTACCAATGATGTGCGCTTATCTGTAGTCCGGTTTATGTATGAGTTTCTGCTGCCCCCATCCATTATAAGATATGTTTCCCGGGGGCTCAAGCTAAGCCTTTGCAGCAGGGCCCATGAACCTTAAGTTACACCTCTGCCCATAGAGCTGAAATCTGTCCCCCCCCCCTCCACTCTGCCCTGTTGTTCTCTATCTGTCACCGTTACTACTTCCAGATGGAGATTATACAAAAGTGGACTAGTAGGGGGTCCAGACCCCGCTGATAGGTTAGTCCTAGAGATGAGTGAACCGACCGAGGTTCGGGTTCGTATGAACCTGAACTATCGGCTTCTGATTCTCGTTGTCTGCCCGCTCTGTGGCGAGGGTGGATACAACCTGAGGACCGCCTAGAAAACTGGGATAAAGCCTATGGCTATGGCTGTATCCCAGTTTTCCAGGCCGTCCTCAAGGTTGTATCCACCTTCTCCACGGAGCGGCCAGACAGCAGGAATCAGAAGCCGATAGTTCAGGTTCATATGAACCCAAACCTCGGCCGGTTCGCCCATCTCTAGTTAGTCCCTGTGGTTATTTTAGTCAAATAAAAATACAGCGTGGAAGACCACAATTGGCCTGAAATGATGTCTAATAATATGTAACATTTATTGTTATGCTTTATTGTTATTGTCACTAAATGAGCATGAAAACAAATGACACCAGAACACACACATCAGCAGTGCTGCACAATAGTAGCGGAGTCAGTATGGACGGGGAAAGGAAAAGTGCACACTAGGCTCTAACTAGGTAACCTCCCCTGCCCTTTGGGGTGACCCACCTCCTTAATAGGGTGGCCCCAACCACGATGGTGGTCCCTATCCTCCACTAGGTACTTGGGAAAAAACAAAGAATGAGAACAATTACTGAGACATATATCTTACAGAAGTGATCACTAGGACTATAGATATTGAGGTATACCCCCAATTATATATACTGACTTACATAGCACTCCCAGATCTCCCATACAGTCTCTAATGGGGTGACCACTGTTTAGAACGGTTATTAAGTGGTCACCCAGTTAGTGACTGGGAGATCTGGGAGTGATATGTAAGTCAGTATATATAATTAGGGGTTATAAAATGGCAAAGCTGAGCCAGCGATGTAGCAGAGCCGATACCCACATGACACAACAGAGCTGAGCCAGTGATATAGCACAGCCGATACCCACACGACACGGCAGAGCTGAGCCAGTGATGTTGCAGAGGCTATACCCACATGAAATGGAAAAGCTGAGCCAGCGATGTAGCAGAGCCGATACCCACATGATAAGGCAGAGCTGAGCCAGTGGTGTAGCAGAGCCGAAACCCTCATGAAATGGCAAAGCTGAGCCAGCGATGTTGCAGAGCCGATACCCACATGATACGGCAGAGCTGAGCCGGTGGTGTAGCAAAGCCGATACCCTCATAAATTGACAAAAAAGAGCGAGCGATGTTGCAGAGCCAAAACCCACATGACACGGCAGAGCTGAGCCAGTGATATAGCAGAGCCGATACCCACATGACAGGGCAGAGCTGAGCCAGTGATGTTGCAGAGGCTATACCCACATGAAATGGCAAGGCTGAGCCGATACCCACATGATACGCCAGAGCTGAGCCAGTGGTGTAGCAGAGCCCATACCCTCATGAAATGGCAAAGCTAAGGCAGCGATATTGCAGAGCCGATAACTTCATGAAATGGCAAAGCTGAGGCAGCGATATTGCAGAGCCGATACCCACATGACACGGCAGAGCTGAGCCAGTGATATAGCAGAGCCGATACCCACATGACACGGCAGAGCTGAGCCAGTGATGTTGCAGAGGCTATACCCACATAAAATGGCAAGGCTGAGCCAGCGATGTAGCAGAGCCGATACCCACATGACACGGCAGAGCTGAGCCAGTGATATAGCACAGCCAATACCCACACGACACGGCAGAGCTGAGCCAGTGATGTTGCAGAGGCTATACCCACATGAAATGGCAAAGCTGAGCCAGCGATGTAGCAGAGCCGATATCTACATGATAAGGCAGAGCTGAGCCAGTGGTGTAGCAGAGCCGAAAACCTCTTGAAATGGCAAAGCTGAGCCAGCGATGTTGCAGAGCCGATACCAACATGATACGGCAGAGCTGAGCCAGTGGTGTAGCAAAGCCGATACCCTCATAAATTGACAAAAAAGAGCCAGCGATGTTGCAGAGCCAAAACCCACATGACACGGCAGAGCTGAGCCAGTGATATAGCAGAGCCGATACCCACATGACAGGGCAGAGCTGAGCCAGTAATGTTGCAGAGGCTATACCCACATGAAATGGCAAGGCTGAGCCAGCGATGTAGCAGAGCCGATACCCACATGACACGCCAGAGCTGAGCCAGTGATATAGCAGAGCCGATACCCACATGACAGGGCAGAGCTGAGCCAGTGATGTTGCAGAGGCTATACCCACATGAAATGGCAAGGCTGAGCCAGCGATGTAGCAGAGCCGATACCCACATGACACGCCAGAGCTGAGCCAGTGGTATAGCAGAGCCCAAGCCCTCATGAAATGGCAAAGCTGAGGCAGCAATGTAGCAGAGCCGATACCCTCATGAAATGGCAAAGCTGAGGCAGCGATGTTGCAGAGCCGATACCCACATGACACAGCAGAGCTGAGCCAGTGATATAGCACAGCCGATACCCACATGACACGGCAGAGCTGAGCCAGTGATGTTGCAGAGGCTATACCCACATGAAATGGCAAGGCTGAGCCAGCGATGTAGCAGAGCCGATACCCACATGACACGCCAGAGCTGAGCCAGTGGTGTAGCAGAGCCCAAACCCTCATGAAATGGCAAAGCTGAGGCAGCGATGTAGCAGAGCCGATACCCTCATGAAATGGCAAAGCTGAGGCAGCGATGTTGCAGAGCCAATACCCACATGACACAGCAGAGCTGAGCCAGTGATATAGCACAGCCGATACCCACATGACACGGCAGAGCTGAGCCAGTGATGTTGCAGAGGCTATACCCACATGAAATGGCAAGGCTGAGCCAGCGATGTAGCAGTGCCGATACCCACATGATAGGGCAGAGCTGAGCCATTGGTGTAGCAAAGCCGATACCCTCATGAATTGACAAAAAAGAGCCAGCGATGTTGCAGAGCCAATACCCACATGACACGGCAGAGCTGAGCCAGTGATATAGCAGAGCCGATACCCACATGACACGGCAGAGCTGAGCCAGTGATGTTGCAGAGGCTATACCCACATGAAATGTCAAAGCTGAGCCAGCGATGTAGCAGAGCCGATACCCACATGATAAGGCAGAGCTGAGCCAGTGGTGTAGCAGAGCCGAAACCCTCATGAAATGGCAAAGCTGAGCCAGCGATGTTGCAGAGCCGATACCCACATGATACGCCAGAGCTGAGCCAGTGGTGTAGCAGAGCCCATACCCTCATGAAATGGCAAAGCTGAGGCAGCGATGTTGCCGAGCCGATACCCTCATGAAATGGCAAAGCTGAGGCAGCGATATTGCAGAGCCGATACCCACATGACACGGCAGAGCTGAGCCAGTGATATAGCTGAGCCGATACCCACATGACACGGCAGAGCTGAGCCAGTGATGTTGCAGAAGCTGTACCCACATGAAATGGCAAGGCTGAGCCAGTGATGTTGCAGAGGCTATACCCACATGAAATGGCAAGGCTGAGCCAGCGATGTAGCAGAGCCAATACCCACATGACACTGCAGAGCTGAGCCAGTGATGTTGCAGGGTCTATACCCAAATGAAATGGCAAGGCTGAGCAAGCGATGTAGCAGAGCCGATACCCACATGATACGGCAGAGCTGAGCCAGTGGTGTAGCAGAGCCGATACCCTCATGAAATGGCAAAGCTGAGGCAGCGACGTTGCAGAGCCGATACCCACATGACACAGCAAAGCTGAGCCAGTGGTGTAGCAGAGCCGATACCCTAAGGAAATGGCAAAGCTGAGGCAGCGATGTTGCAGAGCCGATACCACATGACACAGCAGAGCTGAGCCAGTGATATAGCTGAGCCGATACCCACATGACACGGCAGAGCTGAGCCAGTGATGTTGCAGAGGCTATACCCACATGAAATGGCAAGGCTGAGCCAGCGATGTAGCAGAGCCGATACCCACATGATACGGCAGAGCTAAGCCAGTGGTGTAGCAAATCCGATACCCTCATAAATTGACAAAAAAGAGCGAGCGATGTTGCTGAGCCAAAACCCACATGACACGGCAGAGCTGAGCCAGTGATATAGCAGAGCCGATACCCACATGACAGGGCAGAGCAGAGCCAGTGATGTTGCAGGGGCTATACCCACATGAAATGGCAAGGCTGAGCCGATACCCACATGATACGCCAGAGCTGAGCCAGTGGTGTAGCAGAGCCCATACCCTCATGAAATGGCAAAGCTAATGCAGCGATGTTGCAGAGCCGATAACCTCATTAAATGGCAAAGCTGAAGCAGCGATATTGCAGAGCCGATACCCACATGACACGGCAGAGCTGAGCCAGTGATATAGCAGAGCCGATACCCACATGACACGGCAGAGCTGAGCCAGTGATGTTGCAGAGGCTATACCCACATGAAATGGCAAGGCTGAGCCAGCGATGTAGCAGTGCCGATACCCACATGATACGGCAGAGCTGAGCCAGTGGTGTAGCAAAGCCGATACCCTCATGAATTGACAAAAAAGAGCCAGTGATGTTGCAGAGCCGATACCCACATGACACGGCAGAGCTGAGCCAGTGATATAGCAGAGCCGATACCCACAAGACAAGGCAAAGCTGAGCCAGTGATGTTGCAGAGCCGATACCCACATGAAATGGCAAGTCTGGGCCAGCGATGTAGCAGAGCCAATACCCTTATGACACGGCAGAGCTGAGCCAGTGATATAGCAGAGACGATACCCACATGTAACGGCAGAGCTGAGCCAGTAATGTTGCAGAGGCTAAACCCAAATGAAATGGCAAAGCTGAGCCAGCGATGTAGCAGAGCTGATACCCACGTGGCACGGCAGAGCTGAGCCAGTAATGTTGCAGAGGCTAAACCCAAATGAAATGGCAAAGCTAAGCCAGCGATGTAGCAGAGCCGATACCCACATGACCCGCCAGAGCTGAGCCAGTGGTGTAGCAGAGCCCAAACCCTCATGAAATGGCAAAGCTGAGGCAGCGATGTAGCAGAGCCGATACCCTCATGAAATGGCAAAGCTGAGGCAGCGATGTTGCAGAGCCGATACCCACATGACACAGCAGAGTTGAGCCAGTGACATAGCACAGCCGATACCCACATGAAACGGCAGAGCTGAGCCAGTGATGTTGCAGAGGCTATACCCACATGAAATGGCAAGGCTGAGCCAGCGATGTAGCAGTGCCGATACCCACATGATAGGGCAGAGCTGAGCCATTGGTGTAGCAAAGCCGATACCCTCATGAATTGACAAAAAAGAGCCAGCGATGTTGCAGAGCCAATACCCACATGACACGGCAGAGCTGAGCCAGTGATATAGCAGAGCCGATACCCACATGACACGGCAGAGCTGAGCCAGTGATGTTGCAGAGGCTATACCCACATGAAATGGCAAAGCTGAGCCAGCGATGTTGCAGAGCCGATACCCACATGATACGCCAGAGCTGAGCCAGTGGTGTAGCAGAGCCCATACCCTCATGAAATGGCAAAGCTGAGGCAGCAATGTTGCAGAGCCGATACCCTCATGAAATGGCAAAGCTGAGGCAGCGATATTGCAGAGCCGATACCCACATGACACGGCAGAGCTGAGCCAGTGATATAGCAGAGCCGATACCCACATGACACGGCAGAGCTGAGCCAGTGATTTTGCAGAAGCTGTACCCACATGAAATGGCAAGGCTGAGCCAGTGATGTTGCAGAGGCTATACCCACATGAAATGGCAAGGCTGAGCCAGCGATGTAGCAGAGCCGATACCCACATGACACTGCAGAGCTGAGCCAGTGATGTTGCAAGGTCTATACCCAAATGAAATGGCAAGGCTGAGCAAGCAATGTAGCAGAGCCGATACCCACATGATACGGCAGAGCTGAGCCAGTGGTGTAGCAGAGCCGATACCCTCATGAAATGGCAAAGCTGAGGCAGCGATGTTGCAGAGCCGATACCCACATGACACAGCAAAGCTGAGCCAGTGGTGTAGCAGAGCCGATACCCTAAGGAAATGGCAAAGCTGAGGCAGCGATGTTGCAGAGCCGATACCACATGACACGGCAGAGCTGAGTCAGTGATATAGCAGAGCCGATACCCACATGACACGGCAGAGCTGAGCCAGTGATGTTGCAGAGGCTATACCCACATGAAATGGCAAGGAAGAGCCAGCAATGTAGCAGAGCCTATACCCACATGATGCGGCACAGCTGAGCCAGTGGTGTAGCAGAGCCGATACCCTCATGAAATGGCAAAGCTGAGGCAGCGATGTTGCAGAGTCGATACCCACATGACAGGGCAGAGCTGAGCCAGTGATGTTGCAGAGGCTATACCCACATGACAGGGCAGAGCTGAGCCAGTGATGTTGCAGAGGCTATACCCACATGAAATGGCAAGGCTGAGCCAGCGATGTAGCAGAGCCGATACCCACATGATACGGCAGAGCTGAGCCAGTGATATAGCAGAGCCTATACCCACATGACACGGCAGAACTGAGCCAGTGATGTTGCAGAGGCTATACCCACATAAAAAAGCAAGTCTGAGCCAGCGATGTAGAAGAGCCGATACCCACATGATACGCCAGAGCTGAGCCAGTGGTGTAGCAGAGCAGATACTCTCATAAAATGGCAAACCTGAGGCAGGGATGTTGCAGAGCCAGTACCCACATGACCCGGCAGAGCTGAGCCATTGATATAGCAGAGCCTATACCCACATGACACGGCAGAGCTGAGCCAGTGATGTTGCAGAGGCTAAATACACATGAAATGGCAAGGCTGAGCCAGCGATGTAGCAGAGCCGATACCCACATGATACGTCAGAGCTGAGCAAGTGGTGTAGCAGAGTCTATACCCTCATGAAATGGCAAAGCTGAGGCAGGGATGTTGCAGAGCCAATACCTACATGACATGGCAGAGCTGAGCCAGTGATATAGCAGAGCCGATACCCACATGACACGGCAGAGCTGAGCCAGTGATGTTGCAGAGGCTATACCCACATGAAATGGCAAGGCTGAGCCAGTGATGTAGCAGACCTAATACCCACATGATATGGCAAAGCTTAGCCAGCGATGTAGCAGAACTGATACCCACATGACACGGCAAAGCTGAGTCAGTAATGTTGCACAGGCTATACCCTAAGGAAATGGCAAAGCTGAGCCAGTGATGTAGCAGAGCCGATACCCATATGACACGGCAGAGCTGAGCCAGTAATGAAGTAGAGCCGATACCCACATGATACGCCAGAGCTGAGCCAGTGGTGTAGCAGAGCAGATACTCTCATAAAATGGCAAAACTGAGGCAGGGATGTTGCAGAGCCAATACCCACATGACATGGCAGAGCTGAGCCATTGATATAGCAGAGCCGATACCCACATGACACGGCAGAGCTGAGCCAGTGATGTTGCAGAGGCTAAATACACATGAAATGGCAAGGCTGAGCCAGCGATGTAGCAGAGCCGATACCCACATGATACGTCAGAGCTGAGCAAGTGGTGTAGCAGAGCCTATACCCTCATGAAATGGCAAAGCTGAGGCAGGGATGTTGCAGAGCCAATACCTACATGACACGGCAGAGCTGAGCCAGTGATATAGCAGAGCCGATGCCCACATGACACGGCAGAGCTGAGCCAGTGATGTTGCAGAGGCTATACCCACATGAAATGGCAAGGCTGAGCCAGCGATGTAGCAGAGCCTATACCCACATGACACGGCAGAGCTGAGCCAGTGATATAGCAGAGCCAATACCCACATGACACAGCAGAGCTGAGCCAGTGATGTTGCAGAGGCTATACACACATGACAGGGCAGAGCTGAGCCAGTGATGTTGCAGAGGCTATACCCACATGAAATTGCAAGGCTGAGCCAGCGATGTAGCAGAGCCGATACCCACATGACACTCCAGAGCTGAGCCAGTGGTGTAGCACAGCCCAAACCCTCATGAAATGGCAAAGCTGAGGCAGCGATATAGCAGAGCCGATACCTCATGAAATGGCAAAGCTGAGGCAGCGATGTTGCAGAGCCCATACCCACATGACACGGCAGAGCTGAGCCAGTGATATAGCAGAGCCGATACCCACATGACACGGCAGAGCTGTGCCATTGATGTTGCAGAGGCTATACCCACATGAAATGGCAAGGCTGAGCCAGCGATGTAGCAGAGCCAATACCCACATGACACGGCAGAGCTGAGCCAGTGATATAGCACAGCCAATACCCACAAGACACGGCAGAGCTGAGCCAGTGATGTTGCAGAGTCTATACCCAAATGAAAGAACAAGGCTGAGCAAGCGATGTAGCAGAGTCGATACCCACATGATGCGGCAGAGCTGAGCCACTGGTGTAGCAGTGCCGATACCCACATGAAATGGCAAAGCTGAGGCAGCGATGTTGCAGAGCTGATACCCACATCACACAGCAGAGCTGAGCCAGTGATATAGCACAGCCGATACACACATGACACGGCAGAGCTGAGCCAGTGATGTTGCAGAGGCTATACCCACATGAAATGGCAGAGCTGAGCCAGCGATGTAGCAGTGCCGATACCCACATGATAGGGCAGAGCTGAGCCGTTGGTGTAGCAAAGCCGATACCCTCATGAATTGACAAAAAAGAGCCAGCGATGTTGCAGAGCCAATACCCACATGACACGGCAGAGCTGAGCCAGTGATATAGCAGAGCCGATACCCACATGACACGGCAGAGCTGAGCCAGTGATGTTGCAGAGGCTATACCCACATGAAATGGCAAAGCTGAGCCAGCGACGTAGCAGAGCCGATACCCACATGATAAGGCAGAGCTGAACCAGTGGTGTAGCAGAGCCGAAACCCTCATGAAATGGAAAAGCTGAGCCAGCGATGTTGCAGAGCCGATACCCACATGATACGCCAGAGTTGAGCCAGTGGTGTAGCAGAGCCCATACCATCATGAAATGGCAAACCTGAGGCAGCGATGTTGCAGAGCCCATACCCTCATGAAATGGCAAAGCTGAGGCAGCGATATTGCAGAGCCGATACCCACATGACACGGCAGAGCTGAGCCAGTGATATAGCAGAGCCGATACCCACATGACACGGCAAAGCTGAGCCAGTGATGTTGCAGAAGCTGTACCCATATGAAATGGCAAGGCTGAGCCAGTGATGTTGCAGAGGCTATACCCACATGAAATGGCAAGGGTGAGCAAGCGATGTAGCAGAGCCGATACCCACATGACACGGCAGAGCTGAGCCAGTGATATAGCAGAGCCAATACCCACATGACACTGCAGAGCTGAGCCAGTGAAGTTGTAGAGTCTATACCCAAATGAAATGGCAAGGCTGAGCAAGCGATGTAGCAGAGCCGATACCCACATGATACGGCAGAGCTGAGCCAGTGGTGTAGCAGAGCCGATACCCTCATGAAATGGCAAAGCTGAGGCAGCGATGTTGCAGAGGCTATACACACATGAAATGGCAAGGGTGAGCCAGCGATGTAGCAGAGCCGATACCCACATGACACAGCAGAGCTGAGCCAGTGATATAGCAGAGCCGATACCCACATGACACGGCAGAGCTGAGCCAGTGATGTTGCAGAGGCTATACCCACATGAAATGGCAAAGCTGAGCAAGCGATGTAGCAGAGCCGATACCCAAATGGTAAGGCAGAGCTGAGCCAGTGGTGTAGCAGAGCCGAAACCCTCATGAAATAGCAAAGCTGAGCCAGCGATGTTGCAGAGCCGATACCCACATGATACGGCAGAGCTGAGCCAGTGGTGTAGCAAAGCCGATACCCTCATGAATTGACAAAAAAGAGCCAGCGATGTTGCAGAGCCGAAACCCACATGACACGGCAGAACTGAGCCAGTGATATAGCAGAGCCGATACCCACATGACAGGGCAGAGCTGAGCCAGTGATGTTGCAGAGGCTATACCCCCATGAAATGGAGAGGCTGAGCCACCGATGTAGCAGAGCCAATACCCACATGATACGCCAGAGCTGAGCCAGTGGTGTAGCAGAGCCCATACCCTCATGAAATGGCAAAGCTGAGGCAGCGATGTTGCAGAGCCGATACCCACATGACACGGCAAAGCTGAGCCAGTGGTGTAGCAGAGCCGATACCCTAAGGAAATGGCAAAGCTGAGGCAGCGATGTTGCAGAGCCGATACCCACATGACACGGCAGAGCTGAGTCAGTTATGTAGCAGTGCTGATACCCACATGATACGGCAGAGCTGAGCCAGTGGTGTAGCAAAGCCGATACCCTCATGAATTGACAAAAAAGAGCCAGTGATGTTGCAGAGCCGATACCCACATGACACGGCAGAGCTGAGCCAGTGATATAGCAGAGCCGATACCCACAAGACAAGGCAGAGCTGAGCCAGTGATGTTGCAGAGGCTATACCCACATGAAATGGCAAGACTGGGCCAGCGATGTAGCAGAGCCAATACCCTTATGACACGGCAGAGCTGAGCCAGTGATGTTGCAGAGACGATACCCACATGTCACGGCAGAGCTGAGCCAGTAATGTTGCAGAGGCTAAACCCAAATGAAATGGCAAGGCTGAGCCAGTGATGTAGCAGAGCTGATACTCACGTGGCACGGCAGAGCTGAGCCAATGATATAGCAGAGCCGATACCCACATGACACGGCAGAGCTAAGCCAGTGATATAGCAGAGCCGATACCCACATGACACGGCAGAGCTGAGCCAGTGATGTTGCAGAGGCTATACCCACATGAAATGGCAAGGAAGAGCCAGCAATGTAGCAGAGCCGATACCCACATGATGCGGCACAGCTGAGCCAGTGGTGTAGCAGAGCCGATACCCTCATGAAATGGCAAAGCTGAGGCAGCGATGTTGCAGAGTCGATACCCACATGACACGGCAAAGCTGAGCCAGTGATATAGCAGAGCCTATACCCACATGACAAGGCAGAGCTGAGCCAGTGATGTTGCAGAGGCTATACCCACATGAAATGGCAAGGATGAGCCAGCGATGTAGCAGAGCTGATACCCACATGATACGGCAGAGCTGAGCCAGTAAAATAGCAGATCCTATACCCACATGACACGGCAGAACTGAGCCAGTGATGTTGCAGAGGCTATACCCACATAAAAAAGCAAGTCTGAGCCAGCGATGTAGAAGAGCCGATACCCACATGATACGCCAGAGCTGAGCCAGTGGTGTAGCAGAGCAGATACTCTCATAAAATGGCAAACCTGAGGCAGGGATGTTGCAGAGCCGATACCCACATGACACGGCAGAGCTGAGCCATTGAAATAGCAGAGCCGATACCCACATGACACGGCAGAGCTGAGCCAGTGATGTTGCAGAGGCTAAATACACATGAAATGGCAAGGCTGAGCCAGCGATGTAGCATAGCCTATACCCACATGATACGCCAGAGCTGAGCAAGTGGTGTAGCAGAGCCTATACCCTCATGAAATGGCAAAGCAGAGGCAGGGATGTTGCAGAGCCAATACCTACATGACACGGCAGAGCTGAGCCAGTGATATAGCAGAGCCGATGCCCACATGACACGGCAGAGCTGAGCCAGTGATGTTGCAGAGGCTATACCCACATGAAATGGCAAGGCTGAGCCAGCGATGTAGCAGAGCCGATACCCACATGACACAGCAGAGCTGAGCCAGTAATGTTGCAGAGGCTATACACACATGAAATGGTAAGGTTGAGCCAGCGATGTAGCAGAGCCGATACCCACATGACAAGGCAGAGCTGAGCCAGTGATGTTGCAGAGGCTATCCCCACATGAAATGGCAAGGCTGAGCCAGCGATGTAGCAGAGCTGATACCCACATGAGACGGCAGAGCTGAGCCAGTAAAATAGCAGATCCTATACCCACATGACACGGCATAGCTGAGCCAGTGATGTTGCAGAGGCTATACCCACATAAAAATGCAAGTCTGAGCCAGCGATGTAGAAGAGCCGATACCCACATGATACGCCAGAGCTGAGCCAGTGGTGTAGCAGAACAGATACTCTCATAAAATGGCAAACCTGAGGCTGGGATGTTGCAGAGCCGATACCCACATGACACGGCAGAGCTGAGTCATTGAAATAGCAGAGCCGATACCCACATGACACGGCAGAGCTGAGCCAGTGATGTTGCAGAGGCTAAATACACATGAAATTGCAAGGCTGAGCCAGCGATGTAGCATAGCCTATACCCACATGATACGCCAGAGCTGAGCAAGTGGTGTAGCAGAGCCTATACCCTCATGAAATGGCAAAGCAGAGGCAGGGATGTTGCAGAGCCAATACCTACATGACACGGCAGAGCTGAGCCAGTGATATAGCAGAGCCGATGCCCACATGACACGGCAGAGCTGAGCCAGTGATGTTGCAGAGGCTATACCCACATGAAATGGCAAGGCTGAGCCAGCGATGTAGCAGAGCCGATGCCCACATGACACGGCAGAGCTGAGCCAGTGATGTTGCAGAGGCTATACACACATGAAATGGTAAGGTTGAGCCAGCGATGTAGCAGAGCCGATGCCCACATGAAATGGCAAAGCTGAGTCAGCGATGTTGCAGAGCCGATACCCACATGACACGGCAGAGCTGAGCCAGTGATATAGCAGAGCCGATACCCACATGACACGATTGAGCTGAGCCATTGATATAGCAGAGCTAATACTCACACGACACGGCAGAGCTGAGCCAGTAATGTTGCAGAGGCTATACCCACATGAAATGGCAAGGCTGAGCCAGCGATGTTGCAGAGCCGATACCCACATGATATGGCAGAGCTGAGCTAGTGGTGTAGCAGAGCCGATACCCTGAGGAAATGGCAAAGCTGAGCCAGTGATATAGCAGAGCCGATACCCACCTGACACCGCAGAGCTGAGCCAGTAATGTTGCAGAGGCTATATACACATGAAATAGCAAGGCTGAGCCAGCAATGTAGCAGAGCCAATACCCACATGATACGCCAGAGCTGAGCCAGTGATGTAGCAGAGCCGATACGCTCATGAAATGGCAAAGCTGAGGCAGGGATATTGCAGAGCCGATACCCACATGACACGGCAGAGCTGAGCCAGTGATATAGCAGAGCCGATACCCACATGACACGGCAGAGCTGAGCCAGTGATGTTGCAGAGGCTATACCCACATGAAATGGCAAGGCTGAGCCAGCGATGTAGCAGAGCCGATACCCACATGACGGCAGAGCTGAGCCAGTGATAAAGCAGAGCCAATACCCACATGACACGGCAGAGCTGAGCCAGTGATGTTGCAGAGGCTATACACACATGAAATGGCAAGGCTGAGCAAGCGATGTAGCAGAGCCGATACCCACATGAAATGGCAATGCTGAGTCAGCGATGTTGCAGAGCCAATACCCACATGACGCGGCAGAGCTGAGCCAGTGATGTTAAAGAGGCTATAACCACATGAAATGGCAAGGCTGAGCCAGCGATGTAGCAGAGCGTATATCTACATGACACGGCAGAGCTGAGCCTAAGGTAGCAGAGCCGATACCCACATGATACAGCAGAGCTGAGCCACTGATGTAGCAGAGCCAATACCCACATGAAATGGCAAAGCTGAGCCAGCGATATAGCAGAGCCGATTCCCACATGATACGGCAGAGTTAAGCCAGTGATGTAGCAAAACCGATACCCTCATGATATGGTAAAGCTGAGCCAGTGATATTACAGAGGCTATACCCGGATGAAATGGCAAGGCTTAGCCAGTGATGTAGTTGAGCCTATACCCACTTAAAGCAGCAGAGCTGAGCCAGGGGTGTTGCAGAGCCGCTACGCGCATGACACGCCCGAGCTGAGCCAGTGATGTAGCAGAACCGATACCCGCATGAAATGGCAAAGCTGAGCCAGTGATGTAAAAGTGCGAATACCCATACGACACTGCAGAGCTGAGCCAGTAATGTAGCAGAGCTGATACCCTCATGATATGGCTAAGCTGAGCCACTGAAGTTGCAGAGGCTATACCCGCATGAAATGCCAAGGCTGAGCCAGTGATGTAGCAGACCTAATACCCACATGATATGGCAAAGCTTAGCCAGTGATGTAGCAGAACTGATACCCACATGACACGGCAAAGCTGAGTCAGTAATGTTGCACAGACTATACCCTAAGGAAATGGCAAAGCTAAGCCAGTAATGTAGCAGAGCCGATACCCATATGACACGGCAGAGCTGAGCCAGTAATGAAGTAGAGCTGATACCCGCATGAAACGGCAGAGCTGAGCGAGTGGTGTAGCAGAGCCGATACCCTCATGAAATGGCAAAGCTGAGGCAGCGATGTTGCAGAGCCGATACCCACATGACACGGCAGAGCTGAGCCAGTGATATAGCAGAGCCAATTCCCACGTGACACGGCAGAGCTGAGCCAGTGATGTTGCAGAGGCTATATCCACATGAAAAAGCAAGGCTGAGCCAGCGATGTAGAAGAGCCGATACCCACATGATACGCCAGAGCTGAGACAGTGGTGTAGCAGAGCCGATACTCTCATGAAATGGCAAACCTGAGGCAGGGATGTTGCAGAGCCGATACCCACATGACACGGCAGAGCTGAGCCAATGATATAGCAGAGCCGATAACCACATGACACGGCAGAGCTGAGCCAGTGATGTTGCAGAGGCTATATACACATGAAATGGCAAGGCTGAGCCAGCGATGTAGCACAGCCAAAACGCACATGACACGGCAGAGCTGAGCCAGTGATATAGCAGAGCTAATACCCACATGACACGGCAGAGCTGAGCCAGTGATGTTGCAGAGGCTATACACGCATGACACGGCAGAGCTGAGCCAGTGATGTTGCAGAGGCTATACCCACATGAAATGGCAAGGCTGAGGCAGCGATGTTGCAGAGCCGATACCCACATGACACGGCAAAGCTGAGCCAGTGATATAGCAGAGCCGATACCCACATGACACGGCAGAGCTGAGCCAGTGATGTTGCAGAGGCTATACCCACATGAAATGGCAAGACTGGGCCAGCGATGTAGCAGAGCCGATACCCACATGACACGGCAAAGCTGAGCCAGTGATATAGCAGAGACGATACCCACATGACACGGCAGAGCTGAGCCAGTAATGTTGCAGAGGCTAAACCCACATGAAATGGCAAGGCTGAGCCAGCGATGTTGCAGAGCCGATACTCACATGACACGGCAGAACTGAGCCAGTAATATAGCAGAGCCGATACCCACATGACACGGCAGAGCTGAGCCAGTGATGTTGCAGAGGCTATACCCACATGAAATGGCAAGGCAGAGCCAGCAATGTAGCAGAGCGGATACCCACATGATGCGGCAGAGCTGAGCCAGTGGTGTAGCAGAGCCGAAACCCTCATGAAATGGCAAAGCTGAGGCAGCAATGTTGCAGAGCCGATACCCACATGACACGGCAGAGCTGAGCCAGTGATATAGCAGAGCCAATACCCACATGACACAGCAGAGCAGAGCCAGTGATGTTATAGAGGCTATACCCACATGAAATGGCAAGGCCGAGCCAGCGATGTAGCAGAGCCTTTACCCACATGATATGGCAGAGCTGAGCCAGTGGTGTAGCAGAGCCGATGGCCCCATGAAAAAGCAAGGCTGAGCCAGCGATGTAGAAGAGCCGATACCCACATGATACGCCAGAGCTGAGCCAGTGGTTTAGCAGAGTCGATACTCTCATGAAATGGCAAAGCTGAGGCAGCGATGTTGCAGAGCTGATACCCACATGACACAGCAAAGCTGAGTCAGTGATACAGCAGAGCCGATACCCACATGACACGGCAAAGCTGAGCCATTGATGTTGCAGAGGCTATACCCACATGAAAAAGCAAGGTTGAGCCAGCGATATAGAAGAGCCGATACCCACATGATATGCCAGAGCTATGCCAGTGGTGTAGCAGAGCCGATACTCTTGAAATGGCAAACCTGAGGCAGGGATGTTGCAGAGCCGATACCCACATGACACGGCAGAGCTGAGCCATTGATATAGCCGAGCCGATACCCACATGACACGGCAGAGCTAAGCCAGTGATGTTGCAGAGGCTATACACACATAAAATGGCAAGGCTGAGGCAGCGATGTAGCAGAGCCCATACCCACATGATACGCCAGAGCTGAGCCAGTGGTGTAGCAGAGCCTATACCCTCATGAAATGGTAAAGCTGAGGCAGGGATGTTGCAGAGCCGATACCCACATGACACGGCAGAGCTGAGCCAGTGATATAGCAGAGCCGATACCCACATGACACGGCAGAGCTGAGCCAGTGATGTTGCAGAGGCTATACCCACATGAAATGGCAAGGCTGAGCCAGCGATGTAGCAGAGCCGATACCCACATGACCCGGCAGAGCTAAGCCAGTGATATAGCAGAGCCAATACCCACATGACACGGCAGAGCTGAGCTAGTGATGTTGCAGAGGCTATACACACATGAAATGGCAAGGCTGAGCCAGCGATGTAGCAGAGCCGATACCCACATGAAATGGCAAAGCTGAGTCAGCAATGTTGCAGAGCCGATAACCACATGACACGGCAGAGCTGAGCCAGTGATATAGCAGAGCCGATACCCACATGACACGGTTGAGCTGAGCCAGTGAAAAAAGCAGAGCTAATACTCACATGACACGGCAGCGCTGAGCCAGTAATGTTGCAGAGGCTATATCCACATGAAATGGAAAGGCTGAGCCAGCATTGTAGCAGAGCCGATACCCACATGATACAGCAGAGCTGAGCCAGTGGTGTAGCAGAGCCGATACCCTAAGAAAATGGCAAAGCTGAGCCAGTGATGTTGCAGAGCCGATACCCACATGACACGGCAAAGCTGATCCAGTGATATAGCAGAGCCGATACCCACATGACATGGCAGAGCTGAGCCAGTGATGTTGCAGAGGCTATACACACATGAAATGGCAAGGCTGAGCCAGCGATGTAGCAGAGCCGATACCCACATGAAATGGCAAAGCTGAGTCAGCGATGTTGCAGAGCCTATACCCACATGAGACGGCAGAGCTGAGCCAGTGATATAGCAGAGCCGATACCCACATGATACGGTTGAGCTGAGCCAGTGATATAGCAGAGCTAATACTCACATGACACGGCAGCGCTGAGCCAGTAATGTTGCAGAGGCTATACCCACATGAAATGGCAAGGCTGAGCCAGCGATGTAGCAAAGCCGATACCCACATGATACGGCAGAGCTGAGCCAGTGGTGTAGCAGAGCCGATACCCTAAGTAAATGGCAGAGCTGAGGCAGCGATGTTGCAGAGCAGATACCCACATGACACTGCAGAGCTGAGCCAGTGATATAGCAGAGCCGATACCCACATGACACGGCAGAGGTGAGCCAGTGATGTTGCAGAGGCTATACCCACATGAAATGGCAAGGCAGAGCCGAATACCCACATGATGCGGCAGAGCTGAGCCAGTGGTATAGCAGAGCCGATACCCTCATGAAATGGCAAAGCTGAGGCAGCGATGTTGCAGAGCCGATACCCACATGACACAGCAGAGCTGAGCCAGTGATGTTGCAGAGGCTATACCCACATGAAATGGCAAGGCTGAGCCAGCGATGTAGCAGAGCCGATACCCACATGATACGGCAGAACCGAGCCAGTGATGTAGCAGAGCCGATACCGGCATGAAATGGCAAAGCTTAGCCAGTGATGTTGCAGAGGCTATACCCACATGAAATGGCAAGGCTGAGCCAGTAATGTAGTAGAGCCGATACCCGCATGACACGGCAGAGCTGAGCCAGTGATGTAGCAGAACCTATACCCTCATGAAATGGCAAAGTTGAGCCAGTGATGTAGCAGTGTCGATACCCACATGACACGGCAGAGCTGAGCCAGTAATGTAGCAGAGCTGATACCCTCATGATATGGCAAAGCTGAGCCACTGAAGTTGCAGAGCCGATACCAGCAGGAAATGGCAAGGCTGAGCCAGTTATGTAGCAGACCTAATACCCACATGATATGGCAAAGCTTAGCCAGTGATGTAGCAGAACTGATACCCACATGACACGGCAGAGCTAAGCCAGTGATATAGCAGATCCAATACCTGCATGACACGACAGAGTTCAGCCAGTGATGTAGCAGAGCCGATACCCGCATGACAGGTCATATATGAGCCAGTGATGTAGCAGAGGCGATACATGCATGACATGGCAAAGCTGAGCCAGCGATGTAGCAGAGCCTATACCCACATGATACGGTAGAGTCGAGCCAGTGATGTAGCAGAGCCGATACCCTCATGATATCGCAAAGCTGAGCAAGCGATGTAGCAGAGCCTATACCCACATGATACGACAGAGCTGAGTCAGTGATGTAGCAGAACCTATACCCACATGACATGGCAAAGCTGAGCCAGCGATGTAGCTGAGCCAGTGATATAGCAAAGCCGATGCCCATATGATGCGGCAAAGCTGAACCAGTGAGGTAGAAGAGCCTATACCCTCATAATATGGCAAAGCTTAGCCAATGATGTTGCAGAGGCTATATCCGCATGAAATGGCAAGTCTGAGCCAGTGATGTAGTAGTGCCTATACCCGCCTGAAACGGCAGAGCTGAGCCAGTGATGTTGCAGAGCCGATACGCTTAGGACACGGCAGAGCTGAGCCAGTGATGTTGCAGAGGCTAAACCCGCTTGATATGGCAAAGCTGAGCCAGTGATGTAGCAGAGCCGATACCCATATGACATGGCAGAGCTGAGCCAGTGATGCTGCAGAGCCGATACCCGAATGACACGGCAGAGCTGAGCCAGTAATGAAGTGGAGCTGATACCCGCATGAAACGGCAGAGCTGAGCCAGTGATGTAGCAGAGTCAATAACTGCATTACACGGCAGAGCTGAGCCAGTGATGTAGCAGACCCGATACCCTCATGAAATTGCAAAGCTTAACCAGTGATGTAGCAGAGCCGATACCCACATGACACGGTAGAGCTGAGCCAGTAATGTTGCAGAGCCGATACCCGCATGAAATTGCAAAGCTGAGCCAGCGATGTAGCAGAGCCTGTACCCACATGATACGGTAGAGTCGAGCCAGTGATGTAGCAGAGCCGATACCCTCATGATATCGCAAAGCTGAACCAGCAATGTTGCAGAGCCTATACCCACATGACACGGCAGAGCTGAGCCAGTGATGTTGCAGAGGCTATACCCGCATGAAATAGCAAGGCTGAGCAAGCGATGTAGCAGAGCCTATACCCACATGATACGGCAGAGCTGAGCCAGTGATGTAGCAGAACCTATACGCACATGACATGGCAAAGCTGAGCCAGCGATGTAGCTGAGCCAGTGATATAGCAAAGCCGATGCCCATATTATGCGACAAAGCTGAACCAGTGAGGTAGGAGAGCCTATACCCTCATGATATAGCAAAGCTTAGCCAATGATGTTGCAGAGGCTATACCCGCATGAAATGGCAAGTCTGAGCCAGTGATGTAGCAGAGCCTATACCCGCCTGAAACGGCAGAGCTGAGCCAGTGATGTTGCAGAGTTGATACGCTCAGGACACGGCAGAGCTGAGCCAGTGATGGTGCAGAGGTTAAACCCGCATGATATGGCAAAGCTGAGCCAGTGATAAAGCAGAGCCGATACCCACATCACACGGCAGAGCTGAGCCAGTGATGTAGCAGAGGTTAAACCCGCATGAAATGGCAAGGCTGAGCCAGTGATGTAGTAGAGCCAATACCCACATGACACTGCAAAGCTGAGCCAGTGATCTAAGAGAACCGATACCCACATGACACAGCAGAGCTGAGCCAGTGATGTTGCAGAGGCTATACCCGCAAGAAATGGCAAAGCTGAGCCAGAGTTGTTGGAGAGCCCATACCCACTTGACACGGCAGAGCTGAGCTAGTGATGTAGCAGAGGCGATAACTGCATTACACGGCAGAGCTGAGCCAGTGATGTAGCAGAGCGGATACCCTCATGAAATGGAAAAGCTTAGCCAGCAATGTTGCAGAGCCGATACCCAGATGACATGGCAGAGCTGAGCCAGTGATGTACCAGTCGATACCCATATGACACGGCAAAGCTGAGCCAGTGATATAGCAGAGCCTATACCCACATGACACGGCAGAGCTGAGCCAGTGATATAGCAGAGCCGATACCCACATGACACGGCATAGCTGAGCCAGTGATGTTGCAGATGCTATACCGACATGATACAGTAGAGCTGAGCTAGTGAGGTTGCAAAGCCTATACCCTCCTGATATGGCAAAGCTGAGCCAGTGATGTTGCAGAGACTAAACCCGCATGAAATGGCAAGGCTCAGCCAGTGATGTAGTAGAGGCTTTACCAGCCTAAAATGGCAGAGCTGAGCCAGGGATGTTGCAGAGCCAATACCCGCATGACACGGCAGAGCTGAGCCACTGATGTAGCAGAACCGATACCTGCATTAAATGGCAAAGCTGAGCAAGTGATGTATCAGTGCGAACACCCACATGACATGGCAGAGCTAAGTCAGTAAAGTAGCAGAGCTGATACCCTCATGATATGGCAAAGCTGAGCCACTGAAGTTGCAGAGACTAAACCTCAGGAAATGGCAAGGCTAAGCCAGTGATGTAGCAGAGCCAATACCCACATGATATGGCAAAGCTTAGCCAGTGATGTAGCAGAGTCGATAACCATATGACACGGCAAAGCTGAGCCAGTGATGTTGCAGAGGCTATACCCTAAGGAAATGGCAAAGCTGAGCCAGTGATGTAGCAGAGCCGATACCAACATGACACGGCAGAGCTGAGCCAGGGATGCTGCAGAGCCAATACCCGCATGAAACGGCAGAGCTGAGCCAGTGATGTAGCAGAGGCGATAACTGCATTACACGGCAGAGCTGAGCAAGTGATGTAGCAGAGCCGATACCCACATGACACGGCAGAGTTGAGCCAGTGATGTTATAGAGCCGATTTCCCCATTAAATGGCAAAGCTGAGCCAGAGATGTAGCAGAGTTGATACCCACATGACACGGCAGAGCTGAGCCAGTGATATGGCAGAGCCGATACCCAAATGACACGGCAGAGCTGAACCAGTGATGTTGCAGAGGCTTTACCCGCATAAAATGGCAAGGCTCAGCCATTGATGAAGCAGAGCCTATACCCACATGATACGGCAGAGCCGAGCCAGTGATGTAGTGGAGCCGATACCCTTATGATATGGCAAAGCTGAGCCAGAGATATTGCAGAGCCGATACCCACATGACACGGCAGAGCTGAGCCAGTGATATAGCAGAGCCGATACTCACATGACACGGCAGAGCTGAGCCAGTTATGTTGCAAAGGCTATACCCGCATGAAGTGGCAAGGCTGAGCCAGCGATGTAGCAGAGCCGATACCCACATGATACGGCAGAACCGAGCCAGTGATGTAGCAGAGCCGATACTGGCATGAAATGGCAAAGCTTAGCCAGTGATGTTGCAGAGGCTATACCCACATGAAATGGCAAGGCTGAGCCAGTAATGTAGTAGAGCCGATACCCGCATGACACGGCAGAGCTGAGCCAGTGATGTAGCAGAACCTATACCCTCATGAAATGGCAAAGTTGAGCCAGTGATGTAGCAGTGTCGATACCCACATGACACGGCAGAGCTGAGCCAGTAATGTAGCAGAGCTGATACCCTCATGATATGGCAAAGCTGAGCCACTGAAGTTGCAGAGCCGATACCAGCAGGAAATGGCAAGGCTGAGCCAGTTATGTAGCAGAGCCAATACCCACAAGATATGGCAAAGCTTAGCCAGTGATGTAGCAAAGCCAATACCCACATGACACGGCAAAGCTGAGCCAGTGATGTTGCAGAGGCTATACCCTAAGGAAATGGCAAAGCTGAGCAAGTGATGTAGCAGAGCCAATACCCACATGACACGGCAGAGCTGAGCCAGTGATGAAGTAGAGCTGATACCCGCCTGAAACGACAGAGCCGAACCAGTGATGTAGCAGAGTCGATAACTGCATTACACGGCAGAGCTGAGCCAGTGATGTAGCAGAGCCGATACCCTCATGAAGTGGCAAAGCTTAACCAGTGATGATGCAGAGCCGATACCCACATGACACGGTAGAGCTGAGCCAGTGATGTTGCAGAGCCTATACCCGCATGACACGGCAGAGCTCATTCAGTGATGTAGCAGAGCCGATAACCCCATGACATGGCAGAGCTAAATTAATGATGTAGCAGAGCAGATACCCACATGACAGGCAAGAGCTGAGCTAGTGAAGTAGCAGAGGCGATACCCGCATGGCCCGACACATCTGAGCCAGTGATTTTAAAGAGATGATACCCCCATGACAGGGCAGAGCTGCGCCTGTGGTGTAGCAGAGCCATTACCCTCATGACATGACAAAGCTGAGCCAGTGATGTAGCAGAGCCTATACCCGCCTTACACGGCAGAGCTGAGCCAATGATGTTGCAGAGACGATACCCACAAGAAAGGGCAGAGCTGAGCCAGTGATTTAGCATAGCCTATACCCACATGATATGGCAAAGCTGAGCCAGTCATGTAGCAGAGCCAGTACCCACATGAAATGGCAAAGTTTAGCAAGTGATGTAGCAGAGACGATACCCACATGACACAGCAGAGCTGAGCCAGTGATGTTGCAGATCCGATACCCGCATGACACGGCAGAGCTGAGCCAGTAATTAAGTAGAGCCGAAACCCGCATGAAACGGAAGAGCTGAGCCAGTGATGGAGCAGAGCAGATACCCTCCTGATATGGCAATGCTGAGCCAATGAAGTAGCAGAGCTGATACTCACATGACACGGCAGAGCTGAGTCAGTGATGTTGCAGAGCCTATACCCGCATTAAATGGCAAAGCTCAGCTACTGATGTAGCAGAGCCGATACTCACATGGCATGGCAGAGCTGAGCCAGTGATATTGCAGAGCCGATACCCGCATGACACGGCAGGGCTCAGCCAGCATTGTAGCAGAGCCTATAGCCCCATGACATAACAGAGCTGAGCCAATGATGTAGCAGAGCCGATACCCACATGACAGGCCAGAGCTGAGCCAGTAATAAAGCAGAGGCGGTACCCGCATGGCACGACAAATCTAAACCAGTGATGTAGCAGAGCCAATATCCTCATGACATGACAAAGCTTAGCTAGTGATGTAGCAAAGCTGATGCCCAGATGACACGGCAGAGCTGAGCCAGTGATGTTGCAGAGATGATACCCGCATGAAACGGCAGAGCTGAGCCAGTGATGTAGTTGAGCTAATCACCGCATGAAACGCCAAAGCTGAGTCAGTGATTTAGCAGGGCCAATATCCACATGACAAGGCATACCTGAGAAAGTGATGTGGTAGAGCCGATACGGCAGAGCTGAGCCAGTGATGTAGCAGAGCGTATACCCTCATGACAAGGCAAAGCTGAGCCAGGGATGTAGCAGAGTCGATTCCCACATGATACGGCAGAGCTGAGCCAGTGATGTAGCAGAGCCAATACCCTCATGAAATGGCAAGGCTTAACCAGTGATGTAGCAGAGACGATACCCGCATGAAAAGGCAGAGCTCAGCCAGTGATGTAGTAGAGCCGATACCCGCATGAAACGCCAAAGCTAAGTCATTGATTTAGCAGGGCCAATATCTGCATGACACGGCATAGCTGGGAAAGTGATGTGGTAGAGCCGATACGGCCGAGCTGAGCCAGTGATGTAGCAGAGCCGATACCCTCATGAAATGGCAAAGCTGAGCCAGGGATGTAGCAGAGTCGATTCCCACATGATACGGCAGAGTTGAGCCAGTGATGTAAAAGAGCCGATACGCTCATGATATGGCAAAGCTGAGGCAGTGATGTTGCGGAGTCGATACCCACATGACACGGCAGAGCTGAGCCAGTGATATAGCAGACCCGATACCAACATAACATGGCAGAGCTGAGCCAGTGATGTTGCAGAGGCTATACCCGCATGAAATGGTAAGGCTGAGCCAGTGATGTAGCAGAGCCGATACCCACATGATACGGCAGAGCTGAGCAAGTGATGTAGCAGAGCCGATACCCTCATGATATGGCAAAGCTGAGTTAGTGATGTTGCAGAGGCTATACCCGCATGAAATAGCAAGTCTGAGCCAGTGATGTAGTAGAGCCTATACCTGCCTGAAACGGCAAAGCTGAGCCACTGATGTTGCAGAGCCGATACGCTCATGACACAGCAGAGCTGAGCCAGTGATGTAGCAGAGCCTATTCCCAAATGAAGTGGCAAAGCTGAGCCAGTGATGTTGCAGAGACTCTACCCGCATGAAATAGCAAGTCTGAGCCAGTGATGTAGTAGAGCCTATACCCGCCTGAAACGGCAAAGCTGAGTCAGTGACGTTGCAGAGCCTATTCCCACAGAATATGGCAAAGCTGAGCCAGTGATGTAGCAGACCCGATACCCACATGACACGGCAGAGCGTAGCCAGAGATGTAGCAGAGGCTATACCCGCATGAAATGGCAAGGCTGAGCCAGTGATGTAGCAGAGCCTATACCCACATGATATGGCAAAGTTGAGCCAGTGATATAGCAGAGCCGATACCCACATGATACGGGAGAGCTGAGCCAGTGATGTTGCAGAGTATATACCCGCATGAAATGGCAAGGCTGAACCAGTGATGTAGCAGAGCTTATACCCACATGATATGGCAGAGCTGTGCCAGTGATGTAGCAGAGCCGTTACCCGCATGAAATGGCAAAGCTGAGCCAGCGATGTAGCAGTCAATACCCACATGATACGGCAGAGCAGAGCCAGTGATATAGCAGAGCTGATACCTTCATGATATTGCAAAGCTGAGCCAGCGATGTTGCAGAGACGATACCCAAATGACACAGCAGAGCTGAGCCAGTGATATTGCAGAGTCGATACCCACATGACATGGCAGAGCTGAGCCAATGATGTTGCAAAGACGATACCTGCATGAAACTGCAGAGCTGAGCCAATGATGTAGTAGAGCCGATATCCGCATGACACGGCATAGCTGAGCAAGTGATGTAGCAGAGCAGATACTTGCATGATACGGCAGAGTTTAGCCAGTGTTGTAGCAGATCCAATTCCCTTATAAAATGGTAGTAGAATAGATACCCTCATGGAACGGCAGAGCTGGACCAGTGATGTAGCAGAGTTGATAACTGCATGACACGGCTGAGCTGAGCCTGTGATGTAGCAGAGCCAATACCCTCTTGACATGGCAAAGCTGAGCCAGTGATGTAGCAAAAACGATACCCACATGACACGGCAGAGGTGAGCAAGTGATCTTGCCTTGTCGATACCCGCATTAAATGGCAAAGCTGAGCAAGTGATGTAGCAGAGCCGATACCCACATGAAACGGCAGAGATTAGCCAGTGATATTGTGGAACCGATACCTGCATAACACGGCGGAGCTCAGCCAGTAATGTAGTAGAGCCGATACCCGCATAAAACGGCAGAGCTGAGCCAGTGATGTAGCAGAGCTAATACCCTTATGACATGGAAGAGCTGAGCCAGTGATGTAGCAGAGCCGATTCCCGCATAAAATGGCAAAGCTGAGCCAGTGATGTACCAGGGCTGATACCTGCATTAAAGGCCAGAGCTGAGCTAGTGATGAAGCAGAGCTGATAACAAAATGACACGGCAGAGTTAAGCCAGTGCTGTAGTAGAGCTAAAACCCTCATGACATAGCAGAGCTGAGCCAGTAATGTAGCACACCCAATACCCGCATGATATGGCAGAGCTGAGCAGGTGATGAAGCAGAGCCCGTACCCGCATGACACAACAGAGCTTAGCCAGTGGTGTAACAGAGGCAATACTCCCATGAGCCACTGATGTAGCAGAGCCGATTCCCTTATGAAATGGCAAAGCTGAGCCAGTGATGTAGCAGGGCCAATGCCCACATCAAAGGCCAGAGCTCAGCCAGTGATGTAGCACACCCTATAACCGCATGATATGGCAAAGCTGAGCCATTAATGAAACAGAGTTGATATCCGCATGACACAGCAGAGCTGAGCTGGTGATGAAGCAGAGCTGATACCCGCATGACATGACAGAGCTGAGACAGTGATGTAGCAGAGCCGATACTCACATGAAAAAGCAGAGCTTAGCCAGTGATGATGCAGAGCCGATACCCACATGACAACTGAGCTAGTGATGTAGTACAGCCGATTCTTGCATGAAACAAAAGAGCTATGCCAATGATATAGAAGAGGCGATACCTGAATGACATGGCATAGCTGAGTAAGTGATGTGGCAGAGCCGATACCCGGATGACACGACACAGTTGAGCCAGTGATGTAGCAGAGCCGATACCTGCATTACACTATAGAGCGGTGTCAGTGAAGTGGCAGAGCTGATACCCGCATAACACGGCAGACCTCAGCCAATGATGTAGAAGAGCTGATACCCACATGGCATAGCAGAGCTCAGACAGTGATGTAACAGAGCCAATATTCGCATGACAGGGCAAAGCTGAGCCAGTGATATAGCAGAGCCTATACCCGAATGACAAAGCACAGTTGAGCCAGTGATGTAGCAGAGCCGATACCTGCATGACACGGCAGAGATGAGTCAGTGATGTAGCACACCTGATACCCGCATGACAAGGCAGAGCTGAGCCAGTTATGTAGCAGAGCTGATACCCGCATGACACCGCAATGCTGAGCCAGTTATATAGCAGAGCCGATAACAGAATGACACGGCAGAACTGATCCAGTGATGTATTAGAGCCAAAACCCGCATGACATAGCAGAGCTGAGCCAGTGATGTAGCATATCTGATACCCGCATGATATGGCAGAGATAAGCAGGTGATGAAGTAGAGTCGGTATCCTCATGACACAGCAGAGCTCAGCCAGTGGTGTAACAGAGACAATACCCACATGACACGGCAAAGCTCAGCCAGTGGCGTAGTAGAGCCGATACCAGCATGACACGGCAGAGCTGAGCCAGTGATATAGCACACCCTATACTCGCATGATATGGGCTAAGCCATTAATGAAGCAGAGCTGATACTCACATGACAATGCAGAGCTGAGCTAGTGATGTTGCAGAGCCATACCCGCATGACATGGCAGAACTGAGCCAGTGATGTAGTACAGCCGATACTTGCATGAAACGGAAGACCTATGCCAATGAGTTGAGCCAGTGATGTAACAGAGAGTTGAGCCAGTGATGTAACAGAGCCAAACCCGCATACCACAGCAGAGCTGAGCCAGTAATGTAGCAGAGCTTATACCCGCATGACAAAGCAGAGCTGAGCCATTGATGTAGCACACCCGATACCTGCATGACAATGCAGAGCTCAGCCAGTGATGTAGCAGAGCCGATACCCGCATGACATGGCAAAGCTGAGCAAGTGATAAGGCAGAGCCGATACCCACATGACACGGCACAGTTGAGCCAGTGATGTAGCAGAGCCAATATCCGCATGACATGGCAGGGTTGAGCCAATGATTTAGCTGAGCCAATACACACATGACAGGCCTGAGCTGAGCCAGTGATGTAGCAGAGGCGATATCCGCATGGCATGACAAATCTGAGCCAGTGATGTAGCAGAGCAAATACCCGCATGACACAGCAGAGCTGACCCATTGATGTAGCAGAGCCGATACCCGCAAGAAACGGCAGAGCTGAGCCAAGGATGTAGCAGTGCCAATACCCGCATGACAGGTCATAGCTGAGCCAGTGATGTAGCAGAGGCAATACCCACATGACACGGTAGAGCTGAGCCAGAGATCTAGGAGAGCCAATACTCACATGAAATGGCAGAGCTAAGCCAGAGATGTAGCAAAGCTGATACCTGCATGATACGGCAAAGCTGAGCCAGTGATGTAACAGAGGCGATACCCGCATTATACAGCAATGCTGAGTCAGGTATGCAGCAGAACCGATAACCGAATGACAGCAGAGCTGAGCCACAGATGTAGCAGAGCCAATACCTGCATTACACGGCAGAGCACAGCCAGTGATGTAGCAGAGCCGCTACCCGCATGACACGGCAGAGATCAGTCAGTGATGTAGCACACCTAATACCTACATGATACGGCAAAGCTGAGTCAGTGATGTAGCAGAGCCACTGACCGCATTACACGGCAAAGCTCAGCCAGTGATGTAGCAGAGCCGATACCTGCATGACACAGAAGAGCTAAGCCAGTGATCTAGTAGAGCTGATACCTGCATGACACGTAAGAGCTTTGCAGTTGATGTGGCAGAGCCAATACCCACATGACACAGCAGAACTGAGCCAATGATGTAGCAGACCCGATACCCGCATGACACGGCAGAGCTCAGCCAGTGATGTAGCAGAAATGATACCCACATGACACAATAGAGCCAAGGTTATAGCAGTGCAGATACAAGCATTACAGGTCATAGCTGATCCAGTGATGTAGCAGAGGAAAAACCTGCATGACACGGCAGAGCTGAGCCAGAGATGTAGCAGAGCCGATACCTGCATGACACGGCAGAGCTGAGCCAGAGATGTAGCAGAGCCGATACCTGCATGACAGCAAGTGATGTAGCAGAACTGATACACGCATGACAAGGCAGAGCTGAGCCAGTTAAGTAGCAGAGCTGATATTGGCATGACACCGCAACGCTGAGCCAGTTATGTAACAGAGCCGATAACAGAATCACACGGCAGAGTTGAGCCAGTGCTGTAGTAGAGCCAAAACTCACATGACATAGAAGAGTTGAGCCAGTGATGTAGCACGCCCGATACCCACATGATATGGCAGAGCTGAGCAGGTGATGAATCAGAGCCAGTACCCGCATGACACAGCAGAGCTTAGCCAGTGGTGTAACAGAGGCAATATCCACATGACACGGCAGAGCTGAGCCAGTGATGTAGCACACCCGATACCCACATGATATGGCAGAGCTGAGCCATTAATGAAGCAGAGTCGATATCCGCATGACACAGCAGAGCTGAGCTGGTGATAAAGCAGAGCTGATACCCGCATGACATGGCAGATAAGATCCAGTTATGTAGCAGTGCAAATACCCGCATGACACGGCAGGGCTGAGCCAGTGATGTAGCAGAGTTGATACCCGCATGACATGGCAGAGCTGAAACAGTGATGTAGCAGAGCAGATACTCACAAGACAAAGCAGAGCTTAGCCAGTGATGTTGCAGAGCCGATACCCACATGAGACGGCAGAACTGAGCCAGTGATGAAGTACAGCCGATTCTTGCATGAAATAGAAGAGCTATGCCAATGATGTTGCAGAGCCGATTCCTGAATGACATGGCATAGCTGAGTAAGCGATGTGGCAGAGCCGATACCCGGATGACACGACACAGTTGAGCCATTGATGTAGCAAAACCGATACCTGCATGACACTATAGAGCGGAGCCAGTGAATTAGCAGAGCTGATACCCACATAACACGGCAGAGCTCAGCCAATGATGCAGAAGAGCTGATACCCACATGGCATAGCAGAAGTAATGTAGCAGAGCCTATACCCGGATAACAAAGCACAGTTGAGCCAGTGATGTAGCAGAGCTGATACCTGCATGACACGGCAGAGAGGAGTCAGTGATGTAGCACACCTGATACCCGCATGACAAGGCAGAGCTGAGCTAGTTATGTAGCAGAGCTGATATCCGCATGACACCCTGCAATGCTGAGCCAGTTATGTAGCAGAGCCGATAACAATCACACGGCAGAACTCATCCATTGATGTAGTAGAGCCAAAACCTGCATGACATAGCAGAGCTGAGCCAGTGATGTAGCACACCCGATACCCGCATGATATGGCAGAGCTGAGCAGGTGATGAAGCAGAGTCGGTACCCTCATGTAACAGTGTAACAGAGGCAATACCCACATGACACGGCAAAGCTCAGCCTGTGATGTAGTAGAGCCGATACCAGCATGACACGGCAGAGCTGAGCCACTTATATAGCACACCCTATACCCGCATGATATGGGCTAAGCAAATAAAGAAGCAGAGCCGATACTCACATGACAAACCAGAGCTGAGCTAGTGATATTGCAGACCCGATACGCGCATGACACGGCAGAACTGAGCCAGTGATGTAGTGCAGCCGATACTTGCATGACACGGAAGAGCTATGCCAATGATGTAGCAGAACCTATACCCGCATGACATGGCATAGCTGAGAAAGTGATTTGGCAGAGCCAATACCCGGATGACACAGCACAACTGAGCCAGAGGTGTAGCAGAGCCGATACCCACATACCACATGAGCCAGTGACGTAGCACACCAGATACCCGCATGACAAGACAGAGCTGAGCCAGTTATGTAGCAGAGCTTTTACCCACATGACGCTGCAATGCTGAGCCAGCTATGTAGCAGAGCTGATACCCAAATGACACGGCAGAGCTGAGCCAGTGATTTAGCAGAGCGTATAACCGGATGACAAAGCACAGTTGAGCCAGTGATGTAGCAGAGCCGATACCTGCATGACACGGCAGAGATGAGTCAGTGATGTAGCACACCTGATACCCGCATGACAAGGCAGAGCTGAGCCAGTAATGTAGCAGAGCTGATACCTGCATGACACCGCAATGCAGAGCCAGTTATATAGCAGAGCCGATAACAGAATGACACGGCAGAACTGAGCCCGTGATGTAATAGAGCCAAAACCCGCATGATATAGCAGAGCTTAGCCAGTGATGTAGCAGAGCCAAAACTCGCATGACATGGCAACGGTCAGCCAGTGATGTAGCAGAGCCAATATTCTCATGACACGACAGAGCTGAGCCAGTGATGTAGCACACCCGATACCCGCAAGATATGGCAGAGCTGAGCAGGTGATGAAGCAGAGTCGGTACCCGCATGACACAGCAGAGCTGAGCCAGTGATGTAACAGAGGCGATACCCGCATGACACAGCAAAGCTCAGCCAGTGATGTAGCAGAGGCAATACCTGTATGACACGGCAGAGCTTAGCCAGTTTATATAGCACACCCTATACCCGCATGATACGGCAGAGCTGACCATTGATGAACTAGAGCCGAAGCCGAAGCAGAGCTGAGCTGGTGATGAACTAAATTTAATACTCGCATGACACGACAGAGCTGAGCTAGTGATGAAGCAGAGCAATTACCTGCATGACATGGCAAAGCTGATTCAGTGATGTAGCAGAGCCAACACCCCCATGACACGGCAGAGCTCAGCCAGTGATGTAGCCGAGCCGATACACGCATGACATGGCAGAGCTGAGCCAGTGTTGAAGCAGAGTGGATACCTGCATGGCATGACAGAACTGAGCCAGATATATAGCAGAGCCAATACTCACATGACACGGCAGAGCTGAGCCAATGATAGAGCAGAGCCGATACCCGCATGACGCGGAACAGCTAAGCCAGTTATGTAGCAGAGCTGATACCTGCATGACACGGCAGAGCTTAGCAGGTGATGTGGCAGAGACAATATTTAACATGACACAGCAGAACTGAGCCAATGATGTAGCAGACCAGATACCTGCATGACACGGCAGAGGTGAGCCAGTGCTATAGCACACTCTATACCCGCATGTTACAGCAGAGCTGAGCCATTGATGAAGCAGAGCTGATACCCGCATCACATGGCACAGCTAAGCCAGTGATGTAGCAGTGCGGATAGCCGCATGACATGGCAGAGCTGAGCCAGTTATGTGGCACACCCGACACCCGCATAATATGGCAGAGCTGAGCAGGTGATGAAGCAGAGTTGGTACCCTCATGACACAGCAGAGCTGAGCCAGTTGTGTACCAGAGGCAATACCCACATGACACGGCAAAGCTCAGCCAGTGATGTAGTAGAGTCGATATCAGTATGACAGAACAGAGCTGAGCCAGTGATAATAGCACACCCTATACCCGCATGATATGGGCTAAGCCAATAATGAAGCAGAGGCAATACTCACATGACAAAGCAGAACTGAGCCAGTGATGTAGTACAGCCGATACTTGCATGAAACGGAAGAGCTATGCCAATGATGTAGCAGGGCCTATACCCGCATGACATGGCATAGCTGAGCATGTGATGTGGCAGAGCAGATACCCGGATGACACGGCACAGTTGAGCCAGTGATGTAGCAGAGCCTATACCTGAATAACACTATAGAGTGGAGCCAGTGATGTAGCAGCGCTAATACCGGCATAACACGGCAGAGCTCAACCAATGATTTAGAAGAGCTTATACCCGCATAACACGGCAGAGCTCAACCAGTGATGTAGCAAAGCCGATATTCACATGATAAGGCAGAGCTGAGCCAATAATGTAGCAGATCCTATACCCGTATGACATGGTAGAGCTGAGCAAATAACATAGCAGTGACGATACCCGCATAAAGAGCTAGGCCAGTCATGTAGCAGAGGCGATATTCGCATGACACAAGAGAGTTGAGCCAGTAATGTAACAGAGCCAAAACCCGAATAACACGGCAGAGCTGAGCCAGTGATGTAGCATAGCCAATTCCTGCATGACACAGCAAAGCTGAGCCATTGATGTAGCACATCCGATAACCGCATGACACGGCAGAGCTCAGCCAGTAATGTAGCAGAGAGGATACCCACATGACAATGCAGAGCTGAGCCATTGATGGAGCACACCCGATACCTGCATGACAATGTACAGCTCAGCCGGTAATGTAGCAGAGCCAATACCTGCAGGACACGGCAGAGCTTAGCCAGTGATGTTGCATACCTGATAACCGCATGACACGGCAGAGCTGAGCTAGTGATGTAGCAGAACCGATACCCGAATGACATGGAAGAGCTAAAACAGAGATGTAGCAGAGCCTATACCCACATGACACGGTAGAGCTAAGCCAGAGATCTAGCAGAGCAAATACCCGCATGACATGGCAGAGCTAAGCCAGAGATGTAGCAAAGCCGATACCTGCATGACACGGCAAAGTACACTCTATACCCGCATGATACGACAGAGCTGAGTCAGTGATGTAGCAGAGCCTATACCCGCATGACATGGCAGAGCTCAGCCAGTGATGTAGCAGAGCCAATACCTGCATGATACGGTCGAGCTGAGCCAGTGATGGAGCAGAGCCGATACCTGCATGACATGGCAGAACTGAGCCAGATATGTAGCAGAGCCGATACTCACATGACGCGTCAGAGGTGAGCCACTGATGTTGCAGAGCCGATACCTGCATGACATGGAAGAGCTAAGCCAGTGATGTAGCAGAGCCTATACCTGCATGACATGGCAGAACTGAGCCAGATATGTAGCAGAGCCGATACTCACATGACGCGTCAGAGGTGAGCCACTGATGTTGCAGAGCCGATACCTGCATGACATGGAAGAGCTAAGCCAGTGATGTAGCAGAGCCTATACCTGCATGACACGGCAGAGCTTAGCAGGTGATATGGCAGAGCCGATACCCACGTGACGAGCAGAACTGAGCCAATGATGTAGAAGACCTGATACCCACTTGACACGGCAGAGCTCAGCCAGTGATGTAGCAGAGCCTATGCTCAAATGACACAGCAGAGCTCAGCCAGTGATGTAGCAGAGCCAATACCCGCATGAAATGGCAAAGTTGAGCCAGTGATGTAGCAGAGCCGATACCCACATGAAATGGCAAAGCAGAGCCAGTGATGTTGCAGAGCCAATACCCGCATGACACGGCAGAGCTAAGCCAAGGATGTAGCAGTGCCGACACCCGCATAGTAGGTCATATCTGAGCCAGTGATGTAGCAGAGCCGATACCCGCATGAGAAAGAGCTATACCAGTTATGTAGTAGAGCTAATACCCACATGACGCTGCAATGCTGAGCCAGTAATGTAGCAGAGCTGATACCCAAATGACACGGCAGAGTTGAGCCAGTGATGTAACAGAGGCGATACCCGCATGACACGGCAAAGCTCAGCCAGTGATGTAGCAGAGCCGATACCCGCATGACACGGCAGGGCTGAGCCAGTGATATAGCAAACCCTATACCCGCATGATACGGCAGAACTGAGCCATTGATGAAGCAGAGCTGATATCCCCATAACACAGCAGAGCTGAGCTGTTGATGAAGCAGAGCTGATACCTGCATGACAAAGCAGAGCTGAGCCAGTGATGTAGCAGTGTGAATACCTGCATGACACGGCAGAGCTTAGCGAGTGATGTAGCAGAGTTGATATCCGCATGACACGGAAGAGCTGAGCCAGTAATGTAGCAGAGCCAATACCCGCAAGATACAGCAGAGTTTAGCAGGTATGTGGCAGAGATGATGCCCGCATGACACAGCAGAACTGAGCCAATGATGTAGCAGACCTGATAACTGCATGACACGGCAGAGCTCAGCCATTGATGTAGCAGAGCCAATACCCACATGGCACTAAATGCTTAGCCAGTGATGTAACAGAGGTGATACCTGCATGACAGGGCAGAACTGAGCCAGTGATGTAGCAGAGCCCATACCCACATGACAAAGCAGAGCTGAGCTAAGGATGTAGCAGTGCCGATAACCGCATAACAGGCCATAGCTTAACCAGGCGAAACCTGCATGTTATGGCAGAGCTAATCCAGAGATGTAGCAGAGCCTATACCTGCATGACACGTCAGAGCACAACCAGTGATGTAGCAAAGCCAATACCCGCATGGCACGGCAAAGATGAGCGAGTGATTTAGCACATTTGATACCTGCATGACAAGGCAGAGCTGAGCCAGTTATTTAGCAGAGCTGATACCCACATGACACAGCATTGCTGAGCCAGTTATGCAGCAGAGCCGATACCCGAATGACATGGCAGAGCTGAGCCAGCGATATAGCAGAGCTGAAACCCGCATGACACGGAAGAGCTAAGCCAGTGATGTAGCAGAGCCAATACCTGCATGACACGGAAGAGCTTAGCAGGTGATGTGGCAGTGCCGATACCCACGTGATAAAGCAGAACTGAGCCAATGATGTAGCAGACCTGATACCCGCATGACGAGGCAGAGCTCAGCCAGTGATGTAGCGAAGCAGATAACCGCATGAAATGGCAAAGCTAAGCCAGTGATGTAGCAAAGCCAATACCCGCATGAAATGGCAAAGCTGAGCCAGTGATGTAGCAGAGCCTATACCCGCATGACACGGCAGAGCTGAGCCAAGGATGTAGCAGTGCCGATAAACGCAAAGCAGGTCATATCTAATCCAGTGATGTAGCAGAGACGATACCTGAATGACAAGGCAGAGCTGAGCCAGAGATATAGCAGAGCCGATACCTGCATGAAACGGCAGAGCTGAGCCAGTTATGTAGCAGAGCTTATACCCACATGATGCAGCAATGTTGAGCTAGTTATGTAGTAGAGCTGATACCCGAATGACACGGAAAAGCTGAGCCAGTGATATAGCAGAGCCGAAACCCGCATGACACTGCAGAGCTGAGCCAGTGATGTGGCAGAGCCAAAACCTGCGTGACATGGCAACGGTCAGCCAGTGATGTAGCAGTGCGGATAGCTGCATGACACGGCAGAGCTGAGCCAGTGATCTATCAGAGTCGATACCCGCATGACACGGAAGAGCTGAGCCAGTTATGTAGTAGAGCTTATACCCGCATGACACGGCATAGCTGAGCTAGGGATGTAGCAGAGCCATTTCCTGCATGACACGGCAGAGCTCAGCCAGTGATGTAGCAGAGTCGATACCCACATGGCACGGCAGAGCTGAAAAAGTAAAGTAACAAAGCTGATTCCCGCATGTTACGGCAGAGCTGAGCCAGTGATGTAGCAGAGCCTATAACCGCATGACACGGCAGAGCTCAGTTAGTTATGTAGCAAAGTTGATACCCACATGACACGCCTGAGCTCAGCCAGTGATGTAGCAGAGTTGATACCCGCATGAAACGGCAGAGCTCAGCCAAAGATTTAGCAGGCCAGTAACTGCATGACACGGCAGAGCTGCGCCAGTAATGTAGCAAAGCTGATACTCACATAGCATGGCAGAGCTGAAAAAGTGAAGTAACAGAGCCAATACCCGCATGTTAAGGCAGAGCTGAGCCAGTGATGTAGCATAGCTGATATCCGCATGATATGGCAAAGCTCAGTGATGTGGCAGAGCCAATACCCGCATGACAAGTCAGAGCTGAGCCATTCATGTAGCACAACCGATACCCGCATGACACGGCAGAGCTTAATCAGTGATGTAGCTGAGCCTATATCTGCATGACACGGCAGAGCTCAGCCAGTGATGTAGCAGAACAGATATCCCGCATGATATGGCAGAGATGAGAAAGTGGTGTAGCAAATGTCAAACCCACATGACACAACAGAGCTGAGCCAGTGATGTAGCAGAGCCAATACCCGCATAACACGGCAGAGCTCAGCCAGTAATGTAGCAGAGCAGATATCAGCATGACACGGCAGAGCTAAGCCAGTGGTGTAGCAGAGCCAATACCCGCATGACACGGCAGAGCTAAGCCAGTGATGTAGCAGAGCCAATACCTGCATGACACGGCAGAGTTCAACCAGTGATGTAGCAGAGCCGATACCCGCATGACAGGTCATATATGAGCCAGTGATGTAGCAGAGGAGATACCTGCATGACATGGCAGAGCTGAGCCAGAGATGTAGCAGAGCCAATACCTGCATGACACGGCAGAGCTCAGCCAGTAATATAGCACAGCAGATATCAGCATGACACGGCAGAGCTAAGCCAGTGATGTAGCAGAGCCAATACCCGCATGACACGGCAGAGCTAAGCCAGTGATGTAGCAGAGCCAATACCTGCATGACACAGCAGAGTTCAGCCAGTGATGTAGCAGAGCCGATACCCGCATTACAGGTCATATATGAGCCAGTGATTTAGCAGAGGCGATACCTGCATGACATGGCAGAGCTGATCCAGAGATGTAGCAGAGCCGATACCTGCATGACATGGCAGAGCACAGCCAGTGATGTAGCAGAGCTGATACCCACATGACACGGCAGAGATGAGCCAATGATGTAGCACACCTGATACCTGCATGACCAGGTAGAGCTGAGCCAGTTATGTAGCAGAGCTGATACCCTCATGATGCAGCAATGCTGAGCCAGTTACAGTATGTAGCAGAGCTGATACCCGTATGACAAAGCAGAGCTGAGCTAGTGATGTAGCAGAGCTAAAACCCGCATGACAAGGCAGAGCTTAGCCAGTGATGTAGCACACCCTATACCCGCACGATATGGCACAGCTGAGTAGGGGATGAAGCAGAGGCGGTACCCGCATGACACAGCAGAGCTGAGTCAGTGATATAGCACACTCCATACCAGCATGATACGACAGAGCTGAGCCATTGATGAAGAAGAGCTGATACCTGCATGACACGGCACAGCTGAGCCAGTGATGTAGCAGTGCGGATAGCCGCATGACAGGGCACAGCTGAGCCAGTGATGTATTAGAGTCGATATCCGCATGACACGGAAAAGCTAAGCCAGTAATGTAGAAGAGCTGATACCCGCATGACAAGGCAGAGCTGAGCCAGTGATATAGCACACTCTATACCTGCATAATACGACAGAGCTGAGCCATTGATGAAGAAGAGCTGATATCCGCATGACCTGGCACAGCTGAGCCACTGATATACCAGTGCAGATAGCTCCATGACGCGGCAGAGCTGAGCTAGTGATATATCAGAGTCGATACCCGCATGACACGGAAGAGCTGAGCCAGTGATGTAGCAGAGCCGACACCTGCATGACAAGGCAGAGCTGAACCAGTGATGTAGGAGAGCTGATACCCGCATGACACGGCATAGCTTAGCTAGTGATGTAGCAGAGCCATTTCCTGCATGACACAGCAGAGCTCAGTTAGTTATGTAGCAAAGTTGATACCCGCATGACACGCCTGAGCTCAGTCAGTGATGTAGCAGAGTTGATACCCGCAAGAAATGGCAGAGCTCAGCCAAAGATTTAGCAGGGCCAATAACTGCATGACACGGCAGAGCTGAGCCAGTAATGTAGCAAAGCCGATACCCACATAGCATGGCAGAGCTGAAAAAGTGAAGTAACAAAGCCATTACCCGCATGTTAAGGCAGAGCTGAGCCAGTGATGTAGCAGAGCTGAGATCCGCATGACACGGCAAAGCTCAGTGATGTAGCAGAGCCAATACCCGCATGACAAATCAGAGCTGAGCCATTCATGTAGCACAACCGATACCTGCATTACACGGCAGAGCTTAATCAGTGATGTAGCAGAGCCTATATCTGCATAACATGGCGGAGCTCAGCCAGTGATGTAGCAGAGCAGATATCTGCATGACAGACCAGAGAAGACCCAGTGATGTAGCAAAGCCAATACCAACATGACACAACAGAGCTGAGCCAGTGATGTAGCAGAGCCTTTACCCGTATGACACGGCAGATCTCAGACAGTAATGTAGCAGAGCAGATATCAACATGACACGGCAGAGTTAAGCCAGTGATGTAGCAGAGCCAATACCCGCATGATACGGCAGAGCTGAGCCAGTGATGGAGAAGAGCCAATACCTGCATGATATGGCAGAACTGAGCCAGATATATAGCAGAGCCGATACTCACATGACATGGCAGAGCTGAGCCAGTGATGGAGCAGAGCTGATACCCGCATGACACGGAAGAGCTAAGCCAGTGATGTAGCTGAGCCGATACCTGCATGACATGGCAGAGCTTAGCAGGTGATGTGGCAGAGACTATATTTAACATGACACAGCAGAACTGAGCCAATGATGTAGCAGACCAGATACATGCATGACACAGCAGAGTTCAGCCAGTGATGTAGCAGAGCCAATACCTGCATGACATGGCAGAGCACAGCCAGTGATGTAGCAGAGCTGATACCTGCATGACACGGCAGAGATGAGCCAATGATGTAGCACACCTGATACCTGCATGACAAGGTAGAGCTGAGCCAGTTATGTAGCAGAGCTGATACCCTCATGATGCAGCAATGCTGAGCCAGTTACAGTATGTAGCAGAGCTGATACCCGTATGACAAAGCAGAGCTGAGCCAGTGATGTAGCAGAGCTAAAACCCGCATGACATGGCAGAGCTTAGCCAGTGATGTAGCACACCCTATACCCGCATGATATGGCAGAGCTGAGAAGGTGATGAAGCAGAGGCGGTACCCGCATGACCAGGGCCGGACTGGGACTTAAAATCAGCCCTGGCAATCAAACCCCAGCAGCCCACATACCATATCCTTCCCTATATATCATGGATAGCCGTGTAAAATACGAGCTGTAGCAAATTCTGCTTCATTTAGCCATGTCCCCACTACTCCCTTAAACATGTGAACCCCACCATCAGCACCTAAAAATAATGCTATAACATGATCTGCTGTGGATTTAATGTGGCATATATATGCACTCATTCAACTGATTAAATCAGAAGCACCAAATCTGCATTGGATTAGGTATGAACGTGCCCTTAAAGGGAACCTGTGGGGTCTATACCAGGTACACAGCTGTAGATCCCAGCGTACAGGTCAGGGACCGGATCTTTAGTCCAGTGTAAACCTCTATAATCTTTCTTTTCATTACCAGCTGAAGTGTCACAGAGGTGGAGCCACAGCAGCACTTTCTGCCCCCGTCCCTTCCTGCTCTGACTGATCGACGTATAGGGTGCTGCTGCTGCGGCTGCTGGTGTGAAACTTTAGTTGGAAATGAAAAGGACAATTATAAAAGTTTACACTGGACTAGAGGTCAGTGATATCTCCCTCACACCTGTCTGCTAAGATCTACAGCCCTAGTCCTGGTACGGACCTCACAGATTCCCTTTATAGGAGAAAAACATGGCCACCTTCTTCCAGAAACAGTGCCACACTCTTCTTCAGTTTGTGTGAGGTATTGCAGCTCAGTTCCACTTGAAGTGAATGAAGCCAAGTTGTAATAACCATACACTGAGGACAGGGTGGTGCTGTTTTTGGACAAAAGTTACTATATTTTTTAAATCCCTTTTATCCTGACTATGTTTGCACACCATATAATGGCGGTCAAAGCTACATAATAAGCTGCTAGATAGCCATTTCCTACTGGATATCCATCCATCCGTAGGGCCCCAGGAAAAATTGATGGATATATAATGGTAACATAGGTAAGAATTTTCTGTGCATGATAACACTGTCATAGTTAATAACACCAGTAAGCAAATATTATCCCCATACTGTACAAGTTACTGCCATACTGTTACTAAGCAAACCCACCAATATTTCCTATACTACCAGTATATAAGTAACAAATAATATCCCCACACCATGAGCACGGCCATTACCACCACATAATGACTAATACCGCTACACTGTGACTGAATACAATCCACTATATAAAACACTAATATTACCAATAATACGAGTAATACCATCACACCATGCTCACTACCCTCAGCATACAGTGACTGGATAATACCACTATACCATCACACCATGCCCACTACTCTCACCATACGGTGACTGGATAATACCACTATACCATCACACCATGCCCACTGCCCTCAGCATACGGTGACTGGATAATACCCCTATACCATCACACCATGCCCACTGCCCTCAGCATACGGTGACTGGATAATACCACTATACTGGCACCAAATAACAGCTACCATATAAAGACCAATATTCTCCCAAAGCAGTGACAATAGAACACAGGTGTTACACTCTGTCCCTACAGCTGTTACAGAACTACAAATCCCATCATGACTGGACAGCTAAAGCATGACGGGAATTGTAGTTTTGCAAAAACTGGAGGGCTGGAGTGTGACACCCCAGATACTGAGGTAGATCCCAGCTGTATAAAGGTTCTGTAGACCTGATAAGTGATTATAGGGCAATTACATCCTGTCACTTACAGTAGGCGTCTTCTCTGCATGACGAGACGTCCACTTTTCCTTTTCTTCTCCATCTGGCTCCGGCCATTATAAAGGCTTCTCTGGCCATGACTCCTCTTCACGGGATCTGCCAGACAGACATATTAGGCTTCATGCTCCAGCAACATCCTCATCTATACATCCCCCCCATATAGAATAGCCCCCCCCCCCGCTGTACATCCCCCTATATAGAATAGCCCCCCCCTGCTGTACATCCCCCATATAGAATAGCCCCCCTGCTGTACATCCCCCTATATAGAATAGCCCCCCCCTGCTGTACATCCTCCATATAGAATAGCCCCCCTGCTGTACATCCCCCTATATAGAATAGCCCCCCCCTGCTGTACATCCTCCATATAGAATAGCCCCCCTGCTGTACATCCCCCTATATAGAATAGCCCCCCCCTGCTGTACATCCTCCATATAGAATAGCCCCCCTGCTGTACATCCCCCTATATAGAATAGCCCCCCCCTGCTGTACATCCTCCATATAGAATAGCCCCCCTGCTGTACATCCCCCTATATAGAATAGCCCCCCCTGCTGTACATCCTCCATATAGAATAGCCTCCCTGCTGTACATTCCCCCCATATAGAATAGCCCCCCTGCTGTACATCCCCCTATATAGAATAACCCCCTGCACCCCCCCATATAGAATAGCCCCCTGCATCCCCCCATATACAATAGCCCCCTGCATCCCCCCATATACAATAGCCCCCTGCATCCCCCTCCAATATAGAATAGCCCCCCTGCATCCCCCTCCCATATAGAATAGCCCCCTGCATCCCCCCTCCTATATAGAATAGCCCCCTTGCATCCCCCTCCCATATAGAATAGCCCCCCTGCATCCCCCTCCCATATAGAATAGCCCCCTGCATCCCCCCTATATAGAATAGCCCCCCTGCATCCCCCTCCCATATAGAATAGCCCCCCTGCATCCCCCCTATATAGAATAGCCTCCTGCATCCCCCCAATATAGAATAGCCCCCTGCATCCCCCTCCCATATACAATAGCCCCCTGCATCCCCATCCCATATAGAATAGCCCTCTGCATCCCCCTCCCATATAAAATAGCCCCCTGCATCCCCCCATATAGAATAGCCCCCTGCATCCCCCTCCCATATAGACTAGCCCCCTGCATCCCCCCAATATAGAATAGCCTCCTGCATCCCCCCAATATAGAATAGCCCCCTGCATCCCCCTATACAGAATAGCCCCCTGCATCCGCCTCCCATATAGAATAGCCCCCTGCATCCCCCTCCTATATAGAATAGCCCCCTGCATCCCCCTCCCATATAGAATAGCCCCCTGCATCCCCCTCCCATATAGAATAGCCCCCTGCATCCCCCCAATATAGTATAGCCCCCTGCATCCCCCTATACAGAATAGCCCCCTGCATCCGCCTCCCATATAGAATAGCCCCCTGCATCCGCCTCCCATATACAATAGCCCCCTGCATCCCCCTATACAGAATAGCCCCCTGCATCCGCCTCCCATATAGAATAGCCCCCTGCATCCCCCTCCTATATAGAATAGCCCCCTGCATCCCCCTCCCATACAGAATAGCCCCCTGCATCCCCCTCCCATATAGAATAGCCCCCTGCATCCCCCTCCCATATAGAATAGCCCCCTGCATCCCCCTCCCATATAGAATAGCCCCCTGCATCCCCCTCCCATATAGAATAGCCCCCTGCATCCCCCTCCCATATAGAATAGCCCCCTGCATCCTCCTCCAATATGGAATAGCCCCCCCCTGCTCCCCCTCCCATATAGAAAAGCCTCCTGGATCCCCCCTATATAGAATAGCCTCCTGCATCCCCCCATATAGAATAGCCTCTCCTGCACCCCCCTCCCATATAGAATAGCCCCCCTGCATCCCCCTCCCATATAGAATAGCCCCCTGCATCCGCCTCCCATATAGAATAGCCCCCTGCATCCCCCCCATATAGAATAGCCCCCTGCATCCCCCCAATATAGAATAGCCCCCTGCATCCCCCTCCCATATAGAATAGCCCCCTGCATCCGCCTCCCATATAGAATAGCCCCCTGCATCCCCCCCATATAGAATAGCCTCCTGCATCCCCCCAATATAGAATAGCCCCCTGCATCCCCCCTATATAGAATAGCCCCCTGCATCCCCCCTATATAGAATAGCCTCCTGCATCCCCCTCCCATATAGAATAGCCTCCTGCATCCCCCCTATATAGAATAGCCTCCTGCATCCCCCTCCCATATAGAATAGCCCCCTGCACCCCCTCCCATATAGAATAGCCCCCTGCATCATCCTCCCATATAGAATAGCCCCCTGCATCCCCCTCCCATATAGAATAGCCCCCTGCATCCCCCTCCCATATAGAATAGCCCCCCCCATATAGAATAGCCCCCTGCATCATCCATATAGAATAGCCCCCCTGCATTCTCACCTCACCTCGCTCCCAGCAGCTTCTTCCTCGGCTGGATCTTCGGTCCACGGCGGCGGCGGCTCTCCTCTCTCTCCTCCAGGTCCTCAGCGGCGCGTCAGGGAAGTGATGTGACTGCTGGGAGCCTGGTGGAGGTGGCTGCAGACGTGCCTGCGCGCGGCACGTCTGCGGCCCTCGGCACTTGGGGGGGAACAACGGGGCGAAGACACGCCACCGCAACCCCCTCCCACCACCACAGCCCGCTCACCTTGGCCCGGCTGGCCCGCTCCTGACGTGCTCCGCCAATCAACGAGGGGCCGCAGCGGCCGGCCACATCGGCCCCACGTTGATTGGATTGGAGGAGCATGTCAGGAGCGGGCCGCAGCGGTGATTTTTTTTTTTTTCCATTAGACAGCCCGGGCGGCCCACGGACTGGTAATCTGGCCAGCCCAGCAGGCATTTGCCCGCCTTGCCAGATTACCAGTCCGGGCCTGCGCATGACACAGCAGAGCTGAGCCAGTGATATACCACACTCCATACCAGCATGATACGACAGAGCTGAGCCATTGATGAAGCAGTGCAGATAGCCCCATGACGTGGCAGAGCTGAGCCAGAGATGTATCAGAGTTGATACCCGCATGACAAGGCAGAGCTGAGCCAATGATGTAGGAGAGCTGATACCCGCATGACACGGCATAGCTGAGCTAGTGATGTAGCAGAGCCATTTCCTGCATGACACGGCAGAGCTCAGCCAGTGATGTAGCAGAGCCTATAACTGCATGACACGGCAGAGCTCAGTTAGTTATGTAGCAGAGTTGATAGCCGTATGACACGCCTGAGCTCAGCCAGTGATGTAGCAGAGTTGATACCCGCATGACACGGCAGAGCTGAGCCAGTGATGTAGGAGAGCTGATACCCGCATGACACGGCATAGCTGAGCCAGTGATGTAGGAGAGCTGATACCCGCATGACACAGCATAGCTGAGCCCATACTTGCAAGGTGAGCCAGGGAACAAGCAGAGTTGATATCCGCATGGCACAGCAGAGCTGAGCCAGTGGTGTTTCAAAGCCGTTACCCGAATGACACAGAAGAGCTAACCACATGATTTAGCAGAGCCAATCACACGGCAGAGCTGAGCCAGTGATGTAGCAGAGCCTATACCCTTATGACACGGCAGAGCTCAGTCAGTGATGTAGCAGAGCCAATACCTGCATGACAAGGCAGAGCTGAGCCATTGATGTAGCACACCCGATACCCGCATGACAGAACTAAGCCAGTGATGTAGCAGAGTTGATACCCGCATGTTACGGCAGAGCTGAGCCAGTTATTTAGCAGTTGATATTGGAATGACACAGCAGAGCTGAGCCAGTGATGTAGCAGAGTCGATACCCGCATGACACGGCTGAGCTCAGCCAGTGATGTAGCAGAGTTGATATCCGTATGAAACGGCAGAGCTCAGCCAGTGATTTAGCGGGGCAAAACCCTGCATGACACGGCAGAGCTGAGCCAGTAATGAAGCAAAGCTTTTTCAGCTCTGCCATGCCATCTGGGTGTCTTACATTTGACATGGCAGAGCCAAGAAAGTGATGTAGCAGAGCTGATACCCGCATGACACGGCAGAGGTGAGCCAGTGATGTAGCAGAGCCGATACCCACATGACACGGCAGGGCTGAGCCAGTGATGTAGCAGAGCCGATATCGGCATGATAAAGCAGAGCTGAGCCAGTGATGTAGCAGAGCCTACCTGCATGAGAAGGCAGAGCTAATTTGATTTGGCACAAGCGATAGTTTCATAACACGGCAGAGCTCAGCCAGTGATGTAGCAGAGCGATACCCGCATGACACAGCAGAGCTGAGCCAGTGATGTAGCAGAGGTGATACCCACATGACACGGCTGAGCTAGTCATGTATCAGAGCCGATACCCGCATGATACAGCAGAGGTGAGCCAGTGATCTAGCAGAGCTGATATCAGCATGGCATAGCAGTTTCTTTCTCTGTTTTTTCTGGAAGCGTCAGTGATTTGGCAGCTGGCACAATGAAGTTCTCATTATTCGGGGTATAAAAATGTAATCAGTGGAAGACTCTAAAACGATTATCTCTAATCGGTCAGCTGTTTTACATTGACATTGTGTGTGTTATGTATTCCTGACTTCGGAGAAGAAGTGATAAGCAGATGTTTTACTGATTTCCTGCCGATTCTAAAAAAATTGTAATTAAAATTTCACCTGTGTCAAAAGAATTTTTCTTCATCTTCAGAAAGATGTTTTATTAACATATGGCAAAAATTAGCTTGCAGTTTTACACTCTGTTGGATCACTAAAGGTAAGGTGCCTTTTCCCGATATACACGCAGTTTTTGAAAGAGTATGTTCTCCCTCTGGCTAACGAGGTAACTGAGACCAAAGCAAATTCCAGCTTCATTCTGTAGAATTAAAGTCTAGTGAGTATTGAATGTGAGCTGTCACACTGTCCATATACTTCAGTGAACGTTGATTACCAAACCCTGGGGCGGCGGCCTGCAACGATCAGGAATATAGGGCTTATTCTGAGGATATGCCATAATGCCTGAGCAAATCCATAGGAATTCCCCTTAAGGGTACAAACACACAAACCGGATCCACAGCGAAATCCGCTGCGGATTCCTTACTGTTGGTTTCTATGAGAGGACATACTCGCAGCGAGATGTGTATGTAAATGACAGCCCCGTTAACCCCCTGCCGGCTGGAGCATACTGTACCTACTCCATGCTCCGGCTTGCTCCCGGCGTCTGGATGTCCCGCTCAGCGAATCAGCGGCTGCGCCGGGGCAATGGAGGAAGCCGGAGCGTGAAGCTGCAAGTATGTCGTCTCATAGAAACCAACAGGAAGAGATCCGCAGTGCATTTCGCTGCAAACTCGCAGCGAGAAATCCGCTGAGGATCCGGCCTGTGTGTTTGTATCCTTATGGGCTATTCTAGGAAAGGGCCTTTTTTGATATATGCCCAGGGATAGGAGGTATAAAAATAATAAAGCACAGCCGCAGCCCTCCCAACCAGTCAGCAGCTGAGGCAGGACACCACTGCACTCCTGCCCAACCAATCACTGCAGCTGCTGATTGGATGAGCAGGCCTGCAATGCCACAACAGGTCCTGGAAACGGCCACACATGGCTTCTACATGGAAATTAACTGGGCTATAAAAGGAGAAACACAAATAAATCATTGAAGTTTTTTTAATGGAAGAACAACATTGCTAGATGTATCTGGCAAATAACAAAAAGAAAACAAATGAAGTACAATAAGTAAACAAAGTTTTTCTGTGACTCATTCACAGTTTAGAAATGTTGGCAAACTTCCGACTGAGGTAGCTGCTTTATACAGGCCAATGCAATCTCCTGGGAGAGATAAACCTAGAAAATATGGTTAAGGGTACAAACCCACTTGACGTATTTGCTGCGTGAATCAGTCTTAAAAATAAGCAGGCAAAACGCAGGTTGGCTTTATACGATTGTTCTGCGTTAAAATACGCAATTGCGTATTTTTGAAGCGTGAAGCTTGTTGTTAGCAAAGCATCAGTTGTTAACAACCTGTGCGAAAAACGCATGTAGCTTCACGCTTCAAAAATACGCAATTGCGTATTTTAACGCAGAACAATTGTATAAAGCCAACCTGCGATTTGCCTGCTTAATTTTAAGACTGATTCACGCAGCAAATACGTCAAGTGGGTTTGTACCCTAAAGCCTAAATAAACTGCCCATGTAAACGTTATCTTATAAAATATACTATTAGTACAGTGATCTCTCTATATCTATGCAGACTAAGTAAACAGACACAATAGAGTACAGTGAAGGTCACGAGTATATGGCCTTTGTGAAGCCTGATTGTTTAAGACTATGTGGTATATAGTATATGGACTATGTGGTATATGGTCTATGTGGTATATAGTATATGGACTATGTGGTCACCTGATTTACAGTTCAAGAGTAAGAAAAAAACTGATACGAACATGTCCAGCATTTAGTCTCTTATGGCAATTCCTTCCATGTGCTTGAGTTATATGGATGGACAGGACCATAAGACAGACATAGACTCCCATGTCTATTGTACGGTCTTGTCTGTATGTTAAATGGCATGGTTTGATCTATACAACATGATCTGTATGTGATATAATAGGGTCTGATTGGAATGGAATGGTCTGTGAATTGTGCAGTAGTCTCACTATTTTGCATGGTATGATCTATATGCTGTACTGTATGGTATGTATGTTGTTTGACAGTCTGGTATGTGCATTGTGCAGACTGCTCTGTATGTTGTATATGATTGTCTATATGGCATAATCTTGTCAGTGCATTCTGTGGTTTGGTCTGTATGTCGCATAGTATAGTATGGTCTGTATGCTGAATGATATAGTTTGGTCATACAGTATTGTCTAATTGCTATATAGTACAGTCTGAATTTTGGAACGTTTACCTGTTTTGGTCTCATGTGAAAAAAAAAAAATAATAATAATTATATATATATATATATATATATATATATATATATATATAATTTTCTAAGCACTTTCAGAATTACTGAGCTGTTCCTGACTATAAATACATTATTCCTGAGCAATGCACTATATGGCTATGCTGTCAGAAGTGCCTGACATCTAACATATACATACATTGTCTATTTTAGTAGCTCAGATAACACGTGTTAGGTCACTCATCTGACGGTGGAGACACAGCACTCTCTTTTTCCGAGAGCAACAATTTGAAAGCAGCTAGAGGTATGGAAAACTACTATACATGAAGTACTATGATTGACAAGTTATTTTATGTAAATTTCTATTATGAAATGTTAAAAGCTGAAGTATGTGATATGCTTTTCAGTATATTACAGTAAGGCATATTAGGGTAATTCTCATGTACAGTACACTTGTAAGTTGTCATATGCAGCATTTATCATAGCAGGATAGTTGTCATGTATAGCACATGTCATAGTGAGGTACATGTACAGTGCATGACACAGTGGGATAGTTGTGTACTGTACAGCACACAACATAGCAGGAGATTTCCCTTAGAAAATCTATTGCATACAGTTTGTGCAGTTTATTGTTGATCCCTATTTGTAATAAACTTTCTAAAAAAAAATCTGCATTATTCCCAAATATTATTTTCATTATTATAAAAAAGTACAAAAGCCTGAGTGTGCAATAGAAGTGTAAAGTCTCTTTTTGGGGGGGGCGTAGTAGGCCTACAGACGATCCCATTTCTTGCAGGCCGCGATCTTCCATGCATCGATGCAGTGGGCAAGTGCAATCTGCTCGGGAAAGTCCTCTTCTATCTCAGGGAAGGAGACATCTTTGATATCAAGAAGAGGTCCCAGTACTTCTCTTAGGCTGCAATAAAAGATCAAGACAGATTAGGACTGGGAAGAAAATAAGGCCCCAAGGGAGCAGAGATGCAATGTATTATTACAGGTTTATATATAAATTATTTCTTCTAATATTTGGAGCCACTTGCAAATGCTTTAAAAAGACTCTTGTCAGTAGGTTTACGCTGTCCTATCTCAGGGGAGCATAAACTAGTGACAGAGAAGATAAACACAAAAATGTATCATTTACATTGTTCTGTGCAGCTGATCCAGAGATATCCTCCTGAATAACATGGACAATAAGTAGTCCTCTCCATTATGTGCATGAGCCCAGTAGTCCTGGATATTCATGAGAAGCAGAAAACTCCGCCCACCAGCTGATGATTGGCAGTTATCTATCCATGCTGTGTATAGGTAGTCAACTGTCAATCAGCAGCTGGAGGGCGGGGGGAGGGGTGTGGCAAGAATCCTATTCTCCTGCATATTAGGAGAACGGCTGATCAGAATGATGTAAGTAATACACCAAACTGTCCAGCCTTTCTGTCACTAGTTTATGCTGCCCTCATTTAAAGTGTCATAAACGTACTGACAGATTCCCTTTAAAGAGGTTTAACCGGGTGCTTATATTGCACAAAGTACAGAGGCATTGTATGTTATAGGAATTCAGAATTCAAATTTTCTCTTTCTCCCTGTATTCACTCAACTAAGTACAAACATGAGCAGAAATTGGTGTGTGTGTGTGTGTATATAGGGAAGGTGATGTATCAAAGCTTGAATTCAAGTTTCTGTAGAATGTAGAAAATTCACAAAATTTGGCACAGGCCTTATTTTGAGCAACAGTTTTCAACTTTTTCTGTGTTTTAAACATTTGTGCACCTTGTCTGACAAAGGGGTGTGGCTTTGGTATAAAAGAGGAATGTTGTCAGTATGTGGCTTACAAACCATTCACCAGAAAAGTGCATAGGAAATAATAAGCTAATTCATCCTAAATTGAAAGCTTGAAAATGTGAAATGCCCTTTTTTATACTACCAGTGTGCTCACTGAGTATTGGAGGGAGATCTGCACTAGCACCGTATACGATTGTACGCTGCTAGGTTTAGAGAGAAGATCCTATGCTTCTCTATAAAGTGGTGCTAAAACAAACAATATGTAAAAACAACTTTTTGTAGAATATGCAACCTCTAGATGTATTCAGTGGCAAACAAATGGGCACCATTACCACAATAGTGTCACCTTGACAAAGATGTCTGAGTACACTAAAACGTGTCAGAGCTTTTTGTCCCACACAAGGATCCGTAGCAAAGCACAGTGACGTTATCTGTGCTAAAGCTTTGGCTGTCCAGGAATGATGGGAGCTATAGTTTTGCAACAGCTGGAGAGCCAAGGTTCCCTACCCCTGCTATAGTGGATGGCCATATGAATTGTATTATGATACTCTATTGTGGCAATGGTGCCAATTTGTTTGTAATTTATTCATTAATATACTGTATTCAATAGTGGGCTGGGTATATTTACATATTTTTTTGTTATAGATGGTAACATGAGCACTCCTCATGTCTGACTTGTTGGTTACACGTGTATCTCCGTAATGTCTGATTTTGTCAGGGTATGTACCCCCAGAATTGTAAAGCGACAAGGAATATGTTGGTGCTATATAATTGTAATGTAGCTTACGTCCAGGCGGGTTTGAAGTCATCGACACTACGTGGCTTCCTTAGCTTTATGGTGATCATCTCATGCAATTCTAACAAAATCACGTTTGTTCCATTTTGCTCCAGGAAAATATTGAGTTGTTGCCTCCCTTCCTTGCCCAATTTCGCCTTATATGCTTTGTCTACATCAACAAAAGGGTCCTGAAAAAAAACACAGTATTAGGGGTGGTTTAGTCTCTTATGTTCATTAAGATGCACAAAGGAGCATAATATCCTAGGGAGACTTTTATCAATGCTGCGCCCCAGGTATACACCATAGAGAAGGTGCAGATTCACTCATTTATTATGATTTACGTCTGCTCACGTAGGGCCAACCGGGTTTACTAAGAGACCATAACACCTTAAGATATTAAAAACTGTCCCCCCTAGTTTTAAAACATTCTTACCCTTTTAAGGTGTAGAAGATGGGCAGACTTCAGAGCTGTCAGTAGTTGCCAGAGTCCAATGGTGTTCTTCAGGTAACAGCGTTTCAATGCCTGCAAATAATTCCATAGATAATGTGTAAAAGTTGTACGTATAAACTAATATGATACTGCAGAAGTGGTTTTCTATTCTCTCAAATACAGCTCTGGGGGGAACAATGGTGGTCAAAGAACAATGACTGAGTCAATAGAGACTGATATATTTCCACTGTCTTGTTAGGACATACATGGTTACCAGGGGGGCTCTTGTGTCACCAATGGAGTTGGATGTGTAGGCATGATACTGTATGACAACACATTCGCAATGTATGTTTATACATGTAGATACAGTACACACAAGACTCCATGTGGTGGTTTTTAGTGTATGTTTACATGTATTAGAAATGTATAAAACGTACCTCAAGGACATGGAGACTGCTCTGGTCCTTCATCTGTAAGACGTCCTCTATGTAATTTGTAATGGGAAGTTCAGAATCTCCTCCAGACATAGATAGGAACCCCAACATAATATCCACGATGTTTACAGCCTCACAGACATCACTGAAGGTATTCAGGTCCTTACTTATAAAATCTATGGCTGAATTTGGTAAAGAAATCTATGGAAACAGATACATTATTTTAGAGGAATAATTTAGCATTAATATTTTTATTACTTAAAGTGTATCTATTAAGTCCAGGCAGGTTTGTAAAATAAATAAAAGATTGGGACCAGAGCTAGACTGTTTGACAGTAGTACTTACCAAGGGACTCCTTTCCCTTTTTGTCTACTCTTGGCTGTTATGCCATGACATGGTATTGGTGAAAGTACAGTGCAGAACAGACTGACACTGAGCTGATGGATGAATTACACATATACTACTATGGATAGCAAGTGGAGGGAGACAGGGTTATTGATGTACTGGCTTTGCAAGGTGCAATGTGAGCAGAAATAAAAAAAAGTAAACAGCAAGGAAGGGGTTAAACTAAGCACCAAACTGCGAAGAGGCTAAAAGGAGAGTGATAACACTGCGACTCTGTAAACATTCAGAGACAGTTGCCCTGAGCTTTATGGGTGGTCAAAGATGAAATTAGAGCCTTAAGGTACCAATCTGGAACAGTATGGATCATCTCAGGAGCAGTTTGGATCATCTTCAGCAGACACACTGGCCTCAGCTTGCAGGTACACAACCCAAGATGTACACATAGTGCTAGCTAAGCCCTGCTCCAACATTCTGTGTTCTGTCCTGATCTATCTAAAGACGGACATCCTGGCATCAGGCAGTAAAGAACCAAGAGAGCTAACAGCAAAGATTTTAGAGCAGTTTTTCTTGAGTAAGTAGTAATTTTTGGCATATGAAATCATTTACAATTATCTTAGGAATTACATTGATGACATGGAGAGAAGTTATTTTAAACAACACTGACAATTTAAATGGGTTATCCAGGCTTAGAAAAACATGGCCATTATGTTTCATTAACAGAATCCATCTTGTCCTCAGTCTGGTTGTGGGATTTGCAGCTTAGTTCAACTGAATTGAATGGATCTAAATTGTAATAGCACACACAACCTGGGGGCAGGGGTGGTGCTGTTGTAGCAAGTAGCTGTGTATTTTTGTAATTCTGGATAAACTTTTTAATGCTCATTATACTATACCTGTACAATCTTCTTCCTTATATCCGTGAATAGGTTTTCATAGTTACGGTCTTGCGTAGATATAACAGTTGGCAGACCCTACAATATCAGCAATAACAAAATAAAAGTATTTTAAAGAACAAAGTAAAGTAAACAAAAAACTAAGCCCAAAAAGTCCCAGATTTTCAGTTTCTTTCCATCCCTTAAAGAGGTATTCCAGAGAAGATTTTTCTTTTTCAGTTTAACCGGTGTCAGAAAGTTACATAGATTTGTAAATAACTTGTATTTAAAAAAACTTCCAGTAGCATTCCAGTACTTATCAGCTGCCAGGTGTCCTGCAGTAAGTGGTGCATTCTGTTCAGTCTCTCTGCTGCAAGAGATGGCAGGTGGCAGCATAGAGCACTGTGTCAGACTGGAAAGAATACACCCTTCCTGCAGGACATACGGCAGCTAATAAGTACTAGAAGGCTTTAGATTTTTAAATATAAGTAATTTACAAATCTTTATAACTTTCTGATACCAGTTGACTATTTTTCTCTGGAGTACTCCTTTAATAAACTTTTTCATTAAATTCTATGTACTCGCAGAAGGCAGGGCTGAAAAAAACAAAAATTGCCGTCTCCTGAACACCAAAACAGTTTGCATTCATAAGGGTTTAAATGAATGATTTTTTAATTTTCTTAAAGGGGCAGACTGAGTGGAAAAAAATATATAACAAAACATTACTCAACTCTTCACTTTCCCGCTTCGGCCATTTCACTGCTCTCTGCCACCTCACTGATCTACACTTTCTGGTCATTTTTCGAGAGACATGCTTGGTCAGCCATTCCCTGGCTAAGATGGGCCAGTGACTGGATGAGCAGGCATTTCCTTCCTTTGCTTGGGTCTCAAAATGGGATCAGGAAACTTGAGGTCAAAAGAGCCATCTTAAGCCCCAGAACAGCAGGTGGGTGATACAAATTTTTTCATAAACATAAATTTTCCACCAGACCTCTTCCTAAGTAGTTCCTGCCCACAAGACTGCTGACTGTATACAGCTGTGGTACCCATCTATGCAAATGATCATTCCATCAAGAACCTACCCAGGATTAGAAAAACATAGCTGCCTTCTTCCACAAACAGCTCCACTCTTGTCTTTAGGTTGTGTGTAGTATTACAGCTTGGCTCCATTCACTAACGGAACCAAGCTGCAAAACCAAAACCAAACTGAGGACAACAGTGGCGCTATTAGTTAGTGGATGAAAGTAGCTATGTCTTTCTAATCCTGGACAACCCCTTTAAAAGCTTTGTTTTCAAAATGTAAAAGAATTAGTCAGAACGTATGGCAATTATATTATGTGTTATATGTGATATAGCCGGCTACTTACAACCATGGTGATAAGAGGTTTTCCTTGAAAGAATCGGCTGGCAATCTGATGCTGGATCTTTGGGAGATCAAATTCTTGCAAGGTCTCTTTGCCACTCTCCAGCGTGTATTGGCAATTGGAAAGGATTATAGGTATGAAATCCTTCTCCATCTCATAGTTGATGACATGGAGATTTGTTACTTCGGAGGATTTGATGGAATACCTGAGCAGAATGGTGATAGGATTAGATGTGTGGTCTCCGCTCACAGTCATAACACACAGAGGAAATAAAGATGTCACCTACTTCTGTTCATTGTTGGTGTATTTCTCCAGAGCGTATATAAAGCTATTGTGCAGAGTGATGAGGTAGCTGACAAGGGCGGTAGCGCATAAGCCATCTCCTTGCCGGCGAGGAAGAAGATAGGTGAATTTACTATCCATGGTGAGGACATTGTTGTACATATCATCTGGTAATTTTATTTCACCTAAAACAAGAAAGCAGGACCAGAAATTGAGTTTACCAAGACCATTACACAGCTGGATGATCGTGCAGCCCTTGCTGCGTACATAAAAATATTAAAGTCTTACTTACTTCTCCATGCTCCCTGGTGTCCTCCTGGATGTTCTCCACTCACTGCATCCACTGCTGAAGCTTCTAAACCAATCTGTGCACTGACAGGCTGGTCAACCAATTACCTAGACCTAGGCAGCACGATGGCTTCAGAAGCTTCAGACTACGGTGAGCTGGGAACAGGCAGAAGGACACCAGGGAGCCTGGACGGGTAAGTAATAACTTAATTATTTCCTATATACTTTCATCAGCCGCCAACCACGCACCTCCTATTACATGGAACGATGTGCGGTTGACAGACAATGATTTTTAACCTCTTAAGGACGCATGACGTACCCGTACGTCATGCGTCCGCAAGAGGTGTTCAGAGTGGGGCCGCGCGGCGACCCCGCTCTGAACCGCCGCAATCCCGGGTGTCGCGTGTAGCCCGGGACCGCGGCTATTAGCGATCTCCGTGTCTGGTGCCGGCCGGGGTCTCTGCCAAGATGCCGCTGATCCCGACACAGCACTCATTTGTTTTCTGCTGCAGCAGCCGAAAGCAAACGAGTGCCGATCTCATTGATCTTTGCTGTATAAGTATACAGCAAAGATCTCAATGAGAGATCAGTGAGTATATACTAGAAGTCCCCCAGGGGAAAAAAAGTGTTCTCATTAGTAAAAGCCCCCTCCCCTAATAAAAGTTTGAATCACCCCCCTTTTCCCATGTTTTAAATAAAAGTAAATAAATAAATAAACAAACATGTTTGCTATCGCCCCATGCGTAATCGCCCGAACTATTAATCACATTCCTGATCTCGCATGGTAAACGGCATAAGCGCAAAAAAATCCCAAAGTGCAAAATTGTGCATTTTTGGTCGCATCAAATCCAGAAAAAATTTAATAAAAAGCGATCAAAAAGTGGTATATGCGCAATCAAGGTACTGATAGAAAGTACACATAATGGCGCAAAAAATGACACCTAACACAGCCCCATAGACCAAAGGATAAAAGCGTTATAAGCCTGGGAATGGAGTGATTTTAAGGAACATATATTTGTTGACAATGGTTTGAATTTTTTACAGGCCATCAGATACAAGAAAAGTTATACATGTTACATATCGTTGTAATCGTAACAACTTGAGGAACATGCATAACAAGTCAGTTTTACCCCAGGGCGAATGGCGTACAAACAAATACCCCCCAAATAAAAGAAATGCGTTTTTTGTTCGATTTTACCACACTTTGAATTTTTTCCTGGTTTCGCAGTGTACTTTATGCACAAATTCAGACTGTCATTGCAAAGTACAATTAGTGACGCAAAAAATAAGGGCTCATGTGGGTTTCTAGGTGGAAGAATGCAAGTGCTATGGCCTTTTAAACACAAGGAGGAAAAAACAAAACCGCAAATACGAAAAGTGGCTCCGTCCTTAAGAGGTTAAACTAGCTGAAAGACAATGATCAGCTGATAATCAGCTCCCCGGCTGATCATTGTGTTTATTACACGGGAAGATTCTGCCTGATTGGGCAGATAATCACCCCATGTAACAGGACCCTAAAACATAAAGCAAGCACTGTAATAAATAGTAGCCAACAGAAAGATAGAATATATATTGATCTTGTCTCACCATTAGCTTGAAGGCAGTGCCTTAAATTATTCCATGCTAAGAGAAAATACTCAATTCGTTTCTTCATTAAATCTTGAGCACTTGCTGAAAAACAAAGGTATATGACCAGTGTTATGTACACCACTATAATGAATATAGGCCTCATTCACAAGTCCGTAGTGCAACCCGCAATTGTGGACTGCACTACAAATGTGCTTCAGTAGTGCTTCGCAAATAACGGACCACTACATGCAGGTCCGCACTAGAACCTGTGAGCGGGGCCATTAAAATCTTTTGGCCCTATGTTTTGTCTGTATTGTCCTCTTTCCCTGTTATTCCTTCTGATAATAAATAATTAAAGGGATTCTCAGGCTAAGAGTGTTTTTAATATGTGGCCCGAGCTGCAGTGAAAATAAATACTGTACTTACCTGGTCAGATCTCCTGTCGCTGCTGGTGTTCCAAACTTAGGGTCTAGATGACGTCTTTTTTTTTACTAGCTCCAATGCAGATTAGCAAGGAACTGTATACTAAGTAAATCACTGTGCTGAGTGGCCAGATACATGTATAAATGTTATTTTCACTGAAGCCTAGGCCAATAGTTTAGTACTTTATTCATATATTTTCAGGAAGAATAACAGCGGCCTATCAAAATAAAATGTTCTAAGAGAAGATCCTCTACATTTCTTATATGGGGAATGCCAACAATGCCAAAACTGTTTTAAAACTAATACCAATAGACTTGAATTCCTTAGTATACAGAGACGTAACTACCACTGTAGCAGCCTAAGCAACTGCTACGGGGCCTGCTGCATTAGGGGACCTCATGGTTCGCTCCTGCAATACACTGGGCCATCTGAGCTTTCATTATTTGCAGCACCCGATGGCCAAGTGGGCCTCCTGGGTTCTGCAAATGTCCCACTCCTAAACAGCACTTGTAGTTATGACTACACTTGACGGCTTAGTGTTCAGTCGGGGGTGAGGAGGCTCAATCAAAAGTTTGCTATGGGCCAGCCATTCCTAGTTACGCTCCTGTTAGTATAGGCATGGTTTGCACATATACGTAAAACACACCTGTGCGTATGGAGTGTAAGAAGTCTTGTATGGTTACATACTGAATATCTCTGCAGTTCTGGAACTTTTTTACCAGCTCTTTTTGAAGACTAAGGATTCCCGGAAGGAACTTCACCATCTTAAGTTCAGCTTCCTACAAGGAACATTTAAGATTGGATTATTTTCTTATGATCATATGCCACAGTAATATAGTAAAAGGCAACTAGATTAATAGGTAACAAAAGCCATAAACTGGTTAAACAAATAATAAAAAAGCATTTACAGATGTTCCCCTGGTGCGTGTGTATAGTATTATTAAAATTGTATGCCCGTCTTATACAAGTGAGGATGTATCATATGTCGCCATGTTATGACTGGCAGGTCTGCCCTCTGGGATCTCTACCAAATAAAGGTTATAAAGGGCTGGTGGAAGGCTGCTGTCCTATTGGTAGAGAACTACATCCAAATTCAGAACTCCTTTTGGTCAGTATGTCTACCAAGACCAGAAATGGAAAGGACACAAAGAACTAAAAATATGCACCTTTCTCTGTGTTTTGGGCACACGGAAATGAACAAACAACAGCATATATAGCATCTTACCTTCTCCAAGAACCTCCATAACAGTGGCAGAGCGTTCTTTCCATCTACTTGCTGAACGATGTGCATTAAATATTCTATGGAGATCCTCTCTCTGCAGCTCCAGATTTTGGAACAATGTACGTGACTGTCCCGTGGTAATTCCAGTTTCTCTCCACTTTTCAATGGGTCACCGTACACAAGCCTTACGATGGGGTTTGAGCTTATTCTCTCATCTTTGCTGATGTAATTATTCACTCTGGTAAGATCCTTATCCAGACTCTGTGTATGCAGGAAATGATTAGAAATCACTCAATATATAATATGCAGCCAATAAAAAACAACAACAAACAAAGAAAACTGTTAACTGTTTCATTATTTGTGAAGTGACAAGATAATTAAAGGGGTTGTCCGGCGATAAAAAATTATTCACAGAATAACACACATTACAAAGTTATACAACTTTGTAATGTATGTTATGTCTGTGAATGGCCCCCTTCCCCGTGTTTCCCCCCACTCACGCTAGACCCGGAAGTGTGGTGCATTATACTCACCGCATCTCGTGTCGTCCACGGTCTCCGATCGTCAGCAGTGACGTCTTCTTCGGGAGGCCAGCGGATCTTCCCGAGTGCCGGCCGCCCTCTGCAGCGTCATCCGAAGCTCAGCCGCGATTGGCTGAGCATAACTGTGCTTAGCCAATCGCGGCTGAGCGGCTGATGACGCGGCCACGTCATCAGCTGCTCAGCCGCGATTGGCTGAGCACAGTTATGCTCAGCCAATCGCGGCTGAGCTTCAGATGACGCTGCAGAGGGCGGCCGGCACTCGGGAAGATCCGCTGGCCTCCCGAAGAAGACGTCACTGCTGAGGATCGGAGACCGTGGTCGGCACGTGACAGGTAATGTATAGCGCACCACACTTCCGGGTACACGGGTGGGGGTGGTGGGACACGGGGAAGGGGGCCATTCACAGACATAACATACATTACAAAGTTGTATAACTTTGTAATGTGTGTTATTCTGTGAATAATTTTTTATCGCCGGACAACCCCTTTAAATATTTTTTTGTTTGCTATAACTAGGGATGAGCAGATTTATAGTACTAGCAAAGTGCTTCGCTTCACTAGGCTCGGAGGTCGGCTTGTCAGCTGGCTGCCTTTGAACTCCATGCTGCTCCACTTCTTCTAGATTCCCAGGACTGGGTTCAGCTTTTCCAGGCACCCAGAGAGGAGCGGCAAAGAGCAGCAGAGGGTTCAAAGGCAGCCAGCTGGAAAGCCAACCGCTGAGCCTAGCATTTTGCTTCACTTGTACTGACTGTAAATGCGCTCATCCCTAGGTATAACATATGTTGGGCAACTTTGTAATTCTTATTTTATGAGGTAATAGCACTTTTGGTATCTAGTGTATACAGTATGACAATTGCATCCTTAAAAGTATGTGACTATTGAACAAACACAGAGTGGCTTGGAGAATGTACCCTCTGCTAAAGCAAGTATATGGCTTGCACTGCAATATTGGATAGGTTTAAAGCGGTATTGTTTTCAAATCAACTGCTGCCAGAAAGTTAAATAGATTTGTAAATTACTTCTATTTAAAAATCTCAAGTCTTCTAGTACTTATCAGCTGTTGTATGTCCTGCAGGAAGTGATGTATTCTTTTCAGTCTGACACAGTGCTCTCTGCTGCCACCTCTGTCCATGTCAGGAACTGTCCAGAGCAGTAGAGATTTTCAGGAACTGTCCAGAGAGTAGATAGTTCTTGTCAAGGACAGAAAAGGCAGCAGAGAGCACCATGTCAGACTGAAAATAATACACCATTTCCTGCAGTACATACAACAGCTGAATTTTGTAAATAGAAGTAATTTACAAATCTGTATAACCTTCCAGCACCAGTTTATTTGAATTTTCTCTTTTTTTACCGGATGACCCTTAACTTGTTGGATAGGTTTACAATGACGAATTTTACCTTAAGCACAGGTGCAATGACAATGGCAGCAAAGTGTTTCTCCCAGCTGTTTCTACTTTCTTTTGTCGACCAAACTTCATCGAAGTGTACAGGCCCTGAGGTATTGGTAGAGATTTATCATAAGTGTTGTACAGGTACAAAAAGTGTCAATAACTTCTTCTCTAAAGCCCCTCTTACACAGTCCAGTACTGCATTAAAAACACATGCAGTTTTTAATATTAACGTCTAATGGCTGATTTTTTTATGTTATCATTTTTTTATATTATCATGATGATCCACACCTGGTTTCAAAGATGCAGTAAAAACTGCATTGTGTAAGAGCAGCCTCAAGGTGACAGCTTCAAGCATACAGGTCACAATAGGTCCCCATTCACTCTGCTAAAGCCAGAAGAATGTATGCCCATAAAATGCCAGATGTTCTGGATCCGCAGGTGATTTTGCAGATAAACTTACACTGTCCGCGCTGATCGGGATTCAGCATCTGACAAAGTACAAGATGTACTGTGGTAGTGGTGTCATCTGCACTCTTTCCAAGAGTATTCATCAGATATTCTAGATCTTTCTCAATGTGACGGAATAAGAAACTTGTAACATCTGGAACAGTCGGCTTTACAATGCCCATCACACTCTGTTACACAGGAGAAGGAACAGTGGGTGAGACTTGTTTGTACATGCTGTAAGGTCACTGTTCCATAGCCCGCTTTCTTCACTAACAAAAATAGAGCTCTACAAGCTCTTCTGACCTCACTACAACACAGGATACTGTTACTAGTATAGGCCACCATTGTGATAAGTACCTGTATATCCTCCTCAGATCCCAGCAGCATTGATAGATGTGTCACCATCCTCAGTAAAATAAATGCAGGAGTAGGTATATCCCGGTCTGGAGCTATAACTGTTCCTTGTCTCTGTGGGAGTCCCAAGACGTGTCCTGTCTGTGTACGATCCCCATCATTCCTATATGCACAAGGAGAAACACCTTAATATCTTAAACCAGTTACATGTAATGCAAACTATGTGCAACACAAGTGAACCCTTTACACTTGCCATAGCAGTACATGAAGAGAATGGAAATGTATTAATGTATTAATTAATGTGATTGTTGGGAAAAAAAAAACTTTGGCTTGTGCAACTTTCATATTATAACCGCTAATTTCATGTTACTCAAAAAAATAACACATTTGCTAATTCTAGCCATAGCTGCGGGTACTAGCAGAAAGCAGACCCATTCATTTCTATGGCCCCGTACACATATCCGTATGTGCTACCAATTTGTGTTTTGGCCACGATCTGTGCCACATGGATCCCTCATATTGATTGCAGGGGTCTGTGCCTGTTCACGCAGGCTGCGGATGGCTGTGCATGCACATCTGAGATCCCGCTCAAAGCCATGGGTGTGACATAAATATTGGTTTGGTTATGACAGGCTTCCAGCTCCAACCTCCCTTTTTAAAGGGGTTATCCAGCGCTACAAAAACATGGCCAATTTCCCCCTACTGTTGTCTCCAGTTTGGGCGGGGTTTTGAAACTCAGTTCCAATGAAGTAAATGGAGCTTAATTGCAAACCGCACCTGAACTGGAGACAACAGTAGGGGGGAAAAGTGGCCATGTTTTTGTAGTGCTGGATAACCCCTTTAATATAATAACAGCAGGAAGAAGGAAGAGGTAATGCAGAGCAAACAAGAATGTGGAGAGCTAGGAGTGCAACTTTTGGGGAATTGTCAAAAAGTTGAACTGAAATGCTTTCACTTCAAAAGAATACATAGGGGGGGATTTAGCAAACATGGTGTAAAGTGAAACTGGCCCAGTTGCCCCTAGCAACCAATCAGATTCCACCTTTCATTTTCCAAAGAGTCTGCGAGGAAAGAAAAGTGGAATCTGATTGGTTGCTAGGGGCAACTGAGACTGTTTCACTATACACCATGGGGGAGATTTATCAAACCTGGTGTAAAGTGAAACTGGCTCAGTTGCCCCTAGCAACCAATCAGATTCCGCCTTTCATTCCTCACAGACTCTTTGGAAAATGAAAGGTGGAATCTGATTGGTTGCTAGGGGCAACTGAGCCAGTTTCACTTTACACCATGTTTGATAAATCTCCCCCCATGTTTGATAAATCTCCCCCATAGTCTTTACAGTTCTGGTGGATTTTTTTACGGTTACGTTTAGCATACTATAATCCTGAACAAATCAACGTAAAATAGACCTTTCCAGACAATCAATCAAGAATTGCAAATAGTTTAAATTTTTCTAAATGTATCATGTGATCCTTTTCATTTTAATCTTAAAGAAAAAAAAATGCAACAGAAACATACTGAACACGCTCGAATCCCTGATAAGGTGCATGGTTTTGCCCACCAACAGCAGCTCCGCAGTCTAAGCATCGACTCAACTGCATTGGCTGTCCACACTGGAGAAAAAAAAATTAGAGCACAAATGAAAATATTATTCCCGTTATTCCTCTTGGAAATGTGTGATTGAACTGTGTGTCACTATTCGACATAAAAAAACGTGCCAAGTTCCATCAGACTCTGTACATACTGTTCATATAAAATGAACTTTATAGCTCATAAAATTTCTCTTATAATATATCGCAAATAAGCAATATCCCCTTTACAAGTTTGTGTAGTTCACAAAACTTACCTCGCCAATAGCACAGTAGTGACCATTAGGACAACCTATTGGAGATAAAAGAAAAGCATATTTATCAGGTTACATTTAAAAATATTTAAGTGTAAGGGTATGTTCACACTGAGCAAATACGGTGGAATTCCTCAGTGGAGCTCTTCGCCGCGGAATCCCGCTGTGCTCAGTGTCCTGCTGTGAGTGAATGAGAGGGTGTGTGCCTCTTGTACTCAATTTTATCCCAGGAATGAGGCCTCCCCAACTCTGCCTAACCTGGTTATGGCAGCAGTCACTCTAACAGCATAGGTGTTAGTTGGAATCCCCTTTAACCCCCTTTTACAAAGTAAATATCACTTACGGTACCAGTGCAGCTGTTCACGCATGGCACCTCTAGCGTAGACAATCAAGTCTTCTGGCATTGTTGGTAAGAAGGAATTCTATAATTTATTTAAAAAAAAAAAAATTTAGTATATTTTTTATGTTTAACTACTAGAGGATTGTTTAACACACTATCCGGCAACTTATACCTGCATTCTTTCAGGAGAAAAAGACAAATTTCTTAGTGGAGAGAGAAGGCGATTATTGCCATTCAGCAGCACAGCAGCCAAATGTACAGCCAGTCCGAACACAGTGACTTGTGAGCCTCTAATGCCAGGAGCAACATGTAGTACTGGTCGGCTGTTGTTCAGCAATGTCTCCACAAAGGCTCTGGTGGCTCCCTCTTGGAGAATGTTGATGTTCTTAATAGAACTTTTCATGTCTTCATGTTCCTATGATGAACAACAAGTCAGTGAACAAACCCGATCAGTCGCTGATATATTAGACATCAAAAAAAATATAAAGATATAACAACTATTTCAGTAACTTAGTGAAGCACTTACAGGCACTGTCCCATGTACTGGATTATTTTGGACCCCATAATACAAGGTTATTTCACGGAAAACAGCGAGAAGTAGGTAGGAAGCCACTTCATGTTTGGGATTTGTACACCCCTTAGGAAGGAAAAATAAGATTACTAACCGGCAATGTTACTATGAGGTAACTGTAAAACAACATATATAAAACACATATAAATACTGAAAGTGGTATTTATAGTGTTATGGGACATCAAATAATGACTTTAGGCCAAAAAGAACATTTTAGTGTTCATTCACATTACAGCGTGTGGTCTGAAGTGCCAGGTTTGCATTTATTTTTTTATCTCTTTAAAATAATAATAATAATAATAATAACAACAATAATAATATTATTAATAATAATAATAATAAGTAACACAAGGATTTAATAAGTTTAACAATTATAAACGTAATATTATTTACATGGGAAGGAAAAGTCTATAATGGGATTACTAACCACCTGTATTTTAAATGGACATGGAAAAGGGCTTACCTCTAATGAAGTACTGTATGCTGACCCGATTGGTGTGAAATCCATTCTGCCACCGGAAATTCAGGTATCCCTTGATACAACCATGCCATGCAACCCCCATTCTGCAACCCAGCGGCAGAATGGATTTCCTGCCAATCAGGCCCGTGTACTTCATGACAGGTGCATTACATAGACTGAATCAGGCCGATTATTGCTCTGTGTAATAGAGACAACAATCATCGGCTGATCATGTCTTTTAGTACTGACCTAAAATCATTGTCCGCCAACCGCGCATCTCTAAGTGTAATAGCATCTCTTCACGGTGCCGATGCTCTTCTGTACACTACTCACTTCCATTAGCCACCACTATAGCTTTAGAGCGGGTCTCTGAACTAAGAGGTCGCTCAGCCTATCATTGAGTGAGGCGCTTCCAGACAGTTATTGGCTGAGCGGCCTGTCAGTTGAGAGACGCGCTCTGAAGCTACAATGGTGGCTCCGAGAAGCGAGCAGAGGGCAGAAAAAAAAAAACAGGACCGTGGAGAGGTAACGTATACAGATTAGGACTGCACGGACATTGCTAATGATGTCCATGCAGCCCTTGCTAAACGTTTATCAAACCTTGTAATAGGCTCACTTACAGGAGGCATTGGGCCATGTAATAGGACCCTTAGGCTGGTTACGTTTTTATTGGTGTCATGGTGAACTCACTAAAAAAGCTCAAAAGTGGCCTGGGTGACTTTTTTGTATATAATATCACAAGTATAGCGACTTCTTCCGATTGCAATATTTGAGTTGGGATTTTTCTTTTTCTTCCTTCAAATTAAAATGAACTGCTTCCTTATATTACTTTTTGTCTTCCTCTGGTTCACTATAGGCTGAATTGGATTAAAAACATCCATTCTACTTCTGTTCAGCTTTTTACACTGTTTCCTATGACTTGTTGATGGGAGCACAACATGTTAGGCCTTGTAAATGCAACTAATACTTCACCCAATGATGTGCAGTTTGGTAAGAAGATGCTGATCAGTGAAGGGGATGCAGCGCCCCAACAAACAATGTATTAACTTCATGATTTACCAGACACAATTCTGTGCTGTATGCTTAGTAATGGTTGTGCCTTGCACTAAAGCTCAAAGCAACTTAGATCTATTTAAGTGAATGGCGCAGTGCTGAAACGGCAAACAAAGCCATTACGTAACAAGAGTCAAACCTCAATCAATCTGATACTGATCACCTATACTAAGTCGAGACCATCAATTCTGTAGAGGCTCCAGTTAAGGGGGGAGGGGGTTGGCGGAGTTGTATTTACAAAAATATATATATTTTTTTTAAAATAATGTATCAAATAATTAGACAATATTTTGAGATGAATTTGAGCTGATTGACTATAGTTATACTCTACCTCTAGGGCTTTTTCAATCCATTCTTTATTGCCCTCTATCATGGCTCTACCAATCCCATCTCTCAGAACTTTGTAGCTGTGTCCGCACACCAGGAACTGATCAATTTGGCTTGTTTGAGAGTTCTGCAACAAAAACATCAAAAGAGTAATGTAGGTTTTTGTAATCATGTCATACAGGTATATTCTGAATTATGTGTGTAATATTTAGGATTACAGACAGATGGTGTAGGTGCTCCATACCATCCACTGGTTTGCAGAGTACCTGTCATCTTAGTTATCTAAGTGAGTGAGTCTCCTTCACCGAAAGTAACACAATACAGACACAGATATGCTGTTTGATTGACAATTTTCTCTCTATGGCAGCACTGACCACGCACTGCTAGATATCATATGCACAGTACATATTCCTATACTGCCTGACACTACAACATCAATGACATATAGCCATATGTGCCTATATTTCTACTCGCAGTGAGGGCAGATGGGTTATTCCCATCTCCAACATGTATGGTTGTCTACTCTAAAGGATATGCTATGGGTCCTTGGCCCTGTCTGGCCTACTTGCAGTGGCTGGACCTGGTTGGAAGACTGAAAACAAATGAGCAAGCTCTTCGTGGGCATGGGGAGAGGTAAGTAATGATTGTTTATTTTGTTCCCCCCCTCCCTGCCGGCTGACAATTTATTTAAATCACCGGACTCTTAAGTTGGTAAAAAGATAGATAGACAGACAAATAGATTTACCTTATTCTGCAGTATTACTGGAGGAAAAAGCCACCTGAATGCAGGATCTTTGAAATGCCTTTGGACAGTGTCTATACCATCCAAATTTGCCAGCTTTCGAATCAAATAAACTCTATGCCAGTCATTCCCAGATAAGCAGCAGAACTTCTTTACACAGAGCAGGTAATTCTCATTGGTGACTCCTAAAACACAATACCTATTAGTTATTTTCATGGAAAAAAGAACAAACATCCAGGACTCTCTGTACAACAACCTATTTCTGAGAGCCCAGAGATGAAAATCATACAGCCACCAATGGGAAGAGGGTATTACATCGAAAACCTGGATCGGCATTAGGGACTATTTTTTACCCCCAAAGGTGAGTTGTGGTGATCTTCTAATGTATAGAATGTTTTTACTATTTATTTTGTGCTAAAAATTGTATTATGTTACTGTATGTAACAGGCCGTTACTTATAACAATACTTATCTATGTTCATAAATGAAACACATTTAAACTCTACCTTTAGATTTGACAGACAATAATTCAGCCGCTGTGTTAAGCGCCAGCCTGACTCTGGCCACATCCTGAAGGAACTGTACAGTCTTGTCATCGTGGTTTCCTCTGCTCTGTATGAGACATTCTAGAAAAGATCCTTCATCTTTTAAGTACTTTTCTCTGTCTGAAGGAGAGAACTGGATCCTTTGTCCTTTCTCAAACAATGAGTCCTACAAAAAAGTAACAAAGTAATTAAAGGAATTTTGTCATTAAAGCGATACTTAATTTTTTTAATTTTTTGGGCAGAAATCAATAGTCCAGGCGATTTTAAGAAACGTAGTAATTGGGTTTATTAGGCAAATATGCCATTATCTGCATTTAAAAAGCCTTTTCCCAGGGCCCCCTCCTCTCCTTTCTGTCATCCACTGCTCAGAATCAGGAAATCTCAATCAGATGGATCCTGTCTGAGCTATGGAGGGGGGAGGGGGGAGGAGAGACGAGGAGATAATGTCGGCAGCAGAGAGCAGAGAACAAAGGATTACACAGCGGGATTCAGAGTGCTATTCAGAGGTCAGATAGGTCCATGGTGACATCAGAGGAGAGAGCCTGGTGATGTAGCTTTAAATTAACTCTTTGTTGTCCTGTTTTGGTGTCTCATTTCCCTCTCTCCATGAGAACAATTAAGACAGTGGGGAGAGCTTCAAACTGCTTGTTCATGATAAAAATAAATTTTTCAGCTAATAAACCCAATATAAAGTTTCTTAAAACCTCTGCAAAAATTTTTTTTAATGACCGTGACACTTTAACATTTGCAGTATTTATCAGCTGCTGTATGCCCTGCAGGAAGTGGGCAGTAAAATTACGGCTGTCCAGAAAGACAGATGTCCTTTTACCATTGTAGTTTTGCAGGAACATAGCCTTAGCTTCTACTAAAAAAAAAAACAAAAAACAAAGCCCTGTAACTGCAGCAGCAGTACTGTGTGGCAATTGATTCTGTAGAGATATATGTATTTCACCTGAATACCATAAAGAAATATGATAGATTATATAGGTATAATACCTCCATTTCCATATTGCACTGTCAAGGGTCACATATTGTGTGTATCTTACCTCTAAACAGTTTACGAACAGCAGGTAGACTTCTGTGGTGTCCAGCACAGTAAGAAGGTTGTTTCTCTCCACCTTGTAAAAATATTCCTGAGCATACTTTATTATATCTGTAAAACTAAATCATAAAAGGTTTATAAACACATATAATCTTATACATATGACATAAAATGTGTGTGGCAAGTAAAAAAAAAAAAAAGACAAGTAAACATTCACTTTATTCTTTACCTGTATTTCAGAAGCAATTTCAGTATAACTGAGCGAAGCACCGGTGTTTTATCAACTGCGTCCTCAAAGGGAGACAGAGATCTTGTGTAATGTCCTAGCTCTGAGAAAGCAAAGATTATGATTATACAAAAGACCAATATAATATTCAACCTTTAAAACAAGCAAAAAGAAAAGAAAAAAAAAAAACACTTACCAACATTGCCAAAAAGTAAAGACAGTAGATGGTCAATGACCTCCTTGTCTGGTGGAGCGTTATCTTTGAAGCACATGGAGCATATAATATCCACAAAGAATCCATTACATCGCTTCTGAAACTGAAGAGTTCTCTGGATGGCATCCCTGCAAAAAAGGCGGAGATGATATTATACGCTCACAATGTGTTATAAAGAAGAATTTTTCTTATTTAGTAATAATTTTAAACATTAGCTTGGAGCATCTTGTATTTTCACATATATAATATTTATACTAGATGACATTGAAAAGTAAACTACTGTGTGAATAAATGTAACAACATTACCTGATTTCTTTAGATATAACAATAGTGAAGTCGTCTGGTAGCGGTTTCATACAAATAGGACACTTTTTATTGCCGGAATTTATACAATCGCTCACACAAGTCTTGCAGAAAATATGGTGGCAGGGAAGGCAGACTGGTTCATTTGGATCACTCTGGCAGATTGCACAGATCTGCATTCCAAACCTATAAAAAATATGTGATTATTTATATATGTTATCGTGAGAAAAAGAAAGTAAAATGGCAGAGGGGAAAAAAAGGGAAAAAAATACTAATTTCAACATTGTAACCATGGAATTTAGGACTGGTTTTGTTTCCAGTTTAAAACTCACAACTAGTGATGAGCGAAATTACAGTGGGAACAAAGTGAAGTGTATCGTTCCTATCTGTATTCCACTCATCGGGCTGCGGGACTTTGAAGTGTGCTCTGCTTCCGGACGCTCCTCCCCATGTGCTGGAAAAAGATGCATCCAGTCCTGGGAAACTTCTCCCAGTCTTCCAGGACTGGATGCATCTTTTTCTCAGCACCCAGGGAGGAGCTTCAGGAAGCGTAGCAGACTTCAAAGCCCCGCAGCCCGATGAGTGGAATACAGATAGGAACGATACACTTCACTTTGTTCCCACTGTAATTTCGCTCATCACTATTCACAACAATATAAATCCTTTTTTTATCTTCACAGTTATGTGTTTGCATTTAGATGCTTGGATGTTTTCTATGCACAACATATTATTGTAAGGGTATTCCAGCTTAGAATAGTCTCCCACCAATTGATAGATATAACCAGAAGTAGTGTGTGATTGTGCATCTCAATCTCCAGATCACTTCTCCATCCAACTCAGGCCACAGGCTGCACAGACTTTAGAGCCCATCTCCTGCAATGAGTCAGTCTGAGCAGTGACCAGAGAGTAGACATGCAGAGACTCATAGCTGCACTCTTTTTTTCAAATAAAAGAGAATCTAAAAGGTGAAATTTGGCATCAAGACACACTAGATTTAATAATAAGGAATTATCTAAACTAATCAAAGCATATCATAACTACTAAAGTGAATTTTTCTTATATTCAAATACCTTGAAACAGACTTAGAAACTTCATATCTGCACTTGTGAAGGACATCCACCACCGCCATGAAGGGCCTGTGAGACTTTATATCATTGAAGTTCTCCAGGCACTGGGTAGGAAAGCATCATGATGAGGACGATAACTTTCATTTAACAGATTATATTTATATATATATATAGTTAGGCATCTAAATGGTGACTAGACAGACTAATGAAAGATCTTTCAATGAACTTTTACACTTCAGGAACCAATGTATTCCTATCTATCTATCTATCTATCTATCTATCTATCTATCTATCTATCTATCCATCTCTCTCCTATCTATCTATCGATGTGCAAGCATTGTATATTTAGATAATATGATAATATTTTACCTTGCCTTTACAGCTATATTTATTATGATGTTTGTACAGCATATTTTTATGAAATTGTTAAAGTGTCACTGTCATTATTTTTTTGGCAGAAATCAATAGTCCAGGCGATTTTAAGAAACTTTGTATTTGGGTTTATTAGCCGGAAAATGAATTTTTATAATGAAAAAGCAGTTTGAAGCTCTCCCACCTGTCTTCATCGCGAGAGACGCGATCAAGCCGGACGCGAAACGCGCATTGGGGGTGGACTACACACAGTGTTATTGGTAATATTGCAGCTTTTATTGTCTTTGATCCTTATCATGGATGTTCGACCATTGTTGCACTGGCACTTTAGGATCTGAGAGGAGTAGGGAGGTTGGAGCACTTTGGCAGGGGCAGTGCAATAGACATTAGTGTCGGCACGTGATTTACCCATTGTGGATTTACAGTAGGATTTTGCTGTGCATATTTGTCCTCCCATACAATCATGCTGCTGTGATATTCTGTCCTGTGTGAAGAATTGTTTTACTCTGTTCTGCATATTTTTAATATTTATGAATTATTGAATAAACACATTTGATTTTTGAGTTTATATCTGTGTTTAGCCCTCTTTTGTAGGATATATTGATTGAGCCTGGGCAGGCAGGTGGTAATATAGGATAATAATGTTAATAGGAGTTGCAAGATACACTTTTTAGTTAAGAGAAATAGCTCTCGCATCCAATATTATCGCACACTCCACTCATCTGAACAACGCTGATATAATGAGTGCAGAATAAAGCTGGTCCCTATCCTTGTTGCACACATGTGATGCACAATAGTAAGGCAGCAATGCATTGTATATTGGACAAATACTACAAAGGTGCTGATGCATTTAGGTGTTTGCTTATGGGCTGCAGATGACTAGAGCAATATATCACGATTAGATTCAGCAGGGCTGTCGTTATACTGTCTAGATAAGTGTTCACAGAACGATTTTACGTCAGTAAAACATTGCAGACATAAGGTATCATTACTGTATTTTATTATAGTGATAAATGATAAAAAAATAAATATTTTACCCGTCCAAGAAAGTGTGTATGTCCTATTATGATATGACTCATGTCTGGATCCTGAAGATACTCATCCACTAGCATATGTTCCATAAAAAGGGCCATGGAAAACACGCAATTCCACTCCGACCTGTGTTATCAGCAAGGAGTATATGGTTAGGCTTACTGTATACAGTGGTGCCTTGGATTACGAGCATAATTTGTTCCGGGGCCGTGCTTGTAATCCAAATCCACTCTTAAACCAAAGCAAATTTTCCCATAAGAAATCATAGAAATGCAGACAATTGGTTTCACATCCCAAAAATAATGATTTATTATTCTGAATAACATGTAAAACAGATGAAACAAACATTCAGAAACAGCAGAATATGTGATATTATAAGTTACTGTACAGTAATGGAGAGGATGAGAAACACAAGGGCTGACAGAGACTGCAGGGAGTATGGAGGAATGAGCAGGGCAGATGTGGGCACAGTATAGCAGCACTCTCTGTCCTGGGAGAGAGGGGTTACAGCTATGGAGAGATTAACTCCACAGTCCTGTCCCCTGATGTAAGCCCCAGCCTCAAGTGGATCTGCTATGATTTGGAAGGTGAGGGAGACTTCCTGGGACAGAGTACAGTGCTGTAGATCCCACTATACAGACCATGCCCCTCCTCCACTCGCGTTCCCACCCAGTCCTGGGAGCTCTTAAACCAAAGCAATGCTCTTAAACCAAGTCACAATTTTGAAAAACTGTGAGCTCTTAAACCAAAACGCTCTTATACCAAGTTACTCTTAAACCAAAGTACCACTGTATATCCTTTGCTTCCCCTATACATTGACACATCGATGCCTCATTCACTACAAAGGACGTTTTTTGTAACTACGCTACAGATACTAAAAAATGAGAATAAACTCATCTTACAGTGGGAAACAAAATTCATGAAAAAGGAACAATATATATGTGGGATGTAGACCCTACTGAGTGCATGGATACATGGCTACACTCACACGTTTCATAGGATTGTCCAGACCTGCAGACCTGTAGCTACGGACAGCTGCATCCACATATCTGCAATCCATGGACCCATTCATTAGATAATAGTGATCCGTGCTACAACTGCAGGTCTTTACAAGGGCCTGCCTGTTTTTGTTTTTTTTTCCAGTGTGGATCACGGCTCTATTACATGTACAGACGTGTGAACAAGGCCATTTAAACAAATGGGTCTCTAGTCTGTCTTCAATGGGGTGTGCAGAGGAGGTGCCGGCATCCATGGCCACTGGGTCTGAGACTGTGTAAGTGTGGATTATGGTATACACTGGACTTGTGCCCATGGAATGATTTATATGCTGTTATTAGACTTAGATGGACTAGTGCATGTGTTTGGGGATTGATGTCATGAGATCGATTTATATACTGCTATTAAATTAAGAAGGGTCTAGTGCAATAATTTGATTGCTGCTATTAGTGAGTATTACTCTGTTAACGTACATTGCTGCTATTTATAAATTTTTGTTATCAACTTCTTATTCACATGTATAGTAATTACATCTTTTGGCCACTAGGGTGTAGTGCAATAGTCTTATAATACAGCATAGTATTGGTATATTGGCCACAGCAGTGGGCATATGTGCAATTATGTGTTATATATAAAAAATAGACTTACTAATCAATTGTTCTGCAGTTACATACTCTGCAGGTGTCCATGACAATGTCCGGCCCTCATTGAGTTTTTTTTAAAGTGTCCAATGTAGTGTATATTGTGTGGATATGTTTTTTTATGGGGAATTAATTGTTGCAATAAAGATTATGAATTTTTCAAATAATTTGTGGTTGGTTTTGATCTTTTTGAGTTTTTTTAGGTTATATATGTTACTAGGTAACCTCATATCTAACTTGATTGGAAAATTGGTGGTGTTCTTATATAGGTTATATCTGTCGGCAATGGCGTCTGTCTGCAGAACTACGGAATGTGTGAAAGCAGCCTTAGGGGCCTATTCCACGGGAGCGATAATCGTCCGAATCGGCCCCATTCGGCCGATTATCGCTCGGTGGAATAGAGAAAACGATCAGCCGATGGTTGGCTGATCGGCTGATCGTTTATTTAGGACCAAACCTAAAATCATCGGTCCCCCACGCGCATCGCTACGGTGGAATAGCGGTGCACGGCGGGCGACCGCCGATTTGAGAAGCGCAGCATACATTACCTGGCAGGACTTCTCCTCCGCTCCGTCTTCCCCCCGGGTCCCGCTCGTAGCATCAGCAGCTCCGGAGCGGCCTGACTGAGCTGTCAGACGCTTAGCCAATCACTGGCCGGGAGTGGGCTGACAGCTCAGTCAGGCCGCACCGAAGCTGATGCTAAGCCGCGGGACCCAGGGAGGAAGAAGGAGCGGGGAGAAGTCCTGCCAGGTAATGTATGCTGCAAGGACATTGGTAACCATGTGCCTGCAGCCCTCGCTTAACGATCATCGGGGGCCGTGGAATAGGCCCAGTAAAAGAGCGCCGATCTAGCAGATCGGCGCTCATTTACATTGTTGCTCGGCCCGTGGAATAGGGCCCTTACTCTGCCAGAAATTTCTACTGTATGCTGTAGTGGTGTGCTATAGTATACACGCAACAATGCTGAGCTGCGATGACCATTGCAAACTACATACAAATTCTCAGTATTTAGTAGGTGGTTGCTCCCTATCACTGCTGTGTTTGAAGCAGGGTATGGTAGTGTGTACTGTAGGCTGGAAGGCCGTATGTACTCACCCACTTACAATAATGTGAATAATGCTCCACAGTAAACAGTGGAAAAAAGGGAGAGTTTCTAATGTACACTATATGCATATCCATAGGGTTCTACAGGGGTATTCTTGCACAAACAGCACCACCTCTATCCTCAGGTTGTGTGCGGCATTGCAGTTCAGCTCCATTTACTTTAATAAAACTGAGCTGCAAAACCCCCACCCAACCTGAGGACAAGAACTGTGCTGTTTCTGGCAGACAACGGCCATGTTTTTCTAAGCCTGGATAACCCCTTTAACCTGATACAGGCATAAAATTATATAAAAATCCTTTTTCTTGTGACTCGGTACATTAAACTATAGAAAAAAATCTACCTGATTTGATTAATTCCTTGTTGACACCTAGAACTGTATCCTTTCAAATATTCTTCTGAACATATTAGTTCAATAGGCATTTGTAGGTTTTTCACTTGGCACATCCAGGCTTGTGGGCTTAGGGTTGTCACGCTGTCTTTTACTATCTCCATACATATGGAAGCAGCAAAGATATCGAGAACCTGGAAATGTAGCAGAATCATAATAGTAGACCAACACATAAAACAACTAGGAACAGTTAGTAAACTTAATTTTAAATGAGCATTGTCAAAAAAACTCGATATGTCACAAGGATATAACACACACAAAAAAATTAAAACCGGCCAGCACTCCAACACCACTGTTCACACTATGCAGGTAGCACGCTGCTGTGGCTAATATACAAAAACTCTCCAACTCACTCTACTTACCATTTGACCACTAAACATTGCATCACGGCCCTCAATCTTTTCTTCAAGGGAACGAAGCACTGAAGGACAGAGTGCCAAAATCCTGCTTAAGTTTTGCAGTCGGTGCTGAAACGTATTGTAGCCAATGTGCACCAATGGAAGAGTCAGCTGCTCAATTTTTTTATTAGTTGTCAATTCCTCAATACACATTGAAAGGGCATGCTCCATTATCTGCAACACATAGGAAGTACATGGCATGGGGTTAGAATGATAGTAGGTAATATGTGATTTACTGTACGTTCTGTAGAAGCTGCTAACCCCACCTTCAGCTCTTTAGGAGAGGATATAGTCATAGACATAAGGAGGAAGTCTCGCTGATAGTTTAAGAACAGATTATGCTGGTCACTTTTTCCTTTTGAAGAAATGTAACTTCCTAATGGCGTCTGTGAGAAGATGTCTAAAAATTTCATCTCAGGACCTGATAATAAGGAGAATGAAAAAAAAAACAAGTATATAAAAAGTCATTTAAAAGTAACAACAATCCAAGCAATTACTCCATACCTCATGCCCACTGTGTAGAGGAAATTATATACTATGTGATATGCATTCTTTGGCTAGATCCCCACAATGCAATATGGTGAAAGAAACAGGCACATAACATATATGCAGGTACACTCTTTTGGCATACATTGCTGACAACCCACATCCCTGACAAATAGTTGTTTGACACCCACAGTAGAACATAGCAGAAACCATAGCAATAAAGGAAATCATAAAATGCTTATAGAGTTTATGTCATGACGTCCCCTGCAAGGGGTGTGGTCTTCAATTATACCCAAATGCAGTGGTCATTGCCATGTTATGTTGCCAAGATTACTGGTAACATAGTTGTGCCCATTGACTGCTTCAAGTGGGCATGCTTTCAACCACATGTGGCAGCTGCAATATTAAACATACCCTAAGGCAGATATATTAAACAGGAAGGCCAAGCATTTAACAGGAAAGACAATTTTGAAGATTACCTTCTGGACAATGGATATGCTGAGCTTGGGTCCAAATATCTTCTAGATAATCTTTAATTCTCCAGCTGAAAGGCAAACAATTTGCCCCAAAAGCAGCAATGTCCATGTTGTTCTTTACCAGAATGGTTCCAGTCTGCAAACTGTATATGGATGAAAATGTTCACGTACATGCACATACTAAGATATCATTATATATGGCACAGGTTTACTATGACAAATTTATTTCCTATCTACATGGGACTACACGAGGCTCCAATGAGCACCTGGCATGCGGTTATACATTTTCAGTGGGACTTGACACCCAATTGTTTAGACTGTAGCCAGGGGTTCAGGATAGAGGGAAAATTCTGCCCCAACCACCAGTGTAACCCAGACATCTCATTTATTTAACAGAAAAAAAAGCACAAAATCCCACAAAACTCAGAACGCTATATAAAACCTGTATAATCTAAGATACAGGCACAAAGAGCTACTGAACTATAAAACTAAATAAAACAGCGCATCACTTTTCATAAGCCAAAAATACCTGAAGTTGCTGGATACTGGAAGAAGTTTTTCATCCGAAAAAATGAACATCCATAAGGATTTTATTAAGTTTTCTGTGTAGTCATTCACAAGAATCTCCAGGTTTCCATTGCAGTCAATGATGGATAAAATAAGAGATAAAAATGGTGTGACAGCTCTTTGAACACGTTTCCAGAGGGTTTGCCTGCAAGTAAAGAATTATTATTAGGGAAAATATTGAGGACTATTAGAAAGACAAAGTCCTTCTTCCCAATACTCAACTCTCTCAAAAATACAAATAGGTGGAATGCTTACCACCAAATTCAATGTCCTCTTCTTTGTCCCCATGCCTCCAGCTCGCTAAGCCAATTACTAACTGAGATGGGACAGCTCCGTGGCCAGTGATTGGCTAAGCGGGCTGTCACTCTCCAGGAAAGAGTGATAGCTCAGCTAATCGCTGGCTGTGGCGCTGTGCCGTCCCAGTCAGTCACTGATTGGCTGAGGGGAAAGTCATTTCAAAGAAGGGACAGCTCCATAGGCAGTGATTGGCTGCAGTGCTGTCGCATCTTAGTCAGTCACTGTTCGGGTGAGCAGGCTGCAACTCTTGTCTGGAGAGTGACAGCCTGCTTAGCCAATAACTGGTCGCAGAGCTGCCCTGTCTTAGTTAGTAATTGGCTGAGCGAGCTGGAGGGTAACAAGTTCACAAATTTTAGGCCAAAAATATGCAAACCTGGCGAACCAAAAATTCTATAGTCTTGGGTGTGAATTCTGTTTTTCACCCACTGGCTGTGTATGTAGATAGTTTTCTACAAAAGATTGTGTCCAAATTACCTAATTGTCTAAGGGATACTAACGAGTTCCTAGATAGAATTGCTGAATTGAATGTCACAGGTAACACATTTTTGTGTACTCTTGATATTAAATCATTGTATACTAATATCCCCTCAGATGAAGGCGTCGTTGCGGTGATAGAGCAACTTTGCAGGGACCCTACATTGCAGAATGGTAAGATCCGGTTCTTGATTAACCTGTTGGATGTTATCCTAACCAAAAACTACTTCAGGTTTGGGGAGGACTACTATCTCCAGCTACAGGGGACCTCGATGGGGTCCCCTGTGGCACCAAGTTCTGCTAATATTTTTATGAGTAAATTTGAAGAGGAGTACGTTTGGTCTCATGAGTTCAGTGGCTTTGTGGTGCTCTGGTTGAGGTATGTGGACGACGTGTACCTGGTGTCGTCGGGCTCCATGGAGCAGTTGGAAGCGTACGTCCACGACCTCGACCAGAGGCACACACTTATTGAATTTTCTTTGGAATGTGACGAGAGGGAAATACATTACTTGGATGTGGAGGTGAGAAAAGAGGAAGATGGGAGTTTGAGTACTTCGTTATTTTCTAAGGAAACACTCTGATATGATTAAGAAAACTGTTCTTAAATATTGAGGGATCCTACAGGCTGATCCCAAATTTGGGAGAATGTTTGGGGATACCCCAAGATTTATTTTCAGGAAAGGTAAACCGCTTGCCAACTATTTAGTAAGAGCAGATTTACAAAACAGAAAAGCCTCTAGACAGAAATTACTTAGAGCTAAAAAAAAACTGGCACATTCCCCTGTTTGTCATGTCAAAGCTGTAACGCTGTGATTAAAGGAGATCAGATTTCCCATCCCACCAAGGGCTATCCAGTGAAGATTAAGGGCTGGCATTCATGTAATTCCAAGCAGGTTATATACATGCTTAAGTGTCCTTGTGGGAAAGTGTACATAGGACAGACAGTAAGACCAGTTAAGACAAGATTGAATGAACATCGCAGCGCTATAAGAAACTATGAACAGAAGCAGAAAAAAGAGAATATGGATGATAGAACAGATAAGAAAGAACAGAGTTACGGAGAAACTGGTGTAGCCAGATATTTCCATCAGTGTAACCATAGAGTGAGTGAGCTACGATGGCTTATACTGGAGGAGATAGAAGGGACAGATAGTAAGCAGGTACAGAGGAAACTCCTACAGCGTGAGGTCTATTGGATCCAGAAGATGGAAGCACTGAGCCCAAAAGGGTTAAATGAGAATTGTAATTTCAGTGTTTTTCTACAATGAATAGAATGTAAATAACCACTCTGTTTGAATAATACAATTTTTTCCATGATTTTGATGTTATTTTCTACATTGTTTTAACAGAAATAAGGTCTCACGAGAGGCGAGGTATATTTAATGGTGATGGGATGCACTTGTAGTAGGCTTGACAAAGGGAGCATGCGCTCTTGAAACGTCGCGATCTCTTTCATGGATATGTTGGATTTTTTCCCCCTGCCGTGAACAATGTCCGGAAGGCTATAAGCTGAACTAGGACGCTTTGGAAAAAGACTTTGCCGCTACAACACACTGGGTGACTTATGCACAAAAACTGTATGATAAACATGTATATGTTTCTATGCAAAAAAAAAAAAAAAAAGATACTGAAGTTTTGAGCAGTTTAAAAAGAAATTGGTGTGTGTGTTCCTTTTTTGGATGTGAACCAAAAATTTTAAAACTTCACTTATTTCTAGTAAAAACTAATCAGCCGATAGCCTTTCTAACCTGAAAGTTCCAGCTTCCTGCAGAGCATCTAGATTTGCAGCCTCTCGTACAACCCAATCTACTGCATGGTATGACTGTTCCTCCTGAGTCTTGAGCATGTTATACACACGGAGTTTCAGATATTTTAAGAAGGATTCTGCAAAAAGAAGACAATACACACACGTAAATATATAGTTTAGCCTGGCAGAAAACAGACCTTCCTCACTCGCCCCACTGTCGCCACTCCCCATCAGCTCATCCCATTGCACACTGTTTCTTCTGTTTGAGGAGGCGTGTGGTATTGCCTGCTCAGCCAATCAGTTGCTAAGGCAGGAGACTGCAGCAGCTGCTGATTGAATAAGTGGGCAATACCATGCAGAGACACCAAAGAAAGCAGCAGGACTGTCTTCAGAAGAACAACAATGGGGAGTGAGGAAGGTAATAAATGTTTTGAGGTTTTTTTCCCCCCACCAAACTGAGCACATTTTTAGATAAACATTACAGCACTCCTTTAAGTCTGCATTTGCTCATCAAACAAATATAAAAAAAAAAACCAATTTAATAAAAAAATGAATTCAAGTGTGTAATTCAAATATCACCTGATGCATCTGCCTCTGATTCCTACTTTCCTGTAATCTGCATGCCTACTGACAAGATACAACATGTACCCTAGTCATCAATATTTATATATTTATAACTGCCCAGCCTAGACTGTATTGAGACCAATTATTACTTTTTTTTATATATACTTTTAATATACTCCTTCCTAAAAGGACAACTCTGGCACCTGAACAAACACACAAACAACAACAAACATATTTTTTAAACTTATTTTTATACTTACCATCCCTCCTGAGTGCATCTTTATTTGAATTTGCTGCTGTTCGCAGACCCCGGGGCTCTGGTCGGTTCTTTTCTTCTGGCTTCGGAGACTGGAGACTGTCAGATGGCTGACGGCTTGTTAGCCAATTGGAGCTGAGCAAGCTGTGAGTCATCTGACAATGTAGTAGAGGGGGGCTGGCCGAACTAAGTGACATTAGTTAGGCCAGTCTTCTACAGATGACAACATAGACACGAGATGGCAGTGGCTGAAGAATCCATGGTCGACAGGTATCAGGTAAGGGGGAGTGGGTAGATAGGGAAGGGGGCATATAGGTTATCGCTAAAAACATTTTCAATGGTGTTCTATTATCAATCTATTATGTGTTCCTATCCTAACCTTACACCTCTCTTTACTAGTCTTAAATTCTCTTAGGGTACTTTTGGCTTGTGGTAGAATGGAAAAATACTATATATCCAACATATTGCTGTAAAACTGTTAAACTTCGCAGAAAAATACTTTGAAAATGAATTAGAATGAGCCTCAATGTTTTAGTTTATAAGGTTAAGTAGGGTATAATACTCTTCTGAGGTTGTGAATCTCTACTGTGTCAATGTCAGATATAAAATTCTGGTGTGGAAATTAAAGTGAGGTTGGCTGACTCCTTTATACATAAAAAACATTGCAAACAAATAACTAATTTGTTCCATAAGTAACCATACCTTTCAGTTCACTGTCCGTACTCAGTAGGTTTATCAGGACTTCAATCCTTCGGGTGCTGCGGCTATCAATACACGCCTCATCCCGTAACAAGCCTATAGCATTCTGGACACAGCTTCTGATGAGAGTAGTGGTATCCAGCATCTGCAAACATAAGGGAAGGCTTAACACCTAAGTTCTAGCAGTTATCATTACAACAATGATGAATACAAGTGGCTAAGGATAGCTGTTATCTGCTGTGAATAAGGATATCTGTTATTTTTAAATAAAAAAAATTGTTGGAATTAACAAATCTTAATTTCCTTTCCACATATCATCCATTCAGCGCCCACACTAAAATCTGATTGTTCTGTCCTTCGTTTTAATATGAATTACATAACATAAAACGGAAAAAAAAACAAATTAAACATATGTTTGTATTTTAATTAGAAAAAAAAAGAAAAGTAAAATATTTAAATGTAATTATTCCTACATTTTCAAAAGTGGCTGTTGGCACATCTGTCTTCTTTTCAGATACAGTCTCCATTTTGTTATTTATTTCATCTATTTCCATTGAGTTGCTATCCTCCACATGACCGCTTGCTTGTATTTCAATGCCACTAGATGTAGAGTTTTCTACCTCCATTGCTGTTTCTCTGTCCAGATTTGTACTTTCATTGCCCTTTGTTTCAAGTCCTTAAATAACAAAAACATGTGAATACTAACTGTTAGTTTAAAGGGGGTAGCTAGCCTTTACAAATAGATGGCCTATGCCCATTAAAAGCGACAAATATTACAACTGAAGTTGCCTGCATTCCAGCACCCTGAATACCCTTGTGCAAGGTAATGCAACCTTGTCCCTGGAACAGGCAAAGATGACAGTACATTGCAACAATGCTACAAATAGTAGTGTAAGTACAAGCCAATGTGTAAAGAGGTTGCAGTGCCCATACAAGTACCAAAAGCCCTCTAATAGGAGGAGATACCAAAAGTCACAGGATAGGCTAATATGTACTATTGTCAACCACAATAGGCACTATTGATAGGCTTGTATACAGTCGTTTTACACAGAATGGGACAGACTAAAACATCATATATAGGATGAGGTACTTAAAGGGAATCTTGAGGACAGCATAAACTAGTGACAGGAATTGGTGTATTACTTATATTATTTTGTTTAGCAGTTCTCCTAATATGCAGGAGAATATGATTCTTGCCACACCCCTCCCCCTGCCCCTCAGCTGCTGACTGATAGTTGGCTGCCTATACACAGCATGGATAGATAACTGCCAATCAGCAGCTGGTGGGCGAAGTTTTTTGCTCCTCATGAATATTCAGGACTACTGGGCTCACGCACATGATGGAGAGGACTACTTATTGTCTATGTTGTTCAGGAAGATATCCCTTAATCAGCTGCACAGAACAATGTAAGTGATACATCATTGAGTTCAGCTTCTCTGTCACTAGTGTATGCTACCCTGAGATAGGACAGCCTAAACCTGCTGACAAAGTCTCTTTAAGTGTATAACAGGATAGACCTATACCCTAGTATTACATATGATAGGGCTTAGATACATTGTCGTAAGATACAATTTGGTTACATACAGTAAAAGCACACGGAATGGCTTATTACACATGATAATTTGAGATCCATGTATCATGCATGACATCGTCAGATACGCTAGCATCACACAGAGTGATCTAGGTATACTGGTATTACACAGGATGGAAAAAATTGCCAATTTGTATGGCTCGGCGCAGGTAACTTCTGTGCTGGTTTCTGCTTAACCATTATTATTATTATTATTATTATTGTATCATTAAGACAACTTCTTAAAGTGCTTAAACGTTGCAATATAAAAAAGGGGGAAAAAAAGGAATAAGTCATATGACACAATGGACACAATATTACTTACTGACTTATTATTGACTAGTTATTCTTTAAAGTTGACATCTGTCATGCTTACCTGAAGTGCAGAACAACTGGCTGATGGTGAACTTCAGAAGGGCTGTTACATCTGTCGCCATATCTTTAGATTTCCTCAGATCATCAATGTGCACAGACTGCCACAAACCTTACAGAGAAAGATAATAAAATGTTTAAGGTGTAAATACAATAATGAGATTCATGGCACTGTCAAATGGGTGTGACCTTAAATTTAATAATGGAAGTGAATTTTAAGTGATGAATGTGATTATACAGTCAGGTGATGTGTATTAGACATAAACACCCCTAAATGTAAAGTATTCACTTATGTTTCAGTGCATCCGATGTCGTCAAGTGGCTCCACAAACTTTCCATGAGCTCACTGATCCAGGATTGGGAGGTTATACCCCAGGTCACCATCCACCATCTCATTGGGATCTGCCTGGAATATCAATTAGTTTTTTGGTGTAATTTGTAATCCAGCCCTAAACTAGTGGAGAATTTTGGTTTCCATTGACCAATATCATGTAATTTAGCTTAAAAGCATATCTGTACCAGCTGCAACCCATCCCCAAACCAAAATATACCACATACACAAATTGAGCACAACTTCCTTAATGCAAAAAAATTCCTTTATTATTTAAAAATTAATAAAATAAAAATGTCGAAAACATAAAGAATGAGGGAAAAGGTGATGACAGTACAACAATCCAGGGAAAACACAATATGAATGACAAAGACGATGAGTAAAAAGATATTGCATATATAAAGGGCACAGGTACAATCAATAGTACAAATAACAGGATCCCAAGAAAAACACCTCTCAAAAATCCATAAGTGCATTAGTGCATGTGAGGCAAGCCGTCTAAACACAATTGGGACCTGTAAACGTTACACTCCTATGATTGCCACCAGCCCAAAAAGACATACAAATATAAGTCAAGTCTTACCCATATTGCTGCTTCCCTGGCACACCCCGACGCGCGTTTCGCAGATGACCACTTTATCAAGGGGCATATTCTATTGCATGTGCCCACTCTATTTATACTCATATCCCTTATTGGAGGCATCCATGAGCTTCCGGAACGCCGACGCTTGCTTCCGGTCACTGGCCGACAACGTCACATCCGCTCCGGTACTCAACGGGTATGCGCACGCGCGAACAAAAGATAGTCCGCGCACGCGCACAACCCATACTGACACCGTGCGCATGTCACATCCGCCCGGCCCGCCCGAAGCAAGCGTACTCCGTAAGCCAACATGTAAAGGGAGGGGGAGGAGGAGGGGAAGAAGGAGCTATAACAAGAAGATTATTTCAACAAAGAAATACCAGAATACTAGAAATATAAAAGTTTGATGCGTCGCATCCAAACAGTGTTTTTAGTGTACTGTGCTAAAGTGAAGAAGACTGTCCATTAGGACAGATAAAGAATATAGAAAAATAATTTATAGAGACTAGCATCAGAAGATATTAAAAGTGTAATACAAAGTGCAAAAAATAAGTGATATAAAGTGACAAGTAATAAAAAGTGCCAGTGCAAGAAGTATAAAAACCACAAGTGCAATGATAATAAATAGCTGATCAAAATTCGTATCAAAAAAATGGAAATATCCATATGTGAATAAATAAAAAATACATTAAAAGCGCACAAAAATAGAAAACACATAAAAACGCACCAAATAGAGAATACATCAAAAAACGCAACGTTGGCCACAAAATTGACGAAAACCCCAGCCCTAACTGCACGTAGAAGTAAAAATCTTAGAGATCTACTTGTAAAAAGCCACTATGTGGCAAAGGTGCAAAATCCATTCGGTGTAGGTGCACCCAGGAGGGGGTGCTTCCCTTGTGGTGGCTGCATGGCGTGTAACAATATGGAGCGGACACAGACCTTTACAACAGCTGATGGCTCCAGAGAATATACCATCAGAGATTATATCTCATGCAGCAGCACACTGGTGGTATACTATGCCACATGCGGATGTGGTAAAATTTATGTGGGTCTCACTTCGAGAGAGCTACGAGTGCGGGTGAGGGAACACGTCAGAGGAATCATGGCAGCCAAGGACATACAAGAAGTGGATCAATTGAAAACAATCCCTCGTCACTTCAAACTATACCATCAAAGTGACCCCAGGACGTTTAAGGTTAGGGGGATAGAGAAAGTACAGGTTGGCATCAGAGGAGGCAATGCAAGACGAATCTTGGCACAAAAGGAATGCCGTTGGATAACAATTTTAGGTACTATGACACCAGGAGGTTTAAATGAACAATGTAGTTTTGCGCCATTTCTGTGACCCCATTGCTTGGTTCTGTTTTTAATTTTGTTTGTCCCTTTGTTTTTATGCAGTTTTAAAATTTATGCACTGATGTGATTGGATTCATCCATGAGTTCCCGTGGTGAAAATATTCTGAGGGGGTTGTGTGAAGTGATTGGAGGGAAGGAAGAAATAAAGAAAAGATGAAGAAGAAATAATGAAGAAATATGTGAAACTATTAATTATTTATCTTTTTTTTTTTTTTTTTTTTTTTTTTTTTTTTTTTTTTTTGCGTTTTTCATGCGTTTTTTTATGTATTCTCTATTTGGTGCGTTTTTATGTGTTTTCTATTTTTGTGCGCTTTTAATGTATTTTTTATTTATTCACATATGGATATTTCCATTTTTTTGATACGAATTTTGATCAGCTATTTATTATCATTGCACTTGTGGTTTTTATACTTCTTGCACTGGCACTTTTTATTACTTGTCACTTTATATCACTTATTTTTTGCACTTTGTATTACACTTTTAATATCTTCTGATGCTAGTCTCTATAAATTATTTTTCTATATTCTTTATCTGTCCTAATGGACAGTCTTCTTCACTTTAGCACAGTACACTAAAAACACTGTTTGGATGCGACGCATCAAACTTTTATATTTCTAGTATTCTGGTATTTCTTTGTTGAAATAATCTTCTTGTTATAGCTCCTTCTTCCCCTCCTCCTCCCCCTCCCTTTACATGTTGGCTTACGGAGTACGCTTGCTTCGGGCGGGCCGGGCGGATGTGACATGCGCACGGTGTCAGTATGGGTTGTGCGCGTGCGCGGACTATCTTTTGTTCGCGCGTGCGCATACCCGTTGAGTACCGGAGCGGATGTGACGTTGTCGGCCAGTGACCGGAAGCAAGCGTCGGCGTTCCGGAAGCTCATGGATGCCTCCAATAAGGGATATGAGTATAAATAGAGTGGGCACATGCAATAGAATATGCCCCTTGATAAAGTGGTCATCTGCGAAACGCGCGTCGGGGTGTGCCAGGGAAGCAGCAATATGGGTAAGACTTGACTTATATTTGTATGTCTTTTTGGGCTGGTGGCAATCATAGGAGTGTAACGTTTACAGGTCCCAATTGTGTTTAGACGGCTTGCCTCACATGCACTAATGCACTTATGGATTTTTGAGAGGTGTTTTTCTTGGGATCCTGTTATTTGTACTATTGATTGTACCTGTGCCCTTTATATATGCAATATCTTTTTACTCATCGTCTTTGTCATTCATATTGTGTTTTCCCTGGATTGTTGTACTGTCATCACCTTTTCCCTCATTCTTTATGTTTTCGACATTTTTATTTTATTAATTTTTAAATAATAAAGGAATTTTTTTGCATTAAGGAAGTTGTGCTCAATTTGTGTATGTGGTATATTTTGGTAGTCTCTTGAGTTTTCCTTGTTATATTGGTATTGACTATTTGCAGGGTATACTGTTTTGCACATGCGATTTATTTAGGTTTCTTTCCCTGTATACTGGAATTATTGTTGTATTAACCATCCCCAAACCACCAGTACAGTTTTCTACACTCCATGCCACCATGTTCGGTCCCGGGGTCTGATTTTCTCCTGGGGCTGATATTTTGGCTAAGAAGATTTTTTTTTATTGTGGCGGCAAGGTGTTAATGATAACACATTTTTGCAAGCCCTTGGGTTAGATGAAGGTGGGGAGAAAAGCGCTACAGGCCTAGGCCATGAATGCTTTAGGCCCCACCTCATTTCCACTGGCCGACTCCTTAGTTCTCAGAAAGATATGCCACCACTAGAGCAGTCTGGCTACAGCTTGCCCCTCCCCTTAGAGAACACATCTATGTTTGTAAGTGGCGAATGTTCAGGTGTATGAAAAGAGTGGGAGAGAATGTTCAGGTGTATGAAAAGGGTGGGTGAGAATGAACAATTGTTTTGCCGACAGTTATTGGAGGTGTGTGGGCACCTTAAATTCTCTTGCCATCTAACCCCCAGGGCATGTGATCTGCCCATGACCAGCTCCCACCTAGCTACACCTCTGAAGATTTTAATAAGTAGTTTTGGAAAGTAATGTTTTGAGAATCCATTTAAGTATGTCTTACCTCCACGGAAGCCCACATATGATGTTCCACCTTTGATTCTCGGTAGCTTGGTTATAAAGTAGATAAAGACACATTTTTGATCGAGATTTATTTTGTTTATTTCATTGACAGCAGAGTACCTAAGGATGAGTAATTATACACAGGTAATGAACAAGTCATGTAATCTAAAATTATATAATTATATATATATATTTTATTTTTTTTTTCCTTACACTGTAGATATTTTTGGCATAATCACACAATACTCCATTAATGTCTGAAGGTTGCAATTCCTACCTCTGGGACCCCTATCTAATAGGGGAACAGCCTCCAAACAAAGGCTATATAGAGGGATGGGCTTACATGTGTGCATCTCTCTCCATTTAATACTATAGAAGTTAAAGAAACAATAAGAAAATGTCAAATGTAGGGGTAAGCTATATTTTACTAAGCTATATACTAAGTAGTCCAGAGGATGACAGACTATTTAATATGCTGAACTACTAGAATAAAAAAATGACGGGTGGTTGAGCAATCTGGCAGCTACTAATAGTGCAAAAGTATGAAAGAAACAGACAACAAAAAATTCTGTTAGGTCATCCATAAGAAAGGAGCGGGAAGATTCACGCAAACTAAGAAATCCAGGTTGTCCATATTGGCTGAAATTGGGTTCAGATCTAGTTAATTTATTCTTTGTCCATGATCATTTGAATTCAATAAGTCTGAAACCAGGATAATTTAGGCTCTATTAATTTTCTGGATCCCAATTTATAATAATTTGTTTTGTTGTCTATTAAGTATTGCATTTCCCATTGGCCATAAAGCTTTATCGGCCCGAACTCTCAGTTCATCTACGATCTTAATCTTGGAATAAAGCTTTGTGTGTTTGGACTCATTTTCATTCAACTCACTTTGCTGAAGCGACAAGATTTGCTCCCTGGGACCCTTCCTCAAAATCAGTTTGTATAATCAGTATTAGATTTCCAGATGAAGATTCTAGAGAACTCCTAGAAATGAAAGAAAACAAAAGTAATACACCTATCGAAGTCATAAGATCACGGTTTCAACGATTTCTAAAAGCCAGCAGCCTCCAGGAAAAGGGGGGAAATTGATTACAAGTAGGAACTTGCCTCTCCTAGTGCCCACGGTGAACGGTTGTGGAACCCCTGACAGACTGAATCAGTGACTGAAGCGGCAGCCCGCCCTTACCTAATTTTTTTCAAGAATGAGAATTCTGTGTCAAACTGCTGAAGGGACAAAATGTCAATGTTGCTGATACTGTCTTGTAATTCAGCTTCTAAAATCTTTTTGTCAGCCGAGGTAAGAAGGCGTGAAAATGTTGTGATCTAAACAGAACAAGAGTTTAAATTTAATCATTTTTTAATATTGTTAAATTATTAAATTACCTTGCACATATATAACCAAAAATTACAAAATGTCAAGCTATACCCGTACTTTTACTTTAGAAGAACTATGGTAATCTTGTGTGGCCCTACCCTAAACTATCTTCTGGTAAGTCAACAATTTATCTATATGATCTATAAAACCATCTAGTTGTAAAGTTATAACATAAAATTCAGAAAGTACTAGTGAAGATAAAACAATAAACTAATAAAAAATATATAATGAATATCACCTCTGTGAAAATGGCATGATTGCCAGTGGTTGAAGTTATGTGTGAGCAAAGGAAGTCCAGTAAGGACCCATGATGTTGGACCTTGAAGTACTCATCAATTAGTTCTTGGTTGCCGAACCTGATGACAGAATCCGGTGTGGCACACTTAAGCAAAACAATTTTTGCCTTCTCCTTGACATTTTTCATAGTTTCTGGATCGGGGTGTGGTTGACTTGTTTTCTCTAATACTTGAAGTACAACTGAGGCACATGTGTCTGAGTGGTAGCCAATAAAAACATCAGAAGGACTGTAATCATGATCTTTTACCAGATGGTGGCTTATGTTGACATTGGTGAAATCATTTACCCAATCCTCAAGCTCTTGAACAATGGCTTTTTGTTCTTTTTTCAGATATGTGCTTATATCCAGATAATGTTTTTCCAGCCTGTTGATCAGTGGGATCGGAAACTCTTTGTACACAACATCTTTTTCTTCAATCACTATCAGCCTGAATTTTGGATGAACTCTGCACTTTACACGATGGGTACCAAGGCCCAAGTCTACATACTTTTGGCCAGCTAGGTAAACGTAATATTGGTTTAGTGCATCATAAAGGCTTTCGTACAAGTTCTGGAGATTAAGGAGAATGACCATTTGGCCAGTTTCCATACAGATCTTAACACGGTTGATATTTCGGCAAATCTGGGTGTACTCTTGGTCTTTTGGGAAACTGGATCCAAATATGATTTCAGGTTGCTGGTTCTCCTTAATAAATGCTTGTTGTAGTATCTGTAATGCTGCATAGTTTTTGGTCAATATTAGGAGGTAACGGGATTCACAATCCTCACTATCACTGTTAATATTTTCCATCACCAGATCAATTGTATTGCATGCGTCTCCAAAATTTTGATCCTCATCTCCTATGAAAATGTCCAACGCATTTAAATCATCTTTCCCACTGAAATTCCGGAGGACAGCCCGAGCAATTTCTCGCTCCCTCAAGGCTCCATGGGTGTGTTTTGTGAATGCAAATACCATTTTTATCAGGCTGTAAAAGTCACGTAGACCAAAAAATTCTTTACTCTGCATTTTTTGAGTCTCACAAACATGCTGATAAGCTTCCGCAAAGTATTTGAAATAGTTTGAGACTTTCATAAGAATGAGTGGATCAGAGGAACAGATTCCCCTTGCACTTTCAATAAGTTCTTGCTTATTGGGATCACCACGAGATACAAAGATTCCTCTATTCATTTTTGCAGGATCTAAGGCCCAGTTAGAGATGCCAATAAATCCAACCTTTTTGTGTGGCAAAGGGTCATCATCAATGCATCCATCTTCCAGCAAAGGATGAAGTGTCTTTAAAGGCATTTTGACAGAGTCTTCGGCAAGACCTATTTCATCAAGTACAACCACAGACACATACTCTTGTAAATTTTTCCCTTCCTGGAATCGAGCACACTGCTTAAATGTTCCAATGATGCCTTCTGGGGTGGAGTGAGGGCTGCACTGGAATGATACCAGGTGGATCTGTTTAAGGTCTTTGTACAGTTCTGTATGGGCTGCCTGACCTTGCATGGCATCTGCTACAATGGTCTTTGCAAGCGACTTCGAGCTTCCAGGTTTTCCAACAAGAAACAATGGGATTTTAAGTTCAATACAGATCACCATCATAAATAAATTTTCCTTCAAAGCAAGGTTTCTCGCAATCGTGTCTCTTAAGTTCACACCTGATAAAAAGAGATCCTGAACAACACTTATTTCTCCTAAAATAGCAACTGGGTCTCTGTATGGATGAGGGAAATATTCACATATAGCCTCTCTGTATGATTCCTTAGTTTCCAAAGATGCATGATAGCATACACCAGTAGCTAGCACGAGAGACCAGGCTACTTGAGGTTTTTCATGACTGGTGTTTCTTTTACCCTTTAACATGGTTTTCTGGTGCTTCAGTAGCTTTGTATGATTATTATAGAACCACTTGAAGACCTGGACACAGCGCTCAACATCTCTTAAACTGACAAAGCTGCATTCATCATTTCTCAATCTCATGTAAGTCTGAGACTCGGAGAGCACGTCTGTTAACAACTGTACATCACTAGGAGAAAGCTGAACCTCTTTCGCTAAACGCTGAACAATTTGTTGTATGTATTTCTTTTCTGTTTCATTATTCAATTGTCCAAAGTCCCACACAAGTGGCATCATGCTGGGAGGCAACGCATGTACACGGTATACAAGCTGTCTTAGCGGGATGGACCCTAATCTTTCTTTGGTCTCATCTGCGGTTACTCTGTAACCCAGACCGGCAGATTCTAAACGTTGGATCATTTCATCAGTATGCTTTCTATATGGGTTGCAGGCCGCAATAATGTGTAAACCAGAATTCTCGTGTAATGGCTCCCCATCTACCGTGTGATCACACAGCGCTTCTTTGATGCTACTAATGGCCTCAGTTGTATTAGCTTCATCGAAAAACAACACCGTATCATCACATCCATCAGCTTTGTTAATACATGCAAAATCTTGTGCTTCCAATATTTTTTGGTAAATCATCTCAGCCGTGGTACCTCCATGAACTTTTACAAGCTTCATATTTTCTGCATCAACAAATCCCTTGCAAAGATGACATAAGAACTTAATAAGTCGGGTTTTTCCACAGCCAGTTTCTCCCATGATGACAACAGGAATTCCACATCGGAATCTCATCTTAATGGCCAGAATCTTAAGAATGTTATCCATAGTAAGCTCATATGTATCATCAGGATCGAATGGCCATTCCATTCCTAGGACCATACATAATCTGTTAATTTTCTCATCCCTGGTCAGTTTGTCAAAGTCAATGTTGAATGGCACTTTTTGATGTATCAATCCTTCATAAAGCTGCATGGTCATAACATTCTGCTGAATTACAGTATTATCTCTGGGATTGATGGCATCTACACCTCCTGCGTTGTTTGGTCGTAAGTGAAATCCAATAAATGTCATAGAAATACTATCACTATTAAAGAAGATGTAGGGATGTGGTTGAGACTCCCACCTTTTACGCAATAAGAATGGAGCCAGGTCTTTTTCTGTAACGCCATGAAGGTTAATAGTTTGCCTCCCTGGACTTTGATCTGCAATATCCAAAGAAGGTGTAGCAAAGTCTTTTGCCATGATTATCATAAAATTGACCACAAAACGTTTAAATCCTTGCAAAGTGTCTCCAATAAACTCAAAATTGCAAAAATCTGAAGATTCGCAGTCTTTAAGTTGTTGATTTAAAAACCAGGCAAAATTTCGGATCTCCGACCAAGAGGGATCAATAACTCCACAATGCAAAAGGAATATCTGCAGGCATTTTGCTGGATCTCCTTCTACTGTACCATATATATATGAGAATGTATCTAGATTCATTTCCCTGTCAAAACGAATTAAATACTGGTACGGTCTCTGGAAACATTCACTACGGAATTCCTCAATGTCCATCCCTGGATCCCCACAGTCATCCGCCACATCCTCTGTGTATTTTCTTAAAACTTCTTTTGGTGAACAACATGATATTTTGGGAAAGAAGTCAATAAAGTTGTGATGTACCATCTGAGGAGCCTGCATAGAAAAAGAAATAGATTTAAATGAAGTGCAAGGTCAAATCTACTAGTTCTATGAAAAAAAATGTCATATATTTTTTTTTTATAATTATGCTGATCTAGTAAATCCATTGTAGGGTGCGTTCACACCTACAGGATCTGCAGCAGATTTGATGCTGTGTTCAGTTATTTAAATGAAGTCTGCTGCAGAAAATCAGCTGCAGATCCTGTAGGTGTGAACGCACCATTAAGGAGATTTTTCGATAATAATCTAAAAAATCTGCAAAATAATCATGGGTGTAAGAACTAGAGGCTGCGGAAATTTTTAAAAGTTATCCAATATAGACAACTAAAGAAGTAAAAACTTAAGGTTTGCATAAAACATTTTACAAATTTACGTTTTTACACATTTTACCATAATAATTTGTGGGCTAGCAGGCATTAGGCTGCTAGCCTAATACACATACGACTTTGGTCACTATTTTTACTTAAAACCCCAAGTGGAACAGAGATCACAAGTAGAGATGAGCGAACCGGGTTCGGGTTCGAGTCCATCCGAACCCGAAAGTTCGGCATTTGATTAGCTGGGGCTGCTGAACTTGGATAAAGCTCTAAGGTTGTCTGGAAAACATGGATACAGCCAATGACTATATCCATGATTTCCACATAGCCTTAGGGCTTTATTCAAGTTCTGCAGCCACCGCTAATCAAATGCCGATCGTTCGGGTTCGGATGGACTCGAACCCGAACCCGGTTCGCTCATCTCTAATCACAAGCCATGAGCCATCCGAGCAACCAACCAACCCAAATTATACTACGATATATCAATGGTGACATCTTACAGATTTGAACTGTTTTGTAAATGCCGTGCTTGTGGATTCCAAAATCTCAACAATATAGAGGTGACTCGGTAGACGCTTCCATATTCTTCCCTCTGAATCCATGAGGTATTGTAGGACAAAAAGTTTAAAGAGGAATTCTGAGATGCCCTTGTCCACCTGCAACATAAGAAAATAACATATAAAAGAGATACTAAGTGTACATATAAATGCTTAAGCGTACAACTTAGTAATAACTACTGTATATCATTCTATCATCTGTGATCAATGATTCCATGCTATTCAAAGTCCAACTGCTGGGACCCGACTTATCTAAAGTGAGTATAAAGAAGCATCTTTCAGGAAAAATAAATTACTTACTAATAGACACATAATAAATATATATATATATATATATATATATTCAATAATGTTCGACTTTACACTATATTCTGTGTTCTCAAAAGTAGAGATGAGCGAATTTACAGTACAAACTAAGCAAATTGCTTAATTAGCTCGGCAATCTGCTTATCAGCCTGCTGCCTTTGACTCCGGGTCCCTGGAAAAGCTGGATCCAGACCTGAAAACTTCTCACAGGACAGGACCCAGCTTTCCCAAGCACCCGGGGCGGAGCGGCACAGACTTCAAAGGCAGCCGGCTGATAAGTAGATTGCCGAGCTAACAAAGCAATTTGCTTCATTTGCATGTAAATTCGCTCATCTCTACTCAAGAGCGTTGACCACTGACAACTCAATAAGACTAAAGTTACTTCTATTACATAAGACTTACAGAAGATGTAATATCAATATGAAATATTATGGGACAATTCTTCAGATTGGCATCGAGAAATGGAAGCAAGGTGTTCAATACTTTCTTTTCATCCACTTCAGGGTTAATAAGTCGGATTGTTTTAAGCACTGGTTCCACCATCATATCACTTGATACAAGGTTTTCATAAAGCCTTTTCACATATAGAGATTTTCCTGTAACAAGTGAAAAGTTATCATATTACTATTACTCATAGCAGTATGTTTGCACGGGAGGATAAAACGCTAATTTTATTCTAGGTTATGTTTATGTTGTAAAAGAACATCCCTGATCATTCGATCGTTGCCTGCAATTACACAGGGCAAATATGGTTTAAATTCAAATGATTTTCCGCATGATAATCGACCCGTGTAATAGGGCACTATTACACCGAAAGATGTCTGACAGATTATCTGACAGATTTTTTTCAGCCAAAGTCATGAACAGACTATCAACAGAGAACAGGTCGTAAGGATAAGATTGAGATTTCTATTCTTCTCAAATCCATTCCTGGCTTTGGCAGAAAAAATCTGTTAAATAATCTGTCAGACACCGTTATGGACGATAATCGTCTCATAGAATTGACAGCAACGATCAGTCAAAATCGTTCATGTCGGGCTGATTGTTGCAGTCGTTTGTTTTTCAACATGCTGAAAAACAAACGACTGATACAGCAATGATCTGGTGCCATCGCTCCGTGGAATAGGAGCGTCGGCAGCAGACGCTGCTGTATCCTATGGGCTGCCCGGACGATCAGCGATCCCCCGGGCAGCCCCCCTGCGCCGTGTGGAATAGCGGCAGCAGTGAGCGGGGAACGAGGAGCAAACGAGCGCTAATAGCGCTCATTTGCTCCTGTCAGTCGGCCCGTAGAATAGGGCCTTTAGTGTTGCTTAAGTGGGCTTCCTTATCTGTTAAGTGATATGATAATCGACAGGCTGGAGCAGCACAGGGCATGCTCCACTTATCCATCTGTCTAGATATCGCTAACTGGACTAAGGGCCCTATTCCACCGGACGATTATCATTCAAATTATCGTTAAATCGTTTGATTCTAAACGATATTCATTCGGTTGAAATGCAGTTAACGATTAACGACCGAACGAGAAATCGTTGGTCGCTTTATAAGCCCTGGACCTATTTTTATCGTTGTTCGTTCACAAAACGTTCGCATTGAATAAGACGTCGTTCGGTCGTTTGCAGTAGATACGAACGCAATAGCGAAGAAATAGCGAAGAAAAAACGATCACAAATACGATCATAAGTAATGATTATAGTTCCATGGAAATGAGTGAACGTTTTCAGGTCTTTCGCAATAGCGGTCATGTGAGATCGTTAACGATTATGCGAACGATAATCGTCCGGTGGAATAGGGCCCTTAGCTGAAAACTAAAAAAAGTATATGGATCTACGAACCAAAGCCAAATTTTTTTTCTACAGACTGTGCATCTTTTACAGTATTTCATATAAGTACACATTAGGAGGCTTTAGTTTGGGATACTCTGTTTTTAGTCTCAACCATTGCATCAGGATGCTGGCTGTATGGGCAGCAGAGAGCCACTGTTCATCGTCCACTGGAGGTAACTGATCACTCATTCGTGGGAGCATGTTGCAAAAATGGATAATAATAATAATAATAATTTTTACTTATATAGCGCCAACGATTCCGCAGCACAATTACAATTCTGGGGGTACATACGTAGACAAAAATCAGACATCACAGAGATATACATACAATTATCCATACATGAGGAGTGAGGGCCATACTCGCATACATGAGTTTACAGACTTTTAGGAGGGGGTACGAGACAAAAAGGTAGAGGGGCAAAGTGCTTCATTGTTACAATGTTCCAGCCATCTTTATTAATAAGGCAGTGCAGGTAAAGGTGGGTGAGCCAGTCACTATCCAATGGCTGCATGTGTAGGTCTAAGTGCTTAAATGTTGGTGTGGGGGGTGGGGGGCAGGGCAGGGGGTTGAGGGTAGCAGTCAAATTGGGGAACCTGGTAAGCCTGCTTGAATAGGTGTGTTTTGAGGGCATGTTTGAAACTTTGGGTATTGGAGGTGAGTCTGACAGTCTTTGGTAATACATACTATAGAATGGGATTCGTGACAATAGTTAAAATATAAGCTAAATCCTACTTACCGGCTCCTGCACGTTTTGAGGACACAATGCCAGCACTGATCCCATTCTGAAATACATGAGCGGCTGAAACAGCTGCACGATCGACAGCAAAATGACAACGGAGATAGCGCTGCAACTCATCAAGGGGATTCTGAGGCATCACGTGTACTTTGTGCTGGCTGAAGACAGAGGGAATGTAGCAATGTTCCCGATCAGAATTACATATGATGACTAGGTAGTAGTCATCAGTACTTAGTGCCTGTAGCTGCTGGAATAGCTGCTCTGATTTGTATGCTGTATCATAGTTCAGTTCATCTGCATAGATTAGACTGTAAATCTTCTTGCCTCTGTAACCTGGAGTTAGACACCTTCTGAAAAACAAGGCAACTTCTTCAAATGACGTCTGAGGCGTGCACAGCAACACTTCATCATAGGACGGTAAAGTCTCTGTAAAGCTTTGCATATAAATTGACAGGGCACAGGACAAGATCTGGGGCGAGGGGCATAGAACCAAATTGGGCCGACCTTCATGTAAGCTGGGATGAAAGTTCCGTGAAGCCCATTTATTATTTTTTTTTGCTAAAGCGGCCAAGCACATACCTAGTGCATCTAAATCTAAGCATCCTGGGAAAAGAGAATTCATATATTTCATAGAATGCTCCCAAACCAAATTTAGTTTCTCCAATACGCTGGTGCAGTTTGCAAATCTAAATGCAAAACTCATCTTGCTTGGTCGACTCCCAGTATCAGTCTTTCCATAACTGGAATTTGTGGTGTCAATCTTTTGGCATTGGGGCTTAATAAAAGACAACATTACAAGCGCCTCCTCGCTGATATCTCTTCTCTGATATTGCTGGCAGAGGAAAACCAGCTGTTCTGCTGTGTAATAGTTTAGGTAGTAATGCTGAGACCTCTTCTTGTTCATGAATTCCAGCCACTCTTCTAGCAAATTCTCCATTGTCCTGCAGACATCTGGAAGCAGACTGGTAAGAGGTCCCTGTCCTTCCAATTTATCAATGTCTTTAACATCGAATGTCATACAAATGCCAATGGGTGAATCGTCTGAACAGCAAATTTCTGCCTTCCAGCTTCTAAATAACATATTTCCAGCCAAATAGAGGTCAATAAATGATCTGGCCAGCCTCTGCACATTGGAAAAAATCTAAACAAAAAAAAAAAAACAACATCAATAAATAGTTTTTAAACTTCTTAAAGCATAATTATTTTTTATAATATAAGGTGACTTTAAAGGGAACCAATCAGCCTTGTGGGGCTGATAGACAGGGTGTCTCTGCCTGCCAAGCATCCCCCTCAGAGCGCGCTGGCAGGCAGAGAGCCATGATTGGTCACGGATGGTTTCCTGCACAGATGACTAGCTGCCGCCCCTCTCCCAGCCTTGCGCAATGCAATAAAATACCTTTTTCCCCAATGTAAAGACACTGCTGCAGATGCGGTAGGTATGAGGTGCACAGTAGACTTAAAGGGCCACATGTATCATCCTGCGAACGGATGATTTTCGGCGGAAAGTGCCGATTTGCGTATTTTTTTATACGCAAATGGCCGATCTGCGAATAAAATATTCGCAAATTGGCACTTTCCGCCGAGTACGCCAGGGGGGCGGAAAGGGGGCGTGTAGTGGGCGAAACGGAGGGCGCGGACTCAGAGTCCGTGCAATTTACCATCCGTTTCGCCCAAATATACGCCGAAAACCTACTCCAGTCCTCAGCTGGCGTAGGTTTTCGGCGGTGCGCACGGAATTTATGTAGAGGCAGTCCGCCTCTACATAAATCCCCGTAGCGCCGGAGCTGCGGGGGCATTTTTAAGTCCGGCGTAAAAAACACCGGACTTAATAAATGCCCCCCCATAGTGTGCAGCTGGGAGCCATATCAGCACAATCATGCTGATTGGTTTCCTTTAGAACATCCCTTTAAAACCACCAGGAAAAAGTCCCTGCTGCGCATTACATGTCAAAACAACCATCTATCTATTTTCAACAGCAAGGCATCAACATGTGTGAAGGGGACTTAAAGGGGTATTCTGGGAAAAGTTAACTTCCTGTGGATAGGGAAAAGTTATTTTTTCCCGGAATACCCTTTTAACACTTTGGGTGCAGCTGGACCTACCAATAGTCCTACTGTGTTTCTGTGTTTGGAATAAAAGCAGAACTACCATAAAGCATTTGCAAGAATTTTTGCAAAAATATTGGGAAAACTTGGTTTAAAATGACCGATATCCTTATTGTCTTACCTCTGAAAATTTTTCAACCTCCTCATTGCTCTGGTCTCCTTTCGCAGACATAAGCATAAGTTTATTCAGCAATTCCTTCAACTCTTCAAGGGTATACCGGCATTTACTCATATTGCTGTCTGCTTCTTCTTGGAGATTCAAGTGTATTACAGTGTCAGGGGTAATCTGCAGAGTATAATGTGAAGATGAAATATTGTAATATGATTCATATAACATATAGAGTGATACCAGGTCTAAATTTAATTGGATTAAATGCTACACAACAGGTGGCAAGTTTTGAGGTTTGCGATATTGTCTGACGGCTAGACTCTACTAAATGTAGTCAATACATCTTGCGTTTCACAGTAACAGATAGATATAGAATTGTAAAGTGCTGCGGAATCTGTTGGCGCTATATAAATAAAAATTATTATTATTATTATTAGATATAGATGGATTATAAGGCTGTGATCACACATTCAGTAACGCAATGAAAATGCAATGTGAATGCATGGTTTAATTGCAGTGCTGCATCATTTCATTGTGTTACTGCAGCACTCCATTGCAGTAATTATTTAATTGCCGTCCAGCCATCCTTCACTGCATTTACGCAATGAAGCTCCAACGTGTGTGAACATACCCTAAAAATATGACAATCATTTCATTATGATAAAAAAAAAAACATTTAAACACAATTAAAGGAAAAGTCTGGGCAAGAATTTTTTTTCCAAACTTACCAGGCAGGGAATTGGTGAAAAAAACAAACGCGTACTTACCTCCCCGACTCCAATGCTGGTTCCCAATCCTTGTCTGCTTACTGGTGTAGAGACGGGATCTGGGACATGACCTTACATGCACACTCAGCCAGTCAGTGGCTGTAGCGGTGTCCTGACTCTGCCTGGTTCAGTGAGCCTGAAACGTCATGTCCTAGGTCCCGTCTCTACACCAGTAGGCAGACAAGGATCAGGAACCAACATTGGAGTTGGGGAGGTAAGTGCAGGGTTTTTTTTTAGTTTTTTTTTGTCCACTCTCTTCCCCACCAAGTTTGAAAAAAAATGTCCCTGCCCGGACTTCTCCGTTAATCGAAATCTTTTGGGCTATGGAAATTTATGAGATGTTAAATAGGCACTGTCACTTTAGAAATTTTCAGGCTTGTTGTAGAGACGCATTTGTAAAGTTTTCATCAGCTTGGACCTACCCTAAGCATGTTCTTTTACAGTTTTTGCCATGTGACCATGATAGACTCTCAATGCAAGTGTATGGGGACCATCTGTCATGTGCACAGAGACCAGGGAAAGATACTCTTTATGCGCTCACTTCTCTCCCTGCTTGTTTTTTTAAAGTGACAGGAACACTGCATACAATAATAAATGGACTAATAAATGGGTGGCTATTTTCAAAATACTCACTTTTTCCTTGCCTTCTGGAGCTTGGATAACGTACATTCCCCTTTTGTTTATTGTAGTTGCTAATGACAACGAGGACAATTCCACTGATCCGTGACTTTCTTTCACAGTTTTCAACCACTCTATATGGCGGGCAGAGTCTTTCTAAAAAGCAAATAAAACATTTTGTCAATATCAAATTAAAATAATACTATGACAAATGGAAAAAGACTTTTGTAGGGAGAGAAAGTTCCCTCTAATTCCCTCAGTTGCATATGGGAATCCTAAAGTATTTCTCTGTAATAAGATCTTAAAAAATTCAAAATTGAAGAGGATATGTTAAATCATATAGATTTGTTACCAGTCAGAATATGCGTCAAACTGGCCTGTGGTTTCCAGGAAAAATAAAAAAATCCACAAAAAAGACGTAAACTTATTAAAAGAATGGAATGCAAAAAGGTGGATAAAGGTGGTCCACACCTTTAAACACACATATCTGAAGACTTCTTTGCAGGTATTGGTACACAGATTATGTAAGATTCTAAAATTCTGGATAACAATCATATAGCATTAATTTCCAACAAATCTACAAAGTAAGATGGAAGAAACACAGAACTAATACAATATGGATATTCTCTAATATAAAGATCTAGAAAATAAATCCAGAATTTGGAAATCATGCTATTAGTCTTTAGATACTTCTAAAGCTTTTAAGTGTGTATTGAGTGGTATTACCTATTTAAAGTATCGTACATGTTACGTTCAATTTAAAATGTAAGACTTAAAGTGACACTGTCACCCGCTTTTTGCATTATGACTTCTCTACACAGGTGTAATGGGTAAATTTTGCAGTTTTCATAACTTATTTTATATCATACGTCATGGTGCTTGTTCAAGTAAAAAGTCATCTTTTATCATCTGCAGATTGTGCTTATATATAATAATTTTTATGTTTCCAAGTAGCAGAAACTGTTTTTACACATCATTTGAAGCCCCACTTTGTTTCTTGTTTATTTATTTATTTTTTAGTATTATTATTTTCTTCTTTTGAGCCACAACACTGTACTTTATAGACTCCTCTGATACACTTACCAACTTCTTCGGGAGGTTTCGATCACTTTGTAAAGCTTTCCACAGTTTTTGCAAACATTCCATTAAGTCATCAAATCCGGACTGTGGTTTCAGGTCATATAGTAAAGACGAATAACCCAGAACTGCATCATGGAAACAGGCAACGCGATCTACATCCATATCGTTCTCACCAGCAGAGATGGAGGCCAGGTCAACAAATACTTTTAATTCATTGACATCTAAAATAGAATAAAAGCAATGTAGCTTATTAACGCAAAGCTGTTGGGAGTCTATAAAATGAATGACTATATGAATAAACAATTTAAATAAAATAGAATACCTTCCAATGCTTCTTTCACCCATAGGAAAAAGTTTTTTTCTGATAAAACTTGTTGAAGGCATTCAATATGTTCATCTTTTATCTCTGAAAGAACTTTTCTTGTTTTCATCACTTCACTATTAATGCAAGAAAGAGGCTTTTGTTTGCAGCTCTCGAAGTCATCAGCCTAAAATAGCAAAGGAAAAAATAGCAAACCAAGCTAAGAGGAAGATTACAATGGGACTCTAGGTATTGGCACTATGTTATAATAATTATTTATAATTATAATAGAAAATAGGGGTCCTTTTACACGGGCCCCCATAGAGCTACCTTAACCATATCCGACAGCCTCCAGCAGCTCTTCCAGCTGCATCGTTATGTACCAGCTGATGGATTGCCTGCTCAGCCAATCAGTGACTGGGTCAGGACACCACTGCAGTCAGTGACTGGCTAAGCAGGCAATCCATCAGCTGGGTACATAATGTTGCAGCTGGAGGAGCTGGGCACGTGACATAACTGGATGCCAGCCAAAATCGATCAATAATTACTCCATGTAAGAGTGACAACAATCAGCCGATGACAACCATCATTGGCTGATTGTGTACGACATCAAAATCATCCGCCGACTGCGCATCGCTATGTTCGATAGCAATGCACGGCTGACGGCTAACGATTGAATAAACTGTTAATACATCACCTCTCCATGCTCCCAGTCTTGTCCTGCCCTCTGCTTGCTTCCCAGCGCCGCAGCTGTAGCTTCAAAGCGGTCTCTGAGCTGAAAGGCCACTCACTGGCCTTGGCGATCCCAAGCACTGATTGGCTGAGTGGCCTGCCAACTCAGACAGGCCGCTCTGAAGCTGCAGCTATGACGCTGGGAAAGAAGATAAAGGCAAGAGAAAGGTAAAGTATTAACAGTTTAGGGCAAGGACTGCATGGACATCGCTAACTATGTAAACAATAGTCGAGCCACGTAATAGGCTCAGTAAACGAGTGCCGATGTAGCACTTGTTTACATTATTAATTGGGCTATCATTGGTCTGTCCAACAGGACCCTAGAACTTTTTGATCTGCCTGTGGGATAAGAAGAAGGCTGCTGTAAAAAGTAATTTGTACAGCATTACAGTCACAGGTGAGACTGGACAATAGCAGCTCCCTGTAGAGACCTTATCAAAAGTCAAAGAGTACACTCAGCAATTTTCACATTTGTCTAAATGGGAAAGGTCATGTCTATTGCCATTTACACCCATGGAGCTTTCTGTAAAGCATATAATTAAAGAGAACCCTTCACCCCCCGTGATGGGGCAGAGCCCGGCCGCCCCCCCCCCCCGATGCAGACCCATATACTTACCGTTTCCATAAAGTCCCGCTCCTGGACCCGGTCCCGCCGCTGAGGGATCCCCATCTGAAGCCACGCACGCACTCACCAGAGATGAGTCCAACGTCCATAGAGAATGATTGGAGCAGTCATTCTCTATGGGCGTCGGACTTATCTTTGGTGAGCAAACGGCTTCGGACGGGGATTTCTCGGTGGCGGGACCGAGTCCAGGAGCGGGACTTCGTGGGAACGGTAAGGGTCTGCATCGGGGGGTGGCCGCGCTTAAATAATGTTAAAAAGGTAAGACGGCAGCCCCATAACAATGTGCAAAAAACAAATAAAATAAAAAAAATTAGAATATAGGGACAGGTTAGAAAAAGGACAGTATCCAGCTCTAACTGGTATAGGAAAAATCTAGGCGATACCTGCTCTTTAAGTGTACTTACAAAATCCAGCAGTGTTTTCAAGGTTTGAAAATTTCCAGAGAGATTTAGTAAAGTCTTCACATCATATATGACCTCAGCTGACTGGAACGCTAAGTAAAGCTGGTGATACTGCTCAATCTGCTTCACACGCTGAGGGATCCATCTACCCCCATCCATATCGAAATGGCACAAGCATTTAAATTCTCCTTTTAACTGATCATATTTATTTTTGAAATCTTTCAAAAATTTGTCAATAACTTCAAATGTGACTTCTCCGTTCTTTATATCATTGTAAATGATTTTACAATGTTGAAGGCAGGGAGTATAGAGTTTATCCCTTAATTCTTCTAAAGTGATTTCAGCATCTTCTTCATCTTCACTTGGGTCACTGTCTAAATCTTGGGAAAGGTTTGCACTCTTGCTGCACTCCTGTTGTTCCCAGCAAGTAACAAAAACATGACTGTTACTGAAAATGTGTACATGGCGAGCCATGTCAGCTAGTTTGGGTGACAGGTTATAGTAGGTCAACGGATCTTCTTCAGCATCTCCTCCAAGGATCTTTACAGATATTAAATCATTCAGTTTATGGGGTCCCAAATTTTGGGAATGCTTTTTCTGAACTTCAGAAACATCCACTGTGATTAAAAGAAAACATGAGCTTAATAATAGAAAGTTAACACAAATCTCAGTGTAGTGTAATGAATATATACTGTACCTTAAAAACACATTTTATAAAAGGAACAAGTCTATTATTAAAAAATACTGTGGTAACTTTAAGAGTTTAAGAGTAACTTGGATTGAGAGTCTTTTGCAAGAAGAGCTAACAGTTTTTCAAAATTGTAACTTGGGTTAAGAGCATTCCTTTGGTTTAAGAGCTCCCTGTACTGGGAGGGAGGGGAAGTGGGGTAGGGACATGGTCTGCATAGCGGGGTCTACGGATTACTGTATTTCGGATTACTGTAACCAAAGCAGTTTCCTCAGTGACAGGACATATATGTATTTAGGTATTATTAAAGTGACTCTGTGCCCACAATCTTCCCCCCAAACCGCTTGTAACCTGAGATAGCTGCTTTTAATCCAAGATCTGTCCTGGGGTCAGTTCGGCAGGTGATGCAGTTATTGTCCTGAAAAACAACTTTTAAACTTGCAGCCCTGTGTCAAATTGGTATGGCCTAGAGTGTGTATGCCCTCGGATTGCACCACCCCTCCGTCCCTCCTCCCCGCCCTCCTCATCACTAGGAAAGCCCCCGGGCAGGATTTTTCCTATTCATCACCTGAACACTGCACAGGTGCCTTAACGATCTGTTCACACAGGTGATGAATAGGAGAAATTGTTCTAGAGGCATTCCTAATGATGAAGAGGGCAGAGTGGAGGGACAGAGAGGCAGTGCAATCCTAGGGCATAGACACTCTAGGCCATATCAGTTTGACACAGGGCTGCAAGATTAAAAATTGCTTTTTAGGACAATAACTGCATCTGCCGAACGGACCCCAGGACAGATCTAAAATTATAAGTAGCTATCCAAAGGTACAAGCGGTTTGGGAGGGTCAGATTGTGGTTACAGGGTCGCTTTAAATATATATACATATATAGGTAATTCTACTATCCAATCACCAATGTAGCATAAACCTTTTTGAGCTACATATTAACACTTCACCGCTGCTTATTTCGACAATGCATTTTATTTTTAAAATCCTCACCTTCCAAGAGCCAACTTTTTATTTTTTCGAGAGAGATGTACAAGAGCTTATTTTTGCAAATCAAGTAGTAATTTTTAAAGCAACCTTTATTTTACCATATAATGCAATAAAAAAAGTGTGATTGAATGGAAAAAATCCTTTAATTTTTAAAGCAACACGAACATTTTAATTGAAATGAATAGAGTAAATAAATCCAGCACTTACTGTTCCAGTGTTTGGGTATGTCCACACTACTGAAATTCCGCAGATAACTTGCCGGGGATTCCGCCACTCTTCCCCACGTGCTGCTGCTTCACTCTCTGCCGGTCCCATAGACTCCATTCCATGGTCAGGCAGATTCCGTTATCCGCCCAAAGAATGAACCTGAGCGACGGAATCTGCAGCAAGTTACCCACATGATTTCCGTAGTGCGGACATAACTTTTAGGCGATTGTTGTCGCAGGAGAGTCGCCCTGCACCCTATCCCATACCCTCCCTGCTGTTAACCGAAATATAGAATACAGAATCGCCTAAACTGGAGTGGTGAGTGCCGGATTTATTTATTCTCTGCACTACAATTAGATATACCCTGCTTCTTAAAGGCCGTGCACCCTGTAGCACATACTCATACAGAGGTATGCTGGAATCACATTGTTACACTTCCTGTATAGTGCTGGATTATTACTTGCTGGTGCCGGCTATCTGTATCTTTTTGTAGTGATAAACATTTTAATGTCTCAGTCACTACTGAGGGCCATATTACACAGAATGATAATCTGCCCAATAAGGTCCATTCTGCAGATTATGACTTTGTGTAATAAAGACAACGATCGGCTGAAGAAACGATCTATCAGCTGATCGTTGTCTTTTAACATGTTTAAAAGTCATAGGCCGACAGCCAAGTGTAATAGTGATGCACGGCCAACAGCTGATGCTAGTGTACAGAAATAAAGATTTTACTTACCTGCCCAGGCTACCCTGCTTTTCCTGTGTTCTCCACTCACCGCAGCTGCTTCCCGCACTTCCAAATCCATCTCTGAAGTGACAGGTTGCTCAGCCAATCACTGGCCGTAACGCTGTCCTGTCTCCACTAGTGATTGGCTGAGTTGCTTTTCACTTCAGAGATGGAATCAAAGGTCCCCGAGGCGGCAGGAGGGAGCAGGGAACATAGGAACACGACACTGGGGGCCCGAACAGGTAAGTACATCTCTTTATTACTTTACACCAAAGCAAGGGCTGCATGGACATCGTTAGCCCTGCCACACGTTTATCGAACAGTGTATATGCTTGGTAAGCGCGCACAGATCTAACAGATCGGTGCCTGCTTACAGTGCAGGGTCAGCCATGTTATACAGTTCTTACTCTGTTCCACACTCATTGTACTGTGTTTGCATTATCATATGTAATTTAACCCTTTATCATATGTATAGCAATCTGGCATCAATGGTGCCCTAAAAATATAATTGACTTAAAGGAGAAGTTCGGCCAAAAGCATTATTTTGATATGTTATTTCTTGTGGAAAGTTAGACAAATTCTCAATGTACATAAAGTGACGTCATGAACTATGGAGTGGCCAGCAGGGGGCGCAGTATATATAGAAGCCTATGGACTTTATTGAAGCCTATGGGAGATGTAATGTGTAATGTAATGTAATCCTAACTTTATTGATAGACTGTGTTTATGGGATAATTTGGGGAGCAAGGACATTTGCTCCTCAAATGGAAGGCACCGAGCAGGGAGGGAAAGAGGTGCATCTAACTACCTCCCCCCTCCCTGCTCGGTGCAGTGGGACAGAAAGACACTACTACTCCTCCCAGCAGATGATGGGAAAAGTAGTGCCAGGGAGATCCCCAGCACCACACAGCTGCCAGCGCATTACCCCATCACCCACTCTCCAGCCTCCCCCACCGCAGCACAACTCACTTCCCTTCCGGTGCCAGTATCGGACTGCCAGAGCACTGCCGCCCCCACGTCCTGCAGATACGCTCCCGGATGTCACCCCAAGCAGCTCTCCTCATCCAGGAGCGAATCGGCAGAACGGGGGGGCAGCAGTGCTCTGGCAGTCCGATACCGGCACCGGAAGAAAAGTGAGTTGTGCGGTGGTGGGGGAGGCAGGGAGGCTGGAGAGTGGGTGATGGGGTGACTGGCTGGCAGTTTACCTGCGGCGGCCGCTGTGTGGGGTGGCTGGGGGCCAGATCCGTGAGCGCAGCGGCGGCAGCTGTGCGGCCGCTGTGTGTGGGGGGGCCAGACCCACGAGCGCAGCGGCGGCAGCGGTTTTGGAGTCGGTGGTGGGGGCTTGGTGCTGGGGATCTCCCTGGCACTACTTCTCCCAACATCTGCTCATACTATGAGCAGATGATGGGAGGAGTAGTAGTGTCTTTCTGTCCCACTGCACCGAGCAGGGAGGGAGAAGGTAGTTTGATGCACTGGCACCACTCTCCATCTCTGTTCGGTGCCTTCCATTTGGAGAGCAAATGTCCTTGCTCCCCAAATTATCCCATAAACATAGTCTATCAATAAAGTGTAGATTACATTACATATTACACATTACATCTCCCATAGACTTCAATAAATCCCATAGGATTATATATATATATATATATATATATATATACTGCGCCCCCTGCTGGCCACTCCATAGCAATTACACCCTGGTTCGTGACTTCACGTTTGTTTTTGAGAAATTGAAGTCTCCCTGATCTACTAAATTAAGGGAAATGTTATGAGCATTTTCCATAATTAATGTACATTAGGAATTCGTCTAACTTTCCATAAGAAATAACATTTCAAAAAATACTTTTGGCCGGAGTTGTCCTTTAATACTGTACATACCCTTATTAATCTTTTAGTTTATTGGTTGTTCAACTACTAATGTGATTCTATCTAATGTGTATTACCACCTTTACTGTTGCCCTGATTCAGCCTCATCTTCATTGTCAGGTTGTCACAGTCAGGTTAATTTCTAGCTGTTGTATCTTAGGGTGGTATTACACGGGCAGAGCAGGGCCCGATAATACCTGTAAACGAGCAGCGATCTGCTAGATCGTTGCTCGTTTACTGGACCTATTACACGGCCCGATAATCGTTTGACAAGAGCTGCAAGGACATCGTTACCAATGTCCTTGCAGCCCTTGCTAAACTGGCATACATTACCCCATCCACGTTCCAGGGCTGCTCCTGCGTCAGCTTCTCCCGGGGGTCCCGCGCGCTCTCTAGCGTCACAGCAGCCTGTCAGCTGGTAGGCCGCTCAGCCAATCACAGGCCGGGACCGCCGCGGCCTGTGATTGGCTGAGCGGCCTATCAGCTGACAGGCCTCTGTGACGCTAGAGCGCGCGCGGGACGCAGGGAGAAGCGGACGGCAGGAGCAGCCCTGGAACGTGGATGGGTAATGTATATCGTTAGTCGCCGGCCACGCACCGCTATTACACGCAGCGGTGCGCGGTCGGCGCCCGACGAAAATAGGTTCTAACCTATATCAACGATCAGCCGATGATCGTTGTCATCGGCTGATCGTTGCATTTATTACACGGAGCGATAATCGGCCGAATCGGGCCAATTCGGCCGATTATCGTTCCGTGTAATACCACCCTAAGTCTTCACCTAGTGTCAGTCACTACACTGGTTACCCATTCACTGTACAATGTAATCTTATCAATTTCACCCACAAATCTCTATACAATTGTCTATAATCTGAACCTTCTAAACTGTCCCAAGAATTTTTTGTGCTGCACCAATTCTCTGAAATGTAACACCCTAAGCAGTCTGAATATTTCCCAATATCGGCAGTTTTATGGGTGCCCTATAACATAACTTTTTAGGCAGATGACCACCAGAGACATCACTATAGTGGTCACTAAGGTCACAATTGGGCCCATAAAGGACAGATAATAAGGGTGTCAGTAAACTTAATTATAGGTCCCAGTAAATACAGAAGTAAGAAATTCCAGTACTTCCAGAGCTAAAGAAGGGATTGCGCAATCATTAGATAGGTGCTCATACCATGACATACCAAAAAGGAATACATATAAGCAAGAAGAAAAAAGTGTATTTCATATATCATTAGGCACACTAGTCAAACTAAATAAGTTCACATAAATACTTTACTAGGCAAAATATGTATATTTATATTTGCCTATTAAAGTATTTATCTGAACTTCTTTACTTTGACTAGTGTGCCTAATGTTATATGACATACACTTTTTTCTTCTTGCTTATATAAATTCCATTACTTCACAGATTCCAATAATTAAATGATTTGTTCAATGCAATGAAATAGCATCTTATTTTCTGTTAATCCAGACCTGTGAATGAAACATTATAGTAATAGGTACCTTTTACACGCCAATCCGTTTTCTGGATCATGTTGAGGAGACTGCCCACCCACTCACGCTGGCTCCTTAAAGTGTTTAATTCCTCCTCCCTCCACACTAACACATCTTTTAGTTCAGACAACAAGATGTTCTCTCTTTTTTCAATTTCTAAAAATGAAAGATTAATTGGTTATATTTGGTTGCCACCAGCTTTCTATATTTTACATTTGTTTGGATCAAAAGACTTACTTAGTTTACAAATATCCCAAAAATGTTGTTTGCTATTCAGGATGTATTCCAGATGTTTAAACAGCACGGATCCATCCAGTAGACTTTTTCTAGCTTCTAGAAACACGGATTCTGATATAGCCACCAGCTCCTGGATTTCCTCGTTAAAATGCTCAATGATTCTTGAATCCGTTCCTATAAAACAAACAAATTACAAATGGCAGCAATCTTTAATATAATAATTTAAAAAAAATAATTTTTAATAATTTTTGTAAAAATAAATTGAATGCAGACTTGATTCAGTCATTCTAAGTAAACACCATTTATTTACTATTAATCTACCCACATATTTATAAGTATGAAAATATGCACCAAAAAAAAGCCCTTATAGGTACAGAAAGTGATTTGAGGGATGGCAAAATATGTGAAGTGTTGCGGAATAAGTTAGCGCTATAAAAATAAAATAATTATTCATACACAAGCTTGGACAGAGTATATATCTCTTTGACAACTAAACAGCAGTGCACGTGTATGTTGGGTCTCATTGCTCATATTCCATATGTGGTGACTAGCGTTAAGTGAATTTCATCAAAGTGTCCAGGTTCAACAACTTCTACAAAGTCAAACACTCTGCATTTCTCTCCCTGCGTTTGGAGAAGGTTGAGGCAGCCCGAGGACTGCCTGGAAAACATGGATACAGCCTATGGCTCTACTGTATTAAGGTTTTCCAGGACTCACTTGGGCAGCACCCACCTTCTCCAGATGAGGGGAATCAGAGCATTTGGGTTTAGAGAAGTTGCCGAATCTGGACACTTTTATGACGTTTGTTTAACACTAGTGGTGGCAGAATGTTTTGGGGGTGCCTATTTGTAACCCAAGTGTACAAATGAGAGAATGGAGTTAGATCGGCCACTTATAGTCGAATCTACATCACATGCTAGACAAGTATGTATGTAAGTATGTGACACTTACCATAAAGTTTAAATATATATGTTGCATCATCCCAGTGTAACAAATGCTGCAAGATTCTGTCTGTTTCCATAACACATTTTCCTTGATCATCTTTTGGCCAAGAATTCAGTATAACACTTGACACCAATCGTCCAAAATTTTTTAAGTTATATGAATCCATCTGACTGAGAATATTGCTCTTTGACTATAACAGAAAAGAAGGTGGGACAACAGTGAAGACACCAAGCTAAAGACTTTTCATTGCCCAACACACATAAAATGCTGTAATATGCAATAGCAAATACTAAACGTACTGCAATAATTTGGAAACATTCCAGTGAATGTTTATATTACAATATTAGAATACATTTTAGTGCATTTACTTACACCCAGTGTAAGTTACAGTGTGTAGAATCAAATCATTGTCTGTGCACTTAGCAAGAATGTGACATTTAATAATACTTGAAAAATAAAAATATAAACCATTGCACTTTTACATAGAAGTGGGGGTCTATAGGATTGTTCTTACAAAGTTTTTAAAATGTGCCTACCATCGATTTCAATAATTGTCACTTTAAAAGCAATAAATTTAGGTAGTGATAGATTATGTGAGGTTATAAGATGGAGCGAATAGATGTTAAATTCTGTATTTTATTAAATTGGGCAAGCAAGGAGCGCCTAAAAGCAAACACAAAAAAAAAACTTTAAAGAGGACCTGTCACAGGCTCCCGACCCCCCGATAGAGCCCCTCATACTTACTTGATTGCGCCGGGTCCCACTTCTTTGGCCGGTCTTGGGACGGAGATCTCCCCGCGGGAAGCCCGGCGCGCTCTAGCGGGGGATCGGGAGCCTGTCAGCCTGGCACGGGAGGGGGGAAGGGGGGGGGAGGGTGACAGGTTCCCTTTAACAGCCTCAGTGGCTGGTACAACCGTATTGGTTGAGTGACTAATGACTGTTGTCCAGCACCACAGAACTTAAAAATAAAAGAACAAACAACAACAACAAAAATGTATACTTACCTGCCCTGCCCCTTCAACTGGTCAAATGGTGCACAGTTCTGGCTGAGCAGAATTTCCTGCTTTTGTTTTATTGTGCAGGAAGTGGAGAGTCACTGCTGTGGGCAGTGACTGGCTCAGTGGGCAAATGCATGAGGTGCTGCTCAGTCGAGAATGGGCACCACCTGCACAGATGCAACAGGGGAGTGGGACAAGTAAGTATAAGTTTTTTTTTTTTTTTTTACTTTTTCCAGCCTTAGCAGGGACCCAACTGTTATCTTTCATAAGAAAATCTCATCTGCAGATCTGAGGATTCTGCTGCCAATTTGTATACATGGCTGACTGTACCTGACAAGCAAAATGAACTGCTTCAATGGCACAGTCCTCAAAGCATTTATTTATTGATGGATGAAGGTCTGCAAATAGTTTTTGTTCTTTGCAGTAGATCATAATCTGTTTTATATGCTCCTCCTGTAACAGAAAATAAATAAGACAACATGAATAACTAGATCCTGCAAATCTGCACTGTAGTATGGAGTATAATGAAAAAATGCTGATGAAATATAATTAAAAAACTTAACATTTTTTGAGACTATATAAAATTGCATAATGTTCTTTTATTTTTTATGGAAACCTTTCATAAATTTCATGTTGTCTGAACCATGAGCCAATGTGCAGTTCCCTGTGGCTTGATTGAAAGATCTTTTCCCGTTTGGGTATAGAGAGAGATCTATGAATCAAGACTGGCAGGGTAAGCAATAGCCACCAGAGATCCAGAATGACTAAAAGGAACCTGCTATCACTCTCTTTCTCAATCCCCAGCATGGCTCTGCTTTTCTTCTTAGGGTCCTATTACACAGGACGATTATTGTGCGGAAAATCCTTATATTGTTTGAATTTAAACTATAATCGTCCTGGGTAGTTGCAGGCAACGATCGAAAAATCGTTTGTGTGTTGTTGATCGTTCATTTAGATGTGACCCTAAAATAATTGTTAATCGTTCAGTGTAATTCCAAATCATTCCTTCTTTTGTTGGCATCAGATGGAGTAAACGATTGTTGTAAAGACTGTAACTAATGACTATCATTCTGTGTAATATGGTAAACGATTTCAGGTTAATGATAAACACTCTCGTTTGCAATCGTTTACTGTTAATCGATAATCGTTAAAAATCGCTGTATCTAATAGGACCCTTAGACCCAAGCACAGCTCTGCTCTATTTCTCAGTCCAAAGCATGGCTCCACTCTCCATTTTAGTACTGAGCATGGCTCCACTCTCCTCCTCAGTACAAAGCATGGCTCCACTCTCCTCCTCAGTACCAAGCATGGCTCCACTCTCCTCCTCAGTACCAGGCATGGCTCCACTCTCCTCCTCAGTGCCAAGCATGTCTCCACTCTCTTCCTCAGTACCAAGCATGGCTCCACTCTCCTCCTCAGTACCAAGCATGGCTCCACTCTCCTCCTCAGTACCAAGCATGGCTCCACTCTCCTTCTCATTCCCAAGCATTACTCCATTGTCCTTCTCAGTCCCATGGCTCTACTCTCCTTCTCATTCCCAAGCATTACTCCATTGTCCTTCTCAGTCCCAAGCATGGCTCCACTCTCCTTCTGCCAAACAAGGCTCCATTCTTCTTTTCAGTGCCAAACAAGGCTCCATTCTTCTTTTCAGTGCCAAGCATGGCTCCACTCTCCTTCTCAGTCAAAAGGATGGCTCCACTTTCCTTCTCGGTCCCAAGCATGGCTCCACTTTCCTTCTCGGTCCCAAGCATGGCTCCACTCTCCTTCTCGGTCCCAAGCATGGCTCCACTCTCCTTCTCGGTCCCAAGCATGGCTCCACTCTCCATTTCAGTCCCAAGCATGGCTCCACTCTCCTTCTCAGTCCCAAGCATGGCTCCACTCTCCCTCTTAGTACCAAGAATGGCCCTACCCTCTTTCTCAGTCTCAAGCATGGTTCTGCTCTGGGAAGTTTACTAAACTCATAATGGTTTTAAAATTATGTTTCACAATCTCTGAACAAAAAAATGATTATACCAAATTTTACAATTTATACATAGTCCTATATTCATAAGCTGCGACTGAACACAAAAATACAAATACTGTTGTAGCATGAACTAATGCTTCACAGAATCTTAATTATGTTAGAGATGACACCACAAATGGTAAAAAAGGGTCTCCTTATAAAGTATAACTATTAGAGATGAGCGAACCTCGAGCATGTTCGAGTCCATCCGAACCCGAACGTTCGGCATTTGATTAGCAGTGGCTGCTGAACTTCGATAAAGCCCTAAGGCGATGTAGAAAACATGGATATAGTCATTGGCTGTATCCATGTTTTCCAGACAACCTTAGAGCTTTATCCAAGTTCAGCAGCTCCGCTAATCAAATGCCGATCGTTCAGGTTCGGATGGACTCGAACCCGAACCCGGTTCGTTTATCTCTAATAACTATGCTAATAGACCACTATAAATCACGTATAAAAAAAAAACCCTGTAAAAAAACAGCTGATCCCAGAGGGATTGAGAAGCCTAATCTGTGGCAGTCAGCCAATCACCGGATCTGGCTTCTACTTTGGAAAAAAGGGATGTTTTATTAGACAACACTTTGACAGTATTATTGCCTACATTTTATTAGTTACCTCTTTAATTTTCCTGCGTAACTGTGGAAGGAGAGCATCATTCCACTTCTGGGACACATTTTCATCATTTTCCCCAGCTTTTAGAATCAGATTCCAAGCCTGGAGAGATAAAATGTAAAGTAGAAAACATATGACAGATCACATGCACCGGCGCTTGTTATGACATTCTGGAAGCAAAAACTTCTTGTGGGTACTGTAGTTACGGTAAACTCTGCACTAAGCTTTGCACTAATGGAACCTTGCAAAAAATATACGTTTTTGTAAAGTAATACGGATACTGCAGGAGATTTATCACACATGGTGTAAAGTAGAATAGGCCCAGTTGCCCCTAGCAACCAATCAGATTCCACCTTTCATTCCTCACAGATACTTTGAAAAATGAAAGGTGGAATCTGATTGGTTGCTAGGGGCAACTGGGCCTATTCTACTTTACACCAGTTTGATAAATCTCCCCCACTGTATGTATTTTAGAAAATGTTTATGTACTTTTTTTAAAAAAAACCTTAATGCAAGCAGAAAACAGGTGTGCAGATAAGCACATGGCAAGCTATCAGTAGTCATCAGAATTCTAGGTATACTTTTTTTTTCATCTCCAGTGATGAGATACAAGAATTTTTTGTTAATATGTAAATAAGGCTCAAAACCATGTCCTCTTTATTTATTGGCTGTCAATCAAATGAGGACTGAGGATGTATGTCGGTACAGAAGCGGTGAATAAGACTTTGTGGACACACCTGGGCTTTTGCCATGTTGAGGAACATCCCCTGAGCTTTACAATTTTAACAATAAGACCTATATTGGTGCTGTAAAGCATTGAAGTCTCAGAAATGTCACAATCTATGTCCTCTTATTTATTGTATTACATGCACCCCCTTCAACACCTGACTTAACAAAACCTGGTTACAGCTGTCTAAACCAGGGGTGTATCTTATAGTCCGGTAAATGTGGTAATTGTTTAGAGAGAACTGTTGCCCACACTCAACAGGGTTGAGGGAGATCCATGCCGCAACACCCACTCCCAACAAGTGTAGTGGAAATTGAATACTGCTACACTCAAAGTCATCGCCAACATTGCAGCGTTGTACAGGAATGTACAACACGATGTTGGTGCTTAGGCAGCTCTGAAGTTCCCAACCAAACATTGGTGGCAGCACACTATAAAAGGGTTTAAAAACATTTCTATCATATTTTCATGTATTGCAAAGAGTCTAAATAGTATGTTGTAGGTCTACTAAAAAAAAAAAAAAACACACACACACACAATTTGGAGTTACATATACACCTACAACCCCCCATGTTAGAGATGTAAGGTATACACCTGTACTGTCCATAGTTTGATACAAATCAAAAGAATCTAAGGGTATAAAACAAATTACCGGTATTTCATTGACAAATCCGTTTGTTCCATAGTATTGAAAAGTAAATTTGTGTCCATACACCTCTTCAAGCCATTTCTTTGTTAGTGAGACTGTGTTGTTAAACACTTTCTCTATTTCTGGCTGTAATGATTCTGTTTCCTCGCTTCCATTCTAAGGGATAAAAAAATAATAATGACAGCAGAGAAAAATGTTTCATTAGTTTATATGGTAAAACCTACTCAATATACATGTAAAATGTATGGGCAATGCACACTCACCGACAAACCTGCATAGCGCAAGAAAGTAAAGATGATTTCTGCAGACAGGGCTGCAATATCATAATAGATCTTCAGCGATTTATTAGAAAGGATAACATAGTGCAGGTCAAGCGCGGCTTTACAACCCTTCTGAAACAACTCTTTAGTCAGAGGCCTTCAAAGAGTCACAAAAAAAGTACAAAATAAGCAAATCCCTTTATATAGATGATTAACAAGAACATAAATATTTCTCCACGTCTTTATTCCTGCACAAAAGGGACCCATTGAAAACAGAACATAAAAGGACATCATGTAATGGGTAATGGGTAGTTCTAAACAATGTTTTTGTGTTATAGCAAATATATATATATATATATATACTGTATATATATATATATATATATATATATATATATATATATACGACCTGTTTGGCACGGCACGTTGATCCTGGTGGCACCATTTATTTTTCAATCCACTGCCTGGTCCTGCGATATGCAAAATAGGGTCACTTGGTGCACTGGATACAGGTCCAGCTACCCCAGTTCACCAATATCTTTTGCCCAGGGTGACGCATGGCCTGCTGAACCAGGTCTGGCTCTGCCTCAGGAGAGGAGATATCAATGCACTGGGGGCACTGCCCCCCCCCCCCACCTCCAGTGCACAAAGTGACCCTATTTGCATATGGAGAAAACCAGCGCAGATCGTCGGAACCGGGCAGCAGTTTGAAAATAGACTGTGCCACCAGGATCTACGCACCGGCACCAACTACGTTGTACAAAAAAGAGGATTTTTTTGTACTCACCGTAAAATCCTTTTCTTGTGGCTTCATTGGGGGACACAGCACCAGTAGGTATAGGCTACTGCCACTAGGAGGCGACACTAGACAGAAGAAGAAGTGACTCCGCCTGGCAGGCTATACCCCTCCTACAGGCACCAGGCTAACTCAGTCTAGTCACAAGCAGTAGAAAGTAGTAACAAAACAGACAAAAAAAACCAGGCTGGTCCCAGGAACGACAAACCCAAGACAGAACAAGCCCCGGGAGCACAACCTCAAACAGGGTGGGAGCTGTGTCCCCCAATGAAGCCACAAGAAAGGGATTTTATGGTGAGTACAAAAAAATCCTCTTTTTCTTGTGCCTGTCATTGGGGGACACAGCACCAGTGGGACGTACAAAAGCAGTCCCAGAGGGTGGGGAAAGAAGATGACAATCCCCATGCGGCCTGCCTAACGCACAGCGGCCTGCAGAACTTTGCGGCCCAGACTGGCGTCAGAGGAAGCCAGGATATGGACCTGATAAAACTTTGAAAAAGTGTGAACTGAAGACCAGGTGGCGGCCTTGAAGACCTGGGACACTGAGGCCTGATGGCGAACCGCCCAAGAGGCCCCCACAGCCCGAGCAGAATGAGCGGTGACCCAAAAAGGAGGAGCCCTGCCACGAACGCGGTAGGCCTCTGTGATGTCCGCCCTGATCTAACGCCCAGTGGTGGTCTTGGAAGCCGCCAGCCCCTTGCGCTAACCCGATGGGACCACAAACAGGGAATCCGAGCAGCGGAAGGAAGCAGTGACTGACAAGTAGATCCGTATGGCCCGGACAAGGTCCAAACAATGCAGGGACCGTTCCCTAGGATGGGAGGGCGCAGGGAAAAAAGAGGGGAGAATGATGTCCTCATTAAGGTGGAATGCAGACACGACCTTCGGCAGGAAGGAAGGAAGAGGACGAAGTACCACCTTGTCCTTGTGAAGGACCAGATAAGGGGAGCGACAAGAGAGCGCTGCCAGTTCAGACACCCTACGGATGGAGGTAATCGCCACCAGGAAGGCGACTTTCCAAGAAAGGAAGCGAAGAGACACCTCCCAAAGAGGCTCAAAGGGAGGACCTTGCAGAACCTCGAGGACTAAATTAAGGTCCCAGGGCTCTACAGGTTGTCGAAAAGAAGGGGCCAAATGGACCACCCCCTGTAGAAAAGTCTTCACCTGAGGGCGAAACGCAAGAGCCCGCTGAAAAAGGACAGACAGGGCGGAAACCTGCGAACGCAAGGTGGAGTGACTGAGGCCCTTATCCAGCCCGGATTGCAAAAAGGAAAGAATCTTGGGCGTGGAACACACCAAGGGGTGAAACTTATTCTGTTCACACCAAGAAAAGAAGGCCTTCCACACGCGATGGTAGATCCGAGCTGACTGAGGCTTGAGGGCCTTAAGCATGGTTTGGATGACTGGTTCCGAGAACCCACAAAACCTCAATACCGCGGCTTCAACAGCCATGCCGTTAAACTCAGCTAAGGTAAATTGGGGTTGAATATTGGCCCTTGTGAAAGGAGGTCGGCCCGCAGGGGAAGACACCAGGGGGCGTCGGCCAGGAGGTGCACTACGTCGTCGTACCAGGACCGGCGCGGCCAGTCTGGAGCGACAAGGATGGCTGGAACGCAGAGTGCCTTGATACGCTTCAGGACTCGTGGGAGAATGGGCAGAGGAGGAAAAGCATAAACAAGGGAGAACTGCTCCCATGGGGTCACCAAGGCGTCCACCGCAAGCGCGCAAGGACCCCGGGCTCGAGTCACATAGATGGGGAGTTTGTGGTTCAGCCTGGAGGCGAAGAGATCCACGTCTGGGCATCCCCACCGCCGGCAGATTTGAAGAAACACCTCTGGATGTAGAGCCCATTCGCCTTGATCCAGTCTTTCGCGGCTGAGATAGTCCGCCGCCCAATTGTCCACCCCGGGAATGTGGACTGCCGAGAGAGCTGGAACAAACCGCTCCGCCCAATGGAGAATGCGAGCGGCCTCGGTCATGACAGGGCGGCTCCTGGTGCCGCCTTGACGGTTCAGATAAGCAACGGCGGTGACATTGTCGGTCTGAACACGGACAGGGTAACCCCTCAGGAGATCGGTCCACTGAGACAGGGCGAGAAAGATGGCCCAGAGCTCCAGGATATTGATGTGAAGCCGAGCCTCCATCGGCGACCAAGAGCCCTGAGCCATGTGGCTCCCGAAGACAGCCCCCACCCGGACAGGCTGGCATTCGTAGAGACGACCAGCCAATTGAGGGGGAGGAACGAGCGGCCGAGGAGGACCACCGGAGACGTCAACCACCAAAGAAGCTCCCTGCGAACAGCAGGGGACAGGAGGATCTTCTTGTGGAGAGACAGAGGGGAACTGTCCCACTGAGACAGAATCGTCCGCTGCAGAGGGCGTGAATGAAACTGAGCGAAGGGGATCGCCTCGAAAGAGGAGACCATCTTGCCCAGGACCTGCATGCAAAGGCGAATTGAACAGGGGGAGCCAGAACGGAGCAGAGCGACTGCCGAACGCAGGGAGGCAACCAGGAAGGAGAACGCGGGCCGTCTCGGTGTTGAATAGCATCCCGAGAAACTCCATAGAGCGGGAGGGGAATAGGGAAGATTTTTGGTAGTTGATCACCCAACCGAAATTGGTCAGGAGATCGAGTGTGATCTGAAGGCTGGACAAAGTGTCCTGTTTGGAGCGGCCCTTTATCAAGAGGTCGTCCAGGTATGGCAGGATAGCCACCCCCTTTGATCGAAGCAGAGCCATCAAGGGTGCAAGGATCTTGGTAAAGACCCGAGGCGCCGTGGCAAGCCCGAAGGGCAGGGCCACGAACTGGAAATGTCCAGAACAGACGGCGAAACGTAGGAAACGTTGATGACTGGCTGCGATAGGAACATGCAGATAGGCGTTGCGGATGTCTATAGAGGCAAGAAATTCGTTCTGCTCTAGAGACGCAACCACCGATCGCAAGGATTCCATGCGGAAACGCCGAAGGCGAACAAACCTGTTCAGCCGTTTCAAATCCAGGATAGGACGGACCGAGCCGTCCTTTTTGGGGACTGTGAACAGGTTGGAATAGAATCCCTGGAAGCGCTTGGAGGGAGGGACGGGGACCACAACTCCTTGAGCTAGGAGATTCTGAACCGCCCGAAAAAGCTCGGAAAGCCGTGCCGAAGAGCGTGGGAGATTTGATGGAAAAAAGCGAGGAGGCGGCATAGACGCAAACTCTATTTTGTATCCTGAAGACACCACCTCCCATACCCACACATCGGGCACATGGGCGAGCCAAATCTTCTTGTAGGAGAGCAGACGACCCCCTACTTGAGGGAGAGACCCGACAGGGAAAGGACCATCAGGAAGAAGACTTGGGGGCAGGACCTTTAGAAGGGCGAGAACGGGGCTGCCAGGAGGGGCGGGGTTTGAAAGAGGGCTTCCTAGAAGGAGCTGGAGGCGTATCCTTAGCCGGGCGACGACGCGCCGGAGGCTCAAAGGAGCGGAAACGGCTGGAACTCCTGTGAGGCTGAGGGCGCCGGGACCGGTTTTGAGGGAGCAAGGAACTCTTCCCCCCTGTAGCGTCCGAGATTATTTTATCTAGCCGCTCCCTGAAAAGTCTGTTCCCTGCAAAGGGAAGAGAAGTCAGAGCCTTCTTGGAGGCGGCATCAGCTGACCAGCATTTTAACCACACAGATCGTCGGATGGCTACAAAGTTAGCCAGGGCCCGTGCAGACAAACGCATGCAGAATCTGCGAGGCCAGAGACAGGAGATCCTCACGCGGGGTGTCCAGGGAGAGGTCATGGACTAACTGCCTGGCCCAAGAGGAACAAGCCTTGCTGACCCAGGATGCAGCAAAGGTAGGACGTAGGGCCGAACCAGCCGCAATAAAGACAGACTTCGAAAAAGCGTCGATTTTCTTGTAGACTGGGTCAGTGAGTGAAGCACCATCTGCCAGAGGCAGAGTAGTTGACTTGGAAAGTCGAGAAACCGGAGGGTCCACAGATGGGATCACTGTCCATGTAGTGACCAAGTCAGGGGAGAAGGGAAACAAAGCCTCGGCACGCTTAGAGGATGGAATCCGCCGGTCAGGGTGATTCCACTCCTTGGCTAGAAGATCTTCAAAATCCTTATGGTTGGGAAAAACCAAAGGCTGTCGCTTATGACGACTGAAAGAGACTTCACTCCTGGAAGTAGAAGGGGACTCTTCCTCAATATGTAAGGTGTCCCGCACTGCACGGATCAAGGCAAAGTGTGTCGCCACAGCTGCAGCGAGCTGCCTAGGGGGGTCGTCCCGGGGACCAGACATGGTAGCTAGGGCTGGTAGCCTGGGCAGTGGAGGAGGGGAATATCACCCACTGGGTGAGCCTACCCGACCCTGGAGCTGCTGCCGCACTGGATGCTGGAGCTGCACTGGATGCTGGAGCACGCTGGAACTGCACTGGATGCTGGAGCTGCACTGGATGCTGGAGCACGCTGGAACTGCACTGGATGCTGGAGCTGCACTGGATGCTGGAGCACGCTGGAGCTGCACTGGATGCAGGAGCTGCACTGGATGCTGGGGCACGCTGGAAATGCTGCACTGGATTCTGAGCTGCTGCTGCTGTGCACAGGGAGCTGAGGCTGCTGTACTGGCAGGCAGAGAGAACAGCAGGTGGCCACAAGCTGCTGCGCTGCAGAGACGAGAGGAGGAAGGGAGGAGGCACAGGAAGGAGCAGGTGGGGGCTACAGGAGTAGCCAATAAGAGGCAAGCCAGCGGGCGGGAAGGGCCGAAAACGGGCGGGCGCTCCGCCCCCGTGACGTCACTCATGCGCGCCGACATGGCCTAGCTCCGGCAGAAGCCGGGGGCTAAATTTATGGGCAGGCCGGCGGCAGCGAGACGGCGGCGCAGAGCGCTGAAAAAAAAGAGGCCGCCGGCAGAAGAGAGGGGAGAAGACCCCGGTAAACCCCCCCGGTCGTCCCCTATGGAGCTGCTGCCTGCGGGCAGGAGCTCACAGAGACTCCCTCCACCCCCTCTCCCTGAAGAAAGGGGCTTGTGCTTAAGCTGCCTGAGAGGGAAGGCAGGGAGGGAGAGAGGCAGGGAGGGAGAGAGACGGGGGGAGAGAGGCAGGGAAGGAGAGTATTTGGGTGCCCTGGTAGGATGACCCCCCCCCCCAGACTCCAAGGAAGGCTAAGGACAGGAATACTGACATGTCCGGCGTCTTCAGGTGCGCGCAGGGTCACCCCTTCGGTCACCTCGCACCTTGGTGGGGCACCAGTATCCTGCCGCAGGGAGCGGGCGTTGGGGGACGGGTGACCGGCGCAGGGAAAAGAAACTTTTCATGCACCCTCAGGGGGAACTGCGTCTGATGTGGCAGCCCACGCCGACGGTCCCCCTGATAACCTAAAAGAAAAGAAAAAGAAATAAAACTAAAATAAAAAATGGAGGTGCATGGCACCTGTGTCTACCTCCTACGGACACTAGACTAAAACTGAGTTAGCCTGGTGCCTGTAGGAGGGGTATAGCCTGCCAGGCGGAGTCACTTCTTCTTCTGTCTAGTGTCGCCTCCTAGTGGCAGTAGCCTATACCCACTTGTGCTGTGTCCCCCAATGACAGGCACAAGAAATATTATTTACTAAGGGAAATGGTACATTCACTTTAATGAAGGCCTTATCATCCGCATGAAAGCCAAAATTGTGTCGGATTCTTTTTGCACCTTACCACAGTTTATAGTGTCACTTTCAAGTAGCATTAGAGACGATCTGAACAGTGACTACAAATATATTTTTCAGAACAAGTGGTTACAGAATGCTTAGCAAGGTATACAAATAATATATACTTCACAGTGAATAGTAATGGCAATTTACTTACGTTCCTGCTGTTCCCATACTTTGTAGTATTTTTCTTAAAACATCTTCAATTTTCTGAAAGAAATACAAATAAAAGTAAAACCTGGGTTCTAACACCCATATACTAGAGCTCATAGGTCTTGTTTAGAGAAGACAGATGTCACAAAATGATTTATCTTCTGTACCTTTCCTGGATTTTAAAGGAGAATTTTTATTAAAGTATTGTATTGCCCCCCAAAAGTTATACAAATTACCAATATACACTTACTACGGGAAATGCTTATAAAGTGTTTTTTTCCCTGCACTTACTACTGCATCAAGGCTTCACTTCCTGGATAACATGGTGATGTCACGACCCGACTCCCAGAGCTGTGCGGGCTGTGGCTGCTGGAGAGGATGATGGCAGGGGGACACTGAGGGACACAGGGCACTGGAGGGACACTGAGCATCCCTCTGCCATCATCCTCTCCAGCAGCCACAGCCCGCACAGCTCTGGGAGTCGGGTCGTGACATCACCATGTTATCCAGGAAGTGACATCACCATGTTATCCAGGAAGTGACATCACCATGTTATCCAGGAAGTGACATCACCAGGAAGTGAAGCCCTGAGGCAGTAGTTAGTGCAGGGAAAAAAGCGCTTTATGTGCATTTCCCATAATAAGTGTATATTGGTGATTTGTATAGCTCTTGGGGGGCAATACAATACTTTAATAAAAAATGTCGCCGGACTTCTCCTTTAAGTATCCCTTTAAAGGTTTTTTTTTTATTGTTGGGGGGGTTGTTGTTGCTGAGGCCTTCAGGTGAGAGCTGAGCAGCTCTATGCAGCCATACTCAGAACGCAGAACTAGCAGTGTGTGGGTTATATGTTAAAAGGTCCACACACCATTATAGACAATGAGAAGCAAAGGGACAAACAGCACTTCTGTCCATTTGCTTTAGCAATAAGTAACAGCCTCAGCACCTGGACCCCCACCATCCAGTCATAGTTAATTTTATAGATTAATTTTGTATGGTCAAAGTAATTCCAGTGATTACACACACAGACTATTGTGTTGGAATAAAGTACTACATTGGAGACAAGTCTGCCTGGCAGTTAAGAGCTCTTTCATGGCATCAAAACTTTTGACATGTCTGAAAAGTTTGGTAAGCTAATAGTTATAATAATGACCACTATAAAACTGGACCTAACCAAACCGATATACGGTATGTAGCTGTACAAAAAATTTTTATTTCAATTGAAATAAATAATGAAAAAGTTATTAAAAAGTAAGTTGGAAATAAAATTATCACACACTATTGAATACTCTACTCACCTCTTTTTGATGAAATTCACAATCTGGGATTTTGAAGTGACAAGCTTTGAGAACAGTTGCAATTTTTATTGGAAAGTCATCTAAAAATTTTACCATCTGTTCAAGTGGTATCAAACATAGCCATGACTGGAACACCATTGGATGTGAGTAAATTAAATACTTCTTTTTAACCATCTTCCCAAGAACATCTCTGGTACTTAAAAAAAAAGTTTTTATTAAGTCAAATTATATCAAATGTGATTATTCACTTCACAGTTATCTTTATTAAAAGGGGTTATCCAGTTAGGTAAAATACATTCTGAATTATCCCCTCGTCAGGAGACTAATAAATCATTCCCCACATGTCATTACTTTACCAGTCTCCTTCCAATAGTTCTGAGCCTGCTGCTTTTGCTGAAGAAACAGAAAACTGTTTCTCTGTCTCTCCCTCCTCCCTTCCAAGACAGCTGACATAAACCGTGTCCCTTGTCGGTTGTTTCTGCACTGTTTTTGCTCTCTGTGATGCCAAGAGGGTAATCTAAGGTCAAGTTAAAGAGAATGTACCACTGTTACATCACTTTTCTGATATTCACATGGTCCTCTTTTTAAACCACGGCCCAATTACCTTGTATGGTGCCGTTCTATTCCCATGCACAGACCGTGTGTTAAGCAGTGGAGGCAGGCAGACCCGCCCCCAGTGAGAGTAAACCCCCTTCCCTCTATGACTCCTCTCTATTAATTCTAATGGGACAGGGGTTTCCTCCCACTGGGGGTGGGCCTGCTCACCCCCAAGAATAAAGCGGCACCGTACGCAGGAACCGGGCCGTGGTTATAAAAAAAGGACAGCAGCACTGGCTTCTCTGCGCCAACGCAACTCTATCCATATGATTATCAGAAAAGCCATGTACCAGTGCAGGGGCGTAGCTAGGATTCATGGGACCCCACAGCAAAAAAACATATGGGGCCCCCCTCCCCTACACACTATAATTATATATATATATATATATATATATATATATATATATATATATATATATATATATATTGCAGCCACAACCGTAACTGGCAGAGGAGAAAGCCAATGTCTGCTTGTTCTGTCCATCCACTGTATTTAACTATAAAAGCCTATTAGGTTATATACATGGTTATATACATAGGTGCAGGAGCAGACTACCTTTTGCTTAAAGGGGTAGTGTGGCGCTAAACAATTATTCACAAAATAACACACATTACAAAGTTATACAACTTTGTAATGTGTGTTATGTATGTGAATGGCGCCCTTTTTGCCAACGTTGCTTCATGACATCCCTTTAAGGAAGTTGTCTGGGATAAAACAACTGATATATTCTCAGATAGATTAAAGCATGTGACACACAAACAAAATGCACATATTGCACCTCTAGGCTAGGTTCACACTACGTATATTTGAGGCTGTATGTTTGAGGCTGTATAGCAACCAAAACCAGGAGTGGATTGAAAACACAGAAAGGCTCTGTTCACATAATGTTGAAATTGAGTGGATGGCCGTCATTTAATGGCAAATATTTGCTGTTATTTTAAAACAACGGCTGTTATATTGAAATAATGGAAGTTATTTACCGTTATATGGCGGCCATCCACTTAATTTCACCATTGTGTGAACAGAGCCTTTCTGTGTTTTTAATCCACTCCTGGTTTTGATTGCTATGAGGACCTGACATGAGGACCAAATACAGCCTCAAATATACATAGTGTGAACCCAGCCTTAGGCTTATTAGATAGCTATAAAGGGGTGTTCCACCTCCCTGCGCTCACTTGCAGTGTCCTCTGCCCCCACACAGACACAGAAGCAAGAAGTTCCAATTCCCTGCAGTTCTTTTGATTCAAAAAAACACTCTGACATGACTATGACCGCAGTTTTAAGGTTAGCTGCAGTTCTACTGTCATTGTAAAGACATAGTATTTGAGTCATGGTACTGCAAGCATAAAAAACCTTTATTACAAATATATAAAAGAGTGTTACCTTGCATATTTTTTAAGATTCTCATAAACAATGCCTTCAAGACCTGCCCAGACATCTTCTTGATTTGACATTGATGTGTCCATGTTGGATACATGAGAAAATGTATGCAGGACTGGCAGGACCCATATCCAGTGTTCTACATTTTCATCTATACATTGCCGGAACAGCTGCCTCAACAGTTCATCTGTTCTGTAACCCAAAAGTAATTGAAAGCACAGAAATCAGAATATATATTCAAAGAAGATACAGAAACAGAAATCTGCTGCAATACTGTGCATGTGAAACTAGCCTGAAAGCTTATTTACACTCTCCATGCACAGTCCGTATATCCCAATAGGAAATGGGATTTGAAGCTCCGAAACTGTTTAAAACGTTACGCTACTTTACTGACACAACATAACACATAACACAACACAGCATAGTAGTGGAAAGATTTAAATAGTTTAAGTTTTGGCGCTCCCAGAATCATGATGACGTAATGTAGTAAATTGTCCATAATTATGGACCGTGCGCGGAACGTGTGAATAAGCCCTTAAGCCCATATTCCACGGGGCGACTGTGAAGAGCAAACTAGCATTGTCAGCGCTTTCTTGCTCCTCTTTACCCGCTCGCTGCCGCCCCTATGCCACGTGTCGGCAGCGGGTAAGTGCAGGAGGGGCTGCGGGGAGCTGCGGGAGGGGGGGGCTGCCCAGGTGATCGCTAGATCATCCGGGCAGCCCATAGAGGATAGCGGCGGTCTGCTGCCACTGCTCCTATCGCATGGAGCGGGGGCAGCTGGTCGTTGCCTTTACAAGTCGCTTTTCCTTCAACATGTTGAAAGACAAACGACTGCAACGATCAGCCAACATCATTCATGTCGGCTGATCATTGCCTTCTATTACACAGGACGATTATAGGCCTATATTATAGGTGCAGTCTCTATGGATTGAGCTTGTCTTCCATCATATCCTACATCTTGAACTGTTAAAGGGGTAGTGCGGCATTTAACATTTATTCACTAAATAACACACATTCCAAAGTTATACAACTTTGTAATGTGTGTTATTTAAGTGAATGGCCCAATTTCCCATGTTTCCCCGCACCCTTGAAGTGTAGTGCAGTATACTTACTGAATCTCTGTCGACCCCGGCCGCCATCTTGGGTCAAATACGTCATCTTCAGGAGGCCGGACGGACCGCTCCAGCCCTCCCTCTTGCTGGCCCCCTCTGCCACGATTGGCTGAGCATAACTGTGCTCAGCCAATCGCGGCTGAGCAGCTGATGACGTGGCAGAGGGGGGCAGTATGAGGGTTGGCTGGAGCGGTCCGTGCGGCCTCCTGAAGATGACGTGTTTGACCCAAGATGGCGGCCGGGGTTGACAGCGATTCAGTAAGTATACTGCACCACACTTTCGGGGTGGGGGTAAACATGGGAAAGGGGGCCATTCACTTAAATAACACACATTACAAAGTTGTATAACTTTGTAATGTATGTTATTAAGTGAATAAATGTTAAACGCCGCACTACCCCTTTAAGGCTAGTTCACACGTTTTCACACAGAAAGTGTTTCGATGTCTACATCAAAAACTTAGCAGTTTTACCTTAAAGGGAAACTATTAGCAGCTTCATCCATACAAACCTGCTGATATCTCCCTGTAACTGCGTATCTCCCCTTTCCTGCGCCGCTTCTATTATATTTGTGTGTCTCACTGTTTTTGAGTAATTTCCTCTGAAAGAAATATGTAAAGGAGTGACTCTGGTGCAGTGGGGAGTTCCTCTGCCCCCTTATTGCACTGGTCCACCCACCCGCCTCCTACATTCATGCCTACTTATGCATATTCAGATCTGCATAAGCAGGCTGGTCTCTTTGTTTTGCATGTGAAGGAACAGAGCCTGTATGGAGATGGGCTGCTGTTCCTGTGCATGTTCAGTAAAGAGATTCCAGTCTCCAGTTTCTCCCAGCTTCCTGTGTTGCCACAACCTGAACTCACCACTCAGCTCAATCAGTGACTGCAGAGGTGTCACTAACTGGCTAAGCGGGCATATCTGAGCTGGTTCATGCCGTCACAGGACCAGGAGTTGCAGGAGGCCTTCAGGGGTCAGTGAATGGTGATACTGCGCTGCAGGGGCATGGGGATAGGTAAGTATCGCTTCTTTATTATGATTCCCCTCCCCCTGCCCTCTGTGAATTTTTATATTAAGCCCAGAGTTCCCCTTTAACTATTCAAGATATGAGAAAAACTTACCCATTAAAGTTAACGAACAGAGTCTTTGCTTTCTGAAGGTCACTCGTCATCTTTTCTCTTGGCATTTCATCCAAGCACAGAACACAGCAGATGTTGGTCAAATGTTCTTTATCAACATGAATCGAAAATGTACGAACAATCCAAATGCAAAGTAATCCTGCCACTATCCTGTTCAGCTTTATATCAGTTTCCTGATGCTTATTTTTATCAAGGAAGGGGTCACAGATTTTATTAAGCAAAGTCATCATCAAATAAGGCACCTATGGGACAGACATTATCAAAATCATCTCATGAAAGAGAAGTCACATCTATACAGTTACTTTTACATATTTAGTACAAAAAAATGAATTGTAAGGAATTAGAAGAGGTCCGCTGATTCATCCTTCATCATTTATTATTTTTACTCATTTTTCTTTATTTTCCTTAAAGAATTCTATAAATATATACTATATACACACACACATATATATATTTTGCTCTGATATATATATCAGAGCAAAATACCACGTAGAAAGGCAGAAAAAAAAATGTTGGGGGGGGGGGGTGATAGCATAAAACTTTTAGCCAATGTTCCCACAATGTCTTTTTATGCACAATAATGGCAGTTGTGTGATAATGACGGTTATTGATAATGATCATTGACATTATTGACAACATTGGCGCAGATTTAATAATGTGTCTCCGCCAGAATGTTGGCTGAAAAAGTGGCGTACAGGACTTTTTTCCACATTCACTCCACATTTCATCTGCCTGGTATGAAAAAGGGGTGGGGCCACCTGAATCGGGTTGAAAATTCTGGCGTACTTCAAGCCAAGTAATAGATACCCCCCGGCAATCTCCATATCATCCCCTGGTTACTTTGTTTTAAATAGAGACGCGGGTATAGCACGTGATTCGTGACTATTTGTTCTCCATGGAGCCGTCGGAAGGAGCAGAGTGCTTTATTCGGCTTTCTCTGCCAGCTCCATTCAAACTCTATGAGGTTATCATCTTCAGAATGGTCGTGATGACTGAAATGTTCAGCCTTGTATCTTGAATTGAAAAAAGTGGATTGTTTACGTTGTAATTTGCCCTCTGCTAAGGCTAGGTTCACACTGCGTTTTCAGCATCCGTTTAACGGATCCGTTTTTTTTAACGTCCAGAAAAATAGGGTCAGCAACGTTTTTTTGTCCGTTTTGGTCCGTCAAAAAAAACGGATCCGTTTTTTTTTATAATGGAAGTCAATGGAAAAACGGATGCACACAAATGAATCCGTTTTTTGCAATCCGTTTTTTATGCGTTTTTTTCAAAAAACGGATGCGTTAAACGGATGCTGAAAACGCAGTGTGAACCTAGCCTAAGGAAACATTAAACAGAATTGTATTGTAGCGTATCCCACTTAACCATACAACTTACATAAAAGCTTTAGATAGAAATGCACAATATTTTTGCATATATTTACTGTGCATGACACAATTATATAATTTTAGGCAACTCCACTATAAATACCTTTTCTTTGTCATATTCATGAACACTCCATCTTATTAATTTATCTGACATCAAAAGAGACTGTGTAGTCACGTAATGAAATTGTTGCAGTTGTTGAAAAAATCCAGTCAAATTGATCTCATCGCAGGTCTCAAGAATACTGTAAATGCTACTGAGCATGACTTCACCCGCCTTCTTTTTTTTCTCATAGATGGGCTTGTATTCATCTCTCAAGAGGTATTTCACTTTTCTTAAAAAGCTTTCATCCTTTTTAAGGCAAACATCATCATACTGATGCCATTCTGAGGAGGGAAAAAGATATCAGTGATATTCACACAAAACTATGTCAAACTAAGATTTCTTAGCTGCATACTTGTTATTTCTCTTTTGATCAGTATTTTGGAACCCAAATAATTGCCATTATTTTAAAACAACGGCCGCTGTTTTGAAATAACGGCTGTTATTTGCCATTAAATGGCGGACATCCAACAAATTTCAACATTGTGTGAACATAGCCTTTCTGTGTTTTCAATCCACTCCTGGTTTTGGTTGCAAAATACTGAGCAAAAATACTGTGTGGGAACAAAGCCTCATGGTGCGTTAACACAGACAGATTTATCTGACAGATTTTTGAAGCCAAAGCCAGGAACAGACTATAAACAGAGAACAGGTCTCAAAAGGAAAGACAGAGATTTCTCTTCTTTTCAAATACATTCCTGGCTTTGGCTTCAAAAATAAGTCAAATAAACATTTAGATATCTGTGGGTGTAAAAGAACCCTTAAAGAAGCAGTGCACTTTTTTATTTCCATATATACTTACCATTGATGATCAGTTTCCAGCATGGCTTCATTCTGGTGGTACAGAGCTGTTCGGGTCCCACTAGCTGATGTTATGGCTCTTCTTTACTCATTGATTTTGAAGACCAGAAGTTAGGGTCTCCAATGCATCTCTATAGAGCGCTCTCATAGAGATCCATTGAAAAGTCTGACTTTCGGCCACCCAATAGCCCGCAGCTACTGAGAAGAAGTCAGGTGGCCATTAGCAGGATACGAATGGCGCCGTACCACAGGAATGAAGCCCCGCCACTGGAAAACAATTGTCAATAGTAGGTATACACATCAACCTGCAGCAGGGGTAGAAATGCAAAATAACTTTTTTTCTCCCTGTATAGGTTCCAATCTATCTGGGTAACAAATACAGATCATATTAAAAAAAAAAAAAAAAATGCATGTCAGTGCATGTCACCTGTCAGCGCACAATAGCGGCCGCACGCTCCATTGTGTGCAGCGGGAAATTGGGATGCGGGTGTGCATAGATGAACCTGCATCCCAATTCATTAGGAGTGAAGATCATCCGGCCGATGCTGCAGTGACGACCGGGATGATCTTCTCGGCCATTCTGTGACCCGGCCACTTAAAAAGTGGGAACATGGCCTTACACAGTATTACATAGTTTGTGAGGCTAAAAAAGACACATCCATCCAGTTCAGCATATTACCCTATAAATTTGATCAAGAGAAGGCAAATATAATCCACAAGGTCTAAGGCACTTATTTTAAGGGGAAAAATCTAACCAAATCTAGCAATATTCCCCTTTCCAGATTCATGTGACAATACCTGTATTAGTATCACCCTAAAATGCATCCAGGCCCCTTATGAGCTTTTATTAAGTTTGACCATTTACCACCTCATCTGGCAGAAAGTTCCATAGTCTCACTCCTCTTACTGTAAAGAATCACTTCCTCTAGGTGTAATATTTACATAGTTGTTAAGTTGCTAAATAACCTTAATTGTGAGAATCTTTCTGGGTACTGTAGTCCTGACATTACATTTATCATTCTAGTCGCCTGCCTTTGAACACTCTTCAGTTCTTCTATGTCTTTTTTGTACACTGGTAACTAAAAACTGTACACATAGATGTCATAGAGACATGTCGGATCGTTCTGGGTCTGAATGTTCAGATCTGTACCGATCGGGAGAACAAACCGGGAGAGGACCTTGCTGCAGTGCCTCGGTTCCCAGCTCTGTCAGAAAAAAAGAGGGGGTCTTTATAGACTTACATTATCAGCCTGACACTTTTTTCGAACACAGAGTGGCAGTGGACCGCACTGCAGTACATCCTCTTCCACTCAATACAGGTCTGAGCACTGAACACTGATAAAAACTTTTGATATGTCTTTATGACATGTCAAAAGTTTTTTTTATGATGACAGTAATCTTACCTCCTTTAAAAGCATAGCTTGCTGGAATGTAAAGACAGCGGTTGATAATTTGTGATTTGTCTTCTGCTTCACAGTAAATGTGCTCCCATTCTTCATGTTTATTACCCAGTACAAGATACTTGTACGGAATGTATTTGTCCAGATGTTCCTTAGAAATCTGAGTATGTCCTACGTACAACAATCCAAGGTCCTTCACCTCTCTAAAAATTTAAACAAAATAAAAGTATAATGTTTTTTTTTTTTCTTTTAAAAAATGTGGTACTATTAGGCCTCATCCACATATCAGTTTTTGATATCCATGAATCAGGATCCTGAGAAAGGACCCATTGATTTCTATGTGGTCATCCATGCGTCTGTTCTTTTTTTTTTACCACTGATCTGTTTGGAAGCTCCAATAGAAGTAAATGTGTCACTCAAAATGTCAGCCGACACATTGATGCACCATCCATGTGCCGTCCGTTTATCACAGAAGCATTGCCTACCAAGCCCTAGGCACGCTCCACCCTGTGGCCTTTTATTACCTTCCTATCTGTTTTTGCAGATCTACAAAAACAGATAGGAACAAATAGAAAATTGATGCATCACAGATGTCATGTCACACAGATGGTTTCTCCAGGACATCACTGATCCTAGAGAAAAACTTAAGTGTGGATGAAGCCTTATACTAGTGCACTTTTCTGGAAACAAGCAATAAAAAACACATAAGTAACAAATTCCCTTTATGCTTGCTACCTCCATTCCAAAAAAAATCCACAGTTGACCAAACTAATGAAAGAGGTGGTCAAAAAACCTCCATGCAGATAGGCATAGCCCTGTGCTACCATACACAGACTACAAAATTCCAGCTACTAGAAGGCAGGCACTAAATGGGCTTAAAACATAACTTTTAATTATTCAGAATAAAATATGATTACAGAAAAAAACACATAAACTATACAACACAACCCACGTGAATGACCAATACCGGCACGCAGGACAGTAAGGATATCAAAGAGCAGGGAACACAGGCTAATAATCCATCAGATAATTACGGGTGTACATAGAGGAACATAGTGCACTCTGTTCACTCCTATCCAAGAAGTACTGTCCCTGCCTTTTGGGGGTACCCACCTCCTTAATAGGGTGGCCCCAAACACAATGACGTTCCCTGTTCTATTCTAAGTGCAGGACAAAAGACAAACAAACAAATAAAGAAGTGAGCCCCAAATAGATAAACTACCACACCAAAATCAATGTAAACATCCAACGCGTTTCACCTGTGCTGTAACCACAGGATCATCAGGGATACACTGGTGTAAACAAATACGATAACAAACTCAAAAGTAGTGAGACAAATGCAAAAAGCAGCACCACTAACACTACCCCTTGTGGGCTGCTGGATAAATACAGGTATTGGGGAGCAGACCAATGAAGCAATGAAGTCCTTAAAGATACAAAATATTAGGACTATAAATCAAATAGGGTATAGGGTATACACAGGGATCTCATTACTAGGTTACCAGGAAAAAACACTGTGATATGTGTGAGCATGGTAATGATACATCCTAAAAAATGGTCCAGAGTATGTGGTGTAGATAACCCACAACAGGTAAATCAGCAATAAGGATCCATAAGAAAAGAAAACCAATACTCATCCAAGACTGTCACAGGTATCCATAGAAAATGTTGTTAGGTCAGCTCCTTCATTTGTGTGTTATTATAATTTGGGATCTTTCCATGTGATAGCAGTGTTTACATTTGATTGGGGATCTTTTGTTTTTCTAGCTAGCTAGTTACTGGCTCCTTCTCTGTATGAGTCATGCAATAATGGAACGCATTATGCGTTCCAAAGGCCGACTAGACCGGATATTTAGATCCATGACATTTGACCGGATATGACGTACGCAATGGAACGCACTTTGCGTTCCACGTGCCGGACGGGTAATCCGCACCCAAGTGAGTGCGTCATCTGCTGTGGGCAAATGAATATAGAGCCCCTCCTCCGGAGATGCCATCATTACTAGTCGGTGGAACGCACGCAGCGCTCCACACAGCGGAAGTTGTGGCTGTTATCTATCTGAACGCCACTACTTAAGAGAGTAGCGGTCATGCATAGTCTCCCAGGGACATTCCATCATGGCAGGAGCTGACCCTTACCAGGAGCTGACCTAACAACATTTTCTATGGATACAGCCTTGGATGAGTATTGGTTTTCTTTTCTTATGGATCCTTCTTGCTGATTTACCTGTTACACATACTCTGGACCATTTTTTAGGATGTATCATTACCATGCTTACACATATCACAGTGTTTTTTCCTGGTAACCTAGTAATGAGATCCCTGTGTATACCCTATACCCTATTTGATTTATAGTTCTAATATTTTGTAACTTTAAGGACTTCATTGCTTCATTGGTCTGCTCCCTAATACCTGTATTTATCCAGCAGCCCACAAGGGGTAGTGTTAGTGGTGCTGCTTTTTGCATTTGTCTCACTACTTTTGAGTTTGTTATCGTATTTGTTTACACTAGTGTATCCCTGATGATCCTGTGGTTACAGCACAGCGTTGGATGTTTGCATTGATTTTGGTGTGGTAGTTTATCTATTTGGGGCTCACTTCTTTATTTGTTTGTTTGTCTTTTGTCCTGCACTTAGAATAGAACAGGGAACGTCATCGTGGTTGGGGCCACCCTATTAAGGAGGTGGGTACCCCCAAAAGGCAGGGACAGTACTTCTTGGATAGGAGTGAACAGAGTGCACTATGTTCCTCTATGTACACCCGTAATTATCTGATGGATTATTAGCCTGTGTTCCCTGCTCTTTGATATCCTTACTTTCCTGCGTGCCGGTATTGGTCATTCACGTGGGTTGTGTTGTATAGTTTATGTGTTTTTTTCTGTAATCATATTTTATTCTGAATAATTAAAAGTTATGTTTTAAGCCCATTTAGTGCCTGCCTTCTAGTAGCTGGAATTTTGTTACCTCCATTCCAAGACAAATTAACCCACAATACCACTACTAGAAATGCAACAATGTAACTTACTTTGTACAGTGCAATTCACAAACAGTACTTTTCCATTTCTTAAATCCTCTTATGTTTCCAGCTCTAACGATTACTCTATCTTCATTCACTTTAATACCAAAATCCTTAGCGATAACAACATGAAAGTATATTGTGATGTCATTTTCAGGATCCCGTCCCCTACAGAGATAATAAATGAACATTAACAAAATAAAACAATGTACACATTGGTTTTAAACATGCTAGCACTGGGGTTATAGTGTTTAGATCGACCTGAGTTATTAGTCTAACCTGCTGATAGGCCCCTATTGCTTAGGAGATGCTAAGGATGAAGGTATGTCTCTTACCTTCACCGTCAGCATCGTTCCAGTGCAGTTAGTCATCTGCTCCACGGTCTTCTAAGACAGTTAGGAGCACTGAGGTACTTAGGACCACTGCCCATGCCCATAGCGCCAAACTGGCATTGCCCTGGCCGGCTTGCTCCATTAATTATAAATAGAAAGAGACGGGCCGTCCGAGGGCGGATCAGTGATATGGGGGTTGGCAATGCTCCTAACATTGCCCCATGGAGAGACATACCTTCATCCTTGGCGTCTCCTGCACAATAGGGACATATCAGCAGGTTAGATTCATCTAAGCTACTGATAGGTGGCCCTTTAATGAAAAATTTTTTTAAACTTGTTAAAATGTCTATAATGAGCATCCCAACAGCTGGTATATGGTGTCTTGAGGACTGAGAACCATTTTCCAGTTAACATGTTCCCTAAAATATAATATAGTTTATATATATATATATATATATATATATATATATATATATATATATATCTTACACTGTGAATATATATATAAATAAATAAAATAAAAAAAAATATATATATATATATATATATTATATATACACACACACATATATATATATATATATATATATATATTATAGTGTACACCCTCTGAGGGCTTCTTACGGCTTCTGGTATCATTGTAAAAATGTCACCAAACAGGTTTGACATTACTCCCAGCCTGCTTAGAAACAGGTCTATATAGGTGCTATTTCTGCTTTTGGATTCAGAAGCAAACTAATTTAACAAGAAGAGAAGAGGGTAAAGATTGTAGGATCAGGTTAGAAGAACAGAATACAGGGAGGGGAATTACTAATTACATACAGCATAGCACTCAGTCATATAAAATAACAAAGTGGGAAAATCATAAAGTCAGTGTCTTCAGCTTCCTCCTACTTGGGAAGAGGGTCTGAAAAACATCGAAGAACGGACTCTGACTTAAACCTTTCTGCATAATATTAGTAGAAGGAGTGCACTATTTAGGATACTGTATTTTAGAAGTGGATGGTAGCAAGGTGGACGATGTGTTGGTAGGCTGGCAAAGCTGACTGAATTTAAATAGGCCCTGTCATTTTAGCAAACTTTGCATGAGCCAAAAATAAGAAACTTTGCAATATATCTTATCAGACAAAAATGCTTCCTTCTCCTGTCATCAAGCATCCTTTAAACAGAGACCTAGGCTGCAATACCAGTGAACAGCTATGGTCCTTAAATCCAAGCCAATCCCTTTAAAGGGGTACTCTGGACATTTTTTTATATTCATTGTTTCCGGAGTTTATATAACACATTCTGGGGGATCCTGGTGTGACGTCTTTGGGTCCCCCGCTGAGTGGTCTGGCACTCACCATAAGTTTGTTCGTTTATTCAAGTGCAGCATGCACAGTTACACTTGCTTATAATTACGCATGCTGCACTTGAAGAAATGAGCAAACTTTTTAGTGAGTGCCGGTCTCTACTATTTACCTGTTGCTGGATATATCCACCATGTGCACCACTTACACTTGGAGTGCCTTCTTTCCATCTGCACATGTTATTTAAGCATGAAAAAAAAGTATCACAAAATGTCAAAGAACAAACTTTGCATTACCGAACAGCGGCAGAATCATCTATCGTCTCATCACTTGAAGCAGTTTTTTTATCATCATTTTGTTGGTTCTCAGCTTTTTCTGACGTCTGCAACTTCTATATTAGGGGACAAACAGAACATAGTATTTTATTTTAAATTCCTTCACTTTTAATTTTTACAGAATTAAAGGGAACCTGTCATCACTTTTAGGCTGCTTGAACTAGAAGTCATCTGGGCGGTCCCCACTGGCTGCTGCTCACACAGCTGGCTCTCCATAAATGGGGATTGAAATACCCTCCATATAAAGAAAAGCTGCTGAAGAGGGGTTAGGAGAATCATGGAATTCATGGTGAGCACCATCTAATATTTGTAGCAGTGACCCTCGACCTAAAAGTGATGCCGATGTATGGTGATCTGTTCGCACACAGTATTTCAGTCTTCAGCCACAATTTTTTTCAACCAAAACCAGGAGTGGGTTGAAAACAGAAACTGTGCAAAACTTCCCATTATAAATTTGCCCTGTAAATTCCACTCCTGATTTTAACTACAAATACTGATCAAAATATATGTGATCAATGCAGATGGGTGTGGTATTTAGGAACTGTTATTTCAAGTTTGTTTTAGAGGTTGTCTAGGGAAAACTAACTTGTCCCCTATCCACAGTCCGACCTCTAACTTTCACTGATCTCAGTATCGGCCCCCAACGTTCTTGTTTTGAATGGAGCCACGGTTACAGCACGTGACCTGTGGCTCTTTTCATTCCTATGGCGCCGCTGGAAAGAGCAGAGTAAGCGCTTTCAGGAGGCTCCTGTGGATAGGGGACACGTTAATTTTCCCTGGACAACCTCTTTAAGCTTGAGAAGGGTTCGACCTGACTAAATTGAGACGAAATGCGTTGCTTATTAATAAATATCGCAGTATCGTATATTTATAGCTCCATAGTATGTTTTGTTAATTCTGGTGGCACTTATGCCTTTTTGTCGAAATTGTCAATCTGCACTTGCTTTTGAAGAGGAACTACATATGCTAGCCTGGTCAAAGTTAGCTCTATTTCCTGTGCCCAATCAGGAAGAAATCTATCAATCAAGGCCAGGGACCACCCAGATGACTAATGGTTTTAAAGGGAACCTGTCACCCCCCGTGCCGGGGTGACAGGTTCCCGACCCCCCGTTAGAGACCCCTATACTTACCTCATCGCGCCGGGTCCCGCTTCTGAAGATGGTCGGGTCCCGGAGATCTCAGCCGCTGCAGCCCGGCGCGCGCGCTGAGAGAGGAGTCCAACGCTCATAGAGTATGACAGGAGAGTCCAGCGCTCCGTCATTCTCTATGAACGTTGGACTCATCTGTCAGCACGCGCGCCGGGCTGCAGCGGCTGAGATCTCCGTGACCCGACCATCTTCAGAAGCGGGACCCGGCGCGATGAGGTGAGTATAGGGGTCTCTAACGGGGGGTCGGGAACCTGTCACCCCGGCACGGGGGGTGACAGGTTCCCTTTAACTTAAACTGTTTAACGTTCTAGAAAACTAGCAGAATAGAGGGTTAAAAGGCTTCATATTAACACATATACAACAACTGACATACTCATGTTATGTATATAAAACATACCTCAGAGGTCACCTTTTTGAATTCTTGTTTTTCTTGGGTCTTATTTTGGCCTTTCTTGCCTTTTGCTTCAGCCATATTGCTACTTTCAGAAAGTTTCTTAGCATCTTCATTTCTCTTATCCTGAACTTCTTTTCTATTTGTTGAATTTGTTTTTGGCTCATTGAAATCTACTTTATCATCAGTATAATTTTTATCACTGGTTGCCGCTGTGTTACTTTTGTTTTTTCTTGAAGCATTTTTAGGCGTGCATTCTTGATCATTTTCAGCTGCACTGGTGCTGGAGGTCTCTTTTCCTTTTTTCTTTTCGGTTGCACTATTGCTGGGGGTCTCTTTTTTATTTTCAGTGGCACTGGAGGTCTCTTTTCCTTTTTTCTTTTCGGTTGCACTAGGGCTGGGGGTCTCTTTTTTATTTTCAGTGGTGCTGGAGGTCTCTTTTCCTTTTTTATTTTCAGCGGCAATAGTGCTGGGGGTCTCTTTTTCTTTTTTCTTTTCAGCAGCCCTGGTGCTGGGGGTCTCTTTTTTATTTTCAGCAGCACTGGTGCTGGGGGTCTCTTTTTCCTTTTTATTTTCAGCGGCACTGGTGCTGGGGGTCTCTTTTTCCTTTTTATTTTCAGCGGTACTGGTGCTGGGGGTCTCTTTTTCTTTTTTCTTTTCGGTGGCACTAGTGCTTGGGGTCTCTTTTTCTTTTTTGTTTTTAGCAGCTACTTTTGCTACTACAGACATTTCAGTTGAGTTATTATTCTCCTCACTTAGGTTAGGAGTCGTTTTGGTTGTATCCATCTTTTGTTGGTCTGAGTTACTCTTGCCTTTTATAACCTCCTTTTCACCTTTCAGTCTGGACTTTGTTTCATTTGAGGTAAAAATTTCTCCACTGACTGGATTAGCGACCTTGTTCTTATTTTCCCAGTCTTCTTTCGTTCTATCACCTGTTAATGTATTACGGTTAGCAGTTACTTCCTCAAGCATTGCTATGTCTTGCTTATTATCCTGTTTTTCCTTACTGTGAAATTCAGTTTGTTCCAGTTTTTCTAATGTACCTGAATTACCCAATACATTTGGGTTGTCAGCATCTTTTGTCACATTATCAATCAGTTTCTCACTCTTTTCCTCTGAATAGTCCCTTTTGTTAGGCTGTACAATTTCCTGTTCTGTTGACCCCGTGGATCCTTGGACTTCTTTGGTTACTCGGTTGGAACCTTCTACCTGTGAATCTGTCTTTACATCTAATAAGACAGGGTTGGCACAACTACGTTCAGACATGGTACTCTTATGTGAAACCTCTTTTGCACTTGTAGATGAAGACGTGTTGTTTTCAGCAGACACCTCAAGGCTCTTACATTCATCCTCATCACTAGCGCTTTCCTCATCTCTTTGCTCCTCCATTGTGACAGGAAGAGACGTAAATTCAATTTCACCAGCAGCTCCTTTCTTCTTTTTCTTTCTGTTCTTTTTCTATATAACATAAAAATACAATGTTTCAAGAAATTTGCACAAATACATCTGATACATGGGATATCCAATATCTTACCTTTTTTCTTGATATTAAAGTGTACCTGTCTTAATATATAAAAAAAAAACAAAAAACTGCAAATATACAGTTAATGCCTGCCTTATGTATGCTGTCCATGTCACCGTGTAGAGGCTCGTAACTCTGCACCCCAAGACCTCAATGAGCTGAGGGCCGCCTTTTGAGAAGAGTGGGATGCCATACCTCAGCAAACAAAAGGGCGATTTGTGAACTGCATGAGACCTCATTGTCAAGCTGTAATTGGTGCTCAAGGTCACATGACAAGTTATCAAGACATTGACAATGTTTGTTGGGATACACCCACCAATGGCTTTAGCTTCAATAAATTGCCATAGACCGTCTCCTTCCACCATGCCTACTTCTTGTAATACCTCCCACATTCCCTCCCCTCAATGACCACTAGCCAAGTAACAGCCAAACAAACACCCAGCCATCATTTCCAATATGATATTTCGCCATGTCACCAGATGCTGCTGCCTCTGCTCTAACATGATCAGGAAGAAAGCAGGATCCTTATAGGACTTTAGGAGCCAATTGTGATCCTCTAAAGTGCATAGCGCAGGTACAACACTAGGAATAGGTAGTCACTGGTATAAAAACTGCATCCACGGTTACCAAATATATAACTACCAAAACACTAGTTGGCAAAAAACAAAAACAACATGATCAGGCAATCAGCGCTTCTGCATTGCATTGCTGTATGGGGGGACTAGTGGCCACAGTTCTCTCCTTTCATAGAGCACAGATGGTCCATTTCTTGTCTCCAGAACACTGCACTGCTATTAGACAGCAAGGTCAATTCCTGTTATTCTATTGGCTCTGAGAAAACATGTAATGAAGGTCCTGAAGAGCAATGTCAATGGCTAAAAAGGAACATGTGACGCAGAGTGTAACAAACCAATAGGAATTCAGTGACCTAGAAATTGAAATTAGCCCTGAGGAAGGGGACCAATTAGAAAAGACTCTCTCACTGCTAATACCGCCCCGGGGTAATGACATGTTCTGTGAAGTATTGGTACAAATTGAAGGACAGTAACATGTATTACAACAACACAAATAGAAATTTTTAGAACTGCAGAACTTCCTGTGCAGCTAGAGATGGGGTCAAAGTCCAGGCCGGAGCAGGAAGCACAAGACTAGTATGTATAACTTTGGGAAAGGGCCGGAAAGGAAGAAAAAAAGTTTTAAACTGGACACCGCTTTAAGTTCCCTACTTTCATGATATAATATTACTGCAGAGGGAACTTTTTATGTTTTCCATCAATTTCACCCTTAAAGGGGTAGTGCTGCGGTGCCCCCCCCCCCCCCCCCCCCTTAGGCTAGGTTCACACTGCGTTTTCAGCATCCGTTTAACGCATCCGTTTTTTGCAAAAAACGCATGAAAAACGGATTGCAAAAAACGGATTCATTTGTGTGCATCCGTTTTTCCATTGACTTCCATTATAAAAAAAAAACGGATCCGTTTTTTTTTGGCGGACCAAAACGGACCAAAAAACGTTGCTGACCCTATTTTTCTGGACGTAAAAAAAAACGGATCCGTTAAACGGATGCTGAAAACGCAGTGTGAACCTAGCCTTACCATCCCACCAGTGATGATTGCCGTTCAAATTTCCTGCCGACCGCCTCCCCGCCATCTTCAACCTCACTTCCGGGTGCAGTGAATGGGAGAGAAAAGGTTGCTGGTGCGCATGCGCACCGGCAGACTTTTCTTTGGCCAAAGAAAAGGCTGCCAGTGTCGGAGACAGGCAGCTTATTAACACACATTACAAAGTTATATAACTTTGCAATGTGCGTTAATTAAGCAGAAAAAGAAAAACACCGCACTACCCCTTTAAGCCTTCATTTTTGAAAGTAGTATATACACTGTGCCTCATCCTGACTTGATATGGCCTGAATGCCTTCAGGGTACCTCTCTTTAGTGACACTATTTCTCAGGGGATAGGTTTCAGGAGGCTGGGAGGGAACTCCTGCAATATTTTTTCATGCTTAAAATCATGGATAATAAATTACTGTAAATGTACTGTATTTTTTACATAAATGGTTTATGTACATTTGATACTCCACATCGTTTATCTCTGCAAGGTCCCCTAAATCTGTGTACAAGGGTAAGTAATTCTTGTTTTGTGATGCCTTAAGGGGAGTGGAGGCTTTGACTTTGATGGTACTCTGTATAAGAAGAGCAGGCATAATTCCCAACTAGCCTTGATAAAAGTCTAAGGGTATATGCATACTACAGAATCCCAGTAGATCACCCGCCACGGATTCCGCAGCTTGCACCCATCTGCGGTCGAACCCGCTTATTTTTCAGGCGGATGGCGGAATCTGTCAAACCACAAAACGAAGTCTATGGGACCAAGGGCGAGCTGCGTAATCCGTGGGGGGTGATCCGCTGGGATTCCATAGTGTGGACATACCCTAACACAGGACAGCATTCACAGAACTTCATGAGCAAATGGGACATATGTGATTTAGTAGAAAGAACGGTACATCCTGTAAAAGATTGTTTTTTCTGGCCATACATGTACTGTACAATGCCGCTGGTTGGAAAAAACATCCAAACTAACCAACTATAGCACAAGGAAAAAACTGTTTGGTTAGCTCCACCGGTTCCTTCCCAACCAATCTGTGCACAGAAGACTTAAAGCAAAGTAACAGTAAACCACACAATATCCAGCATTAGATGGTGTAAAAACGGATTCTTTAATGGTTTCGAGAACAGTTACAAAAGAAAAAAGCACTACGTCGACAAAATTCGGTGTAAAGCCTAGTTCAAAACGTTTAGTATCAAACACAGATCTCACCCTATTTCAAAAGAAAAGTCCCAAATGCCATCACATGTACAGTGGTTTGCAATAAATTAGAAAATCAACAAAAAGTTTTTTTTTCAGTAATTCAATTCAAAAAGTGACCTCATATATTCTATAGTCATTACATACAGAGTGAACTTTTTATAGCGTTGATTTCTGTTAAAGTTAATGATTATGGATAACAGCCAAGAAAAAAACCCAAAACAGTATTTCACAAAATTAGAATAATTAACCCAAAACAACTGCAGTGGCTTCCTAAGTGTTATAAAAAAGGTCCCTTAGTCTGGTTCAGTATGCAACACAATCATGGGGAAGACTGCTGACAGATGTCCAGAAGGCAGTCATTCACACACTCCACAAGGAGGGTAAGCCACAAAAGTTCATTGCTAAAGAAGCTGGCTGTTCTCAGAGTGCTGTATCAAAGCATATTAATGGAGAGTTAAGTAGAAGGAAAAAGTGTGGTAGAAAAAGGTGCACAAGCAACCAGGAGAACCGCAGTCTTAACAGGATTGTAAAAATGCCATTCAAAAATTTGGGAAAGACTCACAAAGAGTGGACTGCTGCCGGAGTCAGTGCTTCAAAAGCCACCACATCCAGACGTCTGCAGGACATGGGCTACAAGTGTTACGTTCCATGTGTCACTTCTGACCAATAAACAACGTCTTATCTGGGCCAAGGAAAAGAAGAACTGGACTGTTGATCAGTGATCCAAGGTGCTGTTTTAAGATGTAAGTAAATTTTGCATTTCATTTGGAAATCTCGGTCCCAGAATCTGGAGGAAGAGTGGAGAGGCTGTACACAATCCAAGCTGCTTGAGGTCTAGTGTGAAGTCTCCACAATCAGTGATGCTTTGGGGAGCCATGTCATCTGCTGGTGTAGGTTCACCGGGTTTCATCAACACCAAAGTCAAGCACTTTTTGGAGATGGAATTTTCATATTCCAGCAGGATTTGTCACCTGTACACACTGCCAAAAGTACCAATACCAGGTTTACTAACCCATGTCACTGTGCATGCGCCACTGTTCTCCCAGGGCGCATCTGCAGTGATGTTGCCAGTCCCACGCTGCCTCTGTGGTGTGTCCTCCTCGCGCCACCCCCGCCCCATGGCAGTGACGCACCTGGCCCTGCACCACCTCTCTCACCGTCTGTTGCCAAACACCCCCGCATACCACAGTGACGCCCTCTGGCTGGATCTGCATCCTCTCTTCTTTACACATATGCCGTTGCGACTCAATCCGGCGCAGGCGCAGTGATGCGACAGGCCTTCTCCTTCTAGCCTAGTGCGTCCCTGCGCCTGCTGCGGGCAACATTCAGAGCAGAGGTGTGCAGGGCCAGGTGCGTCACTGCAGGGGTGGCGTGGGGAAGACACACCACAGAGGCAGCGTGGGACTGGCAACGTCACTGCAGATGCACCCTGGGGGAGAACAGTGGCGCACCCGCAGTGACAGCTTACACAGTGCCGTCGGCCTGGGGGCGGAGCAGGAATCCAGGGGGAGTGGAGAGCAACACCACATAGGCGGTGCTGGCCTAGGGCACGAGCGCTCTAGGTCCTGCCTCTTTGACACAGCTAGACCCCAATAAAAGTTGGATTTTTGGCCTCACCAAAGCAGCACCAGCGTTTTTTTAAAAGACCACCAGAAAGGACTTCACTGCAGCTACACAAAGGTATAAGTAGTTTGGGGGGGCTGCACAGTGGGTACAGAGTCGCTTTAAACAGTTGCGGAGCTCCCGGCACCATAATGATACATGATGCCAGAAGATGTACGATTCCAGTCCGTAGCACATTTTTAGTGCACAGACCATAATCATGAAACGTGTGAATGCCCTCTTAGAGCTGATGAGGCTCCGGCATGTGGTGGAGATCAGGAGACTTCAGAGATTCCCAGGTGAGGACTCCCAGTGAGAGAGGACACAGGTAGTGCTAGACCCATGGGAGCTGCAACCAAGACGACAGACTCTTAGTGAGACAGTTATGTACAACTGGTAATGTAGGGGCATTAGGCTCAAAAAGGACAGCTAGGGAAGCTGTAATATGAGTAGTCAGTGGCCAGGCAGTCTAGGTTTCCTTTTGTTTATGTGCATGGTGTTGCCTATATAATTTTTCCAATTATGGAAAAATAAAGCTCACTGCATCCAGTTTAAATGTAAAGTGGACTGCAATTTTTGGTGTGCCTACCATCTCAGACCTGGGAGATGGTGACCCCAGAGAGTGAGTAGTGATCAGTTTGCCACAATATATAAAAAGATTTTTATATCCATATGTATAAATAAATGTATTTATATATAACATACAAAAGGAAGGCTATGTTATATTAAATTACTAATGCACCAATGTAAGATTGTGTCTGGAATTCATACAGTGTTGCAATCGGGTCCCTAATAAGAAGGATTCCCAATTCAACAGTTCCCTTTTATGACATCCTCCTCTTTGTGGCAGGACACATTTACTGTATCATTTTTCATAAAGTCTGATGCAAACTTTGAGGGCAGTAGTTGTACATCCAACACATTGAAGGTTGCATGTACTACAAGTGGCAACATATACAACATAAGTAGCGTTGCATTTGAAATAGCTTTTAATTTTAAATACACTGACTTTAGCACATGGCGTTATAGTGTTAGAGATTAATATGTGAACATGCAAGACATTAGTAGACAATAGAGGAGATGTATTAAAGGATGCGCCTCTTGCGTACGCCAGGAAGAAGGCACAAAATCAGGGGCAAGATATAGCTAAAAGAACAGAATTACCAGCATATTCCTGTCAATATGGCACAACTTTAATAAATTTTTCAAAACCTTGCAAAATCAGATCCAAAAAGGATATTTCTCTGCCCCCAAAATTAGCAGTAATTAATAAATTGGTATTTAAGTAATAAAATAAAATATTAACTGGAATTCATGTTCAACCGATTTCCAAATCATCAATAAAGCAACATAGGCCGTGTATACAATCATATAAGGGATTAGTGTATCCAAAAATATACACGCCTTCCAAACATGCCATAACCACCTAGTGCACGGTCACACAACATAGTCACTACTTACCATTATGAATTGATATTCATTGACTTTTTGCATCTGGAAAAGTGTAAAGGTATATCAGTATATCCACGATGTAATGGATCACCTCACAAGTTTTAGACAGGCATATATTACCACAACTAAATCTGGCAAGGCTACATTCCCACGTTCAGTGTATGGTCCGTATATACAGGCGATGTGCTACGAAGCGGACTTTGGAGCTCCCACTAAAATCATCCATGATGGCTATGTCAGTACTGTAGCGTGAAGATTAAGCTTTTTCCGAGCTCCCAGAACCATCATCCATGATGGCTATGTCAGTACTGTAGCGTGAAGATTAAGCTTTTTCCGAGCTCCCAGAACCATCATCCATGATGGCTGTGTCAATACTGTAGCGTGAAGATTAAACTCTTTCGGGCTCCTGACACCATTATCCATGATGGCTGTGTCAGTACTGTAGCGTGAAGTTTAAACTCTTTTGGACTCCCGGCAACATCACTCATAATGGCTGTGTCAGTACTGTAACGTGAAGAGTAAACTCTTACGGAGATCCCGGGATCATACAGCATGATGATGCTTGGAGCTCTGAGGTCCAGACCATTGCACATCCTCCATATATACGGACCGTGCACGGAACATGGGAACGTAGCCTAACTGCAGCAGACATTTATCTAAAGTCTAGATTCCCAACCAAAATCCACCATTATGTGGGAAAGCAATCAAAGAACAAGTTTTTTGCCAGACTTGGATAATACAAAACTATTATCAAACACCCCATCATCAAGAGGGAAACAGACAAGTATAAAATATCCTAAAAGTCAGCAAACTAAGTTGCAGGCAAAAAGTAAATAATACTGTGACCATAAACCTAAAACTGTGACCAGTGGAACCTAAATAAAAAAGTCAAGACTTGAAAACATTACTGAAATGCCGTATGCTAATTGACCTGATTGTGTACCAGAATGTTGAGGACAATATTATTTTAGTGCACAATATGGGTATAAGGAGAATCACCCACTCCCATAACATTCTGATGTTTTTAGGTGTCATATTGCGGGCCTGTATATTGCTTCTCTGACCATCCCTGCAGTAAGGAGTCTCTTGGTGGATGCTTTATGTAGTGCAATTCAGGCTACTAGAAGAAGGGATGTACAAATCTCCATGTTGTATTCATGTTTATACTTATTGCAGGTAGAGTGATTTTTTATGTAGTCATATTCTCTTATCATGCTGTATTGTTCAGAGCATGTTAGAGCTGTTAGCTATGTAGGTAAATGTTTGTAAGGGTATGTACTCACAATTCTCCTCATTGTGCACATAACTTCCAGCGGATTCTGCCACTCGTCCCTGCACTCTCTCGCTTCACTCTCTGCATGTCCCATAGACTACATTCTATGCTCAGGCAGATTCCGCCGCCCGAACAGACATGTCCAATCTTTGGGTGGACAGCGGAATCTGCCTGAGCATAGAATGGAGCCTATGGGACAGGGGGAGATCCAAGCAAGAGCGTGCGGGGCTGAGCGTCGGAATCCGATGGAAGTTATCTGAGCGGATTACGTAGTGTGCACTTACCCTAAAGGATGAAAATCTGATTTGGATGAACTACTACATGGGTATTGTGAGGCCCTGTCCCTATTCATGAGTGTGTACAGTTATATTATATGTGGTTATGAAAGTGTTTTACTTATTCAAACACTACAGACTGTTATGTGTATTCCACCCACTATACCTTAGCTTGTCCAAACATCATAAATTCTGGGCAGTTTATTTAGTATCTCTGGTCAGGGAACACTAGGCCTGGTATATTGAGGGTCTCAGGAAACCTGGAGTTCTTATCTACTTCAAAGAATGGATAGACCCACTCAAGCACAACACCCCCTAACGGTTGAATTACAATATATATGCAATGAGGTGTCCCTGGTCCTTCCCCATTATCACCTAATCAGCCAATTAGGGACAACTCATCATCTTAATCACCTGATGGACGGCCAATCAGGACAATTTATTATCCTAATCACCTGATGGGCGGCCAATCAGGGACAACTCCTTATCCTAATCACCTGATGGGCGGCCAATCAGGGACAACTCCTTATCCTAATCACCTGATGGGTGGCCAATCAGGGACAACTCATTATCCTAATCACCTGATGGGCGGCCAATCAGGGACAACTCCTTATCCTAATCACCTGATGGGCGGCCAATCAGGGACAACTCCTTATCCTAATCACCTGATGGGCGGCCAATCAGGGACAACTCATTATCCTAATCACCTGATGGGCGGCCAATCAGGGACAACTCCTTATCCTAATCACCTGATGGGCGGCCAATCAGGGACAACTCATTATCCTAATCACCTGATGGGCGGCCAATCAGGGACAACTCATTATCCTAATTACCTGATGGGCGGCTCGGAAATCTAAGCTGAGTTTTGATGGTATAAAATATGGCGACAACAGAAACACCTTGTAGCAGTGTAGGGGGTCAGTCTGACTGAGCTGCGATCCATGAGCTCTCCTACCCCCTGGGAAGGCAACGACTATTTCTGCTTATTTCTCCCTTTTATTTTATGACTGTTATTGCATGTATGTATTCCATCTTATTTTACCTTTATTTTTGTAAGCACTGTACCTTTTGTCTATTAAAGCTTAAAACTTTAATAAGTTTGGTCCTTGTATGCTCTAATAATCCATAGCCTTTGGATGTAGTGTTTTAACCCTGTGAGTGCCAGTGAGTGGTGTTGTGGGGTGACAGTGTCCTTTCACACTTAAAGGAGAAGTCCGGCCAAAATTATTTTTTTATATGTTATTACTTATGGAAAGTTATACAATTTTCTAATGTAAATTAATTATGGGAAATGCTCATATACTGCTATTTCCCTTAATTTAATGTATCAGTATCAGTGTTAGAATTCTCTCAGAAGCAGTGACGTCACGACGAATGGTGTAATTCCTATGGAGTGTCCAGCAGGGGGCGCTCTATATATAGAAGTCAATGAGTACCATTGACTTCTATATACAGTGCACCCCTGCTGGACACTCTATAGAATCAATGGATCTGTGTATGTAATTTAATGTTATGTACTGTACTTTGTGATTGAATACATTTATGGAATACTTTGGGGAGCAAGTGTCCTTTCTCCCAAAAGTATCCCATAAATGTATTCAATGAATACATTTGCAGGGCACAGAGCAGGGAGGGAGAGAAGTGCTATCTACCTCCCCCCCTCCCTTCCTGCTCGGTGCTGGGCACATATACACACAGTACTACTCCCCCATTATCTGCAGATAATGGGGGAGTAGTACCTGTGCTATCCGTATCACATCGCTGCCGCTCACACAAGGACAGCTCTTTATGCCCCCTCCTCCTCCGCTCCCCCTCCTCCTCCCGACTTCAAACACTATCGTGCCGCTGATTCCCCGCCGCCCGCACCCGACTCCCATCCGCCCGCGCCGCTCCTCACACTATCCCGCCGCCAGCTGCCGCTCTCTGCTCTTACATGCCGGCCGCGTCAGCCCTTCCCCACCCCGGCGGGAGAGGGCTGACGCGGCCGGCATGCAGGAGCAGGGAGTGGCGGCCGGCGGCGGGATAGTGTGAGGAGCGGCACGGGCGGGTGGGAGTTTTTTTCACTGTTCTCCTTGAGTTCAGTGATTACTGTGTTTTCTTGGTTGATTTGTCATTGCCCCAACTAGCCAGAATCCTACTCCACACTGACGAGGGGAAAAAACCCCGAAACGGCTGTCTGTGGATGGAAGCCTGCCTTGGCAAGCCCTTGTCATGATCGCAATACTTGAACCTTGAGTTAGACATTGACAAAAAGAGGCCACCCTGGTAATTTTCTATTTATGTCCCAATACTCGCAACCGAGTGGGAATTAAGGGGCTATTTATCAGGGTGGTGTGGTGCTCTCCCTATCATGGAGGCACCCTGTGGCAACAGGCTAGAGATATCTGGCTATCCTGTGTTTTGAGACTCGCAACCGAGACTCCACGCATATCTATCTTTTGTTTGGCAAATGGTGCTGTGTGATAACCCTGTACAAGAAACAGAACAAGGAGGCTCTCATTAACCTCTGTAAGCAAAGAGGGATCGATCCTGCTGATAAGACAAAGGAACAGCTGATCTGCGACCTGATGGAGCAGAACTTAGAGCAAGTGAACATGGCCTCTGCAATAGCCTCCCCTAAAGATCCTCACAGCAACAGTTTCAAGGAGGGCATGGGCTTATTACTTGAAATGGCTTTACAGCAGTTGGGTGACTGTGACCCTAATCTGTGCCTGCAATTGATCTTGCAGTATGAACAGGCGCAGAGAGAGGCTGCAGAGCGCCGAGCGGGGAGAGAGCGAGAGGCTGCAGAGCGCCAAGCGGGAAGAGAGCGAGAGACTGCAGAACACCAAGCGGGGAGAGAGCGAGAGGCTGCAGAACGCCAGGTGGAGAGACAGACTGCCAAAGCAGACAGACAGTTCCAGTTGCAGATGGCACAACATGAAAGGGGTAGCAATTCCCCACAACCCCTTTCTCAGGATGCAAATCCACAGAGATCCAGACGAGAAAACTTTCCTGTAATGGAACCGAATGAGGACTTGGGCATTTTTCTACGGGGATTTGAAAAAAACTGTAGGCAATACCAACTGCTCCGAGATCAGTGGGCACAGTATCTAACCCCAGGATTAAAGGGCAAAGCCTTGTAGGCTTTTTCTGACCTTCCACCTGAGCAAGATGGGGACTATGATGCAATAAAACAGGCTCTAATCAAGAAGAACAACCTCACCCCGGAAGTGTATGGCAGGAAATTCCGGAGTTTGCAGAGAGGTCCCACTGACAGTTATGCCGATGTCGTGGGCAGTCTGAGAACCACCTTCAGGCAATGGGTGCGAGGACTATCTATTACCAGCTTTGAGGACCTGGAAGATCTGATGATTAAGGACCAGTTTCTTTTTCTATGTCCTACGGATGTAAGGCAGTTTGTTTGGGACAGAGAGCTAAAACTGCTGACCAAGATGCACAGATGGCAGATTCCTACAGGATGCCAGAAACCTGGAAGACGTCTGAGGAGGAGCTGGAGGAGAGGTAACCTTGTTAGGGACCCCCCTCTCTCCCCACCGATTGTTTGAGAAATCTACTTTTACTCCTTCTGGGGCCCCAAGAACCACACATTCTTTCACTGACAGGCGGAGGTGCTTTTCATGTAACCAGGTGGGCCGTGTTAGTGCTGCTTGTCCTGATAAGAAGACGAGTGCCCCTACTTCTCCAAAACCCCCTAGTGCAGCCCCTTTTGTCCGGCTTGTGGCTGGAGCTAAGGAGAAGAACAATGACAATCTTCAATCTGTTACAGTGGGCAGCAAGGTTACAGTGGGCCTCAAAGACACTGGAGCAGAGGTGACTCTGGTGCGTCCAGAGATGGTGAACCCTGAGGATATAAATACTGGAAAGACCATGTCTTTGTCAATGGATTTGGAGGTGTCAATCCTGCTGTACCCATGGCCTGCGTCTATCTGGACTGGGGAGCAGGCAGTGGATTTAGAGAAGTGGAAATTTCTGACACTATTCCTAGTAATGTGTTGTTGGGCACTGACCTGGGCAGGATGGTGTCTCAGTATGTTCCTGCCCCTACACTGAATGACACCCAGACAACTGAGATATGCGATTCCTCAGGGATATGCCCTGATGTGGGGGTAAATCTAAGGATGGATGTACAACTAGACAATGTCCCTGATGTATGTAATGTAAAGACTAAGGATGATGTGTATGTTGCAGCTGTCACCTGTAGTCAAAACGCTTGTAAGCCTCAGATCTGTATACCTGTTGATAAGTCACAAGTAGACGGATATAAGTCACAAAAAGAAGTGTCTTCTGAGATTCACACCAGTACAAGGACTGCGCCAGTACAAGAGGTTGCTACTAGTGTGTGGCTGGGAACCAACGTGGAGCTGAGGACACTCCAGCAAGTGATTACCGCAGTTATAGAAAACACAGCAGCACCTGAGGAGGAGATCGGCAGAACCAGCAAGGTACTGTGTAATAACGATGGCAAGGACTGTAATATTACATGTGGGCCTGTGGGAAATGGTAGAGGATTGTTGGACTGTTCCAGGGACCTGGAAAGTGCCACAATTACTAGCATCTGGTGTAACCCCTCCCTGGAGACACCACTGGATCTAAATGGACTGTCTAAGGAGGAGGTCGCTTGTGAACCCACTGATGCTGAGGTGGTGGGTACCCAAAAGACTCACAGTCAATTCGAGATGCTCTGCTTAGCGGATGTTATGCCAGGAACCCTGATGTCAGTAACAGGAGATGGGGTGGTCAGCCCTGATGCCCCCACAAGTTTAAAAATGGACTGTGTTCATGCAACTTTGGATTCTGTGCCTCAGCAGTATGAGGAGACAGAATCTGTGAAAGGGGCAGCCTCCCACCCTAGGATTAGGGAGCTGTCCAGAACAAGCTGTATAGAGTCGAAAGACTCCGGTGTCCAGGACCCCAGAAGATGACTGGCCCCTCAACATCAAAAGTGACCCCCCAGATATCAACAGTTCGTGGCTGGCCAGGACGAGACCTCTTTATGAGAAGCTTCTTGATTCTGGGAAGAAAGAGGACTGGCTTAACATTAGAGGACATATATTGTACTATGTGAACTCTGTGATTGTGGGCCACCACTCCTAATCCTAAGACTTGGTTAAAAAGTATGTGCTTCCCTGTGCTGATGGGTTGTCCCATCAGAGGAAAGGAGCAGGGAGCTGGCCGGGAGATGATCTGTGAATCAATCTCCCTTGCCATCTCTTAAAAGGGGGAGGTGTGAGGAATATGGACGGTCATGTCCCTATTCATGAGTGTGTACAGTTATATTATATGTGGTTATGAAAGTGTTTTACTTATTCAAACACTACAGACTGTTATGTGTATTCACTATACCTTAGCTTGTCCAAACATCATAAACTCTGGGCAGTTTATTGAGGGTCTAGGCCTGGTTTATTGAGGGTCTCAGGAAACCTGGAGTTCTTATCTACTTCAAAGAATGGATAGATCCACTCAAGCACAACACCCCCCAACCATAGGACAATGGTTCAATTAAAGGACATATGCAATGAGGTGTCCCTGGTCCTTTCCCATTATCACCTAATCAACCACCCAGGGACAACTCATTATCCTAATCACCCGATGGGCGGGCAATCAGGGACAACTCGTTATCCTAATCACCTGATGGGCGGCCACTCAGGGACAACTCATTATCCTAATCACCCGATGGGCGGGCAATCAGGGACAACTCATTATCCTAATCACCTGATGGGCGGCCACTCAGGGACAACTCATTATCCTAATCACCCGATGGGCGGGCAATCAGGGACAACTCCTTATCCTAATCACCTGATGGGCGGCCAATCAGGGACAACTCATTATTCTAATCACCCGATGGGCGGCCAATCAGGGACAACTCATTATCCTAATCACCTGATGGGCGGCCAATCAGGGACAACTCATTATCGTAATCACGTGATGGGCAACCAATCAGGGACAACTCATTATCCTAATCACCCGATGGGCAGCCAATCAGGGACAACTCATTATCCTAATCACCTGATGGGCGGCTCGGAAATCTAAGCTTAGTTTTGATGGTATAAAATATGGCGACAACAGAAAAACCGTGTGGTAGTGTGGGGGGTCAGTCTGACTGAGCTGCGATCCATGATTTCTCCTACCCCCTGGGAAGGCGACGACAATTGTAAGTCTTAGATAGTTTCTGCTTATTTCTCCCTTTTATTTTATGACTGTTACGGCATGTATGTATGTCCTCTTATTTTAGTAAGCACATTACCTTTTGTCTATTAAAGCTTAAAACTTTAATAAGTTTGGTCCTTGTATGTTCTAAGAATCCATAGCCTTTGGATGTAGTGATTTAACCCTGTGAGTGCCAGTGAGTGGTGTTGTGGGTTGACAGTGTCCTTTCACACTTAATTTGAAAGATGGTGGCAGCGTGTGTGTTGAGGTGCTGGGACTGTGTTGGGGTGTGATTTATGCTCAATTTGCCACCTGAAGGGAAGGTGAGTGCAAGATTGAGTGAGTGGAAATAGATTAACCCCTTGCAGTGGAGTCCAAGTCACGTGCTGATGACTTGGATGTATATGTGGCAGGTATGATAAAACACCTGTATTACACAGCCTGGCCCCTGCTTGATACAATCGCTGATCTCCTGGAGCACCAGTTTAAGCAAGCCTATTACAAGGTTAACCTTATTCTTTCATTGTATATATATATATATATATATATATATATATATATATATATATATATATAGTTTCTTATACATATAATACACTTTATCAATAGGCATCTAATAGAGGCTTCTAGGTTACTTACTTTTCTTTTCTTGCATGGTGGACTAGTTTCCTTCAGTGGCATAGGTTCATCCTCAGGTATATTTGTTGGGTTGCTACATTCAGCTATTTTGCTTCCTTCTAAAACCAGTCCTTTCCCAGGCTCCAATGCAGAGTTCTGATTCTGATCCTCTGCAATGAAAGTATAACATCACAAAACATATATAAAGGCGTAGTTCACAAAAAAAAAAAAAATTCACATCAACTGGTGACTGAAAGCGCCAGAGATATGTAATTGTAAATCGTCTTCCAGTACTTATCAGCTGCTGTATGTCTTGCATGAAGTGGTGTATTCTTTCCAGTCTGGAGAGCAGGAGAGGTTTTCTATGGGGATTTGCTACTGCTCTGGGCAGTTGCTGACATGGACAGAGGTGGCAGCAGTGAGAACTGTGTCAGACTGGAAAGAATACACCACGTCCTTCAGGACATACAGCAGCTGATAAGTACTGGAAGAGCTGAAATTTTTTAATAGAAGTAAAATACAAATTTCTGGCACTTTGTGACAGCAGTTGATTTGAAAGAAAAACATTTTTGGTGAACTAGCCTTTTAAGACATGCTGTATATTATATACATTACAAGCATATTGATATAAAAGCAAGAGAATAATGTAGCACAACCACACACCCAACATAATCAAAAAGGTGCAAAGATTAAAGAGGCCCGAAGCACTGGTGGTGGGCCTGCCTGCCACCAGTGTGACAAAACCCCTATCCTTTGTGACGCGGCTGCACGGATTCTAATAGAGGGGAGGGGATTTTGTCACACTGGGGGTGGATGGGCCCTTCTCCAGTGCTTCAGGCCGAGACTGTGTGCGGGAACCAGGCAAAAAAAAATGGTACATTCACTTTAATGTTTAATGAGTACCACCCAATATTGGGTCACCTTGGCACTGGTGAATTGACTCAATCTAATCAAAATGTGTGCAGAAAGCCCCAGTGTTGCATATAAGGTGAATATCCAGTGTTTATGCACCTTAGGCTAGGTTCACACTGTGTTTTCAGCATCCGTTTAACGGATCCGTTTTTTGCAAAAAACGGATGCATTTGTCTGCATCCGTTTTTGAACCGTTTTTCCATTGGACTTCCATTATAAAAAAAAAACGGATCAAAACGGATGCGTTTTTTTTGACGCACAATAAAGTACTGTTGACACTACTTTTTTTACCGTTAAAAAAAACGGATCCATTAAACGGATTGCAAAAATGCAGTGTGAACCCACCCTTAGCATTTGCTCTGTGCTGCGTAAGTTTTATGTGTTTGCATGGATGAGTATGAGTCACTGGTATAAACAGAGAGGACTATTTGACTTTGAGGAGTGCCAGCGCAGTCATGGACAGGGTTGTCCGTCGTAGACAATACCTGTTTGTTAGAAGGGACTCCCTACATACAGAGATAATATGTAGAAACAACAGGCTATAAGTATTCAATTTCTTGGCATCGCTACCATAGAGGAAATAAAACATTACACAATTATCATTCAAATCTATGGGGGGAATTTACTAAAACTATCAATTTCTTTACATTTTGTCACTGCTGGACTCTCGCAGGTTTGACCCATGTGCCTTACTGCATGAGAAGAGCTTTCCATCCATTCTACATGTTGTTATTTTTTTTTTACGTTGACAATTATTTTAAGGCTGGAACTGCATGGCAATTAAAAGATTCCCTTTGGGGAAAACAAGAAGGCAACTACGGAGCAACCAAACAACATGCCTAAGGTTCTACACTGGAGCAGATACTATGAGGTTGTGTTTACTCTGTGGTCCAATTGTATTTTTTTGCTAAAATTAAAAAAAAATAAGTAAATAAGAAAAAAAAAAAAAAAAACGGGGAAAATACTACAGATAATAATAATAATAATAATAATAATAATAAAGATGAGCTTTACCTTGGATTGCAGTATTGGCAGGGACTGGTAGCTGCATCGAATTCCCACACATGCTGCAGAACCTGGCCCTTTCTTCTGGAGGTTCATGACCACACTTCTCACACTTCATCTTCTACACAGTATATACCATCCTAGACAGCGTATTTTCTGGAGGCTGTTATACACATTTTGTGTGTATTGGTGACAAAGAGAAATAAGAGTTAAATTCATCATGAACTACAGAAAAAAGGGAAAATTAACATGTGCTAACACTGGTTTACTTGAGCAGACACTCTATAGATACTATAGTGAGGCCATAGTGGGGGTCACCATATTGCTTAAAGGAGAAGTCTGGCGAAAATTTTTATTAAAGTATTGTATTGCCCCCCAAAAGTTATACAAATCATCAATATACACTTATTACTGGAAATGCTTATAAAGTCCTTTGTTCCCTTACTACTGCATCAAGGCTTCAGTTCCTGGATAAAATGGTGATGTCACTTCCTGGATAACATGGTGATGTCACGACCCGACTCCCAGAGCTGTGCGGGCTGTGGCTGCTGGAGAGGATGATACCGGGGGGATGCTCAGTGTCCCTGCAGTGCCCTGTGTCCCTCAGTGTCCCCCTGCCATCATCCTCTCCAGCAGCCACAGCCCACACAGCTCTGGGAGTCGGGTCGTGACATCACCATGTTATCCAGGAAGTGACATCACCATGTTATCCAGGAAGTGACATCACCATGTTATCCAGGAAGTGACATCACCATGTTATCCAGGAAGTGACATCACCATTTTATCCAGGCAGTGACATCACCATTTTTATCCAGGAAGTAAAGCCTTGATGCAGTAGTAAGTGCAGGAAAAAAAAGGACTTTATAAGCATTTACCGTAATAAGTGTATATTGGTGATTTGTATAACTTTTGGGGGGCAATGTTATACTTAAATAAAAATTTTCGCCGGACATCTCCTTTAATGCTCCTCAGTTGCTATCACCAAGTAATCTATAATTAAAGTAAGATATGAAAACTGCAGAATTTAGGCTTTACAGCTGTGTAGAGAAGTCCTCACACAGAAAGAGGGTGACAGAATCACTTTAAGGGTACGTTCACACGTACCGGATCCGCAGCGGATTTTCTGCTGCAGATCCGCAGCAGATTTAATCTAAATAACTGAACACAGCATCAAATCTGCACCATCAAATCTGCTGCGGATCCTGTATGTGTGAACGCACCCTAAAGTGTACCTGTCGATATAACTTTTAATACCTAAATCAACAGCAGATGTGAGATAAAGCAAGCTTGCAATATACATGCTTTTTTTTTTTTTTTTTTCAAATATCATGGAAAACACGACTCCCTGTGTTTTGACTTTTTTTTTTTTTTTACAAAGACTGTAAAAACAGGAAGTCCCGTGTTTCCCAGGTCATCTGAGGTCACACTGGTGATTGAAGGACACATTGAGGTGTGACTCTCTGTACTGGCTGGAATTCCTGTATTAAGGCTGCTTTCACACGTCCGTTTTTGTGGACCTTACAGACAGGGAAGGCAATTAATGGATTGTTTACCCGCCTGACATGATATGTCAATATTATGCCGGCAGCGGGGAAATGCTTTGAATCACCGCGACACTGTGACATGAGTGACAGGCAGTTGTCGCATCACATGCATATTAATGGTGCTTACCAATGATGTAGTACCACAGCCATGTTCCTAAAGCTGAAAATAAGGCCTAACTTAATTTTTCAGGCTTTTTGGAGTAGGCTTAAAAAATAAGCCCTAGTTACAGTCAGCTGACCAGATCCTTGATATTGGGTGGATGAGCATCAGCCAATCAGGGCCAGACTCCGCCCCCACCTGCTCAACACAAGCTGCAGAGGAGGCAGGAGGGGTAAGAAGATGGGAGATGGAGGGTACATGGGCCAAATACAGATGGGGGGATGAGGTATACAGGATGGGGACTACCTGCAGAGGGGGAATGTATACAGTATGGGTTAATAACTACAGGGGGGTATACAGTATGGGGGGCTTACTGCAGAGGAGGATGTATACAGTATGGGGGAACATCTACAGAGGGGGGATAGGTGGTATACAGTATGGAGGCCTTACCGCAGAGGAACTTACAGTATAGGAGCCTAAGGGCCCTATTCCACCGGACGATTATCGTTCGTATAATTGTTGACGATTAACTATCTCAAACGACCGCTATTGCGAAAGATCTGAAAACGTTCACTCAATTCCATGGAACGATAATCGTTACTTATTATCGCATTTGCAATAGTTTTTTCTTCGCTATTGCGTTCGTATCTACTGCGAACAACCGAACGACGTCTTATTCGATGCGAACGATTTGCGAAGGTTTTGCGATCGAGCAACGATAAAAATAGGTCCAGGTCTTATAAAGCGATCAACAATTTCTCGTTCGGTCGTTAATCGTTAACTGCATTTCAACCGAACGATTATCGTTTAGATTCGAAAGATTTAACGATAATCTGAACGATAATCGTCCGGTGGAATAGGGCCCTAACAACAGTAGGACATACAGTATGGTGTCTAACGTCTGTATAACATGGGGCTACAGTGTTAAAGCATAATACAAGACCCTGTCTTATTTTCTGAGAAACATGCTAGTTGACGCAAGTAAGACACGCAATGTCTTTGACATGGAAACAGAGTTTCACATTAAAAACTATGTGTGGTTTTCTATGTACAATTTAACTTCGGTTGAGTGGCAGCAGTGAGGGAGGACACAGACGGCTCTGTTGCAACCACCATTTGTGTCAGGATCTGCAGGGTAGTTTGTGATCCCCTGCTCTGGGCTATACAGAGCAGGGTCCCATTCCCCCATATACTGGATATTCCTAATTGTGTGGCCGCTGTCTGTGGGTACAGTGGGTACAGTTTCACAACTGTTTCATATGGCAGCCACATAGTGGAAACCCACTCTGAGGTCACTGTATACAGCCGAAAGCATGTCCTCATGTGATCACCAATAGCCACGTGATTTTGCTGGGATTGATCGACATCAGCTATTCACGCTATTAATGACTGTGTAGGGGAGTGGTTTCAGCCACATTGTGATAACTTTTGTAGCACTACTGATTGCAGTAAAACAAAAGGAATGTTGTCAGCTCACCCACTCAGCCTTACTTCACCTGATGTGTGGATCTCCGTGATTTGAGAGCTCGCGGGTGCTGGTATTGGAGACAGCAGCCCGAATCATCCAAGATAGGAAAAAATGTGTGCAACCGCAGCTTCATAAAATTCAATGGCTTTTATTCATCGTCACAAAACAAAATAACAAAATGGTATAAAAGACACGCCGACGCGTTGCAGGGTGAGAACCCCTTAATCATGGCAATAGTAGCAAAGTTGCAACTGATTTAAATACAGATCGGATGTGACGTTGAGCTGAAATGGACCGCCCACCAAAAGGCTACATACACCTGAGCGTCCGCTTCAGGTAAGTCACATGGGTGTTTACATCGCACATGAAATATAACAAAAACATATTGGAAAAACATAAACAAAAAAGTATAGCTATCATGTTAATTCAATAAATGTAATATAAGTCAGTTCTATAATATAAGTCAGTGCTATAATAAAAGCAGAAACTTTTAAACCACTCGTATCCCCTGCGTGACACTCAACACAGCATTCGCTCACTCTCAGGCCTTGCTAGACACTATGTTGAGTGTCACGCAGGGGATACGAGTGGTTTAAAAGTTTCCACGATTGAAAGGGTTAATAGACCCAAACGTGGGGGTGATTGGACCCGCATGGTTAGGAAAAGGGAGGCGCTTTGGATCCTTAATCTTAATACCAGGTTCCCGAAAGGGTTAAATTATAGAACTGACTTATATTACATTTATTGAATTAACATGATAGCTATACTTTTTTGTTTATGTTTTTTCAATATGTTTTTGTTATATTTCATGTGCGATGTAAACAGCCATGTGACTTACCTGAAGCGGACGCTCAGGTGTATGTAGCCTTTTGGTGGGCGGTCCATTTCAGCTCAACGTCACATCCGATCTGTATTTAAATCAGTTGCAACTTTGCTACTATTGCCATGATTAAGGGGTTCTCACCCTGCAACGCGTCGGCGTGTCTTTTATACCATTTTGTTATTTTATGTTTTGTGACGATGAATAAAAGCCATTGAATTTTATGAAGCTGCGGATGCACACATTTTTTCCTAGCACTACTGATTCACTGTTAAAACACAGCTGCAAACCACAAGATTGCCTAACAACTCCATGTATACTCCTGGCCTGCAGCTGTAACTTAACAGTCAAAATAAAGTCATGCTACAACACTTTGCAGTGGAGCCCTGGCTTTAAAGGGGTGCTACAGCAAAAAAAAATCCTTTCAATCAACTGGTGTCAGAAAGTTATACAGATTTGTAATTTATTTCTATTTAAAAATCTACCAGTACTTATCAGCTGCTGTATGACCTGCAGGAAGTAGTGTATTCTTTCCAGTCAGACACAGTGCTCTCTGCTGCCACCTCTGTCCATGTCAGGAACTGTCCAGAGCAGGAGCGATTTTCTATTTTCTATGGAGATTTGCTACTGCTCTGGACAGTTCCTGACATGGACAGAGGTGGCGGCAGAGAGCACAAAGAATACACCACTTTCTGCAGGACATACAGCAGCTGATTAGTACTGGAAGACTAGATTTTAAAATGGAAGTAAATGATCAGGGATGTCAATCAACATGTTACAAGTTACAGGGTACAGAATATTTTCCCATAGAGATATGTATATATATATATATATATATATATATATATATATACTTAGTTCTTCCTGCTTTATGACATGATAGATAAGATAGCATTGTCTTGGTGACAGGATCCCATAAAATAGTTAAAGTGACAACAATTGAAAACATTATTGTAGTTAAACAATCATATATATGCCTACAGCCCACCCCTAAATGTATCCGTAAGACTATGGAAATACTTCTAAAAAAGTTCCATAACTCTAGCAATGGCATACTACACAATCCATTACCTTCTGCGGCCTCCTGTAGATGCTGTGGTCTCCTATAGAGGGTCTCTTAGATGATGAATCTATAGAGCCGGTGTAGACTGTGGGGAGAGCTCACACAGACTGAGCGCAGATGCCACTCCTACTGCCTATAGCTTTCATCCAACTCACTTCACTTTCGGTTTCATTTCTGCCCTGCAGCCCTCCCAGTTCTTTTTTATCATGCTGGGTATTTCCTCAAAGTCTAAAGCAAAGAATGTCATTATGCTTTATGCTGAAATGACTCGCATTACAGATCTCTGCCTGCAGTCGAAAAACATTGTGCCGGTCATGTGATTGTCCCGCTTCTGCTGTGATTTTTATGTAGGTTTCTTTTTAATAAACACTTAGTTATTCTAGAATTTGTTAAAATTTATTGTGCACCTCCAGGCTGTGTTAATAATAATAATAAATAATTTATTATGTATATGTCACGATCCCCGTAACTTAGATGCCTAGTCCACGGAGCGATAATTGGCCGATTATCGCTCTGTGGAATAAATACAACAATCAGCCTATGACAACGATCACTGGCTGATCGTTGGTATAGGTTTCAACCTATAATTGTCAGGTGCCGACCGCGCATCGCTACGTGTAATAGCAATGCACGGCCGGCGACTGACGATATACATTGCCTATCCAGGTTGCCGGGCTCCTCTTGCGGTCTTCTTCTCAGCTGACAGGCCGCTTAGCCAATCACTGGCCGGCACCATCTCGGCCAGTGACTGGCTGAGTGGCCTGTCAGCTGAGACGTGCGGGACCCGGGGAGAAGAAGACCGCTAGAGGAGCCCTGCAGGTAATGTATAAAGTTTAGCAAGGGCTGCAAGGACATTGGTAACGATGTCCATGCAGCCCTTGTTAAACGATAATCGGGCTGTGCAATAGGCCAAATAAACGAGCACCGATCTACCAAATCAGCGCTTGTTTACAGTTATTTTTAGGCCCCCATCGGCCCGTGTAATAACACCCTTAGGTTCTGGTTGATAGCCTACAGGGTCACACTGGACCCCCCTCTGTCAGCTACCAACCAGAACCTCATCAAATCTTGCTGCTGCTGCCACTACACATGATATAAGGCTGACGTTACACCTCACCTTAAACCCACCTAACACAATTACTACAGACTACGCTATAGCAGAGCTTCTCAAACTTTTTCTACTGGAGCCTCACCCAACAGACCAAGGCAATGCCTGGGCCTCACCAGACTGACCAAGAGAATACCTGGGTCTCACTATCTGTGGTGATAGTCCATTTAAAAACTGAGATAATGCTAGGGTTAGCCTTCACCCGTCTGCGAAGCTCTATGTACTAATAAATTAAGTACAAAATAAATTAATAATGTTATTAAAATGGAGATTTCTGCAAACAGCAAAAGGACTGTGCAGATCATAGTTACTTTGTGAAAACTGGCTTCCCAGCTGGGCCTCACCAACAACTAGGGGGCGCCTCACAGTTTGAGAAGCACTGCGCTATAGCATTCACAGATTAATAACTCACCATTGGTAACGCTCTTCCTAGGGCAACGTTTTAGTCCAGTTGCCTGGGGAAGCAGAATATAGGCCAGTCCATCCAACAAGGGATCCCCAAAGAATGACCATTTCCTATCAGCCATTTCTGTCTTAAAAGGGCTGTGAGAGACCCTCTTTCCACCCTCCTTTCTCTGATGTCAGAGGAGGCCAGGGATATGGTAATGGCCTTTTACAACCCTGGGTTTATGATACTCATGGTATTATACCACTAGCCTCAAGATGTTCATATTCCAAAATCTCTGCAGGTGTTTACCATAGCAATGCCTCAGCCATGCCATTCCCTCTGTCATCACCTCCCGCACACGTACACACCAAACATGGCGATGGTCGGAGCAATACAGTGGGAGTTACTCCAATGCTTCCTGTTCCTATGGGACGATAAGGCCACATTTGATATTGTAGGTTTGAATCAGTGTCCTGTGTACCTCTGCAAAAGCATACCTCTAGAATATTTATGAATTCCATATTTCTGGAGGGGTCAGATGCAAGAATGGTGTTCTATGGGTGACATTTACCTAACCTCTCTGGGTCTCTGGTTTTGTCACAGACCAGGATGTGGATTGTCTCTGTCAACAAATTTTTATGGGTCCTGGTGTTTATGACCCACTTAGTTCCTGGTCTCAAGTCTGGACACTAGATAATCATCACTTTAGGAATCAGCTGGGTGAGTGACCTCTGTTCATAATGTTGAGCTCACACGGGATATTGATCACTAAATATATATATATCACCAACTGATTCCGCAGCACTTTACATAGCTTTGTCAATTTGGTCCCGGTCCCCTTTAGGGCCTCACAATCTAAATTCACCTATTTCTGTATGTTTTGGGTGTTGGAGGACCCCCACACTAGGACTATAGCGCTAACCACCGAGCAGCCCTGTGTCCACACTCAGCATTTATTTTGCATTAAAAGGGTTATCCAGTGAAAATGTTTTTCTTTTAAATCAACTGATATCAGAAAGTTATATAGATTTGTAATTTACTTCTAATAAAAAATCTCAAGTCTTCCCATACTTATTAGCTCCTATATGTCATGCAGAAAATGTTTCATTTTCAGTCTGACACAGTGCTCTCTGCTGACATCTCTGGCCAAGACAGGAACTCTGTCTCGGTTTTCTATAAATCCCCATAGAAAACCTCTCCTGCTCTGGACAGTTCCTGTCTCGGCCAGAGATGTCAGCAGAGAGCACTGTGTCAGACTGAAAATAAAACAACATTTCCTGCATGACATACAGTGGCTATTTTTTAAATAGAAGTAAATTACAAATCTATATAACTTTCTGACACCAGCTGATTTCCGCTGGACGACCCCTTTAATGATGCATTTTTGAAGGAAATCTCCCAGTTGCGGTAAAATAGCAACATTTTTGCCGCAATTCCATCTAACTCACTGCAAAAATTGAGCTATTTTACAGAGATTGCGCAATTGGCGGAAAATATAATCTAATTCACGCCAAAAACGTATTGTTGATGCAAAATAACGCCATGTGTGAACACAGCTCCAAAGTGCAGTTTCTACCGAATATTCAAAGGCAGAATATTCAAAGTCACGCGCTGGACTTGATCACAGGCGGCCCAGGAATCACCCTCTGTGTGCGGTCTGCAATTACAGACCATACACTTGGGAAGAAATCTATGGAGCCCTGAGCGCACATGTGGACAAAATGGGGCACATCCTATTTTCTTCAATTTGGGACGGACCATTTTGCAAATGTACGGACCAGTGTACGGATGGGCATCAATGTGTAGTATATATGCAAAGCTGCACCTAGCATTCAAAGGTTCTGTTTCTTTAGCAGTTTTGCTACAGTCAAAAACGGTCAGGCTGAAGCTGATCATTTTAATGAGCTACATACCTAATCCCTACTGGTCGATCATCTACGCCAGGGATGGGGAACCTGGTGTAAAGTAGAATTGGCCCAGTTGCCCCTAGCAACCAAGCAGATTCCACCTTTCATTTTCCAAGGAATCTGTGAAGAATGAAAAGTGGAATCTGATTGGTTGCTAAGGGCAACTGAGCTAGATATGACCATTTGATAAATCTCCCCCCCCTGTGTATAAACTACATGGAAAAATGGCTTCCCGACTTCGGGAACATATCGAACAAAGGCAGCCATCTTGTTATATCGACGGCCGCTAATATTGATTATATTGATTATATTACAAGACCTTTGCCGGCTATGTTACTGAAGTGGGAACACAGCGGATTTCACATTGCGTGTTACGCAACGATACTCTGTAATTTCATTGCTTATGGCTCTGCAATCTCCGGCTCCCGGGTCCCTGATGTCCCGCTTAGTCAAACTGTCCCACCGCAGCTACTGATTGGCTGAGTGACCCGGACGCCTTAGATGCAGAAGGGAGCACGGGCACGTAATGTATTAGCTTGTTAAAGCCCGGCAGCTGCTGGGTTAAGTTTGCAGTGGCTACATTGTTGCAACAACGTCCGTTGTCTATTACACTGTGGTCTATGGTAAATTGGAGTGCGGGCACATCCAAGGGGTTATCCATCGAAACTCTTTCTTTCGAATCAACTGATATCAGAAAGTTATATAGATTTGTAATTGTAATCGGCCGGGTGAACATGTAAGACAGTGGCCGTTGTATGACACAGCAGTGTCAAACAACGGCAGATGTTCTCACACAATGTGAACATGGCCTTATAAGGAAATGACCGATGAAGTTTCCTAATGTAAAAGAGCATAAAATATGTTGAGGAAATATGCAAAACGTATAATGGAAATATTATATACATTATACAAAATAAAACAATCTGTATTTGCTTATAGAGATAGAAAGGGCCGGGAGGGATATACAGTAAATCAGAAATGAAACCAAAGGGAAGGAAAGTTAAATAGAAACCAAAGAAGTATTCCTGGTAAGGGAGTGGCAGGTAGTCTCTGAGTGTGAGAGATTGTCATGGGACGTTTATATGTCATTGCTGCCTGAATATTTAAACAATATTACTGGATAATTACTAGTGGATAATACCACCATACAGTGACAGGATAATATCACCATACACTGACAGGATACTACAGTACACCATTCAGTGACAGGATAATATCACCATACACTGACAGGATACTACAGTACACCATTCAGTGACAGGATAATATACACTATACAGCGACAGGGTACCAACATACAATGACGGGATAATATTACCATACAGTGACAGCATAATATACACCATACAAATGTCAGGGTAACAACATACAGTGACGGGATAATATTACCATACAGTGACAGCATAATATACAGGGCTCCAGATGGCGACCAAAATGGTCGCCAATGCGACTGATATCTTGCAAATGGCGCCCAGATTTATTAATCTGGGCACCATTTGCGACTGGCCCCGGCGGCGGCTGTCTCTTTAAGGACTTCCGCATGCTGCACCGAAGCACGTGGCGCCTCTGCGGCCGTCCGTCCAATGAATGACGGACGTGCTGGATGATGTGTCTGCGGGGACACGCTTCTCCAGTGACGTCATCCCGCACGTCCTTCATTCATTGGACGGACGGCCGTAGAGGCGCCACACTCCTCCAGCGCCTCTCTCCCGCCTCTCCTCACCCGGCGGTTCTTCAAGTGCACCCCAGCGGCACCAAGATTGTGGATAGTGTGTGTGAGTACAACCGGAGGGACGGCAGGGGTGGCGGCCGGCCACTAATCTGTGTGGGGGGACCGCGGCCTGGGCGGGGGATTGGTAGTGTGTCTGTTGTGATGGCGGCCAGGTGCGGTAGTCAGTGCGGGGGGGGGGGGGTGTATGTATAGACTGCACAGTACCACTTCCCTTAGTGTGTGTGTGTGTGTGTGTGTATATACACTGCACAGTACCACTTCCCTCAGTGTCTGTATGTATACACTGCACAGTACCACTTCCCTCAGTGTCTGTATGTATACACTGCACAGTACCACTTCCCTCAGTGTCTGTATGTATACACTGCACAGTACCACTTCCCTCAGTGTCTGTATGTATACACTGCACAGTACCACTTCCCTCAGTGTCTGTATGTATACACTGCACAGTACCACTTCCCTCAGTGTCTGTATGTATACACTGCACAGTACCACTTCCCTCAGTGTCTGTATGTATACACTGCACAGTACCACTTCCCTCAGTGTCTGTATGTATACACTGCACAGTACCACTTCCCTCAGTGTCTGTATGTATACACTGCACAGTACCACTTCCCTCAGTGTCTGTATGTATACACTGCACAGTACCACTTCCCTCAGTGTCTGTATGTATACACTGCACAGTACCACTTCCCTCAGTGTCTGTATGTATACACTGCACAGTACCACTTCCCTCAGTGTCTGTATGTATACACTGCACAGTACCACTTCCCTCAGTGTCTGTATGTATACACTGCACAGTACCACTTCCCTCAGTGTCTGTATGTATACACTGCACAGTACCACTTCCCTCAGTGTCTGTATGTATACACTGCACAGTACCACTTCCCTTAGTGTCTGTATGTATACACTGCACAGTACCACTTCCCTCAGTGTCTGTATGTATACACTGCACAGTACCACTTCCCTCAGTGTCTGTATGTATACACTGCACAGTACCACTTCCCTCAGTGTCTGTGTGTATATACACTGCACAGTACCACTTCCCTCAGTGTCTGTGTGTATATACACTGCACAGTACCACTTCCCTCAGTGTCTGTGTGTATATACACTGCACAGTACCACTTCCCTCAGTGTGTGTGTGTATATACACTGCACAGTACCACTTCCCTCCGTGTCTGTATGTATACACTGCACAGTACCACTTCCCTCAGTGTCTGTGTGTATATACACTGCACAGTACCACTTCCCTCTGTCTGTATATATAGACTGCACAGTACCACTTCCCTCAGTGTCTGTATGTATATACACTGCACAGTATCACTTCCCTCAGTGTCTGTATGTATATACACTGCACAGTACCACTTCCCTCAGTGTCTGTATGTATACACTGCACACTACCACTTCCCTCAGTGTCTGTATATACACTGCACAGTACCACTTCCCTCAGTGTCTGTATGTATACACTGCACAGTACCACTTCCCTCAGTGTCTGTGTGTATATACACTGCACAGTACCACTTCCCTCAGTGTGTGTGTGTATATACACTGCACAGTACCACTTCCCTCAGTGTGTGTGTGTATATACACTGCACAGTACCACTTCCCTCAGTGTCTGTATGTATATACACTGCACAGTACCACTTCCCTCAGTGTCTGTATGTATACACTGCACAGTACCACTTCCCTCAGTGTCTGTGTGTATATACACTGCACAGTACCACTTCCCTCTGTCTGTATATATAGACTGCACAGTACCACTTCCCTCAGTGTCTGTATGTATATACACTGCACAGTATCACTTCCCTCAGTGTCTGTATGTATATACACTGCACAGTACCACTTCCCTCAGTGTCTGTATGTATACACTGCACAGTACCACTTCCCTCAGTGTCTGTATGTATACACTGCACAGTACCACTTCCCTCAGTGTCTGTATGTATACACTGCACAGTACCACTTCCCTTAGTGTCTGTATGTATACACTGCACAGTACCACTTCCCTCAGTGTCTGTATGTATACACTGCACAGTACCACTTCCCTCAGTGTCTGTATGTATACACTGCACAGTACCACTTCCCTCAGTGTCTGTATGTATACACTGCACAGTACCACTTCCCTCAGTGTCTGTATGTATACACTGCACAGTACCACTTCCCTCAGTGTCTGTATGTATACACTGCACAGTACCACTTCCCTCAGTGTCTGTATGTATACACTGCACAGAACCACTTCCCTCAGTGTCTGTATGTATACACTGCACAGTACCACTTCCCTTAGTGTCTGTATGTATACACTGCACAGTACCACTTCCCTCAGTGTCTGTATATATACACTGCACAGTACCACTTCCCTCAGTGTCTGTGTGTATATACACTGCACAGTACCACTTCCCTCAGTGTCTGTGTGTATATACACTGCACAGTACCACTTCCCTCAGTGTGTGTGTGTATATACACTGCACAGTACCACTTCCCTCCGTGTCTGTATGTATACACTGCACAGTACCACTTCCCTCAGTGTCTGTGTGTATATACACTGCACAGTACCACTTCCCTCTGTCTGTATATATAGACTGCACAGTACCACTTCCCTCAGTGTCTGTATGTATATACACTGCACAGTATCACTTCCCTCAGTGTCTGTATGTATATACACTGCACAGTACCACTTCCCTCAGTGTCTGTATGTATACACTGCACACTACCACTTCCCTCAGTGTCTGTATATACACTGCACAGTACCACTTCCCTCAGTGTCTGTATGTATACACTGCACAGTACCACTTCCCTCAGTGTCTGTGTGTATATACACTGCACAGTACCACTTCCCTCAGTGTCTGTGTGTATATACACTGCACAGTACCACTTCCCTCAGTGTGTGTGTGTATATACACTGCACAGTACCACTTCCCTCAGTGTCTGTATGTATATACACTGCACAGTACCACTTCCCTCAGTGTCTGTATGTATACACTGCACAGTACCACTTCCCTCAGTGTCTGTGTGTATATACACTGCACAGTACCACTTCCCTCTGTCTGTATATATAGACTGCACAGTACCACTTCCCTCAGTGTCTGTATGTATATACACTGCACAGTATCACTTCCCTCAGTGTCTGTATGTATATACACTGCACAGTACCACTTCCCTCAGTGTCTGTATGTATACACTGCACACTACCACTTCCCTCAGTGTCTGTATATACACTGCACAGTACCACTTCCCTCAGTGTGTGTGTGTATATATACACTGCACAGTACCACTTCCCTCAGTGTCTGTATGTATATACACTGACTCAGAACCTGACTTGTAGACCACCTCACACATTCTAGTGGACTGTATATTGTTGTCAAGTTGCAAGCTTTTAAGTTCAAGTTCAGAAGAGTAATGGTGCGTTTACACAGACAGATTTATCTGACAGATCTTTGAAGCCCAAACCAGGAACAGACTATAAACAGGGATCCTCTTTTCAAATCCATTCCTGGCTTTGGCTTCCAAAATCTGTCAGATAAATCTGTCTGTGTAAACGCAGCATAAGCCTCATTAAAAGGCTAGCCAAGTGAAGCTGAAGTACTGTACTGTATATGGTTGTCAAGTTGCAAGTTTCCATGTTGAACGTTTTCAAACTAAGAAAAGAAAGAATCTAAAGGAGGATGCTGCCGTGGCCTCTGCACACAGTAAGTCCCATTTAACATAACATTAATTTTACATGTTTTAAAATGTTGGCGACCAAATATTCTATTTGGCGCCAAAATTTTTCAGGTTAGGAGCCAATGGCTCCTAGGTAAATTTTTTAGTCTGGAGCCCTGATATACACCATACAAATGACAGGGTAACAACATACAGTGACGGGATAATATCACCATACAGCGACAGGATAATATACACCATACAAATGACAGGGTAACAACATACAGTGACGGGATAATACCACTATACAGTGACAGGATAATATTACCATACACTGACAGGATACTACAGTACACCATTCAGTGACAGGATAATATACACTATACAGCGACAGGGTACCAACATACAGTGACGGGATAATATTACCATACAGTGACAGCATAATATACACCATACAAATGACAGGGTAACAACATACAGTGACGGTATTATACCACCATACAGTGACAGGATAATATCACCATACACTGGCAGGATACTACAGTACACCATTCAGTGACAGGATAATATACACTATACAGTGACAGCTTACCAATATACAGTGACAGGATAATATACACCATACAGTGACAGGGTACCAACATTCAGTGACAGGATAATATCACCATGCAGTGACAGGGTAATACTACCATACAGTGACAGGGTACCAACATACAGTGACGGGATAATATCACCATACAGTGACAGGATAATATACACCATACTATGACAGGGTAACAACATACAGTGATAGAATACCACCATACAGTAATACCACCATACAGTGACAGAACAATAGACATCATACAATGACAGGGTACCAACATACACCATACACCACCATACAGTGACAGTGTAATACTACAAATACAGTGACAGGATAATACCACCATACAGCAACAGGATAATATACACTATGCACTGACAGAAAACTACCATACAAAGACAGAATGAAGCGATTATGATCAAAAGATAAAAGGATGCTGAAGTAAGCCCGTAGTGCAGAGCATATATGAAAATGCATAGCGGGCCAGCCGAGCGGGTGCTCTGGGAGCATCGGGAACACCCCAAATGCTCCGAACCCGCTAATTAGCATATGAGCAATTAGCAGAAAACGCCAGTATACCGGACCCCAAAGGAATAAGAAGGACAGCCCGGGAATCCTGAGGTAAATAGCGGCTGGCTCATACCATCAGGTTCACTGGCCTGAACCTGCTGATAGTGCCGCTTTAATGGGAAGGACATTCAAAAGCATAGTCATGCACACTTTTGAGTTCTGCACAAAGACCCATATATCCCATTCAAGACAACAGGCCAACGGCCCCATGCCGGGCTGCTCTCCAGACTTACTTTGGCAACCTTTTATCATTGATTCCTTATGTGTGTCCCAGCATAGGACGGAAAACACAATGTAAACCTAGACTAATATACAACATACAGTGAAAGGATAACAGTACCAAATAATGACAGGATGCTACCATACTGTGACAGAATAATACAACCAAGAAGTGACAGGATGCTACCATACAGTGACAAGATAATACCACCATACAGTGACAGGATACTACCACCATACAGTGACAGGATACTACCATACAGAGGCAAGATAATACCACCATAAGGTGAGAGGATCATACGCCCACACAGTGACAGGATAATGATACCATACAGTGAGAGGATAATACCACCATACAGTGACAGGATACTACTACCATACAGTGGCAGGATACTACCACCATACAGTGACAGGATAAAACCACCATACAGTGACAGGATAAAACCCCCATACAGTGACAGGATATAACCACCATACAGTGACAGGATATAACCACCATACAGTGACAGGATATAACCACCATACAGTGACAGGATAATACAACTATATAGTGACAAGAAAATACCATACAGTAAGAGAATAATACTACCATAGAGTGACAGGATAATACTACCATATAGTGACAGGAAAATACTACCATACAGTGACAGTATAATACTACCATACAGTGACAGGATACTACCGTAGAGTGATAGGATAACACCACCATACAGTGCCAGGATAATACCACCAAACAGTGACAGTATGATATAACCATAGAGTGACAGGATAATACCACTATACAGTGACAGGATACTACCATACAGTGACAGTATAATACTACCATACAGTGAAAGGATAATACTACCATACAGTGACAGGATACTACCGTAGAGTGACAGGATAATACCACCATACAGTGACAGGATAATACCACCATACAGTGACAGGATGATATAACCATACAGTGACAGGATAATACTACCATACAGTGGCAGGATGATATAAACATACAGTGACAGCATACTACCACCATATAGTGACAGGATAATATAATCATACTATTTGAGAATACCTAAAAAGAACTGAAAACCACTGTACTGTGTATGAACGATACCACCACTGGATTCAAACATTATCACATTACACCAATCTAAATGTGACAGTGACAGGATAATACTACCATACAGTGACAGGATACTACCATAGAGTGACAGGATAATACCGCCATACAGTGACAGGCTATAACCACCATACAGTGACAGTATGATATAACCATAGAGTGACAGGATAATACCACCATACAGTGACAGGATAATATCACCATACAGTGACAGGATAATACTACCATACAGTGACAGGATAATACTACCATACAGTGACAGGATACTACCATAGAGTGACAGGATAATACCACCATACAGTGACAGGATAACACCACCATACAGTGACAGTATGATATAACCATAGAGTGACAGGATAATACCACCATACAGTGACAGGATAATACCACCATACAGTGACAGGGTAATACTACTACAGTGACAGGATAGTACTACCATACAGTGACAGGATAATACCACCATACAGTGGCAGGATAATACCACCATACAGTGACAGGATAATACTACCATACATTGACAGGATAATACTACCATACAGTGACAGGATACTACCGTAGAGTGACAGGATAATACCACCATACAGTGACAGGATGAGATAAACATACAGTGACAGGATGATATAAACATACAGTGACAGCATACTACCACCATACAGTGACAGGATAATACCACCATACAGTGACAGAATAATACCACCACCACTATTCAAATGCAGCTGTCAGCTTTGACACCTGCATTTGAATAGTTAATTAGCCGGCCGCGGCGGCTAATACCCGCGGTCCCTGGCTACACATAGCAACCGGGGACCACAGGCTGCAGAAAGGGATCATGCCGGGAGCCCTCTCTGATCACCCTTAACGGCCGCATGACAGGTATACCCATCATGCGTCGTTAAGGGGTTAAGGAGAGTCACTACCCATTTGACCCACGTGGATAGACCTCTCACTAGCCAGCCAACACCCTGCTCTGCACTGATGAGGCGCAAAAACCCTGAAATAGCTGTCTGCAGATGGGAAATCTTTCCTTTTAAAGAGATTGTTTGGCTTGGCATAAAATCCCCAGTCAATGTTCTAAGGCTCCTTGACTGAGCGAGACTTGACTTGAAGGGCCATCTCTTTGCTCAAGATGTGTGAGAGCTATTTTGCATATCCTTTTTTTCCCAGAATTCTCAGTGAAGCAGCGATGGTCTGTAAGTCTCCACACGTCTTTATGATGAGCTCTCCTTAACCCCTTGCCGCATAAGGACATACCAGCACGTCCAAATCTGCAGCCCGTTCCTGCAGATGGACGTGCCGATACGTCCTCGGGATGACAGGGGCGCATGTCATAACCGGCGGGGCCCAGCTGTCAGTGATAGCCGGGCACCCGCCACAACTGCCGAGATCCGGGACGTGCCCGGATCCCGGCAGTTAACCCCTTAGTGACTGCCGATACGGCGGTCACTAATGGGCCGGCGCTGCAGTGCCTTTCATCTCCCCCCACCGTGAATCGGTGGGGGGGAGATGAAATAAGTCAATCAGACCCCAGATCAGCCCCCCCTAGTAGGGCAATCACTATCCCTCTCCCTCCCCCGGCGGCCATCTTGGACTTATGTCTGTTCACAGCGATGGAAAATAAATAATCAAAGCCCCATGCTCTCCGCCACCGGAGGCACCGAAGAGCACGGGGCAGTGACCGGTGACCCCCCTGTGGGGTCCCGGTACAAGCGATCAGCGGTATATACTATATACCGCTGATCGCTTGTGCCATGTGCAGGGATGCACTTTTTATCCCCTGTCACCATAAATGATTGGTGACAGGGGATAAAAAGTGTTAGTCTCCATCCCCCAAGTCGCTCCCCACCCCCCCAGTCACCCCTGTCACCCCCCCCCCCTTCCCATTATACTTACCTGATCCTGTGAGGTCCTTCCTCCTCGGCGTCTTGACTGCTTCTGAAGTGCGCATGCGCTCCAGAAGCAGCCAACTCTGAAAATTTAAAGTGACAGAGACCAATATCACAGTAATCATAGTAATACAGTGAAAACGAATGTGTAAAGTACAAAAAGTGAAAAACACACAAAAAATAAAACATACTCTTTTTATTATAGTAATAATTACAGTTTACTCCCCGATTACCCCTAACCCCCCCAGATTACCCGTAACCACCGCAGGTTGCCGGTAACCCCCCGCACGTTGCCTCTAACCACCGCACGCTGTCTCTGACAACCGCACATCGCCTCTGACCATCACAGGTTACCACTGACCACCATAGGTTGCCTCTTACCACCGCACATTGCCACTTACCACCGCACATTGCCGCTTACCACCGCACGTCGCCTCTGACCACCTCACGTCGCCTCTGATCATCGCAGGTTACCACTGACCACCACAGGTTGCCTCTGACCACCGCACGTTGCCTCTGACCACCGAGTGTTGCCTCTGACCACCGCACGTTGCCTCTGACCACCGCACGTTGCCTCTGACCACCGCACGTTGCCTCTGACCACCGCACGTTGCCTCTGACCACCGCACGTTGCCTCTGACCACCGCACGTTGCCTCTGACCACCGCACGTTGCCTCTCACCACCGCAAGTCGCCTCTGACCACCGCACGTTGCCTCTAACCACCGCAAGTTGCCACTTACCACTGCACGTTGCCTCTAACCACCGCAAGTTGCCACTTACCACCGCAGGTTGCCTCTAACCACTGCACGCTGCTTCTATCCACCACACGTTGCCTCTAACCAACACAAATTTCCAATGACGCCCTCCAGATTGCCCGTAACCACGCCAGATTACAGGTACCCACCTCAGATTACCTATAAGCACTTCAGTTTATCCATACCCACCCCAGATTGTCCATAACCACCCCACGTTGCCCGTAACCACCCCATGTTTCCCGTAACCACAGCAGGTTGCCTGTAACCACCCTAGATTGTCTGTAACCACAGCAGGTTGCCCATAACCACCCCAGGCTGCCTGTAACCACCCCACATTACCTGTAATCTCATTTTTTTATTGTATTATAGTAACTGCGCTATTCTAATAACCATTACTAGCTGCGGTTTTGCTCCAGCACATTGGCACTCCTTCCCTTCTGAGCCCTGCTGTGTGCCCATACAGTGGTTTATGTCCACATATGGGGTACCGTTGTACTCAGGAGAACCGGTGTTACAGATTTTGGGGTACATTGTTTTCTCCTGATCCTTGTGAAATTTAGAAATTTCAAACTAAACCAACATATTATTGGAAAAATTTGAGTTTTTCATTTTTACTGGCCAATTTTGAATACTTTGCTCTAATACCTGTGGGGTCAAAATGCTCACCACACCCCAAAATGTATTCTTTGAGGGGTGCACTTTCCAAAATGGGGTGACTTTTGGGGGGGTTCTATTCTGCTGACACTACAGGGGCGCTGCAAACGCACCTGGCACTCAGAAAATTCTTCAGATAAATCAAGCACTGAAAATGCTAATTGGCGCTCCCTTCCTTCTGAGCCCTCCAGTGTGCCCATGCAGTGGTTTATACTGACATATGAGGTACCGTTCTACTCAAGAGAACCTGCGTTACATATATTGGGGTGAATTTTCCTCTTGAAATTGAGAAACTTCAAACTACAGGAACATATTATTGGAAAAATTCGAGTTTTTCATTTTTACTGTCTACTTTTGAATACTTTCCTCTAATACCTGTGGGGTCAAAATGGTCACCACACACCAAAATGAATTCTTTGAGGGGTGCACTTTCCAAAATGGGGTGACTTATGGGGGTTTCTCTCTCTGCTGACACTACAGGGGCTCTGCAAACGCACCTGGCGCTCAGAAACTTCTTCAGCAAAATCTGCATTGAAAAAGCTTATTGGCGCTCCTTCCCTTCTGACCCCTGCTGTGTGCCCAAACAGTGGTTTACGCCCACATAAGAGGTACCGTTGTACTCAAGAGAACCTGCGTTACAAATTTTGGGGTGCTTTTTTCTCTCATGTTCCGTTTGAAAATGAGAAACTTTAATCTAAACGTATATATTATTGGAAAATTTTAATTTTCCATTTTTTTACAGCCTGAGGCTGCGTTCACACTACGTATATTTCAGTCAGTATATGTATATTTCAGTCAGTATTGCAACGAAATCCAGGAGTGGATTGAAAACACAGAAAGGCTCTGTCCACACAATGGTGAAATTGAGTGGATGGCCGCCATATAATGGCAAATATTTGCTGTTATTTTAAAACAACGGCTGTTGTATTGAAATAATGGCCGTTATTTACTGTTATATGGCAGCCATCCACTCAATTTCACCATTGTGTGGACAGAGCCTTTCTGTGTTTTTAATCCACTCCTGGTTTTGGTTGCAATATTGACTGAAATATATTTGTGTGAACGCAGCCTAATAGTGAACACTTTCCTCCAGCCCCTGTAGGGTTAAAATGCTCATTATACCCCTAGATTAATTCTTTAAGGTGTCTAGTTTCCAAAGAGGGGTCACTTATGGGGGTTTCCAGTATACAAGCCTCCTAAATCAACTTAAAAAAAGAACTGGTCCCTAAAAAAAATCAGTTTTGGAAACTTTCACGAAAATGTGATAATTTGCTGATAAATTTCTAAGCCCCATAACACCCTAAAAAAGTAAAATATGTTTATTAAATTATGCCAGAATAAAGAGGACATATTGGTAATGTGACTTAGTAACTAATTTATGTGATACGACTTTCTTTTTTTAGAAGCAGAGAATTTGAAAGTTCATAAAATCCTAATTTTTTTACATTTTTCATATTTTGATGTTTTTCACAAAAAACACACAAAGTAGTGACCAAATTTTGCCACTAATATAAAGTGTCATATGTGACGAAAAAACAGAATCGCTAGCATACGTTAAAGCATCACTGAGCTATAAGCGCATAAAGTGAGACAGGTCAGATTTTGAAAAATGAGCCTGGTCATTAAGGCCCAAATAGGCTTAGTCTTGAAGGGGTTAAGGAAAGTCACTACAGGTCCATTTACACAGAAAGATTATCTGCCAGATTATCTGCCAAAGATTTCAAGCCAAAGCCAGGAACAGACTATAAACAGAGATCAGGTCATATAGGAAAGACTGAGATTTCCCTTTTTTTCAAATCCATTCCTGGCTTTGGCTTCAAATCTTTGGCAGATAATCTGTCAGATAATCTTTCTGTGTAAATGGACCCTACCCCTTTTAATAGAACTAAATTACAAATATCTGGCACCAGCTGATTTGAGAGATTTTGTTTTGTGAACTATCCCTTTAAAGATTATGCTTAGAGATGCATGGACAGATAGTTGACAGAACAAATGAAACCTGTCCGTTAGCTGATGGCTGGGTGCAAAGTTATAAAATTATGCTTTTCTTCCATGTACAATAGTCAAAGAGGCCGGGCTAAGCTTCTGCATGCCAGACGATAACACATTAAATTAACAATGTCTGTGTCTGTTTTTTTGTGGCTGGAAAAAAAAAACATACTCACCTACTGCTGCAGTGTCCGGCTTCTGGTTCGGTCTTCTGGCACTGTGTGCATAAGGTGTAGCCACTGCCACTGACTGGCTGAGCTGACTTGTAACCTTACGTCTCAATCCCACGTCAGTGACCAGGAAGCGGCCGGGCAGCGCGGACCGGGAGCGGTGCGAACCGGGACACAGCGCTGGAACCGGGGAGGTAAGGGGGGTCATTGCCCTCATCCACCTCCTCCCCAGTCATAGGCAAAAAGCCCCCCAGCCCGGAGTACTCCTTTAACTATAATGCTCCTGATCCAATATCATAAATGTAGGAGTCCATGCAGGGGCGTAGCTAGGATTCATGGGGCCCCATAGCAAAAAACTCTACGGGGCCCCTGAATCCTGTACATCTCCTCCCCCCATAGATAGGAAACTCTTAAACACACACAATGACGCACATATATACACACACACACAGACACCTTTTACATATATACAAATGTCAGGTATGGAGGTAAAGGTATGGCCCTCATAAGAGAAACATTTAAATCTACAATGTATACTAACACGTGATTTTTATTACAATATATAATTCTTAACAAACTGCTTCAGATATATATATATATATATATATATATATATATATACTAGTAGCTCGTAACTGCTTCTGCAAGGCAAGCCTTCACATGGAAGATTAATGGTTCCTGTCCTGGACAAAGAATGGTATGCTGGTGGTTTGCAGAGGAAGCTAGAGGAAGTCACGTCCAGAAGATATGTGAAGATAGAAAACGTTACTACTACAAGAGTCTAACGGCCTAAGCTACGCAGTAGAAAATGCATAAATGAATAGAAATTGGTGTAATCCAATTAGATCAAAGAGGAATGTAATAATGTCATATTGTAACCACCCCTATATTCTACCGTATAAATGGATGGATCAAGGAAGTAATAAAAGGAGTGTATATGGAACTTGGACCAAACTGGTTGTTGGTGTGATTTCCTGACGGCCGACACTTCCCCATTTTTCAATCTGGACATAGGCAGTTAGTTGAAGCGTGGCAGACTAAATTACCCTAATTACCTCATACCTCCCTGCCACGACACAAATACACCACTGACATATACATTTACACTGGGATGTGATTACACTAGTGATGACATATACACCATGAATGGACCATATACAGGAAAATCACCTCCCAAGCGTAATAAGAACCAGAAATATTATCTGCAGCATTTTCTTTTAGTGGTGGGTTCTTTTATTAGAGCCCAGCATTAATAGAAACTGCTGCAGAACATCTTTGGGAGCAAACCTGTCAATCACTTGAGACACTGCTGACATACACAAACACACACATATACACCAGTGTTACAGACACTACAGTATATACAGTACATATATAGCCACAGATACATACACACACTCACTGACATATACATATATACCCACAGATACATAGATACACTCACTGACAGATACATATATACACTCACTGACATATACATATATACACAGACACATATGTACAAACACTGACACACATACATAGCACTTACAGCTCCCAGGCTTCCCCCTCCCCCTTCTGTAGTAGGCTGATCCTTACACAGAGGTATTGAGGACCTTTGGGTCTTGTAATAAGGTCCTTCATCCCTCTCCTTCTGTGTGTGCAGGACCTGCTCCTCTGTCCCTCTCCTTCTGATGTGAGCGGGCTGAAGAGTACAGTGGCGGGTCCCTCTTTATCTGCAGGAGGGGGGATGTGGTGGTCGGCTGTCAGTGGCATACCTAACATAAAGGCAGAGCAGGGCTTTCTGGGGCCCCCTTGTTGCAAGGGCACCATAGCAGTCGCCTTCCCTGCCTTCATGGTAGCTACGCCACTGAGTCCATGCCCTTTTAGGTTACAAACCCACTTGGCGGGTCTGCAGCGAGTCTCCATGCTGCGTTTTTGCAGCGAGACTCGCTGCAGATCCCGGCCCTATGCTTTTAATGGCAGACAAACACGCAGCAGGGATGTACATCCCTGCTGCGAGTTTGTCTGCAGCCCTCCCCATTAACCCCCCGGCCGCCGGAGCTGATACTTCACCTGATCCCAGCTCCGGCGGTTCCCGATGTCTTCAGCAAGCCGGAGCGGGGACCAGGTGAAGTATATGCTCCAGCCAGCCGCCCGCAGCCCCGACCGCCCGATCGCCCCCCCGCAGCCCCGATAGCCCCCCCGATCGCCCCCCCGCAGCCCCGATCGCACGCCCCCCCGCAGCACCGATCGCACGCCCCCCCCGATCGAGCGGCCGGGGCTGCAGGGGGGCGTGTAAGCGATCGGTGCTGCGGGGGGGCGTGCGATCGGTGCTGCGGAGGGGCGATGGGGCTGCGGGGGGGCGATCGGGCGGCCGGGGGGCGATCGGGCGGCCGGGGCTGCGGGGGGCGGCCGGGGCTGCGATCGGGCGGCCGGGGCTGCGGCCGGGGCTGCGGGGGGGGGGGGGGCGATCGGGCGGCCGGGGCTGCGGGGGGGGCGGCCAGGGCTGCGGGGGGGCGATCGGGCGGCCGGGGCTGCGGGCGGCTGGCTGGAGCATATACTTCACCTGGTCCCCGCTCCGGCTTGCTGAAGACATCGGGAACCGCCGGAGCCGGGATCAGGTGAAGTATCAGCTCCGGCAGCCGGGGGGTTAATGGGGTGGGCTGCAGACAAACTCGCAGCAGGGATGTACATCCCTGCTGCGTATTTGTCTGCCATTAAAAGCATAGGGCCGGGATCTGCAGCGAGTCTCGCTGCAAAAACGCAGCATGGAGACTCGCTGCAGACCCGCCAAGTGGGTTTGTAACCTTAGACTGGCTGAAGATGCACATCCGTGGTCCCACACATAGTTACTTGTGGGACAACAGATGTGTAAATGTGGCCTTAGGGTGCATTCAGACTATGACATTCTCGCCGAGAACTTGCAGCGGATTCTGCCGCTCGCCCTCGCTTGGCTCTCCATTCGTCCCATAAACTCCATTCTATGCTCGGACAGATACCGCCCAAAGAATGGACATGTCACTTCTTTAGGCGAACAGCAGAACCTGCCCAAGAATAGAATGGAAAGTGGAAGAGTGCAGTGGAATCTGCGGGAAGTTCTCAGTGAGAATTCCGTAATGTTAATCTACCTTCTGGGTGTTTTGTTTTTTTTCACAAGTAAATTCACAAGTAGAGGATCTGCTGCAAATCCTCATTTAGGATAGCTTCATGCATAACGGATTTGCATTAGATTTTACGCTGCAAGTTTGCAGCAAAATCTGCTGTGATTCCTGCTACTGTGATTTTCAATGGGGGTTACATACCCGTGCACTGATTGGCTGGGGGGACTGGCAGGAGGCGGGAGCCTCACATGCAACCGCGGCACCGGAGTTACCTACTCGCAGCGGAAAGAAAATTCTGCTGCGGGTATGTAACCCCATTGAAATTAACAGTAACAGGATTCGCAGCGGATTTCGCTGCAAACTCGCAGCGTGAAATCTACTGCGAATCCGTTACGTATGAAGCTACCCAGAGGAGGAACAACATTTTTTTTAGCTTTTTTTTCTTTTAGGACAAAAAAAAACATGCAAAAAGTACGATGATCAATATATAGGGGATAAATATCAGCTTTTTTTTAAACCTATAGACAAACACTAGAATGTGCATGAAAAAAAAAAGCCATAGGTACAACTCTTCGCCACCAGTGACCCAAATAATGCCAAGGGGGAAGAAAACCAAAGCTCCACAAACAAAAATCACTGTGGGTGCAGCGTTGTATATTCCCTTATTGACTCCCAGAAAACACCTGGACACGATGAGAGTTGTAGTTTAGCTGAAGAGTCACTGCAGGATGACTGGCATACAACCAGCATAGTATGAGAGTATTGCTAATCTACTATCATGGCTCTTCTCTTTTTCCTCATTTCTGGAAGTTTCTTTTCAATCACGTGACTGAACTTTGCTCTCCAGCTCAGTCACAGAAAGGAAACTTTGCTCTGCCTGTTGTCTCTGTGCACACACACCCTGCACCCCCTGCTGCTCTGCATCCCCCCCCCGGTCACATGACTTGCTGCAGTTCACAATAAACACTTGTCCTAATGTCGCAGAGCTGTGGTTAGTGCGACTTCCTGAGATGGTTACTTTATAAGTCTCAGTTACATAGTGTGACTGCTGCACCTGAGCCTCCCAGCCTGCACTATGCACCATGGCTGAGGCCAGACTGTACAGTGCAGAGTACATTGTCCCCGGGGGGCTGGGAGGCTGCTGGGCACATCACCTCAGGGAGCACATAGCTGTATAAGACACAGACACCCACCAGACATGCAGCACTTCCGTCTTCTCACAGCTCAGAGGACAACTCCAGAGCAAGTGACCACCCTCAGCCAACCAGCACTCACTGTGGAGACAGCAAAACCCCGCACCTTAAAGGGACAGGACTCAGGACAGCATGTTACCTCCACACTGCCTGAATATACTCCCTCTGCCCCTGTATACTGCTGGGGAGGTTATATTCAATGGCATTAGATGTCATTCCTGTATGTAATACACTAAAAGGAGAGAAAGTAAATAAAATATAACTACAAAGGTATCTAAACTCATTAACACTGTTAGGCTTTATTCAGACTAGATGCTCTTCTGGGTAAAAAAATTGTGATCTAGCCCAGTGATGGTTTAGCGAGGGCTGCAGGGACATTGTTACCAATGTCCTTGCAGCCCTTGCAGCATACATTACCTAGCAGGGCTTCTCCTGTGCTCCGTCTTCCTCCCCGGGTCCCGCGGTACAGCATCAGCTTCGGGGCGGCCTGACTGAGCTGTCAGACCGCTCAGCAATCATGGGCACGGCGGTCCCGGACAGTGATTGGCTGAGCGGTCTGACAGCTCAGTCAGGCCCTCTGGAGCTGATGCTGTGCCGCGGGACCCGGGGAGGAAGACGGAGCGGAGGAAAAGCCCTGCTAGGTAATGTATGGTGCTTCTCAAATCGTTGGTCGCCCACCACTCACCGCTATTCCACGAAGTGATGCACGGTCAGTGCCCGATTTTAGGTTTGGGCCTAAATAAACAATCAGCCGATCACACGATTATCGGCTGATCGTTTTCTCTATTCCACCGAGCGATGATTCGGCCGATTATCGCTCCGCGGAATAGGCCCCTAAGGGTATGGCTTTGGCTGTCCAGGCATGATGGGAATTGTAGTTTTGCACTAGCTGGAGGGCCACAGGTTCCCCCATCCCTGTTGTAAATACCCCTCGTGACTTTTCATCATGAACATGTGGAGAGGGTGGTCCTGAGGGGGACCTTAGTGTCTAATCAGAGCACAGCACATGAGATGATGGACAGGGAAAGTTCCAGAGAGGATGAAGACTTGAAACTTCTGGGCAGTGACAGTCTATCAGAAAAAAAGAAGTGAAGACTGTTCTGAACCCAGTGGCATAGCTACCATGGAGGCAAACCACGCAGACGCTATGGGGCCTCTGCTATAGGACATGGCCTGCCTCCATGCTAACAACTACCCCTCTGCACCTTCCCTAGCACTGACAGGTGGCTTGCAGACCCACTGGTGGCACGATCACCCCCCTCTCAGAATAGCTGAAACACCCCCCACTCGTTCTCGGCCTTCAACACTGTCTTGTCCTGGCCAAGTGTTACCTCCGCACTGTGCAGGAAAACTTCTTAATACCTGCAGCTTCCCTGTCCAGCCGACATGTGGTATGTGGTGAGCCACGCAAGCCGAGCACCGCAAATGCAGGGAAAGGGCTGGAAGAGCTGTGGGGCTAATCTACAGGGTTCTAATTGGGCAGCAAGTGGCCATCCACTGCCATCAGATACAAGCCTACAAACCGTGTAACGTCTGTATCCCTGCCATCAGCATGCACTCTGTGGAGATGCCTTGTCCCTGCCACCAGGCTATACTGTGCCCAATCTGTGCCCTACAGCAGAGATTGGCACTGTCCTGGACCTCTCTTGATCTGGATTGCAAGGTCAAGCCCAAGAGAGGGGCATATTGACCTATGGTGTGTGGGGTGTCCTACCACGGGTGTTGCTATTGGTTACACCCTTCGTAAAAGCTTGTACTTATTGTGAGTAAGTGGTGATGAAGCAGTGATAGAGTTTCGCCACTTGATGTCGCTATTACAGATGTATGTACACAGATGGTGCACAGCTAAAGTTTGGAAAGGCTTATTGTTTATTTGTGTGTCACATGGATCTGTGAACCTATAGGAGTATCTTCTTCTTCTGTCCTATCATCTCTCACTTTACGTCTTCTTACGCACTCTTCACCCACTCACAGCACCCTTTAGATACGCTGAAGATAGGAAGTCACATGGGTAGAGGAAGTGTGAAGGTCTTTTGTGTTGGACGTTGTAGGGGAAGGACGCAAGCTAGAATGCTCCCTACAGTGGTCCCTTTGGGCCCTGGCTCTCTGCCATGTCCCTTCACCCTAAAGGGTTAGTCAGGTCCCCTTATGGGTAGGTAGGAAGCAAGACAAGACACAGCTAACAGTTTCTCCTCAGCTTACTCTACACAACACTATGCAATGTTAAACTCATACAGGAGAGGACATGTCAGAGATAATTTCAACCCACGCCATGAACTAGGAGAGTCACAGTGCAGCACAGTATCCACAAAAAGCAAAAAATCTAGGAACTGATCCGGATAGAGCAAAGTTGCTAAGAGCCTAGGAACTCTATCTCGCAGTGCGGTTGTCAGCAGGGAACCCTCAGCATTCCGCTCATCCCAGGTAGCAGGGCCTGGGACTTGTGTCACTCTCATAGGACGGGTCACCCGACACTGGTGGGCATAAGGTGGTGCAAAACACGGGCACAAGTATTCTCTTCTTCTTCTAAAGTATTATTCTACCTCATCCTCCAACATCCCAGCACAGCACAGTACTACTTGGGTTAGGACTCTCACGACATCCTCCTCTCTGCTCCTCTGGTTCTTTGTGTCTCTCAACACGCTACTCACTCAGCAAGACTGTACTCTTCACTATACTCCTATTACAGAGCTGGATCCTGTATTACCAAGTGTGCTACCGAGTGTATTATCAAGTGTGTTATCAAGTGTTTTATCAAGAGAAACATATTCTGTCAATGCACAGCTGTATAATCTGCTGTACACCAGAAGTACACAAGAGATTATTTATAATAAAGAGACTCTGTGATTCTTGCCCCACACCAACACAGTGAACACTACATCCTTGGGACATTTCCCCTTTCTGTGGGTGGCAGTACAGATAGTCCGTGAGGGTCACTATACCACTCTGGCCTACCGTGATAACAACCCAAGGGACCCCGTAGCAGCCCGGCAGGTCACTGACCACAGGGGAACAAGGTGTAACCGTCCCCTTTAATATAAGCAGGTGTGCCGCCATACCTGTGTGCCCAACCAGCACTGGTGTCACGACCCAACATTTCAGGGTCTGGCTACATCTCGGTCAACCACCACAGCAGTGGCGTTCCCCCGCCATAGCACTGCGGGGGCTCACCACAGTGTGTCCCCATCCAGCGGTGGTGTGGCTACTGCCCGTCAGACACGTGACAGCATCAAACCCCCATCTCTGCCTGTTCTCAGCATTTGGTCGACTGACACGTAATAGTTACAAGGCTGACCCTTACCCCCGATTCTCATCAGTCAGCTGCTGTGTTTTTTTGTTGCACGTGGGTGAGGGGGTCCCAACAGTTTGTTTTGCTATGGGGCCCCATGAATCCTAGCTACGCCTCTGCCTGAGCCTAAGAGGATCTTGTGACAGGAAAAGTATATTTTAGAAATATAAAAGTATATTTTTTGACTGTTTGGCCCTGTATAGTTTAGTATACATGGACTTATAACTGTGAATAACATTTGTTTGCCCTATATGTGCTGTTATATAGAGTCCATGCTGTGGTAAATAACCTATACTGTAGCTCCCCAAAAGCTTCAATTTATGTACGACCAGTGGTCACAAAATAACACTCCAAAACCTAAAATGACCTCACAGTCATGTAAAAAATTCTCTTTATTGTACAACTATATACACAGCAACTTTCTCATACCCAAGCCCTTATAACAAAAGAAGAAAACAAGAACCCATTAAAAAACTCAGGCAATCAATACATCATGAGAGTATATATGCAACAACATCCAATGTATATCCCCATATATTGCATATCTCATACATCTCAAATATATACTGTATATATATATATATATATATATATATACACATATATATTTATTATTATTATTATTATTATTATTATTTGTATACACACTTTGCAAATGCATAGCTAAACAATGGAACATAGATAATTAACAAGAAACTATATGCTAAATAAATAATAATAATAATAATAATAATAATAATAATAATAAATATGCTCTATTGCAGGCTATTGGCTGAGAAAAGAAAAATAGTAATTTCACTCTTTACCAGCAGGTGGCACCATGTTAATGTATAAGAACCTTATGATGATTATGATTATGATACAGCAAGGTAATAAAGGTTCTGATCTGTGCGACCGCTATTCACTGACATGTCCGTCTTTGCCACAGCCACTAGGAATCCCGGCTGAAGTGTATACTATGTGTATACACCCCGGCTGTGACGTTGTGTAGCCTTCTACTTCACTGTTCTGTTGAATCCACTTCTGTTTTTTTCCCAATAAAAAATGCTGTGTGTGAAACCAACATTGCAGTGCTTTATTTTGCTTTCTTTTTTTGTATTTTCCAAATCAGTAATGCCTTTTCTTTCATTAAAATAATTAGCAAATGTCAATGAGAGTGTCAATGAAAGTTCATTTGTAGTTAAAAATTAATTCTACATTAAATTATTTTCATGTTAGAAATGTAAAAAAAAAAGAAGTAAAATAATAAGGTGCTAAACTCTTCCACATACCATGCAACATAACACCTAGTCCATGCATATAATGGCTGAAGGCTTCTACTCCCTGGCGCTCACTCCCTGTGAATCCACTATAGTAAGCCTTCCAAGACATTGGGGGCAGGCATACATCCCGATCATGGTGTACGGGCAAAAATTCGCCTGCACAAGTTGTCCAATAGCTGCGTAATATTACTGCAAAATCACAGACATCGTGCAGCTATTGGACATTGCATGCAGCTCTGGTTTTGCTTGCATGTGATGATCGACAGCAGAGGTGTATAGGTGCTGGTGCAATGATAACTGAGTCCCAGTAGAATAAATATAATGGCTTTACTGAACAGTCTCTTAGAATACAATACACTTTGGCAGCGAAGAACTTGACTAGGTACAGACTTGTGTTTACTGGATCTTTGCTGGGAGATACTTGAAAGTGCTGATACAATAGAGGTAGATATAGCGGTACTGGTATAGCTTAGAGTTGAGCAGTGAAGAGAAGAGGAGAGGAGTTTATCAGAGGAGTCCCAACCCAAGGTAGTTATGTGTTTTGCCGGAACTGTAGAGAGAATATTTGTGCCCGTGTTTCGACTATACTGTCGCTGACCACCTTTTGCCCTACAGTGCGTGGATACCCGTCCTCCTAGGGTGACACAAGCCCCAGTCGTGTTTAGCTGTGTGTAGTTAAGTGTCCGATATTATCCAGTGTAACCCACGCTGCGAGATAGAGTACGTAGACCTTCGTTAAGGTAACTTTGCTCTATCCTCTGTAGCTAGAATACTGCCCTGCACCTTTCACAGATGTTCTCGGCGTGGGCTGGGTTATTTCCCAACCTGTCCACCTTGAGGTATCTAGCACTGCATAGTTAGAGTAGTAGATAGACTGAAGACAGCTGCATCTGAAGACTTAATTAGCGGGCACGCGATTGGACCGTGCCCGCTAATAGCCGCAGTCCCGGGCTACAGCTGCTGATAGCGGACAGTCCTCACTATGTATGAAGCAAGCTCAGCTCCTGAGCTCGCTTCATAGACCCCCCTGAACATATTGAGATGCCAGGAGGTCATGATGCACTAACTATCTGCTTTTCATGATGTCCCGTAACGTCATTTTGTGGCAAGGGGTTAAAGGGGTACTCTGGATACTCATAGAAGAAAGTTTTTCTGCTAACACATTGCTTTAATTTAGTTATTGTCAGGAATGTGCAGTAAGCCTGGTTAGAACTGGGGCTGTTTTTACTTTTTGTGTTACACACCCGCTTGCTTTGCAGCCTCCTGGCAATGCAGGAGTTACACAGCTCACTGCTAGCCTTGGTTGCTGCATCTGAGCAGTGTTGTTTGATTGACACATGCCTCTGCTTCTCCGGAACCTTGAGGATTAGAGCATCGGTCCAATGGGGATCCGGACCGGGCTCTTGATCCTCATAAATGAAAGCAGAGCCAGTCTTTACCTGCTGGCTATTAAGGTTCATACCCTGATCTCAGCTCCCCCTTTCTATTCCTGTGATCGCCGTTCCTAATCCCTCTGCTTGCTTGACTTATTACTTGACCTCCCGCCTGACCTTTGTCTGATTGTTCCCTGATTTTGTATTGCGTTGCCTGTTTGGTTCTGACTTGGCTTGTTGACTCTCCTTTGTTGTGTTTGTTTGTCTGTCTTTTTCTGTGTTACACTTATACAGTATAGGGCCCGTCTTGGTGGTTCTCCCCCGGGCTTAGGGCCGTTTGAGGCAAGCAGGTAGGGACAGTGGGTGGGTTCAAACTCAGGGCCCACTGTCTCGTCTCATTCCTACCTCCCCGTCCTGACAGTTATATTGTGGTGTCCCACAGTTAAGTGCCCCAGGCACCTGTCAGAAAGTTATCTCTTCAGTTCAGTGGTTATAAAGGTAGCATTCTATAGTTTCGCCACTAGGTGTCAGTGTTATGTCTCAAACCTTGTTATACAGTATGTTGCACAGCTAAAGTGAGTAAAGGGTTACTGTTTTCTATATACCACATGGTCTGTGCTGTCCTATAGGAGATACTCTCTCTTCCTCTACCTATCCCTGCTCTCCACACACACACATACAGCCCCTGGGAAAGTAGTTAGTAAGCCCACTGTGGACAGGAAGTTAGTTGAGTTGTGTTAGTGAGTTGGTTAAGACACACATGTATGAAGCAGCCAGAGATAATCAGTTCTTTTAGTCTATTTCCACTGCGCAGTGTTAGACACTACAATAAGGACAAGTCGGAGATTAACCCAGCCCATGCCGAACACAAATCCACAAAGTGCAGGGCAGTATCCTGAAACACAAAAGAACTAGCCTGGATAGGACAAAGCTGCCAAAGGGCTACGTATTCTATCTCGCAGTGCAGGTGACACCGGGAAGGCTCGGACACTTAGCTTCACCCAGGAAACCACGGCTGGGGCTTGTGTCACTTTATTAGGATGGGTAACTCGACGCTGGAGGGCGGAAGGTGGTCAGACATAAGTCTAAACAAGGGAACAAGTAAATTTCTAATCCTCAAGTATCTCTCAAGTATTCTTCTCTAAAGTTCCGGCAGAGCAGAATACTACTTTGGGTTGGGACTCCCTTTACAAACTCCTCTCCTCTATGCTGCTCCACTCTACTCTCAACTATCTAAGCACCGCTACAACTAACCTATTATATTAAGCACTTACAAGTATCTCCGCAGCACAGATCCAGTTAGGTACTACATTCTGTACAAAGATTATCGATTATCGAAGTGTTTGTGCTATACAGAGACTGTACAGTAAAAGCTGTTCTATCTTTACCACTGGGACTCAGTCATCCTTTTATCCGCACAAGCACTTACACATCTTTGCCACACACCTTGGGTCATTTTCCCCTTTCTGTGGGTTAGCGGTACAGATAGTCCGGGTGGGTCAATTGCCCCTCTGGACTACCGTGATAAGAGCTTAAAGGGACCCAACATAACCCGACCATTTGGGGAACACTACAGACCGGCCACACTAAAGCAGGTACCAACATCACACCTGTGTGCTGGACAAGCACTGGCGTCACAACAATCACCACCACTAGCCATAAGTGCTTAGATATTCCTGCAGTTCCAGACACAAACATTGGTGGCAGCAGTAAGGGGAGACATGGCTTCTCTGCTGCCACCAATGTTTGTGTCTGGAACTGCAGGGATAAACACCCCTGAAGTATATATGTACAATAACAAGTACAAATATATATATATATATTTGTGAGTTGTACACTTGCCTCAGGAGCGGTACAGCTCAGCATTCACCCTACATATCTCCATGTCCAATACCTGGACATTTACCCTAATACATGCCTCATATCAGACCAGGCTTACTCTTACAGTACGCTCCCTGCATTTCTTCATACCTGATATCAGAGCATGCCCCCCATGTCTTTCCAGTCTCGTGTCAGAAAGAATGAATTAAACTGACACTATAATGTAGGGTCAGAAAAAGTCAAGGTAGAATGGGTCATATCGATATTTCAACATAAAACTTACAGTAATGTCACCAAGTGAATCCTAAATGCTGCAAACTAAAATCTGATTATTTAAAAAAAAAAAAAAAAATAGAAGAAATATCTCGTCTTGACCCACAACAAAAAGCAGGATCTTGGTTTCTTCAGAAAGCAGAAATTACAGTGAGATGTGGGAGCAGCCGAGTCCATCCCTGGAAACCCCCCGATATATTTACATCCATTTATCTGTTCTGAGGAAATGAAAGCTGAAATCCTACACAACACAGCTCAATGGCTTCTGGTTTAGCTTTCTCTCTCGATTAGTCAGTGATCCTGGCCGAAGTATCAAAGACACCACAAAGTCCAGGTCACACACTGTCCATACAGACAGCACAACCTGCAAATTCCATGCAATGTGGATCAAGAAACTTATTATAGAACTGTCAGGAATGTGCAGTAAGCCTGGTGTGAACTGGGTCTGTTTTTACTTTTTGTCTGACACACCTGACTTCCTTTTAGCCTCCTGGTATTGCAGGAATTACACTGATCACTGCTACCCTTGATTGCTGCAGCTGAGCAGTGTTTCTCTTCCTCTCCACTCTGAAAGCGCATAACTGCCATCACTTGAGTGCTGGACTACAATCGGCCTCTTGGAAAGAAGATTGAATGGCAGGCTGCTAAGCCACCAATGGCTGTTTGCTATGTTAGTCATAGTAGAAGCAATAGGAGCAGCATCTGGTGACCAAGTGGGCTCCACTAGGAGCAGGGGACCCTGGCACGTGCCTAGATTCACAGAGTGCTGACCCTAGCCCTGAGAGCAGTTCCCTGTGTGATGTCCCACCACGGGTGTTTCTATTGGATACACCCTTCGTAAAAACCTGTACTTATTGTGCTTAAGTGGTGATAATGGTAGTGATAAAGTTTCACCACTAGATGTCGCTGTTATAGATGTACGTATTCAGATGCTGCACAGCTGAAGTGTATATATGGTTATTGTTTGTATGACACATGGATCTGTGGACCAATAGGAATCTGTTCTTCTGTCCTATCATGTCTCTCTTTACTTCTTCTATTGCACTTTTCACCCACTCACAGCGCACTGTTACACTGAGGAAGGAAGTTACGTGGGAGACAGAAAGAGTAGGTCAGTCTTAGTCAGAACCTTGTTTGGGTAGGAGACAAGACACAGCTCACAGTTTCTTATCAGTAATGCTATACAACACTATGCAGTGTTAAACCCCTTTCAAAAGAAGACAAGTCACAGATAACCTTAACCCACGCCGTGGACTAGGAGAGTCACAGAGCAGGACAGTATCCACGGAAAGCAGTAAGCTAGGAACTGATCCGGATAGAGCAAAGTTGCGATAAGCCTAGGACCTCTATCTCGCAACGCGGTTGTCAGCAGGAAATCCTCAGCATTCTGCTTACCCCAGGTAACAAGGGCTGGGCCCTGTGTCATCCTCTAGGATGGGTCCCCCAAATCTAGTGGGCATAAGGTGGAGTGACGACCCAAAGGTCAAAACACAGGCACAGGGATTCTCTTCTTCTTCTTCTAAGTATTCTTCTACCTCATCCTCCAACATCCCGGCAGAGCACAGTACTACTTGGGTAGGTACTTCTCACACCTCTCAAGACGCTACTCGGTCAGCACGACTGTACTCCCTACTACATTCCTATCACAGATCTGGTTGCTGTATTGTCAAGTGTCTGTCCACAAGTATTATCTAATGTCCTATCAAGTGCTTCCTCAAGAGAAACTTATGCTGTTCAGTCATAGCTGTATGTCTTGCTGCACACAAGAACCCTCCAAGTAAAACAAGCTTTATTTATGATAAAGAGACTCTGTGATTCTTCAACTCACACCGACACAGTGTACACTACAGCCTTGGGACACTTCCCCTTTCGGTGGGTGGCAGTTCCGATAGTCCAGGAGGGGCACTACACCACTCCGGGCCACCGTGATATTCTCCCAAGGGACCCCGTAGCAGCGTGGCAGGACACTGTTCACAGGGAAAAAGGGTACAACCGGCCTTATAAACTAAAAGCAGGCGTGCCATTATACCTGTGTGCCCACCTGGCACTGGGGTCATGACCTAACATCTTAAGGCCCGGCTGTATCTCGGCCAACCACCACTGAAGTGGTGTCACACCCTACCATCTAGCAAGTGACCGGCTGTCCCTCCGACACAACACCTCAGGGGGTCACCAGACCTGCAACTGTTTTCTGCTCTGGCTAATAGAGATGTGCCCACACGACTACATTAGACCGAACAATTCCTAAGTCTGACAGAATGTTGGTGGTAGTGGTTCCATACAGCTTTATCAGTACTCATATAACTTTTAAGAATAAGTCATGTGACCAGTATTGATGTCCTTCCTATAACTCATTAGTTTCTTAGCAGGTCTCTATTATAACTTGCCTCTGCTGGCTTTCCAGCTTGTTTTCCTTTCGATCTGATGCTATACTCTGATATACTCTGATGTACTATACTTCCTGGAAAGTGTCCAATATTTAGGTGAAAATCAGGTAGAAAACTCATTTACATAGCAAATGTCAACAACAGAACTGGATGCGCAATGTCGGCACATAGCCTTACTCCATGGTGACATGTCAATGTGCACAAAACATTTATTTTATACTGTGTTATCCAGGATTACAAAAACATGGCTGCTTTCTTCCGGACACAGCATTAGCCCTGTCCTCAGGGTATGTGTGGACAGGGCCCCCCTTTTTTGTTACTGGAACTGAGCTGCAGTACTACTCACAAAGCAAGTACAGTTGTTTGTTTGTTTGTTTGTTTATTTATTTTGTAATCCTGAATAATTCCTTTAATTCGAGTAATAAAAGCTCATGTATGAGTTCTTGTATTAAAAAAAAAAAAAAAAAAAAAAAAAGAAGAAGAAGAAGTAGTATTAAAGGGGTTGCCCAGGCTGCTTTCTATCAGAAACAGCACCACTCTTGTCCTCAGTTTGGGTGTGGGTATTGCAGTTCAGTTCCAAGTGATTGGAGCTGGATTGTAATATCACACACAGCCTGAGGACAAGAGTGGCGCTGTTTTTGCAAGAAAGTAGCTGTTTTTTTCCTATACTAGATGACCCCTTAAGATTGTATAGGGGCACATAAGAGCTCTTAGCCGGAGCCCCCATGGTGATGTCTCGACTCCATTTGCCCTAGGTTTAATCCCTTTCTATAGTGAGTTGTTAACCTGTATAGTGTAATGGTGGAGTGTGTTGTTTTTTTTTTCTGTTAGTAGGTACTGTGGTGGGTTGATGGATTATCCAATCCAGGCTGGAGTTTGTTGTTAGACAGTTCCTGGGGCCCAATCCGCGCTTGCTCATCACCAGGTTATTGCTTGACGTTTGCCATCATGGGATAGTAACCTTGTATAGTACCCTTCTTTTATTGGATAACATTCCTGTGGAGAAATATATATAAGAGAATATGAGGTACCTTTTGGTTATTCCAACATTGAAATCAGAAGCATGAGAAGAACATCCTGCCCACTCACCCAAGATTTTTGTGTTCCTGTCATGGCCCATTATTAGAGTGAGGTTATTTTGGTCACCCAGCTTTGCTTGGAGGACTTTGGGTTTCACAGATTTTTCATTGGTTGTAATAAAGTTTATAATACTTTATGGTTATTGCATTAATAAATTATAGAGATAGTTGTTAACCCTTTCACGACCATGGGTCATTGATGCATCAATGCCCAGGTCGTAATGATCCCATAAGCTGATGTCCCTATGTCTGCTCCCTCTCCTCTGTCCCCTGCCGCTGTTACAATCTTGTGACAGCGGCAGGGGAGAGAGGGGAGGAGGCATAGCTCACGGGTACACGCCCAGCCTTCCCTCCCTCCACCCGCAGAGGCTTCCGGTTTCATGGCTACCATCAGGGCTCTGCGATCACTTCGCAGAGCCTGATGGACAGCGGACAGAGAATTCTCCCTCTGTAGAGGGAGTATTCTCTGTCAGAACCCCTATAGATGCTACGGTCGTGCTTACCGCAGTATCTATAGGGATGACTCTCAGCACTGGAGCGCGGCTCCGGTGCTGAGAGTTGCGGCGGGACCCGCCACGGATGACACAGGCGCAGCTCCTGCGACGTGAATTAACGTCGCTGCAGCATCAGTCATAGACTGCAGCGACGTTAAATTACTGCCCAGCAGCGGGAGGAGGTTAAGTATTTGGGGAATGGGTTGTGTGTGGCAGGTACCCCACCATGGTTTGTACAGAATGAGAAAAGCCTAGTTGGTTTCTTCCTAACACTGTATATCAGAGCAAAGCGAGGAGGGAAGAACTGCCTGTGGAGCTCAGAGACAGGGTTGTTTGAAGGAGCAGATCTGAAGAAGAGGACAAACTTGTGCTGCACTGAATTTACCAAGAACACAGTCGTCTGGTCTCCATATTTCTTAAATGGAAGTAGTATTGAAAAACCAGGATTCCTAGAGCTGGCTTCCTCACTAAACTTAGTAATTGAGGGATGAAGGAGCTTAGTAAGAGAGGTGAGCTCTCCTAGAGTTTGTGAAAAAGCTATTCACAATGAATAAAAAAAGATTCTCTTTGGCCCCAATTCTAAGCATCATGTCTGGAGGAAACCACGCACTACCCATCACTTGCCCAATACCACCCCTACAGTGAAGCATGGTGGTTGGGACAGTATCATGCTGTGCAGGTGTTTTTCAGCAGCTGAAACAGGAAGACAGGAAGACTTGTACACCGGTCTTAAATTGAGCTCCGTCCCCTTTTCCCTGGCTGGATTCACTAAGAGGCGTCCAATTCTGCTCCCGGCGCAACAAAACTACACCAGCTTCCAGCAGGTGTAGATTTGGATCATGGTTTACGCCTGCAAGCAGGCATAAATCATGATAAATGCGGCACGAGCGAAGGCCACACCTCCTTCCCACCTTGCCGCCCCCCCTGCCCGCCCATTCGAAGCACACAAACTGTTCTACCTAAGATTGGTTAAAGAAGAAAAAAGTAATAGTTTTGCAAAAGCCAAATCAAGGTCCTAAACATAATCCAATAGGAATGTGCTAGAATGACCTCAACCAAGCGGTTCATGGGAGGAAACATGTTTTGTCTAGAGGAATAGTAAAAAATTCCTCCAAGCCAATGTGCAGGACTAACCAATATTCACTGCAAACTCCTTGGTGCACAAGGCCACTATACCACATACTAAAAACAAAGGTTCACATACTTTTGCCACTTATGTGACATTGGGTAATGTTTATGAATAAAAAGTTTTCTATTTTTGACTCATTTGTTTGATTTGGTTCTCTTTATCAATGTTTAGGACTGTGAAATTCTTGTATAGTTTTATGCAGAAATACAAAAAATTCAGAATCACCAGTGTACAGTAACGTCAAACCACACATCATTTTGTTTGATACGACAGTGTGGTATTTGTGGTGAGACATGTTTTCTTGTGTGGCTTTGTCAGTGGGGGATGCAGCTGTGAAAAATACAGCACCGCAAATATTTGTGTACATACTGTAAATTTAGCATGAAAACTTTGATTTATCGCCCTATTTTTACAATTTTTGGGCCTAGAGGATCAGTCAACATTCTTAAAGCAGCTCTGTACCCACAATCCTCCTCCCTGCCCTCTTCATCATTAGAAATGCTCTAGCCAGGTATTCACCTATTCCTCACTTGTCTGAACACTGCACAGGTGCCTTAACGATCCAGCCCAGGTGTCGTGCTCACACAGCTGAGGAATAGGAGAAATTCTGCTTGGAGCATTCCTAATGATGAGGAGGGCTGCAGAATGCATACACACTCTAGGCCACGGCAGTTTGACACAGGGCTGCAAGTTTAACATAACTGCATCACCTGCCGAACGGACTCCAGGACAGATCTTGGATTAAAAGCAGTTATCCAAAGGTACAAGTGGTTTGGGGTGGGCAGATTGTGAGTCACTTTAAGATGTCTTTTGGCCCCCATGAAATAATAAATCTCCTCTGTTATTCACCTTAGAGATGCGCAAATAAATTGACAAGGCGTTGGACTTCCTACGCAGTCAGACACTTAACACTGATTGGACATAGTTAGGGTCCATTTACACAGATAGATTATCTGCCAAAGATTTGAAGCCAAAGCCAGGAATGGATTTGAAAAGAGTAGAAATCTCAGGCTTTCCTTTATGACCTGATCTCTGTTTATACCGTGTTTCTGGCTTTGGCTTCAAATGTTTGGCAGATAATCTCTCAGATAATCTTTCTGTGTAAATGTGCAGGTACAGTCGCCATAGAAAAATAGAAGCGTTAACACACACTCATTATTCATGCATTTCCAGGGGGAACAACAGAGGAACACAAAACATATCTAAAAATGATGCTCCAGAAAAAAAAAACTAAAGGGGTTATCTAGGATTAGAAAAAACACATTACTTTTTTTTTCCCCTCAGCTTGTGTGTGGTATTACAATTTACCTCCATTCAATTCAATCGAACTAGGGTGGTGCTGTTTCTGGAGTAAAGCGGACATGTTTTTCTAAGCCTGGATAACCCTTTCAATGAGGAATACTAGTATTTACTAAAAAATAAAATGCTTTTGTAAAATAGGGACATTGTAAACTGTCCCTTCGAAAAATCTGATGTATCAATGACGATCACTAATTGTAGCTGTTACTTACATATAATACTTTGTAGGGGAGTAGTACCCTCAGCCTAGCTAAATAGTTTGGAATAATGAGGGCATCCAGCACTGACCCATTAGGGCAGGGATGGGGACCCTTGACTTATCAGCTGTTGCAAAACTACAACTCCCATCATGCCTCAAAAAGCCAAAGCATTAGGGCAGGGGTAGGGAACCTGGGCTCTTCAGCTGTTTCAAAACTACAACTGTCCAGGCATGATGGGATTTGTAGTTTTGCAACAGCTGGAGAACCCAGGTTCTCTACCCCTGCATTAGGTTATTGTTTACCGTGCAGACTGCATTTCCCATCTTTCTCTTTCTCTACAACACTAAGGAAAGGAAGGGGAATTTCTATGTCGTCACTAACCACAAAACCAGAACTAGAATCTCCCACAACAGCAAAATGGTGCATGATGTCCTTATTCTAATCCAAATATCACTGAGACACTTAGCATATAGTATAACTATATATATATATATATATATATATATATATATATATATACACACATATATATACACTACCGTTCAAAAGTTTGGGGTCACCCAAACAATTTTGTGTTTTCCATGAAAAGTCACACTTATTCACCACCATACGTTGTGAAATGAATAGAAAATAGAGTCAAGACATTGACAAGGTTAGAAATAATGATTTGTATTTGAAATAACATTGTTTTTACATCACACTTTGCTTTCGTCAAAGAATCCTCCTTTTGCAGCAATTCCAGCATTGCACACCTTTGGCATTCTAGCTATTAATCTGTTGGGGTAAGCTGGAGAAATTGCCCCCCACGCTTCTAGAAGCAGCTCCCACAAGTTGGATTGGTTGGATGGGCACTTCTGGCGTACCATACGGTCAAGCTGCTCCCACAACAGCTCAATGGGGTTCAGACCTGGTGACTGCGCTGGCCACTCCATTACCTATGATAGAATACCAGCTGCTGCTTCTGCTGTAAATAGTTCTTGCACAATTTGGAGGTGTGTTTAGGGTCATTGTCCTGTTGTAGGATGAAATTGGCTCCAATCAAGCGCTGTCCACTGGGTATGGCATGGCGTTGCAAAATTGGGTGATAGCCTTCCTTATTCAGAATCCCTTTTACCCTGTACAAATCTCCCACCTTACCAGCACCAAAGCAACCCCAGACCATCACATTACCTTCACCATGCTTAACAGATGGCATCAGGCATTCTTCCAGCATCTTTTCATTTGTTCTGCGTCTCACAAACGTTCTTCTTTGTGATCCAAACACCTCAAACTTGGATTCTTCCGTCCACAACACTTTTTTCCAGTCTTCCTCTGTCCAATGTCTGTGTTCTTTTGCCCATCTTAATCTTTTTCTTTTATTGGGCAGTCTCAGATATGGCTTTTTCTTTGCCACTCTGCCCTGAAGCCCAAAATCCTGCAGCCGCCTCTTCACTGTAGACGTTGACACTGGTGTTTTGCGGGTACTATTTAATGAAGATGCCAGTTGGGGACCTGTGAGGCGTCTGTTTCTCAAACTAGAGACTCTAATGTGCTTATCTTCTTGCTTAGTTGTGCAACAAGGCCTCCCACTTCTTTTTCTTCTCTGGTTAGAGCCTGTTTGTGCTCTCCTCTAATGGGAGTAGTACACACCTTTGTAGGAAATCTTCAATTTCTTAGCAATTTCTCGCATGGAATAGCCTTCATTTCTAAGAACAAGAATAGACTGTCGAGTTTCAGATGAAAGTTCTCTTTTTCTGGCCATTTTGAGCGTTTAATTGACCCCACAATTGATGCTTCAGAAACACAATCTGCTCAAAGGAAGGTCAGTTTTGTAGCTTCTGTAACGAGCTAGACTGTTTTCAGATGTGTGAACATGATTGCACAAGGTTTTTCTAATCATCAATTAGCCTTCTGACCCAATGAGCAAACACATTGTACCATTAGAACACTGGATTGATAGTTGCTGGAAATGGGCCTCTATACACCTATGTAGATATTGCACCAAAAACCAGACATTTGCAGCTAGAATAGTCATTTACCACATTAGTAATGTATAGAGTGTATTTGTTTAAAGTTATGACCAGTTTAAAGTTATCTTCATTGCAAAGTACAGTGCTTTTCCTTCAAAAATAAGGACATTTCAATGTGACCCCAAACTTTTGAACGGTAGTATATATATATATATATATATATATATATATATATATATATATAGCTTCTTCCTATAAAGATATGTAGGAAACATATGGAGTGAAACATGGAGTGACTGTATACACATCTGCCATCTGGCCATGGGGGAAAGCTGGATAGAAAAGGAGTCAGTAAGCTTCCCCCATTATAGGGCTGCAGCTTTATAGCTGTATATTGAAGGTATATTGTAGTGCACAACATTATTTGGATATTACTATTCCAGAATATGGCACAGCATGGTGCATATTAAAACATTCAACAAACTTACCTGAACACCAGGACTGCAACTTCTTATACACTAGTAAAAGTAAAGTGGTTATAGTTATGCTGCGTTTACACGGAACGATAATTCGCCTGATCGTACGATTAACGACTTCAAAGTAACGATTTCTTTTTCATAACGATCAGCGTTTAGACGGAACAATATATCGTACGGAAAATTAGTTTTGCGATTTTTTTTGCGATCGCTTAAGACTATCTAGCACATAGGAAAAATCGGTGAATGACTGTTTACACGGAACGATCTGCGATTTTTTTGCGAAAGACGATTTTAGAAAATGTTGTAAGATCAAAATGAGCGATTTCTCGCTCGTTGCTTAATCGTTCGCTACACGTACGATTATCGCTCGAATTCGATCGTTATCGTGCAAATTTGCACGATAATCGTTCTGTGTAAGCGCAGCATAAGTAAGGCAAATGCTTGGTTTGGGCTGTCCCCCAGCTATGATCTTATAGATATGATGTTCCCAATAAATACACACAGGGTTTGTCCAGCAAAAAAATTCTTTCAAATCAACTGGTTTCAAAAAGTTAAATATATATTTTTTTACTTCTATTTAAAAAATCTCCAGTCTTCCAGTACTTATAAGCTGCTGTACGTCCTGCAGGAAGTGATGTATTCTTTCCAGTCTGACACAGGACTCTCTGCTGCCATCTCTATCTGAGACACAAACTCTCCAGAGCAGAAGGGGTTTTCTATGGGGATTTGCTGCAGCTCTGGACAGTTCCTGACATGGACAGAGGTGGAAGCAGAGAGCACTGTGTCAGACTGGAAAGAAAACACCACTACTTTTCTCAGTGCAGCCCCTTGCCTTATAACTTTACTTCTCTAATCTATGACCTGTTTGACCTCTCTGCCCCTATCAGACCTTAATATACTGCTGAGCATTGGAGCTGAATTTTAGAAAGTCAGGCATAGGCAACCAATCTTACGTCAGCATTCATTTTCAGTTCTTGCGGAGGGAGGGCTGCACAAACAGTCACTAGATCATTCATGCAGCCCCTGGCTGCCATCGCTGATCAGCTGCATTGTCCCTATTATACAGGGAGATGTATGGCCAATGAACCATGTTTTTTTTTTTTTGATGGATCAAAAGAACCCGATTAGCTGACAAATGAGTGCTTGTTTGTCGGCTGACCATGAACCCTAATACACAGGGCGATACTGACCTGTATAATAGTGCCTCTATGCTTTGTTCACACCTGATTTGCAGTTAAAGGGACACCTTGATGCAGTGCTGGATCCATTGCATGACATTGCAGTAACTGACAGATAATATTCTTGGCATGTTCATTATGATGCTCGGAATGCTGCACTAATGTTTCCTGTCGATTATGAAATGATCGGACCATTTCGGCAGATTATCACTCAGTGTAATAAAGACAATGATCAACCAAAGAAGCGATCATCAGCTGATCGTTGTCTTTCGACATGTTAAAAAATCTTCAGACTCCAACTGCAAATCGCTTATAGTGATGCACGGCCGACAGCTCATGACACTGTAAGGAAAAGAATAAAATTTGTACTTACCTGTCCAGGCTCCCCTGGTGACCAGCAGCCTTTTCCCCACGTTTCCTGCTTTTGACACTTCTGGCCGTATTTGTACTGACAGGTTGTTAAGCCAGTAACTGGCCACGAGGCTTCCCCATCTCATTCAGTGATTGGCTGAGCGGCCTGTCACTTAAGAGAGACGGGACAAGAAGTGTCAGAGGCGGCTGCGAGGAGCAGGAAGCATAGGGAAAAGGCACCAGGACATCGGGGGAGCAGGGGTAAGTATAAGGTTTATTATTTTCTATGTTAAAGTAAGGCCTGTGCGGACATCGCTAATGATGTATATACAGTCTTTGCTAGATGATCAGCGTACAGTGTAAATATGCTCAGTAAGCGAGCGCCGATCTAGCAGATTGGTGCTCGCTTACGCTGCTTATTGGGTCGTGTAATACAGTGGTAAGTTATAAAGACCACTTACATGGACATTGTATGGAGGCGGCACAGTCCCTGTAAGTTCATATTACAGTCCTGTGCTATCTCATGCCTCTTCTGGAGAGAACCACCATGTTGTCCATATTGTCCTTGGGTTTGGTTCACCAGATCTTGGGGGGGGGGGGGGGGGGTTTGGTCCTACCTTGATCTCCATACTTCCTGTGGGTGGGGGTTATCCAAAGTAGAACTTGGCTCTCCCTCTGAATCCTTACCAAAATAAACAGGCATCAATGGGCCCTATGCCCCTGAGAGTTGTACATGCAAAATCCTTGCATGGTTTCTTAAAGGGGTTATCCAGGCTTAAAACAACATGGCCGCTTCCCTCCAAATCCAGCACCACTCTTGTCCTCAGTTTGGGTGTGGGTTTTGAAGCTCAGTTCCATTGAAGTGAATGGAGGTGAACTGTAATACCATACACAGCCTACCGTCAGGTGTGGCGCTGTGTTATCTATTGTTCCCTGGTATCAGCCATCCCATGCTCTACCATTGTGTTCTTTAATGGGACGTCCACTAGCACCTGCCCCATGATCACTACTTTATTGTGGGTCTCTAGTAGTGAGAAACATTTATCTACCCTACACACAACATTTACAGTCCATTTCTATATAGTTTTTAGGTTTGAGCAGGAGATTATCCTTACATTACACTCCCTCCTTTATTCCAGTGCACAGTCTTACAGGAAAGCCTGACAGAGAGCGAACATGTCTGCTTGACAACAAGTGATGCGGCTCAGAGGCCAATGAGAAATCCTCGTATCCACCTCCAGACGAGAAAAAAAACTCTGTTCTGCTTCGGGTATTTCCAATAGTTGTGTGATGTGATACATGTATAAGTTGCTTTCACTTCCTAAAGAGACTTCATTGGTTGTTGCAGCAGCTTTTAGCTACTTTACATAATAGCCTGTGCAAGTATCTAACCAGTTCTTCAGCAACACCAGTCCAGAGAGGACGGAGCAGAACCAGAACCAGAAGATGGCCGAGGAGACCCAGAACCTGGTGCAGGATGAGCTGCCTGGAGAGGATGTGGTCAACATAGGCAACCAGGAGCCACGGTATATAGCTGGATATATAGATAGACTTAGGATATATACAAAATTGTCAACTTTTTAAGCACTTTTTGCACTTACGTCGCTGTTGTGCAGGTGTATCTAAGCCAGTATATATATATATATATATATTTATTTATTTCTACACCCCCCGATATGCAGTTTAGAACTTGTTCCTACTGCCAGATTTTTCTCATGTGAATGTTTCCTTCTCGGTAATACATATTCTAGATATGGAAGTGGTGTCGGGTCCATCCGGACAATTCTAGAGTTAAATCAAAGGGATTATCCAGGTTTAGAGAAAGATGGCCGCTTTCTTCTAGAAACAGCATGATCCTTGTCCTCAGTTTGGGTGTGGGGGTTTTGCAGCTTAGTTCCATAGAAGTGAATGAATTGTAATAGCACACACCACCTGAAGACAGGGGTGGTGCTGTTTTGCCAAGAAAGAAGCTCTGCTTTTCTAATCCTGGATAACCCCTTTAAAGCTACAAGGCTTAATTGTCTGGTATATCTACATACTCCACTCTCCGAGAAGTTCCATAATGCCCCAAGGATAGAGAGAAAGAAACACAACTTGAAATTCTGCCAGTTTTTCAAGTTTCGTTTCTGCAGAATGATAAAAGATTTTTTTGCAGGTTTAAATACACATAAAGAGAATACTTGTGTGTCACCATACTTATACCGAGAGTCATAGAGCTGTAACTTTTTCTTATTGTTATCATAGCTTTAAGAGGACTACAGGCTGAAGATTTCATTGGAATCATGTTAGGGTAGATAGGATTTATTGATTAAAGGGGTTATCTAGTGTTAGAAAAACATGGCCGCTCTTCTCTCCAGTTTGGTTACAGATTCTGTAACTCCCATCGAAGGGAATGGAGCTAAATTGAAAACCTTACCTGAACTGGAGAAAAGAGTAGTGCTGTCTCTGGAAGAAAGTGGCTATGTTTTTCCAACACTTGATAACCCCTTTAACTTTTCTTCCTCTTTTTTGGGAACAGATGAACCCCCTCCCCTCACACACGCACACAATTTAATTTTTCATGCATTCATAAAGTATTCAATTTGTAGCATTGATCATCAATAATGCAATACAGATACCAGTTAAAGGGGTATCCAAGACTAGAAAAACACAACCTTTTTCTTCCAAAAACAGCGCCACCCATGTCCTCAGGTTGTGTGTGGTATTACAACTCAGCTCCATTCACTTTAGCGGAATTTAGCTGCAAAACCCCCACACCCGGACTGAGGACAAGAGAAGTGTGCATAAAAAAAGCATCTAATAAGGAGAAACACGTTTTTATGTGTTTTTCTTTTTTCTTTGGAGTTTTTATTACGCTTTTGGTCTCAAAATAATAACCAACACTTCTGCATCGCAGTGCATTATGCTAGTTGGCAGCCTGCTAGACCCTGCTTCTGGGAAGGTCTAATAGGCTTACACACGCGGTAGACCTTCCTTTAGGTCCACGTCTACTATAGCAAGCTGCCACTAACTATATAAAGGTGCATAGAATAATTGCATCTACCCGCTTTCAGGCTAGGTTTGCACTGCGTTTTTGCTGTCCGTTTAGTGTGTACGTTCCAAGAAAAAAATGCATGCCAAAACATTTGGTAAAAATGAACTCTTTTGTATACCATACTGCAGAATCCTTTTCTATTGTAAAAAAAAAAAAAAAAAAAAGTTCTTTACGGATCAGGGTTTTTTTTTTTTTACCATGTGGTTGACCATGTTTTTCTGTACGTTACACTTAATCATATGAAAACAAGTGAAACGAATGCAAGAACAAAGTCTAATTCCTAGGCTGTATCTGATATCACCTTTCATTCCCATTCATTTTCATTAGTATGAGATGCAATACCAGACGTAATCTATGGAAAAGAATGGCGCTGTTTTCTCTGTGGAGAGCCACAGGTTCGGAAACACTGACTTGAAGGGGTTATCCAGCGCTACAAATACATGGCCACCTTTTCCCCTCTCTTGTCTCTAGATTGGGTGGGGTCTGGAACTCAGTTCCATTGAAGTAAATGGAGCTTAATTGCAAACCGCACCTGAACTGTAAACAAGAGAGGGGGGAAAGTAACCATGTTTTTGTAGTGCTGGATAACCCCTTTAAGTCATAGCTTCATCAACTGTTGATGACACTATTAAAAATGGTGTTTCTCTCCACTTCGGATACTTTGCAGTGCGTGTACACCAGGACCCCCCCCCCCCCCCAAGGTAAATGAGCCCGTATCTTAGAGTCTCATTGTGGTCTAATGCAACCCAATAAAATACAACAAAATGGAAAAGTTGTCATGGGAACAATGTCCAGAGTGTTTCTGGATTCTATTTCAAGAACAAACATCCAATTTCAAGGTTTGCAATTTCACAAGCGTCAAAGTCAGCGACGCCAGATATAATATAGAACATGATCCAATGAAAAACAGGAGCTGTAAGAAACATCGCTAGTTCTAATGGTCTTTGGTGTTTTGTAATATACACGCAATGCTAATATACACATGTATAAACTTGTCTTAGTGTATCTATATATGGCAGTGGCTATGGGCCCAATGGTGACAACAGGCCCCAGCTGAGGGCTATTCCATAGTGGGGGGGGGCCTTACTGAATGAATGTTTTGTCCTGTTAGCCATATTCTGAGCATTAGAGGATCCTAAGTTGTGCATATATATAAGAATCCAATCTTATAGGTATTGGTGGTAGACAGTAGGTATGGTCCGAACCGAGTTTGGTTCGGGTTCGTACGAACCCGAACCCTCGGTAATGATTCCCGCTGTCTGCCTGCTCTTTGGAGAGGGAAAACTGGAAAACTGGGATACAGCCATAGCCATAGGCTGTATCCCAGTTTTCCACGGAGCGGGCAGACAGTGGGAATCTGATGCCGAGCGTTCGGGTACATACGAACCCGAACCTCGGCAGGTTCTGACCATCCCTAGTAGACAGCCATTCAGAGACTTGATGTATAAGAAGGTGTAAAGGTTTAGAACTATAAGGGCTCACCTTCTCAGTGAGTATTTCATTAAAGGGGTTATCCAGCGCTACAAAAACATGGCCACTTTTTCCCCTCTTTTGTCTCCAGATTGGGTAGGGTTTGGAAGTCAGTTCCATTGAAGTAAATGGAGCTTAATTGCAAACCACACCTGAACTGAGACAACAGTAGGGGGAAAAGTGGCCATGTTTTTGTAGCGCTGGATAACCCCTTAATAAACATGGACCACACCAGTGAGTGGTATCAACCCCATGTTCTGCCCAATGGTGCCTCCATATAACAGTGGATATGATTAAAATAGGGGATCTAATGGAGTGTCTCCTGGCATTACACCATGACAGATATAGGAATAACAGGGTCATGGGTTTTTGGATTTTAATTCAACCAGGTGAACATCTATATGGAGTTTTATACAATGTCGGACTGGGGTATCTGGGGCCCACCAAAGGAAATCATCCTGGGGGCCCACCAATGAAGAATCAGTGAGAAACAACATGTCAGTCAGTGTTATTGAAGGTTCTAAAGCTGGGGGCTCCGGTCCTCTGGTGAGCCAGTCCAACACTGGTTTTATGTCTTTTTGAGGTTGGGTTGGGACATCCCGACAGCCATAGACAGTCACTGTGTCACCATATTCTACTCTATTTCTATAGAAAAATACATCTTGAATAGTACATACATTGCATCACACATGACCCCATAGTGTACCGCACCATATTACAGATCCCCGTCTCATTCAAGGTTCTCTATCGTGCAGTTTTTAGGTATAAAAATTGTATAATGTAATACAGTATACTATAATACTATAAAATAAATATTATAAATATTCTATATATTATTATATAGATTTTCATTACTATAGCTTTCTATAACTTTCTACAGTTTGTTATAACAACAGAGAACTCCTCAGGCTGCGGAGAACAATGGGTCACATGAGCACAGGAGCTTATTAGCATAGTGGGCGTGTGCAAGACTAACTAACCAAATAGCCAATCAGATGTTAAGGATTGTGTGATGTCACCAGTCGCTAGGTAGAGGCATCCTGAAACATGTTCCCTTTTGTAGAGACTTGTGCAGACACAGAGACAAATTACTATATATATATATATATATATATATATATATATATATATATATATAATATTAGAATAGAAGCTAATACAGAGACTTTTTTTCGTAAGATTTTTAAAATAATCTGACCATGGAGTGTCCTTCTCAGATGCTTATACTAGTACAGGGGTGTCAAAATTGTGGCCCTCCAGCTGTTGCAAAACTACAATTCCCATCATGCCCGGACAGCCAAAGACTTATACTAGGAAGTTGCTTATACAGCAATTCCTCGATTTAAGGGCTGCCAATATGAGGAGAAGTTTTGCAACACTGGTAAATAAAGTAGAGAAAATAAAAGCAATTTCCCTCCTGATTGGCCGGTAGGAGTGACATCATCAGTTACTAGGTAAAGGTTACTTGCTGGGTTGCAGGATTGTTATATTATACGATATAATAGTTGAGTACAATGAAATGATCACATTCACATTTATACAAGTTACATTTATTATGACTGTGTTTTGTATATTATATTTATGTCCTGCAGGTCAATAAATATTGGCATTAGTATTTTTCCATATATATATATATATATATATATATATATATATATATATATATGATTTTTTGGTTATTATATTAAAAGACAAATAAAAATATTTAATTTTAATAAATTATTTTTTCCTTATCACAAATGGCATCTATACTCCATTTGTCTGTTTTTTCTCTCTCCATTTTTTACTTTGTTTAGCTTTTAGCTTAGTTTTCTTTTCTTTTTTTTTTATTTTATTTTTATTTTTCTTGTGAAGAAGGTTCGTAAATTTGTTTCATAGCTTTTTTTCTTCAAAGGATGACTTTTTTTTTTTTTTCTACTTCTCTCACTAAAAATGTAAGTTAGGCTTTTGATTAGAGATGAGCGAACCTGGAGCATGCTCGAGACGATCCAAATGCGAACTTTCGGCATTTGATTAGCGGTGGCTGCTGAACTTGGATAAAGCCCTAAGGCTATGTGGAAAACATGGATATAGTCATTGGCTGAATCCATGTTTTCCAGACAACCTTAGAGCTTTATCCAACTTCAGCAGCCCCAGCTAATCAAATAGCGAACGTTCGGGTTCGGATGGACTCGAGCATGTTCGAGGTTCGCTTATCTCTACTTTTGATGTATTTTATGTTAGAAATTTACATAAATAATAGTGGTAATTGATCCCAAGTTACAAGCAGGTCTTGTGGAGAATGGACAACCAGTAATACACCAACTTTCTGTAGTGCACCTTACACGTAGTTCACTTTCTACTGTTTGTCAGGTGTATGAAGTGTCGGTCTTAAAGGGGGATTTTCATCTTAATAAATTTAGTTATATTTTGTAGAACTCATTAAGTTAAAAGGTTTTGCAATTAAAATAATTTAGCAAACCTGCCTCCTTCTCCTGATATGCTGCTCTTTCCCTTCCACTGTTGACAGCTCATTGTCTAGGTTACAGACCACCACTCTACTTTAAGAGCAGTGGTCTGGCTGGTGTTTATATAGATATAGGGAGAAATTTATCAAACATGGTGTAAAGTGAAACTGGCTCAGTTGCCCCTAGCAACCAATCAGATTCCACCTTTCATTTTCCAAAGAGTCTGTGAGGAATGAAAGGTGGCATCTGATTGGTTACTAGGGGCAACTAAGCCAGTTTCACTTTACACCATGTTTGATAAATCTCCCCCATAGTTCATATTTCAATATATTATACAGTGAGTATACATTATGGGGGCGATTTATCATCCCTGCGCCTGGCAAAATTTTGCGCAGAGCAGCCTCTCTGTACAATACTTTAAAGAGGATGTACCACTAGGTACATCCTCTTTTAAACTGACCCACCGATCGAAAAGCGCCGTCACGGGGAAGCCGGTGCCGCAGTCCGTTTTTCATACCGCGGTCGGGGTCCTGTGCTTGAGCACCAGCTTGGGACCCGTGCATAGAACGGACCGCGGCACCGGCTTCCCCGTGACGGCGCTGTTTGATCCGTGGGTCAGTTTAAAAGAGGATGTACCTGGTGGTACATCCTCTTTAAAGTATTCACCAGACAGGGGGGTGCTACAAGGCATGGAGGGGCACGGCTTATTTTTGATGATTTATTTATTTTTTTTATTTACTATGATTTGCATGTGATTGCAGGTTTATATATAGTATCATGCAAAAAATCTGCGCCTGCTCCGTTGCGCCCATCTCAGACTGCCCGGATTTACTAAGCACTTTGTAAATCCAGCGCAGCGCACGAAGGGAGAGAAATTTATTTGACCAGCGTAGTCATACTCGTTTGATGAATTCCCCCCTATATCTTTATTATATTATATCTATACATACACCAACCAGACCACTGCTTTTAGAGCCAACCATGGGAAGGAAAGAGCAGATGTAAGGAGAAGGAAAAGTTTGCTAAATGAATGTATTTGCAATAATATTTAACTTGACGTGTCCTACAAGTATAACTGAGAATTTTTACATCCCCTCTATGATAATAACAATAACAATAATAATAATAATGATTATTTCTATAGTTCCAACAGATTCAGCAGGGCTCTATCGTGTGGAACCTCTATCTCTTGTGTATTTTCCCTTCCCTTCCCTCTGCTGCTTTCACCCCATCCTCATGTTTTTCACTGTAATTCTGGACTCCAAATATAAATTTTTTCCACTCTGTTTGCCACCTAAGCTGCAGCCGCATCCCCCTCCTCCCTATCTTGTCTTTCTTACATGTTTGGATACTCATGAAACTTATGAAGTTATGAAAACAGCTACAGATCCAGTGCCTGTCATGTAATATAATAGTGAGACTTCTAGGTACTTGAGGTTCAGTGTCTAAGGGTGCGTTTACACAGAAAGATTTATCTGACAGATTTTGGAAGCCAAAGCCAGGAATGGATTTGAAAAGAGGATAGATCCCAGCCTTTTCTTTATGACCTGATCCCTGTTTATAGTCTGTTCCTGGTTTTGGCTTCAAAGATCTGTCAGATAAATCTGTCTGTGTAAACGCACCCTAAGGCTATGTTCACACTACGTATATGTACGGCCGTAGTGCGAGCCGCGAATATTCGCCCGTAGTTTTGAGGTTGATGCGTACGCTGGAAAGTATATGATATACGGCTGCACAGTGCACACTACGTATGAGCCTACGGCCCGATCGTAAACGGACCCGTAAAAAATTAACAAGACCATTGTTTGCGTCCGGAACTGTGCAAATTCACGGCCGTGGATTTACAGGCGGTCCGTTCGGAGTACTTAAAAAATAGCCGGCAATAATGCTGAATGCCGATGCCTCTAATAGTTAATATATTAAATTAATAAAACACATTTTCTTTGTAATAAAGTCCCTTTCATTGTTCAATAATTTAATTCTAACGAATCCATCATTGTGCAATTAAATATACTGTTAAAAGAAATATATATATAAATAAATGTATATTTCTATATATATTTATTTTTTGACAGTATATTTAATTGCACAAGTATGGATTCCTTTAAATTAAATTATTGAACAACTAAACTGATTTTATTACAACAAAAATGTGTTTTATTAATTAAATATTAATTAGTACAGGAAGCTCCAATAAGCCGTTAATTCATATTCCCGGTAAATAGAGCATTCTGTACTAATCAATACTTTACTTTAATTAAAACATCAAATGTTTCTTCTAATTATGTTATCACAATAGCATTATTAGAAGAAACATTTTGAATCATATGTGCGATCAGCTGATCAGTTGATCGCACATATAAAAGAGCCGTCCACAGCACAGTGACTTCCTTGTGCCGGCGGACGGCGAAGAGACACCCCCTCCCCAGCACTGCACCCATCCCAGCAAGGAAGGGGGGTCACTTAACCCCTTCCTTGCTGGTATGGGTGCAGTCTGACATCAGTTTGGCCCCCAAGGGGTTAAGGGGGATGCAATACATCCTCCCTTAACCCCTTGGGGGCCAGACTGTAAGCAGCGATCTGTAAAGATGCTGCATACTGTAAGGTGCACAACACCGCTCACAATGATGGGTGTTGTGCTCCTGTTTGTGTGTTTTTTGTGTGTTTTTCTCTGTTTGTTTTTCAGATATCGGTATCCTGTGGATTATGTCGGATTCGATGGACTACGATGATGACCAGCGGTTGGTTTTTTTTTTTTTTAAATAAAATGGTCAATGAGGGGTGTGGGGGTGTTTTTATTTGAAAAAAAAAATTCACTTGTGTCTTGTCTTTATTTCTTTACTTTATAGACTTAGTAGTGGGAGCCGTCTAATAGACGGAATCCATTACTAAGTTGGGGCCTAGTGTTAGCCGGTATAAAATGGCTAACACTAAGCCCCCCATTATTACCCCAGTACCCAATGCCACCAGGGGTACTGGGAAGAGCCGGGTGCCAGTGGTCCCGGAGCGTCAAAATTGGCGCTCCTGGACCGGGGCGGCAGCAGGCTGGTAAGATTTAAGCTGGGGAGGGCCTAAACCAATGGCTCTTCCCACCCTGGTGTTACCAGGCTGCTGTCGTTTGGTTTTTAACCCGGCTGGTTATAAAAATAGGGGGGACCCTATGTGTTTTTTTTTTATTATTATTTATTTATTTTAAAAAAACCCGCATAGGGTCCCCCCTATTTTTATAACCAGCCGGGTTAAAAACCAAGCAACAGCAGCCTGGTAACACCAGGGTGGGAAGAGCCATTGGTTTAGGCCCTCCCCAGCCTAAATCTTACCAGCCTGCTGCCGCCCCATTCCAGGAGCGCCAATTTTGACGCTCCGGGACCACTGGCACCCGGCTCTTCCTAGTACCCCTGGTGGCATTGGGTACTGGGGTAATAATAGGGGGTTAGTGTTAGCCATTTTATACCGGCTTACACTAGGCCCCAACTTAGTAATGGATTCCGTCTATTAGACGACTTCCACTACTAAGTCTATAAAGTAAAGAAATAAAGACAAGACACAAGTAAAATTTTTTTTTTATTCAAATAAAAACACCCCCACACCCCTCATTGACCATTTTATTAAAAAAAAAAAACCAAACAACCGCTGGTCATCATCGTAGTCCATCGAATCTGACGTAATCCACAGGATACCGATATCTGAAAAACAAAAAGGGAGAAACACACAAAAAACACACAAACAGGAGCACAACACCCATCATTGTGAGCGGTGTTGTGCTCCTTACAGTATGCAGCATCTTTACAGATCGCTGCTTACAGTCTGGCCCCCAAGGGGTTAAGGGAGGATGTATTGCATCCCCCTTAACCCCTTGGGGGCCAGACTGATGTCAGACTGCACCCATACCAGCAAGAAAGGGGTTAAGTGACCCCCCTTCCTTGCTGGGATGGGTGCAGTGCTGGGGAGGGGGTGGGGAGAGCTTTATACTCACTCTCCGATGTCTTGCTCTTCTCTCTTCTCTCTTCTCTCTTCCATCTTGTCTCTTCGCCATCCGCCGGCACAATGAAGTCACTGTGCTACGGACGGCTCTTTTATATGTGCGATCAGCTGATCAGTTGATTGCACATATGATTCAAAATGTTTCTTCTAATAATGCTATTGTGATAGCATAATTAGAAGAAACATTTGATGTTTTAATTAAAGTAAAGTATTGATTAGTACAGAATGCTCTATTTACCGGGAATATGAATTAACGGCTTAATAGAGCTTCCTGTACTAATTAATATTTAATTAATAAAAACCATTTTTGTTGTAATAAAATCAGTTTAGTTGTTTAATAATTTAATTTAAAGGAATCCATACTTGTGCAATTAAATATACTGTCAAAAAATAAATATATATAGAAATATACATTTATTGATATATATATATTTATTTTAACAGTATATTTAATTGCACAATGATGGATTCGTTAGAATTAAATTATTGAACAACAAAAGTGACTTTATTACAACGAAAATATGTTTTATTAATTTAATATATTAACCATTAGAGGCATCGGCATTGCAGAGGATCGCTAACCCCGTAATGCCGATTCCTGTAATACTGTTGCTCTGCTTTCCCAGATGCATTCAAGAGGTGTTTGCCTCACTTTCTAAAGATTTGACCGCATGTCTAATTCGGCTGCATGTCTATTTTCACACGGCCGTAGTTTCAGCCGCACATGTCCGGCCGCGTAAAAACTACGGCCGGACATATACGTAGTGTGAACACCTTGTGAGGGGTGGTACTTGCTTGACAAAATTAAACAATTACTTTTTTCTTTCTTTAGAGGGGGAAGGGTTTGGCCATTAGTTTCCTGTCTATAGCAGTAATTTCTAGTAATAAAATGTCTTGCTTCTATCCTGGTATTTACAGATACTCTTTTCTTTCTCTCTCCAGTACTAATACATTTAGCAAAGGGAAGATGGTGCCGGCCCTAGCTGTCTTTGTTGGGCTCCTCTTAGCGGGACAGGCCGTGTCTGTCTACTTCATCACTCAGCAACAGGGCAAGATCGGCGAGCTGGATGCTGCAACTAAGCAGATGAAGCTGGAGGCCATGATAAAGAGACTTCCTGGATCACGTCAGTAGTAACCATTGTAGCAACACTGTCTGTAGTGGTCTGTAGTCTGCTGAGGGGTAGATGTAGGAAGCTGTGGTGCGTTACAAGTAGAGATGATCGAACATCAGGATTTTGCAGGTTTCAGCGAACTCGAACGTTCTCGAACCTGCAGCATTTGATTCCCGATGCCTTCCCGTTTTGTGGGGAAGGAGGAGACAGCCCGGGTACTGCCTGGAATTCCGGGATACAGCCTATTACCGAGGCTGTATCCCAGAATTCTAAGCGGTACTGGGGCTGTCTCCTCCTTCCCTACGGAACAGGAAGGCATCGGGAATCAAATGCTGCAGGTTCGAGTTCACTCGAACCTGCAAAATCCGATGTTCGATCATCTCTAGTTACAAGCTACTAGGAAACCCTTCACATTTTCAGCTTTGTAGCTTAAAGGGAATCTCTCGGCAGGTTAGAGCATCCCAATCTGCTAATACATCCCTATAGGGGACCTTACGCATGTAATAAGGGTCCTTAAAGGGGTTATTCAGCTCTACAAAAACATGGCCACTTTCTTCCAGAGGCAGCCCCAATCTTGTCTCCAGCTTGGGCGGGGTTTTGCTGCTCAGTCCCATTGAAGTGAATGGAGCTTAACTGCAAACCGCACCTGAACTGGAGACAAGAGTTGTGTTGTCTCTGAAAGAAAGTGGCAATGTTTTTGTAGCACTGGATAACCCCTTTAATATGGCGGCCACAAATGCATATATGAAAATGACCATAATTAGTAATTCCTATAATATTGGTATATTATGACATTGCAAATGTAACAATATAATACATAAAAAAAACAGACTCAAAGCCAGATTGGGGATACGAAAGACGAAACCCACATCAATTTTCCTATACTTTATTACTGAAACAGAGTTACTAGATGATGAGGGGAGACTTGATATAAAAAGCATCTTTCTCTGGAGGTCCTGGATTACACATACATCTCATTGACATGAATGTGCCCTGTGCAATGCTGCCTTCCCCCTGTGGAGGCGCTGCAGGGAAATTGAACACCAGATTTCCCATAGATTACAGATGATCGCTGGGGTTCCCAGCAGCTAGTCACTTTTTAGCTCAGATTATTGTTATGAGATCCTTTTAACCCCTTTAAGATTATAATAGGTCTTAAATTTTGATTTTCCTCTATTTTTCTTCTTATGACTCCATGTCTACCTTGTATCCATGTACAGCTCCCTCCCAAAACCGACCACAAATGAGAATGGCGCCCTTCAACATTCCCCTGGCCTTTTCTGATGATGATGGAAGCCAACAGGTAATAAGACCAGTTTATAGAACATTTCCAGTATAAACTGGCTCATCCTTTGTAGGCTCCAGCAGTTTTGCAAGCCTGGGTTTATATCACCTTTGGGCAGTAGGTGGCCCATATATACAATGGGATACACCATGATCTATGTTGATATATACTGCAGATGGAGACCATAGAGACATCTGACACCAAAGAAAGAGTTATAAAGTTTTGCAGCTGAAATGGGAAACTGGGATTTATCAGGGATGTAGTTATATAAGAGGCAGAGGTAGTGGTTATGGGAGACATAGAGTTATATGGGAGGCAGAGGTAGTGGTTATGGGAGAGTTAGAGTTATATGGGAGGCAGAGGTAGTGGTTATGTGAGACATAGAGTTATATGGGAGGCAGAGGTAGTGGTTATGTGAGACATAGAGTTATATGGGAGGCAGAGGTAGTGGTTATGGGAGAGTTAAGAGTTATATGGGAGGCAGAGGTAGTGGTTATGGGAGAGTTAGAGTTATATGGGAGGCAGAGGTAGTGGTTATGTGAGACATAGAGTTATATGGGAGGCAGAGGTAGTGGTTATGTGAGACATAGAGTTATATGGGAGGCAGAGGTAGTGGTTATGGGAGAGTTAAGAGTTATATGGGAGGCAGAGGTAGTGGTTATGGGAGAGTTAGAGTTATATGGGAGGCAGAGGTAGTGGTTATGTGAGACATAGAGTTATATGGGAGGCAGAGGTAGTGGTTATGTGAGACATAGAGTTATATGGGAGGCAGAGGTAGTGTTTGCACCAGGGCCCTGGTGTCTGAGTGAGTCTATAGGCCCCTCTGTCCTATAAAGTTATATAAATGGCTCATGGTCAGAAGGAGACCCTGTTACAGTCTTTACATCAGGGTTCATGAACATCCAGTTATGTCTCCACCTGCCATTGTGTATATGGTGAATTATTTTGTAATTCATCTACAGAAACTGGAGGCCAGGGCAAGAGCCAGCAACAGCATTGAAGATGCCGCACAGTACATGCTCCAGGTGAGTGACCGCTACATGAGGGACCTGACGTAAATCAGTACTACTCCTATATCCATGGTGATAGTGGTAACCAATATGGCTGACATGCTGGGTGACAATTCTTTCAATCTATCTATCTTCTTGAATCCTTCAAGCGTCTAAGAGACCCATTTTTACCATGCTGAAAGCTAAGAGATTGTGCGACCTTCAATAACACGTCTTTTTTTTGTTGTAGATGAGCAACCCCCTAAGAAAATACCCATCATTCAATGATACCATCCTAGACAACCTGAGGAAGCTGAGGAAGACTCTGAGCTATCAGGAATGGATGGTGAGTATTGTGCTTTCTTCCTATCTGTGTATGTCATGAATAAAGTTTTCCAGGATTCAAATGCTGAGCATTCAAGTTCAGAGAATTTTGCTGAGCCCAAACAGTTCAGCTCAATACTACTGCTTACTAGTTGTAGGTCCCAGTAGATACTGAAGTAACAATGGATCTTTGTCTTCTAGCTCTTTGATGCCTGGATGCAGCAGTGGTATCTATTCCACCTAGTACAGAACACCAAAATGCCAGAGGCAACTCCAGCACCAAATCACAAAGCTCCCACAGGTACCAAAACTATTCCTTGTATCTGTTATAATAGGGTTCTGTGCCATAAAGATAGGTATTGGTACTATGCGGGACGTACCTTACTGATAAGGTCCATGAATGCAACAGAGCTGTATGCATGGAGTGTGTATGATTCTGCACTATATAGCTATAGGCACTCCCTATATTAAATATTATTATTAATAATAATAATAATAATTATATATTATCATCCCTATAGTATCTCAATGTGGCACTATATTAAGTAGTCTCTAGATGCAAAGTATCGGAGGGAGATCTTTATAACATGACATTGTTATTTATTTATTTTTATAATGGATTCCATATTAACCTTCATATGTCTCTGCCTGAAGTCAAAGGCCTATAGAGGCCTTGAATCTCTATAGGATGCTTATATGGGTAAAAGCTGCACATACATTTGTTCTGAGATATTTCACATCGAACGGTGTAGAACTAAATATACCACCACCATTTAGGTGGTCACATTGGTTCAGATGTCGGCTACACTGACTGTAGATGCATAAACCTGGAGTCTTCTACTTTGAAACCAAGGAGGTAGTTCCTGGCAGTAGAACATCCAAAAATACAAAGTAACACAAGGGTTAAACACTGCCTTTCTCCAACGCATTTCAAAGTATTTACAATTTCTTCTTCAGGATCCAGTCTACCGCAGGAAAACCTTCTACCTGTTGAGTTTGGAGCAAGCAGAAACATGGTTTATGCCTCTACCAGTTACTCAACCGACTCAATGCCCAGTATTCTCGATGAAACCCCAAGTGGTGAATATATGTCCCCTCCTGTGTCTATTGTATTGTATCTCAGAAACCTATGCGGCAAATGCATAATAAATGAGGAAGCAGAACATGATGGTTCACACCTCAACTGCAACACATTGATAGTAACTAATGTTGAGTAAACTAAGTTTCTGTCAGGGTTCGAGAACTTATCCAAACCTGAACGCTCGACCTCAGTATACACTTGTCTATCGTGAGCTTGTCTGAGCAGGACCCCCTCCCTCCTATTGTGTCTTCTTCCTGTATATGTCTTATATATTTATGTGAAGTCTAGAGCTACTAAAACATGGCCACTCTCTTCCAGAGACAGCACCCCTCTTGTTTCCAGTTTAGGTGCGATTTTGTAACTCAGTCCCACTGAAGTGAATAGAGCGTATTTGCCAACCACACCTGAACTGGAGACAAGAGCGGTGTTGTTTCTGGAAGAAAGTGGCCATGTTTTTGTAGTGCTAGATAACCCCTTTAAACCCATTTTCATAAATAGTAATAAGGAATTAATAATTAGTCTGCTGTTCAGGATCTTCTTATGTTCTGCATTCTATAGACCAGTCCTCATGGCCACCAACACGTCATGTTTTGAGAATTTGAATGGACAATGTGTTATACTTCTTCTCTGCTGTAGTAGCATAGTAGGGAAATTAAACACTTATTGCCAGGTTTATTCACTGTTAGCGATAAGTGAACGGTTTGAAAGTCTGGGGTTCAGCCTTTTTCCAAACCCGAGCGATCGCCATTTGACTACATACCTTTGGAGAAGTTGGTTGCCACCATAGGGAGTTTTGAAAAACATGGATACAGCTGTAGACTGTATCCACGTTTTCCTGGCAGCCCTAGGGCAGCATCCAACTTCTCCAAACGTAGGAAGTCAAGTGCCGATCACTCAGGTTTGGAAAAGTGTGGCCAAACACCAACTTCTGAATTGTTTGTTTATCACTACTCACTATGAATGCCCCCAATTGCATAATAAAATAATACATTATAATAACAATAGATGATGATAATAATGATAATAATAATAATAATAAATAATGAAATAATATATTGTTCAGATTTTATAGATAAATCCAGTTTTTAAAGTATGGATTTAGTAGGGGCTCTTGGTACTTCAGCATACTAACCTATGAATATTACTAAAATCTGTCATGGTATTTTTGGGAACGAATTACACATTTCAGACACCACCTGGACTCTTATGTGTCACTGGTTTATGTCTCCCTTGTGAATTGAAGCCGGTAGTATGTAGCCATTACATATGCATTCCTATCATTTACCCGTTCTGTTTTACATCTAAGGTGCCCCAGTGATGACCCAATGCCAAATGCAAGCCCAAGCCCATGTTATGCCTGGTAGCTTTAAGCCTCAATGCAATGAGAATGGCGACTTCAAGTCCGTCCAGTGCTGGAGGAGCACCGGATATTGCTGGTGTGTCTACAGGAATGGAACGGAGATCCCAGAGACCAGGACTCGCGGCAAGCTTGACTGCAGCGGTAAGCACAGCATTTACATTGCCACTTACAGAAACCAAGTATAACAAGTGGGTAAAAGATACTTCTTATTGTGTACATAGAAATCATAGGTATATAGTGCTGTCAGCATGCTGGGAGTTGTAGTTTTGCAATAGATGGTAGGCACAGGTTAGGGATCACTATAGGTTATGTAGGACTGAGCTAGTTAAAGGGGGAGATTTATTAAACATGGTGTAAAAGTAGAATTTGCTCAGTGTCCCCTAGCAACCAATAAGATTCCACCTTTCATTTTCCAAAGAATCAGTGGGGAATATAAAGTGGAATCTGATTGGTTGCTAGGGACAACTGAGCCAATTCTACTTTACACCATGTTCGATAAATCTCGGTCAAGGTGTATCAATCACCAAAAAACTTTTGCTTTGTCAGAGATATCAATAGAACGAGCAGGGAGAGAACCACAAGGTCTGTTCCCAGCTCTGCGCCCTACAGACTTACATTATGCAGCCGTCTTGTCACGTGACAGAAAGCCAGTAGAGGAATGTGCTGAACGTAACTTCTCCCGATTGATCACAGTCTGATCGATCAAAACATGACTTTTGACTTATCAAAATGCATATTCATGACAGTACCTGTTTAGAGTACCGTATCATCGGCCCATAGTCGTTAACCTTGTTAATTTTGTTTGTCCCACAGACTTAGGGGGAATAGATAAACAGCTTGTTATGGAAGAATAACAATCCACTCATGGTAAGTGTAAGAAATGCAACTAGCTGCACTAGCATAGGTCTCATGCACATCTATAACAGCCCATAATACACCTAGCAAGCTATTGCTATTTGCACCCCGGAATCCAGGGGCTTCAGTCTCCGCGCTCTATTGTTCTACGTGATCTAGGAGAGCAGGACTATCGCCGGGAGCTGGCCATAGACGTTGTTTTTCCATAATACACCTACTAAGGCTATATACACACTACGGAAATCATGCTGCTAACTTGGCGCAAATTCCACCACTCGTTCCTGCTGCACTCTCTGCCCGTCCCATAGACTCTATTATATGGTCAGGCGGATGGCGGAATCCGCCTGACCATAGGATGGAGTCTATGGGACCAGCGGAACTCCAAGCAGTGGTGGGTAAGCGACGGAATCCACAGCAAGCTATTCGCGTGATTACCGTAGTGTGCATATACCCTTATGTATAGAACTCTTATTCCTTTACTCTCTTTTCCAGGTGGAAAATTCTGAAGAAAACCATTGGTGATTCTACAAAGCTGCAATCTCCATAGCAAAGGCGGACGGTCTCCAGCTTCAGGCTAACGCTTTGTCACTTAGTCTCTTTGTTGTTACCTATCACTATGACTTCTTTTAGGGGAATAAAACCTGTTGAGTTAGATGTGCGCTACAGTTTATTCATTGCAATTCTTTAGATTATTTTGTAGGGCTGTTAGGATTAGTATTACTCATGCAGGGGGGTAAGAGGGCATGAGGAATTATATAAAGTATAACCTTCAGGCTACGGTCACATGCTGTACAAACAACGTCCGTTCCACCATGAATGAACATTAATGCTACCTACGGTTGCAATTGATGATCATAATAAAAAAAAAAAAAAAAAAAATAGTAAATCTGTCAGCTGCAATTTACCTTCTGACACTGTTAGAAAGCTGTTAGGTCAGGAGCCACATGGTACCTTTCATATATCCAGCTGTGCTTCCAGAATGTATTTTGAAAAGTGACAGAGAGGATTTCCCAAGCTTCTGAAGTGCAGCGAGCTGGAATCATCCTTGCCCCCCCTCCCATCCCTGCTTGATTGACAGCTCCAAGTTGATCTTTATTTAGGGTCAGGAATGGGAGGGGAAGCCGTATTCCAGCTTGTAGCAGATCAGGAGCTTGGAAAAAAGCCTCTCTAACACTCATAGATTTATCAAACATGGTGTAAAGTAAATCTAGCTCAGTTGCCCCTCGCAACCAATCAGATTCCACCTTTCATTCCTCATAGACTCTTTGGAAAATGAAAGATGAAATCCGATTGGTTGCTAGAGGCGACTGGGCCAGTTCTACTTTACACCATATTTGATAAATCTCCCCTTTGTGTTTTCATAATGTATAAAAATGCTTTTATTCTCCAGTGACGACAGATATATGAAAGGTACAATGTGTCTCCTTGCCCTGACAGCCATCTATCTTGGTCAGCTTTCTGTAACATGAATTGCAGCTGACAAGTTCCCTTTAATTCTTAGATATTCAGCTGAGCTAGAACATATATAAAAGAGGATATAAAACCACTACCTTCTTTAAGTAAACAGTGACACTTTGGTCTATGGAGTATTGCAGCACAACCTCAAACTTGAATGTGGCTAAGCTGCAATATCGCACATGGCCTATAGAAAAGAGGGGCAGTATTTTTAGTGGGGGAGGGAGGGATTTGCACAATTCACTTACTCTGCTGTAGGCATTTAAAATCCATTCTGTGCTTCATTTCAACCTTATGAATTATATAGCATGCCAACTGCACAGGGTTAGGGGTCTACAGCCTGCATCTGGTGTTGTTGTCAAGCCCTATTTACTTGAATGGAGATGAGCTGCAATATCAGACAGAGAATACGAAGGCAAAAATGAAGAAAACATAAAACCCTTTATGTAATCCTGGACAAGAGTATAATAAGCGATAAAGCATATCTACCTGATGAGCAGAAAGCTGTAGTGAAAGCTTCCGGGATCTCTGCACCATAGAGATGAGCACAACTCGAGCATACTCACGTCCAATGTTTAATTATCGGTGGCCGAAGTTGGATGCAGCCCTACGGCTCCCTGGAAAACATGGATAGAGCTATAGTATCTATCCATTTTTTCCCACAATTACTTAGAGCTGCATCAAACTTCTTCAGCCACTGGTAATCAAATGCCGAACATACAGGCCAGAGTAGGCTTAAAGCGACTCTCTACCCACAATTTGTTCCTCCCAACCCCTTTTACCTTTGGATAGCTGCTTTTAATCAAAAATCGATCCTGGGGTCCATTCGGCCGGTGATGCAGTTATTGCCCTTAAAACAACTTTTAAACTTGCAGACCTAGGTCACATTGGCGTGGCCTGGAGTGTCTATGCCCTTGGCTTGCACCATCTCTCCATCCCTCCTCACCATTAGGAATGCCCCTGGGCAGCATTTCTCCTACTCATCGCCTGTCTGAACACTGCACAGGTGCCTTAACAATCCAGCACATGTGCAGTGTTCACACAGGTGAAGAATAGGAGAATAGCTGCCTGTGGCATTCCTTATGGTGAAGAGGGTAGGGAGAAGGGACAAGCCTAGGGCATAGACACTCTAGGCCACACCAATTTGACACAGGGCTGCAAGTTTAAAAGTTGTTTGTTTGTTTTTTTGTTTAGGACAATAACTGCATCACCTGCCAAACGGATCCCAGGACAGATCTTGTATTAAAGGGGTTATCCAGCGCTACAAAAACATCGCCACTTTTCTCCCTACTGTTGTCTCCAGTTCAGGTGTGGTTTGCAATTAAGCTCCATTTACTTCAATGGAACGGAGTTTTAAAACCCCACCCAAACTGGAGACAACAGTTGGGGGTAAGTGCCCATGTTTTTGTAGTGCTGGATAACCCCTTTAAAAGCAGCTATCCGAAGGTACAAGTGGTTTTGGGGTGGGAAGATTGTGGGTACGGAGTCGCTTTAAAGGGGTTATCCAGCACTACAAAAACATGGCCACTTTTCCCCCTACTGTTGTCTCCAGTTCAGGTGCGGTTTGCAATTAAGCTCCATTTACTTCAATGGAACTGAGTTTCAAAACCCCACCCAAACTGGAGACAACAGTAGGGGGAAAGTGGCCATGTTTTTGTAGCCCTGGAAAACCCCTTTAAGTCGCCCTCACCGCTTCTACACAGTGATCCTCAGCTTTCTCCATGTCAGGCAACAAGCAGAGCAGTACAGCTGAGAAGTCTCATCTTATTAGGACTGTAAAAGCTGGACTGGAGACTAAACAACCTTTTACATGGGCCCCATTATCGACAACACAACGGGTGTTCCTAGAAACACTCATTCAGCCGATGATCAGCCCGTGTAAGATTGCCAGTGATCAGCAGGATTTTTGGGCTTCATGGGATAATCTAAGGACACAATGAGGTCCTGCATTCCAAATCTACAGTAAATTTTTCCACATCTAACAAATTGTCCATTAATTTAGTCGCAACAAATGGATCCAGTCCTAGGAGACCTCAGTGGGTCATACCTTACTCTTCCATGCAATTGAAGCACTTTGATAGTAGAACTTACTTTTTCAAGAATAAAAACAAAAACTTAAACATTCTTTAGATTCATAGAAACTTACTGTAGACTCGCTCAGCTCTACATCTGAGACTCCATCATTATGTAGGAATGGTTTACACCATAGCTGTCCAGCCTTCGTCCCTCCAGCTGATGCAGGACTGCAACTTCCTGGACAGTCAAAAACAAAGCTTTGGCTGTCCAGGTATGATGGGAATTGTAGTTTTACAACAGCTGGGTGGTGGCAGGTTGGACAGCAGTGGTTTAAACCATCATACTAACGGTGCGTTTACACAGACAGATGTATCTGACAGATCTTTGAAGCCAAAGCCAGGAACAAACTATAAAAGGGGTCAGGTCATAAAGCAAACTAGAGATTTTCCTCTTTTCAAATCCATTCCTGGCTTTGGCTTCCAAAATCTGTCAGATAAATCTTTCTGTGTAAACGCACGCTTAAGCTGATCAATCACATACAACTTAAAGTGACTGTACCACCAGGCCCAGGCTGAAGCACTGGAGGCGGGCCGACCCACCCCTAGTGGGAAGAAACTCCAGCTCCTCCATGACGTGACTATTAGAATCAATGGAACCCTATCATAGAGGGGCGGGGGTTTCCTCCCACTGGGGGTGGGTCAGCCTGCTTCCAGTGCTTCAGCCTGGTGGTACAGTCACTAAGATTCTCCATTTCTTACATTTCAACTTTAATCTAAGCCTCCCTTATAAGAGTTCTTCAGCTCGGCAGAATATTCCATGTAGTAAATACAGGGCTGATAATAGGTGTAATGCTTCTTTTATATAGTTTATTAACAGAATACGTGTCTCCATATTATGCTTGGTATTTTGTGTTATGTGAACGAGTCCTGTTCCTGATAAGTTGATATAACGCTTTAAGAGCTGTGATAAAGCTCCTGACTCTGTTTCTTCGCTGACAAGTGTAAACTGACTTTCTTTAATTCATTGTTGTAACTGATAAAGTACAGAATCAATTAAACATGTGATATAATTACAATCCTGTGACATCATTTCTCCGATCAGATGTCCATCTACCTTGGCTTACTTACGGATATAAAAAGGGGAAGAGCAGCTAACCCTATTGACTAGACTAGGACTTCACTGTAAAGGAGATGCAGCAACAAACACAGCAACGTGTACCGTACCGGTCATTCTAAGGAACAGTCAGGTACTCAATATCCCAATCATAAAGCGATGGCTGAATTTTGGATATAAGATGAGAATAATCCTTTAATGTCTTTATAGGACCAGACATGTATACATACAGTCTGGTGATTACTGCTAGAGCTGACTGTGCTTATACACAGTTCAGTAATTCAGATACAGTATACTGTAATAGTCTATAGTCTAACAATAGACTCATCCCTAATCACTGTATGTACTGTATATCATGATTCCCCCACTCACATTTCAGTCATTCCTCCCCTCCCCCCCAATTCTTGTATATTTCGTTACTTAGAGGGATGTTTAAACGAAATATACAAAGAATTGAACGAAAAAATGTGATGGATCTCTTCAATACACAATAAATGTGAGCGGTGGAGAGAAGCGACCCAGTGCCTGCAGTAGCTTCTATGTGCTGTATTAGTATAATATAGTGTAGAATTGCTCCATGCGCCACCTCATGGTGAAGTGTAGAAACTACACGTGAAAAAAGGTATTTTAATCTTAATGGGTCAAAATAGATCAGACACGTTAAAGTTACCATATACACACACACACACACATACACTCTTACACAATGGGAGGCTATATTGGCAACTGACAGCTATACAGTGGCATATGCTGAAGCCTTCCATCTGGAACAAACCTGATGTATACCTCAACCAGAAGACACTAGTGCAGTGTGAACAAAACTTTCAAATCATAAAATCTCTAACACTGTAGTTCTATAACCTACTGCATTAAAGAAGAAGTTCACAAATTTTTTTTTTTGGGACTTTTCCTTTAACGTCTACATGATTTAAAAAGATCTAAATCCCCATCCTCAGTGAATTTTGGACTTCTTTGGATATAGGTAAAGACTTCTCAATTCTTCCCAGCATTTTACATCTTAGATATATGTTTTACGAGGATGTTTATTGTGAAAAAAAAAATTCTCCATTTGAAAAAAAGTTCAGATTGGACAACGCAACAGGATACCCACTTTTATTTCCATTCCAGTGGAACCGTAAATCGTACAAAGTAACGTTCAGTCTTATGTCCCAATCATATCAATAAACCGCAGGTGCCAAGCGCAAAAAGAAATAAAATCACTCTGTTAATTCACTAATATAAAGCTTCTTAAAAAGTATAAAAAAATATCTTACAAAAATTAAAACAAAAAAAACAAAAAACAAAAAAGTTGAGTTCACACAGTGCAGGTGACCTACTTCCCAGATTTACTGTTATTGATCAGTTGTAGAAATATATTATTTCACAGGCATCAGAATACAGGTCAATGTCACAGCTTGTAAAAAGTTCTAGGTCCATGACAGCCCTGACCTGTACGGACGTTACCTGTCTACATCTGTAGATACCGGGTAACACTTTATACCTTAAATAAAAGGTTAAAAAAAAAAAAAAAAAAAAAATCATCATCTTCTCGTTACCCTGACATGAGGATGTAGACAAAATATACATATAAAACATAATGGCTTGTAAGTCCTTCCATCCAATCAAGTTCTGAAAGAAAGAGAAATAGAACCAGATATTACTTCTATGTCATATAAGACAGTAAGTAAAGTAAAATAAAAAGTAAAATATATGGCCAAATCAATGGGGAAAATGGCAGATTACATAACCAAATAAGCAGGATTTTTTTTCTTCACGACGTAAAAATGAGTAAAATATGTCCGTATTTGGATAAATACGGCCTGAAACAAACAACATGATCTCCCTCCTCCCTTCTGAGACGGGTCATGTTAACAGTGCTCCTGGTCGTCTGTCTCTGCACTCTGTAATCCTGCCTCGTCCTCTAAGATCAAGTTGCTGTCTTACTGGGAGGGTTAAAACACAAAAAAGAGGGAGATTTATCAAACTGGTGTAAAGTAAAATTGACTTAGTTGCCCCTAGCAACCAGATTCCACCTTTCATTCTTCAAAAAATCTGTGCGGAATGAAAGGTAGAATCTGATTGGTTGCTAGGGGCAACTAAGACAATTCTACTTTACACCAGTTTGATAAATCTCCCCCAAAGTGCGGAGACAGCCGACCAGTGTAAGCTGTCTCAGTTTTTTTGTTTTTACAGCAGAAAGAAGACTGAGAACTGGGGGAACGGGGGGGCTAGCGATACTCACCCACCCAGATCCACAGCAGTTCCTGTTACTCACTTGCCATTGCTTTCTTCCTGGTTCCTGTGATGTGTCAACCCTACAGTAACTGGCTGAGCGGGGCAGTTCCTGTGAGGTCAACACTTCACAGGAACCAGGAAGAGGCTTAGATGAGAGGGAAATGATAATGTAGGGGCGGGAGATCAAGGCAGGCGAGTATCACTTAGTAATTTTACACCAGATAGCTAACTATACCTTTAGAGAGAAGGGCTTAATACTTTTGCTCATGTAGGATAGGAAAGCAAACGAAAGGAAGGCAAAGGGAAAAAGAAAAGGAGAGTGTTACTCAGCACTTACCTCATGTTATATGAGAACTTTAGGCAGTCTTTTTGTCACCTTTTACCTTCTTCTGCAGAAAAAAAAGCCATTGCTTTAAAAAGTTAGATTGTATAAATAGTTTCACGCCTGCTTTCTGCCTATTCATAATAGAGGAGCGGCACAATGCAGAGGGCTAAAAGCAAAGAAAAACAAAAAACAAGACATCCTAGCATTGATATTGCAAGAGAAATACATTCACTTTTTAAAACCTAGACTACAGGCTCATATGAGGGGTAAATGCAAGGACAGATTCACGGCACATTCTCCAGTACCAAGGCAGTGGACGAGCCCCACCCATGCAGTACCAAGGCAGTGGACGAGCCCCACCCATGCAGTACCAAGGCAGTGGACGAGCCCCACCCATGCAGTACCAAGGCAGTGGACGAGCCCCACCCATGCAGTACCAAGGCAGTGGACGAGCCCCACCCATGCAGTACCAAGGCAGTGGACGAGCCCCACCCATGCAGTACCAAGGCAGTGGACGAGCCCCACCCATGCAGTACCAAGGCAGTGGACGAGCCCCACCCATGCAGTACCAAGGCAGTGGACGAGCCCCACCCATGCAGTACCAAGGCAGTGGACGAGCCCCACCCATGCAGTACCAAGGCAGTGGACGAGCCCCACCCATGCAGTACCAAGGCAGTGGACGAGCCCCACCCATGCAGTACCAAGGCAGTGGACGAGCCCCACCCATGCAGTACCAAGGCAGTGGACGAGCCCCACCCATGCAGTACCAAGGCAGTGGACGAGCCCCACCCATGCAGTACCAAGGCAGTGGACGAGCCCCACCCATGCAGTACCAAGGCAGTGGACGAGCCCCACCCATGCAGTACCAAGGCAGTGGACGAGCCCCACCCATGCAGTACCAAGGCAGTGGACGAGCCCCACCCATGCAGTACCAGGCTAACAGCATTTTTACAAACATGAATGGTTTTGTTATATTAACCCTTCAGTGAGTTCAGTTAGTAAGGTCATAAGAAACCCTTTCTTGGTGCACAGCTATTTATCATTCACTCCATTTCAAAGGGTGGCACCAGAGCTGGGCTATGGGCCAGTACACATACATTGACTTTCTTTCCCTTACTTCTCTGGCCAATCACAACGCAGCACATACTCCTCTATGCAGCATGGCAAACATACAACAGTAGGTATGTTGGGGTTTACACAAGGGAAAGATGCCCTGAGCTTTATGGGTGATTAGAGACTAGGGGGAAGCCATAATTTACCTTTTGGGAACAGCCAGGATCATCTTGATCATCAGATTGGCTCAGCATGCCTGTATACTGCCCAGACCCACTCAGGTTCGCTCCTGCACATTGCAGGAGCTTAGCCCTGCCCCACTTCTTGTGTTTTATCCTTACCTAGCTGTTACTAGACACAGAATTATTCTAAAAGGCCATTAACAGATTACAATAAAAAGGGTGACACCTAATGGCTAAAAGCTGTTTTTCAGGGGTAAGGAGTAATTTTCGGCAACTTAAAATGTTAAATTCTTTTTGGAATCTAATAGAGGGAAGCTATTGGAAAAAGGACCATTTTAAAAAGGTTACTTTCTCATTACATTCCCTTTAAGTGTGGATTTTAACCCCTTCAAATCCATGACCTACATTTATATAGTGGGAGTAGGGTTTGGATCTGATGTGGAGTGGGCTGGCTTCTACCTACAGCTGACACCCACTGTTAACGAATGGCATCTTACATCCATCCATTGTCCGATCAGCACCCCTGCAATGCAATGGGTGCTGATGGGTTGTTATGACAAAAATCCCCTTATAACAGAAAAAAAATCTATTATGTGGGGTAGGCAAGAAGGGGTTAAAAATGGACAAAATTACAACAAGCAAAATTCCAGCCTACACCAACAAATATGGCTGGGAATCACACAATACGATACTGGTCTGGTAATACACTACGAGGAGAGGACTGAACACTATAATATATGTTGGATTATTGGGGTTGTTCTAGGATTACGAATCCTGGGAAAACAGTGCCACTCTTGTCCTCTGTTTCTATGTGGTACTGCTGCTTAGTTCCTTTGAAGAGAAAAGCACACAGTTGTAATACCATACACAATCTGAGGAAAGGTGCCAGGCCTTGTGCACAGGTCCCACTTTAGTTAACAGGACTCCAGTTATACATCTTTCGGGGCATTCTTGGATCGTCTCAGCTATGTGACCCCAAATGAACAGGTTCCTATATAGTCACACATATAAACACACACACTTGCCTTTTTCGTAGGTTTTGACTGAAGGCTGACTCCAGAATCTGTCGACTCTCCAACTGGAGTGACCGGACTTTGCGCCAGCTTCTTGCTTTCCTTTTTCTTCAGCTTTTTCTTTTCTTTGTCTTCTTTTTCTGTAGAGACAACCACATCTCTGGTGACCTCACTTGTTTCCCTGCCTGACACACAAACCCACATATTACACTAGTCTTCCCCCAATCTGTGGCTCATGCTGGGAGTTGTCACTGTTTAACAACTGTAGTCAAAAATGGAAAATGCTGCATAACCCTGGCAGTGAACTGACTGCAATGAGAACTGTGTTATACTTTATATTACCTGTGGTGGCGCCGTAGGGATTAACACTGATGCCCTATAGATTACAGGGTTTCCTGCTGTTGGATCTCACACTGATCATCTTATGTGCATGAGACTGTCTGAGACAGACAACTACTATGACATTCCCAATAATAGGCCTGTGTATAAATGAACATACCATACTCGCCTCCCATCTCCCTACAGCTGCCACACCAACCCTCCCAGTCTTCTGTTAATCTCTGCTACTCTCATGTTGAATGGCATCCCTAGCCCACACAGGACCTGCCGGCCAGTCACTGGCCACAGCAGTGTCCATAAGTCACTGACTGGCTGATCAGGCAGGTCCTGTGGGGTCAGGATGGCATGGAACCTGGAAGTAGAGGAAACCGGCGGGGACTGGGAGTGTCGCCTCAGACTAGAGGAGGTGAGTATAGTATTTTTATTTTGTTACACCACTCTACTTGTAAAAGTTCAGCAGGATTAGCCCAATGCAACAGCTATGGAGTTAAACGTCTTCAGACCAGCCAAGAGTGAAGGCGGCCGCACTGAATCTTTACATCTAAAACATGCACTTACTTTTCTTGTCCTTTTCAGCTTTCTTTTTCTCCTTTTTAGAGGATTTAGGGGTGGCCTCTGCTAATATCTCAGCTTCTGCCTTCGCTTTCTTTTCCTTCTTTGCCTTCTTAGCCTTTTTATCCTTCTGTTTGGGGAGTCCGTCCCCAGAGGAGCTCTTACGTTTCTTGCCACTTATCTCTTTGGTTGCCGACAAGTTGCCGAGGTCTGGGACAGCTGGAGACTTGGCGTCCTTGACTCCCTCATCTCCTGTGCTTGGACTATCAGGGACCCATGTGGAGAGCGCAGGTGGTGGAAGACTTTTCTCTTGTATGGTCTCTGCTACAGGATTCTTCTTAGAAGGATGTTTTTTTGCCTTTTTGGGACTCCTTCCTTCCAACAAAGCCAAAACCGTCTCTTCTTCAGACTCCAGCAGACCTTGGAGGGGAAAAAAAAAAAAAAATACTATTGGTGACAACAAATGCCAAGGATGTCATGACACCAGGGCTGGAACCATACGATTGGTAGAGGACATCAAACCATGACAACAGACTAATCCACGGTTTCTATATATTTGGATGCAGAGTTTCAAAACCCCTGAATAAACAAAGGATCCCATGAAAGAATTCTGGATGATTGCAAATGCTTTATAGTATATCGGAGTAGAGAAGAGTCCTGCATCCAAGTCCACTAACCTCCTGGTGTGGATGGAGCAGATGGAGTCGGCTTGGTTTTAGGCTGTGCTTGGACTTTGGGTTTCTTTTTACTTGGCTTTGTGTCAGTCACTGAGAGCGTCACAGTCTTGTCTTCGGTTCGCTTTCGTTTCGTTGAGGGTTTAGTAGTAGGAGTGCGGGGTTGGAGAAGACTCTAATATAGTTGGAGGAAAAAGAAAAAAGGAATAGTAACGGACTAGAAACACTGCACATTAAGAGGGATATTTATCAAAGGGTGTAAAATTTAGACTGGTGCAAACTACCCACAGCAACCAATCACAGCTCCTCTTTCCTTTCAGCACTGCCTAAAGCTGAGCTGTGATTGGTTGCTGTGGGCAGTTTGCACCAGTCTAAATTTTACACCCTTTGATAAATCTCCCCCTAAGAGTTGAGCGAAACCAATGTGTATGGAGAGGAGCAAACTTTTTTCCTTAGCTACACAAACCTGAGATTCTTCTGGCTCACTTGAAGAGGAGTCTTTTTCAGGTGCCGGTGATTTACTAGGTACTAGAAGACGAGAATTAAGAAATCTTATATCATTCTGGCTCTGGTTAGAAATTCTCATTTCATTCTTTTAAAAGGAGTTATTTGGGATTAAAAAAAAAAAAAAAAAAAAAACAGCTACTTTCTTACAAAAAAACAATGCCACCCCTGTCCTCAGGTTGTGTGTGGTATTACAATTCAGCACCATTTGACTTCAAAAGAACCAAGCTGCAAAACCCCACATCCAAACTGAGGACATTGCTTAACAGTCAGAAGCATTTTAAGCAGTCAACGTGTTTCCAATTTGTAAGCGAACTCTGTGCCCAAATCAGAACTCAATTACCCACTGGATGAGGGCTTTAGGCTTAGTTCATATTTTAGACTCTGTTTGGGCCCCTAGCAAACGGGGCCCTCATTGACTTTAAAGGGAACCAATCACGCCGAATATGCCCCTAATGATAAGGAAATGTGCTGGTACATCACCCAGAACGCTTCTCAAACATCCCCCTGTACCCTCCTTGATTACACCGTAATTTTACTTTTCCTGAAGTCCCGCGCTGTATGGTAATGAGCTCTTAGTAGTCACGGTGGGCTGAACTAGTCACGGTCCTGGGCGTAGCTAGGCAGAGTCCTGGGCGGTTTCGAGCGCTGTAATCATGCCCAGAGGGGCGTGATTCAAAGACCCATGCTCCGCTGACGTCACCTCCGGCTCGCGTTCCATGTCCCGGGGCCTGCATTCCACGTCGGCGGCACTGCGACGTCTTCAGCACGCCACGCAGGCGCAGTGTGTCAGCGTCTTCTACTGCCGTACTGCGCAGCGTGCTGAAGACGTTGCAGCGCCGTCGACGTAAAATGCAGGCCCCGGGACGTGGAACGCAAGCCGTAGGTGACGTCAGAGGAGCGCAGGTCTTTGAATCACGCCCCTCTGGGCGTGATTACAGCGCTCGAAACCGCCCAGGACCCTGCCTAGCTATGCCCATGCCAAGTTCAGCCCACCATGACTACTTAGAGCTCATTACCATACAGCGCAGGACTTCGGAAAAGTAAGATTGCGGTGTAATCAAGGAGGGGGACAAAGGGTACAGGCGCATGTTTGGGAAGCGTGCTGGGTGATGTACCAGCACGTTTCCTTATCAGAGGCATATTCGGCGTGATTGGTTCCTTTTAACAGGGTCTGTCGAGTTCTCCATGTTTGTCACTTTACAGAGGTCTAACTAAACAAAAAATACTGCATGCAGTGTCACACTGCCCCTGCCACAGCTGCTCTCCTCTTATTCCCAGTTCCCATTTACTTTGTGCTGAAAATGCCCAATCAACCCATCTCTGCACAATCGAACCAGAAGAACCAAAATGATTAGCATGGACCAAGTGTAGTCTGAAGGACAGTGGCAGGGAATCAGGTCAGATGGGTATGCCATCTTTTAATTTTCACTGCACCCAGTGAATTTAAAAAATAAAATCCCTCCCTGGCCATAAAAATCCTTTAAGATAACTTTTCTTACTTACCATCACTTTTCCCAGCAGCTTTGTTGGCCACTTTCCCCTGTAGGAGATAATTGAGGCAAAAGGTCAAAGGTTATCAGGACAACAAGTTATGCCCAGCAGAGATAGGCCAACCATAGTGATAAGTAAACCTGATGACTGCTCGGGTTCATCCAAACCAGAACACTCAGCATTTGATATTAAATGTACCATGACGGAGATTACTTCTAAAACCTTCTTCCATACACTACAACGTACCTTAGCAGCTTCTTCCTCATCACTATCTGAGGAGACATCTGAGCTCTCATCTCCAAGTGGTGCGGACATAACAGGGGTCTTGACTGGTGATGCAGACTTTAGCTTTGCAGCAGGTAAGGTTTTTCCTTGCTTAGTGTCAGCAGCTTTAGTCTTCTGAAAAGAGAAAGGAACAATTTGTTATCCACAGTCCTAAGCTCTGGAGCGTTCGGCATCAGAGAATAAGCTTAGATATGAATACCCAGCTTCATATATCAGACCCTTCAGGTGCTAGACCGTGATCCAGCATTGTTTAAGACCCCTGGGGTGCTAGAATCCACACTCGGAAGACTAAATTAAAAACATGTGGTGCTTTTCTATATTATTGTCAAAGTGGATCTAGACAGCAAACAAGTCACCATCATATCTTTTGTATGTCACAAAAAGGGGTCACTACAGGGAAGTGGTACACTACATGTTTTTATATAGGACGGCCTAGATATTTGAGCTAATTTCTGGTAACACCACATCTTTTGGAGGGCGAGGGCCTAACATATCAGCATTGACATGGATTTAGGAGAACACCTAACTTTCCTGTCTATAGCCACATAAGCTGAGCGAACCAAAAACTGCCATATTTATAAAGCTATTTAGTAAAGAGCGCCCCCTAGTGGAAAGAAGTGTATTAGCATGTATGTGTAAACATTAGTTATAAAAAGGTTGAAGGGGTTATCCAGTGCTACAAAAACATGGCCACTTTTCCCCTCTTGTCTCCAGATTGGGTGCGGTTTGGAACTCAGTTCCATTGAAGTAAATGGAGCTTAATTGCAAACCACACCTGAACTGGAGACAAGGTTGAAAAGTAGCCATGTTTTTGTAGCGCTGGATAACCCCCTTTAGGGAACTTCTGTTTTCTGGGTCCCCAAAGTCTGTAGGCCCTGCAGACACTCAGAATGTCGTTTCATCAATTAAACAAGACTAAAATTAAACAATGTAAGATGCAGCATTAGCTCATGTAACACCTGTAACTTTCATCAATACCCCATACTAGCTGGAAATAACACTAACATTCTCCAGATTTGTATCTACCTTAATAGCTTGGTCATCTTCACTGTCTGAAGACTCGCTGGAGCTTTGCCAAGGCATTGCCTTCAATGGGGCTGGTGCTTTAGTCAGGCTGGTCACTTTGGTCTTGGGTGTTGCAGGGATAGATGAGCCCTGGGTCTTGTTCATCTTATCCAAAAGCTTTCCCCGTGGTGTTTTAGGGGTCATTGGTGCAACTTCCTACATGGGTCCATAAAGTAATCAGATAAAATAAGGGAAATATTTTTTGAATGTTTCAAGACAGAACAGTGTGTGAGCTCGGACCCCTGCCAAATATGCATGATGCCCTGTAGACCATGAAACACTACTGATAGATTTGTCCATTCTATTCGATTTGTCAACTATTTAGGAGAGATAAAAATCAGGTATTTAAAAAATATAATCATTTTTCTATACAGTCCAATGTCTCCATTAACGGGTTATGTATTTTTCGACTACAAAGAAACAGGAAGAACCAAGGTTGTGGACACAGGGGGAAAAAAATAACTAACTAAATAAATGTATAATATATTATATATACACATATACATACACACACTTTTTTTTTTTAATTAATTTATATTTTTTTTCCTACTAAGAAAATCCCTGGTGGTCTAAGGGAGTGGAGGGATTTAGGTCACCTTCCTTCTTGGTGTCCTAGGGTAGCAAAGGTGTTCTTTGCCGGCCCAGCACTCCAGTTGTCTATAGTGCACCTTCTTTCTTGGTGTCCTAGGGTAACAAAGGTGTTCTCCAATGCTGGCGCGCCGGTCCTACCTGAAGGGCGATTTTCACTTTAAATGAGCTATGGCATGCCCATATACCAGTCTACCACTGCAGTCTAGTGCAGGGGCTGGTGATTGGCTGCGGTCATGTAAGTAACTGGCCAAATCCTAGCTCCAGCCAAGTAAAAAAGGCCCCCATTAAGGAGGACCAAAGCATTGGGGGATTAAGTATCCAGAAGTTTGTTTAAGGCTATCCAGATATTTTCCACCATAATGTTTTTGTACTACACCTTCAAAAGATTAAAAAAAAATTATATCTGACAATACCTTTTGCAATAATCAAGTTCCACAACAAAGTAGAGGATGTATTAACCTGATAAGGTAGCCAGACATACAGAAGACACACAGTACTGTACCTTCACCACTGACTCTTCCTCATCATCTACTGTCTCATTTGAGCTTGTAGCCAGTGTTTCGGGAAGCCTAGATGTGGACTTTCTCCTTGCTGGAGTAATAACTCGTTTAGAAAAGAAGTTTTCCAGTTTAGTTTGCCTGGTTTGGGGCGATTTTAAGGCCTGTTTTGTTCAAAAAATGAAAGTGATACATAAAAAAAAAATAAAAAAAATAAGCTACAAGCTGGCTGACTAATTGTGCGAGAAAGAGTTAAGGAGTGTTCAAAGTGTAAACTAAAAGTGGTGAAACTTGTGACATGCAGACTTAAAGAGATTGTCTATGATTAGAAAACATGGTTTCTTACTCCTAAACACAGTGCTGTGTATGGTATTGCAGCTCAGCCCAAATCAATTCAGAGGAGCCACACGCTGCAATACCAGACACAACCCTGTTAATTGGTGGGAAAGGAAGCTGAATGCAAGGTGCACGCCTGTCAGACATAACCTGTAGAATTTTGATATGTGTGCAAACCACTAGGAATAAACACCTTATTTTACCCTAGATTAGCGGAAATGGTGACCTTAAAGGGGTTATCCAGCTCAACAAAAACATGGCCACATTTCCCCCTACTGTTGTCTCCAGGTCAGGTGCAGTTTGCAATTAAGCTCCATTAAAGGAGAAGTCCGGCGAAAATTATTTTTTTATATGTTATTACTTATGGAAAGTTATACAATTTTCTAATGTACATTAATTATGGGAAATGCTCATATACTGCTATTTCCCTTAATTTAGTGTATCAGGAAGTGTTAGAATTATCTCTGAAGCAGTGACGTCACAACGAAAGGTGTAATTCCTATGGAGTGTCCAGCAGGGGCGCACTATATATAGAAGTCAATGGTACTCATTGACTTCTATATATAGAGCGCCCCCTGCTGGACACTCCATAGGAATTACACCGTTGGTCGTGACGTCACTGCTTCAGAGATAATTCTAACACTTCCTGATGCTCATACACTAAATTAAGGGAAATAGCAGTATATCAGGAAGTGTTAGAATTATCTCTGAAGCAGTGACGTCACGACCAACGGTGTAATTCCTATGGAGTGTCCAGCAGGGGGCGCTCTATATATAGAAGTCAATGAGTACCATTGACTTCTATATATAGTGCGCCCCTGCTGGACACTCCATAGGAATTACAGTGTATGTAATGTAATGTAATGTAATGCACTGTACTGTTGTGACTTTATGAATACATTTATGGAATACTTTGGGGAGCAAGTGTCCTTGGTCCCCAAAGTATCCCATAAATGTATTCAATGAATACATTTGCAGGGCACCGAGCAGGGAGGGAGAGAGGTGCCATCTACCTCCCCCCTCCTTGCTCGGTGCTGGGAACATATACAAAGCACTACTCCCCCATTATCTGCAGATAATGGGGGAGTAGTACCTTTTGCTATCCCTATCACCGCCTGCGCCGCCGCCGCTCACACAGGGGCTGCTATTCATGCCCCCCGCCGCTCCCCCTCCTCCTCCTCCCGGCATCAAACTTACGATCGCGCTGCTGATTCCCCGCCGCCCGCGCCGCTCCTAACTACCCGCCCGCTCGCTCGCCCGCCCCGTTCCTGGCCGCCGCTCTCTGCTCATGCCGGCCGCGTCAGCCCGCCCCCACCCCGGCCGGGGACACCAGGAAGCGCCGTGCTCCCGGCCGGGGTGGGGGTGGGCTGACGCGGCCGGCATGAGCAGAGAGCGGCGGCCAGGAACGGGGCGGGCGAGCGGGTAGTTAGGAACGGCGCAGGCGGCGGGGAATCAGCGGCGAATCAGCGATGAATAGCAGCCCCTGTGTGAGCGGCGGCGGCGCGGGCGGTGATAGGGATAGCACAGGTACTACTCCACCATTATCTGCAGATAATGGGGAAGTAGTACTTTGTATATGTTCCCAGCACCGAGCAGGGAGGGGGGAGGTAGATGGCACCTCTCTCCCTCCCTGCTCGGTGCCCTGCAAATGTATTCATTGAATACATTTATGGGATACTTTGGGGAGCAAGGACACTTGCTCCCCAAAGTATTCCATAAATGTATTCATAAAGTCACAACAGTACAGTGCATTACATTACATACACTGTAATTCCTATGGAGTGTCCAGCAGGGGCGCACTATATATAGAAGTCAATGGTACTCATTGACTTCTATATATAGAGCGCCCCCTGCTGGACACTCCATAGGAATTACACAGTTGGTCGTGACGACACTGCTTCAGAGATAATTCTAACACTTCCTGATACAGTAAATTAAGGGAAATAGCAGTATATGAGCATTTCCCATAATTAATGTACATTAGAAAATTGTATAACTTTCCATAAGTAATAACATAAAAAAATAATTTTCGCCGGACTTCTCCTTTAACTTCAATGGAACAGTTTCAAAACCCCACGCAAACTGCAGACAACAGTAGGGGGAAAGTGGCCATGTTTTTGTAGCGCTGGATAACCCCTTTAAAAGAAGTCCAGCCTCTGTATCACTGCTCTGGGATCTCCGGCGCTGCACAAGTCACAACCTGGCTGATGGACTGGTTAGTCGTGCAGGACGCCACTCCAGTAACTTAGTGAATGCGTCCAGTGCATCAGCTGGAACTGGCATTTTCCACCGAGTCGTAACATCACAACTCTGCAGAAAATGCCTTCCGGCGGGGGTCCGAGGCCGATCTTGCCGCTCACTGCAGGCAGAGGCAGAGGCAAGTTAGATCTCTATTGCATTCCCTTCTTCCAGCTGCTGTTTTTTGAAAATGGCCAGACTTCTGCTTTAATCCCTTCGCTATCATAGACCACCAGAACCTCATGTGTATACTGTAAGAATAAAATCAGGTACCAGCAGGCACTAAGTGGGGAAAGTGCCCAAGGGAGGTCCACACCAGAAAAGAGTATGGGTAGTTTATTTTCTGTTGTCTAATCCTGACTTTTGGCCTTCCAGGCATGATAGGGATTAGAGTTGTGCTAGAGTTGTGCAACAGCTGCAGGTTCCACATCCAGACTTTAGGGCAAGTTAACACACAGCTTAGTTGTAGATGTTTCTGTAACTCATTCATGCAATATGGTTAGCATAAACCATACAAATGCTTAAAAATTAACACGGTTCAGATTTATAGGTTGGAATTTCCAGTTCTTTTACAACTAATCAAAACACACCTATAGGACCATGAATGACTATGGCATTACTTGGCCTGACCATACCTTAGCTTTCTCATCCGAGGAGTTACTTTGGGAGGATTGGCTTGATGTCTCCGCAGTCTCTTGCTTCTGAGCAGCCGTTTTACCTCCACCTGCAGATTTTACTGTTTCCGCCTTGGAAGGTGCCGTTGTTTTGCCTTTTCCTTTTTTGCCCGCTGCCTTAGCAGGAGTTGGTGCTGGAGTGCTGACCTACAGTGGTTACCGTACAGGTTAAACCGGTAATAACCAATGATCCAGAATTCGATCATTCATACCCATAAAATACCTGTTTAGTTTCCTCATCGCTCTCCGATTCACTCTCAGAGTCAAGCACTGGTGCCGTATTCACAGCTATTGGACTCTTTGCAGGCAACGCTGCTTTACCCTTGACCGGGCTGGTGATAGATGGAGTGGACGTCACTTTGTATTTGGCCAAAGCAGCTACGTCTTTTTTCTTCAATAAAATATAGCAAAGTTTATGCAACGATCAGTGACATTTCACATTTACAGTATATCTGACTACTAATGTAAAAGCTCAGTACCAGAGTGTCTGCCAGCTCTTCGCTGCTATCAGATGAGTCGCCACTGCTGGAGCTTTCATCTACTGTAGCTGGCTTTGTTTCTGTGACGGCCTTGGCTACAATCCCTGCCTTGTTTTTGGCTGAGGTTCCTGGCTGTAGGGACAGTTTTGCTGCTTTCTTTCTGGATGACAAGGTACCCTTTAAAGTCTAGAAACAAAATGTAAAAATTAAAGTGAATGTTCACATTCACAATCATTTTCTGTTGCTCTAATGCACCTATATGTAATGAAAGGAATTCTGCAAAATATTATGTTTTGTGTTTCCAGCTTCAATGGAATCCTGTGTCTCCACGGTAAGGGCTCGTTCCCACTGAGCAAAAGCAGCTGAATTTCTGCGCTGAATCAGCGCTGAAATTTCAGCCGTTAAAATAGGTGCAGAGCTAATTTCCATTGTGTTGAATGGAAATTCTGCTCTGCAGTTCACACAGTGGAATTTCCGCACTGAACTAATCCGCTTTCCGCCAGAAGAATGAACATGTTCATTCTTCCGCTAGCGGAAGCCTTTACAAACCAATGGGACTCTGATTTTCTGTTTCAGCGCGGATTCAGCACGGAATACAAGCGTAATACAAGCGGAAATTACTCGCTGAATCAGCGCGGAAATGGGGAAAAGGGGGGGGAGGAGGATTCTAGTATATGTTCTGGTATAGTCTAGTTTACTCACCAAATACTCGCTGAATTTCAGCGCTGAATGCATGCGGATTCAGCGCGGATTCCTCGAGTATTCCGCGCTGAATTTGTCAAGAGCTGATTACGAGCTGAACACTTTCCTAGCAGAATACGCAGGGATTCTGCTTGCATTCTGCTTATATTCTGCTCGGAATTCAGCGTCAGTTGATTTCAGGCGGAAATATTTCCTTGCGTAATCCGCTCCTTTTGCTCTGTGTGAACGTAGCCTAACAGACTACAAACACACCCAGTGTAGTCTGATGCTGTAGCCATACACTCTGCTACTACTTGGGCATAAATTCTTTTTCGCGTTCCAATTTCACAACAGGCTAGCAACTAAACGGTAAAATAATGATACGAGACTGTATACACACTAAATAATATACCTGGGCTAGTGGGAGATCCTCAATACCCGAGGAGAAGTCACAGGACTCAGGATCAACTGAAGCCTTTTGGGCAATTGTGACTTTGCCTGATGCAGGAGTCTTCTTGGCAGGGGGCAGTGGTGTTGCCGAGGTTTTGAGTGATGCAGCGGCTTTGCTTTTTGTTTTCTGTACTTGGGGAGTCTAGAAAATACAGACTAGGTCAAATGCATGAAAGCCCATCAGACTCAGACTGGTAGGGGTCTACTGCCTGGCATCTTTACCAATCAGCTGATGGAAGAGGTGGGTGCCCTGTGACCTCTGCATTGCTTTCCAGGCACAGCTCTGTATATGTGCTACCAGCTGTACCTGGTATATTCTCATTCACTACAATCAGCAGGGATATGTTGTCTGGCTGGGGGGGATCCATGCAAGTTAACCAAATAACATGTACAGTCAGATTTATTCCACCCCCTTAGACTTACAGGTTTCACAGGCTCTGTGGTTTCTGACTCACTGTCTTCAGAACTGCTATCTGGCTGCGAAGCTGCAGGAATTCCTTGCTTTCCTTTAGCAGCAATTGTTGGCTTTGGAGTAACTACAGCAGACTATAAAACAGGGGGAAAAAAGTTATAATAAATCATGTGACACTGAAGAAGTCTGGCTCACTTGAAACCTGGCAATATCACAACTAAGTCATACCTGGAGTTTCTCCTCTTCTGACTCACTGGACTCAGAGCTCTCCTCTACAAGAGAAGGCTTAGGCTTGGCCGCTGCCTTGCCAGGAGCTGTAGACTTTCCTACTGGAGTGGCCAGCTTTGGAACCGCTTTCGCCTGGCTTGCATTGGCCTTCAGTACCTATAAAAAGAATTATAGAACTTATTAAGAACCAAAGGAATACATCAACTGCAAATCATGGTCATATAGCCAACCAATTCTTACCGTTTCAGAGTGTATAGAAATGAAAAACAAAAAATTAGCTGCACTTATGGCTACTATGTCAAACAAACTTTTTCCTTGGTGATTAAACGTTAGACTATATTCTAATCCTGGTCCTGCATGGGCAGAAAACACAATTTTTCTTAGCAATAGATAAAATAAAGTGGCTTTTAACATACCGTTTTTATTTCTTCAGAGTCAGAAGAGTCACTACTTTCAGAGTCAGCATCAGAGTCCGGGACCAGGGCAGTGGCTGCTGCAGATGGTTTGACCGATGGGGTGACTGGGGTTGGACCTGAAGCCTTTACAGCAGGAGTAGGCTAGAAAGCATACAGAATATTAGGTACAACATCCCTGTACTAAAATTGAGGACAGACGACTCTAGCTATTCATTACAAGTAAGTGGCAGGAGGATCAGGCTATATAGCCTCTCAACCTTTGTGGTTGGTCAAAGAGCAAAGAAGTCTGAAGTAAAATGAATAAATCTCTTTCCCAACTTCTTCACCAGTTCGCCCTATCGATCTAGGAGTCACAAAGTTCAGACCCCCAACTACTGCCATACATACTGTAGCTATGCTTGTAGCCTATGGAATACATTCATGCTAGGACACACCGAATCCAGTTACCTCATCATCACTGTCAGATTCCTCGCTGCTCTCATCATTCACCTTCCTGGCCGGAGTTGTCACTAGTGCAGCAGCAATGCCCGGAGATGCTGGGGTCACACTTGCAGGTTTCGTTACTGCCTTGGTCTTTGCGGCAGCTATTGTTGGGGTCACATTTGCAGGTTTCGTTACTGACTTGGTCTTTGGGGTAGCTATTGCTGGGGTTGGCATCTGCTGGAGGTAGCAGTCTAGTTAGCAACATTATCTGCCCTACATGTATTAACCTCACTTTCTGGTTCTGGATGTTCAAACCGCCATAGATTGTTAGATAGAGCCAGGAGAAGCACCTTGCTATGCGGTTCACTCCCGGTCTTACTCCTTTCTCCATTCCGCTGCAGGAGATGACAACCAGTTTAGGTCTATGGAGACCATTTCCTGGAGCGAAACAGAGATTATATTGAGCCGGGAAGTGAAGTGCTAAACAGACTGATCAGTGGGGGTCTGAACACCCAGACCTTAGTCAATCGAAACTTTAAACATGTCCCTAACATGTCAAATGGGATGGTGACTCTTCAGCCCTCCAGCTGTTGCAAAACGACAATTCCTACAGCGGGAGGGCTGAGTGTTCCCCATTCCTGCTTTAAAGAAATTGAACATAAATTGAACAGACCCTATTATAACAACAATAAGTGTCAAATGCTGATGTTAGGAATCCAATCTCCTCCCACTATACATAAAATACAATGTGAACAGAGCCCAAGCCAATGGTAAGGTCCCAGTACAAGTAGATAGAGAATCCCTGTAGCCAAGTGTTGCTCAAAAGCTTTTACTTAGGAACCGGTCTGGGTCAGACAGCTTTCGTTTTGTTCCCTGTAGAATCTCCCTCTCTATTGTCTTGCAGCAAATTATCACTAAACTTTAAAGGGGTAGTGCACCAAAAATTTTTTCTTTCAAATCAACTGCTGCCATGAAGTGCCAGAGATTTGTAATTTACTTCTATTAAAAAATCTCAAGCCTTCCAGTACTTATCAGCTGCTGTGTGTCCAGCAGGAAGTGGTGTTTTCTTTCCTGTCTGACACAGTGCTCTCTGCTGCCTCCTCTGTCCATGTCAGGAACTGTCCAGAGAAGGAGCAAATCCCCATAGAAAACTTTTTGCTGCTCTCCAGACTG